>NC_143398.1:209510599-210756671 GCF_052110815.1 Crocodylus siamensis | reverse complement strand
TAGCTAACTGGCTAAGGGAAAAGGGTTACTGCTTACATCTTATATATAGTGCAGACACATTAACATGCCATCCGATAAGTTAAAATAGCACTGTTATATGCTTCAAATTAGTGTATATTTTATGTTATTTTAACGCTGCTACCATGTAAAAATTTGAGCTACAATATCTAAACACATTAAGATGACCAGAATTACCATTAGAATTATCACTGTGTCCTTTCTGAACCACTTAGAAAACCATGCAAAAAATGTATTTTAAGAGCTTTTAAAAGGGAAAGCAAATCTCCTCCCACATCCCAAATGTGCTGTAAAAAACTTTGAAATAGAAATATACTTGAAGATGTAAATAATACTGTCTGGTTCATACTACTGTCTAGAGTTCATAACTGTTAGAGTTATGAACTCTACATTATTTTAGGCAAAACTAGGGCTTTGTAAGTACAGCTGCTGTGAACTATCTTCTAGTAATTCAAGGAGTCTTAAATTCAGGTTTCAGATATGCCTATCCAAATCCCTCCAAAATTGATGGCCATTTCATAAGTATAGCCTGGATATTTCATAAGTATTGCTGAAGACAAAATTTGGCCCCAACATTGAAAAATAAGCTTTTTACAATTTAAAAGTAAAGCACAATTACTTATTAAGAACCCACTAAGTGTGTAGTAAGCAGCAGACACCAAATCTGCCAAAAAAAGATTAATATACATTCTCTGGCCAGATCTATCCAAACTGTGCAACTTCAACAGCAGAGATACTCCAAAGTAGTACTGGGTCAAATATAACCAGCAAGAGTGAACTAATCACAGTTTGCATTGATTGTTTTTTATCTAGCTCTGCGAATACATGTCATATTTAAAATGACCTCTTGAATTTTTTTAATACACAATTTTCCATTCCCTTTGGAATCTTTCTGACTATATCAATTCCAGCTAATTCTAATTTCTGCAAATTTC
The DNA here is from genome assembly GCF_052110815.1 of Crocodylus siamensis. NCBI lineage: Eukaryota > Metazoa > Chordata > Crocodylia > Crocodylidae > Crocodylus > Crocodylus siamensis. The sequence continues at coordinate 210,755,718 of NC_143398.1, read as the reverse complement.
AAGTAAAACCTTTAACAAAAATTCTACTCTAGCCTCAATGCTGAGAACTTACTATGACTGCTGTCTGATTGTAAAGCTCATCTTTGTAGACAGGCTTGCTAATCTGCTTGCTAACCTGGAGAAAGAGCAAGCAGAAGGGGACATCAGGGGAGGTGTTCTCATTCTTTCTAAGAAATCAGGGCATTCCACTAGTTATCTTAGGTGCCTCTACAAGAATTCACAGATCCCACGAAACAAGCAGGAAAAATTGGAAGTCCTTGCACAGTCACAGAACTATGACATAATTAGAATAACAAACTTGGTGGGATAGCTCACCTGACTGGAGCACTGTCATGGATGGTGTGACACCCTCAGTTGGTGCTGTGAGTACCCCTACTCCCTGGATCAGGTCCCTGACTCGTCTACCATGACTTGATGCAAACGCAATTGAAAGTAGGGGTTCAGTGGTGTTCCTGCTCTGTCCCAGAGATGGTAATACTCACTAGATCGATGTGGCTGGTCCTGGGGCTCTGCCTCCCCTACACTCATGTCTACTCACCAAACGTGAGGGCTGTCATGCTGCTATTCCAACTACTGGCTTTGGCCCCTTATGGCTCCAGTCATGCCTTGGCCCCATCAGCCTCAGTGTGAACTACAGGCTTGTAGTTGCAGCCTGCCCCTCACCCTCACCCCTAATCCTTGGCCCTGCTTCATCCCTTTGCCAGGCCTGTAACTGCCATACCCTCCACAAGCTTGAGGATGGCTCTGCCATTCCAGGGCTCCCTGGGCAGTGACCAATCCCAAACCCCTTCCTGGGGAGCTCAGTGTTGGGGAGTCTCTTCTGGCTCCCTTACACTGCACCCGTTCATCTCCAGCAGCACAGCATCATGAGGGAATCTGCGCTGGCTGGGTTGCACCCCGGCGAGCTTGGTGTCTTGCCTCCTATGTTTCCCCCCCACATCCAGCTTCTGTCATAGTTTTTAAATCTCCTGCAATGGCAGTCACAGCTGATATAATCAGCTGGATGCTGCCCAATCTGCTTACCAGGTGTTTGAAAAGCTGACACAGCGCTGGCTTATGCAGCTTCAGCCCTGTATCCGGCTCCCTTCTGGGTAAGATTTCTGCAGTGCTTGGGTCCCTGGGCCTGCCTTCAGGAGCATCAGAGTCTGTTCCCAGTGCTTCCAACCCCTGGGAGTGGCCCCATATGCCACACATGGCTATAAACTGGTCAGGAAGGACAGGCAGGAGAGAAGAGGAGGAGGAGGTGCTCTGTATGTAAAAGAGTCATATGGCTGCTCAGAGGTCCAGTATGAAACTGGAGAAAGGCCTGGTGAAAGTCTCTGGGTTATGATTCGAGGAGAGAGCAACAAGGGTGATATCATGGTGGTGGTATGCTATAGACTGCCAGACCAGGAGGAAGTAGAGGATGAGGCATTCTTCAAACAACTAGCAGAAGTTTCCCAAACACAGTCGTGGTTCTCATAGGGGACTACAATCACTCTGACACGTGCTGGTAGGGCAATACAGCAGTGTGCAGACAGTCCAGGAAGTTTTTGGAGAGTGTTGGGACAACTGCTTGGTGCAAGTGCCAACTAAGGGCTGTGCTCTCATTCATCTGCTGCTTGCAAACAGGGAAATATTAGTGGTGAATGTACTAGTAGATGGCAACTTGGGCAGCAGTGACCACAAGATGATTGAGTTCAGGAACCTGTGGAAAGAAAGGACGGACAGCAGCAGAGTAAGGACCCTGGACTTCAGCAAAGCAGACTTTGGCACAGTCAGGCAACTCAAGGGCAGAATCCCCTGAAAAGTCAGTCTGAGGGGGAGAGGAGTCCAGGAGAGCTGGCTGTACTTTAACAAGGTCTTACTGAGAGTGCAGGAACAAACCATCCCAATGTGCAGGAAGACTAGCAAGTATGACAAAAGGTGAGCTTAGCTTAGTAGAGAAGTCTCCAGTGAACTAAATCACACAAAGGAAGCTTATAAGAAGTGGAAACTTGGCCAAACAACTAGGGAGGAGTATAATAGTATTGCTCAGGCATGCAGGAATGAAGTTAAGAAGGCCAAAGAGCCGTTGGAGTTGCAGCTAGCAAGGGATGTGAAGGAGAACAAGAACAATTTCTACAAGTATGTCAGTAACAAGAGGAAGATCAGGGAAAGTGAAGGTCCCTTACTGAATGGGGCAGGCAACCTAGTGATAGAGGATGCAGCAAAGGCTGAAGTACACAATGCCTGTTTCACCTAAGTCTTCACAGACAAGGTCAGCTCTCAGACTTCTGCATCTGGCAGCACAGTTTGGGGAGAAGGCAAACAGCCAACAGTGGTGAAAGAACGGGTTAGGGACTGTGTACAAATCCATGGGGCTCAATGGGATGCACACAAGGGTGCTGGGGGAATTGGCTGATGTAATTGCAGAGCCGCTGGCCATCATCTTTGAAAACACATGGAGATTGAGAGAGTTCCCAGATGATTGGAAAAGGGCAAACATATTGCCCATAGTTAAGAATGGGAAAAAGGAGGATCCAGGGAACTACAGACCAGTCAGCTTCACCTCAGTCCCTGGAAAAATCATGGAGCAGATCCTCAAGGAATCTATTTCTAAGTACTTGGAGGAGAAAAAGGTGATTAGTAACAGTCAGCATGGATTCACCAAGGGCAAGTCATGCCTGACCAACCTGATTTATTTCTATGACAAGGTGACTGGCTCTGTGCATGCAGAGGATGTGGTATACCTGGATGTTAGCAAGGCTTTTGATACAGTCTTCCATAACATTGTCACAGGCAATTGCATGTCCAGAGTCTGGAACAAACTCCCCCCAGAGGTGGTACACTCATGTACCCTAGCAATCTTCAAAAGATGAGCGGACGTGCACCTTGCTGGGGTCATTTGACCCCAGCAGTCTTTTCTTTCATGCCTAAGAGCAGAGGGGCTGGACCTGATGATCTTGTGAGGTTCCAGAGTACACACTGGATTAATGGACTGTAAGATAGATAGAAAACTAGCTGGGGCATCACATTCAGAGGGTAGTAATCAATGGCTCAGTGCCTAGTTGGCAGCCAGCATCAAGTGGCGTGCCCTAGGGATTGGTCCTGGGGACAGTTTTATATAATATCTTCATTAATAACTTGGAAGATAGCATAGAGTGCACCCTCAGCAAGTTTGCAGATGACACCAAACTGTGGGGAGTAGTAGATATGCTGGATTGTAGGGCTAGGATTCAGAATGACCTAGACAAATTGGAGGATTGGGCCAAAAGAAATATCATGAGGTTCAACAAAGATAAGTGTAAAGTTCTGCACTTAGGACAGAACAACCTCATGAGCCAGTACAGGCTTCAGGCAGTTAACTGGCTGGTCAGCAGCTCTGCAGGAAAGGATATGAGTGTCACAGTGGACAATAAGTTGAATATAAGCCAACAACATGCCCTTGTTGCCAAGAAGGCTAATGGCATACTGAGCTGCATTGGTAGATGTGTTGCTGGCTTTTCAAGGGAAGTGATTATTCCTTTCTATTCAGCACTGGTGAGGCCACATATGAAGTAATGTGTTCAGTTTTGCGCTCCCCCCCCCCAAAAAAAAAAATTGGACAAGTTGGAAAGATTCCAGTGGAGGAAAACAGAACTGGGGGCTTGACTTCTGAAGAGAGGCTAAGGGAACTGGGCTTAATTAGTTTAAGAAAGAGCAGACTGAGAGGGGATTTAATGGCAGCCTTCAACTAACTGAAGTGGGGTTCAAAAGGGATTGAATCTAGACTGTTCTCAGTTTTGACAGATGACGGAACAAGAAGCAATGGTCCCAAGTCGCAGCAAGGTAAGTTTAGGTGAGATATTATTAAGAATTTTCTCTCTAGGAAGGTAGTAAGCCATTGGAACAGGTTACCAAGATAGGTTGTGAACTCTCTATCCTTGGAGGTTTTTAAGACCCAACCAAACAAATGTAGCTGGCGATGGTCCTTCTTTGAGCAGGGAGTTGAACAAGATGAGCTCCTGAGGTCTTTTCCAACCCTAATTTTATAAGATTCTAAGATAGATTTGTCATATGGGATTTTTGTTTGACTGACTGGAATATGGACCATGGGATCAAGGTGGACAGGTCATTTTAGTGGAAAATGAGTTGTCATAAATAGGGCCCTGAGAGAATCATGGATTTCTTGTAGAAAATTCACAGCACATGCATGGGTAAAGTGTCACTTTTCACGGAACATTCACAGAACTACCACTGATTTTGGCAAATGGGTGTTGGTACTTTTGTGAATATTCCATGAAAAATTATGTTTTACCCGAGCACATGCCACACATGTGGCACCAACCAGCAGAGAAAAATATTATTGGGGGTGGGGGAGGAGGGCTAAGTCCTGCCTGACTCCTGCCCCTTCCTCCCACTGATGGGGCCGGCGCATGATGTGGCTGTAAGCGGTGATGGAGGAGTGGCTGCGCACAGTCACTGGGTGCTGGGGGATGGTGTTGCTGCCGCCAGCCACCACAAAAAGTTTTGGCGGGGCTAAGCCCCAGTAGCCCTGGCCTTCTGTTGTCTATGGCAGGCAGACATACACCACCTTCCTCCCAACCTCAACAGTCCCCAACCCCTGGCCCTCCAAACCCCCTTCCTCCACTGCTCCCTATACAGTTATCCTCATCCAGCTGCCTGGCTGCTTTCTGGCCATGCCCCTAGCAGCTGCTTGCAGACTGGAATGCTGCAAAAGCCCAGATTTCCTTCTGCAGGCTAGAATACTGGCAGCCTGCAAAGGGAAACCTGCACTTCCACATGTTTTTCTGGCACAGGCTCACGACTCTTACCAGTGTGCAGTACCTGCACAATCCATGAAACCGCAATTTTCTCAGGGCCCTATTCATAAACAAGCTATTTTGGAACCAATGGTATATCTACCTGACACAATGCAGTGTTCTGCATTGAAACTAGACAATCTAGAAACTGAGAACAAGATAGAACAGGTCATCAAAACAGAATACTTGCAATAGTGTGGCACTTGCCCAGAGTAATTGGAACTGCTGAGCTAATTTGCTAATTCAGCTATACCGCTTTCAGTATTTAACCTATCTTAGGCTTCCATACACTGTGCAATACTGCTGCATGCAGACCTGGCCTGAGAGTGTTAATATGGAAGAGAAATCAGGAAATAAATAAATAACAGTTTCCTCTTTATCCTTCTACCTGATTCTGATAGGCAGAAATTTAACTTTTGTTATTCAAAATTGTCACATTTCCAGCATAGGTTAGCCTTAAACCCTACCTATGTAGGTCATGAAAGATCAACATAGCACAGAAATGCTCTTGTAGTCATGAAGCAAGGTGTTTTTTGGTGGTATCTTTTATTGGACCAACTGCATAGGTGGGAGAGATGTTAGACAAGCTTTCAGGCACAAGTGCCATTCTTCAGGTCTTGTAATGATGAACAGGCAATAAGAGGATGTTTGGCCTATCCTGCCAATGTTGAGATACTGCTGAGAAGTGGAAACTATTATACCACAAAGATCTTGAGCTACATTTTGGCCCCTTGTGGGCTGACATATGATAGATCAGCCCTTATACTGTTCAACTCGTCACAGGAAAGCAGCATGTACCCAATACACATACATGGCCAGAAGGAGTACACAGGAGAGCCAGAATCTGCATTTTTTTGCTCATCACTTGCATCTTGTATATTTTGCTGTCTCAGTTTCTGTGGGTTTTTGTTTATTTGTTTATTTATTTTTTAAATGGACTCTTAACTATGGAGGCATCCAATAGTTTTAGATTTAAGGCAACCTAATCTTGATTTTAAATGGTGGTTTGTTCTAATAATTAACCATCTTCACTGGTAAAGATTAATGGCTATTTTTCTAATTTTAGTATCTGGCTACATTTTATAGCAAATGGTGTTTGATGCACTTTCCTTAAATTGATCAAAAAGCCAAGTAGTACAGAAGCTGGTCTCTATGAACTTTCACTTATGCTTTGAAATGATATCAGCTCTCAGTCTTCTTTTTGATAACTTCAACTGATCCCTTCTTGGAGTCTCTCACTAAAAAAGAATTTTCTCCAGTATTTGATGGATCCTCTTTTACTTTTCAGCATTCTTTTCAGAAGGTAGACACCACTGCTGGATGCATTATTTAAATATTGCCCTCACTACTGCTACATGAAAATGTAAAATCACCTCCCTACTCCTACTCACTGCTTTTAAAAAAAACCACATTCAAGGTTCACATTAGCCCTTTGAGCAACAGATTTGGAGAGGGAGCTCATGTCCAGATTCTTGTCCACTATGACCTGTAGTTCTTTTTCAGTCACTACTTTCCAGGATACAGGCCCCATTCTGTAGCCATAACCTACATTCCTTGTTCCAAGATACATAACTTTGCATTGGACCATATGTTGTTAGAATGAACCCAGGTTACCAAGTGAACCAGACTGCTTAGTATGACTTCCCCAACCCTATCACAGCTGAGCACTCTATCTATCAACTGATGCATATCAAGAAAGACTAAGAATTCTCTATTCGGCATTCTTGAGGCCGCAGCTGGAGTACTGTGTCCTGTTCTGGGTACCACACTTCAGGAAGGATGTGGAGAAGCTTGAAAGAGTCCAAAGGAGGGCCACACATACAATTAGACAAGTCATGCAACAAGAGACTGAAGGACATGGGACTGTTCAGCCTGAAGAAGAAAAGACTTAGGGAGCACTTGGTGGCAGCCTATAAGTAGATAAGAGGTGAACATCAGGGGCTAGGAAAACATCTGTTCACCAAAACACCCCAGGGGAAGACAAGAAATAATGGACACAAACTGTTAGATAGCTTCAGATTGTACATAAGGAAAAACTTCTTTACAGTTTGCATGTCCAGAGTCTGGAACAAACTCCCCCCAGAGGTGGTACACTCATGTACCCTAGCAATCTTCAAAAGATGAGCGGACGTGCACCTTGCTGGGGTCATTTGACCCCAGCAGTCTTTTCTTTCATGCCTAAGAGCAGAGGGGCTGGACCTGATGATCTTGTGAGGTTCCTTCCAGCCCCTAACTTGAATCTATGAATTTTTGCAATGTTTGCAAATTTTATCAATAGTAATCTTATGTTTTTCTTCATGTAGATCACTGATGAAAATATTGACTAGCTTCAGGCCTATTATTAATCCTGCAGATCTTCACCAGAACTCTCCTATTCAATGATGATTCTGTATTTACAGTTACTTTTGAGTAACTGTTAGCTCTGTTGACACTGCTATTTTTAAGCAGAACATTGTGTAGTACCAAGTCAACTGCCTTATAATACCTAAGTATTCCCTCTGTGCAGTTACCTTTATCAGCCAAACTTGCAATTTCATCAAATAATGAAATCAAGTGTATTTGACAAGACCTATTTTCCATAAACACATGTTCACTGGCATTAATTATATTTCTATCCTTTCACTCTTTATCTGTTGACTCTTCTATCAGCTTTTCCATTATTTTGATGTCTGTCAAGCTAACTGGCCTACAGTTACCCAGGTCACCCTGCTTGCCTCAGGAGTCTGCCTGTGGCAGGACTAATGAGAAACCCAAGTCTTCTATTCCCAGTATTTGTCCTTAAATATCAATATGGTTAACTATCAACATGCCTCCCATGCCTCAGTTTATCTACCTTTAAAATTGGTATCACATATTTCCCTACCTCATAAGTTTATTGTGATTAGCCAATTATGAAGTACTTTAGAGATATTTACATAAAAGGTACTATATGCATGGAAGTATTATTGTAGAGAGCAGTAACATAAAGACAATCTAAATCATTATCATTACCCAGAAACCAGTTGGTAACATAACAAGAGAAAAGGAGAGTGGAAAACAAAAATAGCATCTTTAAGTGCTAGTTTATCTCAAAAAGGTCTTTTCGATTGTCTTTAATTAAATTGGCAAATTTGAAGTGTTATATTTTTTTCATAGAGCATCAGCTCACCAGGCAGGATTTCCCAAGCCTTCACAGTTTTAATTCCTTAATTACTTGGATACTAGAAAAAGCTATTTCAAATTTTAGTTTTATAGGGGAAGAAAGATGAAATCCTTTACATTTCCATCTTCGTGGTTTATTTTTGTAGTTGCAGGGAGAGCAGTCAAGGTCAAGTAGGTGGCTCTGCATCCACTGTATTAAATAAATGCCCCTGGACCTACAGGTAGCAATTTCTAACAATTATAACAACCTAAAAAAAGCTGGAGTTGGAACTCAAAACACACAAACCTCAAACTAAAGTTCTCTCAGTTCAGGAAAGCAGCTGCTTCACTCATTCCATTTGTTGAGAAAATTTCGTACTCCCTAGGGATATACAGTAATTTTTCTGGTGACTCTACAGCCAGGTCATGATTACAAATGAATTATATTTAAACAAAAGGACTGGCAGAACAAAAGGACTAGAACAAAATGGCACTAGGTGCCACTTTAAGGAACACACCTACCAATCACTTGTTTTTTCCTTATTCTTTTAAATTACTTACAAAGAACTGAGATTTGAACTATAACAAGAAAGTCTTCAAATGCATATATAACCAATGGTGAGACTATCAGAAATGTGCCCTCTTTGCTATATATCACTATGGATAGGCCAGATGCCTAAAATGCAATGCAGCTGTGTGGAGTCCGACACAAAGAACAAATTTTCTAAGTGGAATAGGGTAGCTGTGTAATTTATGCTATGTAACAGAAGTAATGTAGAAATTATCTAGATATATTTACAAGATAATTTAGTGCCACCAAAATAAGAAGTACCTGTCTACCCATAAGGCCTACATATATGGTTCATTGTCGCAGGACCTTTTTTTTTTTAATCTTCAACCAAGAAATAAATAATAAATAATATCATAAATGTATAAAGTATTACCATGATAACTCTTAAAACTGAAATTCAGTAATTGTTTAAACAGTGCACATGGACCACTTTGGAGCCAACTAATAGGTGTAACTGCTCTCACCTCCAAAAAAACCCCCAAAACTTCCACTTAGGCTATTTGCACTCTGGAATTTTAGTTTAACCTCTTTGGATATAAGTTTTGCAATGGAAGGCAAAAACTCTCATGATCTTTACTGATGTCAGCTGGGGAAAAATTCTGAATATTGGTTTGACCCTGAGCATAAGTACAAGCCTCCCATCCAGGTAGGTGAGAGGTCTCTATGTATTAGTTGGAGCACCCAAGCACCTCTGTTAAAGGCAGGAGCCGGCAATTAAGAACTTATGCAAATAAGCTCGGCTATAAACACTGCCTTACTAAAGAATGGTGGACGGCCTACTCTCAGCAGGGTGTTCGCCAACTGCCCGCCACTACCCTGCTGCTAAAGTAATTAATTAATGAATGCAGGACACAACAACAAGGGGTAATAAGTATATACATTATCAATGCCTGCAAAATAAAATAACACATTCAATAATACTAAACAATATACAACAAGCAAGCTCGATGAATACCAATATAAGAACCACAATGCAACAGCATGGGTGCCAGCAACCTTTCTCTCCTCCTGGCTAAGAACAGAAGCTGCATATTAACTGGTTCAAGTAATCAAAAACTGGTTTAAACCTATAACAGAATAGAAGCTCAGTGAACTTAAACCAGTTTCAATATGGCTAAAACTGGTTTAAGATAAACCTGGTTGAACGTAGTATCAGAATTAACTGATTGGGGTCAAACTGGTTCATGAAACTTCTGTCCCAGACCCCTTCCTGGTTCAAGTTAAATTACAGTCCCCCGGCATACTTTGCAGCCCAGGGCTGGGCTAGACAGGTTGGCTAGACAGGTTGGCCCCGCCCCTCTGCTTCCTAGCTGGAGCAGTGAGGGCTGGCAGACAAGCGGGGGAGGGGCGGCAAGCCCAAGTGGGGATGGAGGGGACACTGCCCCATCTCAAGCAAACTCCAGCTGGGGTCTGGAACCAAGGAGGGGGTGGGGGTTAAACACTCCTTCCCCCATTCAATCTTATTGCTGGCTGCAATTGTGGGCTACAAATCCCAGAGGCACCTGGAAGCAGGAAGACGAAGTGATGAGGAACCCTGCAGAGTCCTAATGCGGTAATTCTGGACTGCAAGTCCCAAGGACCTTGGGGGCAGCAGAAACAGGAAGTGAATACACAGCCAGAAAGCCATGCTCTAGTGCCCCCCAGCTTCTGGTCTGAGCCACTGCAGGCATGTGGTTGCGTTTAAAAGTAAATGTCTGTTCATTTCTGTTTCAATTTAATCTGCAAAGACTGGATCAATTCAGTCTCAGGCTTTTTGACTGTCTGTACCCAGCCTCTGTCACTAACAGCATTCACCTACGCTGCCAGCACCACCACTCTCTCACACAAAGGAACAGAGAAGAATACAGAAGGGAATAATGGTCATCGCAACCGTCACCCACCCTGCACTCACGCACTCTGCATGCAATTCCGGCTCAACGTTGGCCTCCAGCTGCCGCAGCTCTCAGGCACAATGCACCAGAGTCACCACAGTGACCCTCCTCTGTCACTCATGCTCTGGATTAACATTGGCTTCTGGCTGCCCCAGCCCTTGGGCACACTCTCCACAGCCACCAGTCTCCACAGAGCACCACACTCAACAGGAGACACTCAGACCTTTTGTATCTTTTATAGACTCAAACACTGGTCTTCCAGCAATCATTTCAAGAACCAATCACTCATCAGTGCACACAGTACTGTATACCTCACACAGCCCTCTAGGCCAGTGCATACAACACCCGGTTGTTTTCTCAAAAGTATTAATTCATTTACATCATAGAGCTTTTCCCACTTTCTTGAGGCCGGTCCATGCAGATCTGTAGCTTCAAAAGTAGGTCAAGTGTCCTTAAAGCTGAAGAGTTCACCTGGTCTGGAATATTTCACCCCATGTCAAGGGATACTGTGACTTGAGCGCCATCATCTCAGTCATAACTTGCACCTTCAGCTGTGACCCATGTCTAATACATCAGAGGATAATGGAAAAAAATTATAAAGCATTCTGAAGGGAGGTGGTAGTGGTGGGAAATCCACACTAGTTCCTAAAGGCAACAACCCTTAAGCATGTAATTAGCAAATGCCAGGCTTACATTACCCTAGAATGGACAATACAAATACAGTAAAAGCTGTGTTAACCAGCACTTTATTAGCCAGAAAACTCTCTTAACCAGCATCCGAGTGACGTGACAAAAGTGAAACCAGAAGTACTACTTTCAGGGGACTTCCCGTTTCGCTGCCACAAGCTGAGTTTTTCTTCAACGCTTTTTTGGCCCATATACTTGAATCCATATATCACATGCACTGATTTTTGGTCCAAGTATATTTGTGCTACCATAAATTTGTCAGGCTTCATCTTGAAGCAAATTATGTTCTTTTTTTCCCCTCAGCTAGTTTGTTCAGAAGACCATTCCAATCCTTCATGCTTCTTGGTTAGAAGTGTGAAGAAATGTTAGAAACTGTTACTTTAAAACATTTATTTTAATTTGCAGCCTAAATTTGTTCATAACCATTTTGGTTTTGTACCAATATTGTTAACTTAGAAAACTGCTTCCCTGATACTTATCCATTGGATTTATTAAAAAAAAAGCAATGCTTATCTCCTTTCAAGTTTTGTTTTGAAAAGTTAAACAAGCCAAGCAATTTTAAAATCATCCTTGAAGTTCAATCCATCATTCTCTTAAACATTCTACAGGCAACACCTCTTTATAAAAAAATAATCTTTTTTGAATGTAGGTGACTTCTGAGGAGAGGCTGAGGGAACTGAGCTTATTTGGTCTACAGAACAGAAGACTGAGAAGGGATACTTGAAGGGTGTTTCCAAACGGGATGGAGCTAAACTGTTCTCATTGGTGACAGATGACAGAACAAGGAGTGATGGTTTTAAGTTGCACCAAGGGACAACTTAGGTTTAGGTTAGATATTTGGAAAAACATTCTCACTAGGAGGGTACTAAAACACTATAAGAGGTTACCAAAAGAGGTTGTGGAATCTCCATCCTTGGAGGTTTTTAAGACTGTGCTAGACAAAGCCTTGGCTGGGATGATCTAGTTGGGGATGGTCCTTCTTTGAGCAGGGGGTTGGACTAGATGGCCTCCTGGTGTCCCTTTCAACCCAATTTTATATGTTTATATAATTCTCTGAACACTCTAAGTTGATAGCCTCAAGCCACAGCCTTGATCTTATTCCATCATGAATGTACCAAACACTTTTTCTAGACATTTGTCTGGAATTGAGTACATGTCCAAACTTATATAATCAATTTGCTAATAATTTTGCACGTATCACAATAGAGTTCATCAGTTGATACAGATGTAACATTTAATTATAGCCAAATTTTCAGCTTCATTTTTTATTAAACAGACAGCAACACCAGAGCTATGCTGGAGCATTTTTGTTAATAATGACTGTGCAGGAATGGTGCCATCTACTTAGACTGCCATCACCCAGTGCCTTAGGTTATTCTAGAATGTGGTTTATGAACCAATTCAGCTTGTTCTATGATGTAATTGTAACCTGGGGCATAACAGCTGCATCTAGTAAATAAATGTTAGGTTTCTAGAGCTATTGCAAAATTGTAATTTCCAAAAGTAGCTCTCCTAACTGTAGTCATCTTTCAAATGGAAATTCAGTGCACTGGACTGCTGGGAAATGTTTAGAAACTACAGGTTTATGACTTGCATATAAGACACAGCTCCTGAAAAGGAAGTGTTATTAATTGATGGGACTTTTAAATAAAGAGATCTTATTTTGATTTTTTTTTTTTTTTTTTTTACATTCATGAACATGTTCTTCTGTATCCTGTGGATCTTCTATGTGACCTGGTGGATACATGCTCCACATGGTATTCTGCCCTTCTGATTCTGGAAATGCAACACATACACACAGTAGTGTGGAAGCCATTCTTTGATCACATATTCAAGCAGGAATTTGAAATATGGCCAAAAGTCTGCTTTATTTCAATCTATAACTAAGTATGAAGTTTAGCCTCCAGAATTCATTCCAGCTTTTATTCTATTAGGTATCCTGGAAAAGTGGGGAAATCCTTCCATTTAACTGTATTTCTACTTTAGTCACTTCCACAAGGTAGGAATATAAACATTTTAAGCACGTGCAATTGATATGATAGCAAATTGATACAAGCTATGATTTGGAAGCATGATATTATCTAATTTTTAAAATAAAGACTGCTGTTGCTGTTGCTATTTCTCCTTTCCTTATGCCTACCAAGAGATCCTGTTCTATCTCCTCTGTGTTCTCTGTATGGAAATAAAATTTTCTTAACCCCCAGGTGTCGTTCATGTGTTCATCCAATTTAAATTACCTACTCTTTGGTCAAATTTCAGCGCAGCTTGTTTCTATGAGAGCAACATCAGCTCTAAGGAGGACTGTTGGTAATTTGTTTCCCATGTATTCCTAGTCTCTTTGGTTTAGTTGTTGTCGGCGTTTTATTATGACTAGTTTACTTACATAAAGAAGGATTGTCTTTTATTATAGGTGTATTCACATTATGTACTTAAATTATACACTAAATAATCTAGAACACACTTAGATGTGACTTTCCTGAATATAACCTTCAACATGAATAACATGTTACTGAAGCACTGAGTTTGATCAGAATAAGTCAAAATCACAGAAACAGGTAGAACAAGATCCAGAACAGAACAATTGCAAATATTTCCATCAAAATTCCAAAATATATGCAACACAATTTCTATAACGCAGACCTGCACAATGCAAATACCACAGATCATTCAATTCAAGATCCACAAACTGGTAAAGAGTGGTGTAATGTTTCAGCATTATCAAAATGATTTTTTAATAAGGTCATAGATTTTTCCATTTCACAACAATTTTGGAATGAAAACAAAATATGAAATGTCACAAGTTCCCACAGGAAATCAGGTTAGTCAAGCATGACTTGCTCTTGAAAAATCCATGTTGCTTTTTCCTGACCACCTTGTTATTTTTTTAGTTTAGAGAGAGATTCTTTGATGACATGCTCCATAATCTCTCCTGGTACTGAAGTCAGACTGAGCAATCACAATTCCTCAGATCCTCCTTCTTGCTCTAGTCATCTGGGATTTTACCCAACTGTCATGAATTCCAAAAGAAAACAGCTAATGGCTCTTCAATTACCTCAGTCAATTACTTGCATACTTTAGAATGAATCTAATCTAGCCCTGTTGCACCCAGCTTTTGCAAGTAATTTATAATGTATTTTAAATTTTTATTAAAATGTAAACAAAACATGAAAGTTGATACAAAACACTCTGTTCCGATTTTGAATTGGTTAAAAACATTTCCTTGAAAATGTTGTCAATATCACATTCCCAGAAACATCATATGTTGCAAAGATTGTATTGTGATGGAAATTGTTCCATTAAGAACTTTTCTTGTTCAGTAGCAATTCTAATCTATAAAACTACAACTTATTTTAGGCAACTTCAGGTTAGGGAGTTACAGTCAGGTCTCTTCAGCAACCCTCTTGGCAGTACGCAACAGTAGCTGAGCGAAACTGTGATTATTATGTAGCTTAAAATGTCTAGAATAATACCACCCTCACATAAAAATAAAAACTCAGACCTCCAATCATTTGTATAAGATTCCATGGTATTAGCTTTTCAAGAAGTAGTGTGATTAAATGTCAATACATGTGTTGCAACCATTGTGCATTTTGTCCTACTGTTGTCTCAGTAATGTGATTATCAGTGGTAAGATGTATTACAGTAAATAATCAATGAATCCATGAAGTGTCAGAGAATCCTATCACAGAGCAAGCTTAGTAGTGTGTTCTTTAGGCCTGTGTAAATAGGGAATTCAGATTCAGCCAATTTGGGGGAAAGTGATTCGATTCAGAGATTTAGATCACTGTCCCGAATTGATTTGGCCAAATTGGCTTTGGAAGATTCAGCGCTGATTCGGAGAGATTTGGCCATAGACTATAATGGGGAATCACTGAAATATCTATAAAGTTGTCATTTTTTGGCTGATTTAGGTACTGGATGCAGGGATCGTAGCCCTTTCTGAAGGCATGGTGGAGGAGTTTCTGGGAAACTGCACCTCAGGCTGTTGACAAGCAAAACTCATCACGTGTGAATGTGTGTGTGTGTGTGTGTGTGTGTGTGTGTGTGTGTGTGTGTGTGTGTGTAGGCTGCGCCCTCACTGGGGCCTCTAAACAACACAACAGTGTTGGTCCCCAGTGAAGTCTCCTTCTCCCCTACAGCCTCAGCCTGGTCCATCACTTTAAATGAGAACAGGAAATAACCTAGTAAGCAGCACAGTAGCACCAGCAGCATCTGAGGCAGCAAAAATGTCACAGACTGCAGCCTTTCTTTCCTTTCCTGCAGGAACTTTTTCTCCAGCAGCTGATAGAGAACTCTTCCTGCCAGCTCCAGTCCTGAGGCTTAGATGTGCCCAGGGCCCTGCCTCCTTCCGATCAAGTGATAGGGGTGTTGATCTAAGGACATAGCACTGGCAGACAGGTTCTTTGGGTCAATCTATTCATCTTTTAGTATACCAACGGAATAGGGAAAATAATCTTAGCAAGCTTTTGAGTTGAAAAACTCTTTGCCAGGCTGAGGAAGCACCTGTAGTTGGTGTGTGTGTGTGCTGTTAAAGGGTGGAAGGAATAGTAAAGAAGCCAGAGGCTGGCATGCCCCTCCCCCACCTCAAACCGTCTCTCTCACCCCCTAACACCTCCATTTCCATTTTCATTGACTGACTTTCTTGCCTGCATTGCATGCCAACCTCTGGCTCCTTTACTATTCCTTCCATCCAGGAACAGCACACACACACCCCAACTGCAGGTGTTTCCTCAACCTGATAAAGGGTTTTTCAGCCCAAAAGCTGACACCCCAGGCAGCTGAGCCAAGCTCATCTGGAGCCTCACAACTCCACTGCAGCCAGCAAGCCTCAGGCCTGTCACACACGTGACAAGTCTGGGCTTTCACCAGCCAGGACTGTGTGCATGCATGTGGTGGCTGGAGGTTATGGCACCTCTTACCCTCCTTTCACCAGGAGGATCCTTGGTCCTGGCATTTCCTTGGGCTGCCACACTGGTGACAGTCCCACCAGGCCTCCCTGACCCTGGCAGAGTGCAGTTTTAGTAGTCATGCCCAGGCCCTGGGGCATCCTGCTTCCCCATAGCCCCAACTCATACCACCAGGTTCATCCTGGCACGGGAGCTCAGCAGGGACATGTTCTTCCCCTGCTGGTTGGTGATGCAGTGAGTGCTGCCTCCAGATCAGAGAGTGGGGCATTAACTGGTTTTTAAAAAAAAATACAAATAGGTGCAGAGTGAGGAGGGTGGCACTCACTCCATCTGCAGATGGAGCTTAAGGAACCACAGCA
This sequence comes from Crocodylus siamensis, assembly GCF_052110815.1. Classification (NCBI taxonomy): domain Eukaryota; kingdom Metazoa; phylum Chordata; order Crocodylia; family Crocodylidae; genus Crocodylus; species Crocodylus siamensis. The sequence goes on along the minus strand of NC_143398.1, from coordinate 210,739,440 downwards.
GTGGATGGTTCACCTTGAGGAACACCAGGTGCTCCACCAAACCAGGATCCAAGGAGGTGTGGTGGGGTGTCACAACATCCCCAGTAATGCTGAACACCCTCTCGCTTGGAACACTGGACAGTGGACAGGACAGGTGTTCCTGGGCAACCGTAGCCAGATCCTGCCACTTCTTGCTGCAGGTTGCCCAGTAGGCCAAGGAGTTGCACTCCAGTGACTCCACATCCTCAGTGAGATAGGTAGCCAATGAAGCCTCAGCACTACTTGCCTGAGGCTGGGTTCTGGTGGATCTGGACCCCAACATTGAAGCCATGCCCTTGGCCCATATTGGCAGTGGCTGGCATGGAGGAAACTGGCTGGTGCTGGGAGTGCTGGCATGGGAAAATGGATTCCCTTCCTCCACACCCTCTTTCCTCTGCCCTTCTGCCTCCATGAAACTGTTCCCCAGCACCTCCATCCAGTGACCAAGGGTTTTGGTGCTGACAGTGCACATGCTCCCCATCACCCTTGGGTCGCACATGCCCACCAGCATGTGGACCATACTGGACCACAACAGATCCAGCTGTTTCCTGATGCCCTCCTTCAGCCACCTCACCAGTGCCTGCACATCTGGTGACAGTGGCTTGCCCCAGCCAGGAACATTGATCCCCTGGAACTTCTCCAATTGGTTCTCAAGTTCCCTCACTATGGGGATCACCTTGCTAAGGAGGGTATCGCCAGCACTGAGGTCTCGGTGGCCTCAAGGAATGGCTTGAGGACCACCGAGATCTGGGAGATGGTATCCCACTCAGCTCTGTTAAGCAGACTGCTGATCCCAGTCTCCCCAAGGGAACTTTGAAGGCTGTGGAGCACAAACTCAGATTCCCCCTGGGTCCTCAGAATTTCTTTAGCTAAGGCACTCAGGTCCCCTGGTTCCAGATCCAGCTCCTGCTCTGGCACTGGGAGGCTCATGCTGGGAGATTAAATTGGGGTGGGGGAGACTGTCACTCTGCTGCTGGTGGCTATTTCTAGTGTTAGAGGAGGTGATGCAGGTGCAGGGACAGGTACTGCTCTCACCTCCTTGCTCCCCCTGGCAGCAGAAGACTCATGGATGCCAGGAAAGAGGATGTGTCTATGTTTGTAGGGGGGAGGGGCGGGAACTTGCAGCTCTAGCTCTCCCCGTACCCCCTCTAGCCCCCTCCCTCCCCTGCCAGAAGACCTGGCACCTGCCTTTCCAGCACACTTCATATTAATCTTTCCTGTGGTGAAAAATGTATTTCTGTGTGTGTGCAGCTGTAATATCTCTTTTTCTTCTCTGATGTATGACTGTGTCTGACCTGTTCTTCTGTGTTGTGTTTACTGTTGTGTGTGTAACTAAAATAATATCTCTTCTTCTTCTTCTCTGATGTATGACTGTCTGACTTCTTCTGTGTTTAATAATCTCTCTTCTTCTTCTGTGATGTATGTGTATGAGTGTGTGTAATGTTTGTGCTTTCCTGCACAGTGATGGATCACACTGCCAAGGAAAACACAGTTTTCTTTTTAAAAAGTGTGTGTGTGGGAGGGGGGGAACCAAGAACAAATAAGTGGTTTTTTGGTAGAAACATAAATTGAACTAAATGGATTGGATAGGATAAGTAGAGGGATTCTGGTTAGTAAATTGTATCCAATCCTTTCTGAGAACAGAAACTAGCAGGGGACTGACTAGGTAGGAAGACAAGCTAATCCAGTACCTGTCAGATACTGTTGCTCAGGCAGATGAAACTCGTAAAAAGCACAGAAAGGCTGCAGACAGAGGCTTACATGCTGTTTCTATGTCCGTCCAGAGCACTGTGATTGGAAGGGGACTCAGGGAAAGATAACAGTAACTGGCCAACTAGAGATGTCAGTCTTTCCCCCCTTGCTCCTCTCCCTCTTCTCAGTTTCTGCTCCCCTGAAAAACTTCCTTCCAAATCTCTGAACCTCCGAATCTTTGTTGAATTAATTCAGAGGCTCTGAATCAATTCAGAGGGGGTAAGGAGGTTCTCCCTATTCAATTAAGATTTGGTGATTTAGCCACCAAATTGAGCCAAATCTTCTGTGAATTAAATCAGCGACCGAAGCTTTGCACACCCCAAGTATTCTTGTTCTTTTATACACAGATGCCACTAGTGTTTTTTGAAAAAAATTGGATTTTACCTCAGTTGTTCAAATGTGCACTACAATCTGCATTTCTTATTTCATCCCAGCCTTCCTCACATTATTTAGCATGTGTGTTTGTATATGTATATGATGCTATTCCTGAATTGATATTTTACTTTTTTAATACATTAGAATTCTGGGCCAACCCCTTTACTTCATAAACACAGATTGGTTATTTCTACTTTCCCATTACAAGTTTCCATTGAACACAACTCACCAATCAGGACAGCATATATTGTCCACTTTGCAGTGCACATTTACCATCTTTGAAACTTAGAACAGAAGAAAAACCACTATTGAGTCTTTCCATTTTAATTCAATAGAGGATTGAATTAGGTTTGTCTTTTGATTTCAAGAACACAAAACAGTCAGCAAACCAAATTGTTAAGATAAACACAGCTGCATATTTCACCTTCAACACATTAATTTCCTTACCTACTCTTGCTGATCTAGGAATATTTCTTAGTAACATAGGAAGAGAATTTATCCTATCCAATCAACTCCCTCACCAGATTAAACAAACCCAGACAAAAGGAAAATGATGAATATGAATTTGGTGATATATTGATTATAAATTTTGAATCCACAATTTTGCCAATTAGTGAAATATTTATGGCCTAATATATTAGCAAAATAGTGCTTTAATTTCTGCTTTCTAAAAAGGCAGCAGCCAGAGGAAAAAAACCAGAATCTACCAAGAAGGGAGAATAGCATATGGTTTCAACTCTCATTCTCCGCTGAAGTGATTTATTCTTCATCTGCTGATTGTATTAGAGTGGAGACCTGCTGTACAAAAAAGTACAGAAATAGAATAGAAACCATCATTCCTAGCTAGACAGGGTGGGTACTTAAGAGCTCAAGCTTAGCTCGCTTGTTTACCTCTCCCTGAATAACTGATCAATCCAAATAATAAGTAGTATATGTGAGATGCTAAGAAGTATCCCCTCTAACAATGCTTTTTTAAATACAGATGCTGTGTTATTAATCACCCTAGATTGGTGATCTCTATTATATTATTCATTGAAGAAACCACTATTAATAAAAAAAAGCCATAAATTGCTTTCTCTCTTCTTTCACAGCCATCCTCAAGACTTGCTTTATCTGGCTGCCTCAGCCACTGATCTACATCCTGCTGCTTCAAGATGTTGCTTCTTAAAGTCCTAGATACCATAATACAGAAAAAAAAAAACCCTACCATTAACAACAACAAAAAACCCATGAGCTAAACAAGGTAAATTTGTAACTAATGTATTTCTCAGACTTACAGTGGAGCATTTGCTCCTCCCTTATCAATCAGGGTTTTTTTTTTAAAGAGCCTTTAAGAGCCATATAAAGTGGAGGGACATGAGCTGTCCCCTACTTCCCTGGAAATATGCGTACCATCACAAAACAGATGGGAAGAAGTAGAGTTCTGTCTAATCCCATCTCTTCAGTCCAGTAGGGGGAGCAGCTACACCCCATAAATTTATTTAGTAGAAGTTGTGCCTCCTCCTGCTTTCCTCCTGAGGAGGGCTATGAACACTGCCATTTATCTGGGGCTTGCCTGAATGGCACAAACTATTCCTTACTCTTGAACTCTTTGGTAGAAGGCATATCTGATATGTCCATCAAGGACTGGAGTTGTTACAGAAGTAGCTGTGAATTAAATCAGCAGTACTATTCAATATGGCAATGACTGCCAGTGAAGGATAAGCAGAGGAATGAACAGTAAAATTTGTGCATGGTTAGTCTGAATCCCAGATAAAAAGAGACATTACTGAGCAAGTCAGACACACAAATCTAACATATTCTGCAACTGCTAGATAGTGGCAGGAAATGTCTTACAGAATCTAAGACTTCCTTCAAAAACTACATCTCAAATCAAGTTTTGATGATTTTTTCTTAAATCAACCATCCTATATGCATGTGTAGATAATATGCTTATTTCTGAGAGACCATATTTAAGGTTGATCATAAACAGATCCCTAAACAAGATAGACATGCATGGTTCATCTTCTGTGACACACAGGGAAATTAAGAACATTGATATTTACCTAATGGAAAAGTACAAACAGATTTAGAAGAAATACCATTTCCATGCTGCTAAGTAAGGAGTACTTGAGAGGGGGAGTAACAACCCCTATGTAAATTTCTATTAACTGTTAAAAATGTCAAGCTGGACAAGTAGTGTATTTATATGAATCCAAGACAACTCTGAATTTAACCTGACTCCCCATGTATAGAATCTAATTATTGGAGGGTCATATTAAATTCTTTCCCCCTGCCACTGCAACAGGGACAGCAGTAGTGGGGGGCAAGTGGTGTGAGACCAGGCAATGAGGGAGACCATGGGAGTGATGGTAGTGGGGCTGGAAGTAAGGAGGCAGACAACTGGGGAGTCAAGCAGCCTGACCCCTGCTTCCTGTCCCCCACCCCACCACTTGCTGCCTGCACACCCCAGCACCTGCCCTCACTGTTATTTCCACCACCCCCCTCCAAGCCTACACCCCTCAGCACCTGTCCCCCTGATGCATGACCCCCAGCACGGCCTCCCCCTGATGCTGGCTCTCCTCCCACTGCCTCTGCACTCTGTCCCCCACCAACTCCATCCCCAGCTCCAGCAGAGCTCCAGCTTCAAGAGGGCTCCAGCCCTGCTCCAGCCAAAATCACAATGCTTATTGCTGGTCCATCTCCAGCCCAGCCACACAGCACCTACTGTAACAGTAGCAGCTCCAGCTATACCTTGAGGCCAGAGCTGCTTCAACACTGCTGCTATTGGCCTAGGCTGGATCCAGAGAAATCACAAGCTTTGTGGCCTGGGCTAGACTGGGGCTGTAGCACTGCCAGAGATAAAGCCACAGGGTATGTGGCAGGGAAGGTAGTCAGTGGGTGGGGGCAAATGTGGCAGCAAGGGGGACAGAGGCAACTGGGGAAGGAAGGGAGGCAGGGGGAGGCAGGAGCTGAAGCTCTAACTCCAGCCCTGGGTTGGAGCTGGAGTCAGAGCTGCAGCACCCACCAGCCACCTCTACTGCCTTGTACTCAAATCTAAGACAAAGGACTCCCTCCCCCTCACAAGTTAAATGGAAGAGAACCTCATCTTGGATTCAAGTAAATTTGATAGTTTGAATAATTCCAAATTACATATTGTCCATATTTTTACAAAAGCAATTTTTTATTGTCAAAATAATTGAAAGTTCACCGAGTAGTACAAAAACACAAGTTGTAGGTATCGCTGATATAAGGAAGGTTAATCACCCAGTGGGTGTGAAGTGTTTCTTCCTTAGCTTCTTACCCTGGAGGATACATTTCTGCTGATAGTGGTACTGCTTCCTCAGTAAGATTCAGAAACTTCTCTCTTTGGCTAGCGACAGAAATTACACTTAAACGGATATAAGTGATCGGAAACCAGTTCAGATTGTAACACAACAGCAGTTCAGTACATACAAACCACTTTAAAAATGGACAAAACTAGTTTAAGATACACATGGATGGATATACTATCAGACTTAATCTCATTTAGGTTAAATCAGTTTATTGAACTTCTGTTTGAGATCCCCTCTGGATTCAAGTTAACTCATAGTCCCCCAGCATCCCATGATGCTTTTCACCTCCAGCACAATCCATCCCTTACAGGCTGGGCAGGCTAGCTTTGGCCCAAGATGTTTGCCCCAGAAGAGCAGGAAGGCATGCTCTAGCACCCCCTGGCTTCTGGCCTGGGCCACTGCAGGCATGTGGCTGCATTTCCAGAATCAAAAGTGAATGTCTGTTCACTTGCTTATCAGTTCAATTTAGGCATTTAGACTAACCTGTGAAGATTGAATCGATTCAGCCTCCGGCTTTTTGACTGTGTGTGTATTTATCCCTGGTGGTAGTGTTCTGCCTGCATCTGTCCCTTGACCAGAAAACAAATGTGACAGGTTTTCAGATTACCCACTCCTCCTAGATGCCATTTCAAAGAGCAGACACCGTACATCCTTATCCATATTAAAGCAGAGTTGTGTGACAGTTCCCCAAAAATTCCTAAACTAGCCTGGTAAAATAAAATACTTGTTTCCTTTTGTGAATTGTAAAATGGCCACAAAGTTACCCTATATTGTCACAGATGCATTAGCCCCAAGATAGTAGGGGAGGAGAATGTGTTTGACTTGGGGTATATCTTTACAGCCTGTGCCCTGCAATAACATTTTCACTTTTTGTATCTACAACCTGCACCACTTTTCTGCATGTGAATAAGGTCCACTGCTGAAAACAATCATTTTAGAAGGTTGTTTTCATCTTACTGATGGTTAGGATTACATTGCAAATTGAACTGTAAAATATTCTTTCACTGCTCCTCCATTTCAGTTAGATAGAAAGTTGAAGATATTCCACATAAAATCCGTGGATAATGCTTAGTGGAAAATATATGTATATATTTCTAGGTTTTAGGAAAAAAACCATGCATCTCCATATAACTGCTAATAATTTATCAGGCCAACACCCCCACCCCCCACTTTTTTTTTTTTTTGAAAAAAATATAAACATGAGGAATAAGGCTCTCACAAAAACATATTTTGTGTTTAAAATATTTTCAATTGTTTGAGAGATTTCTTTTTAACTTCTTTGTGGAAGTTAATGGAAATCATTTTTACAGTAAAAAAGCTACTATAGAATTTGTATTAAAAAGGAAAAAACAACCCAAAACTACACAACTGTTTTTATGTTGTGCCCTATCCAGCTGACACTGTCCTTTTGGAAAGCCAATGACTTGTTAGTACCCCTAGCAGCAGTGTGAACAGATGCGTCCCTGACAGGCGATGGATGGTCAGGGTCCATCTGGCCAGTGCAGCTCGGACAGAAATGATGTATACAGCTTCATCAGCGAATGACTGTCATCAATCCTGTACCATGGATAGCGTAAATGACAGCTACACTGCAGCTGAGGCCCAGGTGTGAGACTGAGGAGAGGACTGATTTAAGAATGCTGGGTAATCAGGAACGTATAGACTCCTGGACTTTAATTTGTATCTTTAGCCTCCTATAAATATCTCTGTATAGTATAACAGGGATGTATTTTTAAAGAGCCTGATCATGAAATTAGCTTCAGAATGACAGCCATTCTTTGGTCTTCTTTAACTGCTGATTACCCCAGTTCCCAGTATACATTAACAAATGCATGCTGAGCTTTGGCCACTGTACTGTGGGCTCCACAATTTAATTATTACCTCATTGATTTTTCATGTATTTCAATTTTCTGTTCTTCAAGTCATGGTATCTGTCCTATTGGGGGCAATGTTTGTTTTCTCTTTTGAAGATTTCCTTGTGGAATTTATTTTGACTCAAGGATTATTTTTTAACCCTTTAGGAATGCATAGCTGTTGCAGCCTGTCAGTTATTAGACAGGTAAATACAGAAACTCCAAAAGAAAACTAAACAATACAGTTTAGCATGGAATATAAACAGAAAACAATAATGTAATGACTACTAGTAATCACTAACAAAAGGTACCTGTTTTTTTTTCAAATGGTCCCTTTTTAGTATGCATTAAAGATCATGCATAATTTGCATCTATTAGCATTTTATTATTCCACTGGCACTGGGGAAAGGAAAATGAAAACAATTATTATATCCTCAGAGGACATTTCTTTATTTATAACTATTTTACAATAAATCATTTTTCTTTATCCATCTATAGAATGTGGCTAATCCAGGAAGCTGTGGGACTGATATATTGTAGTATTTTAAAACCACAGGAAGTTAGGTGTATTTATGTGTGTTTTCCTATGAAGCTATAAGTACTTTCAGTATGCAAAAATGAACAATATCCATTTTCATCAACAAACAAACATTTATATCATTTTTTGTCAGGAAGCAGTCAGTGATGAAGTCCACATTGTTACCAGGTAAAGGCTTGTTGCGTGCAAGAGACATGCTATATAACTTACAGAGTATATTGGTTATTATGTATGCACAATTTCAGCATGAGAAAAAGGCATTTGTAATCCATGGGCCAGGTTAATCTGTCTAATCTGTGAGTTTTTTTCACACAATTCAGAAGTCTAAATCTGTATAAAAATATGATTTATAAAGGAACTTCAGTGAGCATAATCCTAGCACAATTAATAGTGCAAAATCATTATAATTCTGGTCAAGTTTAGAGATAAAATTCCAGATGACATAATCACAGAATAAAATAACCACATGCATCCCCATAATTGTCAACAGCTATCAATTTACCGAAGGAAAATATTTTGTATGTGTGAAAAGGATCTTAACATGAGCTCTCTACTGGCTGGTACAGAGGCCATATCAGTATAAGGTTACAACTGGAAATACAGGTCATCTACATGAAGCTAGTGATGCTGACACCTCATGATAGTTGTATGAAGATGCTGTGACTTCTCTTTCAACTCATACTGGAATAGGAACTCAGTGATGGAAATGGTGATTAGAGTGGCTACCCATGAATCTTTCCCTCTCCATGCTGGACAACAGATATCACCTACCACCCACCATATACTTCACCTAAATAAAGTCTGAATACAAAACTAGACCCTGCTAGAAACTAAAATTTATTTTCACTGAAATCAAATATATTTTGAATAATTTCCCAACCTGAATTGGGATGAAAATGAAAAATGCAAACAGTTTTGCAGAAAGAGATTTCCAGAAAAACAAAAATTTTCAGAAGAAATGAAACAGAAGTTCTCAGCTTCGTAGCCTGCCCTGCCAGAAGGTTGTTGTCAATTTCAGTTTCATTCTGTAAGTCATAAAGTGCAATTGACAAAAGCCTTCCAGAAGACAAGCGACAGAGGTACTGTCATTTTGATTTTCCAGACAGAAAATCAATTTTTTTTTTGTTGGCAAAACTGAAATTTTCCTCCAGGAAAATTTTAATTGTGCAAAAAGGATATTTTCCATCTGATGGAAAACTCCTGACCAGTTCATAGGACTTCATTACCCCATGTCTCTATCCAGGTAGAATGAATTTCATCTGCATTGATTTAGGATGTTAAGCAGTTGAGAAGGTGAATTTCAAAAGTGCCTACAGAATTTGCAGAAGGTCACTAGGAAGTCATTGGTACTTTGTGTTCTAACACCCCTTAAGCACCTTTGAAAATTTCCCTCTGCAATCTTATTCTAAAGGAGTGTGACTTACGCTTTAGAAGATGAAGGGATCTCCAATCTGTTTACACTCTTGTGTTATAATTCGTGCTGCAGCCCAGTACTGAATAGATCAATACACCCCACAGGAAAAGGAAGTGTGTGGAAGAGGGCCATTGAGCACTGAGCATTTCCCCCAATGAATCACAATTACAAGAACACCTGTGCTAACTAACTTTGTGCTGATCAACTGGGAAAATCTGCACAGTGCTCAGTAGCCCTAAGAAATTCCCATTTGTTATCTGTGGTGGGTTGGCCTGTGGTCACACATTGGGTTACAGAGTAAAATACAGAAGAACCTTGATTCAGGATATCTTAAGAGGGTTGTTTTTTGGTCATTTCGTTGTTTTTTAACTCTATTTTCACGGTACCTGCTTAGTGATAATCTCAATTTAGGAATCTTAGTTTCCATATTTATGATGAGCTGGTTTGAAATAGCTGCACATTAGTTTTATATGTATTTTTTAAATATAGCAAGGACCCACACAAAAGCTATGGAAATATTAGGAAAAGCACAGTTTGTTAATAAGCACTGCTAATAAATTACAGCTACACATCACACAACAGGTAATAGGAGACAAGGCGTGCCTAATGCTTTAAAACCAGGCTCCCTTGCCCATCTGTAACAACAGCTTTAGATATTTTAGACACTCAACTTCAGTATTTGTGTGTCACGAAGAGAGGCATTCAACACAAACTCTAAGGCCAAGCAACAGCAGAGTAAGGTGCTTAAATCAGGAGAGAAAGTTAAGATGATTGTAGAAAATTAAATGTATAACTGGCCCTTGTGCTTTAGGAAATTTTTATTCCAGTGGTTCTCAGTCTTTTTTTCTGGACTCAAGGCACCCCTCCATACCTTTTGTGAATTGAGTGGCACCCAATTTCAAAAACTAATTTATATATTACAGTGCTTGCCTCTTTACACAGGGGCTGGACAGTAGGAATGTGGAGTCACCCAAGACAGGGACAAGCCTGAGCCTGATTTACCTGCTTAACTTATCTGCTTATTGCCTCACAACTCACTTATTTCCTCTCACCTTGCAACACCCTTCAACAGACCTGGCAGCACTGCAGGATACCCCAGTATGATTGCTCTATTCAAATGCAAGCATATTTTCATGAGTTCCATAGGCTTTATCTCCACTATTCAATGGTAATAACATCGCTGTAAAACAACCACAGCTTGTTTTTCTAGGTAAGACGGTAATTAGCAACTACTTTCCTAGGCAAACTTATCACTGGGGGGGGGGCGTGTTAAAGTATGACTGTAACAGAACCATTTCACTCATCTTTTGAAGTTCAATAAAATGGAATAATGCTGACTAAACACTGCCCCATCCCGGTAGTCTGTAGAATGGCCAACAAAGTCCTCATTATAATCTTCCACACTAAATGAGGCTGGAAAGCCCCACTATTCAACTCAGATGACCTTAGGTGGTCAATACTCCAACCCCATCCTGAAAAAAGAAACAGGGAACTTTTGCTTCTCGGACCTATAAACTTTGACTTCATTCAATAGCATGATGGGAAATGTAGTCCGATGGCTGTCTGCAGAAGATTTAACTTTTCTCATATAATTGTAGACTCGCACATCTCAAATCTTTTAAAGGAAGTTGAATTACTTCTCCACCCTTTCTTCTCAGCTGGACCACTCCATTCACCCCAAATTTTCTTTAATGCAAGAGCTATTGAACATGAAATGCAGCAGAGCAGGTTTAAACTAATATCCTCTCATTTCACACACAGTAGTGCTTCCCTCGGTTCAAGCTGAATTAGGTTACAACCAAATTCAGTTGTTTTACCCACCTCTCTGAAAGGTTTTAGCTGGAAAAACGAGCAAACAAATAGCATGTATGAAAATGAAGCAAGGATGTCCCTATTTATTTCAATGTACATAATCTTTCCAATCTCTTCTTCAATAACATTCTTCCAAACAGTGTTTCCTGCTTTTCAGCATCACTGGATGGGCAGGAATGTTGCTAATACTATTCTTACTCCCTGGCCCTCCCAAACACTTAACATACTCCTTTGTGCTGCTGAGACAAGGTAGCACAAATCATCCAGCACGTAAAGGAAAACAGGAGGGATTCTCAAAGCATTGACTGAGATACTCTTGTTGTTGCTGCTGCTGCATTTGCTTCTGACAGAAACAGTCCTGAAAGCCTGCCTAGGAGACAAAGTGGGGCAGAGGAAATGTGGCAATGCATTTGTAGGGGGTTTGGGGCAAAATGACAAATGAGTTGAGCAGGGGTGCCCATGAAGTTTAGGCATTTAATTTACCTTGCATAGGCAGGTCTCCACATATCCCCCCCTGCACATCTTAATCAATTTGCAACATTCCTGCTCTTTTAGTTTGAGGACTTACTTGATTGGAGACTGTTAAGCACTCTAAGTGTGCCACAAGTTCTTTCTTCTGATTAAAATGCAGACTGGCACAGAGACTGCTAGCCTCTGAGTTTATAGATTGACCAGGGCATCTGCAGAGCAAGCATCTTTGTGCTGCCCCATCACTGAATTTCATGCTGACCTTGAAGCATTGCATTTGATAAAGCTGAGAGTTAGTTCTATTTCTATTTCCAGCTTTGTTTGGAGGATCCCAGAAAAGAGAGATTTGCACTTGTGGTATGACACAACAGTGGCTGATTCTTGTAATCTGTAACCTTCAAAGGAGAAAGGAGATGCCTTCCGCCTCCCTCCCCCCATCATGACTTGTATTTAAATAAAATGATATATATATAGAATGAAACTCACATGTCCAGTGATGATGATTGTGTGGGGAGGGTAGAGGGGCTATACATTGGAAAACCTGCCATCTTGGCATCTTGGCATCTGCTAAACTTTTATGATAGTGATGACCTCACTATAGCTTTTAAGTGAGGATTCCTACCCCTGGGAAACATGCATGGCACCATTTTATGAAATTTCCTTTAAAGCATTTCCAATCCAGCTGGTGACAAATGAATACACAATATTTTCTCACACTGTAACATCTAACACATCACAGTTATTTTTGATTCTGCCTGTAAGATATTATTCTAAGATACCATAGTTTAGTAACTTCTGGCAAATGATTATCAGCACTGCCCTGGCTGTAATTATATACTTTTTGTAATAAAAGTTTCTCTTGAAACCTTCATAGTAATTTTGATTTCACCAACGTATGGATAAAGCACACACTTAAAGTTTCTTCAAGTGTTTCTTTGGCTCAGTACCAAAGATGTCTAATGATCTCTTGAAACTAGATATTCCAATGCAAAACCAACAGGTTTTGCTATCCTAGTAAAATATTCTCGCAGGTGGTATTAGGATGGTGATAGTTTCTTAAAATGGCTTTTACATAAAACACAACAGCAGCTGCAGCTACAAAACATACTAAACAAGTCCTAAGATAAGCCATCAAAAGCAAGGAAATTCTGATTTCTAGTCGAGGCCTGTGACATTTACAGGGCTATCCAAGAATACATGGGATGTTATACAGCACTGTGCATCATTATTGTAGAAGTCATTGTTTCCCTCATTAGTGCTCTAGATCTGTACATTACTTCCATTGCAGGTCATGCCCTTAATGCTGACAGTCCATTCTTAACTCACCCTTTTGTGCCTAGGTATTGCCGCAAATTTGCTACAGTACGTGACATCTCACACTTGAAATTTCTGCAATATTTGAAGGCATGTATCCCATTCAAATGTACCACTTATCAGCTCAGAGGTCATCAGGAGACCACTAAGAAGATACGGTTTTCTGATACGTATCTGAACTAAAATTTGATATAATTTCATTTGTAAATGTTGTTTATTGTAATATTTATGTTGTCATTTTCTGCAGGGCTTTTAATTTTATTCCAAAAGACCTGCATTTAGATACCATTTTTGTAACGTAGTTTGAATTGTTTTCTTAAGAAAATAGTAATACGTTTTCCAAATAAATAGATAAATAAATAAGAACATGAGTTCGATTAAATGAAATGAAAAATGGAGTAAAAGCTGCGATGTTCAAATGTCCTCAACTTTGTTAGTTTCAGTTGAAGACATAATGTTATCACATTGTAAACATGTTAGTCTTTGATTGTCAATGCAACTCAAGCCAAGTGGTTACAGCTTACTGTTAATTGTAAAAACCACAACAATGTTGATTGATATAGTACCATCCACTAATAGAGAAGTTAATATGTAGGTATTGATATGTCAGAGTAACCAGGACACATTACATACATTCATAATTTCACTTCATATATCTGTGAAATTATTGACACAATACACTGTGTCATCTTTTGATGCACAAAGCCACTGTAAAATAATGAGCATTACAATGGTTATATATATAAGGCCCTGAAAGATTTACTATATGAAAAGAAGTTACTTTTCACATGGTAATAACTCATCTACACTTTTAGTATCAGAAGGCCTGAGGCCAATGTGAGAATTAGAAATAAAAGTTGAATAGGGAAACCCATTTCCAAAAGGTGCCTTGATATTTATTTAGATTCTACATTTTTCTCCCTCCAACATGTGTGTCATTTGTTTGCACTAATTCATTCTAGTTTGACAGATAACCTGAGATCTATTTCTTTCAGTAACAAAGGGTGCATCTACACGTGCATCTACTTGCTTAATGAAATAGTAACTAAATGCACAGTAACTACACTTACTACACAGTAGTGCCAGCACACAGGTTTTTAGTGATGCTTACTGTGCAATAACCGAATACTACTACACGGTATTATATGAGCACGGTTTTTGCTCAGCACTCTACTGTGCAGTGTTATTAGGCTACTGCACATTAAGTATCTCATGTAGATGTGCCCAAAACAATGAAAAACTGAAATAATTATGTGGTCAAGTGTAGAAACAAAACCAACCAAATTCATTCAAGAAGTTTGCAATGCAATAATTGCAATGCAATAAATGTATGAAATTTTTTTTTTAAATTAAGTTTTGTGGTTTTGTTCAAAAGGAACAAAGAACAAGAAATGTACAAAGAAACTTTTTCTAACAGCTGATTGCCACTGAGACGATATATCTTCTGGATCCAATGATATTAATTGAGATCAGAGAACCAAATAAACATAATGGTAATGCATAAAGCTTAATGGAATTAATTAATTCTATTTTGAATTTCAGCTTTTCCATATGGGTTCAGATTCAACAGAAGCCTGTCCATACTGCAACTGGCAGGTGTCACAGCTATACATAGTATATGTGAATAGGGGCTGGTCTGAAACAAAACACAGAATTCCAAAACCTCTGAAATTTGAGGACATTCACAGCTATATATCTATTGTGTGCCTCAGTTGCATCTTTGACACTGACTACCAAAACATGTTAAAAAATGCTCATCTACATTCCTCTTTGGATCAGTCTTGCATTAGCTTTAGCTCACGCTCCTGATTATTGCACTTAGTGTAAGATTAATAGTCTCAGTGCTGGATCCTTAGTTGGTCTAAATAGCAGGAGCCCCTTTGATGTTACCTAGTGCCACACTGATTTACCTCAGCTAAGCATCTGGTTCTTAATGCCCTCAAATTTACATTTTATGTTTGTGGTTAACTAGAGTAAGACCAAAATAGCAACCTAAAATAGTGCTTCATGCACCATATATAAGAAAAATAGTGACTAAATGGATACACAGTTTATAAAATAAACCTAAAAAGATGTTCTGCAGGATGAGAACTTCTAGACTCACTTTTGATGCTAAGAGAATTTTTATGATCAAGTTATAAATCCCTCAAAAAGGGGGGTTGTAAAGAAACTCTGATATACCTTTATCTATAATGGCACAGCTGGGGGCTGCTATAATAATCCTTTTTCTTTCATGTGGCCATCTGGAGGCCTATTAAAACTAGTATCTAAAACAGACTCCCCAAGTGTGGTGAGTTTGCCAGCTTCCACTAAGTCACCAAAATAAGGGAGTTTGTCCTACTATTGGGTGAAGTGGTCCTCCACAGAGAGAAGAGAACTTGACCTCTGACCTTTTCCATTGTGAATATGTTGTGTACTGGTTGATTTTGATACATACACTGTAATTGTGATGAAACCTACAGCTAGGTCTATTCTGCACTTCTGGGCTTGTATGATGAGATGGAAGAGACCGGGGATTCCAGGAATGGGGAACATTGAGAATTTAATGAAGCATCATGTTTCAACTGGAAAAAAAACCCTGTCTTGATTTGAGTGTAAAGCAGCTATGAAATATTAAAATAATATTGCAAGATTTTAGTTTTGTTGTTGAAATACAATTTTTATATACACACAGGCAAACATTCAGTACTACTACATCTTTTCATCCAAACTATCATTAGAGAAATCTATATTGGACAGTGGAAATGAAATTAAATAATTGTTTGGTCTCTCTTTACTCATTATAAAATTACAAACAGCATGGTGTGGAATTCACTCATAATACATATTGAGTCAACTGTGTCTGGATAGCATGTGTCCAAAATAAAGTCCTTTCAGTAGGCTCATTAACTATCTTGTTCAGTAATGTGGTTGCATCCTATTAAACCTGATATATCAAAAAAAAAATTAAGTTGCTGTCTCAAACTGCACTAGAACTCAGATCTAGGACCAAATAAGATGCATTAATTGCTTTACTGCTTCACTGCAAAGCCACTCTTAAAACATAATTCCTTAATGAAGTCCGTTAATTTGTTCATGGCAGTACACAAGCTGTTCAAAATGACACAGAATTGCACTCTGTTTTCTAACCCCTGCAGTTTCTTCTGTTAGTCACTCTGTCTTGTGTTGTTATCCCATGGATAGTAATTATTTTATAGTGGCTGTAATTAGGAGAGAATTAGGCTTGGTAAACAAAACCTGCCTTCTCCTGTTAATAGCTAAGGATAATAAATTTGGCTCTGACATTCACTATATTTGGACAAGGCTTGGCCTACTTCCAGTTTTCCCAATAAGAACTTTATTATATAATTATGCCTTGGAGGGGCTCATATTACAAGGTAATTTTTTTTGTAAAGACACATATTGCATGGCTTCCAGCCAGTAAATGATATACTGTAATATATGCCTCCAATAAATGTTTTAAACAAAATCTCTCTAAGCAATATCCTGCTGGAGCTGCACACTGCTATTCAGTATATATTATTTACAGGAGTTTTTCATAATGCAAATTATTTTCTTTTGCTCACATTGTCCAATGTTATAACAAGTGTCTAAAAAGAAGCCTTGGATTATTTTTATCAGCAAATGACATGCTTAGATTCTTAACTTATCATATCTCTGTTGCTTTAAGAGGGTTTTTATATTTCTTTTTATTCTATGAGTAAAGTCACAGTTTTGTTGACATGTATTGAAGTGTAGCAAGTATTTAATTTTCTATTTTCAGCATGAATTAAAAAACAGCCCTTTGTTCCATCTTTCAGCCCACACACTAATGCACCATCTTCTATGCTTCCCTTTATTTTATCCTGTACCTTTTATGTAAAATACAACTTAAGTTAATACACAATAGCACAAAATACTATTCAGGGGGAGTCAATCATAAGCTAAATAGAAAAGGAAGGGTTTAACATATAGAAAGGAAATGAGTGATTGAGTCAAAGGGATGGCATTTGTCTCACAAGGATGGGACAGAGATAGGATGAAGAGCGGAGAAGGGGACCAGGAAATTAAATGCTGAAATAATCTAATAAATGTGAACTCAAATACAATAATTTTATTCTTGTCTCATATCACTGAATTATCACTGCAAATCATATGCTGTTCTTTTATAACATATAACAGACATGTGCTAAGTCTGAGAAGACCTCTGCAAAATAAGTAAGTATCATGACTTAGGGGGTCAGACTAACTGCCATATTTACAATCAGGCAGGAATTTTACCCCATGTTCAGACTGGTATGGACTGCAGGAGGTTTTCACCTTCCTCTGTAGCAGGGGGCATGGCCCTTTACCTGGGATCTCTTGAGAGTATATTAGCAACCTTTTTACAGAAGCAAGATGTTGGCTGCCATGGTCCCCCTACTTTACTTGTGGCAGGTTAGAGTGTTATGTCTTGTATTGCGTTACAGGGTTGATGTTAGTTTTATTAAGAGGTTAGATTATAGATTTGTATAGGATAGTTTGGATAGGGATGATTCTGCCTTGAGCAAGCGGTTGGACTAGATGACCTATCCCTTCCAGGCCTACTTCTCTATGATTCTATGACTATATTTGCTATACAGAGGTGTAAACCGAGTCAAAAAGAGCTAAGACAATTGCAAGGCAGCAATACAATCCAGTAATTCTGATTTCTAGTTCTGACCAGCAACACATAGGTCCTCTGACTTCATGTCATCATGCCAAATTTAATCTATTTGCCAGAATGCAATGTTGATAATGCTGGTGGCATTTAACCTAAAAAATATACCACAAGAAGCTTGAATAGACTGGGCACTGGATGTGTAATCTTGCAAAACTAATATATTTAGCATACTTTAGTGCATTTTTTTAAAGTTAAACTCTCTTTCACAAGGACATTCAGTTGAGTATTGTAAGTATATACACAATATACATTTCCCAGGGTAATACGTGTCAGGAAGATCAGGGACATGTGCCAGGAGTGTGCTATCTACTATAGAAGGCCAACGTATTCCTGCATAGTGAAGAAACGATACACATATTACCTTAAAAATACATGGGTCAAACTTAAAAATGAAGAGAATCAGCTATATTAAAATGTAAAAACAAATCTTACCACTTTTTAAATGACTGAGATACTGTTAATGTGTGGATACAGACATAGCAGAAATGTGCTTTAGATTTTTAGCTGTAACAACACTAAAAATTAAAAATATTGAATGAAATGCAATCATAACGTAAGTGTACTAGACATGTGCAGTGGAATAATTTGACCCAATTACTGCCTGACAAGGGGTCAGAAACAACAAAAGGCCACGCACTGAGTTTTGATATTAAGAAGCATCAGAAGCCAAAAAAGAACCATTATTCAACCAGTCCATTCTTCTTCCAATCTGTCAACATTTTCAGTAATGGTACCCAAAGTTTATTCTTCAGTACTTTATTCAGGCCAAATATTTTTATGGCCAGAGACATTATCTTAGTCCACATTCCTTTGGAGACTATGCCATTGTTCATTAGCTCAACATCCTTGTTGCTTTAAGTACACTTTTATCTTTATACTTTTGACATGTTTGTAGAAAATTATCACACTTAATGTAAGTTACTTTTAACTGTATAATCAACTAGTTATTTTAATGATACGTCCTTATAATAATTTTTGTTTCTTTTCTCTGAATTCCTTCAAACCTCTTACAACTCTCTAGAATCAGGAGCAATGTTTTATATAGAGGCTAGTGGCTAGTCAGTGGGTCCCTCTCTCTTCCACTGGCTCATGAAGTGGCTGCATGGGTTGGACAGTAGCACAAAGGCAGTTGGAGCTAACTGAGTTGGAAGAAAATGAGTTTCCTGTTTAGGAAGATACTTTGTTTGATGGACAGAGGAGGACTCACTCTTTGCAGTCCTGCGAGTAGGTGGCTTGACTGGCAGTTCTTTTGTGTCCTTCTTTTGCCTCTTTTTTTCTAGACGATGGGGTCATACAACTGTCAATCTTGTAGGTTAGGAAGTGAGACATGCAAGTAAGCATTCTAATTATCTTTCAACCATCACTGAATTAAGACGCTTTTAATTATTTTATTTGTATTTCTCTATTACCAAAATATCTTAGGCAACCATTACCATGGTATTACAGGAGTCAATAGCTAAAAGATATCACTTAAGAGAAGAGATGAAGATATAATGATGTATTCTGTCCTAAGCCACCCCAATCTGCGGACCTTTAAAGCTCAAGTACCTGAAAATGACAATTAAGGAGAAGTTAAAGGTCCATGTTGTAGTTTCCTCCAAGAAGTGACTGGACATAGGCTTTGATATATGATCAGGAAAAGCCTGTTCCAGCACCTAGAATGCCCTGTTACTCATCCAGGAGGTGACAACCAGTGTATTGTATTTAATCATAAGTAGTGTAACAGCTTTTAGGGGACAGAAGGTCATTGAGATTACCAAAGCTTTAAGCAAAAATAACAACAAACCTAGCTATTGGCAGCCTGAGCAGACAGGAATCCAGCATGACATGACTCATAGGTACTAGGTAAATCCTCACAGAATTATAGGAAGTAAAGATGAAAAAGACCGATTGCATCACCTTGACAATATGGGGTTTTCCTTGTAACCTCATCTACTTGCTACTTGCTTTGCATGGCCAGATATAATGAGCACACAGACATATAGCACCCTGAAATATAGTTACACCCTGAAAGTCTAGTGTTTAAGGCAAAAAAGGAGAATCCTAGGATGGAATTGTTTGTAGCCTCTGTTTCCAAGAAGCTTGTCACTAACTACCAGCAATACCCTGAATTGGCCAGGGTGAGCCAAATACAGCTCTTATTTGGTTAGGAATGGTCAAAACAAAAAGATGACAAAATCTAGGTTTGGAGGAGAATGATAGGGTAGGGTGTCACTTGCATGTGTATAACAAGGTAATCCAAACAGCCCTGGGAAGTCTCCTGGCTCCTTTTGCCAACAAGAAGAGTGATAGAATTGCAACCAGTGACAAGGTACGCCACTGCTTCTCACAATTCCATGACCCAATTCTAAAATATTTTTTATGGATTTATATGGGAAATAACACAGATGATAAACACGATAGACTGGCCCTATTCCTCCTTTATCTGATTGGCACCACTGTAGTAGGCCAAAGGAGGTAGAAAATGCTTTCTAATGATTTCTTAGGCGGTGTGCACCTTCCATAGAAATGACTTTGAGACCCACGTCCCCAGGAGTTGGAACGTGTGGTTTATGGCCTCTCAGACATTTTGGAGGCACCACAAAATGCACGCGGTACATGTTTATCCATTAGCCACACTGCATGTTTGCAGCACAACAGCAAAATTAGATACCTTGAAATCCTGGTATCTAAAAAACTGTGGCAGAATAAAACAGGGTCGGGCACATAGCTGTAGCATGCACTGTCTGAAACTGGAGCCTAGCCATGCTTCAGCTGTCAGCCAGGCTCTGTGTAGTTGGATTACTACTGCTGCTGCCCTGGAAAGCCCCCAGCATTTCAGGTAAGGCTACTGGGGCCAGGTGCTGTCCTCAGCCTCCCCCACCCCACCTGGGGCAATTTGCCTTGTACCAGAGTGCATATGCAAGGGCATGCCTAGCAAAAACTAGCGGTGGCACAAATGTGTGCCACTGCTATTTGTCCCTAGGGAAATGCATGTTCCCACTAATGGAGATGCACATGGGGATATAGCTGGCGAAAGGAGCATTTTGCAGATGCTGGAAAAGCTTTTTGGGTACTAGCATAGCTCAGTGTTTTTGGAAGATCCCTGAGTGCTCTAAGTTGTGTCTGGGGCCAAATCAGACCCTGGACAGTCCCAAGACTGGGAGTAGGATGTAAAAATGGAGCACAGACATTTTTGTCAAGCCACTGAGTGAAGTGCGGGACACAGACTGACCAGGCATTAAGCATGCTTTGTTTGAAATAGAGTATATTTTTTTGTTTGAAATAGAGTATATTTTTTTAAACTTTGGAAAGTGAGCACAGTGAGCAGTAGGAGACCCAAAGCTCCTTGTATCATCAAACTAAAATGAGATGAAGTGGAGAGACGTGAATGAAGAATATCAAACATTAAACAACATCCCTGTGTTCAAATATAAAGTGCAAACTTGGGGGCACACAAAAGTGCAGCTCGCTGTTGTAACCGAGAATGCTTTGCAGGAAGTATTCTGAGGTTCTGAGTTACGACAATCCCTCGGGCCAAACAGAAGTTCACTGTTGGCTCCAGCGGGGAGGGGAATCTAGTTGCATCCAGTTTCTCCTAGCAGTGGCTCTTCCTGTCGTCCAGCCTATTCCTGTTTCAGAATGGGAGCAGGGAAAGGGAGGAGAGAGAGCTCATTCTAGGGGTTCCCCAGCCAGTGCTGGAGGGTGGGGTGGATGTACTGGGGCTGAAATACACCTGTCCCAATACACTCACCCCACCCTCTAGTGGGGGCTGCAGAAACCCCAGACCAAACTCCTAACACTCCCTTTCCCCCTCTCATTCTGAAAACAGCTCAAGGCTAGGAGGCATCACAGACACGGGTTACAAAAAACACTTACGTTTTGAAACATCTTCATCTGACCCCTCCTGAAATGAGGTTTCAGATTTTCACCCAACTGGCCATTTTTGAAGCAGTCTGCAGCTACTCACTTGTGTTTGGTCATGGCTATAGACTGCTTTCTGTGGCCAGATAGGGCCAAAATTGTCATTTCTGTCTGTGCCCTTTATTTTAGATGATGACTTAAAGACAGATGGTTTGTTGGGAAAAACGACTCTGAAAATGGTAAGAATGAGATATGATGGGGCCCTTATGATAAATATTAGGGAATAAAGGATTTTGTCTGGGAAATACATCCATAATAAGTATATTGGTTCTTGCCCCATAACTAGTTAGCCATCCTAAGGACAAGAGAATAGCAGATGGTTTATGCTGCTCATTGGAGCATACTTACTTTTTTTTTTGCAAGCAAGCGTATGCCAGCTTTCTAGCAGCTATGAAAGTTGGGGAGGAAAGGCCTAAATGATGTGGACTCTAATTTTTTGATTTACCACAAAAGGCTTTCAGGCAGTTAGTTTTGTAATACATCCTTGGCTGGATATCTGATGAAGACAGTCATTTATAAACGTGTAAAATTTCTCCAGCTCCACACTGGTCAGGTCCTATTTAAAGTAATTGCTTCTGTTCCTGACCCATCTATCTGTAAACACATCAGACTGACAGCTTGCTTTTCTCACAATGCCCAATAGGCATAGGGACAACAGCACTTCTTAACAAAGGCCTTTCTCCCTAGGTTTTGGCTAGTCCCTGTGATGCCAGACAAGAGCATTGTTCATGACTCTGATCCTGTACAGCTTGCAGGTGTACAAAATTTAAGAGCAGTTTCTTCTTTTCACACACCCTAAAGATCAGTGTGCTCAATCTTAAAGGGAACTAAAAAAAAATCTGATTTGTTTAAAGTTGGTCGGTGTCTTATCAACATAAATGACATATTACTAGAACTGGCTAAGAGCCTCCTCAGCTTATATGATATACGCTTACATTTTTTAAAACAAAGGATTGAGGTGTGGATTTGGTTAGTATTTGTGCCTGTTGTCTGAGGCAGGATGGTTAGAAAATACAAGCTGCAAGTTTAGTCATGCCATGTGATATCCCAGCAAAATCACTTGGCTCTTCTGACTGACAAAATATCAGATTTTTCTCTTTATAAAAGTTTTGTAGCCAGTGCATTGAAGTAACGGTGCAGTATTCTTTAGGAAAACGAATGCACTTGGGGGAGAAACAACAATGCATTAGGTTGGAATTCCTGACAGAAGCATGAGTAACGTCAGCATATTTTTCAAGTTTCTAAGTGATGCCATTGGCTGGTGACTGGTTTGATGAGTCACACACTATGTGTGAACTTCAAGGATCAGAGTAGCATTATGAGTGTGTATTTTAAATTTTAATACTTTATGGACAGTAATAAGATGTTATAGAATACTTGTACGTGGATCTGAACCAAAGCACATAAGCAAACCCCGCCCCCACACATACAAGTGAAGGTCCCTAATGATAGGAAGGTTAATAAAAGGGGAAAAATGGCTTGTGTTGAATGCCAGTTTCTGTCCACATCTCAGATTGGTACTTAGGGGGATGTTTTCACTTAACCATTTCTGTCCCTTTGCAGAGGTGAGAGAGATGCTGTTAATAACCAAGACTGTCCCTGATGATGGCAACTCTAATTACAGGAGGGGGAAAAAAAAAGAAAGTAGAATGAAAGAAAAGGTTTGTGTAGGTTTGTGGGGTTTTTTTCCTGGATGTCAGTTTATTACCAGCCTGACACTGTAACTTTAAGGGTCATTTCTCTGCAGTCACTAAAATACAAAAACAAGAGGAAAGAAGAGCATAGGCAGAAGGAAAAGCAAAAACCCTCGATAGTTGCCTTCTCAAAATAATTCATCCATAATAATAGCTTGTAAAAAATGACCCCACAAAGATATGCACTTTTAATTGCATTCCCTTCCTTTAAGAAAACATATATAGAGGAAAGAATTATTTGAAAGGCACTGAAACTTAAAGCTATGTAAAATATTTTATCATTTTTTTCTAGAAAAAAATTATGAAATTATGCAGAAAGATCTCCTTAACCCATTTGTGTCACGTCTTAATGTGACCTTACCCTGGTTTTCAACTTTTTGCCCCATAAAACAAGTTCCTATATATTTGTTAAAGTCAAATTTAAGCCACAACATCTAAATCCACAATTCAAATACATCCACTGTTCAGATGTATGATTATGGAGAAAAGTTTCTGAAACTGGGATCCGGAACTGCGTTTGCATTTCAAATGTCCCTAGAGTCAGCACTGATCAGTTACAGGATTTTAGTTCAGGTCCATATCAGTTTATTGTGCAGCTCAGCAGTAATCTGCAATTAGCACACTTACATTAATATGCCAACATCAAGAAATTACTCCTCTAGGTATGTAGTTTTTATGCAAAATATCATATACACACACACATCTAAGCTTTTGAGCAAATACTTATTTATAACCTATTTGCATTAGGAAATAAGCCCTAGTTATTTCCTATTAAACACCTAAGTCCTTCAAAGAGAATCTACATTCATTCCATCCCAAAAGATGGAAGTTTAGTAAAGTGACATATTCAAAATCAGTGAATTTAATGGAACCCACTTTGCAGGTTTAACTACAACAGGCACAATACGTGACATCATAACTCTGTAAGACTACTTTTTGTGGATCATTTCCAACCCATGTAAAACAATGGTTGTTTATGTTCATGATCAGTCACTTTCCAAGTTGTGCACCCTGACACTGGGGAACCAGCTCTTAAACAGACTTGGTTTAAATGAAATAAGACATAGACAATTTTGTTTAATTATTTGGGAATTTGCATTCAAGTATGAGACTTTGTAGCTACTTTAAATCTTGCCAGGGAACAAAGAAGATAACAAGGGGACTCAGAGCTTAATCCATAGCCCTTTGACATCAAATAGCATCTTTGCATTGCTTTCATTGAGCTCTGGATCAGGCCATCACTTCCTCAAGGCAGTGACAAGATCTTTCCTAGACCACGCAGGGGTCTTAAGCTTCCCCATCCATTCAGTTTGATCTTTCACTATTTAATGAATCTCTTCATCCTGTTCTTATTCTCAGCTCTCAGCCATACAGACATTAGCACCACATTCACTAGTCAATGGACGAACACTGACATCCATCTTTCAAAAGAGACACACAACTGAAGCCACTCAGTCCATTAAAGATCCCTTGACACTTTTTGGAAAAGCACAAAATGCTAGCATCCTGGCCAAATTCCAACCTCTGTAATTACATTCTATCCATCTATATTCCCCTTTAGTTTCTGATGGAGAAATTAGACCTCAATTTCTGCCACGTTGTTATAATTAATTCTTCATTAAAGTATTAAAAAGACTACAAACATCAAATATGTACACTAATGTCACAAAGAGACAATGTCACTCCATTGTCTGCTATTAAAAGCAGAGAGCACAACCTTCTACTCCCAATAAAGTACATACATCACATTCCATATGAACTTTTTCTACTAACCAAAAAAAAAAAAAAGAATCAAAACCTCCCTGACTGATATAAACAAGATGTAACCATGATTGATTTGTAGATCTTAACTTATGTTCTTCAAGAAAATAGCTGTAGTCTTTCCACCCTATTGTCCTTGCATATCCTCTGGTGCTGCTGAGCTACAGGAGCCTTGTCCATTGTTGTTACTTGAGTACCCTCTCATTTCAGTCAAGTTTTGGAGAGGAGGTAACAAAAATGCATTTGGTCTCCAACTGCCACAGTTCTGCCTGCTACACTGCAGAGTCTTAGAGGATGTCTCAGTAGAGCCAATACACTCAAAAAATAGTTTCTGGTGAGAAAGCCTTTCTTTCTTCTGCAGTCATCTCTTCATATTTCACATACAGGAGTTTAACAAGTATTGCAAGATCCATAACAGTGAGTAGGGCAGTTCTAATTAAACAGAGATTTGAGGACTCTTCCCCCAAAGCAAGTATCATATCTAGAAAAGTGCCATTTTAAGAGACTACTGCAGAATAAATCCCTATATATCATGATATAGAATTACAGAGTAGGACACTATGAATTTCTCACATGAAAATGTTCTAAGGATACACTATTGAAGTTGTCCTAGCCATGACAGAACAAATCCCCCAAACCCTTGGGTACTGGCAGGAGTATAGCAGATGTTAATGTATAGCCTAACCCATGATGACAGATACTGGGTAAAAATGACATTTCCTTCTCAGTCTCTAAAAATATGTATGTCCTAAGTATGCAGTGAAGACACTATAAGAATTTTTAAATGAAGACTGCAATCCATTCAAAATCTTTTCTAATTCTAACCCAACCATGCAGTCGTTCCAATAAGAAATATCATTGCTTCTCATACACTGCCTAACATTTTTGTCCCATGCAAATAAAATCTTAAAATACCTTTCCAACATCTAAAACATGGAATCCAACTTCTCCTAAAGAAGACAGAGGTCTAGAAAGATTGATGGTCTGATCCAGGTGATACACAGCTTTGGAACAATTTGGAATGGGGGTTACAAGATAACTATGTCTCTGTGGAATACAGTGAAGGGAGGCTCAGCCATTAAAGCTTGCAGCTTGCTCACTCTTCTTGCAGATGTGATTGTGATTAAAAAGCCTGTCTTTGGTGACAGGTGAAATAAAGAGCACTCCTAAGGGCTCAGAGAGCAAGTCCATTAACTTTATCAGTACTAGATTGAGATCCCACCTCTGTATAGGCTTAAAAAGCAATAGAATTATATTTGCCTGTCCTTTAATGGTGCACTGACTGAAACTGGTACAGTTGTCAACTGTAGGGTGGTACGTAGAGATTACAGACAGTTGCAAATAACATTTTCTTGGTGTCTGTGCACAGAGTAAGAATTTTTGTGCTTTTGCAGAACATACTACTTCAGTTGGCCTCCATACCATGCTCTATGCCATGAACAGGAGTGCTTTTGAGCAGTGATTCAAAGTATACAATTCTTTTTGTGCCCAAAGATATGATGGCAGCTGAAAAAGTTTAAGAGAACTCTTGCCTCAATTCAGTTGGTCCATACACCAATGGTTCCTGACCCAGGCCCAAGCAATTAGTATGACCTACACTCTGTTTTGATGATTGTGTACACTCTTACTGTGGTACACTGGGCATGTCTACATGTTCATTAATGCACTGTTGTTACTGCACATTAAGTTTAGCACTTGGTTAATGTGTGCTACTGTGCAGTAATACCAGTGCATGGCTATTTAGTGATGCTTACTGTGCAGTAACCCAATACTGCTACACGGCAGCATATTAGCATGGTTTTTGCCCAACACACTATTGCACAGTGTTATTAGGCTACTGCGTGGTTTGCATCTCATGTAGACACATCCACTGGCTGTCATTTTCCTTCCAGGTACTAGCTGTGGATGAAATAATGGGATGAGAAGAAGCAATTGGCATGATAGTGAGAAACGTGAGAAATATTTGCAATGAGATCTCTTAGCCGATGGAATTGTCTCCTTTGTGAAAATGCAAATTTGGATTTCCTGAGACATTGACATTGAAAAGCACTCAGGAATATTTTGCAGAAAACAATTAAACACTAGGTAACCTAACCTAGTTTTTTCCTTCTTTAATTTCTATGACTGTCATACAAAGCCTGTGAAGTGCTAGAACAGAATGAAAGGCACTATATAAATGCAAGTTGTTACTATTTATCATTATTCTTTTTTTCCTCTCACCTGGCAATGCCACTCTGATAGCAGAGGTTACTGTACATGAGAACCAGTCCCCTTCTTACAGTGAAAGTATGCTCTGTAATGTTACCAGCTTCACCAAGCCTCAGGTGCAACAGTCTGAAGATTAGACTTGGACTAGGGTCTTCCAAGTACCATTATCTTATTCACTGAGGCAGTAAGATTCATGTTACTGTATGTTTTTATACAATACACCCCGCCATCCAAACTACTTTATACCTAGCTACTTATACACACATACACACATACATTCTTCTCTTGAAGCCCTGACATGATTGACACTCTCTGAGACCCAAAGTTGGAGTGAAGAAGTGCACAAATTATGGTTTCCTTAGCAACGGAACTATATGAATGCTCTCCTTCCCTCCTCACTTTTCTCTGCAGTTCAGCTAGCGCTTTCCACATTAGTTTACATGGGAAGCTGGAAGCTTACTGCTCAATTCAGAACTTTTTCAAATCAATGAAAGTGGTAGTTAAGTGTCTTTGTTTTTAATTAAGACAACTGTGATATTACATAGTTGGTGAAGGCAAGGGAATGTTACAAATCTCTACTTCATGGGTTCTCCTTGGGCATGGCTAGCTGAGCGATTAGGTCTTCATGCTAGACAATTCTTTTGGGGTGTAAGAGAAATGCTTTTTTTCTTTCTTTTAGCACAGTCAATCTTTTCCCTATTATTTGTGAAAGATGCACAAAGATGTCTAGAGATGGAATTCAGTGAAACTGTTTATATGCAGTTTGCTACTGAATGTACAATCTAAACAAATGAGAAAGAATAGGCTTTTTTTTCTCTAATCCCTTTCATTTACAGTAATCTTGTAACAAGAGAAAGCGAACAATTCTTAGAGGGCGCTGACAGACATGCAGTTCCCTGGTGTAGTTCATGGTGCTTCACAAAAAGTGCCATGAGTTACAACAACCCCTCTGACCCAAAAGATGTTTACTGTTGAGGGGGGATGGAAATCAAGTTCCACTTTGAAGCCAGTGGAGAGAGGGTTTGTAACCTGTATCCTCTCTCTCCTAGCCCCTCCTCCCCGCAGCACCCGTGCTGTCTTCGAGATGCGAGGGGGAAGAAGGCGGGGGAGGGAGTTCTGATGTGGGGGAGCCCCCCTCCCCCACAAGGTAAAGCTTCCCCACTCATCTACCCACTCCCTCCACAAGTGCAGGCTGAGCAAACCCCAGACTGGAGTTCTGCTTTGGAGTGCCTTCATCTGAACCCTTATTAAATGACAATTAACTTATCACACGCTTGGGCTCTTTTAAAGGTCTATGTAGCCATGAACTTCTGCCAGGACATGGCTGTAGCATACTTTTAGGGGGCCCATTACACAACAAATCTAACTTCTGTCAGCATGGAGAGAGACCTCTGACCCCTCTCTAATTTACATTGAGTTTTCTACTAGAATTTGTGAAATACTTGTTGTCATCTTGCTCCCTAGCATTGTAATTTCACCAACCGGTTACCCATGATCATTTGTATCATATCTAAAGAGCTGTGAATAATACAAATAAAATATGTTTCTTGCTCTAGAGAGGTCTCAACATTCAGGATATCCTGTCATTTAGACATGGATTAAAGAGTCTGCAACATATGCCCTTTACAAGGGTAAATGAATCTCTGCAGTATCAAATATATTTGATGAAGAGTGTTACCTGTGGAGAAAAGATAGAAATAAAGGTGTTAATCATAAATATTTGGACAGAATGGAGAATGGGAAAATTCAGGATGAATATTAAAATGTAGCTGGATCCTCAAGTAAAGTAGTGTATGCACCATCTTGCTTATCACAAGTTAACCCTCAATAACCAAAATATTAGAAATGCTACTCTACAGGCAAGAAACAGAGTGGTTGATTTACCATCTCTAATATGTGTGAGTCCATGATTAATTGCTAAAAAAATGTTCATATTAATATCTTTTTCTGACTCTCCTGAAATGTGCTTGGCTGCCATAACACCAGTGATTTTTCAACACCGAAATGAAAAAGGAAATGGCAGACACCAAGGAAAGAGTATTTCATAATTCAAGACTTTTCTTTAGCCTCATTTGTAGTTGGGGGGACAGAGGGTCAGACTAGCTGACACAAGTGGCCATTTCTGGCTAGACTCTCTATGAGTACATAATTGAAATGTAAATTATTTTCCCTATATAAATAGCTCCTGATGATATCACATTTTGTAAATAGTGCTGCTTGTTTTACTAGAAACAGCTTTGGGCTAGCTTTGCCTTTTGGTTGTGTCACATCCCTGTTTATATCTCAATAGAACATCTCTTGCCATTCCCACAAGGAATTGGGTCTGCACTTCCAAATGTTCTGATAGAATCATGTTGAATATACACCTTTTACATTCTCAGGTGGAAAGCAAGGTGCCCACACACATAGATATTACTTTTAAATCTTTATTTTGTATGTGGCTACAGTGGTGTATTTCACAGGTGGCTGATGAAGCTCATTAGAAGTATTTGGAACTCCTTGGTGTTCCTTAAAAGGCAATTAAAATGAGAATGGAAATGACTGTATGTGGTCAGGTGTGCAGCTGACTGCTGCTGCTGCACACCCCAGATTTTCCAGCAGAATATAGAAAGGTAACTTGCCCCAACCCACATTAAAGCAGCTGTGCTAATGGCTTTCCGAACTTAACCACTCAAACTTGCCCAAGAGGAGCCTTAAACCTGCATCTGTGCCTGAGACTTTTGCATTAATCTTTCCGATACCATGCCATTTGTGAGCCCCTCTTAGCCTGATACTTTATTATAATGGTAATATGCTGTTTAGTGTATATCCATGGACTCTTTATTGCGAAGTATAAAACCATCAGTGTAAAAGAAAGAGTCACAGCAGAGTATAAGAATTCTGAACTTTGCATGTTCACCCCAGAAATAGATCTGTTGCCATATAAGAACCAAACCTAGTTCCAATTTGATTCTTTTCCCCTAGAAAGCTGCACACAGTTTGGCAGAACACAGTCCACAGGGAGAAGCATCTTATGTCACTTATAAAAGCTCCTTTGGCCTTATCAAGGAATCCAATGATACATCAAACTGACTCCAGCTAAAATAAGGGAGAGCACAACATAAAGGCTTTGAAGGTGAGGGAACAGATTAAGAACTAAAATGAAAAGGGAATTTTTTTTTATTAATAATGTTTTGTGTAAAACTCAACCTCTGCTTAGAGCATATGCTTAAGTGTTTTGCTGTATCAGGAGCAGAATGCTAAGCATCTTGCAGGATCAAGCCCTCCCTGCAAAGAGCATTTACTATTCGCATTTACTCTTGCCTCCCCTCTATCTGCTCACTGGACCAAAACACTGTAGAGGGACTGCCAGGGGCAGAGGGCTGAGGGCAAGGGAGGAGGGGCTCAGCAATGAGGATGCACCTATCTTCCGCTGCTGCTCGTTCTGCTGTTTCTAGCTGAATATAGGCACAGAAGAAACCCTGGAGATGTTCCTACCCTACACCAGCTGTGGGCTGCACCTACAAGGGGTGTATTCAGATGTGAGTGGACTTCTGGTTCCCCAGGGACAAATAGCAGCAGCACACCTTGCACTGCAGCTACTTGGCCCCTGGGAACACCTGTGCCATGCACGCTTTGGCATGTGACAAGTTATCCCAGGCGCAGTAGGTTCTGGGGGCCTTCTGGGGCTGCAGTGGCAGCATTTCTGCCAGCAGAGCCTGGCCAGCAGCCACAGCACAGCTTCAGATGGAACAGCTCCACTTTGAGTGGCGCACACTGCTTAAGTGTGTGATGCTCTGGGGGCTAGGGGTTCTGTGGGGATATCCAGGGGTCAAAAACACCCATAGGAACAAAAACCCAGAGAAGTGCACACTCAAGCAATGTGCCCTTGCAGTACAGAGAATGCCTGAGTGTGTGTTATGTGGTACTGCAAATGTGTTTGTGGCACCATATACTGCACAGCCATGCTCGTCTGGACGTGGCCAAGTGGTGCAAGGCTCAGCAAGGGACAGCAGCTACCATGCAGGTTCCTCTTTCCAGAGTCTTCTCACAGCCTGCCTCCTCCCCCCCACACACAAATAGGTGGCCTGCTGACTGGGACCAGGCTCTAGAAAGAGGAACCTTCACATTACTGCCAGTGTCTTCAGCTGACACAGGAAGGAAGGGAGCCCAGAGCTGCTACTTACCCACTCCTGCCCTATGCCGCGGGGAGCTGGGCTTAACTGAGGACAGTAGTGGCAGTGGTCAGGTTCTTCCTTCCAGTGCCTTCTCCTGGCCAGTAGGGAACACTGGGGACAGGGAGAAGAGGAAAGCCATGGCAGAAACCAGTGTGAGAGATAATGCATGTAAGTGTCTGGTAACATATTTCAAATTTAAATGGCTCTGCATGCACCAGAGAAAGAAAAAAGAGGTATAACCGATTTGCTGGCTAATCATCTCAGGGTCAAGACAGCCATTTCTAAAGAGCCCATTGGTTTCATTTCTATTAAATCCTACAGAAGTTTTCATAAGGGATAGTGCAGTTTTGGTTGAGTGTTTTACCAGCTGCTAATGTGAATATTAATTACAAAATTATAATTGTAAACAGTATAATGAATTAACAAAGGTTAACTTTCTGGTAACTCTAAGGAGTTTACAAACCTGCTGTCATATTCCTTTATGGTTAATATTTTCATTTTGTTTTTAAGTGAATGCAGGGCACTGCAGAAATATAAGAAGACATGATACAAGCTTCAATAAATTTCTTAGAAGCAGAAGAAAAACAGTAAACACAGGGACTTTTTCTTTTTCTGCTTTTTATTTTCTGACTTTATATTTAGTCCCAGTACTGCTGTACTGAACAGTCATGCCCAGTGGTACCACAAGCTTATGCAACCTGAAAACCAGAAGACAGGGATCAGAGGGAAATAAAGCATCTAACATGTTAAATGAAACCTGCTCTATTTTTAGATTTTAAACTATTCCTTTGTTTCTGTCTATCAGTTTGTAATTTATTTAGTTCTTATGGTCCAGTATTTGCAATGATTGGTATCTACAGCACCTGGGGGTGCCTATACATGAGCAAGGAGGCTACTCCTACATGCTATAATTACAACATGTTGGAGCAGACTTGATTAATCGTGTCTGCTGGAGCATGGTAAGTATTCTGCTCCAGCAGCCTTCCTTGTCTTGTGTACTGGTGTCCCTGTGCTTCAAAATGGTGGCAAGGGCACTTGAGCTAAAGCTTGTTGAACAAGCTTTAGTTCAAGCGTCGCTACCACCATTTTAAAGCATGGGGACACTGATACATGAAATGCACTGACGCTTTAATTAGAACAGCTCTTGAAGCCATTCTAATTAAAGCACCGTCCCCTCCCGCCCACCCCCCCCATCCCCAGAGCATGTGTCAAAGTGCCCCCTGGGATTCCAAGGTTGTCTTGCACCCAAGTCATAGCCAGGCCAAGGACTGATTAGCCACCAAACCAGACAAGATTAGAGGTGTCTTTAGTCCAGCAAAGCCATCTTTTTATACTGCTATAATCATTTAAAATGACAGAGAAGTTCTCTGAAACAAAAACAAGCTGACCACTGATAGAAACATGTCTGCTCTAAGGAAGAAGGGGAGGCCACAACTGGAAGTTAAAAAGTAGTTTGAGAATCAAACTTTACTTAGATATCTCCACATACTTATATCACCATACACCAACAAGAGTCTAGTTGCTGCACTGCATAATAAGGGTAAGGAAAGGAGAAATAAGCTTTTTGAAGTGAGAGCTTGGAAATTTTGTGATTTCACAAAGCAGAAACACAGCTCATGTACAGCACAAACTATCTTGATGGGCTGGTTTCAAATTTTATTTCTAAATATCAGTACTGTGCATTTATCAAGGGACACTGGATATTTGCTTGTCCGTCTGCACAGATAAATCTTATTAACATTATTATTAATGTTCCTCCTAGACTGTGAGGGAGCAATTGCCCTTTCCATTATTAGCAAAAAAAAAATGTTTTTCCAACTTGCAGAATTAAAAGGAGATCTGTATTCTGAATTCTACATAATATAAAATGTCCCACAACAACTACATCTACTTAGATCACCAGCAGATTATAAAAGTTCGGTTAACCACATTTTACTCCTAAATATTAGAGGTACTAAACTTAATGCACAGTAGCAAAGACACATTAATGAACGTGTAGTTATGCCCACTGTGACATATATTAATTGGAAACCTAATTAAAATTGCCTGTCTAAACATAGGTGAGAGATTGATTGGGAAAATCCTTACCAGTTTTTCTGTTTTCATGGTTTACAGTTACTATTTGCTGGATCCAGATTCTTTCTAGATTATTATTTTTTAAACTGCAGATCAAATAGCATTTACTAAGCATTTTTAAACCATGCCAAGATAAAAGCTAATCTTTCTGTAATCAGTATGCAGAGAAGAAGAGAAGCAGTAGTAAAGCAGTTGCTGCATGTTTGCTGACAAAATATTTAATCCAAACATTTAATTTCAATCTGCCACTGTTCTCAGTTGGTATAATTACTTTAAGCAAATATCATGTAGGAAGGAACAGAAAATTGTCTCAGCTACTTAAATGTAAATAATAAAACATAATCATAATCAAATGTTTAAAGCCATATAATTCCACCTTAGGATCATTTCTGTGGACTATTTTAAATGTTTAAGTGATGTCAAATTATTTCTAACAGAGTAACCTGATTCTGACTACATACTGGTGAGTAGTAGAACAGGTGGAATTTTGCTTTCCATCCCTACATCCTGCACCATACAATTGCATTATACTTCAGTCACTGAACGTCATAGATTTTCCTGTTCCGGGGTCATTCTTTTAGGAAGGTATAAACACACTGACATGAATATAAAATTCAACACAACTATTCACAGCATCTGGGGCTACACAACAAAGGCCACTATGAGTTTTAACAAATTCACATACAGCAGATTTTTTTAGCAAACATTAATGTTGCAATTAAAATTTAATGAAGAGCTGATTACTTCAGATTCTGACCCAAAGAAATGCAGTTAAAATGGTCTACAAATTTATTGTTTGTACTAAAACAACACACTGAATTTTCTAAAAAATGGACAGTCAGAGACTTTTCATCTTGCTACTGTGTCCCAAAGGCCTAGACAAACTCAATGTGTTTTTCATCCAATCAATCAATCAGTCTCCCCAAGTTTTTATAAGGCCCTTTCAATGCAGTAGCTGAGTGCCATCAGTTTCTTTCAATTATCACTGTTTTTTTCTTCATTTTCTTTTCAGGGTTTCCATTGGATTTGCCGTGACCAGCTGTTTTGACTAAACCATATCTATAGAGCTGGTAGAAAGATCACAACTATTTCTGTGCTGGTTTCTGGAAAGTATTTAAGCTTGGGATACTTAAAAGCAGTCCTCAGCTGCAAACCAGATGTATTCATACATAATTCAAAACAAGAAAATATACCTCCTTAGACAGTCTTATTCTTCCGTGCTACTCTCTCTTGGCTGACATTTATTTCTGTGCAGAGGATTAACACAAAACCACTGCATCACCCAAGTTTCACTTAAGCCAAAATTGTGAAGCGTGGTAACGAGTTACACAGGGATTGTAACGTATGGGAGTGAATTTCACCCTTTTGCAAAAGTGGGTGGTTTCATATGGCCTAAGAATTATAAAGAAAATGATAACATACTTTATCAGAGGTTTTCTGGTGGAGGGAGGGAAGGGGGAGGAGGGCAAGAAACAACTTGTGCTTTATGAAAGCTAGCAGGTCTGTTTTACTATGTATTACTTCATCTTTTCATACATTGCCTTAATTACATCTTATTTCTAGACTGTAGTCCTGGAAAGACCTTTGTTTCCTCTCTTCAAAGGCTTTCTCCAGGATAGGATGGATAATGTGGATCTTAATGTGGATCATAGGGGGTCGCTAGAAATCAATTCATTCCCATACCTCTCCACTTCAGGCAGATCTATAGTATTTCAAAGCCATGCAGGCTAGGGAACAGGGGACCAAGCTTGCTACTTGTACCCCTCCATGGTTTGTATTAACAGTGGTCTCTGAGCCAGCCTATTAATATAATGTTGCTCTGAAGTACCAGAGGTGAAAGGCAAGGCTATATGATAAAGGGTTTTGGTGATTGTTTCTCCCCCACCCTCAGATATCATCATTAGTTTACTCTAAAAGAGCAGGGAGGACCTCCCTAATTTAACTGGCTAGTTAAGTTCTTGCAACCAGTACAAATGAAGTAGGTAACCCCACCCACACAGATCATCCGGGCTAACTAACTATAATTAGGAAACCCGAAACAATAAAAAGAGAGAAAGTAAGGCAAAGTGAACCAAGCAGATTCCAAAGACCCTCTCTGGATAATATTGTTTCTAGAATAATTAAACAATAATTCTTTGAAGTGAAGGGTGTGATTTTGTTTACTTTTTAACCAGACTTGCTTGTATTACAGGTCAAGCATGCGTGTCAAAAACTGCTGGCTTCTCAGCTATGATTTCTGTTACTTATCAGATTTGTTTACAAGGCTAAACAGTTAGCGTCCTTCTCTCCTTCCTAAATCCAGCACAAAATAAAAGAATTCAACAGTAGCAGTAAGTAGTAAGCAAGGAAGGCACAAACTGACAATGGCAGGCATAGTTCTTTATTTATTGCTCCCAGCAGGTGTCAGATGCCGCAGTTTCTTTACAACCATCAACAC
The DNA here is from genome assembly GCF_052110815.1 of Crocodylus siamensis. Taxonomy (NCBI): domain Eukaryota; kingdom Metazoa; phylum Chordata; order Crocodylia; family Crocodylidae; genus Crocodylus; species Crocodylus siamensis. The sequence goes on along the minus strand of NC_143398.1, from coordinate 210,703,665 downwards.
CCTGGGGCTTTTTAGTTCCACATACAAGACAAGGAAGATGGGGGATGGCAACTAACCTCAAGGGATTAGGTACCTGAATCCTATCCCAACTACTAGCAGACTCCAGCTGTGTTTAAATGTTTTTTGAAGAATTTCTGATGTTCAGTGGTTGCTGATTACTTCCAGATTTTACTTCTACCCCAGTGGAGATTTGCTACAAAGAGTTTAGCAGTTGTTGTTAAAAATTGCAATTGCACCAAGGAAATGTCTTCTTTAAAACCAGTTTCAAAAATGTGAACTATTACAGCAGTGTTAAAAAGAGAAAAAGAGAAGACAAATCTACTGAAAAGATGAATCATCTGTCCTCAGAAAGATGCTCTACACAGCAGAGCATCTCAGACAAAGTGTGCGACAGGCAACAATCAGAACCATAATTACTTTGGGTTCTTTAAAGAGTCTCTCAGTGGATGTTATGGTTACACTGGCAAATTTAGAAAGCACATCTTGAATGCCTTATTTAGGTAAAGTTCTCATTGGCTTTTATTTAGGCAAAATTCTTCTCTCTACTGAAGTTAATGTCAGTTTTACCTAAGCTGGAGATTCAGATACGGTTGTAATATTATAAAATTATACAGGAGATGTGTTGGCCAAAGAAAGTCATGAAAATTTTGTATTTAGTTACATTACAACAGATCTGCAGTAACTGAACTGACTGCAGTGTTGTATGAAGGATGAGTCAGTGCAATATTAGGTCATTTAACTCTAGGAATCAGACCTTTATCTTCACTTTTGTTCCCTCCTGTTTGTAAACTCCTTTTAGAATGAGAAATATGTGCCCAATATATTTGGAAATTATTGTTTCACCAAAGAATGGGGCTCATTCAGGATATCAGAATCTTCCAAGAAATATTTTAGCACTTTTAATTGCCTTTTATATATTATAGGAATCTCTTTTCAGTTTTCCTCTTCCTATAATAACGAGTTTAGAACATTTTGTAAAACGAAAAGAAGGATTGATTACTTAAGTTGTGAGATTTTTTTTTTTAGGTATATAGTTTTCTCAAACACTAACCCAAAACAAACATTTTAAAATGGAAAATAATCTAACAATTTAGTAAACCTATTGTTTAGATTCTTGTCAAGGATTATATATTTGACTTACAATATTTTTTATATGAGCAATACTGAATTTTAAGTTCAGTATGAAAGCAAGGGAGAGCAAGATATTCAAATATGATATAGTATCCTTCTACAGTGAGTCATCCGAGAAGCTGTCCAGAACATCTACAGCAAAAGTAGAAGGACCCAGAACTCAATCGTATTACATATTCACAGATATTTGTAACTTTTGAGTAGACATGAGCTGACGACAAAGTTGAGATCTTGCTCTGAACCTCTAAGTCTGCAGATATTCAGATCCAAATTTGATTGTGTGAAAAAATCATAAATATTGGAGTGGGATATATTCAAATCAACAAGTTAGGCAATAGTGTATATTTACATTTATGAACACACCAACACATTTAACCTGAAGTTGTAGCTTTACAATCACATTTGTCCAAATGGCAAAAACAGTGTTTTTGTTAGGTCACAACTTACTACCAAGAGAATGGATTTTATACCATTATTGTGCCAAAGTGCAGTGAAACAAAATCCTATCACAGCTTCATTATCGTTACCTACTATTTTATTATGAAATACCTGTTTATTAGACAAGGGTTATTTGGTACTTTGTTCTGGATGGTTAGATATGTGTGCATTCAATGTCAGCTTTCAGCAGCACAACATACCACAGCCTGCTTTGTCCAAGAAAGGATTATTTTATTTCACTACATCATATCACAAGCAACTGTACCTCATAGTACAAATGCAACCTTGTCATTGCAATTTGTCACACGTTTTTGTGTGTATTATAGCTCACTGAAGTCCCATCTTCTGAGCTGAATAGCCCACTGCCATATAATACATGGCACTGTAATGAAAAAGGCAAGATCACAACAAGGGATATGATGGTCATAGCTCCCACAACGTTGATTGCCACAGAGTATGCAAGTTCTGGAATGGCATCCAAAACTCAAACAGAGAAGGGTATTTTGCTACTGCTACTATTACTTCTGTTGCACCACGTGCAAGTCTGTACAATAACACTAAATTTTGTCCATCTGAAATGCATTTAGAAAATAAAAGTTATTTTATAAACTGCTATTTATTTAGCAGAGAAAACCAGTGCCATGACCAAACACAACCAAAGCCTTTTTCCTGCTTTCTTATTCCTCTTTCAGGAAACAAATTAGGAAAGTCACTGCAGTGGTGAGATCAGGGAACAAGTAAAGATCAAAAAAGGTCTGGAGCCAAGTGGGTTGGAAGTCAGGTGACTCAGGGGTAGAAATCAACAGAGTGCCTACAACAACTGCTCCTAAGGGGTAGTTTATAAGCCTTGGCCTGCAACTTAGCTAAAGAACATGGTTAAGATTCCATCTTTGCTGCAGACTAGAACCATAACATAGCAGTGTCAGGGGACTTTTTTTTTGTAACTGTGTGATTTGAAAGGTAGCATACATGGGGACCAAAGTATGTAGGAAGCTACATACAAGAGGAGCTCCTGATTAATTCCCCATCAGTAATCTTTTTAGTCTCCTTCATTTCCTTTCTTAAAACTCATTTCTGCCATGGTGCCAATTCTTAGGCATATCTTGGTTGCCTTGACCGCTGTTTTTCATGATGACTTGTATCATATAATTGTTTCTTTATGCGGTTCCTATCTGTTTTATCCATCTTTTGTGTGTAAGTGTCATACATTTATGTTGTAAGTTCTTTGATTCAGGGACTGTTTTTCCTACATTTTAATACAGTGCATAATGTACAATGGCTCCATGGCCTACCAGCTATTGTTATATAAATCAAATTATCATAGCATACAAACTACTTCAGTACAAATGCAAGAATAAAACACTTGGTCATGCTACCTATACCAACTAAGGATCATTGAGGGTTAAAAGAGCTAGTGTACAGAAAAGGATAATATTTCAAACAAATATACTGAAAACAGAGAGAAACAGCTCAGTAGTGAAATCTCAACAATTAACAGACTGAGTTAAATACAGTATGTGATCAATTGCTTATGTTATTATTTTACCACCATTTTAATAGCCTTCTCATTAATTATTTGCAGATTGTTAACATGGAAGCTAACTTGAAAGTTACAAGTTTATGTAGCATACAAACAACCCCTCCCCCTCAAAAAAAAGCAATTCAGCTAGCACAGCAAAATCATCTTAGATAAAACTGAAGTGTAATGCCTATTCTATATAACACATCTAATAATTTCATTATAATCCAGAAACACAATAGACTAAGATTGCTAGAATTGTATCTGGAAAGTATCTGTGTGTAAAAAATATATTATTCAACTTGCTTTCTTGTACCATTACTGATTTTCTCACAAAACTCGATATTTTACAATAACCGTATGTTAATATGCTAAAATTGCACAAGTCTATATCTCTCACTTTTAACAAACCCCACCTCAGTCCCAGTTATTTATCCAGCCACAAATCCTACTTAGTATGACATAAATTATCAGACATATTGCTGGTTCTTAGAACAGCAGAGAGTTTCAGATTTACATCATATTACTGGGAACAAATCAAAATATCCCCTTTAAAAATGCTGCACGAATACCAAATTTCAACTCACTGCCCAAGGTTGGTGCCAACCACTAGTTCAATAACTTATGAAAGAAATTCATAATTGCCATGAATGATGGAGTATTTTTGACCTATGCTACCAAATTTGCAACAGTACTCCCCACTCCTTCCCCTCTCCCCCCCAACCCCCGGTACTCTTTGGCGAAAGGATAGACCTCTGAGCATTGTCTGAATCCATCACACAGTCAGGATATAAAGGATTTGTCAGGGCATTGTGCTTTTCCTCTCTATTTCACTTTCTTTAACTTACCAGAGCATTTTACAATAGGCTAATATCAATTAATGCTAAATTACAATGAGATTCTTGTGTGATCGCATATTACAGAATCCTTGATGCCAAAGCCCTTCACAATGATGAATGTTTCACAGTGAATACCAAACACAGTTATAATGATTTGGCCATTTACTGAAAAGTGTTGCCAATGTACCTTTGATTCTGGAAAAACTGCACATCTTTATCCACTTGAAAATAAGAACTTGTGCTCATGAGATCGACACAAAGGCCCTTTTATGTGGGTCAAAAGGATGTTTCCCCCATGCCCATTTAATATGTTTTCTGTGAAGTTCTGTGTGCTGCCCTTAGGGCCATCCCCATGCTGGTGATATGCATGTAACTTTCACGGCAAGTTTTTTTCCTTCCAAATCACAATATCCACAGTTAAATCCACCTCATAATGAAACTGTGTATTTTTTTAGCATGCACTATGCACAAAGTAAGCTACTGCATTGTGACTAGGCCCTTAAGACAGACACAGTTTACTAGGAATTTAGCATTTAAACTACTTTCATCTTGACAATGACTGACATGTCGCTCTGAGAATATTATATATTTAGAAGATTTTTTTGAAGGCTCTGTACTTAAGAAACATGTCTCATCATATTGGGTGAACTACTGAACTAAGTTTTAAATGTTTAAAGAAGGGTCAAAAAGGCACCCTGCTACAAAAGTGTGCAACCTGCACCCGACTAATATCAGAGAAGAAATTCATGCAGTGAATAATTTTTAGGAAGTTTTCTTTCCATTTTAAAATCTTCTACTTTATCTCTGAATATTTATCACAGGGATTAGAGCTGGAAGTGAAGTATAACAAAGCCAAAGGCAAACTCAGAGGGGAAAAAAGTAAATCACATTCTTCATAAACTTTGTGAGAATTTCCTCAACACAAGCTTCTCCATTTATACAACAGATCAAGGAAGGCTAGAATCCAATTTCAAATCAAATAACCTCCATATCGATGTGCAGTGTAGTTGACAGTGCACTCTCATCAACTCTGTGCTTTCTGGTGGGTAATGTGCACAATATAACTTAGAGTAGCCATTTGGCAGAAAACTGCTGTAGTCAAATTGAAATAGCCTTTAGTGCCTTGGTTAAAATGGAGAGCCATAATGTATGCTTGTCATTTGATGAAAAATAGTGCGTTTAAATTAAGAAAAAAATTTTGCAGTGCAGATGCGAAGCAGCACCATGACACAGATGTCAGGATCTTATTTAAAAGTGTTAAGGTACAGTATAGCACAGAAGCACAATTTGTTAGGAAACACAATATCATGTACCAGCAACCAAAGATTTGCTGCTGGATTCTCGTCATAGGTAGTGATAAAATATGAGTTACCTACAGATAATTACTTGCTCCTCAAGGGAAGTGGCATCTTTAAACTCATATCGCAATGCAGAACAAACATATTATATTGCACCATGGGATGTAAAGGCCATATTTGATCATGTGATATAGCCAGTATAGCATAACCTAATCTTATGCATAGCTATTTCAGAGAAATATCTGTTTCTTAAGGAATTAAATGCATCTATCTCTGAACAGGAAAATGCCCATGCTATTAAGGGGTCACTTAATAAAAGTAACAGGAAAACCTCAAAAGATTCACAAATTAAAGACCTGATCCAAAACCCACTGACCCAAATGGAAAGTCTCCCATTTATATCAGTAGAATTGGGTTAAGGCTAACATTTGGTTGAAGTAAATATCCAGAAGTTTGATGGACTATTCAAAACTTATCCATACCTTTTCCATCCGGTCACCAGCCTGGAATGCTTGTAAGATTACACTCTTTGGTGAGTCTTTCACCTTTTCCTGAATTCAAATAAGTCAGAAATCTTATTAGGAATGCTATTTGTTGCAGTTATTTTGATATATCCCTTTCAGTTGTATGTGAGTTAAAGAAACTTCATTCAATTTAGCAAAAAGTACTCTGAGAATAGATGCATTAAAGATTGTGAGGCACTAATGGGAGCCATATAATTACCTCAGAGTATAGAAAAATACATTAAAAATTCTCCCCCTTTTTATGATCCTTTCCCTGAAAGGATCTAAACCTTTTAAGAAATGCCCAGGAATAAACTTTGAACATATGCTATGTGTCCTATACCCATCAACATCTCTTTCCTCATTTTCTATGCAAGTAAGCACTGGCTTACATTATGTACATGTTGCAGGACCAAACATAACAGAAAGTTTTGAAGATCTCCACATTTTAGTAAAGTGCATGAAGCAAACATCTAATTCCTGCATAATTGTCCTCTATCAGTTCACTCCCCTAATAGGGAACTGGTTGCGAAGTTCACAAGTTTTTTTTTTAAGTTCTGGTTCTATGTAGTTATTCTAATTACTAGGAAATTATTACTGGCAGGTCTAGGGGCATTATTTTATACAGTGGATGTAGAGGTACCTGTTTGACCTTGGCCACTTGCCTTGAAAATATTTTTTTAATGTAATAAGGATAAAAATTGCAACAAAAATAAGGCCCACATTTGATCCTTAGATAAATGTGTATATATTTCCATGGGATCTGCATGTTTACCTTTGGATAAAAAGCGTATTCCTAAGAAGAGGAATCTGAAATTATTTTTAAGTAATAGAAATAACATGTTGGGAGTTCTTATTAAAAACTGGGAAGTTTCTCTTTCTCTCACCAAGACACACATACATAACATTATGGGGGAAACAACAAGAACTACAAGCAACTTCAAGGGTAGTTTCCTGCATTAGGGAAACTACAGTAGTAGAATGTTAAAGAGCTGCCTCCTTTGTTTAAGAATATGTGACCACTGCTGAAATTTAGAAATGACTGTTTTAAAAAGGTTTATGTTAAACATTTGTGCTTAACACATCGCTAATGGTGTTGATATCAGCCCATGAAAAAATTGAAAATCTGTGTTAATTCAGTGAAAATCTGTGTTAATTCCATGCCATATGGCTAGAAGGCATTCAGCCAAAAAAGTGACATCTCAACGAGTGATGAAGAGAGTTCAACAAGCTTGAAGGTTTGCTGAAGCATCCAGCTGAACCGGCTGCTTGAGGGTGCAGTGCCAAAGGGTATCAGAGATACATAAATCCCTCGAGGGCCCAAAGCCTGCTCATCTTTGTTTTAAAGAAGGGTTTCTCCTCACCCCCAAGTGACAGCAACAACAGTTTTTGGAGTAGAGGTTTGATGGAGGAGGCTCTTCTGCCTTCTGCACCTTACTCGCAATATGTTTTGGCAGGAAGAAATGCAGCTGCATGAAACACCTGGGCTGTTAGAATTTTGTCATGGGGTTTTATTTGTTTCAATCTCCATAGCCAAAATGAACAATAGTGAGCCATAATGACTAGGAAAGCCCACTGATACAAGGTTGATAGCACAAATACCCTCCTGTCTGTACATTCAGGTCATTTGTGTTCTCACTAGAACTACTTTAGATTTGTGAAAGAACTAGAGGCACTAGAACGTGCCCCGCGTACGCCTCGGCAAATTCCATTTAAGGGGCTTGGACAGACATTCAGCTTGTCCAGGGAGAGGCCCTGCTCTCTCTGGAGAAACTATGAGTGTACAGAAGTTCATAATTTCCCCCTTCCCCCAAAGTAAAAGTGGCCACTCAGGGAGAAAAATAACTTGGGAACAACCTGAGTGAAGTGGTTCCCTGGAGAATGTCTCTCAGGAGACACAACTTCTGTACAGGCAGCAGAGATAGAGCTGTGTGCTTTCACAATCCCAGTGTGCTTTGCTTTACCTCCCTTCCCCATCCCACTGCGGGAAGGAGAACATGTGTCAATCTCAGCCAGGCAGGGAGCAGAACATGCCCTCAGAGTACTTGGACTGGGAAAGCCCAGTGCTGAAGCAATTAGAGCGCGTGTTCTGTGCCTGGCTTGTTCCCTATCTGAATTACACTGCAGCATTTGGGTGCAGACAACCATACAATCATATGCCCTGCCCAGCCTTAGCTGAGCTCCATCATAGCAGGAAGGAGGCATGGCACAGACCTCAATTCCACCTTCCCTGGCCCTGATGATCCCTGCTTACATTCACTTAAAAAAAAAGCCTGCAACCCTCTCTCAGTTTCATGTTCTAGGGACCCCTGGCAGCCCAGTATCTACACTGAGGTTCTTTGCTTCTCTGTCTGAACTTCTGTACAAGTCCATCTTTCTCTCAGGAAAACAAACATAGGAGAGTTGCCCTGGATTATTTGAATGTGGGTACCTAGGAAAGGATTTCTGGAGAAAGAAGTAAATGAAACATTTTGCTCAATGATGATACTTACAGGATATTTAAAAGGACATGGCAAAAGAACATAGTTACCTTTCTCTTGGGGTTTAATCCTAGGATTAGTGTGGCAAATTAAAACAGAAGATATATGACCAAAAACCCAATGTACATATGATATCAACATTCTGTAGGTATCATCTATGATACCGCATGAAGGAATATTCTCAATTCTGTCTAATTATTTTTTAATGGTCAAACCTTGAAGAATTCTGGTGTTCAGTTTGGAACCTGTAGCGATATAAGAGTAGTCATATTGATCCCCATGGAATTACTTATTATGCAGCTTCACAGTAAAGTCTCAGTGTCTACACATGTGGCCTGTGTAAACACAAGTACTACCCTATGGCAGTGTTCTGTAGTGCACAGCAATGCATGTGTAGATGCTGACAGAACAAGCTGGGACACAAGGGTGCTTCAATTTGGAGGCTAGCCCTGCACTGGAGTACTCTCATACCCCTTCGCAGCACACTGCGAGCAGCCCCGGGCTGATAAGCTGACCCCTCAGGGCCCCTGCCAGCTGGGGCTGCTGTGACCCAGCTCAACATGCTGTGGTACTAGGAGTATGTGTAAACACAGAACCCAGGAGCAATAAACTCCAGACCAATATGTACCAGAGTTTATTGTGTTGCATTAATTTCATGGGTATACACACCCAGTATGTCCAAGATTATTTCTCTGTATAATTATCTGAAGGATTGGACCCCTACTCTGGAAACTTCATTAAAATGTATGTTCTTAGAAGCATTATAGTACTGTGCTTATCAACCAGGGGTACACATACCACTAGAGGTACTTAAAAAGGTTGTAGGGGGTACATGGAACTAAGATGGCCAATAAATGTTGTGTGCATGCATGCAGTGACAGTGCAGCATGCACACAGCCAGGAGAGCAGTTGGATCTGGCTGGTAAGTGTTTTGTGACGGAAGGGCCCTACAGGGTGCAAATCAAGGTCCCAGTGATGGGGAAGGGAGTGGAGCTGGGGCAGGGGCAGGGACTGCTCAGTCTGGGTGGGGCACCAGATTAATCCATACAAAGGACAGCTCCTGCCACTGCACACACACTGGGGGGGGGTGTGCCCCTAGATCTGCATGTGGGGTAGGGTGGGCTGCCACTACAGGCTGGGGCTACTCCAGGCTCTTCCCAGAGGAATCTGGGCCAGGCTGTGCTTGGGGCAAGCAGCAGTGGCACTGGGAGGAGGGCTATGGAAGGGGCCACAGCCACTCCATAATTCACCATAGCCCCACCTCAAGACTCCCTCCAAGTGCTGCCGCCACCCACCCCAAGCACAGCCCATCCCCCTGCTGGGAAGAATACAGTACAGACCCCAGCCAGCAGCAGCAGGCCACCCTGTACACAGCTCTGGGTGCACACCCCCCCATGTCCTCCTGAGGGTGCGCATAGTGGCAGGACCCATGCCTCACCCCAGCTGGGCAGCCCCTACCCAGCCCCTACCACACATTCTCCCCCACTGCTGGGCCAGCCCTCTTTGCCCCACCCTGTGCTCAGATCCAGGGGCACATGCCTCCCAGGGTGCATGCAGTGGCAGGAGCCACCCCCTGTGCAGCTCCATCTGGCACCCCATCCCAGCTGTGCAGCTCTGGCTCCACTCCCTACCTCACCCTGGGGGCTTTCATTTGCCTCCCCTGCACCCCTTAAAAACAAGAAAAAAATAGAAATGGGTACATGAGCTGAAACTTTGAGAGAAAAGGGGTACACTTGTTAAAAAAGGTTGAAAACCCAAGGTGTAGTACTTACAGGGTGCACCTGCACATGCATTTTACTGCAGGGTTGACTAATTAGCTCCACAGTAAAGCATCACTGATCACATGTACATCAGTCATAGGGTGGAGTAAATTAACTAACTCTGTCATAAGATAGTACTGTTGGGCATAGTACTGTTGTAGGAGAGTAATGAACTACGATCAAACACTCATGTGGATGGTGGCATCTGGGTGCAAATTGTGCCTGGTCAGCCTTGCCAGCTGGGGGCCAGAACCTTGGATCCTACCAGCCCCTCCACCATCCGACACCACCATCTGGAGCCTGGGGCTGAACTCCAGTGTGAACTGCTCCAGGATTTATCGTGTCACTTTATTTGCTTGTATTGCTGCACCCACAGAGTGTATTAGCCTACATGTGGAGTTATACCTTTTTCCTCCTTACTGGAGATGCTAGAAAGATTTACCAAACTTTTCCAAAGACAGTTCACATTTGAATGGAGCTTATTTTATCCCAACCATTCAAGATAACCACCTAATAATTATATTCTGTATATGGAAAATGTATATATTTGTTATAATTTTTCAGGTATAGAATCTAATTATTGGAGGTTTGCCTTGAAATTATCCCCTTTCCCACTGCTACAGCAGGAAAAATAAATCTGGGGGGGTCAGGTGCTTTCCCTGTCCTGCAGTCCCTGCCTTGCTCCCCTTACTATCAGACCTGCTCTCCCTGAGCATATGGAAGTGAGGAGCAAATTTGAAACACTGACTTTGAAATAAACATACCTGTAGTATTTGCCATATTCAGGTACCATAGACTTAGTTCATCCAGAATTGATGCATTTATCTTTTTTGAAACTGCTGCAAGCTTTAGCACAGGTACTCCATAAGCACTCTTTTAAACAGCACTTTTTAACCTACTTATATAATATACAAACTATGCATGATAGTAGTCCAAAGCCAAAAGGTTCATGATTTACCATATAGTTCATTGGGCTGGGCCCACCAGAGTCAACAGCATTTCAAACCATGGTGACCCCACAGCTCAGCACTGTTCAGTATATGTGTGTACTCCAGAAACCCCCATCAAAAATCCATGTGCTAATTAGCTCCCACTCATGACTGAACTGTTTTTGTCATGAGTCCTGGGATCCTCCAAAAATTTATATGCAGATGAAGTTTAGGGCAACCTGGTCTGCCTCCACTTCATGGAGGGTGGGGTCACACTAATCATATGCACAGCTGAGAGAGGGAGTAACAGAGGGATTCTGGGTGAACTGTTTGGGGCCCCATTTGGTGATGTTTGCCAGACATTTAAGACTGGTGAAGAAACAGAAATCATTGGAAATGGGAAAGAAAGGCACAGCTCTTGTGGGAGTAAAGAGGAAGTAAAAATGTATGCAATGTAGTGGCTCACCATGACTTGGAAAAAAAGTTGGTGCTGAGAGGGACTGAGCAATGGCCACTACCATGTATCTGTATTCAGATGGGCTGCACTAACCTATCCTTTGTGGTATCAGTATTTTGCCCCATATGTGCCATGTGTTTTATAGTTATGCCAGTGTTGGCTGCATTTAATCAACTTCATAATTGGTTTCCACTACTGAGCACATGCTGCTTTTGGCAGCAGTTCAATGATAGACAGTGTATTTAATGAGGTTTCCTTGTATGTGATCATAAGATGAGGGGCTTTTTTCCCATGCTGATGCTACTTAGAGGTGTTAACTGTCAGATGAGATGTAAAACCAAGGTTCTGACCCCTTGTGGTAATTAAATATCCTATGGCTCCTTCCTCCAGAATAGGAAGTAAACCATGATCTCTTGGCTGTACTCCATATTTTGTATTTTCTATTCTTGTTTTCTTTATGTAAGGTAAACCTTTTTGTATAGAGCCTATGCTAATACACACACACACACACACACATGCATGCACACAGGTATATACCTATCCTAGTATATATATGATGTGCATTATGGTCAAGTCTATGGATTGAATATAAGTCCCACTGGTGTCAGCAAACTTCTTTCCATTGAACTTCATGTTGGTTGGATCATACCTTAGAAGAGGTGACTTTATTTCTGGTATTTCCAAATTTTGAAGCCCTTGCTATTTCAAAGTACGTATAATAACAAGTCACATTTTTAAAGGTTATTAGACCAGGGATGGCCAATCTGTTTCATAAGTGGCATGAGCTGCCTCTGTGCATGGCAGGCACCAGAGCAGCAGATAGGACAAGAAGCAGAAACCAAATCAGCAGATCAGCCAGAGAGCACAGTACAGGAAACAGAAAGCAAAGCAGTGGATCAGGAAGGGAGCCTAAAACAGAGCAGCAGATTGGGCAGGGAAAGGGGATCCGAGTGGCATTTGGAGAGTGTGTAGGGATAATTTGTGCCATGCCTGACAGAAAGATTGGCATCCACGGATTTAGACTATTGCATAATGGAAATTAGGCACCTAAATGCCTTAAAAAATGTAGCCCTGTATCACTTGCAACATCCATTTCCCTTGCTATTAGTACAACAGGTCAGAAATGCAGTTTGCTCTTGCCACAGTATATCCTTAAGTTGTCTAAGTATGACTCACAGCTTGGATTTGAGTAGGCTTTATAAGCAAAGCAAAAAAGAAGAATTTCACACTTGTACGGCCATGTACTGGGTCGTGGGCAAAGCGTAGGTAAGCATGCATTACCATGAGGATTCTCTTCTTTTAGACTGTGAAAGGCACATGTGAAATTCCTATTCAAAGTTTGCATTTCTACCATTTATCTTCTACAGAGACAGACTAGTGCTTCTTGCAATAGTGGGAGTAACATACAGTTTGGATAACAACCCGGTTTTACATACTAAAACAGTCCTGAAGATAAAAAAATGTGCAGTGTTTAACTCATCCCCATAGGCTACTTTCTAGTGCTGTAACAGCAAGGTTTAAAGGGGAATTTTGGAGGGAGAAAGTAAATAACAGAAAAAAACATTAAATGATGCTTCTATCCCACAAGAACTACCACACAAAGATGCTATAGTGAGGTACCATAAAACCAGAGTTTATAACAGTATTTATAACAGCACAGTGTTGTGTGCTGATGCACCATGATGCTGAAGGATGCAAAAAACATATTTAGAAACATATTTAACTTTCATACATCTGGCATGCAGTCATGCTGACATCTTTTAATCAAGAGATTAGATGAATTAATAATATACATGGCAATATGTACATCTGATAGAGAGACAGAAAGGATGCCTGGGTCATGTTCCATTTTCCATCAGCCCTCTTGCTTTACTTAAATTATTTACCTCTTAGAATTTCTATTTTATAACAATTTTATAAAAAATTAATAATGCTTTTCTCAGGCATCAATACATTTGCAGCTAGGTTTTCATAATAAAAATCTTTACATTAGGTGTTTTTTTTTTTGAAGGCACAGTTTCAAGTATTTTCAGTCAAGTCAGTTTCAAGGATTTTAAAAATCCTTCACTGATATAGGTCTATTAAAAAAAATTGGTATCTCCCTCAAGAGCAATTGCCATTATCATAATGTAGTAACATATCATGGCAACAGCCATCCAGCCAATAAAGTGAACAGAAGTTATTAAGTAATAAAGTATGCTGACTCCTTTATAATACCATCAGTGTTGCTAGCGATATTGACTTTATCATGAATTGTGATATCTGATTTTTTTTTCTTATTGTGCAAGTTGCCAGAATCAAGAGATTCTGGGGGGAAGTGGGAGGGGGGAGAGAGATATAGGGGGAAGAACCTAATTTTAAAACTATTTTCCATGTATTTTAAATCCTGGCAGTTAGTAGTGCTGCAAAACCTTTTCAAAATAGGGAAATCCTCAAAACCAGCCCAGTTTCAGTTTTGACAAATGAGCACTTTTCACAGGAAAACACTTTCATATTTTATCAAAATTTTCTGAGTTTCTGGTGCTCCCAATTAAGTCACTACTAAAACATGACATTCCTGATACAGTGCCAATGATCTTTTGAAGGCACATTTCCTAAATGGAAAAATACACAGAATCATAGGTATTGGCATATTGCACTGGATTGTGGTCAACTTCAGCAATTCCCCAAAAGTATCTAACACCAGCTAATTCAAAGACATAAGAAAATATATAAGAAGACTTCTTCAGCAGATAAAGAACCCTCTGGTCCTCAGACAAATTTTATCCTAATTCTGAATAGTTATGAGTTGGCTTCAGCAATTAAACAAGAGCTTTTATATTTCTTCCCAAACTTTATATTTAGTAGTCATTATATTAACTCTGGATATTCTATTAACCATTATATAAAATTCATTAGGCAAAGAAATTATCTTCTGAACCATCTAGAAGGACATGAAAATAGCAATAGTATTTAATGAGAAGAAAGAGCATCTTTGCAGACAGGCTCACTAACCTAGTTAGGAGGGCTTTAAACTAAGTTCATCAGACAATGGAAGACCAAAACCTTGGGGAAAGTGGGTGACCTAGAGAAAGCACAAGCAGGAATGGGCAACAGGGGAAGCCTGCTCATTCTTCTTAAGAAAATAAAGCGATCAACTAGTCACCTTATGTCTTTCCACGAGTACATGGAACCTGGGAAACAAAAAGGACACATTGGAAATCTGAGCATAGGCATGGAACATATGATTGGAATAATAGGGACTTTGTGGGATAGCTTTCATGACTGGAACACTGTCATGGATGGCTATAAACAGTTCAGGAAGGAGAAGAGGAGGTGGAGTTGCTCTTTATGTAAAAGAGCTGTATGATTACTCAGAGCTCCAGTATGAAACTGGAGATAGGCCTGTTGAAAGTCTCTGGGTTAAGGTCAAAGAGGAAAGCAACAAGGCTGATGTTTTGATGGGTGTCTGCTATAAACCACCAGACAAGGAGGATGAGGTGAATGAGGTTTTCTTTAAACAGCTAGTGGAAGTTTCCATATCACAGACTCCGGTCCTCATGGAGGAATTACATCACCCTGACATCTGCTGGGAGGGCAATACAGAAATGCACAGACAATCCAGGAAGTTTTTAGAAAGTGTTGGGGAAATTCATGGTGCAAGGAATTGGTGGGGAATGTAAAAGTGGATGCAACTTGAGTGGCACAACCATGAGATGAATGAACATAGCATCCTGAGGAAAGAAGGACAGCAGCAGAGTAAAGGCCCTCAACAAGTTTGCAGATGACACCAAGCTGTGGGGAGTAGTAGATACACTGGAGGGTAGGGATAGGATTCAGAAAAACCATGAAAAATTGGAGGGTTGGACCCAAAGAAATTACATGAAGTGCAAAATCCTGCAACTAGGACAGAACAATCCCATGCACCCATACAGCAGGGGGGATGACTGGCTAAGCAGCAGCTCTGCCAAAAAGGACCGGGAGTTTACAGTGGACAATAAACTGACTATAAGCCAACAGTGTGTTGTTGTTGCAAGGAAAGCGAACAGCATACTGTATTATTAGGGGTGTTGCCAGTAGATCAAGGGAAGTGATTATTCACTTCTATTCAGCACTGATGAGGCCACAGCTAGAGTAGTGTCATATCTGAAGTTCCCTGATCATCACACCATGCTCAGCTATGTTTGTTCCTGCTATCTGTTTAAAGTGAGTTATCTGGAAAAGGTCTTATAGATAAAGAGCTCTTATTTTGCATCTGCTGCCAAAAACTGTATAAATTATATAATAGAGGCTCATCAAGTTTCGATTGCACCAGTACTTCGAAATCCTGCAGTGATTTCTAAGTTGCTATGGAAAGGAACACCATTTATTGAAAGAAGAGTTGTACCCTGTAAGATAATAGAAACCAGTACACTGTCATGGAATTATGCTAGTATTGTTGTGAGTGCTATGATTTGGCTGAAAAGAGAAACCCTAGTCCCAGAAATGTGGGGTTCAGTAGACTGTGCACACTGCTCCCAGTGGAATATGGCTTAAGAGCCTGTGTAACTGGCCAGAAAAACATTGGCATAATGTGGGGAATTTCCCTGTTGTGTCAGGTGACTGCAGAGTTATTACTCTGTTTAATTTGGGTACTTTGTTCTTTAATTTAGGTTATGTGCTTTTAAAGGAAGCACACTTCATTAATGAATGAAGGGATTCCTTCTTCTATGGAGAGGTATTTGGTCATGTTATTCTGAAGTCAAGCAAAAGGCAGAGCAAGGTGGAACCTTCATACTACATGTATTATGCAATTAACTGGTTAATTGTACAATTACTTTAGACCAGCTCCACATGCAAAGTAACAATTGCACTATAGAAAGGTCCATCCAGCTATAAAGTTAAAGCTTGAAAATGTGTAACAACTTTATATCTGGTTTCTGTCCAGCTCTAATATGAATATATAGCAAGAAATGCATTGGTTGATGGTTATGGTCCCATGTCTGATAACCAGGGATCTGGGTTTTCTGTTTCCCATTGGAAAATAGAGAAAACCATGGATTCCCTGTATTTATTGAAGAAAACACAGATTTCTCCTTTTAGCAGAGAATTCCACGGATTCTCCACTTTTGCAAAGAGCTCTTGCAGGCTGGCACAGCTCCAGCCTGCAAGAGCCAATTGCAAAAAGGGCGGGAAACCCCCAGCCCTGGTGGGAGGGGGAGGGAGAAGAGGGAGGGCAGGGCCTGAGCCTCTGAGGCAGCCAAGGCCCAGCTCAGGCTCACACTTGCTCTTTGCCCTTGGAGCATGGAGGTCAGTGGGGCTGTGGGACAGGGCTGGGGAAGATGGTTGTGGACTGAGGGAACAGAGGGTGCTGCCAGCCCCAGCAGAGGGAGAGAAGGAGGCTGGCATGCAGCCAGAACACAACTCCGTGGCCGACTCTGCAGCAGCACAGTGAGGGGTGGTGGTGGGGCTGGGAATGGCTGCGTGCTGCCTGGCCACCACCACCCTGCGCTGTACCGCTGGCACCAGCCACACAGCTCTGAGCATGGCTCCGTGGCAGCAGCAGGAAGGTTTGTACACAGTGGCAGTCACCACTGGCACAGGTGGCCCCACAGGTAAGTGGCAGTGGCCGCCCATGACGGTGATAATGGCCGTTGCCTACAAAACCTCACACTGCCACCATGGAGCCATGCTCGGAGCTGTGTGGCTGGCAGCAGTGGCATGGGGTGGTGGGGATGGCTGTGTGCTGCACGGCTACCATCACAGTTCTGCTGCCCGGTGGCCAGCTGCACAGCTCCAGGCATGGCTCCGCAGCAGCAGTGGGAAGTTTTGGAGGCAGCAGCCATCACCGCCATCATGGGCCTCCAAGTAAGTGGCAGTGGCCACCACGTGCAAGCCCAAGCCCCAGCCCCAGCCCCAGCCCCGTCCCTCACCATGGGTGCAGAGTCGGCCATGGACCTGTGCTCCAACCATGTGCCAGCCTCCCTCTCCCCCTCCCCTGGGCAACCGGCCAGGAAGCATATGTGCGGCCCGCACATGGTGTGCACCATCACACTGCACCCCGTATCACTTGACCACAAAGCCCCCCACAGAGGGGCACCCCTACCCTCACCCCCTGGCTCTGCTCCTAGCTACAATGTGCCTCCTGGGGCCAGCAGCACCCCCCACTCTCCCAGCCCCCAACCATCTTCCCCAGCCCTGCCCCACAGCCCCCAAGTCCCACTTTCCTCTAGGATCCACGGATGAAGGACATGGCTCCATGGTGGCAGCACTTACCCACAAAGCCCCCCCACCCTGCATGCAGCTGCCACCACCCCACACTGCTGCAGAGCCTTGCAGCTGGTTGCAGGGCATGCCGCTGCATGCAAGTCCCCCGTTTCACCCATCAGCCTGGCAGCACATATGTGGCCCGCACATGGTGGTTGCCACCGCACTGCTGCTGCACCCTGTGGCACTTACCCACAAAGCCATTCAGGTGGCCATGGGATGGTAGTGCAGTGGCAGAGTTGCAGTGGCAGCCTCTGTGTGTGAACTTCCTGTCAGGCCGGCCGGCATGTGTATGGCCCACAGAGTGGCACCCCTGCCCTCGCCCCTGGGCCCTGATCCTGGGAGTGGGCACAGGGACACATTCCCCACCTTCTTGATCTACCTCCCCAGCACTTTCCCTTTCCCCCACCCTGCCCCACTCATTCCCCCCACACATACTTACCTGCTGGGGTGGGTGTCAGTGTCTGTGTCTGCATGTCTGTGGGTCTGGAGAGTTGTTACGAGGAGCATTAGGAGGGCTGTTGAGACTATGGGGGGTGAGTGTGGGGCACCAGCAGCACCGGGAGAGGCTGTGGGGGGCCTTTAATTTTTATCATGAATTTCAGGTTTTTAAATCAGAGAATTTGCAATTTTTTAATCAGAGAAAACTCAGATCCCTGCTGCTAACACTGTCCCCATGGCTGGGACTCCCATCAGTTGCAAGTCCTGCAGCTGACAGGGCTCTCTGGTGCAGGGGGAGCCCAGGGTCACGAGTTTGGGCTCCTCCTGCACCATCAATAAGGCGTGATTGGATCTCATGCTGGATCCAACAATCATGCCTCCTGCCATGCACATATGGAATGGGAGGATGCACAATTGTGTAGTTCACACATCAGATCATATCACGCCTTTACTTGAACATCTAGAGAGGCTCTTAGAGACAAACTCATTCAGAAAGGCATAAGCTTTCATAGGCAACCGGCTACTTCATTACATGCTATGAATGGACTTGCAGTGAGCAGGAGAAGTAAGAAGAAAGAAATCAAGTAATAGTCTTCTTTGGAGTAAACTGTAGCTGTAAATCACTGACCATGATTGGTGGAGAGTAAGGAGGAGGTGTGGCATTATGGCTTGTTTCCACAAACCCTAGGGGAGGTCCTGCTGCTCTATCCTATCTAATATCTATTTTAGCCTAGGTACCTAATGTTAAGAGAGTGAGGCTCAGCCATGGTCCTGGCCCTACTGGCCCTCTTGGACTGATGTGCTATTGCCAGTAGTAGGTTCCACTTGAGCACAGGGGCTACAGTAGGATAGGATTGCCAGGGCCTCTACACAGGAAATACAGGGCTCTTAGCATCCATTCCTGATGGACATATGCAGCGTAAAGTCCAAAGTCTGTGAAGCACTACAACAACTAATGAAATGTTAAATGCTGTGAAAGACTCCTTAATTCTTGGCTACTAAATAGCCAAATACTGTTCATTAACATGCCATTCAGTTGATTTTATCTCTCAGTTTCTTGTCATTGGAAAAAGTCTAAATAAGGTAAATGTCTAGATGGATTTCATCAGGTGTGATTTGGTGAGTGTTTTGGGGGGAGGTAGGGGTTTGTTCTTATGACAGGAAGATTTGAGGAACTAAATTAAATGAGACACACTTACTAGAGAAACTTTGATTTAGCCAGCAAGGAAGTGTGGAAGGAACTGAATTCACTGCATCATTGTGTGCTCTCTGTTTGGCGTTGGCAATAAGCAAACCAAGGAATAAAATGTATTTACAATAACTGAAAGGAAAAGTCTGAATAGAGAAATTACCATACCAGTGGCAATGATCTGCTCTCATATTGTGAAACCAGCTGTTCTTGCCTTCATCATTTGTAAGTTTGATGTACGAAGGGTGAATATACCCCATTATTGGAGCTGTGCACAACCTAGCCTGACCTAAATGCCAAGAAATAAGCAAGTGAGAGTGAAGCATCAGTGGCAAATTGGAATCCAAGGCCTTTTGTGCTTGTTAAATGGTGGAATGATTATAATTGGAAAAAGTGATGTGCATTAGTTCTGAGTGAATGTACAAGAAATGACAACCGTGTAACTTAATGATTACTTCACAACACTCAAGACTGCCTTCTAGTCTTGCACTGAGCAGCTCAGCCCTACAGCAGAGAAAACTGCATGCCTTCTCCCACTATTCATGGGCATCCTCCACAGGTCACATGGAAATAACCCTGAAGTGATAAGTCTTGGTTTAGGAAGTCTGCTGCTTAAGCTTGTGTAAGTCATTGTGACAGAGGTTTTTTTTCCCCTTACCTCCAAACTATTGTGTTTGTTAGTAGCAATTGGGCAGAGTCTTATTTTAAATGAAACTATATGCTCTATGTTTAAATCTCATAGGTGGTGAGGCATCAGAAACGCTGCCGACTGCATTTTCACAATTTACTGGATATACCATCTCCCATATGATTTTGTTTCATATTCTTACTCTGTATGTTATCACTACAGCATCTAAATGTACCAAAAGTTTTTTTTTCTAGCTAAATGAATAGAATTCTTTCAAGTGAATAAGATAATTCTTAAGCCATGAAAATCACAGATCTATTAGACCTGTGCTTCAGGGTTTTGTTGTTTTTTTTATAATTGACAGAACTTCATTCATTTTTCAGAATATTAGAAACCACAATACAATTAATTCTTTTCCATTTTTAAACTGTCTTCCTTGTAGGAAGAGGATGAGTGTCAAGTATTTTCTAGGTAATATGCTTCGTATCACACTGGCATAAAGATTCAGGGTCAAATGCTCGGTGAAAATATATAGTACATAAATCTACACACAAAAGTGGCAGGCAGTGTCAAGAGGCAATAATCTCCAAAGACAGTTTTGCCTCACAATAGGGACCTTGTGAGGGTCAGAGTTATACAGTCTTTAGCTAATCTATGAAGTTTTGCCTATGCTGAAAAAAATAGTTTGAGGAATCTTGCATGTTTTAATTAACCAGTATAATTAAACATACTGATTCTGGTTATTTCAGTGATCTTCTGAACCAGTGAAGCACCCTGATTAAGATTACATTAGTACCTCATACCCTATATGTTTTTGCCTATTTTTTTTTATGTAAACTTTAATATGTATTCTTTTAGGTCAGAAAACCATCCCATCCAATAAGGTACTTAACATGATTTTTTCATAGCTAAACAGAAAACTTGCGATTCCTTACTGTGTCACTATGATTAAGTATGCTTCAGTTCATAAAAGCTCATGCTACACACACACACACATATTTTGGTTAGTCTGTAAGATGCAAGTCTTCCCTGCCTTTCACTATGTAATGCCTGACAAGGTGCAGTGCAAAATTAAACTAGAAAAATTTAGTTGGAGTTAATGCAATGGAGATGTCAGTACTGGATGTTTAAGTGTAATGGTAGTGCGAAAAGGAATTTTTTGCACTTGAATAGCTGCATTCATCTTATTTATACAAAAATTATTTAAAGTCCCACAAACCTATAAGGTAGCTAAAAAAGTATTTTATAGATGCATAAAATGAGACTAAGGAAGTTGAGTGACATGGACAGGTCACATAGAAATAAAACCAATATCATCCAAGGCCGTGTCTACACAAATGTGGACATTTGGTTCCCTGGCAACAACTGACAGTGGGACACCTTGTGCCACTGCCAGTTGTCCCCAGGGAATGCCTGTGCCATGCACCTTCTGGTTACCCAGGGTGGGCTAGGGGAAGCTAGGGCCAGCACTGAGCTGGTACCAGAAGCCTTACCTGGGGTCCTGAGGGGCTTCTGGGGCTTCAGCAGTGGCGATCCTCCTGCTCAGAGCCTGGCTGGCAGCCAGAGCATGGGTCTGGCCAGCCAGGCTCTGATTTTGAGCAGCACACACTAGTCCCACGTGGGCTGCTCTGCTATTGTTTGCATGAAGCACATATACAGGGGTCCAAAAAAACAACTGCATTGCTCCCTTGCAGTGTGAAAAACAGCTGAATATGTGGTATGTGGCACCAGGTGGCGGGGTGCACACCTGGACGTGGCCTAAGGGTCCTCACTCTCAGTCACTCGGTTTACTTTAAGTGAACACCAAACATTTTGCTAGCTTTCTTAACTGGTAAAAATAAGATGCCTTCATCAATTTTATTTCTTTACAACTCTAACTTGATTTCGAAATGAAAGGCAGCTAGTGACTTTTTGCCTTGGTCACATATAAAAATTATATGCGAGTTCGGAAGGAAGTCTAGTCACGAAATTCCATTTGTGCCTAACTTTTCCTAATATAATTTTGTGGAATCTTTTGGAGAAATTTTCGTGTTTGATACAAAGGTAAAGAGAAAACTTTTCTGCTTTTTTTTATTAATAATGTTCATTTGAATACATGATTTACTATGGAAAGGGATGTTAATAAGAAAAGCTTTTTTACATTTATTAGTGAAAAGATAGCCTGACAGTTAGGAAGGGGAATGTATTATGAAGACTATCATGCAGGTAATATCCTGTATATTGAGTCTAATCACCCATTTAAAGTTAAAACAGGAGTTGTTAAGAATATAGTGAATCACACTCTAATGATTAGTGATGAGAATCACCTAGATAATGAAATTGGTATTGAGAAACAGGTTTTTAGGCAGAATGATTATCTTGTGAGATTGATTAAAAGGATAATTGTAGAACAATGTAACCTTTTCCATAATTATGGGGTTGAACTTGTTTAAGTCCATTTGTTATAATAGTATGGCTCTTTCATATCTTAAAGAGACTGACCACTGATTAGCAAGATATTTATAACCTTCCAGTAAAGTGAAATATTGCCACATAGGTACAATGTGGTTTTAATATAGCTGCACCAGAAGTTGAGGATTTCATGGAACCATTGCAGGGACTGAGAGTATAAAAGTCCATGTGGTTGCACATTTTCTGATGCAGAACCTCAAGGATGAGTTTCCATTCCTTTCACTGTAAGATCCTACAGGGCTAACACTATAGCACTCTCTCACTTGCACTGGCATGTTTATGAGACCAGACTGCTTTTCAACAGTTGGCACAGCAAAAGAAAACATCAGACAGCTTTAAGGTTATACCCAGAAGAACTTTTGAAAGAAAAAGAGACCTGCAGCTGGAGATGTGAGAAGTTTCCATTCTTTGACATATTTGTGGAAAAAACTTAAAATCTTTTTACATGATTTCCCCCACCTTTCATTTAATGCATTTGTCTCAGTGGAAATATCCATACTTGGTAATTAATTTGGGGGATTCTTCACAATGGTGTGAATCTCGTGACATTTCATCAGCATATTGAAGTGATAAAGTATTAACAGAAAGGATTTTTTTGTTTGCTTTGGCAGAATATTTAGGTAATCAGGGACAGCAGGGATGATGAAAGCAAGCAATGAGCTCCTTAAAGACAATAGCCATTACAATTATGAAAACGTGAGTTACAACAGTCAAGGGGGAAAGCTGTGGAGTCCCAGCTCTGCCCTTCCTCATTCATTTCACAAAGGCTATAGCTTTTCCCAACAGACTGCATTCCCCTCACCCCCTGCAAGAAAAACCGCTAGGGATTTAGGGCCTTGCTACATGGTAATTTTGTGTGGCCTTTGGAGCTCTTAACCCTTGGATTGTCCACACATTAACACCTTAAAATGGCTTTAAGCACTTGTTATGTGGCTCAAAGTTATGCCACTCCAGGACAGGGTCATCTCTGATCTGCGCTAACCAGCTCCTGTTCCATTCAGGTGTGGCCACTCCCCACAGATGTGCCACCCAAGTTGAACTCCTCCAGTATCCCAGGATCTCTCACATCCCTGCCCATAGAGCAGGGATAGAAACCTGTCCGGGCCCACCAACTCTCTAGTGCCAACTTAAAGCTTAAAGGTACAGCTCCTAGTCCTGCCCCTGCTCACCAGGCCTCTAGTGGCAAGTGCAGGTGGGGGAGAGAGGTGCAGGTAGGGGACAGTCAGTGAAGGTTTTTAGACTAAGGGTGTAACTGCTCCAGACTTGAAGCTAACACTAATAGTGATCAACATTTTTGTGGTTCACAGTGTAAGGTGTAACATACTGTGTTATTTTGGATTGTATAGCAATATTTCTAGGAATGGTGTGTTGGAGGGGAGAGTTTGTTAGCTTGCTGTCTATAATTTTGGCATCAGAACTCTACTCCTAACTTGGTTTCAACCTAGGCATAATTTACCCTCCCTGTATTGGCATAAATATATTGATAGGCAATGAGCTTGACAATATACTCTTATTCTGGGCCTGCTAAGTAAATGAGACTGCTGTTTTCTTCTTTTTTTTTTCTTCTGTCTGTTTTTTTTGATAGAAACTTTATCTAAATGTTTTTAAAGATCTAATAAGATTAAATCACATTGATATTACCCTGCTTTCTTTAACTTTGATTTATCTTTACTTGATTTATCATTATTTTATACTTTTTACTTATTTAGTTTAATTAATAAACCATACAAAATTGGAAACTTATGTGGTTCAAATATTATCTCTCAGAAACCATGGTTCAGAGTTTGAGAAGTCTGGGATAGATTATAGAAACAATTCTGTGACCCATTTCATGGTAGTCAACAGAATTGCCCTTGTATTTATGTAACTGCTGCCCAAATATTAACACATTAGCTTGTGAGGGCAAGTTCATCTATGTACTGATCATTTCTTTCAATAAGCAAATGGTTAATTTCAGAATTTATGAGACTTTATCCTAAAGACTGCTCAGTTTTTCATAACAACCATATACTACTATCTTTGTACTCAACAGAGGGAGGGGAAATCAAACTATCAATTCAGGATTTAAAAACAGAAAGCAAAAAATACGTATAGTTTGCTCAGCCAACTCTGGTTAAATGCATCAGGACTTTTAAACACTGTTAAAATGCTAAGAGGCTCACTTATATAAAGGAAACATGCTGTATATATAGTTTTATGAAAGACATTATTGTGCATTCTCAGGGTTCATGCCTGGTGGAAGAATTGTATCAAGCCATTCATAAACTACATCACAATGAGATACCACAGGGATGGGCGAGATATAAGAACTTCAAAGGCAAGAGCTCTGATTGAGGAAGGAGGAAATACTGGGAATGAAGCAGAGGGAAGACAATTTGTTTAAACTGCTTTTCCTTCTTTTCTTTTACTCCCCCTACCTCATCATGAGTGATTGCTGAGCAGGAAAAGTTGGCTGTTTTACTGTGATACTCTTTAACATACTGGACCACATTATTTGCTGGCATAATTCCATTGTAGTCAGCAGTGTTTCATAAGCAAAGGATTTGCCTAGTCTGTCGATGGTTAATTTTTTACCACAAAACTCACCCCAAAGTAACCAGTGGTATAAAAAGGAGTAGATGAACTGCCTTAGGAGCAGGGTGCCACAATGAGTGAGGCAGGAGGCACTAAACTCCCATCTCCTACTTCCTCTCCTGCACCCTTCCAGCTTCAGCCCCTGTAGGAGAGTGGCATGGATGGCACAAAAATGTTAGTGGTAGTGAAGAACATTTTTTGAAAATGTAGCTTTGAAGAACCAGTGGAGCTCCCTGCTGCTGAGGAGGGATGTCCCCCTATTTTTTGCTACCCAAAATGGCAGGGTCTTTTTGGCAGCTCCACGTGGCCATTTGGCAAAGATAAGGAAGTGGCATCTCCCCTCCACAGCAATGAACTCCAAAAGCTGCTCCTGTGTGCTGCCTGCTTCCTGAGCCTGAAAAGAAGGTCCAGGGGAGAGAGAACTGCCCTGGGCACAGTCTTGACCAATTACACTTCTAAAAATAACCTTTACTGATCTTAAATTAGGAATAGACCAGTTAGCATAATAAGGTGCTGGGCACTAATGCCCAGTAAACAAAGGGGAAAGCTCTCCAGAGTGCTAGCTTCCGAAGAGGGAAAAACAGGAAGAAGAAACAGTCCTGGCATTGTGCTGAGTATACTGGGCTAACTTCCAGGAGAGGGTAGCTTTTTGCTTGCATTATTTGCTATGTTTTCTTGCTTGTTGTCTGTTACTTTTGCTCCATCACCTCCATCAATTTACAGAACAATTTTACTAGATAATCATTAAAATTAGAAGAAGGGTGCAAAACTGCATTCTTTAACTGTAGATAAAGAAAGATAGAAGACAACTAGGAAAGAGATGTTATTTAATTGTCAATATTAGTATAGGTAACATTATACATTACACACGTACCACAAAAGGTGGTCAATGTTTTGCCTGAAGGTTTTTATTATGTTACTCAAGGGATGGAAGAATTATCTGGGTTTTAATCATTAAAAGCAGCCACATCAAATGTTAAAAAATCTAGTGACAGTTCCCTGAATTTCCACATTCTAGCCCCTGGGAAGAGTTTTCAGCATGAAAACACTAGCTTTATAAAACGGGCATTTGCTTTTTTTTTAGCATATACTTGCCAAGGTAGGTTCACTTCTCCTGCAGTTGGTTCTAAAATATTGTGTGTTTTTTGCAGGACAGAAAGTGAGAATTAATTCAAAAGCTCTAAAAGAGATCTAAAATTAATATTGCAATTATTGAAGGGAAATCCAACAATAGCAAGTTTAAACAATGTGCAAAAAACATACATATTTGGGTCTGAGATCACATACTGCTTTTGTAACATTGGTTTCATTGTCACATAATAAAATCAAAGGAAAAGACCTTGAGAGATAAGCCGCTTATTTATTTGTTCCTGAAGCTTTCATAGCATGTTGGTTGCTGTGTGATCTTTATAAAACTCAGAGGTGCTAAGCAGAGCTTGTTTTTGAGAGTCAAAGCCAGCAAGAGGTATGATTTTTGTAATAACACCCAGTGAGCTGTGACACTTGTGCACTCGAGAGTGTTTCTACCATGAAATGCTGTGCCAGATCCTTAACTGGTATAAATTATAGAGCTCAACTGATATCATGCTAATTAACTCCAACTGGAGTTGTGACCATAGTACATGTTATGTACATATCTTTATCTTTTTAGGTACTTATACAGCATCCATTATCATCATAATTAGCTATTCCCTAAGAACTAAAAACAGAAATAAAAATAACAATCTCTTTCTTTCTTACCATCCTTTGGAAGAAAGATGGACTGATTCAAATAAACATTCTTTTTTTTTTTAAGGATATACAGAAATAGGTGAGTGTATTGTAGGGGGTGGGGAGAGTGAAAAGAAAGTAAAGGGAGAAAGTAAGTTAAAGGAATGAGTTTACACCAGTCAGGTCTGAAAGAGGTAAGCCTACCTGGTCAACTTTCTCTTATTTGAAAATGAATTCCATAGTGTGGATGCAGCTTATGTGAAAACCATGTATCCTGTACTCAGAAATGTCCTTGTTAGTTTTTGTATGATTCCAGAGGAATTTAGCTGCTATGGGATGTAATCAACATACAGAGTACTATTGAAAATAATACAATTCTGAATGGATTCAATGAAGAGTTCTAAATATCAGCATGGAGACGTTCAACTGGACTCTGTGTTCAATGAGAATCATAGAATCATGTAGTTTGAAGGAACTTCAAGGAGCATCCAGTTCAACTCCCTTCATGAATGTAGGATATGCTGTCTTGAAACTGGAGGTGTATTTAATGTATTCCTTTCCTATTTCTAGTTTTTTAGTGTTCTTTTTTCTCAGTACCTCCAATTTTCCTTCCCATTTGCAAAAGTAAACAGCTCCTACTTAAACTGTTCTGCGAGTTGGCTAGGGATTGTGAAGTGTGTAGTAACTTTGTATCTCTCTTCCACTTCACACAGCCTTAAAATATCATATTGGTGATGCTTGTAAGCTCCACCCATCCAGGAAACAGAGAATCCAAAGGGCAATGTATTGCCCTCATACCACAGATAATTTGTTTGATGCTCCATGCAGTGCATGCTATTAATCTTGTCTTTTGTATCCCATAAACCTAAATAGTGATGCGGTTATATAGAAGGGATGCAGCTTTACAGGGGAAAAGCATTTATAATGATGACATCAACTGGCATAAATGCACATCCACCCCGTCTTTGGTTTAAAATGCTACTTTTTCTGCACTGAGTTTGGCAGGGTAATATTTTCTCTCTCTCTTTTCTTTATGTTTCTGTAACCCATGATAGATTTCACAGCAACAAAGCATTCCTTTGGCACTTTTATAGCTGAGGAATTGAGGAAAATGGGGGGTCCTGTCCATTAGTTCATTTTAAGTCCAGAATACTGACAAAACAGCAAGGATGTTAGAAAAAAATATAGAAAACCCTAACACTTTCTTTACTGACCTCTAAGCTGCACAGTTGGTACACAAGAATAGCTTATTGGAACATACCTATAGTCTGTTGGCCCACTGTCCCATCTGTAAGAAAAGTTTCCACCTTCTGTTGAAGCACATGTGATACAAAAAACCCTTCTGTACATCAGTGGAGATTACCCCCTGCTTACCCTCTCTGGACTATCTCCTCATATTCCTTAGTACCTTCTTAAAACCTAAATCCTGAATTTTATGTCCTCTTCAATAATCTTTTCACCTCGTCCCCCATTTTGATATTATTTTGAAAGACCAGTGGCAGAAAAGTTAAAACAGAGAGAACAGCTCCATCCACCCCACTAGTAGCACAACAGCCCAGGGGAATTGGGGGTGTGGCTAGAGGGGGGCACAGCCTGCTGCAGAATCCAGGGTCCTGGTGAACACAGCCATCAGTGGCAGAGAAGTGAGTGAGGGCTGTGTGACACAGCCCTTGGTTGCCCTGCATTCTGGCTCGCTATTACTTCTGCCATAGCAAGCACCTGCCTGATCCACAGCCACTTGCCCGATTGCCATTTTAGTGCTGCTGCTGTCCTGTGTGCCAGTCCAGAAGTGGCCTGTAAGGAGCCCTATATTCTAGGTCTGGCGTGAGGCACAAAGTGAATTTGGCACCTCTGAGTTAAGGCATCTCACTGCAGCTTCAGAGCCATGAGCTTAAGGCTACACTACAAACTTGTGCAGAAGAGTGACTCCCACTGAGTCAGCTTTAAATGGGTCATTTGTGCTAGGGCAAAGGTTGCCAACCAGGATACTTGCTACATCATTCCATTATATGCGTTAGTTGCAGAAACTGATGTGCCTTAACAATGCTAGTCCTATTTGTTACTCTGCCTGGGAGGATCTTTGAACTTTCTAACTATTATAATTCTGGACATTTTCCATATAAATGCCCATTTCCTCTTAGCAGGTCCTGGCCTCAATAATACCTTGCAACAATGAGTTCCACAGTATAATTTTCTTTGTGTGAAAACAAATTTCCATCAATTTTGACTTCTCCACCTTTGAATTTAACAAAATGTCCCCTTACTGTGAGAATAAAAAATCCTACCTTCTGCAGTCCATTCATTGTTTGGATACTTGTGTTTCTGAACCCTCCTAATCATGTCCTCCATAAAGTAAACACGCTCAATATTTTAATCTCTCCATGTCTTCTTCACATTACTAATCATTTTCCATCTGTGAACACCACTGAATCCTTTATAATCCTTATTGAGATTAAGGACATGTCCACATTGCCTCCATTCCAAGCGCAGTAGAGTGGCTGAGAAGCATGCCACCACTCCTCCCCTATACACACTAAATCCTGAAAATGAGGCAACATAGCTACCTTAATGTGGCCCTGAAGATGCCCAAAATAGAGTCTGGGAATAGTTCTAGACACATGCTCGGTGTCACTCTGATGTAGCTACATTATCTAAATACTAGGATATAGTAGAACAAGAGGGTGGGTAGTGCTTCTTAGGACCCCTCTAAATGTGCAGGTAAAGGCACGAGATCCGGTGCATGATGTACACCATCACATTTCCTTCCATGCCATACTTTCATGGCAAGAGGTAGTACTCCCACTCTCGGCAGGCAGACAGTGTAGACAATCCTAACTGAGCAGAACTGAATAGATGAAGGTGAATAATTGACTTAACTAAGAGCTTTTATCATTTTCAGAATTTTTCCTCAGCCCATTCTTTATACACCATAACGTTTTGTTTTCTGGTTGACCAAAGCTACATATTGAACAGAAGCACCCAGTGTCACCCAGATCCTTTCCCGCTCCCCCCCTCCCCGACTCTTCCCACTGGGTGTGTAGCCCAGCCCACACATTTGCCCAGACGTGCAGACAGCTTGGCTCCCTTCCTTCCTCACCACGTGTATGATTCAGTCAATCCAGATCCTTCCTGCTACAGCTCAGATAGCCTGGCTCCCACCCTCCTCCCATTCCAGCCATGTATACCACCCACCCACAGTGTAGGCAGTCTGGCTCCTGCCTTTGTGGTACACAGCACAAGCAGCCTGGACCTCCTCCCACTGCACCACCCAACCCTCAAGAGTAGAGGCAGGAAACAGAAATGGGAGAAGAGTCTGGTTGTCACAGCAGGAGCAATTGTGGGGTCAGGGGTGACAGTGGCAGTCACATGTTGAACAACTTTGATCTAGAACATATTTCCTTCGATTACTTGGGAGAATTTTGTGGGAAACAGTGCAATACCTGATTATATAACATCCAGTTCTCTGCGGTATTCACAAGGTCTGTCATCTTGTCATGTAGGGAAATCAGGTTGGCTAAGTATGACTTTCTCATAACAAATCCAATTCTGTAATTTACTACCCTTTTGCCCAGTAGGTGCTTAAAAATCAATTATTTGATGATGTGCTTCAGTATCTCTCCAGATATCAAAATTAGACTGAGCAATCCACAATTCTCTGGGTCCTTCTTTTCACCCTTTTTATGGATACTATATTTGACCTTTTCCAGTTTCCTGAGATCTGATCTGATGTCCATAACTTTTAATGGATAATAGCCAATTCCCTGAATACCCTAGGATGAATCCCATGTGGCCCTGATGTTTTGAAAACTGGTAATTTATTTAAGTAATCTATATTAATATCTCTAAGTAATACATTTCCAACTTGTTCTTTCTCTACTCTAGGCCTACTCCACTTTGTTGATCTACTCCCCTTCCTGCAGCTTAATGTACTCATTTTCTGATAGTTGCCTTTTTGTGAAACCCAAATTAAAAAAGAATTAAAACACTTCTGTTTTCCCTGCAATGTTCTTTTTAAGTTTCCCTCCCAACTCAGTAAGCATGCTATACTTTCCTTAATCATCTTTTTATTTGTAGAATAGAATGTTTTTTGTTGACAATTATATCTCTTGTTAGCTATGCCTCAGTTTGTATCATGGACTTTTTTATTTTGTTATTATATGATTGAACTGTTATACTCAACCTTAGTAATATGGCTAAGTTTCTATTTTTTGTGAGATTCTTTTTAAGTTTCAAGTCATTGAAAAATTCATGGTTAATCCAAGCTAGTGTCTTACTAAACTTACACATCAGGAGCATGTTCTTAATATTGTCCCTTTAAGGAACAGCCAACTCTCCTGGGCTCATTTTCCCCACTTAGATTTGCATCCCATGGGATCTTGCTCATCAGTTTTCTGAGTTAAATTCTGCTTTCCATAAGTTCAATTGGTTTTCTTTTTCCTGCTCTTCTTCTTTCTTTCTTTTCTTAGAATCAAACTCACTGATTCATGATCACTGTCACACAAGTTACCTTCCACTTCAGGTTTTTCACCAATTTCTCCCCATTAGTTATCAACAAAGCAAGAAGTATCCCACCTACTTTTCTTCAATATTTTTACCAAAAAATTGTCTCCAACAATTGGGACATCTATACATACTGTTTTACACTTCCATGGTAATCAAAGTCCCACATAAGCACCAGTTGCTCAGATGTGGATGCCTCACTTGTTTAAAAGAAGGCCTCATCCATTTCCTTCTCTTGTTTTAAAGATCAAAGTAGATACCCACTGTGACATCACCTTTTTCCTGTTAACTTAACCCAAATCTTTCAATAAGCTCTGATTTCACATAGGTCTGTAGCTCAGATGAAGTGTAATATCTTTAATATACAAGAGAGCACCTTCTCCCTTTTTCCCACACAAGCTATACCCATCTGTGCCAATATTCCACTCATGAAATATCTCCCCACATCTGTTCTTCCAATATCTCTGTGTTGCTATCAGTATCTGAGCTAGCCATCTTAAATCGCTCTTGTTTATATCTGCATGAGCTTCAGTCACATGTTTGGTTGCATTTCGGATATACTATTTCTGAGCCCAAAGCATAAGGTTGTCATTAACATGTTGGGCATTACTTTGACTCTCAGTTGGAAATATAATTAGATACTCAACATACAATTACAGTAGTATCTCAGTTTCAATATATTTATTACTGATCCCAAATTATGTACTTTCCTTCTTCTATGCATATTAACTATCCATTTCAAAGTGTATTTATACCTATTTCAGTGAACTCTTAGAATCCGTAAGCAGCTAAGTATACATATCTTTCAGTTCCCAAAACTAGTATGAATTTCACTTAGGACCCCATCTCTTCAAAGAATTTTTCCTCTGTGCCCCAACTTACAGACTGTGTGCCAGTAAACATCTTTTCATGGGATTAATATTTGTAATCTCTGCTTCCCGGCTATTTTTTGTCAGAAAACAGAACACTTTTAGATTTCATGCCCCTCGACATTCCAAGGCCCAAACATGGGAGGAAATGTATGGCAGAGATCCACAATGAAGAAACAACAAGTTACTCATATATGAAACTTAATGTTCTGCATTACATTTGTTCATTGTAAATATATATATATATCTACCTACAATCTTTTTTGTGGAATGTTTACATGAAAGTAATTTGAATATTACACTGTGAGTACTGTATTCACTAAAATGACAAAACTGAATACAATCAGACAGACTTAATATACAGGCTCTTGAAAAATACTCACTACAAAGCTATGGAACACAACCAAAAATAGACCCATTACATGTTCTTAAGTGCTATTTTAATGGAGATGGAAATATAGTACAATTTAAATGCTTTCCAGACTTGAGTCTATAGTATCAGAGTAAGTAATTTTTATAATTAAAAAAATAGCAAGTAAAAATGGAATGAACAATATACAAACATTTTTAATATGCTGATATGCCTATGATCTGAATTGTGCATTTCTTGAATAGGTTATAGCTAAATTTAATATAGGATCGTAGGAAAGTAAGGCTGGAAGGAACCTCATGAGTCCAACCTCCTGCTCAAGGCAGCATCATCCCTGACTAAACCATCCCATTTGTTCCTATGGGTTCTTTGCTTGTTTGTCTCTTCCAGCACTGCCCCCCCCGCCCCCCCGAACATTTCCATATATGGAAATTCCATGGATGGAGATTCCATAATTTTTTTTAGGTATCCTGTTCCAATGCTTGATCACCCTCATAGTCATAACATTCTTCCTAATCTCCAACCTAAATTTTCTCTGCTACAGTAAGAGACCACTGCCGCCAGTTCTGTCCCCTACAGGCACAGAGAATAGTCCATCTCCATCCTCTCTATAATCACATTTCAACCTTTGAAGATTGTTATCAACTACCCCCTCAAGCTTCTCTTCTCTGGACTAAATAATCCCAGTAATTTCCTCCTTTCCTCGTAAGTCTTGCCTCTCATCTCCCAGTCATTTTTTGTTGCTCTTCACTGGACTGTTTCTAATCCTACTTGTTCAAATCCTACTTGAAGTGTTGGGCCCAAAATTGGACACTGTACACTGGGTGAGGCTTTACCAGTGCTGAATAGAGTGAAAGAATCCCTTCCCTTGCGTTGCACGTGACATTCCCATTAATACAACCCAATATACTGCTAGCCTTTTTTTGGAACTAGACCACACTGTTGACTCATAGTTAACTTACGGTCTACTGCAGTAGTTTTCAACCTGTAGTTTGTGGTCCCTTGGGGATCAACAGACTATGTCTAAGGGATCCGTAAAAGATGACTATGATTAACCAAAAGTATGTGAGTGCCCACTCTTAAAATTCAAAGGGGTCCTCATCCCCATTCAAACATTTTAGGGGTCTACAAATGAAAAAAGGCTGAAAACCACCGGTCTACTGTAACCCCCAGATCCTTCTCTACAATACTGCATCCTGTTCAATTAGTTACAGTCATGTACAGTTCATACAAAATGTATATTTTAAAAAACATTTTATGAGCTTGTTGTTGTAATACTAAAAATGATGGGAGCCAAGTAGTTTAGTCAGTTGGGTGACTGGCTATAGACTGAAAGGACCTGGGTTTGATCTGAGGGTAGTGGATTTCTACTCACTGTTTCCACTTCCAGTGTGCCCTTGAAATCCACCTAGCCTCTTACCCAGTGGGTAATATCCATGAGCTACCTGGGAGTAAAGGTAGTGGAAGTATAGTGCTGACCTCATCATCTCCTTTTCCTAAAGTTAAAGAAACAATGGATCTCTACCTCTATTAGCTTGTAAATGGGACACCTTTACCTACAATGATAGAATTTTCTCACTGTGAGGTTGGTTAACATTTGAACAGACTACCCAGAGAAATCTCCATCTCTGGATGTTTTTAAGAGCAGGTTGGAAAACACTTGACAGGATGGTTTAGTCATGGATGATCCTGCCTTGAGCAGGGGCTTGGACTAGTTAATCTCCTGAGGTTCCTTATAACCCTACTTATCTATGATTCTATAATTATCGAATATTTTCTCTCTCTCTCGGTCTATAGATATCTATCTTATCACCAATTTTTTCTCCAGACTGAGCAATAAGTATATCTCACCAATTAATTAAAAATAATTTGATTGTAATATGGTTAGATGCAAAATAGAAACAACTTGCTGTAAATGTGCCTATTACAAACTAATAGATTTCAAGAAAAAAGTGTCAATACAGCATTTTATTTAAATAGCTATACAATGTACAAGACAGGCATTTTGTGTAAATTATTGAAAAAGTAGCAAAATTATTACTAACTGTATAATATATGACATATTAATTAATGCAAAACTCTTGGTTCAGAGAAGATACCTTTTATTAGACTAAGAAATTGCAAAAAAAAAAAATTTTTAATCTTCCTTTGCAAGCTTTCAGGCACACATGCCCTTCTTCAGGCTGAGGTAAAATTAAAGATGGTAAAAGTCCCCTTAGAAAATAAACTTCATTTTGCACAGAGGCAGCTGAAGGTGGATGTCTGTTCCTCTGGGCCCATGAAAGAGAGGACCCAGAGGAACAGACATCCACCTTCAGCTGCCTCTGTGCAAAATGAAGTTTATTTTCTACCTAAGGGGACTTTTACCATCTTTAATTATTCCTCAGCCTGAAAAAGGGTGCATATGCCCAAAAGCTTGCAAAGAAAGATAATTTTTTTGTACTTTGTTAGTTGGTCTAATAAAAGGTATCATCTCCAAAACAAGAATTTTAGAGTTTTGCATTTCTTTTTGTCTCAGAACAACCCAGCTACTAAATACATCCCTGAAGCCTAAACTATACTTTGAATATTACTTAATTACAACACTTCTTTATATTTTAGGAATCAGAAAATTCAGATTCTGTATTTCTATGGACTTGTTGGAAGACATAGGCAAGTCACTTGACTTCTCCCTATTTCCATTTCCTCAAAATAGAAAATGAGAACAATACTTCCATAGAGATGTTGGGAGAATTAGATCAGTACTGTCTATACAGTGTTTTGAGATCCTGAGATGAAAAGCATTACAAATGCAAGCAATGCATTATAGAACAGTGACAGTAGTATTGTAGTTATTGTGTTTTTACCCTTCTCTAGAGAATATTTTAAGTACAGTAATTCTAAAGAGATTTATATTTGAACTCTGTATGAATTGTATTCTTTGCCTTTAGAACTTCTCTTGAAGACATTATAGAGAAAAACTAGTGTTCATACAAGCATACTCCAAACTTTCCTAGGACCCAATCCTTTAAGGTGCTCAGTGACTCTTGAGTAATGCTGTGTACTCTCAGCTCAGACTGCAGGCCAAATTAATTGACTGTACTCATATTGTATCACTGGGCCTTAGGGCTACTAGTAGGAATACTAGTATAGCAACAACCATAGTTTTATATAAGCGTTTAAGTCAAATGCTAGGTTCCATGCATGTTATTGGTGCTCATCAACAGCATAAGAACCAGGTCTTTTACACTACCAGTGCAGCTTAACCCTACTGCAAAACTGCAGGAAGACACAGCATTGGAAGTGTCATATAAAATAAAATGTATTTGAATACCAGACATGGCAGATGGATTGTATATAAAACTTGTTTAGTATAAATTCCCTCCTTCCTCCCTTGTTCTTTAAAATCCTTAATGAGTCTTGGGATTCACAGACTTTTAAATGTTATTGCTATCCACAAACCTTGGTGAAAACACAGAGTGGGTGATGGGCAAAGAGAAACCAGGAGAAAACGGTGGCTCCAGCTTACACGGAAGACTAATAGACTCAAAAGCTATATTAGACGATATTCTGTTCTG
The DNA here is from genome assembly GCF_052110815.1 of Crocodylus siamensis. Lineage (NCBI taxonomy): Eukaryota > Metazoa > Chordata > Crocodylia > Crocodylidae > Crocodylus > Crocodylus siamensis. The sequence continues at coordinate 210,667,797 of NC_143398.1, read as the reverse complement.
GACTGATTTAAACTGACTGTGTTTGACCAGCCATTTTCTGATGCAGCACTTGGAGCAAAAGGGCTTCCTAGAAACCTGCTGGGGCACTAATGGGGAAGAGAGAGGAACATTATTTTTGGTCTTGAGAGCAATGTCAGGGGAATCTCCAAATAGCTGAGATGCTGTGAAAGCCATTGCCCTGAATTTTACTTAAAAAGAAAATTGTTCAGTGCAAGGGTTCAGTCAGGTAGACACAGTTTAGGAGCTCAGAACAGACCCAACTAATGTAATGACATTGTGTGTGACATACCATCAAAGAACTTGGCTGTACTCCCTCCTACGACTGGATTACTGTCTGCATGGATAATTAAGTTCTGTAGAAATAGGTGAATCATATCTATGTCACGCATCCTCCTTGCCTCCCCCAACTATCTAGCAGACGACAGATATAACAGAATAAATAAATATGACAGATATAATAGAATAAATAAATACACGCTGGCCAGACAGGAACTTCTGTGCTCAATGACTTCTCAAGAAAACAAGTAGACTTTCACTTAGACTTCTGCAGAGCACTGGGCCTTGAGCATATTAATAAATAAGGAAATCCCAGTCACCACTGGAATTTCTTTGAGGGCTCTGGCACCAGCACAATCTCCCCCTTTTCAAAGTCCATGGAACCAAAGAGCTCTAAATAGTGTGACCCCATTAGTCTTGCCACATCTAGTTGAAGAATAACATTATCATTTGAGATAATTACTGGTGCCAACAATGGGGTGATAATGTATTACCATTTACTCACTTTTATAAGTAATTTAGGAATTGAAGTTAATTATTAAGAAATTTTAAACAATGAAGTATTTGTTCTGTTTTATGCTTGTTCTTAGCCTCAATTTTCTTTTGTTTGTTCTTCCAGCCTCAACTGTACAAAGTCTATCCTTTTCACCAGCTTGGCTTTTTAAAATAAACTAGGTTTCTCTTTCGGCTTCTAGTATCCTCTTCCTCTCTTTGTAATTCTCCCTAATCATCTTCTCATTTAATTGACCTCATTTTTCTTCCAACATCCCATTCTCAGTAGTATTTCTTTTACTACTATTGTAAACTTCTATTGTAAATCCTCTTTGGGTGTCTCTGACATCTCTTAGACATTGCCATTCCTCTAGTGAAACAGGATGATGACATTGCACACTTGTCATGGTACTATGTCTCTAGAAAACTGAAAGTGTCTGATGATAATCAAAGGAAACCTGAAGATGCTTAATCTAGGTTGGCATAGTAATAAAATAAGGCTGTGAAGGAGACAATGGAAGGCAAGAAGGTAATATGAGATACTCAGGGAAATGCCCTTTAGCCCTTTCAGAGATAGTTTTTGAAATACCTATTTGACATCTAGATGACAACTGGCTTTGCAGGTGAATTAGGTAGGCCATACAGGAGTCCATACAAAGGCAGGCATGCAGGTAACCATATGGAAAAAGTAATATTCAAATGAAGAAGATTAAGGACATTGGTGAAGAATAGGTGCCCAAAAGGGAAATATTATAAACATTAACTGTAGACAATAAATAGGGATCATGCCCAGTAATAATCCAATAAGCTACACAGCCAGGTAAGCCATATCTAAACCATATCTACATGAAACCTTTGTAATGAAAACTGGCAGCCCTGTTATGCAGGTCTTTTACATTAAGAAATATCTATATTTATGGACTTTACATGTGGTTAAATTGTCTTATTTAAGAAAAATATATAGTTGACAATAACAGAGTAATTACACAGTCACTGCTTCAATCTGGCTGTATAAATCATTGTGATTTAACCTACAGTAGTAATAAAAATAAATGATATTGTTTTTGGTTCATTACTGCTGATCTAATAAAATGTAATGAATTAAGAAATTTCCTGAGTGAACAGTCTCATAAAAATAACAATTTACTAATGGTATCTTAACAACTTATGTGAATTCACTACAAAAAGTAAGCATTTTTAATAAAAATAATCTTTCATTAAAAAAAAAATTTTTGTTTTATTTCAGGTCTGTTCAACATGTCTCCTTCAGCGACTGCATCCTCTCCTGATTCAGATGCACTGGTTCAGCATGTCATTGTGCATATTAAATTGTGCAGTAACAGAATATAGTGAAATTGATTTTGCGTTATGAGCCGAAACTTTGAAGTGAGGTATACAGATTTTTTTTTTCATATTTTGTATTTTTAGTAATGACAAGAGAATAGTTAACCACTAATTCATAACAACAACTTGAACAGTGAAAAAAACATCAGTTTCATCAAAGGATATTGGGCTGGATTCTCTTCCCAGATTAGTACACAATGTACCTAGACTACGAAAGGACACAGTACCCAAAGGGAATTTCACCCTTTGAGTAAGTCAGGTTATGTTTCCATTTCTGTCTTCCCCTTTGTGTCTTAGCTGAAGAGGAGTAATACTCCACACCAGGATGCAAGGAAACAATTCATGGCTGTTTTGGCTATGCCTTCCTCCTTAACTAGGCCTACTTAGCTATATGGGCTACAGGCCCTCTAGTGAAGGAGAAATTGCAGGTACCATAAACCCAATTAAAGAAAGACTTTCTCCAGCCAGATGCCCTTCAGATGTGCCAGATCAAGCTGGATCACACCTAGATTAATCTGCATAAAGTCCCTGAAATAAAAGTATGGCAATACCAGCCTAAAGGCAACACCAGAGAAGTGAAGTCAGTGGGAGTTCCGCCTAAGAATCTATCATCACACAGCTGGTACAAGCATATACCATATGGTCAGTCCATAAAACAATATTGAGGGAAAAAAAGAGCAATTCAGAGATTCCTCCCAGTACTTATGCCCTGAGAAACTGACAACGTAATGCTATGATACTCTAATCTAAACCAGAAAGCAATATTGTGAGTTGCCTTTTTTATATTTTTCTCCACAAATCACCAAATTACTACTTGCAATGAGTTCTTATTCATTTTGCATATTAGGCTTCCAACCTGCAGGCCAGCAGCATGAAACCAGTCTGATTACACCTGGATGCTTGTTCCTGTAAAGACTGAAGAATCAGGCCCCAATATGTTTATTTTATTTCCTTAAAGCAGAAAGATAAAAGCTATTTAAAACTGAGACATTCACATCCAAAAAAATCAGTAATGATGTTTCATTCTAGAACAGGATTCCAAAATGCAGCTCTGTTTATGATCAGAAATAGTAAGTGATAAGCTAAGCTTAATATTGGAGATATTTTCAATGACTTAAAAAGGGAGACATGATCAAATGTTGCTGTGATAACAAAAATACAACTCAGTGGAAAACCTTCCTGATAAGTGTGTGTGTGTGCACACAAACAGTTAGTGAGCTAATGTTATTAAAGGATTCTGAAGTCTTCACGGGTCTGAAGAAGGCAAAAATCACTAAACCCCAGAGCATTTAAAATTAGTTGGAGACTTAAATTTTTGTAGAGCAAATGGATCAGTTTTCCTGAAAAGCATGATTTAGGGAACCTCTGGATTAAGCTAAAGCAGAGGATCAGTCTAGTTCTGTAACCATGGATTTCTAAATGTCTGGAACAAGTTATTTCCCAATCCCTCACTGACACCTAGCCAAGGATGAGGGAAGGATCGACAAACAGTGAAAGAAGGCATAAAAGACAGTTTAGCAGACTAAAAGAAATATAAGGAGCTGTAACAGGCTAATCAACATGGAATTCAATAAAAACCTTTATCACTGGAAAAGTACTAGTTGAACATAAACTGACAAGCACAGGTTCAATCATTTCAAAACTACAGAAACCTTCCTCCAAAGTTGAGCAAAAGGAAAATGTTGATTTGACAGAGAGAAATGAACAAATATCGACCCTCAAAGAAGGAAGGACTTTTCATAGGACATAACTTTAAGAACAAGAAAACCATATTTCCTGTTAAATATGCTGTAGAAAATAATTAGACTTGACTTGGGAACTTGCACATATTCTTCAAAGGCTATAAAATTTCATGCTAAGAATAATAAAGGGGAAATCTGACAACTTCACCTAGGTAATACTAGCTTTGCAGGGGTTAGCTAGCTGGAGATAGTACATATACATATTACCCCATGCAGATGAATAGCAGAGTACATCAGTGTGATGCCCTGGCCCTCTTCACTAGAATCTACTTTTTCTGGCATTTCTGACAGGATTCTATAAAGAAGATGAAACGAGGATTCAATAAAAATGACTTCATATCACTGTGCTAGCAGGGCTGGGCCAGTAAGCAGGTCTTCCTACAAACGATAGGCTTTTGATACATGCTTATATCTGAAGCAGTGATTTCATCTTTTTTTTTCTCATGAACTGCATCACTGTTTTGTTCCCTGAAAAGACGGGATAGGTACAAAATATCTACATGTTCTACAAGCAGTTTAATTACCAGAGTAGCCAAATTTAAAATGTCAGATACTAATCAGATGGCTACTCCAGTGACTACTTTAATTCAAAATATTGCATAAGAAAAGATAAGGCGTTGCAACCATCAAGTAGAGAAGCTTAAATTTTAGTAGGGTAAGGGAGAAAATTTTCTGGGGGTGACTGCCTTGTGTGATGGGTGTAGCAGTATCTGCATACACAATCTGTAAAGCACTTTGGGCTTGATTCCTAGGGAATATGATGAAAAGAAGAAGGATTTTCGCAGTCTGATAAACCCATGAGGAGAAGAGTGAACATTGCTGATCAAATTTATTTCTATTTTCATATTGTTTTCTTAACAGGAAAAATAGGATATCAAAGAATTTATAGACAGAACATAGTGAAGAAATTGTCTAGGTTCATTCCCTCAAAACACATTTCTTAAATACGTAGGCAAATATTGAAAATGTATGGAGAACAAAAGTACCTTTTTGGCTTAAAAATAATTTACTTACATTCAGATACATTCATGTATCATGGTAATAAACTAAAAGGGCTATAAAAGCGTGGCATATGCTGAACATATGAATGCTTGCTTTGCTATTTAATAGAGATAATAGAAGTGTTGGAAGCAACAGGATCAAGGGAATTGGAGGAAATGCTCATTAAAACAAATTTAAAAGGTCTAATGATTAAAATATTGATTAATTAGCCAAACATTGATTAACAGTCACACTTTATCAACTACAAAGGTACTAATTACTGCACCATTATTCCATAGATTGACCTGTTCTCTCTTGTCACTTACGATGAAGAACAATTTTTATTAAGTGGGTTTTGGATTTTTGACCTGTAAAATTTTAATAGGGAGTGCAAAGAGGGTGTCGTGTGTGGTTTGGCATTTTAGTCACTGAGGGACTGATAGTTACTGTCTCTACTTAACCAAAGGCACAAAAGTGCAAAAGAAATGTGAATACTTAGGGATTAAAGCCCTAACAACTCCATAATCATGAAAAGGGGAGATATATTTGAAACTGAAAAAAATGAAACAAAAAAAACCTGTATGCTGTCACTCTACTGTTTAATAATTTGGAATTTGGGCTGCCCAGATTCTTTTGTATGAACAGGCATACAAAAATTTAATGAGCAAACATAGAACAGCATACAATGCCTGGACCCTTAATCTTTTAAAACACATCCCAAAACAACCTAAACAGTCCAAATTTGGCCACCCTGCCATTGAAAATAAAAGCCAAAATAGTAGTTCCTAAAAACATATATTTCCCAGAACAACCATTCTGTGCTAAGAAAATGGCCTCACATTTAACACATGTTCTGCAGAAAATTTATGGATGTCTCACATAAGCCTATCTTGCTGATTTCAATAACTGTCCATTTAAATCTGTTGATGTAGCGTTTAAACCTTGCTTCACAAAAGAAATAAGCTAATACACACATGGGGTTACACTCTCTATATAACTGTCTGAAAGTGATGGTCTGGATTTACTCCTGATGAGATCAGCTCTAAGGCCAGAAAGCAGATTTATAGTGTGAACATAAATGAGCATGGGGGAGGGGGACCTTTGTGATCATACATATGCTTGTCAGGCAAAATGTGCTCAAAACCTCATTGCCAAAGAAGTAATAACAAGTAAGTTCCTCACAGTCGGTCAAAAATGACATCAAGACGACAATTCAGAACAGAAACGCTAGGCTGACGAGATCAACATCCAAGGCCTGGGAAAGGACCAGGAAAGAAGGGCTGGTTCTCAGATGCCACTGCAGGAGAGAATTTCCTTCAGGCTAAGTTGATGGGTCCTGCAGAGGAGCAATGTTTTAGAAATGGCCAGATTATTCTGCATCTGTTTAGAGAGAGAGAGAGCTGGTATTATGCCAAGATCTAAAATACCTTACAGTACCAGCTGCTGAATAATGATGAAATAACTGCTTCACAGAGATAGCTGTACTCAACACTAACCTACACAGACTGAAAGAATTAATACCATGCAAAACTCCTTGGCCTTTTCACTCCATCCTCTCACTGTACTATTCATTTAAAACAAACCAATATCTTTACTTCCACCCTTCATCAGAAAAATAAAAACAACCTAGTTTCTATTATGCACCTCTTGGTTCCCTTGTTTGATTTTATACCAGAAAATCTGTTATATTTAGAGCCTAAACCCATACAAGCAATTTACAGTATAACCAGACAAACATATCTGCTATTCCATGGTTCATGGATATTTTTAGTACATTTGATGAGAAATACCACAGGTTTTTTTGGACCTCCCCATAGAGGACCACCAATTTCCATTTATACATACATTTACTCCTGTTGATATTACCAGAAGTTCAGATGTGCATAGTTAAGATGACAATGCCAAGTTTCATGGAAGCCAGAAATTTGCCTTTCTGTTAAGTCATGGCTCCCTTTTAAGAATTGAGAACTAGAAGTACTATTGTTTAACTCCTAAGTCAGCCATAATGCAAATGCTATTGAGGACAGAATTTCAGCCTTGGACCAGATTAAGCTATGCAGGGCAGTTGACACGATTCACCCTGGAGAAGGGCAAGCAGAATTTAACCTGGGCAAAGTAACTTCATCGTCTTGCGGGGAAGCCATAGTGCCCTACAAAATGAGATTGTCCTGCTGAGGTGCTCAATAAAGGTAATCTTCCAGCCACCAAAATTCTTTGGCCTGGTCCTATCTACATTCAGCTCTGTGGCCATTTCATACCAAGGCAGACTGCTGGTTGCTCCCATTAAAATAGTGCTCCCATTCTTGGCACTTTGGAAATGCAGAGATAGCAAGCTAAGGTTCTGCTGCTCAAAGTCAATGTCATTTTATGTTACTTTGCAATATGTAGTTTAATTTTCTTGGGGCTCTTTTAAATATTGACAGACTGATTTTTCTTTGGGATTTGCATGTATTTCCCACTTTAAGATCAAGAGGACTCTGAAAAGGCATCACAGAGAAGAAATGAGAAAAAAACAAAAAAACCTAGGGATTACTAAAATGCCTCTTCAGCAGCATATCAGGCTCTGTTCTCCATACACTCCTTTTTAATGGCATAACAAAGGGAAGTTACTTTTTTCTGGCAAGTACTGCATGTGGCATTGTGGCAACTGCATAGGCCTATATACATACACACATTACTCTCACATAAGTTGCAATACTTAGGTTTTCTGGATGTGTCAACCTCTTAATTCATAGGTTTTTGACACTGTTGCCTATGATGATTCCTTGCAAGCCACACCAATCCATCATGTGTGTTGACACTGGATTTATGACCTAGATACCTTGTTCTGGGTGGACCCAAAACCCTCAGACCAACCACAGTCTCTCCATTCGATAATAGATGAATGTAATTGATACACAGTGATAACAGATCAGAACAATGCAAACAATTCTATACCTACCAGCCCAGGGTTCACAGAAGCAATGTACATCTGGCCAGTATGAGAGCTTCATTCTGAGGTTCTCTGGAATGCCAGATGTCAGCAGCCTGGAGGTTGGAAGGTGAGGCCCACCCTTACCTCCCCAGTGGGGTGGCTGAAATGGGCTTGTGGTGTGCCCTCTGTCCATGGAGGCCTCAGATTCCCCTCTTGGGGGCACTTTGCTGCTCTGAAATCCTTCCTTTTGTATTATTTTTCTCTCTGATGACTCTTCATCTTTAGGCATCGTTGATTGGTCTACCTGTAGTTGTCATACTGTCCATACTCTGTCCTGTCAGCATATTCCTTTGTTTCACAAACCCATCACATGCACACATCCTAATTTGCTTCTTTTGGGGCCTCCTAATTTGGTCCACCTACCAAAGCTGGAAATCCCAAGGACTCTGATGGGCACTGTAACCTGGCACCAATGCTGAAGTTTCCCTGATTTCCATTATGGAACAGTGTGGTACATCTTCAATTTCCCAGACTGTATGTCTGCTTGCTGCTTGCCCATATCAGACACAGTGGGCCTTGAAGGAAACTTTTGTCACAATTAACTCTTTCTGTTGCCCTAGCCCATTGTTATAATGCAATGTCTAGTTTATCTACAAGCTGATTCCCAAAAGCAACCCTTTAAATACCATTTTCTAGCTATCAATGTGCACATCTGCTCTGAGACGCTTCATACATACAGTATATACAGAAAGGAGTATCCCTTTGTTCTAACAAAGGGTCACCAATTTTTTATTGGTGGGCCAAAATGATCCAGCTGAGGCCTAGGGAAGGCCAATGCTAATACCTCTTATTTCTGATGCCCAAGTCATGGCACAGCATAGTACAACACAGCTCCACCAAAGCCCCTGTTCTGCAGGCTGGGTCCAGTGGTTGCCAACCCTTGGGTGCACATTTAGGTAAAAATCTGTAAGGAGTAAGATAGAAGATAATCATTAGAAGTAGCTGTAGAGGCCACAAAATAATTAGGTTTAGTCATTTATATCAAAGCTGCACTGTTTCTGGGAGATTACTGTTGAGAAATGCACCCACCTACTTGCTCCCAGTTACCAAGCTTAGGAACTAGGTAGGAAAGCTAGTATAGTGCCACCCTGTAGGGTTGTGCAAAATTTCAAGCTCAAAACACTGAAACCAAAATGAAATGCAAAGGCTTCAAAACAGCTTTGAAATGAAACAAGGGCACTTAAAACATTTTGAAATTTTTGAAGGGTTTCGAGTTTCGAAGCTGGATTTGCAGGGAAATACAAACTAAGGAGAGGAGGGGGAAGAAGGGGGAAGGACTGCTCTGATACTGACTGTGTAGCTGGCCAGTGACTGTGATCCTCCCTTTATGTCCCTTCCAATCTTTGTGCTCTGTGGGAAGGATGAAGAAGAAGCATAAAAGCATTGTTTGAAATGAGCTTTGTCAGCTGTGCCTCTGTCTGCTTACTGAGTTGTATCCTCCAGCAGCATCACAAGCATCAGGAAGGCTCTCACTTCCTACTTGCTAGTCTGTTCCTAGCAAGTGAGATCCAATCCTTTCCAAAATACCCTAATGCCCTTTCCTAACCCATTCCTTTCACTTTTTTCCTCCTCCAAAACCCTCTTTTTGTTATTCTCTGTAATTCTTTCTCCACATAAAATAAATCTGTTTTCCCTGACAGTCTGCATTGACTGTGCAGGAAAGCACAACATATATTACAGAACATATATTTATATATTACATAAATACATACATTACATTCCAGAAACACACACAGACTTTCCAGCACACCAAACATGAAGCATGCTGGAAAGGCAGGTAGCCTATCTTCTGGCTGGGGAGGAAGAGGGGGCAGAGGGAAAGACCCCTCCCCCCCCAACTTAGACACAGCCTCTTTCCAACAACTAGCAGCCATGCCATTTCTGCTGCTAGTGGCACCAAGGAGATGGGAGCAGTGTCTGCATCACCTCCAATAACACCTGCCATAATAACAACCACCCCAAGAACTACTACCATGACAACAACCAGCAGCAGCATTACAGTATCCTCCACTCCAATTTCAATTCCAAGCCTGAGCCTTCCAGTGCCAGAAGAAGAGCTGGATCTGAGTGCTTAGCAAGGGAAATTCTGGGGAGGGAGGGGGAATCAGCCGAGTTTGTGCTCTACACCCCTGAAAATTCCCCTAGAGCCAGGTCTCCTTCCCCAGAAGGCACTTCAGAGGAGGTTGAGGTAGAGGCAAGTGGCTCATCTGAGTCTGCTTCTCCTATTTCTGTGCCTGCTGAGGAGGGGGGAACTGCAGCATCCACATGTGCACTTGCACCCCAGAAGCGAGCAGATAATGTGGTCTGGGATCATTTTAAGCTAGAAGATACTCTATATACTCTATCTGCCTGCACTGCTGAGCCAAAACCAGCTGGGGCAAGAGAGAAAAAATACATGAGCACCACGAGGATGCTGATGCATCTCTGCAGGTGTCACCCCCTTGCTCTTGCTCCTCCTCAGCCTGGCACCAGTGGGAGCAGGCACAAAAAGAAGTCCCCAGCTCGCTTAAAAGCTCCCATTCCCCCAAAACAGGGGTGGACCACCCTTGAACAGTGGGGGAAAGGCTGGCACAGAGGGGTGCATTCCCAAGGTAAGTGAGGTCACCCAAAGCATTGGAGAGATGCTTCCTGTGAATGGCCAGCCCTTCTTTGTTGAGCAGCCAGGGTTCAGGTGATTCACAGCACCTTGGCCCCATCGCACAAAGTGCCAGCACACACCACCTTCAGCAGGACATGGTGGCTCCTTGAATGCCACCATGTATGAGGCATTCAGGGAGTACTTTAGGGAGGAGCTGTGTAAGGCTGGTTTGCACATGGCCTTACATTTCACCTTGGACATCGGGAGAAGCCGGGGTGGAGATCACACCTACCTCTCCCACACAGGGCACTGGTGTGACTAGTCAGGCCATCGATGGGCTCTCCTTCAAGCCAAGGTGATGAATGAATCCTACACAGCAACAGAGCTCATGGGATCCATGAACTGCATGGTGCAGGGGTGGATCATTTGGCAGGGCGAGCTCACCCACAGGTTCATGGTCACCGACAATGGGGCCAGTATGGTCAAGGCCATCCATGATGCCAACTTTGTTGGCATCTGCTTTGTGGCACACAGACTGCACCTCATAGTGAGGGATGCCTTGGAGGGGGACAGGGCTGCCAGTGAGGTTGCCATCACAACCAGCCACCTGATTTTGAAATGCAGGAAGGTGGTGGGCTACTTCCACCGCAGCATCAAGGGGGGCAAGATAACTGCGGGACAAACAGGCAATGCTGAGCATCCCACAGCACAAAATCATGAAGGATATCAAGACTCAATGGAACTCGACATACCTGATGCTCAAAAGGTTGGTGAAGCAACAGAAGGCGATCGATGAGATGGCCTTGCTTGGGGAGATTCAGAACAGTGGCCTGCTTAACAAAGCAGCGTGGGATACCATCTCCCATATCTTGGTGGTTCTCAAGCCCTTCCTCAAGGCCACCAAGACCCTCAGCAATGGCAATGTCCTCCTGAGCCAGGTGATCTCTGTAGTGAGGTAACTTGAAAATGAAATGCACAAGTTCAAGGGAATCTATGTTTCGGCTGGGGCAAGCCGCTGTCACCAGAGGTGCAGGCACTGGTGAAGCGACTGAAGGACAGCATCAAGAAATGGCTAGATCCATTGCAGTCCACCTCTGCCCACCTTCCACCACCTTGCTGAGCTCCATGGGGCTGGAGGAGCTAAACACTGGGTGCAGCCCAGTGTTGGGAGGTGGGCAATGCTGGCTGCACTCTGATCCGCTCTGCCAGCCCCTCAGAGCACAGTGTGGCAGTGGGAGGTAGGGAGAGCCAGGACTGTGCTCCCTGCTGGGCTGAGCTACATAGGGTGCAGCAGAGTCGCTTGGAGTGCAGCCCTGGCTCTCCCCTGCCTCCCACCACCTGACTGCTGCTTCAAAACTTGAAGTGTTTCAAAACTTTCAGAATGTTTCAACTGGCCTCATTTTATTTTGAAGCTGTTTCAAAGCCCTACATTTCATTTCAAAGATGTTTTGAAACCCTTCGTTTCATTTCAATTTAGCTGTTTTGAGCACAAAAAAGAAATCAAAACAGTGTTAAAGCAAAACAGCCAGTGAAGCTTCACACAGCCCTAGTTGGAAAGTTTTGCATGTTTTATCATGGCGTGGTCTGGATCCATTTGGTGTGTTTTGAGCTGTAGGAAGTTGGTGTCTGGTGATGTGGTTAACACTGCATCAACCTCCTAGATATAGAAACTAATGGAATTAATATAGACATTGGAATTATGACATGCTACAATCTGCCAGACATCTGACTCCCCAGGTACCTCTCCACTTTTACCTTCTACATCCCCCTTCTCCCCTAACCCAGCCTGTCCCTCACCCCCTGACACCTCCATTTCCATTTTCACTGACTGGCTTTCTTGCCTGCATTGCATACCAGCCTCTGGCTTCTTTACTATTCCTTCCATCCAGGAAGAGCACACACACCAACTGCAGATGCTTTCTCAGCCTGAAAAATGATTTTTAACCGAAAAGCTTGCTAAGATATATTTCTCCAAATATTCAGTTGGTCTGCTTTATCAGATTAACTCAAAGAACCTTGTCTTCCATGTCCTTACACCAGCACAATTACAGCCTACACCCCCTCGTACCTGTCCCCGGTCAGCTGACTGGAAGGAGGCAGGGCCCTAGGCACATCTCAGCCCCAGGGCTCGGGCTGGCAGGAAGAGTTCTCTGGCAGCTGCTGGAGAAGAAGCTCCTGCAGGCAAAGAAAGAAAGGCTCTGTGACCGTTTGGCTGCCTGAGGTGCTAGTGCTACTGTGCTGCTTACCTGTTGTTATTTAAAGTGGTGGACCAGGATGAGGCTGTAGGAAAGGAGATCTCACTGGGGCACACTGCCGTGTTATGTAGAGGCCCCGGTGCCAGTGAGGGTGCAGTGACAGGTGCATAGAGAGCCCAGCAATAATAGAAGGCAGAGTGAGACCGAGAGCTCATTACAGGGGTGATATCAATACACTATCTGTGAGGCATGGGGTGTGGTAAGGGGTGGTTACAGCCATGCATCTAACCCATAAGGTTAAGGGTGTCCCCTTGAGGCACCTACTTAGAGCAGGTCCCAGCAAGGGGTCCAAAAATATAGAGGGTTTAGTGGGGTCCATTAGGACTGTAATGGAGTTGAAGCTTGAGGCTAGCCTCCCTATCTATTATCCTTTCCAACAAGATGTGGTGGCAGATGAGAAAAGAGGGTGCCCACAGGGCAAAGCTGGCTTGGTCTCTAGTGACCCTACTCCATGACAAAGTGCAGTTTCCCAGAAACCCCTGCACCTATCTCCTTGAAATCTGGCAGGCTTCATGGCCACAAAAGGGGCTAGCATCCCTACTGTTTTCATCCTGCTCTGTCTTAACACACATACTCACAAAGTCACACGTCACGAGTTTTGCTCTGAACAGTTTGAGGTGCAGTTTTCCAAAAACCCCTACACCTATCTCCTTGGAACATGACAGGCTTCGTGGCCTCAGAAGGGGCTACCATCCTTGATGTTTTCATCTGAATCAGGCAAGAGATGACAGTTACAGAATCATGAAAATGCCTATATTATGGCCTATGGGCAGAACGCCAAAATGCATTGAAACAACAAAACAGTTTCAGAGAAACAAAATGGAATAGTGCTTTGAAACAGCAAAACAAAACACTGTCCCTTCAAAATGGCAAGTCTGAAATGAAAATGAAACGTTGCCATTTTGCACAGCCCTACCACTCTGAGCCCAGAACAGCACTCTGGCTCTGTCATGGATTCACTTAGGGCTATGCCAAGCTGGCTTCACCTCCAGGTTTTTGGACTTTGGCCAGCCAGATTCAGAGGTATTCTGTTTAACTGTGTGCTTGTGTCTGACTGTAGTTATTGTTGCTCTGATGAACTGATTCTTGGCATATGAGGGTGTCAGCCTGTCCATGCTGATCAACCCGGCCAGGTCAGGTGTGTCATGTTAATCTGTGTGTGTTTGTGTGTATGCCTGATTTGGGGACTGGAGGAACCCAGCCCCACAGAACTGAGTCCTGCAAGATAGCTCCATTGGGGGTGAGAGCTTGAAGGGGGAGAGATACAGCTCTATATAGAAACACCAGTAACACAAGCAGCACATTAATAGAATTACCAAGATCCTAGCCCTAATAAATGAGCACACCCCAAAGTAGTGGGCAAATCTGGTAACATTCCCATCCCTTTTTCACTTTAATACAGAGATGGGTAAAATATGGCCTATGGCTTATGGGCCAAATATGGCCCATCCCACCAGACAATTTCATCTGGCCCATGGGCACCCACCAACTAGTTATACCCCACCCAGCCCGCTCACATTGCTCCCACCCTCTTGTGTGGAAGGGTCCAGATCAGCCAGAACACAGTTTCCAGGCAGGGCTGCTGCTGACATTGCTGAAGCTGCTGGGGTACTATCATTGAGTGGCTCCTCCTCATCTCCCTTGTTGCAGCACTTTCTCCAGGCAGCAAGCAGGGAAGCAGCAGGGATGAGAGGAGAGCTGCAGCTGCGTGGGAGTGTGGAACATGGAGTACAGGACTGGGGCTTGTGGGAGCTCAGATCCTGCAACCAGGCGGTGGCAGGAACATGGAGCTATAGTACGAGTCTCCCCAAAGAACACATGCAGTTCCCAGGACTCATGTGCCACTAGGGGAAACAATGGAGCTGGCTGCCTTTCCCGCCCCATTCTATGGAGGTCCCAGGACTCCACCAGGTGTGAGGCTTCCCACCACTTCTGGTGGAGTCCTGAGACCTGTACAGCAGGGGCAGAGAAAGCAGCCAGCTCCATCATGCAGGGCTTCCCTCAGTGGCACACTGTAAGGAAACAGAAGAGTCACCAGGGACAAAGATTAACTCACCAGAGTTGCAAGCAGTTGCTCCAGCCCTGAGGCTGCAAAGAATCATGCAGGGATCCTTCTTCTCCTGGTGTTGCTGAAGGGGAAGGGGAGTAAACACGAGCTCCAAGATAAAAAAAGACCCAAAGCAGGCAAATGAACAAACGCCCGGAACTGGAAGTTACAGATTCATGGGGGCTATTTGAGTTAAAAAGGATGCCATTTAGGCATAATGGGGACACAGCCACCTTTCAAAGGTTAGTTCCTCCTCAAGGTTATGCATCTGCTTATATCAATGATACCATAATTTATATGGAGTCCTGAGAACAACATACGAGGGCTTTAAGAGCCATCTCACAAGAACTGAGACAAACTGGATTGACTGCAAACCCTAAGGAATATGCATTGGGACAGACTGAAACGAAATATTTAGGGTTCTTGGTTGGGCAAGGATGTATAAGACTCGTGGCAGATAAGGTACGAGCCATTAGAGAGCATCAGAAGCCTCAGAATAAGAAACAGGTGACAGCCTTTTTAGAGCTCGCTAGTTATTATAGATGTCTTATACCCAATTTGGTTGAGGTAGCGACACCCTTCATCAATGCTATTAAGGATAAGAGATCTTATCAGATTACATGGGACTCCGTTTGCTGAAAGCCCTTCAAAGACAGCAAGCCAGCCTTGTGCAAGGATGTATTACTTCATACCCCCAATTTCTCACTACCCTTTACCTTGCAAATGGACACCTCACCATGGACTTTGGGGGCTTTTTTTGTCTCAATAAGTGGACAGTGTGGAACGACCTGTGGCGTACGCCAGCAAAAAGTTGAACAAACGTGAAAAAAGGTACTCCACATTAGAACATGAATGTCTCACCATTCGTTGCGGAGGGGGGAAGGGGGAAGGGTTGACTACTTCCACTACTATTTGTTAGGCCATGAATTTAAATTAATAACTGATCATTAAGATGGTTGAACATGGCAAAAATGGACAACGCTCACATTATGAGGTGGGCGTTGACACACTAAGCTTTTCGATTCTGTGTTGCATACAGGCCAGGAAGATTGAATATGGCGTCTGACTTCCTGTCCCAGTGTGAGACATACAGGGAGGATAAGATGAGTAAAGGAGAAGTAGGGAGAGACGCTGATACCCAGGAGGCAAACCAAGTAAGAAGAAAGATGCAAGCGCCTAGTGGCGTCTTGAGGGGCGGGATGTGTAAGGAAAGAGAAGAGCCACCAGGGGCAAAGATTAACTCACCAGAGTTGCAAGCATCTGCTCCAGCCCCAAGGCTGCAAAGAACCATTAAGGGATCCTTCTTCTCCTGATGTTTCTGGAGGGGAGAAGGAGTAAACACGAGCTGCAGACTCAGCCAGAGAGGTGGCAGGGGTGACTGAAGGCACAGAGGGAGCAGTTAGGAAGGCTTTTCACAGAGGCAGCTCTGTTGAGGGAGCTGCCAGAGAAGAAACCCTAAAGGAGCAGCTCTCAGGGAAACTGAAACTGCCCAGGGCAGACCAGAGAGACAAGCAGGGAAGGAGGTACTGTAAAGACCCTAATAGCAGGTCTGAGAAGAGGTACCATAAAGACTGGACTATAAAGGCAAGAAGAAGTCCAAATTTGTTTTCTTTTCTCTTTCATTTGGAGTGGTAGAGGATTCCTCCCAGATATAGCAGGATAGTGAGATGCAACTATCCAGAGAATAGGCCAGGAAAAAAACTGGTAAGATACAAGTCAGTTCATTGTGTTGCTTCAAGCCTGGTGGAGGATAACCAGGATCAATCTGGCTATTGATTTTTCAGAGCCAGAGATATAAGAAGTCTAGACAGCTCTGAGGCTGACTGCACAGACTGTGAATTAAGACCTGGTGGAACAGGCAAGGGTGTAGGGGTTGGTGCAGTCCTCAGCACTGAGGCATACCTCAAGACCAACAACGTCAAAAAAACGCATGTCATGGCAAACTTCAGCCAGCTGGCTGAAGTGATAAAACTGTCTTAGTATAGAAAATGGAGTGAGAAAGAGAAGAAACCTTCCAGACAAGGTAATAACCACTAGAGAATGACTGAATACAGAAACATTGAAGCAAGTATCTGGCCAAAAATAGGTGGGTGGAGTTTGGTGAGAGCCCTCCTTTGGACATATTTGATGCATTGGCCGGGAATTGTGGCTGCGGCCACCCAAAGAGTACAGGATGGAGCACCAATCACTGATAGCGGTGCCTGAGACCCTTCAGCAGACTCTGAATCTGTTGACACAAGTGCCAGGAGCTGCATGTACACCATGGGGACCCCTGCGTGATAGAGGCAGGCCAGCCTAGCTGTGCCCCTTGTCACCATGTGCAGTGCTGGCCAGAGCCATGCACTACATGCCACTGGGTGGCAGCACCTGCACAGACCACGAGCAACCTTAGTGCCCACTGCTACTGCTGCCACCAGCAGCGGGGGCTGTGTGCCATGAAGATCAATGTGTGGGAAGTCCCCACACTCTCCCATATACCCCATGCACCCAAGCTTTGCCCCCATAACTCCTCCACATATACACCCTGCCAACATACACTATGCTTCCCCACACACGCACTCAAACACTATCCCTCCCACTATCTCACTAAGCCTCTCACAAACCCCTCCCACACACACAATATATAAGATTAAGACTTTATTTTTAAGTTATTACACAATCAAATTTATATACACAACATAAACATAAATTATAACAAAAGTTTTTTTGCAATAAAATTAAAATATGTTTAGTAGGTGTTTGACTTTTAGTATATGATTGGGGGGGAGGGGGAGAATTGGTTCCAAGAGGGCAACCCTCCCCTCCTAAAAGAAGTACTTCAGGGGGCAAAGGAAGGGACTTCTGGTGGTAAAGGTCAGCACTTAGTAGTAGGACTTCTGGCCCCAAGATGGTGACCAGAGCACCTGTTAAGGGGTGAGGCTATCCTTGTACCCTTGACAGCTCACCAAAACTCACTAAGTGGTCCTCTAGGTGAAAAAATTGCCCACCCCTGCTTTAACACCTGCTCCCCTCATTTGCTTAACCTTAGTTAACCCCCCAAAATAAACATGTGCTACCAACACATTGTTCATTCTGCTTGTTGTCTGCTTGTTTGTGCTTGGACAGTACTTAGCATCTGGGCCATTCTTGATTGGAGCATAAGTGCTACCGAAACAAATGCTCAGTAATACTAATGTCAATCTCATTTCTGAAAATAGATATCTACTGTCTATTAGAAAGCTCTCTCACCATCCAGAGGCATTAATGACTTCAATCCATGTTAGAAATGAATGATCAATATAATTTTGAAGACAAGTGATACTAATTTATAGAACCAAGATAGTAACACAGTTTTCACACAAAATAAAATAATTTAAATTGTTTCAATACATCTATTTCATAACTGATGAGGGTGAATTCAGCCAGAAAAATACTGCTTGAGACTGTTCTTCAAGTTCATTTCGGAGTGACTGTGTTACAAGTGAATAATCAAGACCACGAATTGTTAAGATGTGCTTAATAACTGAAATGTAAACATCAATTTATAAGAGAACATTTTTGTCGTTTCTTCAAGAAAAGGGGCTGGTGAAATGAACGTGTTCATACACGTCCAAATTCTACCTGAACCAGGTAAACAGGTACAGACTGTTTAAGTCAGACTGGTGACGGTACTTTTCTTTCCTGTGCCTGCCCCCATCAGCGCCCATTCAGGCCTTCTGCTGATAGTAGCTCAAAACAGGCATTGTAAGGCATGGCCTATGGGTCACGAACATATGTGCATACATACCATCTCATCCAGAAATTACAACTGTATCCTCCTTTACCTCCCCTCTGGAAAATTATTCAGGCTGTGGATGAGAATAATATGTTTGGGGTCACTAGTGGCTGGAGTACAGGATAAAAATAGAAAGCTTTCAGGTATTCTCTATTTAACTCTATTTCTTGTAGTAGTTGCTATATTAGATATAGAAAAAATAACTTGCCTGTATTGGCTTGAGATAGCACAAATACTAACATGGTAATTATTTGGCTGGTGTGTAGCTTTGGTATTTTAAATGTGTAAAATTATCTTATAAAATCAAGCTCATTTTTTAAAACTAAGTTGATCCAGTTCCTGAAAAATGACATTGCTTTGTTTCTGAATTATTTGATTTAGGGAGTTTGTATTCTACCTCCTCCTCCTAACTTTACTATGCATTCTGGATTTTTTTTTTCCTAGAAGAGAAAGTAAGTGGTTTGGATTACATGTAACAGAATTTGGGTTGTGGGTGGAAATTTCTCAAGTCTTTGCCTTTAAAAAAATGGCACAGGTTTGTGTTGCAAACAAAGAATTCATATAAAACTGCTCAGCAGACTTTTGCAAAATCTGTTTGCATAGGATGAAACTCAACACTATGCATAGGTACCCCATAGATCTCAAGTCTCTTACGTCTTTAAACTACTGTTTAAAAGGGATAAGCTTTGTGCCAGATCTCTGCAGTACGTAAAATGCATCCATTGAGGATAGCAATAATCTGAGATTTGGGTAGCTCTGGTACCTCCAGCATTTTGGTATATTAATAATAAATATTGATTTCTTACTGGCAACACTATAACTTTCAGGTTCATATGCAAGAGGCCCTTAGGTGTACTGAAGTGCCATCCTATTTGAGAACTGTGATTATCTTTCCAGGAGATGCTGAGAACTTACTACCTTTATTCAGAAATAATCAGATATTCATTGCTCGTTGGCTTACAACAGTACATTGACTATGAAAAAATAAAACTATTAAAATAATTCATATAATGAACCAGTCTACATAGTTTGTGCTGAAAATACCATCTTAACGGGATAAAACCTTCTGTATGAAGTTGAATTGGCTGGTAGCACCCAGGTATCTACTTCTCCCATTTTCAAGTGAATGTATCCACTTCAGACAAAAAATATTGTCACTTAAGAGAGCTGTTCCAAGCAGTTGAACAGAATTCTATTACTGGTACTGACACAAGATAAACAAAAGGAGGAAATAACTGATTAAAGCACATTCTAGGTTTGATGTGACCTGGCAAGGACACCTGGCTAGGAAATTCACTACTTAAAACTATCACAATATCAGACCTGAAAAGATACACACGTACACACATAGATATTTTTAAAGTCATCCTTAAGTTTGAATATTCTGGCTACATGCCATAACCTTATGTTTGTTAAATGTGTGCGTGTGCACACACACACAAATATTTAAGGATTTTTTTTCCACATTTTAGTATTTTGGCACCATAATGAGGATAGACAGCAAGTACTTTGTGTTACAAATTTAAATGTGAAAATTCAAGAAAGCTCCTTCCATTAAAAATGAATTAACTGTGTGATTATTAATTGTGCATATTCCAATCCCTTTGTGCTGTACTGCATGTTTCTTGAATCTCATTTGAATCCTTTGGCTAAGTAATGTGTCAAGGGGGGTACTAGCCTGAATGCCTGAGTTATTTAAAAAGCAGGACAGCACTTCCAGATTAGAATACCAATGAGTGGGGTTAAAAAGGCTCTACTGTAGTTTGAGGGCAGCTCTCAGTCTGAGAAGTACCTGAAAAGGACCTCTATGGACTAATTTTCAGAATCACATTGTAATGTGGGCTCATGTCAATCATCAGAACAGACAGCTTCATCCCATGATATAAACTAGTTATACATTCAAGAGCTGCCAGAGGATGTTCATTAAAAAGGGACTTAGCATTAAAAGAAGGTTGTTTTATTATAATACTTCAAACACAGGTTTTTGTTTTATATGTTCCCAGAAATCTTTTTTGTTCTTCTTTACAATATCAAAAAGTG
Organism: Crocodylus siamensis; assembly: GCF_052110815.1. NCBI lineage: Eukaryota > Metazoa > Chordata > Crocodylia > Crocodylidae > Crocodylus > Crocodylus siamensis. The sequence goes on along the minus strand of NC_143398.1, from coordinate 210,647,314 downwards.
CCACAGAAGAAGCAAAAACATTAAATATTCCAAATTTTAATAGGAATCAAGGTAGCTTTCTGGTTTAAGGCATTAAAAATCATATACATTTTCTTAAATATATTCATGCCTTTGAATAACAAAAAGAAATCTCTAGATGTAATAGGAGGATGTTTTTAATCTTTTGTGAGAAGGGATTTGCAGAGCTGACTACTCAAGGTACAATATCTACTGGCAAAGTATATCAGTGAGAGCTTTATACATATAAATTTGTATAAAACCTTTGGGCTATCCACAAGCTTCCAGATACCAGTTAGATAGTACAATCTATGTCATTAAAATTTAATATGATTGTGTTAAGAAGAAAACATTAACAATATCCATGTAAGTAAATCATTGACACAGTAATCTAGTATTTCAAGAAACCTTAACAGGAGTTTATTAAAAAATAAATAGATGAATGTATCTATTTACTTACATAGGTGTTGTTTCAGAGAACCTGATTTAAATATAATTTCACAAGTCACGTAACTTTTTCAAAGTAGCTGGGGGTTTTTGATCTAAAATTGCTGTTGCCTATCTACCTCACACCAAGAAAAATGCTTTATAAGAATTTAATTGGAATGAATAAGTATGATTTTTATGAAAAGGGAAAAGTACTGTAAGTACACTGTAAATTCTCATTTACTTTGTTTTGTGTCTCCTATAGCTGTTATACTAAATCACTGTCTGTATACTAAGAGCAGATTTCAATTGCTAGTATAGCTTTTTGCCACAATGGCCTCAATTAAAAGAAAAGTCATGTACTGTTCATAACAGTGATGCTAAGCAACATTTCAATTGCATAATGCTTTTGATTTTCAATTTATTAATAGGTTCTTCTTTACTTCTCATTGCTATAGTGCCTAATGATCACAAATGCTCACAAATATTTAGGAACTTTAGTATCTAAAGAGTTTTGTAAGGGAAAAAAGTTTTAGTATCTCCCGTGTTACAGATGGATAGACCCATAAGCCAGATTCTAGGAGCCTTACTTAAAACAGATTTAAGGCAGATGAAATGGGGGCCCTAAATTGAAGTGGTGGGTTTTAAAAAAACACCACTTCAGTTTAATGCTGATTAAACCCCCATGTCATGGACACACCCTGATGACTTACCTGCCTCTCTGGTGGGGAGGGAAGGTCTGGGCAGGGCTGGTGCTTCCCCCTGTGGCAGCAATGGCCCCCCGCCTGCCTGGTGGCATCCACCTACAGGCACCAGGCTCGGGCAGTCCTGGGGGGCACCGCAGCCACAGAAAGAAGCACCAGACCCCTATGCAGCTCAGCCAGGCAGGCTCCGGGGTGGGGGGGGGGGCGGAGATCAGGCTTGCCACTTTTCTTAGGCACAGCCTGCTTTCCTGGGCTGCTGCCAGGCTGCCTGCAGGGCTTCCTGCAGAGCCATGGAGCTGCATGGAGCCCGGTGCTTTGCTCCTCAGCTGTAGGGGCTGTCCCAAGTCATTTAAGGTGCATTACACCACCAAATTTCCTACAGCAGCTGGAATTAATGCACAATGCACTGCTGAGGTGTGCAAACACCAACCCCATTAAAGTGGTGCAAAAGCATTTAGCCTGCTTTAAAGTGTTGTGCACACACGCCTCTCATTTTGTCTACAAACAGCTTAAAATAGCACTTCACTTCACCATTGTCATGAACTGGAGATCTTTCAGGGTAAGATAGTGCTAGTCATCACAAGTATGGATATAAAAAATCTGGCCCAAAGAGACAAAGTGATTTTCAGAAGGTTACAGAAGGATTCAGTTCTAACTACAGTTAGTTTTCTTGTAAGTCAATTATCCTGAGTTATAGCATTAACATTATACAACACTATAACAATATATATGATAATGCTGTATGCTATATTTTCAATAGGTCTCTGAAGAAGTAAGTATTAAAAAAATTTCAAGAGCTTAGAAAAATGCACCTGGTAAGTAAAGTTCTACCAACCTCACATGCACTTAATTAAAGGACGGGTTAATTAAAGTTTTTCTGATGCTTAGAGCTAAAATAGACAAACAACCCTGGCTCTTTTGGATTCTTAAAAGAACTCTTAAAGCAACCCTCTCTTTTCTCTCTGTCATGCTCAAGCCTTGAATGATATATAAATACATGCACAATATCCACCTAAAAATACTTTACAAAATGAGATATGGCGATTTCAGTGAAGCATTGACAACTTTGTTAGTTTCCATTTTTAGAACAGTTAATTGTACAACCTGATTTAGATTTAGACTTCATCACTTCCTAATAAATAGATTGTATTGAAATGCACAAGTTTGGAAGAAGTTGTTCAGCATAGTTCAGATCTCTGGTATATAACTTTTGCCAGACTATAGGAAAAAGAAGAAATTAAAGAAAAGAATGAAAATCTGTTTTATGACACAAGACCACAACAGATAACTGAAACCGAATAAAATAAATTATCTGAGGTCAAATTATAACCTATGTCAAGGAACTGGTGAGCGCACACAATTCTCTATGCAGTTTGGCATACAAAAGTTACTTATTACTTCACAGGATGTCAAATCAGGCCTCTTATTAACAATAAACTGTACTTGGGTAATATTTCCAGACATAATACATTAATTGATAACCTCAGTATTAATGCACTATATGGGTACCACTGTGAATACTGCAAGATAGAAAAATCTTGAGACTAGCCCTGAAGTTTATTCTGCTGTATATTCTGGGGCATAATCTTTTTCCCTATCCTAGATATTTTTATATTTTCTTTCTCTTGTAAGTTCAATAGCAATATGGCTATTGTAATGGATTCTGGCTATTATTGTAAATGGATGCACAGGTCAGAAATTAAAAAGGTAAATGCAGTTTTACTATGATTCTGCAGGCTACAGTAATTGCTACAAATTCCACAGAATTTGGAGCCAGATACTCAGTGGCTCCTTCACCACTCCTTTATGCATCCATCCCTTCTTCTTCTTCTCATACTTTGATTAAGTTACTGTATCTGGATTTTTTTTTAAGGATTAGCTCATTTTTCTGAAATGTTTATACAAATCTTGGACCTCCTAAAATGCAAACAACACTTTTAATGAAAAAATTGAATGCCACTTTAAAATGCAACCCTTGTTTACATAGAATTGTGCAGATGAGATTCATGCATGGAGTAAAGAAAACAAATTTCCATTAAACGATTTAATTCTGTACTCACAGTTAGAAGACCATAGCAATCACTTCAGTGACTTAAATAAACAATGCAACCCTGTACCTGGGGAAAGATTGATCTATCAGGATAAAATATGCCTATTTAGGCTAAAAATTTCAACCTTGAAATCTAAACGAGTTTACAGTTAGAAAAATATGGAATAATTCTTATATTTGGGGGAAAAAACTGGCTGACTAGTTTTAGAAGGCAGGGTAGATATGCATCTTTATAGACTAATTAAGATACATATATAGAGAGAGCACAAGCTTTCGTGAACCCAAGTTCACTTCATCAGATGCTGTGAAAGGACAGCACAGAGCAGCGTATAAAATGGAGTGATTAGAATACAATAGATGGAGAAGCAGGAGGGAGGGGGTGGGGAAAGGGAGAAAAGGGCATACATGCATTGAGAGGCATACAAGCAAAGAACCCATAGGAACAAACTGGTCACAGAGGTTAATTCAGGTAATTGGATAAGAATTTGTGTTCCGTATTTAACCCATTCTTAACACAGTCTAGTTTTGTGGATGATTTCTTGTTCCATAATGGCTTGTTCAAATTGTCTAATTGTAGCCATCTAATATTGGCCATCTAATATTTTGGAGTTAGTTATAGTAGTTCTTGTTTTTGCCTAACACTAAAAGCACTTTAAAAATATACATCAGTGGGCACATCTACATGAGAGACTACTGCACAGTCATCACTGCATATTTATTTAGTATTTGTATTAGCAAATATTAATCGAATGTGCAGTAACCGGAGTTACTGTGCAGTAGCGCCGGTGAAAGTCTTTGAGGTGATTCTACTGTGCAGAAGCCTAACAATACTGTGCAGTAATGTATTAGCACTGTCCGTGCTGTGATATGCTACTGTGTAGTATTTTTTGGCTACTGCGTAGTCAGCGTCTCATGTAGATATGCCCAGTGAATATGACACTGTTGGATAAAATTTGCACATCTGTGCAGAATCCACCAGGTCATATACACTCCTTAAATTAAGGAATTCAGTAAGCCTTGAGTGAAACATGAGACTTCATGCGAGTCCTCTGAACCAGGGCACATCTACATGAGACATTTACTGCAGTTGCCTAATTAGCTCTGCAGTAAAATATCAACATCTACACCATGGGTGCTATTAGGACAAAATCAACTAATTAACTCTGCCATAGGATAGTACTGTCAGACACAAGTACTAGCCAGTGACAGTTATTTATTTCACTGCAATACAGGGCTGGCTGGGACTTGAGGGTTCTTCAGTGCAAAACACTGACAGGGCTGGCTGGGACATGAGGGTGTTTCAGTGCAAGGACTGCTGCTGGCTAGCCCCATATTTCAGCACCATCATGCTCTAGTCAACCACTTCACATCATGCTGAGCCAGGTCAGAGCAGCCCTGAGCTGGCAGGCTGACACCCAGGACCCCCTGCCATCCTAGGCTGCTCCACCCTGGCTCAATGTGCTGTGGTTCCAGGCACACAGTGTGATCAGCAGCAAAACACTATGGCACAAACTGTGCTGGAGTTTATTCAGGTACATTAATTGCACGTGTGGATACACTCACAGAGTAACAAAATGGAAAAAAAAAAGTCTACAAGTTGAAAGAACAAAAAAGCACTGAATATATCTCACTACTCCTTTACACATTACTTTTATGCCTCATGGTCATAGATTGGGTCCCTCTTGTGCACACATTTGCCAGAGCTGGGAGCTAACCCAAGAATACAAACTAAGTAAGCTAGAGTGGGGGCAGGGACAGGTAGGATAAGAGAGGTTAGTGGGTTCATGGGGGGATGGAAGGTTGTGATTATATTTGATGGGACTTGGTGGTGGCAGCAGCTAGTGAGTCCGCGGGGACAGGGGAAGCACTGGAATCACAAGAGGGTTATCCAGAGGTCTGGGAGGTAGAGGGTTAAAGATAGTCTAGTTTGTGTGGGGAGGGGTGGGAAAAGCACAGCCCCAGGGCTAGGGCAAGCAGATGAGCTTTTCCAGCCCCAGAGTTGTGCTTTGAACATGCAGTATGTCAGGCTAACCCATGGCCAATCTTAGTACACCTCCTTAGGTGAACTAAATTAGATCAGATCAGCCAATTTTTGCCTGATTTAACCTCCCCAAATGTATGTACCATTCAGCATTTAGATTTACACTGGTCAAAAATGTAGTATCTCCACACACCCTAGTTTATAAATCAGCCAAGGTCGACCAAATAGACATGCATTCTAAATATAGGTTCTGCTGGACAGTGTGACAGGCAAACCCAGGGCCGAGTCTCAAGCTGGCCCACCCACCTGTCTCTATGGGGCAGTCTCCCTGTCTCACCTGCCATGACTTTGCTGTTCCCATAACTTGTAGAAAATACAGGAGACCACCCATTACAGGCCCTGATGCCAATTAGTGCTATCCATCACTTCAAAACTTCCCTATATGGTGGCCCATGCCTCGCAGATGGCATCATTAGTTCTTGGTACTTACACCTGGCCTAAAGTCGGACCAAGCTTAGCCCTCATTGTCAGGCATCTTTCACACACACATTCACACCATCCTCCTCTCACTAAGGAACTCCACCCTCTCTCACAGGGTCTCTTTCTCACATTGACAACTTGTTCCACCCTGCTCCTTCTTGGAGCAGCTTTTGTAGACCTTGGGGCTTTACCCAGATCAAGCCTTGGGTGGAAGATGTACAGGCTCTTGGGTCTCTCCTATGACCCTCACCTGGATAGTGGCCAGCCAAGTTCCTGACCCAGGCCAAGCTTGCTGTTGCCCCTCCCCAGGCAACTCTACATAAAAATACACAAACACACACTGGGCCCCTGGCCCCACCTACTGGGCTCCCAGCACTCAGTTTCCCCTCACTGGGGCTCCTCGCTGCCCCCTTACTAGGGCTCCTTTGGGGTTTTCCATCCCATGGGGCTCAGGTGGCCGCAGCTGTGCCTGGCCCCATCTCAGGGCCTCTGAAACCTCAGGTCTCACGGGGAGCATGAGTGCTGGTCCAGGTCCCTCCACTGACCTGGGCCCTGCATTAGGACTTCCATGAGCCTGGGTTCCCCCTCTGTAGATTGAACCCACTGGGGATGTTGGGGCTGGGGTTTTGAGGTGTCCCTCCTCACCTTTCACCAGGGAGGTAACTGAACTGGCATTTCTGGGGAGCTACCTTGCCACAGGTAGGCCACCCTTCCCCAGCAGGGTGCAGTTTCAGATCATGGCCAGAACCAATGAGGCCTCCTCCTTCCCCATAGCATCACCCTTACCCCTGAGGTCTTCCAGAAGCAGCTCATCCTAATATTACTACCTTGACTCCTCCACCCAGACTGTTGCCTTTCTGGCCTAAGTTTGAAAATGGCCACCACAATCAGCCATCTGGTGGCTGCCTGTTCCAGCCCTTAAAGTGATGGAGCACTAAGGCTGCTCCATCAGACAATTGAAAAAAGCAGGTTCTTTTCTGAATCATGGTTTTCCATAGAATCCAAGACACAAGTGACCCATAAGATCTTAGTCAGAAATACATGGAATTGAGGAAGAGGTAATCTCTCAGATCTCTGAGTCCCAAACAAGTGATTATTTGTAGATCATCATTAGCACTTTGACTTTCAAATAATACTGATTAAGCAGGAAGTCAGTGTGTCTACACTGGTAATTAATTAAAAGTGATAAACTCCAGAGCAGTTTGAGTCAGAGTAACCTACTCCTGTGTGCAGTGTCTACACATGCACCTAGCATGACAGCAATTTGAGCTGGGGCAAAGCAGTTTATGCCAAAGCCGCTTCTGCTCTGCTCATCCCCAGGCTCTGGGTGTCAGCATTAGGCAGCAGAGAGGCTGGAAGGGGCAAGAGAGTGCTGAAAATGTGGAGCTGTGTGGCTAAGCAGAAGGCAAGAGTCTGGCCCCCTGCTGGCTGGGCTGACCAGGCACAGTTTACACGTGCAGTCAACATCTGATTTCAGCAGTCTTTCCTGCCCTGAGCAGTGCTGATTTCTGAGGCCATGTGTAAATGAAATGAGGGACATGTGTGCACAACAATTTAGAGCAGGTTAAATGCTTTTGCACTGCTTTAATGGTATTGGTGTTTGCATGTGTCAGTGGTATATTGCACAGTAATTCCAGCCGCTGTAGCAAACTTGGTGATGCAATGCACCTTAAATGACCTGGGGCACAGCAACATAAAACATCAAGGAGGAGTTTTATTTTGCTGCCCTACAGCCACGAAGAGAAGAACTGGGCTCTGTGCAGCTCTGGGGCTCTGCAGGAAGCCCATGCAGACAGCCTGGCAGTAGCCCAGAAAGGCAGGCTTCACCCAAGATTTTTTTTTTTTTTTTTTTTTGCCCCTGGAGCCTGTCTGGTTGTCTGAGCTGCCCAGGGGCCTGGTGCTTCCCTACACAGCTGTGGTGCCCCGCAGGACCACCTGAGCTGGGTGCCTGCAGGTAGGCACTACCTGGGAGTGGGGACTGCTGCTGCTGCGGAGAGAAGCATCAGCCCCCGCTCCACAGCCCAGGGACTGCTCTGCCCTCCAGCAGCTTGCCCACCCCTCCTTGCCACCAGAGAGGCAGATAAGTTCAGGTGTGTGTGTCACAGTGCACTGAAGTGCCCTGCTCCTAGGGAAAGGTACAGGTGCCGGTTGCTGGGGCAACCGCAGTTTGGTCAGCTGACTGAAAGGGGGCAGGGCCTGGCCTATATAAACAGCCTAGGCTGAGGCCAAGCAGGCAGTTCCCTGCTAACATCAAAGGGTGAAGGAGCTCTGTTGGAGCATTGGAGCCTAAACAAGCTAGATGGCCTGAACAGCTTTGATTCATGGAGAATGGGAGGATAGAGTTTGCATTTTATCCAGGAGGCTTGGTTTTGAGTTGGGGCCGATTGGCTTATGGTTTTGTTTGTTATTAAACAGGAGGACCGGGTGAGGCTATAAGGGGTTGGAGGAGGCCTCATAGGAGCTCCCCAGTAGCGTGGGGGGGCGGTTCCTGGTGCCAGAGAGGGCACAGCAGTCAGGGGTGCACTGACCCCAGCCCTGAGAAGGGGCCCAGTTGATTGAGGGCCAGGTAAGGCCGAGGCCGCCTGAGCCGTACAGGAATAGGAGTCCCAGGGAGGGGATCTGGGGGGGCCAGGCCCAGCTACGGCCACCTGAGCCCCAGTTGGGAGGAGCACCAGTGTAGGCATCGGCAGGAAGCCCAGAGGGTGTTTGCGTTAAGCCCAAGGGAGAGGCCCACCAGGCCTACACTGAGAAGGGCCTGGTGGGGCCACAAGTAGAAGACAAGCCTGGAGGGCATCCATGAGGGCGCAGGCAACAATAATTGACTCAACAGCGTCCAGTACATCTGAGAGGCTTGGAGCGTGGTATAAGGGGTGGTAGGAGCCACCAAAGTCCTGGGGTGGGAGTGCCCAGAATCATCTGTATACGGGGTACTGGAGGGAGTACGCCAGGGGTACTGTGCCGAGGAGGACAAAAGGCAGCCTCCCTTAATAACTCTTATCATCAAGGACGTGGCGGGCGAGAATGAGGGTGCTTGATCGCCAACTTGGCACAGTAGGGGGTGCCAGGAGAGATCACGGCTGCTCCTTGGGACGCTGCCCCGTGACAGTGTGCATGACAGGGCAGAGGGAGGGGTTAATTAGACCTACATTGAAGTAGTGTTTTTAAAAACCCACTGCTTCAATTTAGAGTCCCCATTTCATCTACACATGCCCTGAGGTCCCTTGCAGCCCCTAACTTCTGTGAATCTACATGTGCATTTAATTGCGGTTAATTACTCTGGCATAAGATGGTACTATACCCAACTTACAATAGTACTATTTTACAGCAGTGTTAATTAGTTTACTGCAACCTAGTACCTTCACAGGTGTAGATAGTAGAATTATACAGCTAATTAGAATTAAAATGAGCTAATTAGACAGCTAACTAATCTACTCCACAGTAAAGTGGACATGGAGACATAGCTGGTGCGAATGGTACAACACTAACACTACAGTGACGTACATTTAACTTGCCCTGCCACAGTATCTGGAAGACAATCAATAAATGCCCTTCCTGCAGTAAGCACAGAAAAGTTGCTGCAACTCTAAATAACCTTGACAAACAGCAAATTGGCCACTCAGGAAACAGGAGGCCATGTACTCCAGCTAAAGCATCTGAGTGTTCTTTAGTGGTATCCCTATCTAAATACATGATACTAATGTTTTCCCACATTACTACAAATATTCTAAACAGAGCTGTCGTTGTGAAGATACATGATTATGTAACACTGTTAGCATGGCTATCTATATACAGTATTAACCTTATATAAAGGAATCAACATGATTAAGGTATTATATATCTTACTATTCAACAATTCCAAAATTAGGTTATGTTGTCTAGATATTCAAGGGGTCTTAACTTTTTAGGAATGGGCTAAGTACAATTTAAAAAGAAAACAGAAGAAAAAAATACATTTGCCAGAAAACAATGATAGTTTCCAAGAGGGGTTGTATTATTTTTTTTCAGGTGATTATATACTCTTCAGTAGCAGGAATGCCTGTGTTTTTATTTAAGGAATGCACTTAGTTTGCAATGACCTATAAGATTTCTGAGAAGCATTAGAAAATTCATTATTTCAGTGAAACTGCTAAAAGAAAAGAGATGTCTGACTTTGGCACAGACATAGCATTTCTAACATTACTATCTCACTGCATGTTTATTTAGAGGGGATTGAAGTTCCTCACAGTTTCTCCCTTATTTCTATTTTAAAGGTTATAGAACCTTGAGTGTACATTTTACTACTTTAAACCTATTGATATATTTTCCACCAAACCCTCTTCTTTGTCTGCTTTTGGAAAATCTTTAGAAAATTTGTGACAGCTGAAAAAAAATTCAGTCTTGCAGATCTTAGACTATATTGTTCAAAGGCCTATAGCCATCTCCACACCACAGAACCTCATACGATTTTTTTTCAGAAGATGCTTTAACACCAGGATTTGATGTCTAGTCTCTTCTTCACAGGCATGTCTCTTTAAAGGAGACTTTCCTCTCTATCATTAATGTGTAAGTCAGTCAGTCAGACCTTTTTAATAAGCAGTTGAAGAGCCACTGTCTTTAGCACATGAAACTAACAAAAGGCTCATTAGTCAAATGAACAAAGACTAGTTTGAATATCAATGTCTTATTTTAGAGGGAAGCCTTCTCCAAGAGAATCTCAATGCAGTCATTTTTAGTGGGGTTTCTGTGCCCAAGTTTTAATACTCTAGACTCTACTTATGAAAAATTGATGTAGAAAGAAAACTGCTAAAAGAATATATTCATTGCACATCACTTTTAGTAATGGGCCTTCATATTCAACAATAATCTAAAAAGGAGAAGTAGTTTTTTATTTTTTTGAAAACTTATCCAACACCTCCCTTGTTCTACAGTGTCAGAGATCTTTTGCATTTCTTCAACTAGCAAGGTTGTTTAAATGACCCCTCAAAAGCAGAAAACGTCATTAAAAAAAAACAAAGCTCAAAGTACATTTTCATAGAGGCAGGGGGAGTGTAGTATAAAATCTGTTTTAGTGATAGCTGTACACAATGGGGCGGGTGCTATTGTGTACATACATATGAACACAGGATATTCATAAAGAAGTTCACCTCAGAAATAGGGGAACAGTTTTGTGCATCTACATGTGCAATTAATGCACCTGAATAAGTTCCAGTGCAGTTCATGCTGGAGTTTGCTGCTTCTGAGTGCAGCGTTTACACATGCACCTGGGACAACAGCACATTAAGCCAGGGTGGCTACAGGGGACCCCAGTAGTCAGCTTGCCAACTTGGAGCTGCTCTGCTCCAGCTTAACATGCTGCAAGGGGCTGGCTGAGGCACAATGGTGCTGCAGTATGTGGTTAGCTGGCAGGGAGCCACCTCACTCTAGCACAGTGATCTCCAACCTTTTTAAGTAGGAGATCATCTTTGTCATTTAAAAGCAACCCAAGATTCACCATGCACTGCCACCACCTGCCCCCTACCCAGCAGATAAGTCTGTGGGGAGGGAAGTGGGGGCAGCAGATCAAGGCAGAGGGAAAAAAATTATTTGGGGGACTACCTCTCCAGCAGGTAAGTCCCACTCAGCCACCCCACTCAACTTACCCCTGCTCCTGCCTCTGCAGCACTGTCCTTCACCACAGGGGCCTCAATCTAGCCCCCACCCCTTCCCTCCCCTACTGACCTGCTGGGCTGGGGTGCATGCATACATGCATGTGGGCACTCAGCCCCCCACCCCTGCCTTGGATAAACTCCAAGAGGCTCCAAGAGGCTCTGAGATGTACTGGTGGATCAACATCCACTGGTTGGTGACCACTGCTTTAGCAGCACGTTGCCCCAGCCAGCCCCAGTCACTGCCCACACATATGTTGTGGTGGAGCAAATAACTCCACTGTAGAATAAACTTATGTCAGACAGTACTAACCTGTGGTGCAGTTAATTAGTTTACTCTAGTCTAATTGCTCTGCACGTTTAGACAGTGACACTTTGCTGTGGAGCTAATTAGGCAACTGCAGTAAGCATCTCCCCCCAGTGAGCCTAATCCCTAATTCTTCACGTGGAGGAAATAGGAAAGATCAGCTATGGAGGAGATTAAAAAGATGGTCTCAAATGTATGTGATTTTTTTAACGGAAAAAATATACTGGTAGCAATGAATAAGTGAAATATACTAACATACCCTTAAAGTATTACGTGGAATGAATATACAGAACATGATCACACAAAAGCTCAATCTTGGTACTATACATTTGGACATTATTTACCACACAGATGTAGTTCAATTAGTACAATCATAAACATTTAAGTTAGGCACTTATTGCCAAACAGAAATATTTATATTGGCTTATAGTTAACCTTCTTCAGAAGATAAAATATTTCCTTGTGACAAATCAGACTCATGCTTCATAGCAACCCATATAAAATTCCAGTAGAATGTAGTAAGTTGGGTTCTTTAACTGTAATACGACTCTGTGTCTCAAAATAGCACTGCGGGTAACTTCACATTGAAAGTTAAAGCAAATAACTATAGAGAAGCTTAAAAAGTTGCAAGTTTGGGTGACAAAAATAATTAAAAAGCAAGATGCTCTGGGGACTATGATACTGTGTAATAAGGGTATATCTAGATATATTGTTAGGCACTAGAATTAAGACAGAGAGCTTTCAGCTACCAAAGTGTGCCTTTAAGGCATATTAGCATAGATCATAGAATATTGTATTGATATTATGACATGGGACAGCAAAGATTAGTAGTAACTCTTATGGGCATGGGGACCAAATTGATTGATGCAGAAAATAATTTTATATTAGTTGTTACATCAGACTACTGCAGTAGTCTATAACCACTAGACACAGAGAAAAGAGCAAAGGAAAACTATATTTCCCACCTGATTCCAGAAAAGACTAAGAGAAAGGGAAATTATAGACAATTCTTTCTTTTATTTAAGCAACAAAAAGTGTTGACAAGAGAACTTCAGGACAAAAACCATTGGAATTTAGGAAAGCTTTTGATATAGAGTTACAGGAAAAATTGCTGTATAAAATGCCAGTAAATATGGCACCAATGGGGGCTAAAGAAATGGCTTGGGTATCTCATACAAAAGGTTACTTGTGGGGATGCAGGCATTTGATAAATGGAACGCTGCTGTAGGCATCAGAATTTAGACTGGTTTCTTTCCTTTATGTGTCAATGACCTGGCAGAAGGAATGTGCAGTAAGGTGAGACATTTTTGCCAATACAAAAATGGTGCAAGGAGTTAGTCAATAAAAAGGTAAAGAACAGTACGGTCAGAAAGTCTTAGGACAGAAGGGTTCTGAATGGATAAAACTAACCTGATGGAAGTCTCTATAAAGGAATGTATAATAATGAGGTGAAAGGTGACAAAATGTCACTCAAAATTAGTCCTTCTCACTATAGGATGTAGTAGAAGAAAAATAAAAAGGTAGCATAAGGCACTGCAATTTAAACACCTGTATTGTTTGACCTATTGCTGTACTTCATAACAGTGAAAAAGCAAGACAAATTCTGAGACAGATAAAAAGCTGAAATAAGTCAATGAAAGCCCTCCATAAGGAGCAAGCAGTAAGGCCACATGTGGGATAATGTGAGCAACTGTGGTTGCCTTAGAAAAAAAGTAGTTTAGAGTTTCTGAAAGTACAACAGAGGGGAGCAACTTTCCAGAATTAGATTGGGAGTTAGAAGCCTTAGTTATTTATAAAGGTAAGGGAAATTCTGTGGTTGTTGGAAGAGAGGCGATTAAGAGGGAACTCTATTAAGGTGTACAAAATCCTGAAGGGAGCAGAGAGAAGAGATGCTGCAGGCTATCTAAGCTGGTGTTAAATAGAAGTACAAGGGGGCATGAACTTAAGTTGGGGGAGATTGGACACTAAAAGAATTTAGAAGTTTCTTGCACAGCTGCCCTTAGCGGAAAAACCTAGTAAGGGCAGACATAGTAATAAGTGGTATACAAAAAGAAATGTTGGACAAGCTGGAAAAAAATATTATGGCTATAACTGCCCAATTAGGGTACTACAATAGATGGGATTTATTTTGTTTGTTTTAATTTTTGTCGTGTTCTGTCAAAACATTTCTTAAATTTCTAAAAGTTTTAAAGAGGTTTTTTTAGTAAAACGTTTTACATATACCCACATATTTAAATTCACAGCATATAGTTGAATACAATACTGCAAAGTTGATACTAAATTACTAGCAGTAGCAGTACACTATTACATATTATGCCAAACACAGTGGATGAATTTTAGTGCTAATTATAAGTGTCAGAGGCAGGTGTGGCTGGTGAACTCAGACTGGTGGGGTAGGTGGAGTGGCACATGGGTGGGGGGGGGTTGCAGCCAGCCAGGAGTGCATGTGGGTTGCAGCCAGCCAGAAGTGGGGGCTGTAGTTTGCAGCCTCCCCACTGGAGTGCCCTGCTGGCTGCAGACCCCTCCCCCTTCCCCGGCCAGCTGCAAAACCCCCCACCCCACTCCCATGTGCTTCTTCACCTGTCTCACCAGTCCAAGTTCACCAGCCACACTTTTTCAGAGGGTATGTCTATACATGCCAGCGCATGCCAGAGCATTTCTTTTATGTGATGCTAATGCTTTCACCATGATGCAATAATCTGCAGTAGAATTAGTCTACTGCACTTCTTGTATCTCATGTAGGAATACCCAGGATTGACAAACCTGTAGACTGAAGTCCTTTGTACATTGTAAGAACAAATACAGCTTTGGGAACGGCACATGAAAATACGTCTCACACTTTGCAGAAAGCAACTCCAAGGTTGAGAGTACTGTCTATGTCCAGGCTTCTCTAGACATCTTGCTGGGACTACATATGAAGGTGGCCACATACGGTATTTTCCTGACTACAACACCCCTGCACACACACAAATAAAATATAAACCTTCATTTTGGAAGCAAAATATAAGAAAAAGATTTTTCCAGGGTCATGGCTGACTGTGTGACATAGAATAAATCCTTCTGGGAAAACAGAGTTTCCAGAAGGTGTGGCATCAGGAGTCTCCTGGTGTGGCAGACTGTATCCTGCAATACCACACTGCCTGGACACTCTGTGTTTCCAGCAAGATGTACTCTGTGTCACACAAGGTTAGGTGCCAGACCCTTGAAAAAGCTGGTTGCAGGGATGTTAGTTTTTTGTTGTAAATAGTTCTTGTCATAGATCATACTATGTTGAGGGGAAGGTCTGCCTTAGGGCTCTGCCTTAGGACTCCCCAGGAAGAAGCCTTATTCAGTCTCCCTCTTCCCAAGAACTCCATGAAGGCAGTCCTGGCATGGCTTCCTGAGGGTCAAGCTACAGTGCTTAGCCAATAGCCATGGCTGTGAGAGGGTTATCACAAGGCTTTATCTATTCAGTTTGCTGAGCAGAAACAAGAAGCTTCTATCAGGATCTGGGAGAACGTTTGTTCACCAGAGCACCCCAAGGGATGACGAGGTCAAACGGTCATAAACTACTACAAGACTGTTTCAGGCTGGACATAAGGAAGAATTTCTTTACTGTCCGAGCCCCCAAGGTGGACAGATGGAACAGCCTGCCATCAGAGGTGGTTCAAGCACCTACATTGAACACCTTCAAGAGTAAATTGGATGCTTATCTTGCTGGGATCCTATAACCCCAGCTGACTTCCTGCCCTTTGGGCAGGGGGCTGGACTCAATGATCTTCTGAGGTCCCTTCCAGCCCTAATGTCTATGGAACCCATGAAAGCTATCCTAACAGCTGCGTGGTAGGCACAGTGTCTCCAGGAGTACTCATTTTCCAGAGAAGAAAACAGCTTTCCAACTTAAAACATGCAACCCAATTTTAGAAGGCTGATTTGTGGTGGAAAGTTGCATGTATGTGAGAAAATATGGTAATGCCACTTTGTAACAGGGCCCCTACCTCATTACTAGGGAGACTGGGTAGTTTAGGGTTTGCTCTCATGGCTACCTTCCACAACCCTCCCCTTCCCCCCACCTTTTTTTCTTTACTTTCACCTCCAGCTCTTTTTCCTTTACCTTTACCTAACTACATGGTCTGAGTCTGGAGGTAGAAGTAAAGGGTCAGGTGACCCAGCACCTGCTACATAAGCCCAAAGCCTTAGGCCAGAGAAGGGCAGTCTGGCTGGGTGAGTTGCTGAGGACAGAACCTGCCTAGGGAAGCACAAGGATAGAAGCACAGTCTGCGTCAGGGGGAAATTAAAAGGAAGACTGAGTGAAGAGGGGCTGCAAGCTTGCATGTAAAGTGAGCTAAATACTTCGTGCACTTTTCTGTTTTCCTTTCTTTCTATGTGAAGCATGCCACACAGAGGTGAGGTAAGCCCCTGCAGCACTTTGCTGTGCCTGGGGACGGATGTTGGGAGTTTGGGTGATTTTCATTTTTCTATTGCCCAGGGGATCAGACTGTGGCTGAAGAGGTGGAGACCACAGAAAGGGAGTGACTGGGATACCCTGAAATTGAAACTCAGCAGAGCAGAGCATACTGGGGTATAATTTGGGACTTCTAGCATGCAACATGTTGAATAGCACAAGCTTTGGAATCCAGGATTCATGAAGCATGACCAGAGCTAAAGCCAGGAGCCAACCTAGAAACCTCAGCTAAAATAAGAATGGGATGGGGCCAGAGAGCTCCAGTCCACACACTCTTTAAGCATTCTTTACCCTCCAGGCAGCCTCCCTCACTGAGTTTACACCAAGATGTGGTAGGTGAAAACACTGAGAGGGAGGAGAGGACAGAAGGTACGGACACTGGGAATCCTCTAAAGGTGGGAACCCTGTAGACAACCATAGGGTGCCCTGCACACTTGTATTGTAATTCTTGTGAAACAGATATCTATTCACAAGGTACAGCAAAGTTGGTTACTACCAACTTGCTGTGATTTCTACCCAAGTTGATGTAGAAGCTAATTAAACTACTGTTAGTTTCTTATATCATTCTCGTCCCATAAAAAGCATCATTTAGCAGTCTGCAAAACAAAAGCTTATTTTTAAAACAGTTTTGACTTTTATGAGGGTGGGTTCAGCTATTGTCCTTCTCCTCATAAAGTAGAGGGCTATGGGAGCCTCTTATTTTTAGGTCTGACTCACTCAGATCAGTAGACAGAAATTTAAGTAACTGTCCCCCCAGGCTAGAGAGCATCCCACAGAGCTAACTCTTGGGGTGCAGACACCAGCAGCACCAGATCCCCCCAGTGGGAGAACGTAGGGGGCAGGACTGCTGGCAGGCACTTCTGGGAAGCCTGGAGAACCTGATTTGCTGTTGGGGCAGCCATGGGAAATTCAAAACAGGGCCTTTAAAAGCCATGGTTTGATGCAGCCCCTGGCACTCGGGGGCCAGGAGCAGCAAGGAGGGAGCTGGGCACATGTGCATCCCTACACACACGTGTGCCCCCTTATCTGACCAGTGGCAGTGGCAGCGGATGCAGCAGTGGGGGCAGCAGCAGCTGATCCCCCTAAGGTAAGTGGGGCAGAAGGAGCCAGCGCAGCTGAGCCAGATCTGGAGGGGAATCTCCCCCAGATCCCTTTTAGCTGAGCCAGCAGGGAGCCGTGCTCCTGAGCCATGCGCGTGAGCTGCACAGGTGAACACAGTGTGCAAATAGGCATGCTCTGTAAGGGTACACCAGTGTTTATGCCAGCATTCATGCAGGTGGTCAAGCAGAAGGGGCCAGGAGGAAGTCTTCAGCAAGGGAAAGGCAAAGGCACCACTCCAAAAAAAAAAAATAAATGGTATCAACATGGAGTGCTGTTAGGGCCCCTGCCCAGGAGGCACCGCCTACCCGGGGCTTCTCTGAGGCCTCCACCCAGATGGAGCCCATGGGGGAGCTGGCATCACCCTGCCCCCTGGCCTGTGGGGGATTTGCAAAACCCCTGGCCTGTGGGGGCCCCCACACCTCTCCTGCAGGTGCCTGTTTTAGGACCTTGGAGGGGCAGGTGAGGGAGCTCCAGGAGGAGGTTAGCAGGCCGAGGGGGATCAGAAAAGCAGAGGACAAAATTGATGGGTATTTACTTTCCATGAAGGGCCATGCACCAAAGGGAGAAGCACCCCAAGAGGTGCCCTCTACAGTGGAATGGCAAAAGGTTCCCTCCAGAGCCAGGGCTGCTCACAGCAGTGCAATACCAGTTCCTCCAGTCCAGCTGAGGAATAGGTATGAGGCCCTGGTGACATTGGAGGAAGAGGAAGGAGAGGAGAAAACCTCTGGAGAGGAAGCCACTCCATGTGCAGAACAGGCTGAAGGAGGCAAGTTGACCCAGAAGAAGGGACACCGAGTTCTCATCATAGGCGACTCCATCCTGAGAGGTACACAGGGTTTCATCTGTTGCCAGGATCCCTTGACATGAAAGGTCTACTGTCTGCCCCCAAAGGTAAGCATGTGTTCTCTTTCAGGTTGGCTGATCTCCAGCGGGCTTTAAACTAAGCTCATTGGGGGAAGAGGAGGATGAGGATGGAGGGAGCCATGGAACACTGAACCAAGAGTCACCCACAAAAACAGCCTAGCCAAGACAGGCGATGAGCACAAGAAATACCCAGGTAAGAGACAGGGACCTAGATAGTCCTGGGATTAGAGGGGTGGTGCATGCACCTTCAGGAGGCCTTAAATGCATCTATACTAATGCTCATAGTATGGGAAACAAGCAGGAGGAACTTTCCCTCCTGCTAGCTAATGCAAACCCAGACATAGTGGGGCTCACTGAAACTTGGTAGGATCCAACGCATGACTTGGTGGTGAACATCAAGAGCTATAGGCTGTACAGGAGGGATAGAACAGGGAGGAAAGGTGGGGCAGGCTGAAGTGCTCTGGATCAGAATACAAGGGGGTTAGGGGGAAAGGGCTTAATGGTGGGTGTCTACTGCAGGCCACCCAACCAGGAAGAAGAGCTAGACCAGGAATTCTCAGGTCAGCTTGCAGAGGCAGTTAGATCAAAGGATGTCATCAAACTATCTGGACATCTGCTGGGAAGAGCAGTCAGCCAGGTCTGACCATGCACATAGGTTCCTAGCTGAGTTACAGGATATCCACCTAACCCAGGAGGTGTACAGTCCTGCCAGGGGAGACACCCGGTTGGACCTGGTCCTGGCCACAGGTGATCACCTGGTGAGGGGACTGCCAGTTCTCGACCACCTGGGCAATTTCACCATCCAGTGCGGAGTGGCAAAGGCTGCCGCAAGGCAGCAGCCCTAGACTTCAGGAGGGCGGATTTCAGTGAGGTAAGGAGACTAGTTGGAGAGGCTCTGAGGTCCCCGAGGAGAGGGGAGTTGGGAGTCCAAGAAGAGTGGTCACTCCTTAAGGAGACAGTCCTCCAAGCCCAAAGGGTGACAATCCCAACATGGATCAAAGGGAGCAAGAGTTCTCAAAAGCTCCCATGGCTCACCAAAAACATCCAAGAACATCTCAAAGCTAAAAAGGAGGTATACACCCAATGGAAGGGAGGGACCATCACCAGGGAAGATTATACCTCCTTTGCTCGAGATTGTAGGGGGGCCATTAGGAAGGCAAAGGCAGAGATGGAACTGGGACTAGCAACCAGATCAAGGATAACAAGAAGTCCCTTTTAGAATACATAGGGGGTAAAAAGAAGGTCCCAGATAATGTGAAGCCTCTGCAGGACATGCTAGGAAATCTGGTGATCACACCAGATGACAAAGCTAACCTCTTTAACAGTTTATTTGCCTCCATCTTTCTGAGCAGGGACCAGGTCATCCACCCCACCAGAATCCCCGATGGTCCCAGGGGAGGCACAGCCAGGCCCAGGGTCAGTGAGGACCTAGTCAGGGAACTTCTGGTAGGACTAGACATGTTCAAATCAGCAGGTCCTAATGATCTCCACTCCAGAGTGCTGAGGGAATTAGCAGAGGTCACTGCGGGAACCCTGGCATGGCTTTACAAGCACTTGTGGTGCTCTGGTGATGTGCCAGAGGACTGGAAAAGGGCAAATGTGGTCCCCATTTTCAAAAAAGGGAGGAAGGAGGACCCAGGAAATTATAGGCCCATTAGTCTTCCCTTGGTCCTGGGGAAGCTCTTTGAGAAAATTATCCAGGTCATCTGCAAGGGACCAGCAGGGGAGGTTATGCTTAGGGGCAACCAACATGGGTTCATTAGAGGCAGGTCCTGTCAGACCAACCTGGTGGCCTTCTATGACCAGGTCACAAAAACCTTGGACACAGGTGTCGTGGTGGACATAGTCTTTCTGGACTTTAGGATGGCCTTCAATACTGTCTCTCACCCCATTCCCATTAAAAAATTAGGTGACTGTAGTATCAATGCCTACACAGTCAGATGGGTTGCTAATTGGCTGGAGGGCCACGCCCAGAGAGTGGTGGTGAATGGGTCATTTTCAACCTGGAGGGATGTGGGCAATGGGGTTCCCCAGGACTCGGTCCTCAGGCCTGCACTGTTCAACATCTTCATCAGCGACTTGGACGAGGGGGTGAAAAGCACCTTGTTCAAATTCAAGGATGACACTAAAATGTGGGGAGAAGTGGGCACGCTAGAAGGAAGGGACAGGCTGCAATTAGATCTGGACAGGTTACATGGGTGGGCGGATGAGAACAGGATGGGTTTCAGTACTGACAAGTACAAGGTATTGCACCTGGGGAGGGGAGTTCCCCAGCCTGTAGGTGTGCTGCTGGATCTTCTTCTCATCAGCACAGAGACAGAAAAGGATCTTGGAGTCATTATTGACTCCAAGATGAACATGGGCCGACGCGGTCAGGAAGGCTAACTGCACCTTGTCATGCACCCATAGATGTATCACAAGCAGGTTCAAGGAGGTCGTCCTCCCCCTTTATGCAACATTGGTCAGGCCGCAGTTGGAGTACTGCATCCAGTTCTGGGCACCGCACTTCAGGAGGGATGTAGACAACATGGAGAGGGTCCAGAGGAGGGCCACTCACATGATCAGGGCAGGCCCTACAGAAGCCCTACAGAGGGAGGCCACGGGACCTGAACCTGTTCAGCCTCCACAAGAGAAGGCTGAGAGGGGATCTGGTGGCCATCTATAAACTGGCCAAGGAGGACCAGCAGGTAATGGGAGAGTCCCTGTTCCCTCAAGTGCTACCGGGAGTAACAAGGAATAACGGCCATAAGTTGACTGACAGTAGATTCAGGCTAGATATCAGGAGGCAGCTAGGATCTAGAACCAACTTCCAAGGGAAGTGGTGTCACTCCTACCCTGGGGGTCTTCAAAAGGAAACTAGATAGACACCAAGCCAGGGTCATTTGACCCCAGCATTCTTTCCTGCCCATGGCAGGGGGTCAGACTTGATGATCTGCTCAGGTCCCTTCTGACCCTACCAACTATGAAACTATGTTCAGGAGGACTTTGTGTGAAAGTTCAGTTGTACATTCTTATCTTATTTCTAAGCAAGTAGAATGCCCCACAACATCTTTACATAAATACGTAATGACAACAACCACACTGCAGCTTATCCAATGTCTTTGCTTGACACTTACACTACAAGCATTTATACATGGTCCATCCACATCTACGCATAGTTAAGATTACAAGCAACATCTCCCAATATATGGATCATAAACCTCCCATGATACCATGTTACCATGTTACATCACACCTTTATATGACAGAGTAAGACAGCTCAGCAATAGTTTTGCCACTTAATGTAGTAGACCCAGAAACTAGAAAGTGGCAGGCCAGTTAGGGCTGTCTTAAAGCAGAGAGTGGCAATGTTTTGGAGAAGAATGCTAAAAACCCCACAACCTTGATTTGTAAGATGTTGGCATGTCAGGGCCAGATAGCAAGGGAGCTGCAACGGGGCTGATTCTTGTTGGGGTAGCACAGTCATAGCTCCTTCCCCACTGTCTGCGCTCAGGTGCGAGTGCCAAGCAAAATGCCTTCACATGCCATGCTCAGGTACATGTGCTGGGGTTTCCTTGTCCTAGAGCATTTCCTAAATGTAGCCAGCATGAGACTTAAGTGCATTTTCAGGGTAGGGTAGAAGTCTGACCACCAATAATATGATACAAGTAACTTACAGGCAAGCCAATGATTCTTGAACATTAGCCAGACACCTAATAAGCTAGTAAGTAGTCAAAGGACTACAAAAGTACAAGTTACCAGAGAACTTTGAGGAAATATTAACTTTTACTGTTTTTCCTAACATTTAAGTTTTACCCACAAACAAGCTTTGAAATGAAAACTGAGAAGATCACACAGGTGGAAAGACTTGCTGGTTTGGGGTAAAGGTTTCCAAAAGAACCTACAGAGAGTGGGGATGTCAGTCACAAAATACTTGCTGTTTACACCATCAGTTCTAAAAGTGCCATATGCAAATGTTATTGGCATGCATGCCACCCAGCACTAAGGGAGCTACACTGTTTGTAATTCAGAAGGTAGTGCACACAGAGCAAGTATGGTATACCTCAGTCTAGTGCTTCCTGGCTACAAATTGAGTGGTACAGACAAACTGTAAATTTCTGCCGTTGGACATGCATAAAAGCAAATAACTCTTCTGAAGCTGCTTAGCACTGTAACTCATGCACAAGGTCCAGAAGGATTCCCATACTAGACATTTGTCCCATATATGGCCTGCTTATAGGACCTGATTCAGGTCATACCTAACCCACACAAAGCTAAGCCAGGAGTAAAGAGATGGCTGGTTGGTCTATCTGCCCAAAAGCCAGATAGTTAGAGTACTCTCCTGGGATGTGAGACATCAAGGTTTTAATTCACATTCTGCCCAATTTTGAAAAAGTAATTAAATTCTACTGAAACCTATTAGGTAGCTTAGGTAGTTCCTTGCTCACTGTTGTGAATCTGTTCTTTAAGCATCCAGATCTTCCCAAAGATCATATAAGAAGCTTGGGTTGAATTCCACTAGGGATCCAGGTTTAAAAGTTAGGCTTTGTGATAGTTAAGTTTCTTTGTGGATCTAGCTATAAGTGATTTAGCAGGTGAAGTCACAATTTCAAAAGTTAAATTTGACTTGTATAACCCATTAACTTTCAATAAAACATAAGATAGTAAATGCTGAAATCTTTTTGGGAAAATGGGATTTTGGCTCTTACAAAGCTATCTCAAACAGTTTGGGTTCAACAACCCATAAACATCAAGGCTGATTTAGTGAGAATGCAGAGGACATAGATTCCTCGAAGAGAGCCATAACATATGGTTATCCTGGATGACTGATAACACATCAGCATTTCACAAAACCTGTTTTGTATCACAGTCTTCTGGACAAATTCAGAGCTATGCCCAATGCTTGGTGGAGCAAAAAAGTAGATGAGCTACAGATGGGCACACTTTGACCAAAGCAATATGAAGTTCTGTGTTGCTTTTAAATAAGAACATGAGCCTCAGTTAAGTAATTCCACACCTGTTATGAGCTGACAGAAAAAAGCCTTCCAACTGAAAAGACCCTCATTCGAGAAAGGTGCCTGGTGTTTTAATAACCTGCCCAGCTAAGAAACTATCATCATTGATGAAGCAACCAATCAACTGCATTTGTATTCCCCAGTAAAATTCTTGCCACTGAACTTACCACCTTAAAGACAGAAAAGGTAACAACATTGCTCTCAAACAGCAAGGTATCTGACTCTCCTGGCATCCCCAACCCTGCCTACATAGTTAGCGAGGATTATTTAATCTAGTATTTTACAGTTTCTTGCCTGATATGACATGAAGGAACAACTTTCCTTCCCCCACCGCTACCCGCACTGGAATACAAAGATGTTACTATTGTCTATGTTAGGACAAAGATAATCAAATATATGACAATTGTAGGAAATCTTCCTATTAGTACTAGTATAAGAATTATATCTAACTTCTTGGCATATAGTTAAGAAAATATTGCCTGGTTACCAATGTTGTTTCACAGAAGAAAGAGGAACAACAGACATGATCTTTGCTGCATGGCAAATAAAAGAGAAATGTGGCGTGAAGTATAGAAATTGACTATGACTTCGGTGTAAAAAAGACATTTGACACCTTCATTGAAGAATATTTATATCAGCTTCTGTTTAAGATGGGCTTCCCTGACAAATTCATGGTAATGGTTAGACAGCTTCATGATGGGATGAAAGATAGTACAGCTCCAATCCATTTCAAGTAAGAAAGAATAAAATAAGGCTGTGCTCTGACATCTATGTTATTTTGTGTCTTGTTTCTATGATCTTGATGTAGGTATTATGATTAGATACTATGGTTATGATTAGATTCTACCTTGCTGAAAAGTTTTTTCATTCCAGATGGCTGCAAATGAAAGCAAGGGTGCTTGAGGAATTTGTTCATGAACTTCTGTTTGCTGCTGACTACCTTTGGCTGTTCATGTTCAACAGGATAGCAGGTCATCACACACAGCTTTTCAACTGCATGCTCATACTTTAAACTAACTATTAGCCTTCAAAAGACAGTGCTCATATACAAGCCCACTCCTTCCAAGCTAAGTGGTCATCACCACTGGAGAGCACGTGCTTCAAGTGGAAGATAAATTCACTTACCTGGGCAGCACTTTCTCACATGAAGTTTATATTGAACACCTTTTTGAAGATTACAGGCACATCTCTGGAATAAGACAGGTATACCTTTGCAGACAAAATTGAAAGTCTACAAGGCAGGAGTTCTGACCTCTTTACTTTACACCTATGAATAATGGACAATCTAAAAGCATCATGTTGAGAAGCTGAACCGTTTCCAACTAAGTTGTCTGAGAAAGAAAATGAAAACAAGTTGGCAAGAAAGAATCCCAGATACTGAATTCCTTCAAGGAGCAAATATGCCAAGTACAGTTGTGCTTTCATAATCATAGCACCTAAAGAGATCTGGCTGTGTAGTTAGGATATTTTATAACTGAGTTCCTAGGAAAAACCTTTATGGAGAACTAGACTTTGATAGATGCTCACATAGAAACAGGCACAAAAACTGTTTTAAAACAACCCTGAATCAATGCAGTATTGACATTCAAAGCTGGGAACAAAAAACCTGGAAAAGCTAGAATGATGAAAACCAACACAGGGATGCAAAACACAGGAGCCCTACAAGAAAAAAAGTCTGAGCATCAGGACAATTCTCCCAGTTCACAACAAATGACATTAGCTATCTATATTTTTAGATTCAAGCTACCCCTCGGAAAATGCCAGGTCTTAGTTTCCCTTGATTTTTTTAACTGTGGAAAAATAATACAACACATTTTCTGTTACAAAAATCTCAGAGAGATCACAACAGATCAGAATTTTTAACGCTATGGAGTCTTATTTGAATTATGTTTGAACACCGAAGAGTGCTAACATTGCATGGCATCACATGGGCATCCCTAATAGAATCACAAGGCACTCCAGGATGCCACAGCACTCTGGCTGATGATCACTGATCTAGACTATAACTACATTCCAGACAAAAAAATCAGGCTTATCAAACAGAACATGTTAATGACTACCTGTAGCAAGTCCATGCCCCAAAAGCAGCTGTGATGCCCCCTCCCCACTCCAGCTTCTCAGGGGACCCTCCATTTTCCTTTCCTGCCACACCTTGATGGTACTATTATAATGTTAAGGGAGGCTGTCCCAGAGTTCCAGAGTGAGCCCTTGTTCACTTTCACCAGCTGGTATCCTTTGTATCCAGCTGGTCCTGTTCTTGCAAATCGGGCACCAAGTTTTGACCCCCTGAGCCCATTGGTGACCCTGGGTACCAGTTGCCTTAGGAGCTATATTATTGGTCTCCTCTCTCCCCTGTAGCCATATTTGTAGACGTCACTCCAGATTTTCTCACACTGAACTGTATAGGCTTCAGCCCTCCTGGCCTTGGTCTGCCAGTTACTCTAGCTATGGACTCCTTAGCCTGGCTCCAAGCTGGCCAGAGCCTAGGCCCTGGGTTTATGCTCTCCAAAGCTCCACACTATGTATATTGCCTAGTTTTTAGGCAGCATACACCATATAAAGCTATTTTAAAATATGTATTAATATTGTTAAAACTAACTAATAAGTATATACTCCAGACAGAATGAATCAAAGGCCTTCTAGAGGTGCTCAACTTAAAATGTGTTTAGCAATGATGATCAGTTGTTCCACTAGCCACCTTGAAAGGGACATTTCAGCTGTCATTCCTACTAAGTTGTAGCAGGGCACTGAGGTGCCTGCTACTTGTGGAGCGATAAGTAAGGAATCCAGCTGTGGGTTGCCAGGGTATCCAGTGGAAGTCAGCTGACCGGAAGAGGCAGGGCCTGACTCCCATATAACCCCAGGCTGAGGCCAGGCAAGCAGTCTCCCGCTGGCAGCCAAGGGTGAAGGAGTTCTGCCAGAACAAACAGTGAGGAGAAGCCTGACTGCATGAGCTGCTCCTGATTGCTGTTATGGGGTGGAGAATTCCCTGGTAGGAACTGAATAAGGTTTTAGCTGGATGGCTTAGATTTTATGTTATAGCCCAAGGGCTTGTGGGTTTTTTTGTGTTCACTATTTAGACTGGAGGACCGGGTGAGGCTATTAGGGGTTGGAGGAGGCCTCATAGGGCCTCCATGGTAGCATGGGGACTCCGGCGCCAGAGAGGGTGCAGCATTTGGGGGTGCACTGACCCCAGTCCCAAAAGGGGAGTGAAAAATTGGAGGCCAGGCAAGGCTGAGGCCACCTGAGCCCAGCAGGGGGTTTGAGACCCCGAGGGAGAGATTTGGCACCAGGTATGGCTATGGCTACATGAGCCCCAGGGCAGCATGAGAAGCCCCAGAGAGGGGGCAGCATGAGAAGTCCCAAAGCAAGGGGGCAGCAATTTATGGGTGCCAGAGGGACACAGTTACGAGAGATGAGCCAGAGTGCCTGTGTGGCGCAAGTTACGAGAGACAAGCCAGTGCACTGGTGAGGTGCAGGCTGTGAAACAAGCCAGGGCACTGGTGGGGTGCAGGTTGCAAGAGTGGAACAGACCCGAACAATGTCAGGTACATCCACGAGGCTTGGGCTGTGGTGTAAGGGGAGGAAAGGAGCTGCAGATAGTCCCCAGGCATCAGGGCAGAAAATGGGCAGCCTCCCACTTAATTAACATCCTCTAATTAAACAAGTAGCAACAAGGCATGGCAGGAGAGAAGGCGGGCAGTTGGCCCATAACCAGTGTTGCGGGGTCACTAGTGGACAGACCCCAAAGAGGCACACCTGTCACATAAGTCCTTGGACTCTGCATTTATTATTGCCAATGAGATTTCCTGTTTCAATGGATAGGTTTGTTTTTTGGGGGGGGTTCTTTTTTTTAGGGTCACTAAAATTGTTCTTTCAATTTCATAGGTGACTGCATGGTATCAGATAAAACCACTTTAGTTCATTATTGACCTCTGACAGATTCGAGACCAAGTAAAATTTTTCATATGTCGTATTGTGAAGTTTACTTTTCACCATACCAAAGTAAATGTTATAATTAAGAAGATTTAGCTACAGGAGAACAAGTGAGAGGAAAACTGATGTGCCATACCAGTGATTCTCAAACTTTTTAGAGTCAAGACACTCTTAGTTCTTAGCATTCACTCATTTTTTAAAAAGAAAAACACCATATTTTCTTAAATACCACATCCCCCAACCCCTGACATATACCTTGTTTTAGGCAGAATGGGGGGGGAAAAGATTTTTCCCATGTTATATCTGCATAGAGCAGGAGCAGAGCCTAATTTTCAGCTCGGTCACTTTCCCTTTCCTGTTTAACCAAAATCTGTAACCTTAGCTGCTGCTGAAGGCTGGCCTCCATGGCTGGACCTATGAATATAAAAATAGCTAAAAACAATCTGCAGGGCTATGAAATAAAAGGAGACAAGCAGTAACTAGCATACAGAAAAATTACCAGTAAAAGGTTAGCTTGATTAGTAGAATATCAAGACCATTAAAAATCAGATCTGATCATTACCACCTGTGGAGTAGAGAAAAATGAGCCAACTGATTCCTTCAGATGCCTGAATAGAAATGCCACTGCTGCTGCCTGGTTGAGTAGGAATCAAAATAGAGTTATTCTGTTCCAAGGAGAAAAATCAGCTTCTTTGACTAAGACATGCACTTGAATTATGGGAGGGCTGATTTATGGGGAAAAAAGTATGTGTGGTATGAGAGTAAATATGGTTATAGAGCTTTTTTTTTTTTTTCTGTTGCAAAGACCTAAGAAAGATCACACCAGGTCAGAATGATGTTTACACTACGGGGTGCCCATACACGAGCCAGGCGGCTGCTCTGATGCACTATAATTATGGTGTGTCAGAGCAGACTCAGTTAATCGAGTCTGTTGGAATGTGGTAATTACTGTGGTGCAGCCAGCATCCGCAACCCCAAGCTTTAAAATGGCAGCAGGGGCATTTTAACTAAAGCTCATTTGGTGACCTTGAAAGTGTTCCTGCCACCATATTGAAGCACAGGGACACTGATCTACAAGATGCTCTGGGCGCTTTACTTAGAGTTCTCAGAGTTGCTAAACTAAGTGCCCCCTTCCCCCGTCCTTCCCCTGCCCCAACTCCTGGACCACATGTAAAAATGCCCATGAATTCCTAGTTGAAATCTCTGGTTTTATCTTGTGAGTCATGGGTAGGTGTTTGTACCCTGGAACATTATTCCAGGAAGAAAGCCCATTTTCTGTTTGAATTCATTTACAACTAAAAGCTGTGTTTATACTAAGAAGATACAACTACTTGACATTGGACTGAAGTCTTGTAAAATAGGCATTGTTGTTGGACTCTGTAGATCAAGGTGCCACAGCGCATCATCTAAAATACTACAAAGTTTCTCTAAAATTAGAAATGTCAGTAATTGTAATAACTGTTCACAAGTGTTCATAATAGCAGCCCATAAATATGTACGCCTGAATTAAAAAGGACTGCAGACATTCTAACTTCAAAGCCTACAGCAATTGTGATATAGTTTGTTGGTGTCTCTTAGAGCTTCTTTCATACGCTTCCATAAACTGTTGTTAAGGACTCTTAAGGCAGTACAAACCATATGATAAGAGGAAATTACTTACTCTGCATTGTCTTCCATTGGTTGCTACACTCCTGGTTCTGGTCAGTTCATGTGTCAATTATATTATTTTAGATTCATTTATTAAACTCCAAGGGCCAAGTTAAAAGGTTGCATGTGGAAGAGAAATTATAGGCTGATATGCAGCTATATGTTTCAATAAGTTTAAGGGAATCTAAGATGAGTAACATACATACTGAGGAAACAAAGAGTAGCTATTGTCCATCCAAAAATACCTGAATGACTGCCCACAGTAGTACCATTATGGTCAATAATTATCAATAGTAACTACTGTTCATTTTGAGATTATGAACTTATTGATTGAAATACTGAACGATAATTTTTTAGTTAATTATAGTAGCTGCATCGTTGCTCTGTAATTCTCATAAGACTATATGATATCTATGTTTGATATTGATCACTGTGAGAAAACTTTTATTCCCTTGAACTTCTGGAGATTAAATGAAAATTCAATTTCTTGGGAGTTTATGTATCTATGGGGGCTGGTTTTGTTATCCTCTAAAGTTCCATTTTATAGCAATACTGATATCTCTTACTGAGGTAATTTACTATGGATGAGTTTAATGTGATATTTTAAATAATAAATATCTTCTGATTGTTAACCCAATATCAAAGCAGGAAGGAAACTGGTTTTAGCTCTTCCCAATGGACTTCTATACTCCCAGTGCCATTATTGAGATCAATTTAATTGTGGGGTGGTGGCTACTGGTTAAAATGACCTCCAAAAGCAAAACTGTATTTAAAAAATGTATATGCCAGAGTTTATATTTAAGTAAAAAGCACTTTTCTCCATATAAACTTTGTGATGGCTATGCTGAGAAAACTAGGTACTGCTTTTTAAGTTAAACCCATAAGATTACTTTAACATAGTTCTTTGTGGTTTAATTTATCATATGTTCTGGCACCATTTATCACTGAATGCAGAATGATGAAGAAATGGCTCTATTAAAGCTGAATAACTACTGAATTAAAAAGCTGTTAAATGAGTTGGAGTGCAGACTACTGTTAACAATATGTGGGAAGGGTGTTTGGCTGAAATAAATTACTTTCACAGTAATAATTTGAGAAGTGCACCTTTGGAGAAACATGTTCAAAAATTCACATCTTGATTTCCTGACTAAATTCACATTCTCCACTAATAATATTTTTAAATTAGCTTCACAGTGAAGGTGAGAAAATGCTTGGTCTCAAACAACAAGGTTTAAAAACAAAATTTTCTTTATTTAAAAACTGAGTAATGGCAGGTTTAAAAATATACATGCAAAACACAATAACAGATTCCAATTAAGATATATTTCACTTGCTCACCCATAATCTTTTTGTAAATGCTTTTACAATATTTCAGTGTACGCTGTCATACCAACTTGTAAATAATAAATATCTCTCCCTATAGTACAGAGTACTCTGCATACTACCTCCTTGCAAATAACAAATAGCTAGCCATCTAACAAGTTAAGATTCATTTTCATTTTATTGATTGCAGTGGGCTGTGTAGGTAATAGGAAGGCTTTACTATATAGTTGATGTATCCATGTCCACTAATGTAGAATAACAATTTCAGATTTGAAAGCACAATTTTATAATTTAAAAGCACTATTGAATTTGACAACCTACAGTGCATGTGCTCACAACTTATACATTTACAACAAAGTATTTCCAATCAAGTAGGCAACCTTGTGGTTCTCTTTACAGTGTGAAGATAGTTTGTAATCTTTAAAACAAGGGTAGAGATTTCCAGTGTTTTTACTTATTTTTATGCTTTTATGGTTAGAAACAAAGACTGTTTAATGATATTTCTTATAGCATTTTTGGAAATAATTCAATTCAATACTAGGTAGCATTTCTTTTCTCAGGACCTATTCCTGTTTTCATTGACTTCATTTTAAACAGAAACAAGCTCTCAGCATTCTTGTACTTCACTGGTCATTTTAAAATGACCTTCTAACGAACATTTCACTTCCACAGAAAAGACATATTTATGGTTTTATTGGCAGATGAAAAAGGAGAGGTCCTTGCAGTCTTGGTTTCTTTTCAAGCTCTGTAGTTCCAAAGATCACAGAAATAACCATGACGTGCTTATCATTGCACCCAAGTAATGTTTATTTAGTTGACATGTTAGAGGAGGATCATGAATGAGCACTTCCACCTTCCATACGCCTTATGAAGGAATAAAACTTGACTGAACAAGAGATCAGGGTGGGAACCAAATATAGTTGTTATCGGTTGGGATGATAGGTTCTGTAATTAAATAATGTAAGATATGTAATTAAAGAGTATAACAGGGCTTATCATAACCTTCATGTATTGGTGCTCGCTCAAATCAGTCAGTGTTACTAAATAGAAGTCCTATGAGAAGCCCACTGCTTTCTTAATGAAGGATGAATGACATTCAAAGAAAAAACCTTTTTAGTTGTATGAACAATTGCTGTTCTTTAGATAAACATTCTCTAAACTGACTGTCTAAATATGGAAATTAGTATTAAGGGAAGGACAAATGGCCACATAGGCTAAATAGAGACAGTCAAAAAGCCTGAGGATGAATCAATTCTTAGTCTAAGCTGTGTAGATTGAACTGATAAGCAAGTGAAAAGACATTCACTTTTGATTTCATAAAAGCAGCCACATGCCAGCACAGTGACCCAGGCCAGAAGCCAGCGAGCAATAGAGTATGGCTCAGTGCTTGGCTGGAGCTGAGAGCTTGGGCCAAGGCTAGCCCACCTACCCTGTGAGGGGGGGTTTGCAGGAGAGGTGCGAAGCATCCTGGAATGCCAAGGGACTGTGAATTAACTTGAATCTGAAGGGGATGTGGGACAGAAGTTCAATAAACCGATTTAACCCAAATCAGGTAAATCTGATACTACATCCACCCAGGTTTATCTTAAACCAGTTTCAGCCATATTAAAAGTAGCTTATGTGCACTGAACTTCTGTTGTGTTACAGATTTGAACCAACTTCCATTCACATACAGCAGTTCATGTGTAATTTCTGTCCCTAGCCATGGTGATTTTTCTTTTGGGCCCTAATCCACAGCTCTTGGAAGTCAATGGAAAGACTCCAGTTGCCTTCAGTGGGTTCTAGATGAAATCTTAATGAGGCTGTGGGAGTATGAAGCTTGTTGTAACATTAAGCAAGAGAACCATACACACTGACTAAGATGAACTTCCCTTTTTCACATCTGGGAGAGGGGCCCCAAAAACCAAAACTTCCCGAGTGAGTGCCCTAGCCACTAAGCTATTAAAAACAAAAGATGGGAGCTCTCAATCTCATTTTGTCACCAGTGCATACGATCACTGTGGGTGTGTATTTAGCTATCCAGGTGCCAACCTTTGCAAAAATGACTTTTTGGGGACTTCTACAACCAAAAAATACTATGCAGATGACCAGTTCTGGGTGCCTAAGCATCCTGAAAAGAATAGAATAGAATACCACTCCTAGTTCATTACTTGTTGAATAATTTTGTCTCGTTATAATGAAATGTACAGAGCCTGAGGACATATTAAAAAGACCTTTGCTTTGAAAATGAAAGATAATCATGTAGTGGGTCTTATACTTACACAACTATTTTACAGAGGGGACCCAACAACAGATTTTAAGATTTCCAGATTTAAATATTTCTAAAATTGGGATTTAGCTCCAGGGTGAAATCATGGCCCACTGAAGTCAGTGGGAATTTTGTCCTTTTTTACCAGGTGATTATGTGAGGCTACAGATAGCTAGGGTTCCATTTCCTTTTCCAAAATTCAGAGATGTTCTGCAGCTCAGGCTGGCGGGAGGAGGCAGGGTTTTGTTTTATTTTGCATTTTTCAGCTGGACTAGGTTTTGATTTCTTGGTGGTTGTTGACATCATGCCTTCTTTCCTCCTTCCCCTCCCCCCATATTAGCCACCCCACTACTCCATCATAAATTATGAATCCAAGAGACTATCAATATCCTTCTTTAGTTTTGATTCATATTGCATTATCATATTCCTCCATAGCCCTTGCAAAAAATCTACTGATATAAACAGAAGATGCACCAAAACTTTAAAATGGCATACAAACTGTGAAGCTGAAAAAATATTTTTGGTCTAGCCTCTTAATGTTTTGGGGTTTTTTTTCCAAATTCTATTATGAATTGAATGTCTTAAAGAAAAATAAACTAGATAATCTGCTGAAATCCTTTACAAATAGAATGCAAGGGAAAAGCCAGTTTCACATCTGGCAACTGTTGCAAGGAATTGTTTAATATACAAAGGAATTTGTTATTCATCTAACATAATAAATGTAGTCAAGAAAGTGAAAGAATCAGTGAAGGTTTAGGAATGTTTTTCCCCAGACTTATAAGAAATGAACCTTTTATCATAAATTTATGTACAATATATAATTACCTTTTAAAATAAAATTTTCTGTTTATCACCTGTTGACTGTTTCCTGAGATTAGAGTAGCTTTAGCAACAGAATTTATTTTAAAAAGCCTAGCAAAAAGTCTCTGCATAGATAATAAATCCAAAAGATTATAAAAATCCTATGATTCATTAATTTCTCTTACTGCTTTTGAGTGACTATGGCTTTGTAATAGTTAATATTCCATCCATTTAATATCACTAATTATTTTCCCTCTGCAGCTTTGATGGGTTAGTTATAGCCTGGAATAAAAAACACTGTGGTAAGGACAACTGCACAGCAAGGTTAAGTGCCTTCTTGTCTTCAGTACCAATAATTACCTTTAAAAAAAAAAAGCTGTTTTCAGATTTGACAGTTAATTTACTAATGAGTATGTGGACCCAATTTATAATAAAGTAATATTGACCAGAAATAATCCTGCATTGGTACTCATCTGAATTATTTTATTGTTCAAGTCTTCTATTAAATAAATTGGAAAGGATTAATTTTGCAAGATGGGATTGTCAGACACTGCTGCATAAACTAGATGCATGTCAGCACTAAATTTAATTATTGATCACAATACAATAGTGCTGAGTGTTCCAATCCCCAAACAGCTTCCAGTAACTATCAGCAGATTCCAAATATAGAGACCGAAGGAAAAAAACTGCTCGCAGATGACTACATTTTTAAATAAATAAATAATTCATCAGCACTAAATAAAAATTTAATTTTAAAGTACAATTTAGATCACTTGCTAGATCATGTAACAAGTAATCAGAAGATGAGAATGACTCCCTTCAAGTAATAAACTATAATAAAGCAATAGCATGTTCTTGCAGCCAAGGGATTCCTTTGATTCCCTAATTCTTGCAGACAAATTAAATTTGGAAATGGGAGGTCAGTTTGAACATATCCCTCCTATCAAATTATAACTTGTTGGGAAACAAATGTCAGTATTTCAGGGGACATGCAAGAGTCTTCTGTTATACAATGTTATCCAATGCTTTATATTCCTAGGATATTTGTGTTTAAGCTAAATGCGTAACTGTGGACCATAATAAAAAATATTCTTTACTCAAGCTGAGCCAAGTCTTGAATGTAACATATGTTATACTTAATGAGATACTGAAGAGATGACTCTACCAATATTCAAAAACAATTTATAGAGAGTAATTACCCCAATGTAAATTCTTTGTAGAGTTTCAGATAACATGGACACAAAAAGGAAAGGAGTTGATCAAAACCAGTTTAAAAAGTTTAGGAAAGGCCTAGTGTAACAGGAACAGGGAGCCTTGGGCTCTTCTTACTGTAAGGGAGAAACTGCAGAAGAAAGAGCACCAGGCAGGTGAACAGGGGTTAGATGCAGGAGGGGAAGGCAGGAAGGGAACAACTGCAGCTTAGGCAGTAAACTGTCTATTAAGGTGAAGGGCAGTTCACCTGCAGCCAGACAAGAGAACACCTGACCAGAAGGGTGAAGAGTCCAGGGAATGTAAACCTGGGTTCCTAAAGCAGATGGGCAGTGTAGTCCTGAATGCTAATGAGGGGGGAGCTCCTGCCAGCTCAGGCCCATGAGGAGTGGAGACTGCAGGCATGCCAGGTGCTCCCAGAGAAGGGGAGAGGGGCCTGGCAGAGGTAGGTTGATCCAGAGGTTGGACTTTGAGTTAAAGCAGGTGCTGGGATTTCTGTTATACTTTAAACCAGTGGACCAGATTGTGACTAGCAAGGGGAGGTGGAAGTCAAAGAGCACCAGAGAGGCACATTAGGGAGCCTTACCTGGATAAGCCCCAAGCCACAGTGGTGCCCAAGGGGCACAAGGGTGTTTGAAACCCCATCCAGGGGCTGGGTTAAAACCACAGTCAAGCAGCAGCCAAGAAGTCCCAAACCTAGTGATAGCAGTGGCCTGAGGCAAAAAGAGCTAAGTGCCAGAGCACCAAAGCCCATGAAGGTGAAGCCCAAGAGGGCAAAATTAGGGCTGGAAACCAACAGCCAGATCCAATACAGTGGGCCTTGGCAAAGGGGCCAACAAAAGGAAAAGGGTGGAGGCCAGGAGGGCTAAAGCCCCATCAAGGGCAGAAAGGCCTGAAGAGGCTAAACCTGATAGTAATTTATCAGTAACATCTGCAAGACTTGTGCATGGGTACGGGGAGGTCAGAGACCATGAAATTAGCCTTTAAGACAGTAGATGACCTGGGGACATGGGTGGGCCAGGAGGGCCCAGTAGCATGTATAGAGCAGGTGTGGGAACTAGTGGAGGCCAGGAGGGACCACCTGGAAAAAAAGGATGGACAGGGGCTCATTCAGGGACCCTAGGGAAGCCTCCTTTTTCACAAACCAACTCATTACATCACGTTGTCGCAGGCAAGGGAAAAGGAAGCCAGCCCAGGGAGCCAGAGTGGGTGCAGGAGCCACATGGCTACCAGAGGTATCATAGCCACCCCTGGGGCTCTATCCTGCTGGACCTAGATGCTTCTGTTAGTCTATTTGTTAAAATCAGGTGCAATAGAAATGGGTATTTTCAAGAATTCATTTTTGAGGCAGATATCTAATGTGAAGTAACTGCTTTGACTCTGCTGAACTTCCCTATTTAAACGTTATCCTTGTATTTTACTAATAAAGTTCATATAAACACAGCAAATTCATGCCATCAGATAACAGTGCACTGCTCTGCACAACTACCTGCAGAAACAATGAACCGGAAACAGTTCATGCAGCTTAGTAGACAGGTTAATTAACACTGCTGAGTGTGAAACAGAAGTATGTTTTAAGGTGGTGTTGACCAATACAGCAAGTTTGCAGTGTAGATATGCCCTAATTGATTGAGCATGGCTATCTGGAGTTCTGAGTATTTTCAGTATTGAACCTCAAAAGTATTTAATACATATTGGCCGTAGGTCAAGAGCAGCAAAGCAAAGAGATGAGGCTATATCCTTGGGGTAAAACGCATTTCAGACTCAAATCATGTTCTGTAGCTGTAGAAGACAGTTTAATGGAATAATCAAGACATTTTCTGTGCAGAGTGGCTGATAATTTTTCCTCTTCATTCTAGAAAATTCAAAATAAGCACAAATGACATTGTTCCAGCTTTTGCTATTTGAGAATTTGTAGTCTTTAGTTATATTACATAGTATAAATTGTATAGGAAGTTATGAGTTACTATTTTTGTTTTAATTCTAGAGAAATAAACCATAGAAGCCAGAATAAGAACTATTATAGTAAAAGCATTAAACAGATGTAACACTGGGGAAAAAAGGTTAGGTACATTGGATACTTTTTTTTTTTTAGTACACTATCATTATTTAATGTAATCTAAGTACTGATATAGTTATTTTAAAACAATTTCTGTCAATTTTATTCCATATCATGTTTTAGACATTCATACACTTTATTAATTTTGATATATGGAGTAATAAGGAAGCCACACATGTTCTAATGAACCTTTAACATTCATCCTGACAATACTTCAGTTTCCTCTGACATTTTAAACAATATCTTAAATATTTTTCTGCCTTGTGCAGAGTGCAGTTCACTCTGCCCAGTCCCAGACTTAAATCCTACTTTGCACAGAATTATTTGAATGTTTCAATATTACTGAAATATACTTAAAAAGCAACTCCAGAAGTAGGGCCAAAGGTAAACAGAATTTTATTTTGAAATTTAATTTAGCTTTGATCATGTTTCAGCAAAGAAATGTTGTATTTATTCTGGTCATGAACCAATGCTTTCTAAACAGAAGGACTCTGTTAATATAACAGGCATCATATCAGGGAAGAAGGAAAGTTGAGATGCAGCTGGCATGGAGCATCACATGCAATAAAGGGATTCTACAACTATATCAAAAGTAAGAGGAAGACCAGGGAAATCATAGGTCCCTTAAGGAATGCAGAAGGCAATCTAGTTGCAGCTAATGCAGAGAAGGCTGAAGTATTTAATGCCTTTTTGTACTTCAGACCTCACAAATAGGGGCAGCTACCACATTATGAGTTCAGTTGGCAACAAAGATAGGGAAGGAGACAAGCTGCCTGGAGTAGTAAAAGAACAGACCAGGGATTACTTAGAGAAGCTCGATACTTTCAAGTCAGCAGAGCCAGATGGGGTGCACCTGAGGCTAGGGAAAGAATTGGCTGAGGTAATTTTGGAGTTAATGTCTATCCTTTTTGAGAACTTGTGGAGGTCAGGTGAGGTCCCAGATGACTGAAAAATGGCAAATATAGTGCCTGTATTTTAAGAAAGGGAAAAAGAAGGATCCAAGGAGTTATAGGCCAGTCAACCTGACCTCAGTACCTGGAAATGGAGCAGGTCCTCATATAAACTATTGTGAAGCACCTACTACAGAACAAGGTGATCAGGAACAGTGCAAGAGCAAATCATGTCTGACCAACCTGAGTTCCTTCTATGATAAGATGACAGCCTCTGTCAATGCAGACAGAAGTGGATGTGGTATACCTTGACTTTAGCAAGGCTTTTGACTGGGCACATCTACATATGCGTCTACAACACCATTGTTACTTTTGGAAGTACTAAATAATGGTGTAATAACAGCCCATACTAAGCCATGCCGGTATCATATGGTTATTTTTAGTCCCTGCATTGCCGTAGCAACATGCTATATGGAGTGAGTGCATTGCTATGGCAGTGTAATGGTGGCATCATGGCTTTTGCCATTGGATGCTATGTCACAGTAATACGTTCCTACAACAATGTAGCGTCATGTGTAGATGTGCCCACTGTCTCCCATGAAAATCTCATTAACATGCTAAGGAAATACAGACAAGACAAAGTACTGTGAGGTGGATACATAACTGCTTGGATCGCTGAACTCAATGAGTAATTGTCAGTGTCTCAATGACTAATTGGAAGAAGTTAACAAGTTGGGTTCCCTAAGGATCTGTCTTGATTTTAGTATTAATATCTTCATTCATGTTTTGGACAATGGCATTGAGGCACATGTATCGAATTTGTGAACAACACCAATTTGGGTGGAGTTGCAGGCATTCTGGAATGACCTGGATAAATTGAAGAAATGATCTGCAGTCAACCAGATGAGATTCAACAAAGACAAGTGCTAAATCTTGCACTTGGGATGAAATAATTGCATGCGCAAATAAAATCTGGAGAATGACTTGCTAGGCTGCAGTCCTGCAGAGAAGGACCCAGGGCATAGAGGATACCATAAGCTGAATATGAGCTAACAGTGTGCTCTTGTTGCAAAACAAACAAACAAACAAACAACACCTGCTCCCCCTCAAAGCATATTATGTTATATTTGCAGGAGTATCACTTGCCAATCACAGGAAGTGATTCCTCTAGTCAACACTAGTGAGGCCTCACCTGGAGTACTGTGTCTATTTTTGGACCCCACATTTCAAGAAGAATGTGGACAGCTTGGAAAGAGCAGGGCCTGGTAGGCAAGACTTATGAATAAAGGCTGAAAGATCTAGAGTTATTTAGCCTAGAGAAAAGAAGTCTGTAGGTGGAGAGGGAGAAGTTAATAACAGTCTCCAAATACCTGTAGGGCATTTATAGAAAGGATTGAGATGGGCTTTTCTCTATGGCCACAAGGGACAGAACTAGGAACAAGGGCCTCAAACTTCCTCAGGGGACATTTGTGTTGGAGATTAGGAGGAGCTTTCTGACTCTGAAGATGGTCAAGCATTGGAACAGGTTCCCTAGAGAAATTATGGAATCTATATCCTTGGGAGTTTTCAAAAGCAGGTTGGACAGACACTTGGCTGGGATAGTTTTAGTCAAGGATGATTCCACCTTGAGTGGGGGAGCTGAAGTCCATTCCAACTCTACTTTCCTATGATCATTAAGAAGAGAATTGAAAACAAAATGTAAAATAGCATCATGCCACTATACAAATGCATGGTACACCCACATCTTGAATACTGTATGTAGGTCTGGTTTCCATGGCTAGGGACAAACATTACACATAAATCAGTTTAAGTGATCAGAAACTGGTTTAAACCTGTAACAGAACAGATGTTAAGTGCACATAAATCAGTCTGAGAATGGCTAAAACTGGTTTGAGATAAATCTGGTTGAATGTAGTATTAGACTTAACTGATTTGGCTCAAAACAGTTTATGCAGTGTCTGTCCCAAAAACCTTGCTGTTTTAAGATAAACCAGACATGCCCAGCATTCCAGCATGCTCTCTGGGCTAGGCGGGACTCTCTACTCCACCAAAGGGCTGCCCCCCACCCCTCTGTTCCCTGGCTGCAGCTCCAGAGGCTACAGGCTGCTTCCCCCCTCCCTCCCCACTCCCTGCTAAGCAGGAATTCCCCCCTCCCCTTTGCCTTGCTGAGAAGATGTCTGTGTATTAGCTAGCAGACTACATGATGGCTACGGCCCATGCTGAGGCAACAGGTAGAACCAAGCTGGTAACGTCCCTCTATTATTTTCTTAACTGGGTGATAAAGATTGTTATCAATTGCCTGCTGGGCTAATCAGAGCATCCTGCTGGGGCCTGACTGACCACGCCCCTCCCCGTCCCACCAGCTCAGTACTGTTGAAGGGAAGGAGGGCTGCTCTAGAGCCCCCTGGCTTATAACCTGAGCCACTGCAGGAATGTGCATGCATTTCTGGGATGTCTGTCTGGTTACCAAACTGATTTAACCTAGACTAACCTGCAAAGATTGAATCAGTTCAGGCTCAGGCTTTCTGAATGTCTGTCCCTAGCCCATATCTCAAAAAGGACGTAGTGGAATTAGAAAAGGTGCAAGAAAGAGCAACTAATATGATCAATGATACAAAGCAGCTGCCAAACCAGAAGAGCCTAAATAGGCTAGTATTCTTCAGTTTGGAAAGGAAAAGGCTGAGGGGGATATGATAGAATCCAAAAAAATTATGATGCATGTGGACAAAGTTAATCACCAATTTCCAGAATACTGGAACTAATGAACACTCACTGAAATGAGCAGAAGACAGATTTAAAATTAGCAAGGGGAAGTACTTTTATATACAGTGGGCATGTCTACATGTGCATTAATGCACTATTGCTACAGCGCATTAAGTTTAGTACCTCTTATATGAAATATCACATAAATGCACAGTAGCCAGCACTAATGCACAGTAGCAATGATGCACAGTCTTTTTCTGATGCTTAAAGTGCAGTAGATGAATTGTACTGAGCATTAGGACATTAGTGCAGTTTTTGCCACGACACATTAATGCACAGTAGAATTAATCTACTGCACATTAAGCATCTTGTTTAGATGCACCCAATGTGTAGTTAACTTGTGGAACTCATTAAAACAGGGGTTGTAGAAGTAGCGAGTATAGCCAGGTTCAAAAAAAGACCATATAAATTCATAGAAGATCAATCCATTAATAGCTATTAAACAGAACAGTCAGGGATTGGCATCCCAAATCAATGATGGTGGATGCTCAGGGTGAGGTATGACAGTACAGATCTCTCTGTTCATATGATCTCCCTTTAAAGCTTCCAGTCCTGCCACTGTCAGAGACAGGATACGAGACTAGATAGACCATTGGTTTCATCTAGTATGGCAATTCTTTTGTTCTTATATAACCAGGTATTGGATCAAGCCCTTAGTGAGAAATATTACAAACTACATTCTTAGATAGGATGGTTTAAGCCACAGTATTTTGTCAATTTTTTCCACAGACCAAAAAAACAAAATAAAACCCTTCTTGCCACAAAACGCATTGATAAAGGGTCTCCCAGAAGTGCTACACTTTTTCTGATAAGTCTACAAGGAGTGTTTTGTGAACTCATAGGGTGTTTATACATGTGCTCTGGGGTGAAGGGGACAGGGATGCGCTCTGAGAGCTGCTCTAATAAAAGCGCTCTCAGCTTCATGTATATTCAGTATCCTGTGCTTCAGAAGGGCAGCAGGGGAACTTTAACTAAAGCTTGTTCAGTGAGCTTTAGTTAAAGTGCCCCCACCATCATTTTGAAATGTGGAGACATTCAATACGTGACACAGAGGCTGCTGGAGCTCGCTAATTAGTATGCTCTAGCAGACTCACTGCAGACTCAGTTAATTGAGCCTGCTTCAATGCGTGCTAATTAGCATGCGTCAGAGCAGAGGTCCATCACGTATATAGGTGCCCATAGGCTTTAATAAGATCTAAGACTATCTTTGGATCCAAATCTCACCTGATGGAAGCCTTTAGAGGTCCTTTTGCTGTAACAGCACTCTAACATATATATGTTAAACTTACAAGTACTGCACTAACTCAACTAGTGTTTTCCTTCAAAAATGTCTTTAATTATTACAAATTTCTATATAACATGATCCAAAGAAAATTCTGATCTTACAATAGTTATACAAGACAACCCCTTAATTTAAAGGAAAACTTGAGTTTTCATCCCTTTCTACATGAGGCTGAATCCTGGATACAAAAGCAGATAACATCCATTCGATTTGGAGGTACTAATAACAGAAAAGATTCATTCCATTCAATGCCCTTCACCAGTTGCAGCAAGTCATGGACATATCGACATTTAAACAGATGTCAGCAATCTTTTAAAAAATGGAAATTGAGTTACAGAGGATGAAGGCTGGAGTTAGAAGAATCTTTCATATAAGCCTATAGGTTAAGGAAAATATGTTGAGTTATAAATTAAATGATTTTCAAATACCAAAACTATATATTTTTAAAATTACCCTCTCTGAGCATCATAATTTCTCAGATGGTTTAATATTCAGTGAAAACAGATTAAAGGCATCATTATACAAACCTTAACTCTACCCCATTTTCCTGGAAAGCCATATACACTTGCTTAACTTTAAAATGCAGTCTAATAGAAGACAATGGGAATACTCACATATTTAAAAGATAGAAATTTTTTTAATAGGATTTGGGTCAAGTATCTTAAAATCTGTAAATCCTATTCAAGATTTAATACCATTTCCACATGACAGGTTCTCCATATGCAACAGTAAAAAAGGTAGTTTTCTCCAGAACTCTCCTTAATTAGCACATGTGCCTGTATCATTTGTTTATATTCTTATGGGGTCTGTACATATAAAATACTGGTTCTTCAACAGGCTTGTAACTCAACCTTGTCTACTTGGTGAAGGGAAAAGGAAAGACAGATATTTCATCAACAAAATATGAAAAATGGCCCACAGTCTATGTAATTATTATTACACTAGACAATTGCCCATCAAGAATGGCCAGGGGGTTGGGGGAATGGGCAGGGATGGAGCCCCATTCCACCCCCACCCCCATCTTGCCCTGCTCCCCACCCTTCCTGTCGCAGGGGGGAAGGGAGGAGCAGGTCTGGGCCTGATGCAGGGGAGGACTGGGCCCAAAGTTGGAGAGAAGCCGGGCTGCTATGGTGGGGGGGAGTGGGGAGCAATAGGCCTGGGCTGAACTGGAGGCGGCGGGGGGACAGGAGGAGCAGGCTCACGGCTGATGCAGAGGAAGAGGGGAGGAGTGGGCCTAGGCCTGAGCGGGAGAAGAGTAGGCTCAGGCCTGTTCCCACCCCCCTGCATCAGGCCTGAGCCCACTCCTCTCCTTGCCCCAGCATTGCCACTGTGGTGCACCCACTCTTCCCCCCACCCTGTGTCAGGCCTACTCCTCCCCCCACTGCCACCAAGTCAGCCCTGCAGGCAGCAACAATAGAAGAAGGGAGGGGAGGGGCGGGGAGGGGAGTGTCAAGGCCCCCCAGAGCATCCCACCCCTGCTCCCCCCCACACACCACTGTCACCTCCAAGGAGCAAAGGGAGGGGGGCAAGGCTAGCTCTAGTGGCCTCACTCCCCCATCCACTCCATCATCATCACCTACAGGGTGTTCCATCCCCACCATTGCCATTCTGCCCCCCGCCCATGCTATCTGCTCCACTGACATCATCTCCAGGGAGCAGACTCTGTCCCCTGTGTCCCCGCCATCATGGAAGCACATTGCCACCTATCCAAACACTTTTTCACACTCTGATTGTCTGTTTGGAAGCTAATCAGAGCGCAAATAAATCCTTACAGACAGACAGACAGATTAAGGCTTTTATAATGTTAGAATAATTATATGGTACATAGAGACCTGAGTAAAATTAGTGGGTGGCCAGTTCAAAACCAGATCATTCTAGCCCAGTTTTATTCACCCTGAGCAGAGCCTAGATCTGGAAAAATCTTCCCTTTTCAGAGCAAATACTCAGCTACGTTTGACCAACTGAAAAATAGATTTTAGAATGGAAATATTAGGCAACTGCAGCAACAGTTGTTGCTATCATGCCATCTCTAAATGGAATCCTTGTACTTCATTGGCTTGCAGGGAACAGGGAAGTTTATACACTATGAATTCATTAAGGACTGCCCCTCTAAGGAAGGGAAAAGCTATATTTCGATAGATAATTTAAGGTGCTACAAATGCTAGCACATGCACACACACAAAGTTAAAAATAATCAAGTACACTACTTAAAATCTTCCCCTCACTAATTTAGAGTATTCTGCTACCTATTCTTCTTTCAATCA
The DNA here is from genome assembly GCF_052110815.1 of Crocodylus siamensis. Taxonomy (NCBI): domain Eukaryota; kingdom Metazoa; phylum Chordata; order Crocodylia; family Crocodylidae; genus Crocodylus; species Crocodylus siamensis. The sequence continues at coordinate 210,603,920 of NC_143398.1, read as the reverse complement.
TCCCCATGTAGATTGGAATCTGGAAATGAAATGGACATTATTTTTATTATCTGCTAATAAGCTACTGGTCTTGAACCAACACTGCCACACATTGCTAACCAACACATTAGAAATTGAATTAGTAATCCTAGTTGTGCTATACTAGAGTAGAATGCTCCACCATGTGTCAACCTGATCACAGAATTCAAGGGGTCCTTTGTACTTTCTATCAGGTTAGTTATCCAGAAAAGAATGGCATGTAGAACATGCTAGGAGCTGGAAGAGATTTAACTCAAGTTATGGAAGTCAAGCCATGTTACCTTTTTATTGTGCTACTAAGTTCAAGTGGGATATCACTTCTCTATCAGAGAGAACGAGTCAGCATTCTAATTCAGGCAACAAATATGCAATACTCTGTTGGTGAATATCAGCCACTTTCAAATGAAAGGTGTTTCACCATTTTCTTCAATATTTAGGTTGGGTTTGAGTCAATCACTCCAATGCATGGCACAAGGACTAATACAGAAAATTATGCATTATAAATTGAATTGTATGAGTACTTTAGGAAGCTTATTCTGACAGTTTGTGAAAGACGACTAATTACAAAATGCAATTAAATTCAAAGTGGAGAACAGCATAAAACTAAGATATGAATACTATGCATCTTAGAGAATCCTTTCTTTACACAGTTTGAATTGCTGGAGTAGTGGGTATTCTGTTAATCCACTACTCCAGTTGACCTGTTGCACTGTCCAATGTCAGTAAATTCTGTTGAACCGTTGTGAAGTAACTATGTTTAGTGTATTTCAAAAAAAAAGTGAAATATTTTCATAATATAAAAAAGCTACTCAAGATTTTATTTTTATTTTTTTTTACATTCTGGGTACTGTTTTAATTGATTTCCAGGAGGTTTTTTTTATTTGTGATCATAAATTAAAAGTATCCTTCCCCTGAAAGTTATATCAAAAATCTTATTTTTAACTTGTTTGCAAGTTGAAAAATAGCCAGCTCCCAGAATTTTCACATACATTATGTGGAGTCATGAAAAACAAAAACTTAGAGACATTTCCACGTGACCTTCAATGGCACAGCCTTTTTTTAAATTTTACACATCTCTAGTTTGAGGCCTACTTTGTTTTTTACTCAAGGTAAAATAAGGAATGTGAGAACAACAGCTTTCACCTTAACTATATCAGAGGCTCCAAGATGGGTAGAACTAGCCCTGTCAACTTATTTCATTCTCTCTTCCTCTTTATTTTTCCCTTCAAATAAGAACAAACTGAAAACTCCTACACAGAAGAAAAAAGATGAAATCTACCCAGAGAGAGTCATGGAGAGCAGCTTAGAGTTAAATAATGGAACAGCTTTGTGGTTACCATTCACGCAGCTCTCCAAGTCGGGGCTATCAGGCAATGAGGTAGAATAATGAAGCTACTCCTTCAGATAAGAGATCTGCTTTATAAATATGATCTTTTGTACATCAGCTGTAGGAGAACCGTACACTTGAAAATAAGCTTGTCATCTCTCCGAGAGTAGGTGAAGTGGTTCAGGTTTGTGTACGCTTATGATTTTCAGGGAACATTAGTAATTTTGATAGAAATAAAAAACAGAACAAAAGAAATCTTTAGGAGGAAAAGCCTGCTAATGTGCAACAATCAATGTCTGAATGCATACATGCGTGGTCACAACTAACTATATGCACATGGCCTAAAGAACAGGATTCATAACCTTTGGCTTCAAAAGCATAGGCTTCTCCCACTTGAATGAAAAGAGACCCTCCCCTTCTCTGTCAGCAGTATGGGGTTATATCCTCTTTTCAAGCTAGCCACTAGAATAGGAGAGCATTACCTAATGAAACACTTAAACAGATCTGACATTCCATCCAGAAGGGAAAAGTAAGTAGTAGACAAGCAAGCAAGACATTACATTACAAGCTCAAACATACTGGGCATGTGCAGCATATCGATGCATAATGCATGTCAAAACTGGAATGAAATTTGCAACCACATTGAGCAATATGTTTTTATTTCCAGTTGCTCTGTTTAGATAAAATAAATTCCCAATGCTTAGCGTGAGTTGGTTTTTCAATGGTTAATAGATAATTACTGAAAAGCTTAATGTGTAAAACCAAAAGCATTAATTTTATTTTTATCCAAATAGCCCAATTTATCCATTCCCTGATACACTTTTTTCTTGCTTTACTCAAGCATCTCTCTGCTTACATTAAGAAAACAGTGATTTTATTAATAAAAATAATGATGATAAAAATGGAGAATGAGGAACTTAAATACCACAATCATCACACCCAATATGGCAAAACTGGGGCAAAAGAATTTTGTCCAGATTCAAGCATTACACAAGTTAACAAGGACCACATTCAGTTTTGTGGCAGGAGAACCTGTCCAGCAAGAAAGCTACTCCAGCAGGGACATCCAGTAGAGATTCCCTGCCAAAAAAGCAGGGAGCTATGGTGCTACAACTTGTGTGGCAACCAACACAATGGCTTCTAGTCCGCACAAATAACCCTAGGTCCAAGTCCCACTCATGTATCTGTAACAAACTGACTCTTTTTGTTTTTCTATATAAACAGAATGAAACAAAACTGGCTATAGGCTGGGGTGTGGAAGGAATCATGACTAAACATACTTATGATGACCAACATCTGTCAGACTGACCTTGTATCATGCAGAACAGGAAATACCTGTCTCATGCCAAATTGGAAAACATCAAAAATCACCTTGAGGGCAATACACGGTTTAGTGTTTCTGCAAAAACATTTAAATGACCTTGTAGAATGGAACTCCAATACTGTATAGCAAAGGTAGTCCTTGGGGGGGGGGAAGCTAACATACTAAACAAATCTGAGTGAATTCTACATTTATTTTCTCTCTCATCCTTAGTTGCTGATAACTAAACACCTGAAGCAGCAGGAGGGGAAAAGTCCTTAGTTATATCTTCCGTTTCAGGAAACTTACAAGTGCCTTCATGTTCTTCTTGCCTTCCTAATTATATTCAGAAGTTATCCCTGTTGACTTATCCTGGGTACTATCAGTCCCAGTTCTCTTCCCTCCCTGACCTCCTCTTCTCTTCCCTTGTAAGGCACCATTAAAAGTTTCCTTTTTCCCTTGAAATACTGCCCCTTCCTCTATGCTGTCTTCCCTTGCCAATTTTTGTCCCTCCTTCCTCAATTCTGTTGGGACACCTCCACTCCCTTCTTACACTTTCGTATGAAGGGAGATGGAGCAGCTTTCTCTGATAATAAATTGTTGTTTGGGAAAGATGGATATGTGAAGGTATCTTTCCTCTTCTTGTCAAACAAGACATGCACCATATTGAGAAGGAAGGTGACAAGGGGAAAAAAATGTGCAAGCATTTGAAGAGTTGCAAGAGAGTGAATGAGTGAAACCTGATTGACTGGAACTGAAGACAGAACACAGAGTGGGGAAAAAGGAGGACAGAACTGAGGAATGAAAAGGATAAACAAACAAAGACATCTTAATAGTAGAAGAGAGAAGGCATTAGAAGGGAATTAGAAGGGAAAAGACATGAAAGAAAAAAAACTGGAGAAAGGCAATGCCCTCAGAAAGAAAAGAGAGACCTGAAACAAAAAGAAGAACAAGAAATAATGTATGAGACAGAGCATGCGGGAATAAAAAAAGAAATTAGAAAGGACCTGAGTATCTAGGAACAAAAAGTAAGGTACAGTTTAAGAGACAGGACTCAAAGTAAATTGCGAAGAGAGACAGAGAGAAACACTATTTTCTCCTGTCATCTACCAATTGCTTATTCTAAAGAATATTGGAAGAGAAGAAAGGAGGAAATGTAACAGTGCAGTAAAAAAGCTTAAGTGAGAAGCAAAGTAGCTACGGAGACCAATTGGCATACTTCTTTCCCATATCTTTGCAAGTTTTGCTGCTTCTCTGCAAAACAACCTTCCCTACCCTCAGAAGAAGATTGCTTCTATGGTAAGGATAGGTGGCTGGGGATGACGTGGAGGGGAGACAATAGGACTGAGAATCTTAGGTGTGTATATTCTTACCACTGATTTTGGGACTGGCTGTGACTGATCTTTTTATGATGTTAACAGTTCCTTGTGAATCACTGACAAATTTATCAATTGCACTTAGTCTTAATTCCAGTGTTTCTGAGAACCTTGTAGGTGAAGCAAGCCAGCTTGTGTTGATTTCCATTTTTTATCTCTGTACATGGAAACCTGAACACATTTGTTCTGAAAAATTATCAAAATTGCATTACTGCTTTGTGTTAAACTTGCAGGAAGATAGGATGAAACATTTTGTATCTGCCACCTGGCAAAACTGTGACATAACCAAATACATTTCCCCATGCAGCAAGCCATTCCAGAAAGGCCAGTGTTAAAAGCAAGTACTTCTAGATGGAAAACACTTCTTCTACCTCAGGAAAATTTTAAGGATTTTGAATACTTTTGTCTCTTACATCAGACCAGAAAGTCAAAATCTTGAAAATATTTATAAACCAACAATAGATTTTTCATAGACATTAGAGCTGGAAGGGACCTCGGGAGATCATCGAGTCCAGCCCCCTGCCCAAAGGGCAGGAAATCAGCTGGGGTCATAGGATCCCAGCAAGATAAGCATCCAATTTACTCTTGAAGGTGTTCAATGTAGGTGCTTGAACCACCTCCACTGGCAGACTGTTCCAGACCTTGGGGGCTTGGACAGTACAGAAATTCTTCCTTATGTCCAGCCTGAAATGGTCTTGCAGGAGTTTGTGACCGTTCGACCTCGTCATCCCTTGGGGCGCTCTGGTGAACAGACATTCCCCCAGATCCTGGTGGTCACCCCTGATAAACTTATAGGTGGCCACCAGATCACCCCTGAGCCTACGCTTTTCCAGGCTAAAGAGCCCCATGGATCTCAGCCTGTCATCATAAGATCTGTTTTCCTGACCTCTGATCATGTGCGTGGCTCTCCTCTGGACTCTCTCAAGCTTCTCCACATCCTTTTTGAATTGTGGAGCCCAAAACTGGACGCAGTACTCCAGCTGCAGCCTCACCAAGGCCGAGTACAAGGGGAGAATGACGTCCCGGGATTTGCTTGAGAAGCATCTATGGATGCACGCCAGTGTTTTGGTCACTTTACTAGCTGCAGCATCGCATTGGAGGCTCATGTTCATCTTGTGGTCAATGATGACCCCCAAGTCTCTTTCTTCTGTAGTGCTAACCAACGTAGTACTGCCGAGCCTATAGGAATACTGCAAGTTTTTCCTCCCAAGGTGGAGAACCTTGCATTTTTTGGTGTTAAACACCATGAGGTTCTCGTCTGCCCATTTGCTGAGCTTGTCCAGGTCAGCCTGGATCACCCGCCTATCTTCTGGCGTGGATGCTTTGCCCCAAAGTTTGGTGTCATCGGCGAACTTGGCCAGTCCACTCCTGACTCCAATGTCCACATCGTTAATGAAGATGTTGAACAGTATGGGTCCCAGGACAGAGCCTTGAGGGACCCCACTGGTCACAGGGCACCACGATGAGTGACTGCCATCAATCACAACCCTCTGGGTCCCACCACGAAGCCAATTTCCCAGCCAGCAGATCGTGGTGGAGCCAAGGCCACAACTGGGCAGTTTGGCCAAGAGGTGATCATGGGATACCAGATCAAAAGCTTTTTTGAAGTCAAGATATATGACATCAATCTCTTCTCCCTTGTCCAGGTGATAGGTCACCTGGTCATAGAAGGAAATGAGATTGGTCAAACAAGACCTACCCGCAACAAACCCGTGCTGGCTATCCCTTAGAATGTTAGCCTGGGCCAGTCCCTCAAGGATGGCCTCTTTAATAAACTTTTCTAAGATCTTCCCCAGGATAGAAGTCAGGCTAATGGGCCTGTAGTTAGCCGGATCCACTCTCCTCCCTTTCTTGAAGATCGGCACCACATTGGCCTTCTTCCAGTCTTCGGGCACTACACCAGAGCGCCAGGAGTTTTCCGAGATCCGTGCCAGGGGCTGGGCTATGACGCTCGCCAGCTCCTTGAATACCTTGGGGTGCAGATTGTCAGGGCCAGCTGACTTGAAGTTATCCAGCTTCTCAAGGTGTTCCTTCACGAGGTCAGCATTTATGGAGGGTAGGGGATCTCCCTCACCCAGATTTCCCTGTCCCATAGCAGGCATGGGCATCCCGTGTGACTGATGAAAGACTGACGCAAAGTACCTATTTAATAGGTTGGCTTTTTCCTGGGCGTCAGTTGCCAGTTGCCCCATCTGGTTTAGCAGGGGTCCAACATTGCCCTTGCTTTTCCTCCAGCTCCCCTCATATCTGAAAAAGGACTTTTTGTTGTCCTTGATGCCTGAAGCTAGTTGGAGTTCAGTTGCAGCCTTGGCTTTCCTGGTTTGCTCCCTGCAGGACCAGACCAGCACGAAGTAATCCTCCTTGGAGGTGAATCCCGTCCTCCATTCTTTGTAGGCTTTCCTTTTAAGCCGCAGGAGATCCGCTAGGTCCCTGGAGAGCCAGGGGGGCTTCTGTGCCTTCTTGCTGCCTTTCCTCCATGTTGGAATAGATTTAGCTTGTGCATTGAGGATCGCTTCCTTGAGGAGCAACCACTCTTCTTGAACTCCCATCACCCTGGGGTCATGGTCCCTGAGGGCCTGACTGACAAGCCTCTTGAGCTTGTCAAAGTTGGCTTTTCTGAAGTCAAGGACTTCTGTGTTGCTGACTGACTTGCCAGCTTTACGGCAGATGGTGAAGGTGATCAGCTCGTGGTCGCTGTCATCAATCACTAGGTCACTGATTAGGTTGTCCCCCATAGCCAGTACCAGGTCGAGCAGCGCTTTGCCTCTCGTTGGCCCATAGACTTCTTGAGTCAGGTAGAGGTCATCCACGCATGAGAGAAAGCTTTGCAACTGCTCGGATTTTGCTGAGTGATCTTCCCACGAGATGTCCAGGTAATTGAAGTCACCCATGACAACCAAGGTCCTGGAGCAAGTGGCCTCAGTCAGTTCCTGGGCGAACTCCTGGTCAAGCTCAGGACTTTGAGTGGGAGGTCTGTAGTAGACTCCCACCGTTGTATCCCCTGTGCCATATTCCCCACGAATTTTTACCCAGAGGGTCTCTAGCTGTCCATGCTGGTCACCAACATCAGCTTGCAGGGACATGTAGCTTTCCTTCACATAGAGAGCTACACCCCCGCCCCTTTTGTCAACATGATCCCTCCTGTACAGGGTATAGCCCTCTATACCCGTGGTCCAGTCATGGGTGGAGTCCCACCAGGTCTCTGTTATCCCAATGACATCGTATTTCTTTGCACTGAGCAGGAGGACGAGCTTATCCTGCTTGTTGCCCAGGCTCCTGGCATTAGTATACAGGCAGGCAAGAGTCCCCTTGGGGGCTCTTGCCTTGCCCACAGATTGTGCCAGGGCTGAGGCAGGGGTGGGCTCCCTTAAATGCCTTGGTCCGCTGGCTTTGCAAGGGTCGCTCAGTGGGCCAGCAGTGGCAGTAGTCCCCCCATCCCCCAGCAGGCTTAGTTTAAAGCCCGGTGGAGCAGGTCAGCCAGCCTGGCTAAGAGCCTCCTTCCCAGGGGAGAGAGGTGGAGGCCATCTCTTCCCAGCAGCTCGCTGCCTCTCTCACCAAAGAGCAGGCTGTGGTCATGGAAGCCAAAGCCTTCCCGATGACACCAGCTCTGCAGTCTTTGGTTCACTGCGTGGATCCTCCTCTCCCTCCTCAGCCCATAGCCCAAGACTGGGAGGATCGACGAAAACACCACCTGAGCTCCCAGACCCCTAAGCCCCACTCCCAACTCCCTGTAGAGACTCATGACCTGGCTGGGGGTGCTCTGAGCCGTGTCATTGGTGCCCATGTGAATAAGGAGCATGGGGTAGTGGTCTGTGGGCCGGAGGAGCTGCGGGATCCTCTCCACAATGTCTCGGATGCGGGCCCCCGGGAAGCAGCAGACTTCCCGGGCTAAGGGGTCGGGCCCCGCAGGATGGAGTCTCCCACAACAAACACCTTTCGCTTTGACTTGGGGAGAGCGGGGGCAGTAGCTGTGGTTGAGCCTGGGTTGCTTGCGGGAGCTGGCAACTGAGCAGGCTCTGCTGGGGCTGCAAGAGGTGCAAACCTGTTGCTAAGCTCCGGTGAGGGAGGGGCCTTGGTGCCACGGGCCTTCGGGCCCTTGACCACCTTGGTCCATGCCCCTGACTGGGCAGAGCGGGAGGTCCCAGAGTCCTCCTTAGTCCTGGAGGGAGACAGTGCTCTACCCTGCGGCTCCCGGGGGAAAAGGGCCTGGCAGTAGGAGTCTATCTCCTGCTCGCAGTCCCTGATGGCATGCAGTCTCTGGACTGTGGCCTGGAGCTCCTCCAGCTGGCGCACCAGAGACCCCAGTAGGGAGCAGACCCCTCAAGGGGAGGTGGCCATGCTTCTGGGCCCCAGAGCCTGAAAAAGGGACAGGCAGCCCCCACAGCCAAGAGCCAGGGGCTCCGTCTGCATGGAGCCTAGAACCATGGGCTCCGTCTGGGCGGCCGTCTCTGAGGTGCCCAATGGGGAGGCTGCAGAGCCCGAGGGGACCCGAGGGGTGCAGCGCATGCCCATCCGTGTCATGCCTCTGGTAGGCTGGCTACGGCTGGGACCAACTACTCTGGGGGGGTCGCAGGCAGGGTCTCATGCCCTCCCACACCCTCCCCTGCATGAACTCCACGCTAACTCGAGCACCTGTTTACGCAGCCTGGTCGTGTGGCTCCCTTGGGGGCTGGGCCAAGTAGGGGCCTGGGCCAAGTAGGGGCTTGACCCAGCCAGGCACCAGGCAGCGGCCTCCTCCCGGGGAGCGAGGAGTTAACCCCTTCCCACCACGAGCCCGCTTACCTCCGGCTGTGCTGGGGGTCAGCAGGGGGCTCTGTGGCTGCTGAGGGGGTGTCTGGGGGGCTTCAGGGGAGCGGGGGTGCAGCGGGCTTCACCCGCACATCTCTCACCGCTCCGGAGCCTAACTGAGCTTTTTTTTTTTTTTTTCCCCCCCCTGTTTGGCGGGCCCTTTTAAAATGCGTGCATGCACAGTGGGCCTGCCGTCGAGGAATGCTGGTTTCTCAGGCCAGGGGGGCCCTGCCCGGGATTTGGGGGGCCCTGCCCTACAGCAGGGGGACTGGTGAGTACCCCACTCTTTCTCTTGTCACTCCCTGGGGGGCTGGGCCAAGTAGGGGCCTGGGCAGAGGCTTGACCCGGCCCAGCACCAGGCAGCGGCCTCCTCCCAGGGAGCGAGGAGTTAACCCCTTCCCACCATGAGCCCGCTTACCTCTGGCTGTGCTGGGGGTTGGCAGGGGGCTCTGCGGCTGCTGAGGGGGTGTCTGGGGGGCTTCGGGGGAGCAGGGGTGCAGCGGGCTTCACCCACACGTCTCTCACCGCTCCGGAGCCTAACTGAGCTTTTTTTTTTTTTCCCTCTGTTTGGCGGGCCCTTTTAAACTGCATGCATAAAAATAAAGGGATGGGTTGAAACATTTTGCTTCAATTACCTTTTTAATGTTTAAAAAATATTTCACCACAATCAACCTTTATGTCTACGTAGAAAGTTGTTTCAAACCAAAAATTGATGCTTTTCATTTAGAAAATAACAAAATGGGTCACCCCCCCCCCAGTTTTCCTAAATGAACCAATAAGCAAATGAACAGACATTCACTTTTGATTCAGTAAATGCAGCCACATGCCTGCAGGTGTTCAAACCAGAAGCCAGGGAGTGCTAGTGCATGGCGCTCTCACACATAGCCAGCATAGACTGTGTGTTCACCACTTCTTCCTGCTGCCCCCCAAGGTGTCTGGGATTTGCAGTCCAGACTCACAGCAGCAGGACTCTGCAGGGTTGGTCATCACTTCCTCTTCCAGCTTCCAGTGCCTCTGGGATTTGTAGTCCACAGTCAGAGGCAGCAATAAGTTTATCATGGCTGGGCAGCTCTGTACTTGGGGGAAGGGAAATTTAACCCCCATCCCTGGCCTCAGACCCCAGCAAGGGTTTAGTGAGCCAACCAGTGAAGCCAGTGAGCCAGCCCTTGCTGCTCCAGCTAGGGAGCAGAGACGCAGGGCCACCCCCGCTCTCAGGAGCAGACAGCACAACCCAGCCCAGGGATGCAAAATGCTGGGATACTGGGGGACTCTGGTTGAACTTGAACCAGAAAGGGGTCTGGGACAGAATTTCCATAAACCGGTTTGACCCAAATCAGTTGTCTGATATTACATTCAACCAGGTTCACCTTAAATCACTTTCAAGCCATTTTGAAATTGGTTCATGCGCACTGAACTTCTATTTTGTTACAGTTTTAAACCCGTTCTGATTACTTGAACCAGTTTGTGTGTCACTTCTGCCCCTACCCTAGACTTTAAGAGTCAAAAAGAGAACTGCAGGATCATTTAGTGAGGCCTTGTCCTTGTTCACACTGACTGTAAAGGTGAAGCATCAATTGAGATTATTTGGGGTACAATTCAAGTGTCCTCTTACACATATAGGACTTCCATTTTTCTCAACCCTTTTTGACATTGCTTTAACAAATCTACAATCCATCAACCTTTTTATGCCAGGGATACTTTGCATTCTTTAACTTGTCCCTTATATTCATTTCTCCCAACTGTACTGCATTCCATTCTTTCAGTTTTTCCTTTTATATTTACTATATGTGAGAAATGCTAAAATGAAAAAAAAAGACACTTTAAGCAATGATTTCTATTCTTTACATAATGTTCTCAGAGGTTCCACATGACAATGCTGGCAGATGTTGATGCATGCAATGTTTTAGCTAAGCCAGTGATTGACAGGTACACCAGTATTTTTGCAATCTGGACTGACTGTTACACAGAGTAAATGCTAATCCTTATCCATTCAGTTGTTTCTTCACATTATTCATTTTTCCCCCTCCGGTATAAAAAAATGACTTGTTTGTTACTTTCCTTAGTCAATGCTTTTGTGCCAATGGACAATGAACACACGTGGACAACTATTCTCTGATGGGACAAAGGCAATGATCGCCATATTAGAGAATATCCACAAGTAAAATCTATGGGCTATGACACCTGGGGTGCCAAGAAATACATCTCCTAGCTGAGATTAATTGAAGTATACCTAGAGATTTTGCATGCACAGATAGGTACCTTGTTTTATCAAGACTACTTTCCATGCAGAAAAACCTTATAATAAAAACCTACACTCTACTCTGTTTTAAATTAGGCACCATTAGGTATGTGTGCTCAGGAGATGGACATTTTTTTTTCCTGATTTAATTGGGTGTTAGGTTCTGAGCATTCCAAGGAGTAAACTGTAGAAGACTGATATCCTAGTTTATAATGCTGGATTAAAAATAAGGAGAGGGCATATTTTAAGCAAGCTATCTAGGAAATGCATTTTCAGCAAGAAGATTCAGCTTGGAACAATCAAAAGCAAATCTGGAAGGGAGTTTGATTTGAAAACATTTTCACCTAAAATTCTACTCCGAACAAAAGTTAGTCTCTTGTAGCACAACAGAAAGTTAAGTTTAACAAATTGTGTATAAACCAATCAATTTATAAAAGAAAAAAAAGTAAAGGTCTCAGCCTCAATAAAAGTAGAGACAGCAGACACTTCTACTTAAAGTTGCTAGTATAAATATGTAAAACCTAGGCACATACACTAACTGCCACCTTTTTATAAAAATATACATGTAAGAATTGGAAGCATATAACACAGCAATTCAGGTCTTTTTTAATCCTTGTGACTTAAACTATGGACCATCCTGTGCTGGCAACGACAGTTCAGTGCCACCCGCTTGTTGTTCCAAAAGATTTGTGTCCATCACTCTTTATCATAGGTAAGTAACAATGTGGTAAAGCCAATGGAATGGGAAAAGAATGTGAGGACCAGGCATCTTTGTGGTATTCCAGACTGACTGTACGTACTGGAAGTCTGTCAAGGAAACTTGTATTAATGGGACCTCTGGACCAAATATGTAGAATATCTGCATTTTACATTGATTAGCTGAACTGAACTTCTTGAAATTTAATGACCACTCTGCTAGCAAGCCCAGGCTGTTTCTTGTCTATTTAATTTAATCAACTTGCAGGACAATGAATTTAGAGATCAAAAACCATGTTCAGCCACATGGTAATCCTGTACCATTTGCATGGAAGTAAACAGAGTCTGTTTCTATATTTGTAAGGAATGAATTTGGCATATATGTATAAGCTGTTAGACTTTTTTAAAAGCAGCACAATAATGAGCACTTGTCCTCTACTATTGAGCATTAAGGTATGAATTCCTACGTTGACAGTCCAGCTGTTATAGGCTTAAAGATGAAATTTGTATGCCCACTAAACCACAAAGTGAAAAATCAGAAGAGTAAGACATACTAAAAGATAAAGGATAGAAGAGCATTTCTAGAGAGAAACAAGACAGGGCAGAAGGAACATATCATTCCTTTTCTGAGCTGGATCAATTCTGTTGAATCACTGTCAAAATTAAATCAGAATACATGAGAACTAGCAGCCTAATTCTTAAAGTATTTAGGTGCCTAAAGATGCAAAATGATTCTTAATGGCATTTTCAGAAGTGCCTAGGTACAAGAGCTGGTTAGTACACTTGAGAGGAGAATCCAGAGTCAGATACCTGCACTCTGTGACTTGAAATCCCAGAAAAAGTTAAAATTAAACAGTTATTTACCTGGAGAAACTGATTAAGGATCATAATATAGGCATGTACGGACCTCATATTCATGAGATCTTTTTTAATGGCACATATAACTGACTATATATGAGGGCTGTGCAAAACAGCACCATTTCATTTTGACTTCAATTTCACCACTTTGAAGGGACAGTGTTTTGTTTCAGGTTTCATTTCATTTTGAAAGCAGTGCTCTGTTTCACTTTGTCAAAACACTTTTGCCCTTTTGACGCTGTTTGGATGTTGTGCCCATAGGCTATAATGGGGAATCACAAAAATGGCTCAAACTTTGTCATTTCGTGCCTAATATGGATGAAACTTGCAGGGATGGTAGCTGTTTATGAGGGCATGAAGCATGCCAAGTTTCAAGGAGATGAGTGCAGAGGTTTCTGGGAGACCACACTTCAAAGTGTTCAAAGCAAAACTCATGACAGTTGCCAGCAGCGACAGTCTCCTGTCATCCAGCCCACAGATCCAGGGGACTCCTTCCAGGGGTGCGGGACCCCAAATCTGTGCACCAGATGACAGCAGGCGGCTGCCGCCACCTGGGACTGGTACGGGGCACAGCCTGCGCCCAGTGCTGGGAAGAGTGGCAGCAGCCTTCTTTCATCTGGCATGCATATCAGGGGCCTACATCCTGGGAAGAGTCCAGCACAGCCCCACAGCCCTCCCAGGGTGGAGGTCCCCAATCTACATGCTGGATGACAAGAGGCTGCTGCTGCTGCCTGGGATCGGCGCTTGGCACAGCCCACACGTGGTACCAGGAAGACCCCATACTCACCCGCTCACTCCCAGTGCCCCAACGCAGCCCCGCAGTACAGGTGGCAAGCAGCATTTAGTCCTGATCCCGCATGCCCTGTAGACTGGAGTGAGCAGCAGCGGTGGGGAATGAGCTAGTGTTCAGCACAGGAGAAAAGTGGCCGCTCCCCCTCCCCGTGGCTGGCGCCCTGTGCTGCAGGCACTCCCTGGGTCTGCCCAGTGAACAGGGTGCCAGCCACAGGGTGGGGGGGGACCACTTTTCCCCCCATGCTGAGCACCAGCTTGTTTCCTGAAGGTGAGCGTGGGATGCATGGGATTGGGGCTGCACACTGGTCGCTGCCTGTACTCTGGGGCTCTGGCACTGGGAGTGAGCAGGCCCACAGAAGCCAGCAGCAACTGGGTGGGAGCACAGGGCCAAGGCCTGTGCCCCAGAGCCGGAGCCAACACAGAGGCAGCAGTGAAGCAGCCACACCACAGCCTAGTGCAGCATGGGCTCCAGCTGGCAGCCACACCAAACACTGCCCGGTGGGGGCGAGTGGAGGGGCCATTTCCCTCTGCGCCCAGCAGCAGCTTCTGCCCACCTGCTGCTGCAACAGTTCAGCCCGACATGTGAGTCTAGAGCCAGCGTGGGGTCCAGATTAGCAGCAGCAGCAGGTTACAAGCTGGTACTTAGCGTGGGGAAAAGCAGCCACTCCCTGTCCCTGTGGCCAGCACCCTATGCTGCAGCCACTCAGAGCCCACACGGGGCTGCCTGTGCCTGCTCTCTGGTGATGTGGCAGAGAGGCAGGGCATCCCCACCCAGGCAGTGAGCAACTGCAGCACAGGGTGCCAGCCAAGGGGTGGGGGGAGGCTGCTTTTCCCCTGCACTGAGCACACGCTCATTCCCTGCCACTGCTGCTCACTCCAATTCGTGGGGCATACAGAGTCCCCTGCATGCTGCTCCCCACCTGTACCATTTGACTGGGGTGGGGGCACTAGGAGTGTGCAGGTGAGCACAGGGTCTTCCTGGCACTGGGCATGGGCAGCAGCAGCTTCCTGTCATGCCAGACTCTTGCCAGTGGTGTGGCCCTGCAATCTGTGTACCAGATGACAGGAAACTGCTCCTGCTGTCTGGGGCCAGCAGCAGCACCAACCTTCTTGGCAAGGCAGCAGCAGCCTCCTGTCATCCGGCATGCAGGATGCAGGATGGCCCCCAGGAGGAGTCCGGCACAGCTCTGCAGTCCTCCTGGGGGTGAAAGTCCCCAATCTGTGTGCCAGAAAGATTGGTGCTCCCACTGGCCCCAGCTGGCACCAACCACATGCTGTCATCCCACATGCAGATCCAGGGACCCACACCCCCAGGAGGGCTGCGGGGCTGTAACAGAGTCCTCCCAGGAGGTGTAAGCCCCTGGATCTGTGCACCGGATGACAGGAGGATGCCACTCATGCCAGTGGCAGCACCAATCTTCCTGGTGCTAGGTGCAGACTGTGCCCAGCGCTGGTCCCAGGTGGCGGCAGCAGCCTCCTGCCATTCAATACGCATATCAGGGACCCGCACCCCTGGCACAGCCCTCCTGGGGATGCGGGCCAGCCCCCAGTCTGCATGCCAGATGAGAGGAGACTGCTGCTGCTGGCTAGGACTGGTGCTGGGTGCAGCCTGTACCGAGCACCAGGAAGGCTGCTGCTGCCACTGGCCCTAGCCAGCAACAACAGCATGCTGTCATCCCACGCACAGATCCAGGGGCCCACAGCCTTGGGATGGCTGTGGGGCTGTGCCAGACTCCTCCCAGGGGGCACAGGCCCCCGGATCTGTGTGCCAGATGACAGGAGGCAGAGGCTGCCACTGCCGGCTAGTACTGGCACTGAAGCCAAGTAAGCCCAGCCTCGAAACTTGAAACATTTTGGAACTTTCGAAACATTTTAAGTGCCCGTGTTTTGTTTTGAAGCTGTTTCAAAGGCTTTTGTTTCATTTCAATTTTGCTGTTTCAAGCTTGAAATACATCGAAACAGCTTCAAAACGAAACACCCAGTGAAATGTCGCACAGCCCCGCTGTATGTATTTTGCCTCCCACACACAAGGGCATAAAGGATGGATGACTACAACTCTTCCTCAGTTTTCTTGTCCATGGTGTCTAGATAATGAAAAAAGGTGTTGTAGGATCTTGGCTGGCCACAACCTCTTGAAGCACTACAGCTTGCATGGGGTACATAATTAATATTTCTTAACACACCTGTCACTATGGATTCCATTGTAGACAACTGTTGGGCAGCACCCTCACTGGATGGCAGCAGACAGGAGTTGCAGTTGCGTCAGCTGAACAGCAATTTTAGAATTGCTCTTCTGAACTTGCAGTCTGACCTAACAGCTAAATCCAAGGCACAGTGTTTGACAAAGGTTAGTAGGGTACTCATCATAACTGCCTTACAGATTTCTGATATTTCTGAAGTTGCTTGTTCTCTGTTATAGTGACCCTTAATGTTCAGCAGGAGAGGTATACCAACTAACTGATAGTATAGTGAAATAAACTGTTACCCATATTGATATTCTTTGTGAGGTAAAGGCCTGACATTCAGAACACCCGGCTATAGCTAGATATGAAAGGGGCAACAATCTGAATAACTTAGTCCTATCAGTGTAAGAAAACAAGCTTTAATTTACCTAGTACATTTAATTTTATTTTCTTCCAGTACTGAGTGTAGCTTGGAGCAAAGACTAGCAGCTTAGATAAATTCTGGGACTAATTTAGGAATGGACTTTCAGTAAGAGTTTTGCATCATCTTACCACTATTACAATTTGTAATGGCAAGTTCAGCCACATGAGCCTGATGCACACATTCCTACTTCAATCTATCCCTTCGTTGGAAAGCTATGTTTTTTTCAAAACACAAATCATCTCTCATGGCCTATACAGTTTTGAATATGCCTATTGCCTGAAGCCACAGCCCTGGCCATTGACCTTGTGGTCATTTTAGATGCATCCATCGTTGTCTGCTGTGATATTTTTGCAACCAGATCCTTGTCCTCAGTCGTGCCTTTGGTGGACTCTGATTTCTTGTATACTATAAAGACAAACAGGGTTCACAGATGTAAGTGGACATAATATTTACCTTACTCATAGCTAGGGTAGAATAGAGGCTCAAATTAATGTTTAAAGTGCTTTGAAATCTTTGAATGAAACAGTAAATGTATGATTATTTTAAAATTATAAATGGCATCAAAAGCTTTTGATTGGTCTCTCTGTTGTTAAAATCCAATTTGGAATAAAATATTATTCAAATGATTTAATATTGTGAAATATTCATTATAAAGACAAACCTTTCTCATAATGCAGCAAACAAGTAAAAGGGGGGAAGAGTTCACTTTTACTATACAATTCTTTTCTATTTTTATGAGTTTTTATACAGTGGTAAATGGTATGGCTGTACTGTTAGATACCCCTGTATTGTCATATTGAAGAACTCAGATTTAACCTGACCTACTCAGAATGGATATCCACACTACAGTATGTTATGAGACCTTTGTGATACTTCTTTGATAATTCTTTGCAAACCTCCATTAGAAACATGGAAAAGCCACTTCAAGAGTGCACACTTACAGCTTACTGTTTACCTATACACTCATAAGATCAAAACTCCCGGTCTTACTGTTTTTGTTAACAAGGAGCACTAAAAGTCTTCCCACATACTGAGTTTTGGTTTCCATTTTACAATCTGAGATGACAGACGGCACAAAAATGATGAGAAAACTGTGGGGAGGCTTCCAGAAGATTGATTCTCTCATCAGCTGATTCTTTTCTAGTTAGTCTTTTATTGACTACAAAGGTATAGCCAATGCAGAAAAGGAAAACCAGACTGCCCTGTTTAATCCTGAGGGCATTGGCAAAAGGTGATCACTTTTTGAGAAAACAGAGGCCTACAAGGAAATCAGCACACTGTATGAGCCGTTAAGCTGATTTAAACACACAAGGGATGCCTGGGGTTGAGCTCAAGATCTCTGAGGTGTGAGATGAGAATGAAACCATTCCACAGACTAATATTACTGAGCTTTAGTAGCAGGTGGTATAGTTGATCAGTCAGGAACCTGTCATTTGGAGAATAGGCCAATATATCTGAGAGACATGAAAAATCCTTCATTTTTCCCTTTTCCCACCAAGAATAAAAATACCACAATTGTGAACTTTGACAATTATCAACTACAAGTTTTCATAATTTAGACAAGTATAAATAAAGGACAGAACCAAAATATATTTAAAGAGTGCCTGGGGGAGACTGATAAAATAGTTGAAAAATAAAACAGTGCCATATAGTATATTACAGATACATTTATAACTATGGCACTCCATCTGTGATTCTGACTTGCTTCCTATCAGTCAGCATAGCTCACAATCCCACTCAAATAATAAAGGAAAATTCACATGTGAATATATAATGTCTAAGTACAATTTATTTCACATTCTGTACCTTACATCCTAGAATTCATGGTGAAGTATGCACACTGTGTGCATGTCAGAAGCTTCTTACTAGCCTCTTCAGGGGCAGAAGCTAAGGAAAAAAGATAGTCAAATCCTGCAGTGACAAATCCCCATTTGCCATTCATCACTCAACAACAGAAAAGCCACTCTTTAATTGATAGGAGCCAGGGCATGATACTGGCCAAAATGACAACTCCAGCAGACTTAAACTGCAATGCCAAAAATGTAGCAGCATTTTCTGCTCTTTTTATTTTTTTATTCATTCCTCCTTTTCTCCAATTTTGCCTTATTCCTCAATTTAACTACGGTTCTTGTAAGCTCAATGTTGCTATTGGCTGGTAAGCAATGTGAGAATGCAAAACCTAATGAAGATACAAAAAATGAAAAGCCTTTAATGGCATTTACCATCTACCTGAAAAGTCTTATGTTCCCCAGTTCTTAGCAAAGCTACAGTCTGGACTACTTTTGTGTACTTCTGACATGCTGCCACACTGTGCATGCAACACTATTAGCTTTTAAAATCTGGATGGGAAGAGGTAGGCTTTGCATACAAATCTCAGTGAATGCTGGCATTAAACAATCTTAAATCAAGCACTGGTGTTAATCCAACTAAAGAACAATCTCTCAGCAGTAACATCAATACACAATTCAACACAGATTGGCTAACACAATAATGTCCCAAAAGTTATAGTTTCACAGGCTGCATTCAGATGAGCATGGACATTTAGTTCTCCAGGAACAAGTAGCTGTGGCGCACCTGGGGCAGCAGCTACTTATCCCCAGGGAACGCCCTTGCCACATGCACTTTGGTATGCAAGTTACCCTGGGGGCGGTAGGGAAGGCTGAGGCTGGCTGGGCATGCAGGGTGTGAGATTTGTGGGGGGGGATGTGGGATTTGGGAGGGAAGATTGTGAGCGTGTGAGGTTTGTGGGGAGGTTGGGGAGTTAGTGGGTTGTTGTAGGGATTGTGGGAGTGAGGTTTGTGGGGGCTTGGGGCTGGTGGGGGATTTTGGGGTTGTGAGGTTTGTGGGTAGGGATGTGGGGTTTGTGAGTGGATTGTGGCTGTGGAGGGGACAGTGTGGGTGGGAGTGTTCAGGAGGAGTGGGTCTCCTGCCCACCCCCCGTACAGCCCCTCCCCCCTTCCAGCAGCAGTAGAGGCTGCAGGGCTCTCAGGGCCCACTGCTGGCAGAGTCCTCCTACTGTGGCCCAGCCTGGCCTCAGCTGCCTGAGACCCGGCATGCACTGGCACCTTTGCACAGGACCAGGCCACTCTTGATGTCACCCAGGGCCCTGGCACCACACACAAGAGCTGTGCATCGGGCCAGGCCAGGTTCTGCTTCCAAGTGCCCCACATGCTGTCAGGACAGGCCAGCTCCATGGAGGCAGAACCTACCCCCCCAGTGCATGGCCGTGGGGGGACTTTACCAGCACTGGGCCCTGAGGGCCCAATGGCTGCTGCTGCAGGGGTGGGGAAGGGTGTGGCACACAATGTGAGGGGTGAGCGGGCATAGACCCACCCCTCCTGAGCAGTCACTCGCTATACTCACACAGTCACCCCAACCCCCATGTCCCTACTTACTGGGACAGTGCCTAGGTCCGGGTCACTGCTGTAGCCTTGGTCTACTCCTATTTGCCCCAGGACACTGAGACAGTGTGCTGGAGCAACAGGGGAAGAGGCCAGGAATAGAGACAATGGCCGGGTGCCAGAGTGTCTCAGCCTCCGGTAGCTGCACCACTTTTTTCAGCCTTTTTTTGTGTTTTTTTAAATACTGGCATTTCCCACTATCAAATTTAGAGTCCAGGCTGCAAATATGCAGTGAGGAGAACATTTTTTAATTCCCAGCACGCCTCTTGCAGTGTCTCAAACTGCTTTGAGATGCCGGTACAGGCACATGCGCATTTCTCTGGATGTACCCACAGAATGCATGCAGTATCACCAAAACACCTGAATTTCAGTATGATAGTATAAAATCAGATGACTTTCACTGCACTCAGATATGTGAACTATTACCACTTTGTACCTGCAAACGTGAAACAAATAACTTTTGCTCATCAGAATAATGGCAATCATCAACGTGCAGTTGAGGAGGACGTTTTAGAAATGTGCAAAAACTTTGTATATTTAGTTTTAAGGTTCCCAACTTGAGTGAAAACAAAATTTAAATAAAAAACAATGAATAAAATTGTGAAAACCCCAAGTTAAATATTTCTAAGGTGCCTTATTTTATTCCGGACACATAAAGCCCCTTCCTCTGTGTGATATCCATACTCAGGACAAAAACAGTACATTTTATACACACCAACTGATCACAGGCTCACTCTCAGTCCAATGACTGGATATAGCCTGAACTACACTTTAACCAAAGCAAATCAACATTTAAAAGGAAGATTCAGCCTTCTCCAGTAGCCACCCTTTAATGGACTTCCATAACTACGTCTCCTAAATCCGTTGCATATTTTGCAGAAGGAATGGTTTTCTTGGATGATAACAGTGTGGACTGTTTCTACATCAGCCTGTTATCTGTTGTTACTGCATCTTACCCTCCTGTGCCTTATAAATTGTTCAAGAGTTCAGAATGAGTGAATATTCCCATATTATTATTGACATAATCGCTTGACAACTGCCTGTAGAATGAGAATAAATAAGCAGTTCCGCTAATCATCTGATTGACTGCACAGAATGTGCATAGTAGTACATTTCTGGAAAGTTTTTCCATTAAAGAATTTCAAATATAGTCATAGTTTTATTACAAATCTTCAGTGCAGTGAAGCATAATTTCATAACATGGAAAGTAACTATGAACTCATGTTTTAACCTTGTGTATATTATCTCAACTTCAATTGGCTTCTCAGCCAAAGATCTCTCCCCTTTTGTTTTGTATTAACAGAATCTTGGCTACATTTCTTTATTAGATTAATAACTCATAGAATCATAGAAAATTAGGGTTGGAAAGGACCTCAGGAGGTCATCTAGTCTAACCCCCTGCTCAAAGCAGTACTATCCCCAATTAGATCATCCAAACCAAGGCTTTGTCTACTCCAGTCTTAAAAAGCTCCAAGGATAGAGATTCCACAGCCACTCTGAGTATCCTGTTCCAGTGCTTCACTATGTTCCTACTGTTAAAGTTTTTCTTAATATCTAATCTAAACTTCCCTTGCTGCAGCTTGAGCATCTGAAACCATTGCTCCCTATTCTGTTATCTATCACAAAGTGCATGGCTACAGACATTGCATGAGGGTTCAAATGAAGACGTTTCAAGTAGCATCTTCAGTAACTTGTGCCTGCCTGCCTGTCAGCCTCCAAGCCATTTTCAGAATGGGAGGGGGGAAAGGGAGTGGAGGCAGTTTGGTCTGGGGTTTTTTCAGTCCTCACTGGAGAGCAGGTATATCAGAGGCCCCATGAGGTGGAGTGGCTCAAATTCACCCACCCCACCCTCCAGAGCTGGCCAGAGAACCCTTAGAACTAGCTCCTTCTGCTCCATTCACCTGCACTTCCATTTAGAAAACAGGGACAGGCTGGGTAGGAGGAGGGGCCAATGCTAGGGGAAACTGGCTGCAGGATGGCAGCCAGAAGCTAGATTCCCCTCCCCTCTAGAACCAACAGTGAACTTCTGTTTGGTCTGGGGCACTGTTATAACTCAGAACACTTCCTGCAAAGTGTTCTGAGCTACAGGGGGAGCTTCAGTTCTACCTGCACCCTGAGAAGTCTAGCACCATCTCCTTTGTAATCACCCTTCAGTCTTCTCTTCTCCAGACTAAATAAACCCAGTTCCCTCAGCCTCTCCTCCTAAGTCATGTGCCCCAGCCTCCTAACTAGTTTCACTGTCCTCCACTGGATTCTCTCCAATTTGTCCACACCCTTTACATAGTGGGGGATCAAAACTGGACACAGTACTCCAGATATGGCTGCACTAGTGCTGAATAGAAGGGAATAATCACTTCCCTCAGTCTGCTGGCATTGATCCTACTAATGCAGCCCAGTATACCATTAGCCTTCTGGGCTAGGGATAAACATTACACACCAGCGGGTTCAAGTGATCAGAAACCAGAAACTGGTTTAAACCTATAACAGAACAGACATTTAGTGCACATAAACCAGTTTGAAAACGGCTGAAACTGGTTTGAGATAAACCTGGCTGAATGTAGTAGCAGACTTAACTGATTTAGGTCAACTGGTTTATGCAATGTCTGTCCCAGACCCCTTGCTGGTTTAAGTTAAACCAGACTGTCCTGCATCCCAGCATGCTTTCTGGGCTGGTCAGGGCTCTGACCCTTCCCCTCTGCTTCCTGGCTCAAGCTCCAGCAGAGGCTTGCAGGCACAGCAGGATCTGCCTGGCTTCCCCATACTCCCCTCATTTCCTCCCTTCCCCCACTCTACTTAGCAGAGATCTCTTCCTCCTCTTTCCCACAGCATGGGCTGTAAATAGCATGTGGTATGCTAGGTAATGCTGAGTGGTGTCTCTGTGTGTGTCTCTAATTTCACTGGGACAAGCAAACAGAATAGTGTGTGCTTAGGGCTTTTTGGAGCTAATCACCTGGTCAACTGGTAAGATTGGTGCATTCCTTGCTTTGGAAAAAGCTGTTTAAGGAGAGCTTGAACTAATGAATTAGGCTTTGTATTTTGATTGGGTGCTAAATGCTGATAAATGCTGTGTTATCAAGTGGGGGGGGAAGGGAAGGGTGCCTCCCTAATGAGAGCATCCTGCTGGGGTCTGGCCACACACCCCACTCAGCTCAAATTGTGGAAGGAAAAACTGGGCTGCTCTAGCACCCCCTGGCTTCTAGCCTGAGCCACTGCAGGTATGTGCCTGCATTTTTTCAGTCTAGAGGGGATGTCTGTGTGGTTACAAGCCAGTTTAGGCTAGCCAGGTTAGACTAACCTGCAAAGATTGAATCAATTCAGGCTCAGGCTTTTTGAATGTCTGTCCCTAGCCCTTGGCAACAAGGGCACATTGTTGAGTCATACACAGCTTATTGTCCACTGTAACCTCCAGCTAGTCTCCAGTCTGTGCTGGTGCATGGGATTGTCCTGTCTTATGTTCTGTCCTTACTGAACCTCACAGCTGCATCCACATGTGGTGTGGATGTTTGGTTTCCCAGGGACAACTAGTAGCAGTGCACCTTGCACCACCGCTAGTTGTCCCCAAAGAATGCCTGTGCCATGACCCCTCTGGCACACAGCAGGTTACTGCAGGTAGGCTAGGGGAGGCTAGGGCCAGCCCAGTGCTGGCCCCAGCAGCTTTACCCGGTGTCCTGTGGGCCTCCTGGGGCTGCAGCAGTGGCAACGCTGCTATGCAGAGCCTGGCCGGTAGCCGCAGTGCAGCTCTGGGTGGCCTGGCTCTGCTTTTGAGCGACATGCACTGCCCGTGTGTACACTGCTCCACTTTTTTTCTCCATGTATTTTTTTGACCCCTGGATATCCAGAGGTCAAAAGAACCCTTCCATGCTGCTCTCTTGAAGTGTGAAAAACATGAGGTATGTGGCACCGAAGATGTGTCTGCAGCAACACCTACCGTATGGCCATGCACAAATGGACATGGCCTGTGAGATTTCTTTTGGCCCAATCCTCCAAATTGTTGAGGTCTTTCAATCCTAGTCTTACCTTCCATGTATCTACTGCTCTCTCCAGTTTGGTGTCATCTGCAAACTTGCTGAGCATGCACTCCATCCAATCTTCCAAATCATTGTTGAAGATATTAAACAAAACTGGTAACAGGACTGACCCCTGGGGCACTCCACTTGATACTAGCTGCCAACTAGACATTAAGGCATTGATTAGTACCCTTTGAGTCTGATAATCCAGATAGCTTTCTATCCACCTTACAATCCATTCGTCTAATCCCTACTTCTTTATCTTTTTGCAAGAATGCTGTGGAGACCATATCGAAAGCCTTCCTGAAGTCAAGGTATATCATGCCTGCTGCTCTTCCTGCATCCACAGAGCCGGTCATCTCATCATAGAGGGCAATGAGGTTGGTCAGGCCTGATTGTTTCTAATCACCTTCTTCTCCTCCAAGTGCTTAGAAATGGATTAATTGAGAACCTGCTCCATGATTTTTCCATAGACAAAGGTGAGGCTGACTAGTTTGTAGTTTCCCAGATCCTCTTTCTTCCCTTTCTTAAATATAGACACTGTAGATGCCCTTCTCCAGTCATCCATGACATTTCCCACTCACCATGACTTTTCAAAGATAACACCACTGGCTCTGTAATCACAACTTTTTGCGGCAGGAGCCATATCTTCCTTCATCCTCGCGTACAAGCACATTATTGAGGTCTGAGATCTAATACATCAACAATTATTAACAATAAAGTAGTATATACCTAAAACCAATCATATAACCCTTATATTTTCATATAAGTGAACAGTAGAAATATACAAGTTATTTAAAAAAAAAAAATCAATCATGGTATGAAATTCTGCCAAAGAGGATCTGTGAGGTTGAATCTCCACTATAAGCTAATTCTTCAGTGCTGAGCTTCATCCTTTAGCAAAGATACTTTTCAGATAGGAGTCAACAGTGTAGTGACTTTCTGGGAGTGAACATAGAAAAACCATGGGAAGGAAATTAAAAATGATATTAACAACATACAATAAAAATGACATATAATAATTTCATTATCTTTGCATATTGCTTTGTGTAGATAATACACAAAGGATGATACAGGAATGGCTCAGTTTTAGACTGCCTGGCTTTTCCATCTATCATAAGGAAAGGTATCCTGGAGTTGGAAGGTATAGTAAATCATTTCACGTGCTATTTACTTTACGACTGCTTTCTCTTAATAGTACTAGCAAGTTATTTGCACTCTCAATCTCTTATTCCCATAGGTTTATTTTTGAGGAATTTCATTGATTTTTGCTACCAGTTACTAATTCTCACAGGAAGCATTACCCAAAATGCCATCCTTGTTAGTCCAATAGGTATTGTTTTCAAAGTTAAACTGCTGATTTTTGTTGGGTGCAGAAAAGTGTATATAAAAGAGGCAAATGTAAGCAAAACAGTTTGCTACAGTTAGCAGTCAGACAACCCCTTGTCTCTAAAGAGCCTTTGTTAAAATCCTAACTTCCCAACTTTCTTAAATGAGAGTCATATCTTTTTTGCACCAGACAAAACAATTACATTTAAAGAGGAGAAGGTACAGAAATAGGAAAAATATTAAAGATTACATGCCCATGCAGCAAGTAAAAAGATGACGTAGAGGGTGCTTAATTTACACACACACACATTCATATATACAACGTACAATTTGTGTATGAATATTTCAGAGGCTGTGTTTTTAGAATAATATAAAACAAATATTTGACTACTAGTAGAATATAAAACTTGTATTTAACCAGTATTTTTGCCCTCATTTAATAAGCAATAACACACATGCTTAAGATGTTTTAATAATAAAATTCCAAACACTTCATGTTGACCTGAATATTACATTCTACTGTATAGGTCATTGTAGCAGGGTGCCATCTTCAGCGGCATTTGAAAAGCCTGTGAGGGCACCCCAGAGTTCCTTTATATTCTAACTTTCCTCTGGGAATAAACTCCCCATCACTTTCCTGCCATGACTTGATATTCCTTGGTTCTTGAAGAGGAGGATGCCTCAGGGCTTCCCAGGTAGGTTCTATGGTCACCCTCAGAAAGGTGAGGAGCTTTTGCCTTAAGGGCTAATTGCACGCTCCAACCTTCCCTTAGTGTGCCCCGTGCCTCACAGATTCTATGCTAATATCTCTGTCAGGGCTTCAGCCTACTCGGCTTCTACCCCTTTTCCTCCAGCTTGGCTCACCAGCCTAGACCCAGTAGATAGGGCCTGACTCTGAGGCTCTAGCTCTTTAATGCACACTCGGCCCATGGTCCTATATAATGTCTATCACTGGGCCCCTGGCCTTTGTCTGCTACACCCCTCTGGGGCTGGGCTCTCCAGCCCTTTTACAGCTGTGCCCCCTCCAGATGCTATTGAGGCCTCCACCTCCCCTACAGCGTCCAATTTTAAACTACCAGTTTTAAACTATAACATAAATAGTAAGCCCCTGGGCTATAACAAAAAGTTAAGGGTGGTAATTAGCATTCTTACCTGTTTTCTTTTCATGAGCTCCCCATCTCCAAGTCTCCACTGCCAGATGCTCCTACTTGTAGAAGAGCTTGCTGGAGTTCACCGTCCATCTCAGCCTTCCCTCCCCTGGCTTGCTCAGGCCGGGGCTTATGTAGTTCTGACCTTAGGCTTTCTCACAGTCACCTGATAGATCCCACCACCTCACAGGCCTGTGGGCTTGGCCTTTAATCCCTGCTGTGCTGGCAGGTTGTGGTTGGAAAACTCAGGTCTTAAAGGGGCAATCCTGACTTTTCATAACAAGGCTAGGGTTCCATGTTACAGTCACATTAGTATATATTCTTTCCAATAAACCTATAGGGAATCTAATGCATAATAAGTCATTACCAACTTGTCATGATAACACCTGCTACCCAGTGGTATTCACATGTCATTCCCAAAACTTTGTATTAGGTTGAGGAATCATTTTTCCGGTGAAGGGCATAAGCCCCATCGCCTGATACATTTAAACAAACAAAAAAGGGAATAATTTTGCAATGACTGCAGGTGGGCTAGTCCACCTTAATACTCTTACTCATTTCTTAACTTCTATTATTTGCTATAAATACCTGCCTATTCTGTCCATGCCTAGAATCCACTTTTAACAGTGCTTGCAAAAACCATGCTTTCTGCTAGTAGTAGTTTCTAACTAATCTAGACAAGCATTATCCTTGAAGTAATCTACACTTTTCAAAAGTTAGTGTGGATAGACATTAACATAGTCTTGCCATCTCTCCCCCACAAAAAAAAAAAAATCCCTGTCCATGGGAAATCATGAATTAAACTGTTTAAAAGAGGACCATTGACATGGGTTCAACCACAGAGATTACTTTGGGCACAGTTGCAGTGTATCAAACCATAAGGTAGATGAAGTGATTCTTTATTCACTGATACACTAACATTCTCAAACTCCTGAAATATCTTAAGAATATTATGTGAGCAACTACTAGTTATTGGTGATGCCAAAAAATGCCACAGTGTAAAACTGTCAACATAATCAGGCACACAGGAGGGCGGACAACATCCCTTGGAGAGAAATGCCTTATTTTTGCTACAATTGAGCATTATTTTCTAATGGAATCAACGTTTATCCCACAACCAACACATTAGTATACCTGACAGTGAATATCTGATCTGATTTCATTGGTCTTAATAAAAAAATTACAAACAACTAGGCAAAATTACAAAAGATAGTGAGGCTGGAATATACAAGTAAGTTTATTCTGCATAAGGATATGCTGGTGATTCATTCTCACATAACTCACTGGTTACTCTATGTGCCTCCCCCTGTTCTTGATCCACAGAAAATATAGGTCTTTTCCAAACTTTAACTACAGATCTTGGATCTTTAGCTCAATGTATAAATATTCATTCTTTCAGCTCTGACAGTACCCCTTTCTTTCCCTGTTGTGTTGGCCAATATGACAGCCAGCATCCTTTAATGGCATACACAGAATATTTGTCAGCAAATATTCTAGAACAGTGGTGCCTTACTTTTTAGGCCCATGGGCTGGATGTGCAGTGCCAGATCCATTTGCAGGCTAGATCTAGTCTGTGGACCCGTTCCAGCTGACCTAGCTAGGGCCCAACCCAGCCCTGTGGAAACAGCTCAGCCAAGCCATTTCAGGCACATGGGGCTGCCCAGGACCCAATGCAGCCACACAGGAGTGGTTCACCCAGGCCCTGAGTCCACTCAGCATCACTAGGTCCCACTCCCCACCCTTTGCAGCTGCAACTGGCTGTAGTCAGGCCACTCTGGGCCATTTCCATGTGGCTGGACCGGACCCTGGTTTGATCCAACCATGTGAGAACAAAGCTTGATTTCTCCATGTGGGACTGGCCCAACTAGGGCCAATCCAAGTAAAGGGGCTTGGAAATTTAAAGGTAGGGGAGCAGTTGAAGTGCTAATTGCTGCCACTCCTCCAGTGCCAAATTTCAAGACCCTTGGGTAGACCTCTGGAATGGAATATGTGGTACCACAGGCTGAATCTGTCCCACGATGCCAGGTGTCGAGCACCTCTGTTCTAAAAGGAACAAAGAGCATCAATTCTATGAAAGAGAACCTCTAAATCTCTTACTTTCTAACAGCACTTTTCTTCTTTCTCCCTCTCTTCAAGGATTAATTTACAACAATATCACAGTGCCAGATCCGCCAGTTAGAAAAATATATGCAACTTGTGCATACATAACTGATGGCTTGTGCATATATAACTAATGGCAAAGTTCTGCTGCCAGTTTATAAACCCAGTTTATTAAAAAGAAAGTTTAGGCTCATCTTGACTTCCCCTTTTATAAATTTCATCTTGGATTTCCCTCCCTTTTGTCCCCCCAACGCATAATGACCATTTGCAAAGATTAAGAAAAATCCTTCCTGATCATTGCTCAGTCCTCAGAACAGAGATGCCAGCACAAAATTCTCCACCCCCTATCTTGATCTTAGTGTATGTTTTATCCTACCCCTTCATGAGAATGACACTGACATTAAAAGAGAACAAAAAAGGAGCAGTAGCAGCAAGCATGCTGAAGAATTTAACAATGGTGTAAGGATTGTTAAAATAGACAAAATAGAGAACACTTTTTTCAGGCAATATAACAATTTCTTCAACATGCTTCAAACGTTAACTTCATCTCATAAAATTAAAAATAAATTGTAGATTTTAATATCATGACAACTTGAAAAGTGCTATTAAGAAAAAAAGGAGGATTTACTTCTAGGACAATAAAACCTGAGATCAAATCTGGTCCTGCTTCCATCATCATTACTGCCATGAAAACAAATTAATGTTGCATCTTTTTTACTGTCCACATGGCCATCTTGGTAAAATAAACAACAATGTCTAATGATGTTGAAGCCTAAAATAACTGGTAAAGTTTTTTTATGCTTTAAGATGTTCTGCATTTTGATTGGTCATTGATGGCACCTCCTTGTCATACTGCAAGTTGCTGAGGCTGTGAAAGAGCACAAGAGTAGCCAGCCAATCAAATTATAGAACAATGAGAAGGTCAAAATAACATTGCATGTTGCTGTCCTTCCTAGAATGAATTGCATAAGGTATTAAAAGGTGGAAATTTAACCCCTTCTTAGTGTTCTATAATCCTGATTCTTATTACTCAAGTAAAATAGAGCAGGATGTCCCGCTAAGCCAGGGCAAGCAAAGAAGGATAAAACTCTCAAAAAGGAGGTTATAATTAAGGGTATCACTTGCCCCCTCATTCTGGCTTTTGTGTAAAAAAAAGAAAAAAGAAAAGAAAAGTTGCCAGTGAGGAGGAAATGGAAGTATCTTTTGTTATCCAAAGAAATGAACTATAGTTTTCATCCCACTAGGGGTTTCCACAGTAAATGGAGCTTTTCTTTCTTTCAGCCTTATTTTAGCAGTTCTCAGACTGACAAGCTGTTATAGCATCAAGTTATCTTCCACTGGAGCCATACCATGGAAAAGAGAGTCATATCTTTTTTCCACCAGACAAAATAATTACATTTAAAGAGAAGAAGGTACAGAAAAAGGAAAAATGTTAAAGATTACATTCACATGCATCATGTAGAAAAATGGTGTATAAAGTGCTTAATATACATACACACATTCATGTATAAAATGTACACTTTGTGTATGAATATTTCAGAGGTTCACATCAAATGAGGGCTGTGTTTTTCTACTTAAATCCAAGACCTCTAGCATTAGTTTTCTTACATTGATGGAGCCTAAACCTTATCTAACTGTCCATATTGTATATGGTTTGCAAGCTGCAGGCTGTATATCACAATTGTATTGTGCTGTTCACATTAGCACTACACGAACTGTAATAAGAATGAACAAGTGTTCCTTAAGGACTCTAGGATTTATGAAGGCAGTAAAGAGAGCACCCCCTTCTTTTCTGACATCTTTTGCCATTTAGATGGACAAGATTATATTTTCATCTGTGAATTTTCACAAGACCAGAGAAGTGCAGTATCTATAGAATATCTGCCCAGTGTTGCAGAGAAAACTATTTAAAGGCCAGAGATGTGTAGGACTGATACGAACATTTTTAATATGTTTTTGTTCTGATTTTAACAAAATTGAATCAGGCTATATTGTTGTTAGCAGCTGGGTATTATAGCATAGTAGGTAATTCAGGTTGAGAAAGCTCACTGGCTGAATGGACAGGCCTACTGGTGATAGTGGGAGCAATGACATGAGAAAAGAAGGAAATAAAGGGAAATGGAATGGCACCTGAAAAAAAAAATCTTATTTTTATTATTTTTAGTCTTTCTATTTTTTTCCATAGAAATTATGCAGAAAAATGCATTCATAGTCACAAAAACTGAGGCAGAAAGCTCAGCAGCTACTGGCAAAAGGGAAAAAAAGTTCACATAACTGCAATACACCACCCATCTCATTAATATAAGACCATGCATACACACCCAGTAGGGCTGTGGGAAGCTTTGGTCCCCAATTCAATTCGGCAGAGATTCAGCCCGATTCAGTGGCTGAATCTCCAAATCCAAATTGAATCAGAGGACTTCTAATCTCTCCGAATCGATTCAGAACCCTCTGATTCAATTTGGAGAGATTTGGTGATTTGGACGTAGATACAGCTTTAAATGTTTTTTTCTACATACCTCTAGGTAGCAGGGGCTCTGAATGCTGTGATGCTGGGGCAGATGTAGCATCCCAAGAAGCACAGGGGGCTCCCCAATGCATTCAGCAGCAGATCCACAAGTGGACCAGATGTACTTCCTGGTCCACCAGGGAGCAAACCGCCGTTCCCCACTAGCTCGGCGACTGGTGCCTCCTGGGTCTGCGAGGGGCACCCAGGGGCCCCCTGCAGCCAGTCACCAAGCCAGGTGGTGCAGGGGGGCCCTCTGTGTGCTCCCTGGCAGACCTGGAAGTGGACTGGAACTACCTCCAGTCCACTTCTGTGTTCACTGCCAAGCACAGTGGAAAATTCCCCCCACACACACACTCTGTGGGACACTTCATCCATCCCAGCACCGCAGTAATCACGATCCACATTGGTACCTCAAGGTATGTAGAAAAAGCTTTTAAAGCTGTGCCTGTGTCCAAATCACTGCATCAGCTGATCCCCCAAAGGTAAGTGGGGCAGAGGGACCAGACACAGCTCAGCCAGATCCAGAGGGGAAGCCCCCCAGATCCCCTTTAGCTGAGCCAGTAAGGAGTGATGCTCCTGAGCCACGTTGCACGAACAGGGCATGCAAACATGCCCGCTCTATAAAAGTGCTCCGGCATTTGCACTGGCAGGAAGGGCCAGGAGGGAGACTCCTGCACAGGTAGAACGAAAGCACCATACTAAACTATAAACAAACAGCAACTCATACAATGGTGTCAATGCAGAGTGCTTCTAGGGCCGCTGCCCAGGGGATGCAGCTAACCCAGGGCTTGTCTGAGGCCTCCACCCAGACAGAGCCCATGGGGGAGCTGGCATCCCCCTGCCCCCAGCCTGTGGGGGATGCCCAACAAGGCCAGGGGGGCAGGGATTGGGGGTCCCCACACCTGTCCTGCAGGCGCCCACCTTAGGGCCCTGGAGGCACAGGTGAGAGAGCTCCAAGAGGAGGTTAGCAGGCTGAGGGGAATCAGGGAGGTGGAGGATGAAATTGATGGTTATTTCCTTTCCCTGCACCCAAGGAAGAAGCACCCCAAGAGCTGCCTTTCACTGCAGAGTGGCAGACGGTCACCTTCAGAACAGGGCTGCTCACAGCAAAGCAGTACCAGTTCCTCCAGTCTGGCTGGAGAACAGATACAAGGCCCTGGCAACACTGCAGGAGAAAGAAGGAGAGGAGACAACTCCACACTCTCCATGCTCTGAACAGGCCAAAGGAGCTAAGCAGTCCCAGAGGAGGAAACGTCAAGTGATCATGATAGGTGACTGCATCCTAAGAGGTACAGAGGGCCTCATCTGTCGCCAGGACCCCTCAACACACAAGGTCTACTGCCTGCCTGGAGCAAAGATTCAGGACATGATGGGGATGATCCAGGACATGATCCAGCCCACCGATTACTACCCCATGGTCCTAATCCATGTGGGTGTTAATGATGTGGCCAGGAGAAGCCCTGATCACCTGATTGCAGACTATCATGCTCTGGGGTGTGTGCTGAGGGAGATAGGTGCACAGATGATATTCTCTTCTGTCCTACCAGTGAGCAGACATAGAAGATGACATGAGACCTGCATCACAGAGACCAACTGGTGGCTTCCAGAATGGTGTCTTGAGGCAGGCTTCGGCTTCCTAGACAATGACCCACACATCACAACGAGAGACATGCTCAGATGAGATGGGCTTCACCTTTCTCCCAAAGCTAAGTGTGTGTTCTCTTCCAGGTTGGTGGATCTCCTCCAGCAGGCTTTAAACTAGGCTCATCGGCTGAAGGGGAAGATGAGGGTGGAGGAAGCCTTGAGATACCCACAAGTACAGCCCAGGCTAGACCGACGAGCAGAACAAATACTCAGGTAAGCAACGGGGCCAGAGCAATGCTGAGATTAGGGAGGCAGTGCACACATCTTCAGGAGGCCTCAATGCCTCTACACAAACACTTGTAGTGTGGGTAACAAGCAGGAGAAACTTACCCTCCTGCTAGCTGACACCAACCCAGACATAGTGGGGCTCACAGAAATGTGGTGGGACCCAACACACGACTGGGTGGTGAATATCAAAGGCTACAGGCTGTACAGGAGGGACAGGACAAGGAGGAAAGGTGGAGGTGTGGCGCTCTACATCAAGGAGGAATACACATCCTCATCAAGAAGCACAGGGCTAAAATACAGGACCTCCATCTAACCCAGGAGGTGCCCAGCCCCACCAGAGGAGACACCCTGTTGGACCTGGTGCTGGCCATGGGCGATGACCTGGTGAGGGGGCTGCGGGTGCTCAACCACCTGAGCAACAGTGATCATCGCCTGCTGGAATTCATCATCCAGCACAAGGTGGCAAAGGCCTGCAGCAAGGCAGCAACCCTAGACTTCAGGAGGGTGGACTTCAACGAGCTAAGGAAAATAGTCGGGGAGGCACTGAGGTCCCGGAGGGGAGGGGAGTCGGGTGTCCAAGAAGCATGGTTGCTTCTTAAGGAGACGATCCTCCAAGCCCAAAGGGAGGTAATCCCAAAAAGGATCAGAAGGGACAGGAGGGTGCAAAAGCCCCCATGGCTCACCAAAAGCATCCAAAACATCTCCTAGCCAAAAGGAAGGTGTACACTCAATGGAAGAGAGGGGCTATCACCAGGGACCCCTGTGATTGCTCAGGGCTGTAGGGGGGCAGTTCAGAAGGCCAAGGCAGAGATGGAATTGGAGCTAGCTACCTGGATCAAGGACAACAAAAAGTCATTTTCTAAATACATAGGGGACAAAAAGAAGGTACCGGGTAACGTGGGACCCCTGCAAGATACACTAGGAAACCTGGTCATCACACCAGATGACAAAGCTAACCTATTTAACAACTTCTTTGCCTCCATTTTCCTGAGCAGGGACTGGATCAGCCCCCACAAGGTGACCCCATCAGGCCCCAGGGGAGGCGCACCCAGGCCAAGGGTCAGTGAGGATATGGTCAGGGAACTTCTGGAGGGACTGGATGTATTTAAATCAGCTGGTCCTAATGATCTCTACCCCAGAGTGCTGAGGGAATTAGCTGAGGCCATTGCAGGACCCCTGGCACAGCTTTACGAGCACTTGTGGTGCTCTGGTGTGGTGCCAGAGGACTGGAAGAGGGCCAATGTGGTTCCCATTTTCAAAAAAGGGAGGAAGGAGGACCCAGGAAACTATAGGCCAGTTAGTCTTACCTCAATCCTGGGTAAGCTTCTTGAGAGAATTATCCTTGCACATGTACACGAGGGGCCAGCAGGGGAGCTTATGCTCAGGGGCAACCAACATGGGTTCATTAGAGGCAGGTTCTGTCGGACCAACCTGGTGGCCTTCTATGACCAGATCACCAAATCCTTAGATGCAGGGATAGCAGTGGACGTAGTCTTTCTGGACTTTAGGAAGGCCTTCAACACTGTCTCTCACCCCATTCTCATTAAAAAACTGGGGGACTGTGGTGTCGACACCCACACAGTCAAATGGGTTGCTAACTGGCTGGAGGGCCACACCCAGAGAATGGTGTTGGATGGGTCATTTTTGACCTGGAGGGATGTGAGCAGTGGGGTTCTTCAGGGCTCAGTCCTCGGGCCCGCACTGTTCAACATCTTCATCAGTGACTTGGACAAGGAGGTAAAAAGCACCCTGTTCAAATTTGCTGATGATACTAAGATGTCGGGGGATATGGGCACACTAGACGGGAGGAACAGGCTGCAATCAGACCTAGACAGGTTACGGGGGTGGGTGGATGAGAACAGGATGGGTTTCAACACTGAAAAGTGCAAGGTGCTCCACCTGGGGAGGAAGAACCAGCACCATTCCTACAGGCTGGGGAACTCCCTTCTCGTCAGTGCAGAAGCAGAAAAGGATCTTCTGCCAAAATGAACATGGGCAAGCAGTGTGGGGACACAGTCAGGAAAGCCAACCGCACCTTGTCATGCATCCACAGATGCATCTCAAGCAGATTCAAGGAAGTGATCCTCCCCCTCTATGCGACACTGGTCAGGCCACAGTTGGAGTACTGTGTCCAGTTCTGGGCACCACACTTCAAGAGGGATGTGGACAACATGGAGAAGGCCCAGAGGAGGACCACTCATATGATCAGGGGGCAGCAGGGCAGGCCGTATGAGGAGAGGCTAAAGGACCTGAACCCGTTCAGCCAAGAGAAAGCTGAGGGGGGATCTAGTTGCCTGTTCCAAACTAGTCAGAGGGGACCAGCAGGCATTGGGGGAGTCCCTGTTCCCCCGAGCACTACCAGGAGTGACTAGAAATAATGGTCACAAGCGGGCAGAGGGTAAATTCAGATTAGACATCAGGAGGCACTACTTCACAGTCAGGGTGGCTAGGATCTGGAACCAACTTCTGAGCGAAGTGGTGTTGGCTGCTACCTTGCGGGTATTTAAGTGGAGGCTAGATGAACACCTTGCCAGAGTCGTTTGACCCCAGTACTCTTTCCTGCCATGGCAGGGGGTCGGACTTGATCTGCTCAGGTCCCTTCTGACCCTACCAACTATGAAACTGATTCACCTAATCAGCATACAATCGTCAGATTTGGATTCAGCTGAATCAAATCAGGGATAGTGGTCCAAATCAACAAATCAAATCACTGTCCCTGATTCAGACTGAATCTGAATCAAATAGGGCCTGTTTTGCATATCCCTAATACCCAGTAAGATGCCACCAGCTCCTGCAATATGGACCAAAATGGAACTGACCCAAAGATTATGCAGTTCAGTAGGTATTTCAATCTGTGTATATTCCACTTACATCACAATTCCGAAGTCAAGTAAAAGAATGCAATAATTATTCCCACTTTTCAAAATACTATTGATCCTTACATGAGATTTTTTTTGGCTAGTCCAAAAATAACACTCATGGTCTATTATCATCAGTCATCGTGATATAGGATGAGCATGGCCTTTTTATTACAAATTAATTAAAGCAAGGGTAAAGCAGTGGCTTTGTACAAAGTACTAAAGTTGGGTTGGAGTGTTGGCATGGCCTTGCTGCTAAAGGAAACGTGTGAGAAAATCATGCTTCTAAAGTAGTAAAACATCCATGGACAGTAATCATTGATTTGGTTAACTACTCTGGGATACACCTTTGGAGAAAGTTTGTCAGATACTTATCTAGGTGGCAACTAGAAAAATAAAAATACTCCAATGGGTCAGTTACACAACTGGATGTGTGCCAACACTGTTCCAAGTACAAATGTTAGGTACATTGCTTAAGATCTTTCCCTTGTTTGGATGGTTAAATAACTACATTCTCTCCAAGACAATCAGTCTGGGAAATGCACCAAGAGTCACTGACCCATTTTTCCCCTGTATTTAAAACAAGACACACATTTAAGTATTAACGATGCCGACATGTAGACAGATATACTGGCAGTGAGACTTCCAAACTTCTCCTTTCTTAAGATTTATAAAGTACTTCTTTGACCTAGAAACCTACCTGTCTGTGGTGCAAAACCACAAATGAAAGGCCATTATTAGATTGAGATTCACTCTAATGAGACCTACCATTGTCATGGGCAGGTGGTGTCGGATCCAATATTCGGTCAAAATATGGTCTCATGGGAAGAATGAGAAAGATGACTTAAATCATTATTTGTGGTCTTGTTCTTTGAAGAAAAAAGAGGAAAATGGATCTCTGTTGATAGGAAATTTAAATTCTAGGCTAGTGAAGAAAAAACTACCTGGCATCTCTCTAACAATTCAGAACCTGTCTTATACTCTTTAGGATGGACATTCAGGGAGGTTAGATTGAGTTAAAAATGGTCAACCAGTCTAAGGTAGTGGATAGGCTTGGGGGCAATGGAAGACAAATGGGATCCATGTTGGGGAATTGGGGGGGGTCATGGGGAAAGTGGGGTCTTCAGGGGGTCTGTGGGGGGTAAGCAGGGTCTGGAGGGTGGGAAAGGAGAATTGGGGAGACAAGCGGGGTCCATGGGGAAGATTAGAAGGGCAAGTAGTTCTGTGGGGGAGATTGAGGATTAAGTGGAGTCTACTGGGTGTATTGTGAGGAATCGGGGGGTTAGCAGGAACCAGGAGCATTTAGCAGGATCATGAGTGAAAGCGGGGTCTCCAGGTGGCTCAGAGGGATTGAGGGGATTAGTAGGATCTGCAGGGGGTTGGTGGGGACCAACAGGGTTTGACAGGATCAGGGGGGTAGTAGGGTCCATGGGGGACTTGCAGGGATGCGCCCCATTGATTTCAAACAGGAAAAACCACTGACTTTTTAATTTTAGTTGTTTAGAATATACCTACTCAAGATCAATTTAAAGCTGCCCTGGAGTGAATGGGTGTCCTTCCTTTGACTTCCTGGACGTTGCATCAGGTACCAGGTGCAGCACTGAGTTTCTCCTGGCTGCAGATGCTGCATGATAATTGAGGAAAAGGTGATAAGGATATATGTGTTCCTTGCAGTATGTACACCACAGCCACTGTGATTTTGTGAGTGAGCTAATTATCCTTCATTCTTTGAGTGAAGTGTGTAATATATATGTTTCTGAATTATGCTGTAGACTTTCCCCTAATCTTTTATGCACTAGCAGCCACATAGCCTGCTGAGGGGTACAAAACAGAGGTTGTAGAGATGTGTGACATGATAAAACACAACAAAACAAATCACCAAGTTAACACAATAGCAATTTTAGTAAATTTGTGGAAGGAGGCTTAAAGACAGGTTCACTGACATTAAATTGAGTGTATTATATTTTAATTTATTTTTATGAATTTTTTCTAAATGTTTCATCCCGCAGAGAACATACACATCAATAGCCAAATAGAAGATCATGCACAAAAGACAAAGATCACATTCCTCAAAGCTAGAGAGGTTTTATGCATAGTTGTTCCACCTTCTTCAATCTTCAAAGGAGGTCAATCATATAAATTCAGTAAAGACAGTAATGTGTGAATCTGATGCTACCCTGACCCCTCTCCACCTTCGAAAGCAACTCTAAAAGCTTAAACAGTAAAATTCAAGCAAAAAGGCACCTCCACTGCTGCCAGACAGATAGATAGCCTATGCCTGAACTCAATTTACAAAACAGAGACATCACTGTATGTTAGCCACTTTAATAGATTCAAGTTTACTTTCAGAATATACATCTACCTTCAGCAAACTGCAAAGCAAGAACAGAATAAAAATTGCTGACTGAGAAAGTGGTCAATAAGCCAGTAAGTGGCAATATGAAAAAAAGACAATTAACCACTGATATTAACTTTCTTTCTCAGTAGAGTACCTTACTCCCCTCTACAAAATCTGCCACTGATGGACTAGTTCATAATTCTACTAATCCAGAAAAGCTTAAAATAACTTGTGCACAATATATTGTAGAAAACTGTCAGGAGTTCTGATATAGTCACCCTGAGGTCTAATCCCATTATACTAGATGAAACACTACAAGCTTGCATACAAGGCAAACCCTACCCAAGAAACATCAAGAAAAATCTAAAGTACTGTAGGTGTCTGGCCTTAAGTGTTGCTAGAACAGTAACAAGCTGCAAGCAATCTCTGAATCTAGAAATGGCAGTAAATAGGATTGCTTTCAGTTTATGAGCTGGTAAGCCTGTTTCATGGAGTAGTTCACGGTGACTGACAGTTAAAACATTGGGTCATCCACTAGGACTTGTGCTACATGCCAAGTGGCACAAGGCCATGAAGACTGATGGCACCAAGAGAAAAATCTTACAACAAATGCTCATTTGATATAGCTACCTAGAGAGAAGATGAACAAAAGGTGGAGAAATAATTCAAAGGTGTAAACATCCCTCAAAAGAAACATCTGAGACTATACCAACAAAAGTAAATAGTATGTTTTTAAAATGTTGCTATTGTTTTGGCAATCAGCAGAACAATTGCTTGGTGAGATGAAATGAAAATAAAGTCCTTTCTCCTCAGAAAGGTTTAAAAAGGCTCAGTCGCTCCTCCTTGGAACCCCATCCTCTAAGATGGACTATTTTTCTTTGCTTCTCTGCTGCAATTCTTTGCAATTTGCTCTGTGTGTATGTGCATGAGAGTGTGAGTGAAAGTGTAAGAATGACGCTGAGAGTGAGATGCACCTTCGAAGAGACAGCGTTGTGGTATGTCAGGCTAACATAAGATTTTGTTCACCTAGAAAATGTATTCCGACGTGCTACTCTCTATTTCATTTTTAAATGTGAGGCAATATTTCCTGTCAGGAAAATTTTGGTAGGTGGAACTCTATAATAGCCCTTTTAGAAAGAAAATAGGGATTTGGGGAATGAAGGACTATTTACTATTAAATATAATGCAGTAAGTACAAAGTAGTGAAACAGTGAGTCATGTTTTATCTCAATTCACCCTAGAAAACAGCTGAGGAGATGAACACACACACACAATTAAAACTAAACTCGTAGTAGGAATTGAAGATAATGTCTGAGGAAAATTAATGAGCAAGCAGATATCTTGAATTGTTGTGAAGGGGTAGCAGCAGTGAGTTTAAGAATGGGCCAAAGAACTAAGGCATGTCATAGCTAAAATAGGATAGATTTATGTCAATACTGTACAGCAGGGCTGTGTGAAATTTCGGCAGCTGTATTGTTTTGGAGGTGTTTCCGGCTATTTCAGCACCGAAACACTGAATCTGAATCAAAACAGAAGGCTCCAAAATGTGTCAGAAATATTTTAGAGAATTTCAGCATTTCGGAGCCTGGCTTGCAGAGCAACAAAAACTAAGGAGGGGGTGGGGAAGAGGGCGGGAAGAACTGCTCCAGTATTGACATCTAGCCCATCTAGCTCCCAGTTCGATTCCCCAGCTCTCTGATAATTTCCCCAGCTGTTCCCAGGGGGTGCGGGTGCTTTGGATCTCCACCTGGGGTTTCAGCAGGCTGCTGCTGCAGTCTTCGGTTAGCAGCAGCCACTAGGCACAGCCTGCGGCAAGTGCTGAGATGACTACATTGCTACTGCTGGCCCCAGCCTGCATAGGCAGCCTGCTGAAACCTGGTGCACATGTCCAGAG
Organism: Crocodylus siamensis; assembly: GCF_052110815.1. NCBI lineage: Eukaryota > Metazoa > Chordata > Crocodylia > Crocodylidae > Crocodylus > Crocodylus siamensis. The sequence continues at coordinate 210,564,463 of NC_143398.1, read as the reverse complement.
GCCCATACCCCCACAAGAAGAGCTGGGGAAAATGATCAGAGAGCTGGGGAAACAAACCAGGAGCTGGAGAAATCAAACTGGGAGCTGGGGGGAATGTTCAGGTCCCAGTTCGATTCCCCAGCTCCCCGATATTTCCCACAGGTCCCTGAGTGATTCCCAGCTCTTCCCAGGGAGTGCAGGCCCCTGGATCTCTGGCAGGATGACAGCAGGCTGCTACTGCCTGCTGGGGATAGTGATGGCTCTGGGCTATTTCCCCAGCCAGCAGCAGCCTGCTGAAACCCAGTGCGCGATCTGGGCCCCGTGCCCCCTGGGAACAGCTGGGGGAATGATCAGAGAGCTGGGGAATTAATAGTGCTAGCAGGCTGCTGGAGCTGCCCCAGCTTCCAAACAGCACACAGCACCCTGTTCAGCTGTGCTGCACCGACACCATGGGGCACCTGCCACATGGGTGCCAGCTGGGGAAGGACAATCCCTGCTGCCCTCCACTGTTCCAAGTGGCACGGGGGGGATCAGGCTCTCCCATGAGCTCCAGAGGCCCTGATCACTGCTGCTGTAGCTAGTGAGTATGGTTGTTTTTTTTTTTTTTTAAGTGCCGAAAGACTGGCGCTGGGCAGGGGATGGGGCTGGGCAGAGCAGCCCTTGGGCTTCTCCTGTGGCTCCCCCACTGCAGCAGAGGCAGACACAGATGGAGGAGCCACAGGAGAAGCCACCATGGCTGCCCTGCCCAGCCCCATCCTCCACCTGGCCCCAGCCTCCTGGCACTTTAAAATAAATAAATAAATAAATAAATAAATAAATAAATAAGCCACTGGCTGCTAGGTGGGGGGAGGGTGATCCCTGCTTCTTCTCCCCTGTTCTGCCACAAATTCCCAGAGGCCCCATTCACCAGTGCTGCAGCTGGTGAATATGGGGCTTTTTTATTGCTTTTTTTTTTTTTTAAAGCTCCACACTCACCAGCTGTGGAGATGACAGCATGCTGCTGCTGCCAGCTGGGGTGAATACCAGCACTGGAGTCTGCCTGGCACAGCCCATGCTGTACACTGGGAAGAACCCAGTGCCGGCACTGGCCCCAGCCTGCAGCAGAGGCAGGCTGTCATTCCACCCACAGATTCTGGGACCTGCACCCCAGGAGGGCTGTCAGGCTGTGCCAGACTTTTCTCAGGGTATGCAGGCCCCTGGATGTGTATGCAGGATGACAGCATGCTGCCACTGCCAGCATGTAATACTAGTTTTGCTTTGAACAGTTTGAGGTGCAGATTCACAAAACCCCTGCACCTGTCTCCTTGAAACTTGGCAGGCTTCATGCCCGCAGAAGGGGCTACCATCCCTGCAATTTTCATCTGAATCAGGCAGGAAATTACAAAGTTATAGGCATTTTTATGATTCACCATTATAGCCTATAGCCAAAACACTAAAACAGCATCAAAACTCTCAAACAGATTTGGCTGAATTGAAATGGAACAGTTATCCAAAACACTGAAACAAATCACTGTGCCTCTGAGACACCAAATCCAAAACCGAAATGAAACAGCCATTTTGCACAGCCCTACTGTAAAGGAGCCATGAAGGCTAGAGGGAAATATTTAAGGAAATAACAGAACTAACTAAAATAAAATGATTTCTAATTACTGATATTATCATAATAGTAAGAAGTAGGAGGTGGAGTTATATCCTATGACAGTTATGGGCCCCTACAGTACACCAAGTTATTCTCTTAAGTTTATCTAATGTAAATATAAAATTAAGGGGAGTGCATTATTTGCATTCATTTCATTCTTCTTTTAAAAATGTTTGGTTTAGAATGAAAACCTCCAGGACCAGGGCCAGACATTACACCTAAACCAGTTTAAGTGATCAGAAACTGATTTAAACCTGTAACAGAACAGATGTTCAGTGCATATAAACCAATCTGAAAATTCCCGAAACTGGTTTGAGATGGTTGAATGTAGTCTCAGTTTATGCAATGTCTGTCCCAGACCCCTGGCTTGTTTAAGTTAGACCTGACTCCCCCAGCATCCCAGTATGTTTTCTGAGCTGGGCAGAGCTACCCCACCACCACCAACACCACCCCGCTCCGCTCCCTGACTGCAGCTCCAGAGACTGTGGGCTACTCCCCTCTCCCCCTCACCACTCCCTGCTAAGCAAGATTTCCCCCCTCCCCCCTGCCTTGCTAAGGAGGTGTCTGTGTATTAGCTAGCAGATCACCTGCTGGCTATGGTCCCATGCTGAATCAACAAGTAGAATCAACAGGCAGAATCAACAGGTAGCTAGTAATGTCCCTTTGTTGTTTTCTTAATGAGGTGATAATCATTCATTAGCAGTGATAAACACTGTTATCAATTCCCTGATGAGCTAATCAGAGCATCCTGCTGGGGCCTGACCATGCCTCCCTCAGCTTAGTTTCATAGAAGGAAGGGAGGGATGCTCTAGCACTCCCCAGCTTCTAGCCTGAGCCACTGCAGGCATGTGTCTGTATTTCTGGGATGTCTGGCTGGTTAAAAAAATCTATTTAGCCTAGCCACATTAAACTAACCTGAAAAGGATTGAATCAATTCAAGCTCAGGCTTCTTGAATGTCTGTCCCTAGCCCAGGTGCTGATACAATGATGTCTCTAACTATGGTAGCCTATATATTCCAGCAGACTGAAATGTATCCCAGTGCAAAGGGCCAGAACAAAGTGTAAGCCACATTTTAGTTTCCCCAAATCAGACACAAGTGAGTCACTGACCTAAAGTTGTGTCCTTACAAAAGGATGGATTTCACCTCTACAGTCTGTGCCTATGTAGCCTTTGACTGCAACTCTGGTATCCTTCATTACTATGTTCTGTAAAACAAAAACAAACTAAAAAATAAAACAAAACCCTGTTTCTAGAAAAAATAAGGGGTTTTCTTTTTAGGGGAAACCGGGGAAAATGTCTATAAGTAAAAGAAGTTTCCAGCCTAAAAGTGTTGAAATCTCATAAACAAACAGTATATTCTCCTAAATCCAAGATGGAACAAAAAGGATTATGAGGAGAGAGGAGATGGGATGAATTGAATCATTTTTCTGCTGGCTGGAATGCAGTGCAGATGCAATGATTTTTTTTTAAATGACATTTTTAACACTGACTTCATTTCCAAACCAAAACTGTGGTTTCAGCATCTAAAGTGCAAGTCCCCACCAGGCTAAGTTTTTATTAGTCAAAAAAGGCATATGAGCTAGGGACAGGCATTACACATAAACCAATTTAAGTGTTACTGGTTTCAACCTGTAAGAGAGCAGATGTTCAGTGCATATAAACCAGTTTGAAAATGCCTAAAACCAGTTTGAGATAAACCTGCTTGAATGTAATATCATACTTAACTGATTTGGGTTAAACCAGTTTATGCAATGTCTGTCCAAGACCCCTTTGCTGGCTTTAGTTAAACCAGACTCCTCCAGCATCCTGGCATGCTGTCTGGGATGGGCAGGGCTCTCTGATCAACAGCAGAGTTGGCCCCTCCCCTCTGCTCCTTGGCTGGAGCTCTGGCAGAGACTGCAGATGCCTGCCTGACTTCCCCCTGCTCCCCACATCCCCTCCCCACTCCCTGCTAAGCAGGAATTCCCAGTCCCCTCCACCTTACACAGACACAGCATGTGGTCTGCATTAGCTAGCAGACCACATGCTGGCTACAGTCCATGCTGTGGGAGATAGGACAAATACAAAATCAACAGGTAGCTGGTAATGCCCCTCTGTTGTTTTCTTAATTGGCTGATAAATACTGAGTTAGAGGTGATAAACACTGTGTTACCAATTCCCTGCTCGGCTGCTTGGGGAGGGGGAGGGGGAGGGGGAGGGGGAGGGGGAGGGCTCTCCCAAATCAAAGCCTCCTGCCAGGGCCTAGCCATGCGCCCCTCAACTCAGCACTGTCGAAGGGAAGGGAGGGCTGCTCTAGCACAATCCAGCTTCTAGCCTGAGCCACTGCAGGTATGTGCCTGCGTTTCTGGGATGTCTGTATGGTTACAAATTGGTTTAGCCTAGCCAGGTTAGACTAACATGCAAAGATTGAATCAATTCAGGCTCAGGCTTTTTCAATGTCTGCCCCTAGCCTTATTGCTCCCACCACCCTTGCCACAATTCCCTTCCCTTTATCCCATTCCCCAGCGCCTTCCAAGAACACACACTTTCTCTCTCTTGGCAACCCAGTAGGTCTCCTATCTCTACTGAAAACTATTTGTACAGTGAAGCTGCCTTTTTACTTTACAGATGAACACCAAAGTCCTTTGAGCCCCCGTGAAGTCCAGTTGGTGGACGCGGACAAAGGTCATCTCTGGTCCCAAGGCATCCTGTGCCAGGGTCACCATACCTCTGGAACTCCACAACAGATATGAACTCCTCACAGCAACATCAGCAGAGCCAGCAGAGTCACCGATTCCAGCACTTGGGGAAAGAAGGTAACCAACACCCACACCTGAGAAGAGATGCAGAGTGGTTGTTGTGGGAGATTCCCACTTTAGGGGGACAGAGGGTACAATCTGCCACCCCAATCCCTTAGCCCATGACGTCTGCTGCCCACAAGGGGCCTGTATCCAGGATGCAGCCAAGAGGATCCCAAAATGTATCTGGCCTTCCAACCATTACTCCATGCTCCTTATCCCTGTGGGCACAAATGACAAGGGTTGGAGCAATCCTGGCTGGGCCATGAGTGACTACAAGGCTCTGGGAGCTGGGATCAGAAGGTTAGGGGCACAAGTGTTTTTTTCCTCACTCCTCCCAGTTATGGGTCATGGGCACAGTAGGAAGAGATGTACTGAAGAGGTAAACAGAAGACCGAGGCATTGGTGCCACCGTGAAGGCTTCAGCTTTTTCAATCATAGTCCGTACCTCAGGGATAGAGACTTTGGTCTTCTGAGAAGAGACAGCCTCCACCTCACCTCAGTGGGAAAGAAGCTTTTTTTGACCAGTTTGGCTGACCTGCTTGACAGAGCTTTAAACTAAGCTCACCTGGGGATGGGCAGACAACCATCAGAACAACCCCAGGAAGAGATAAACACATAATCAACAGGTCAGAAAATACAATCGAACTTACTTCTACCCTAGCCCATGGACAGGACTCTCCTAAGTGTACAGAGAAACCTAGATCTTCCAGGGGCAGGCTTAGCTCCCTGTACACTAATGCCAGGAGCATGGGAAACAAACAGAAGGAACTGGCCCTCCTACTCAGCAATAACAAATATGATCTCATCAGGATAATGGAGACCTGGTGGGACCCCACCTATGACTGGACTACAGGTAGAAATGGCTATACCTTGTACAGGAGGAACCATGCTAGGAAGAACGGCGGGGGTATAGCTCTCTATGTCAAGGAGCAGTACAGTCCCTACTAGCTGACTTTTGCACCCAAGGACAACGACTTGAAACCCTCTGGGTTAGAATATGGGGAGAACATGTTGAAGGGGATATAACCATAGGAGTCTATTACAGACCTCCTAACCAGGAAGAAGAGCTTGACTGTGAATTCTCTAGGGAACTAACAGAGGCTGCACACTCTTGGTGCATGGTTGTCATAGGTGATTCCAACCACCCTGATATGTCATGGGAGGAGCATTCCACCAAATCTGATCTGTCATGTAGCTTTCTCACCTGCCTTAACAATCTCTATGAGACTCGAGAAGTCCATGGGCCAACAAGAGGTGAGGCACTGATAGATGGTTCTGGCCAAAGGGGATGATCTAGTGAGTGACCTGAGGATTGAAAGGAAGCTCGGTAACAGTGATCATGAGTTGACCACCTTCCTTGTCCTTCTTCAGATACATAGGAAGTCATATGAAAAATAAAGGCAACATTGGACTCTTGCTGAATCAAATGGGGCAGCTGACAACTGACATCCAGAAAAAAGCTAATCTCCTCAATGATCACTTTGCGTCAGTTTTTCACCAGCCTAAGGGGATCATTTTGCCAGGACACAGGATTACAAGGGTATGAGTGACCATACACCTACATTTGGTGAAGAGCTTGTGAGGGAACACCTTGAGAGGCTGGACACCCATAAGTCAGCAGGCCCTGATGAAATGCATCGAAGAGTGCTAAAAGAGTTGGCTGACATCTTAGCTTAGCCATTGGTGTGGCTATTTGAGAATTTGTGGCACTCGGGAGAGGTCCACAAACTGGAAGAGGGCCAATGTGGTTCTTATCTTCAAGAAAGGAAGGAAGGAAGATCCAGGGAACTACGGGCCAATCAATTTTACCTCAATCCCTGGAAAGATCTTGGAGAAAATTATCAAAGAATTCATCAATAACAGGCTGACAGAAGGCACCATTCTGAGAGATGCCCAATACAGCTTTGTTACAGGTAGGTCATGCCTGACCAACCTCGTCTTCTTCTATGACCAGGTGGCACATCACCTGAACAGGGGAGTAGAGGCTGATGTCATTTACTTGGATTTCAGAAAAGCCTTTAACTTGGTCTCCCATGATGTCCCCATGGCAAAACTGGGAAACTGCAGCCTGGACAACCTCATGGTTCAATGGCTGGGGAACTGGCTCTGTGATTGGACTCAAAGAGTGATAGTCAATGGAACCAAGTTAACATGGCGCATGGTGACCAATGGCGTCCCTCAGTGGTCAGTACTTGGACCAGTACTCTTTAATATATTCATTAATGATCTGGATTCAGGTGTCAGAAGTGGACTACCTAAGGTTGTGGATGACACCAAACTGTCGGGAAGAGTGGTTACACCAGAGAATAGGCTGAGGATTCAGGCCAACTTCAAGAGACTCACAAGGTGAGTGGATATAAACCTGATGACTTTCAATATAGAGAAATGCAAGGTGCTTCACCTTGGGAGAAAGAACCCACACCATACCTATAGACTCAGCAGTGATTAACTCACTAGCACTACATCTAAAAAAGACTTAGAGGTCATGATTGACCACAAGAAAAATATGAGCCACCAATACAATGCTGCAGCTGGTAAAGCAAATAAAACCCTGGCTTGCATCTACTAATGCATCTCAAACAAGACCCAAGATGTCATTCTCCTGCTTTACTTGGCTTTGGTGAGCCCGTAGCTGGAGTACTGAATCCAGTTCTGGGCTCCACACTTTAAAAAGGACGTGGAGAAGCTCAATAGAGTCCAGATGAGAGCCACACACATGATCAGAGGTCAAGAGAGCAGGCCTTATGAGCAGAGATTGACAGGCACGGGACTCTTCAGCTTGGAAAAGCATAGGCTTAGGGGGTACTTGGGGCAATCTATAAGTATATCAAGGGTGTACATCAGGACCTGGGAGAACGTCTGTTTACCAGGGCATTGGAAAACAAGGTCCCAAGGCCACAAACTGCTGGAAGACCGTTTTAGACTGGACATAAGGAAAAAGTTCATTACCATCTAACTTCAGCTGACTTCCTGCCCTTTGGGCAGGGGGCTGGATCCAGTGATCTCACAAGGTCCCATCCAGCCCTAATGTCTATGAAATGTATAAAATGTGCTTGAAAAGAGCATCCAAGACAACAATTCTGAGACATATAAGCCACAAAAGCTGCTTACCTTATCAGGGTGGAGATACCCCTTTGAAGTAAGAAAAATAAAAAGGGTGCCACAGTTATAGTGATGCCCACATATGTGAACTTTGTAGTGTGAACTTTGTAGTCCTAGAGGCAGAGGATGACAGATTTAGAGCAAGTCTTCTGGTTGCTGGATTTCATCAGTCCAGGTACTGTGCTAGCAATGAGAAAGAAAGTATCATTTTCTGCTCCTGACAGCTCCCCCTTAAATGTGCCTCTTAGATGTGGTGCCCTATGTCGCTGCCTATCTCTAGGCAGCCTCTGTTTCCATGGATGCTTTTAAAGATTTTAAATCCTTCTTTTCACCTGGAAATGTAAATTTGGAAACTCTATCAGAAGGATTGCCTAGTAAGTATTTTTAATCAAAAACTAAATTTTAGGGGATGCATTTATATCAAGCTTCCCTTAATGCAACCACAAAATTTGCAAGCACTTCAGTTTTGCACATATAAAACCTGCATTTGTGTGCATAAAACAGGTAATTATGCGAATGCTAACCTGCCCAGTCATCTGTTTTGTGTGCACAAATGCAGGCTTTCCGTGTTCATAATGGCTGAGCTAGCAAATTTGGATCTAAAAGTATAGCTGCGCCCACATTTATTTGTGTAGATTAATACATGAAAGGGAAAACACAAAAAGTGGGCTCTAAGAATAAAAAATAGAAAAGAAATGCCCATTAGTTTTCCCTACACTACCCTTGCAAAAACAGGGGGAAAGGAAAGAATACCTGTAATGTAACCAGCAAACCCGAACAACGAGCTCACTAATATTCCAACATACCCAAAAATACCAGCTGTCCTTTTCCCTACTCTTCCCAAAAAGTTAGCTTAAAATTCAACATATTCAGGATTAGAGATAAATGAAGACCTGGATCATGGCTGACTGGTGATGCTGGAATGTGACAGCTCATGGTTTGAGCCCAGCACTGAAACAGTTAATCCTAGCAAGAACAGGGGAGGAAACCAGAATGTGCTCAGCCATTGGCTTGACCTGGAAGGACAGAGACCTTGGGATTCCAGTGGCTGTACTGTATGAGCTACAGCACAAACACCTGTATTTGCTACAACTGTAGAAGTTATGGTAAGGGAGGCGGGGGGGACAGAGGTGGTCTCCTAGGTAACCAGGTCCCAAACCACAGGCAGATGACACACAAAACACGTCCATCACTGAGACAACTGGCTGCCAAGGGATTAAAATAAGGAATGGGTAAGTAGAAGAGGCTGCAGACTGGTTTCTGCAGTGCCATCAAAGTTGCCACAACCCTCTAGTCTGTACTCCCTTTAATAATCTAAACCCATATTTTCTTAGGAATTGCCCAGTCACACTAGTAACCCAGTTAATGGTGTGTACATGTACCAGAAATTTGTGCATAAAAATGCAGACAGTCTGAATACACATACACAGAAACGAGAGAGTTACAGATGTGTGACATTCCCATTAGAATCCAGGCGCTCTAACCCTAGACGATATTGAAAAGTGTTTTCTGATCTTAATTGTCACAATGGCTGTTCGGAAACCTGCCCAGATAATAGAAGCAGTATGGATTTCTCCTGTGTTGTAAGGCACCAGTTGGAGAAACAGGTTCTTGAGGAAAGCCAGAGACTGAAAAAGCTGGTAGAGCTTTTTATGTACTCACTGAGCATCAACTGTTAAAACATCCTCAAATGATAAGCTCCTGAGTCTCATGGCATTTGGCCAAAAACAGCAGGATTCTAAATCAGCAACAATGAGAGTAAAGTAAACTTTTCTCCACTATGAGCACTGATGTCAAAATCCGGGCAGTCCTCTAGGATAAGACAGATAATTTCAGTGGCATATGTCTCAGCTAATTCTGATCTTTTAAACACCAGCTAAAGCTATGGGGCAATATCTGTGGAAATCTAACCTCTCAAGGACACATGCATAGGGAAACAGATGGCTTGCAACAGACTGTTTAATCCCAAATCAAATAACAGAATCAGCACTTCAGGATGACTGCTTATACAGACACTTTTGTTAGACAGTGTGGTCCATTGCTTGGCATTATAGTGAATAGAGGCCACAATAATGTATATACTGTGCTAGTTAGCAACATGTAAAAGTTTAATATTTAAAAGGACAATGTGCCAAAAATTGCATGCAAGCTGACTGTACTTGTGAGCAAATCATTCAGACTTGGCTCAAAATGGTTCTCTCATTTCATCTAGCAGTAAATGCAGTAACACGTTAATTTTTTTCCTTGTCCTTAGCTCTTTAGTAAAGTGCCATTAAGTAGTTCTGTCAAAACGCCAGTTCAATTCCACCTGTTCTGTGGGGGAAACTGGCCATTCTAAAGCTTCTAAAACTGTCAGGCTAGCAAAAATATAATTCTTTTAAAACATTTCTAGAGCATCTCGTGCCGCATGGTGTGCATGAGGAAACTGATAAATTCTATAGATGACCAAAAAGCGACAAAAAGTCAAGAACGCTAGAAGATATCAACAGCAACACTTCTGGTAATTCACTTCGGCATATAATCTTGAAAGCAACCAAGTAACAATTTAATTGCTTGTTTTGTTTTTAGGAACAGTCCTACTATATTTTAAACAGTGTATACTTTAATATACATCTTATTTATTAGTTCAGACAACCTAAATTAATAGTCCTATACTCAGAGGCCAAAATGTCAATGACCTGGTTTGGGGAATTTCTTAGTTCTTGCCAATTAAGCCAATGGGATGTGGTGCTTAGTATCTCTGAAAGTAGAATCTTATCTTAGTGTCTAAATATGAATTTATTTGAAGTTTCTACATGTCCATCCAAAGCCATTATCTGAAGCTTCTGTTGTTTTTAATATAACCATCTGACATGTTCTCAAATAGAAAATAAACCAAGCACCCTATAGGAAAATTAACTAACCAGCACAAGAGATACAGTTCATTTGTTTACTGAGTGACCTGTACAATCTGCAATTATATTACGTTTTGGTAGCACTGGAATTATGTTGCAGCTGTGGTGGTCCAGAAAACATGAAAAAAGAAAGGATTCTTGTAGGTGATATCTTTTATTGACTAACTGCATGTTCGAGATAGACTTAGATAGGCATTCATTCTGCAGTCAACCCCTTTCCACCGCTTAACCAAACTGGGGTAATCCCACACTGGGAAAAGTGGGACTGCCCCACTCCTCAAGGTCCCTGGGAGCAAGAGTGGAGTAGCAAGGAAAGACTGGGGCCTGGGGAATGAGTGGGTAGCAACCTCCTCTGTTCCAATGTGAGTATCCAGGAGCAGAATGGAGGGAGCAGTAGGGGAAAGCCACCGGCTTGTTCCCGAAGACAGGCATTGCCAAATTTGGAGAAGTCAGGGAGTAATTGCAACTGGTCCCCTCCCCTCTTAGACCTGTCTGGGAGACAAGGGGAGCAGTGAGGCAAAGCCCCTGCCCACGCCTCAAATTCAGGACACCAGTCTAAGGAATGGGCAGGGAACAAGGATGCCGACGGCCAGGAGACAAGTGGAAGCACAAGCAGGACAATGCGTTCTGTGAGTTCCCCTGACTTTCTTCCTTTTTCATGTCCTTGTGACAAGGTATTTAGCAGAATTTGCAGATTTGTTGAGATGTAACAAGGATGTTCCATGGGTGCTTCTGCAACCTCTGCACTGTCAACCATGTGCCTTTGCACCCATGACACCCCAATCCCATTCCCCTGACTGAGCATACCCCAGTCTGGGGAAGCATGGGGAGTGATGCCTTACTGCTTCGCTCCCCTCCTGGACCAGACCAGACCAGACCAGACCAAGTATTCACTCTTCTGGTTGACACTTGGAAGAATCTATATCCTAGAAGGGACATGTTTTCTGGGGGAAACTGAGCAAATGTTTGTACATTCATAGTTTCCACCAGGAGATCAGCAATTCTCTTAGTAGAAATCTAATGCCTGTATCTGGCCTTAGACAAGTTTTTGAATGCACTGTCTTCTTCTTCAGGTCTACAGAAGAATAAATCATATTCAAAAGGTTTTTGAAGAGTGGAAACAGACATTATCTTTCTATGCCTTTGTGGTGGCACAAAGCGAAAACAAATAGATGTCCACATCTTTCACTGTGCCCTAAATGCCCAAAATTCTGAAATGGAGGGCAGATCACAGGCAGCCAGAAGCTGCCTAAACTCTCTAGCTACCCTGGGCAGGAGTTCAGGGCCCTGACCTGCAAACCAGGAATTCCTGCACAGGATCAGGCCTTTCAAGGCCATGGGGAGCCTACCCAGCTTTTCCCACTAACTGAGACATGCTCCCAGGATCTCAGGGCTGTATCTGAGTAAGCGGGAATAACTGGAGTTTCCCCACTTACCCAGATGTGTCCCTAGGATCTCCTGAATATGTCTGGGTAAGTAGGGAAGGTGTGCAGGCTCTCCTAGGGCTTGTGCAGGAATTCCAAGGGTTCACAGGACAAGGTCCTTCAAGCCCTAGGAGAACACATTGCCCATTGTCCCACAGTACCAATGGGTAGGACAATAGGCGATACGCATTTCACCCAATGAAGTGGGTTAGCTGTGCTGGGACATATCCTGGCACAGATGATTTGCTTAATTTGGTGATGTCCATAAGCCTATCCCAACCATGAAGTTGGCCCATTACTAGCTATTGCCCACAAAAAAACAATGCCCCTCACAATTATATTATGGATGAGGGGACTGAGTGGCAGGGGAATATGAAGAGTATATTTATGCTTGGGACAAAGAGATGGCTTAGAATATGAACTCCAAGAAGTTAAGTTAAAGGTCCTGAATCTATAAGATGCTCGAAGTATACTGTGAAATATCAAACATTCTTAATGCTCTTTAACAGACATATAAGGGTACTCAGGACCTGTCAGGATCAAGCCCTTATCTCATACCATGAGCTCAATGAAGCCCAGGAGCAGAAGTAAAAGTATCTATTAATCTTTTTTAGGCACCCTGCTACACATGCAGGTAAAGGTGCAATGGGATTTAATGCATGATCCACACAATTTCACCTCCTGCTGTGCCACAGGAGGTACATGACAGGAGGCACAACTGTGGGATCACACATTAGATCCCATCTCACCTTATCACCAGATCAAGGGGAGCCTGATCCTGGGCTCCCTCTACACTGGCAAGAAGGAAGGTCCCACATTTAGATGCCCCCTCAACTGAGGGGGCTCCCAGCCATGGGGGTGCTCCACTCACCCCTGCAGCTGAAAGGATCACAGTAGCTGTTATCTCCCAGGCTTGGGGGTGCATGAACCCCTGAGCCCTAGCAATCAGGGGGCATGAAATCCCTGAGCTCTGGAGATTACAGCTGCTCTGCTATGATCCATAGGGCTGGGAGGTGTATGAAACCCCCAGGCCCTGGAGACTGTGGCTATTACAATCCCTAGGGCTCAGTGGTTTCATGCACTACTGAGTCCTATGGATCACAGGTGCTCAATCCATAGGGCCTGAGGGTTTCACACATCTAGAGCTCAGGTTTTCATGTTGGACATGGTGCACCCCTGTGGCTGGCAGCCCTGTCCTCTGCTGTGTCCAAATTAAAGCTCAAGACCAACCAGCTCTACAGTTAGTACATATTTAACATGAGTTCTAACTTTATAGCTGGTTGGAGCTTTTTATTGTGTGATAGCTACTTTGCACTTGTAGTTGGTCTTAAAGTAAAAGGTTAACCAGTTAATTTTGCCGTACCTATTGATGGGTAGAAAATTATATGTAGAGGTCTGGTTTTAGAAATTGGCTCATAGATAAAATAGATATTGTATTAGAACAATGGTCCAGGGCAACAGCAAGGGTTAACTGATTTCTAAAAACCTGTTTTGTCACAGTTTCACAGCCTTCACGAAAGACAGGGTGTCTGAGGCCAATGGATATACACATCCTGGGAAACTGAAAACATCCCAACTTTATTTTCATAATAGAGGTAGGCCTGGCTACAGTGCCCACTTGCAAAAGCCCTCGGGCTTTCCAGTTTTGGGGAAACAAATCAAATTAGGAGAGTACTGGTAAAACCCAGATTAGGATGTGTATATGTGACAGGTTTATGAAAAAGGGATTTTGGCTGACAAAATAGAATGTGGACAGTGTGACAACCACACAAAGACCAATTCATGATGCCCAAAGATGAAGAGTCCTTGGAGAAGAAAAAATGCAGAAGGAAGAGTTTCCAAAACAGCAGGTGGGCAGTTGCCGTCAGCCTCCAACCTCCAAGGTTGCTGACATTGGACATTCAAGCAAAGAACCTCAAGGTGGCATTTACATACTGGATGGATGGACCGCACACCTTGTGTATATTCTGGGCACTGGGGAAATTGGGTAACATATGTTGTAATCATCTTGCTTGCTTTGCTTGCATTGCTCTTATTTCCTATCAGTGTGTATCAATAAAATTTGCCTATTATCAACTGGTTGTTGTGGCTGGTCTGAAGGTTGTGTTCGCCCAGAAAAAGGCATTGGGATTGGGTTGTGAATCCAGTGCCAACACCTGTATCATGAGGAGAGCACATACAGCTGCTTTAATGCACAATAGCTTATTTTACATGTCATGTAAAAAACCATGCTAATATACTAATGCACAAGAAAATGTGGCTACTGCACATTAAGTGTCACTAAAAAAGTGTGTGCTTTTGCTATTGTGCAGCCTGATAATGATTTGTTTAGTACCTCACATTAGAGGTACTAAATTTATTGCACAATAGCAAAAGTGCATTAATGAACGCGTAGACACATACCCTGTAAATGAATGCATCCAAGCATTATTGCTGATGGAAGGAGTGTGGAAGAACTATGAGCTCTAGTTGCTGTTTTTCAGCTGAGATATCAAACTAAGGTTTTGCTGATCATTTGTGGAGTGTCCTAGACAAATTTTAAAAGCATTCTGCCTACTCAAGTTACACTTATAATTTATTTCCTTCTTAAAGCAGGTATCATGTTACTATGACATTTTGTCCCAGGGACAAATGTATTTCAGAGGTGAACAAGTCAAACAATGCTGAAAATCTGTAAAGAAGTTGGTTTGTCTAGGTTTTTTTGTAGATTGCTAGGGCTATATAAAGTTTTATTTGAATACATGCCTTCTGGACATTTCCAGTCTGATATAATCTCATCATACAATGAAAAATATTAAGAATTCAACAAAATCAATGAATTTACTGTAATTTGCCAGACAAAACCAAATGCCATCAAGTGATTTTGCCAAAATTTTCTTGATTAAATGGAACCAAGAAATTTTTGCTCCCTCATTGGTCAACAGCAATTTACATTTTAGACCTCCCTCACCTCTGCCTCCCCTGAAATATTACAAATTTTCATTCTGCTTACTGACACAGAAACAACAGAGCAGCAAATAGCATTTAGCATAACAAGGAAAAGAGAGATAATCTTTGAAGGAACCAGTAAAATTAAACTCTGACAGAAAAGTGTACTGAATCAGTATGCTAGTTAAATATAGATGACACTGACAAATAAACAGTCTATATTTGTTTGAAGAGCTTATTTTTTTCCCCCAGTATTATTGAAATGATGTCCTTATCTCAAGTACTTTTCACGTATTGGAGAAGTGGGAAATTTCACAAAGCCTGCATTAATGTTTTGCATTTCCATTCCAAGTGAAATGCTCTTCAGTAAGTAAACATGAGTATTCAATAACGCTGTAGCTGGAGACAATGGAAAAGCCCCCTGTTTCAAAATATATTGATAAGTAAATCATTTTAAAAGCACTGGATAATGCTGTTGAACACTGAAGGGCCGATTCACTCAAAGCTGAGAATAGGTCTGGTGTGATTTTTAGCACTCTCTTTTTTTCATTTGCTCATTGTGTTTGACAATACAGAGCAAGATGTTTGTATTATAACATTTTATAATTCTGTAGGTACTTGAGTAGATCATTTGAGAATAATCACATCTCTGTTAAGGACTAAGAGCATACCAAACAGAGCTGTGCGTGTTTTGTTTGGAATGTTTCACATATTTGTTTTTTCAGAACTGTTTTGCACAACTTTGCCCTCAAATTCCAACTCGATTGGGTTTGATCATCACACTTTTCTCATGGTCAAACTTTATAGCACATGTATAAGATATTAGCATTTGTATTGCACTGCAGCACAAAGGTCACAGTCAAAACTTGAGGCTCCATTATCCTGCAGAGGCATATCAAGTTAGAGTCTAAGATCTGCCCACTAGTTAGCATGGTAGCCAGTTTCTGACTGATGACACACAAGGGAGGAATCTGGCTAGCATCACATCCAGCCTTCTCTGACTCCGCAGATCTAAGTGACAAGAGACTCATTTACATATGGCTTATCATACCATTACATTCTATTCATCTGCCCAGGAACTAACATGATAATGTTTTCCTTTAAAAATAAAATGAGTTTTAAAGTACTATTTTTTCTTTTCATCACTAACCTACCCAGAATCTTTTGGGACTGCAATCCCCTAATCTTTCTCAATCCTGCATAAACCTTATTATCAGCAATCATCTATTAAATTTATACAGATTAGCAGGGGACTTGTAATATCAGAGGATGAGGCTTCTAAAAAAGATCTCATCTTCAAAGAAGTGGTTCTGAACCTCATCTGATTCTATTTCCATATGTTCTTCTCTAACTGAGGGTGTTCCACAATTTGCATCAAGAAATCTCCAAGAAATGCAGATTCCTGTGTCTAAGAGTTTTATCCTTGACCTTTCTAATGTAGAATCCCTACAGATATGTACATTGTGGAAGGACTGGTCGTCTCTGGTAGAGCTGTGTCCTATTCCATGAAGCATCCTATTGATTAAGACTGAGAGTTTGAATTTGATCTAGAAACCAAGAGGTAACTTGTGGAGTCTGCAGAATCTGATGCAAAGTGTTCTTCAGACCTTTTTGTTCAGTACTTGTACTTCTCAATGCTGCATGAGAAAAGTTTCTGAGAAGCCACTACGTTCAGTCTGAGACAGAATACGTTGCCATGGTCTATCCTAGTATCTCAGTGGCAAAGTCTTCAACTACAAAACCATGCTTAAAGATGACAAAAAACACAAGACTTGTGTCCTTGCATCCAGAGGAGTCAGGCAGGACCCTGAGTTTTTGTGCTGTCTTGACAATTGGTAGTCAGAAGCCCTCAATCAAAGAGAAGTTCAGTATTCTAGCAAGATTCTGACTTTTTCCATCTCTTCTCTCAATTTTTTTCATTGCTTGGGTCACCCTGAATTAAAGTTTGAACCAGCTGCATTTCATCCTTGCACTTATTTCTTCCAGACAATATATGTTATGATGTGCCAACTTATTGATTATACCTGGTCATATGTTTAACAAATAAATCCTTTTAAACAGATCAGACAGTCCATCCAGTAATCCAGACTGTGGCCTGACAGTCATGCAAATTCCAAGGCAAGGGAAAGGAAATACTATTTTTCTATCTTTGTTCAGCACTTACTCCAGATTCAACTTGAGCGGTCCCTACTGGTCACATAGGCTAGGCTCAGCCAATTCAGAAATAGAAGAAAAATATTATATGGTATATCCAATGTCACCCTTCTACTTACAGAGGTGCAACTGCAAACAGCGGGCTTGACATATTCTTGCCTTCATAAAGGGAAACAAGCTAGTAACAATATTTTCTCTGGATAAAGATGAAACTCATTCAAGTCACATTTGGAGCAGATCCAAAGTTTGAGTTGAATGTCCACCATACTCCTACACAGTATGTATGTCAACACGTGTAATTAGTCATAACTAAATTTACTGAGCATTAAGCTAGTAAACTGATTTTAGGCATGTGACTACATGTGCAGAATCTGGCACTAAATTTGTGCCAGGCCCCTCCAGTCTTGCCATGTACCCTTGCGGCCATTGGCTCCAGCCTCTGGTTCCAGCTGCTAGCCATACCCCATTGCTAGCACTTGGCAACCATCTTTAAAACACATCCCTGATCTGTGCTGCCTGGGCAGCCAGTTCCAGTGCACAGACAAGCAGCATAACGCAGACAGGCAGCATGTAGCAGCTCTGCTCCTGCCTCATCTGTGGTCCTCAGTAATGGCTGCCCCAGCCCCTGGCCCTGGCAGGGTCCCCTGATCCTCCTTGCTGACTCAATCATCCTGCTGGCCTGCCATGGTCACCATCACCTGGCTCACAACCATCTTGCTCTGCCCAGCTTCCCCACACAGTAGCCACCTAGCCGACCACTGCATGCCATCCTAGGGCCCCCGCTACCGCATAGCTGCTGCCACCAGCCAAAATGAGGGGCTCCAGGAGGCTACCACCAGGCCACAGTTGCCCTCCCAACTCTCCAGCCCCACCACATCTGGGCTCACTGTGCCAGCCAGGACTCATAGCAGTACCTGGTGCAACACTACTGGGATGCTGAGCAGTGGGTCAGCCCCTTCAAGATGACCCAGGCCATCTTTGCTGACCTACTTCACTAGTTCTGGCCCTACCTGAAGCTCCAGGACACTGGCATATTCCTGGCCCTAGCACTGGAATAAGCTGACCACTCCCACTGTCCTGGAGGTGTGTGGCACCCTCTAAAACAAGCTGGCAGACATCATCCTCCATGTCCATGACCCCCAGGTGTGGGTCACAGGGTTCTGTGCACCAGGGTCCCCCCCAGTGTCTTGGGGCCCTGTCCACGCCATGCTGGACACACATCACCTGTCCACCCCATGCAGACAAGCACTACTATAGCCACAGGGGGTTCCACTTGGTGGCTCCACCAGCAGTTGTTGATCACCAGGGATCTGGTTTTCCATTTCCCATGGAAAAATGGAGTACACAACAGATTTTACCTTTTACCAGAGGCAAACACAGATATCTCATTTTACCAGAGAAACCCGCAGATTTTACAATTTTGCAATAAGCTCCCTGTAGGCTGGCAGATTTCCAGCCTGCAGAGAGCTGGGAAGGAGCAGGAGGAAGGTGGTGAGTACATGCACATGGCCCCAGGTAGCCTGCAGAGCAGCTCCAGTAGGTAAGTAGGAGGGGAGAGGGGAATTGAGGCCCCTGTAGGGAGGGAGATGGGCAGAAGTGGGACTGCTGCCCAGCCAGGCAGTGCTTGGGGCCTAGGGCCACAATGTGTGGCTACGGGGCCCCAGTGGGGAGCAGAACAGGGCCACAGATGGCTCATCTATGGGAGGGGGAGGTCCATCTTCCCGCTGCTGTGCACACTCCTGGGGGAACAGTGGGAACCCACAACTCCAGACCATAGGCAACTGACAGGGGCTGCACAGGGGTGCATGTGCCTCCCCTGACAGCTGACACCAACACTGTTGGCAGGGCCGGTGCCCTCCCTGACAGGGCCGCCACCATCGGCAGCTTCTGCAGATGCCCCCCAGATTCAGGAGGCACCAGTCACTCATGCCTAGATCTGCATGCAGAGCAGGTACAGGCTACAGGCTTGGGCTCCCACCCTGCTTCCCTCCCCGAAAGTCTCCTCAATCCAGCAGGCATGACCTGGCATGGCAGGTAACAGCAGGACCACACAGGGATCTCCTTGCCACTGCAGACTTTGCACTGACTTGGCAACATGCCCCCTATGTGTGCCACTGCTTAAAGGGGTGCAACAGCACATTGCTGCCCTCACTACAGCCCTGCACACAGGGGGCATGTTGCTAGGGTAGCATAGAACTTGCAGCAGCGAGCAGCTTCTCTGCATGACTGCTGCTCCCTGCTGCACTGGGAGCAGCAGCCAGGAGACCTGGGGCTGGCCTCAGGGTGGCCCCCTAGTGGCAGGGAAGACCTGCCACTAAACTTAGAGCCAGGTAGATCTACACACTTTAACTAATTATTGCACTTTAACTAATTATGACTAAATTTGATTGCTGCATTTGATACCTGTAGTCACAATTAGCCATTTTTACTGTGCAGTAAGGGTGTACACATGTAAACATGTGGCTGTACTGTACAGTAAATTAGGCTAGGGTGCATTAATGTGTCTCATGTAGATGTAGCTACAGAGGCCATACTTCTGGAAAGTACAATTGACCTATGTTTCCTTATCCAGGTACAAATCTTTTTCTCTTCTCATCCCTTCAAAAAGTAGAAAAACAGACTACAAATTACATTTTAGGAGAAAGAGTTTGGCTCAAGGTTTATGCTTCTGAGATGGCTAAGTACCTTTTAGAATACTTGAGGTACTGTGTGAGTACCATTTCTAAACCATCTTTATAAGAGATGCAGATTTTACACTCTAATTCCTCCATGGTGATATTCTGGTTTTGCTTTACTGTGGGTTCATCTACACATGAAATTAAGGCAATGCAATAAACTCTGGAGAAGTTTGAGCTGGAATCAACTGCTTCTGAGCACAGTGTTTACATGCGTGCCTGGGAGAGCAGCAATTTGAGCTGGGGCAGAGCAAGCCCCTGGCTGGCTGGACTGACCAAAAGCAATTTACACTCCCAGTCACCATCTACATGTGCGTTTTGGTGCAATAAAGTACTTGCTGTAAGCTAGTATTTCCCTGACAGTACTATCCTACCGTGGAGTTAATTAGTTTACTGCACCATAATACCAGCACATGTATAGACCGTGATACTTTACTGGCTACATCTACATGAGACACTGACTGCACAGTCATTACCAGGGATCCTGGTTTTCTATGATTAAAAAAAAAATCACTACTTCTCTGATAAAAACCCCAAAATCCATGATTAAAAAGAAGTGTCCCCCACAGCCTGCCCACAGCCCTGCTTGTACCCCTTCCCCCCACCCAGAGCTCCTGCCCTCAGTCCTGCTGGAGGAGGCCCTCTGCTGCCAGGGCTATGAAGCCGGGGACCCAAGTCCACAGCCTCCTGCCCCCAATGGAAGGCAGCAGCTGCTACAGCAGGAGCAGGAGCTGGCTCCCCTCCTGGTGCTGCAGACTCAGGTAGGGCTGGCTCCCAGTGGCAGCATGAATTTACAGGGGGGTGGGGGAAGTCACACCCCCCAGATCTGTGAGGGGTGGGGGAAGGGTGGGTGTACACTGGGGGTTTATGCTCCCCACCCTGATGCCCTCCCCCAGGCCCTCCAGCAAACAGCATGTGCAACCCAGTGTGGCAGCACACAGGGGG
This sequence comes from Crocodylus siamensis, assembly GCF_052110815.1. Classification (NCBI taxonomy): domain Eukaryota; kingdom Metazoa; phylum Chordata; order Crocodylia; family Crocodylidae; genus Crocodylus; species Crocodylus siamensis. Next base: position 210,543,942 of record NC_143398.1, on the reverse strand, counting down.
GACATACGTGAAAGCTGCCTGCCACAGCGAGCTCCACGCTGCATGGGGTGGACAGGTGATATGTGTCCAACTGGCGTGGCAGGGCACAGTGGGGCCATGCACAACTGCTGCACCAGTTATAGAGGCTGCACTCCAGAGGGCCTGGGGGAGGGCAGCAGAGTGGGGAGCACAGTTTTTGTGACCCAGGGTTTGCAGCTGGCTGGACACTGACTGGGAGTGTGTGTTGCAGTCTCCCCACTCCTGGCCAGAGTGCCTGGCTGGCTGCAACCCTCCCAGCCAGAGTGCCCAGGCTGGCTGGGAACTGAGAGAGTTGGGGAAGCTGCAAACCCCCCTCCCCCCAGCCAGAGTGTCCAGCCAGCTGCAAACCTCCCCTCTCCCTTAGCCCCCAGCCAGCTTGGCCACTCCAGTTGGGAGCAGGGAAGGCTTGCGACCTCCTTTCTCCCTTAGCCCCCGATCAGCTTGGGCACTCCTTGGCCAGGCACTCCAGCTGGGAGTGGGGGTTTGCAGCTGGCCAAGAGTTGGGAGGGGAGGGCAGTTTGCAGCCAGCAGAGCACTCTGGCCAGGAGTGGGGAGACTACAATCCCTCCTAGCTGGAGTGCGCAGATGACTGCAAACCTCCACACTCCCTCAGCCCCTAGCCAGCTTCCCCACTCCAGCCCTGCCCTGCAACCTCCAAGCCCCACTCAGGTCCAGCAAGAAGAGTGAGCCTGAAGCAGCCTCTGGTAAGTGCCAATGTTGGGCCCTACCCTTCCCCCTCTCCCTTCTCCTCTAGGCAGGGTTGTGGGTTTCCCAGCCCCTTTTGCAAACAGCTCTTGCAGACTGGAACTCTGCCAGCCTGCAGAGCTCTCTGCAAAAGGTGGAAATCCATGGGTTTCTCTTCTAAAAGAGATCATTCATGTTTTCTCTGATAAAAATGGGAAATCTGTGTTTTTCTCTGTTTTTCCATGGGAAACAGAAAACCTGGGTTCATGGTCATTACTGTGCAGTCATTTACTACTTGTATAAACATCTATAACATGCAGCACATGTATAAACAAGTACTAAATGACTGTGCTGTAACTGGAGTTACTGCGCAGTAGTGTCATTTCATGCTTCCATTTGATGTTATTGTGCACTGGTTACAGGCTACTGTTCAGTCAGCATCTCATATAGACGCAGCCACTGAGGGCCTAATTAGTCAACTCAACAGTAAAGTGCACATGTAGCTGCACCCATTGGAAACAAATGGAACTGATTCTAAAACTGGTTCTTCACTCTTTAACAAAACTGAAAAAAAAAGACTGTCTATATCTTTTCATATAGAAGACTATTAATGCAACCCTTAGCCAGAAAGATAAAAAAGGCTTTTGTAGCTCTCTTTAGCCCTTAAATAGTGTTGTGTTTTCTTGGGTAGGCAAGACAGGAATAATGCAGAAATACTTGGCATTCAGGCCGCATGTTTCGCTAAAATTGTTTACTTAATGCCTTTTTTCCCCCTTGGGTATAGTTATTACCAAGGCACATGGATTTATATTCACTCCTTTTTTCAAGCACAACTTTTAGAAAGGTAACATATACTGTATGTCTAACAGCAACTTCTAAGCTGCAGGCTGAATAAAACAAATCTAAAAAGTAAATGCACCTCTGCAGAAATTTGTTGAGTGGATTTAAGTTACAACAATAAACAATAAATAATAAAGTCTCTCTGAAAGCTAGAGAGGCACATGTGTCCTCTTCATTGATTTTATCACTTCATCACGCACAACAAATCTGTGTCAACATGAGTGGCAAGTCTCTGAGGTAAAAAATGTACAAGTCAAGGCCATGAAAGCAGACCACATGCTTAGGAATTTGTCTATTGTAACCATAATGAGGTGGCCTGTTGTCTCTAAGGAGACAATTCATGATACAGCATGTGCCCATAGAGGAGTTAGCGAAAGACTGTCTTACAGTCATCTGTAAGTCGATGAAGATTCAAGTTCTTAAAGAGACCAAGAGAAATGCAGAATACATTTGGATATCACAAACCTGAAGAATCTATAACAAAAACCAGGAGCTAGATCCTGAAACTAGAAGTCCTATCAATGGAATTGCTCCTGTGATTAAAGACTAATCATACAAATATTGTAGGATCGGGCCATATACATGTATAATAGTCCTCTCCATTTTTTAAACAAAGCAATAAACAGCACTCTGTAAATACTAATTAAGCTTTACAGCACTTCAGTAAGAGCATTGAGTACTGTCACCCATTTTTTTCAGACAAACTAAGGACCAGCAAAGAAAAGTGATTTGTTGAAATTCACATGGGGTTTTCCACCCTATGTTTTAACCATACTTACTGTTTTAGAGTGGAAATATGAAAAAAAAGCATTCAGCTATGCTACTACTGAAAATTAGAGTCAGGCCTTCCAACACTGAAAATGCACACTACATAGCTTGGCTGGAGGAGATGTGAACTGTCCCCCCATTCAGCTCAAAGTCTACTAAAACGGAATAAAAATGCCTTCTTTATACAATGTGGCTGAAAAAATATGAAAATAATTTATACCATGAAAAAAATATGAAAATAATTTAATGTTTTATCAGAAAGTTGCTTTTGTTCCATCCTAGAACTATTAGGAGGAGGGAAGAAGGAAATTTTAGAGGACTGAAAGTAAATCTTGGATCAGGAGTGGGAGAGAGCTGAGGAATGTGAATGGTTCCAGGGAGAGAATTTGAGGAATGAAATACAGTATGATCCCCTATTTCATGAAGTGAAAGAGGTGGTGAGGGAGGACTTTGAAAGTGTAGACAAGACTGATACTAAAGGTCAATTTTAATGAAATATACAATTAAGAAACTAATGATTTACTGCAACATTTATCATTTTTTGCATGTATTTGCCTTTTTAAAAAAGTTCTGCAGAGTTTTCAACTATGGATGGATTACACAGAAATTTGTCCAAAAATTCACATGTTTTCAGGGACCTCATTCACTGTTTGTTTCATTGTTTCCAACACTGGTAATTTTCCCCAAAGTGATATTCATGCAACTGCATTTTAGTAGTTACAGTTTTATGTCCAAAGATGTTCTCTTTAACCTGTATTTAAGGAGAGCAACAATGATATCTATGGAGTAGTTGATTACAGATTTATATCCTACAAATATGAGGGCATGTGGTGTGACTGAGATGTTTATCAAATGTTCACACTGTCTGGTACAGTCCATGAAGCAAAGTGTAAAATAGGACACAAGTGATTTGACATACCCATTTAACATCTGCTCCAGTTGTGTTAATTCAGGTTGGGCACTACATAATAGCAGACACACATCATGATACAAAAACCAGAAGAAAACATTACACACCAGACAGCTTGGCTGTTTGGTTAAATAAAAATGTTCTGTCATACAAAAGATTTGGGTCAACAAAGTGGCAACTCATCACCTTAGATGAACATTTAGTAGTATGCAAATGTATCTTTTCCTTCCCTTCTGCAAAGAAGGCTACTTTGCTCCTGCACATACCAGCAACGCTGTATCACTACAGCCTCAGTAGCAGGAGACAACTGTTCTCCTGGGGACAAAATCAGTTTAATATCATAACCCCTCAATATAAAGAGAGGATGAAAGTAAATCACAGCCAAGCCAAGAGAGGCAGGTTCAACCCTGAAACTTCATTCAGATGATCTAGATGTTCTAAGTCTTTCTTTGATATAATAAAAGCATCAGTGTTATGTTACCTAATTTGAAAAAGGGAAATAAAAGAGAACTTATGCTTAAAAATCTAGCATCTTACAGTGTAAACAATAATTGATTACAAATAAATGGGGAAAACATATTTTCACATCCAGTTCCCAGGACTCACCCAAACAGGGAAAGGACAAGAACAGTAGTAGCTTTACCATTCTTGTCAGAATGAGCAATAATTATTGATACATAAACTATCTGGGAGTAGGTGAGAATTTCTGTAGCTTCAGAAACTGGATGGCATACAGTATGTTAAGTAGAAGTCCTAGTCTTTTGGGGGGGCCATTTAGTATGCTGCGTGTTTGTTCAGATTTCTCTTTGTAGCCTGAGCAGATGGATCAGTTGCTTGATCGCTGTCTCTCTCTCCCCCACCTCTACCTGAAGAAGGGACTATTTTGATTTTTTTATAAATGTTGCTAATTTGCTTTGGCCACCTGCTTTTACTGTTACTGATTAGGATTTTTTTTAAATTCTTTCCCAAACCAATAGTACCTAGCTAGTCGCATGTATATTCTGAACTACTATTATGCAGGGTCTTGGGGGAGGATGGGGTTCCCAAAGTTCTAAGATATTGAGGCATTACACTGCACCTAAGAGATGGCAAAGATGAGCAAGTGACCCCTTTGTTCACTGTAGCATCCACTGATACACTGATGCGCAGTGAAGCTTTTGGTTAATTACCACCCCCTTTTTCACTACTTTGCATCTTCTGTTTTTTTCCTCATTTTAATTTTCGTGCCCTAATATTTGTTGTTTATTGCTCTCATTCTCTGACTCCTTGTCTTCTTATTCATCCAGCAGAAGGAGAAATGCTGCTTGGGGTGTTTCAAAGTCCACTGGGCTATATGAGCTCAGTGTCATGAAGCCTCATAGCTCAGCTGAGTATTAAGGGAGAAGATAATAAAAGTTTGGTCTTGAAATCTGGTGCCAAAGGCCTCCCACTACTTTTGTGGTATTCTACAACAGGTGCAAAACTCAGAGGGCATGGCCTTCAATGAGCCAAGATTAATCTCAATTGTAGGAGCACGTTTGCACTGTACAAGAACAGATCTGGGGTTGTGCTGCTTTCCTTATCTCAAATATGTTTTACATCTGCCCGGCATATTCCCCAAACTGGTTATGGCAGACTCTTAAGTGAAGAAGACATACATGTAGGTTACCCCAAATAACAGCACATGGCTGTTGATCTAACAGTCCATGGGTTCTTCAGGAACAGTTAACAGTAGAGTAAAGGTTTAGTTTCCTGGAAAGTAGGCCCTGTTATAGGCTTAGGAGAATCTCAATCCTCACACCATCTTTCAGCTTCAAAAGGGGCATCAGTATAATCATGGAAAAAGAATACACCTGGGTGTGGTTGAGTGACAGATCTAAATAGGGCTTCCTGAATATTAATGTAAAGTGATTCATGAATATTTTTTGCAAGTAAGAGTGGGAAATGCAGTGAGGTTTTATTTATTGTGCTGTCCTATTTGTACTTCTTGAATATTTGAACGGTTGACAGATATTTGAGAAAAGGGGTCTGAATCCCAAAAGTTTAATGAATACTAGTGTGAATGAAAATACATACTGTAAAAGAACCAGTTACTAACTATTCATCATTCATTGTTTGTTATTCTCTTATTTAAAAAGTTTCAGTGATCCAGTTAGGAAGGAGAAAATCTCTGTGTGACTTTACAATTGGAGAACTCATCACAGGCTGAAATTGGTTTACAAAGTCACTTTATGCCTACTCTACATATCACTCCCAAACTGTGTTTACCCATTACAATTTTACAACATTTTAGAATTCTTTTATTGTTTTGCTCTCCATACCCCAAGTCACTCTGCTGCAGGGATGCTTTGTGAATATTATTATTATTAGACTTCTTTGAGTGAAGCTCAGTTTTACTAAAAGAAATTAAAAGAAAAAGCTTAGCATAATTGAACTGGCACTAAATTTCACACGCAACGTGAAAGAAAAGTGAGGGCCATGTGACTTCTTTATAATTATATCTGGAGTATTCCTGATTCCCCTATAAGTAGGTTGCTTTTCCTCATTGATATCTATCAATTTGTATATTATACAGGATTGTATATAGATTTTAAAAAGTTGACATTTGCCTAATGGATTGGGAAAATAATTTGTGACTTTCCTTCCAGTGTCTTTCTACACAATTTGCTGATGTTGAATTAACAGTGTTCAGCAGCTTCAGAATGGCATCATTGATCATCCAGACTATGGAGGTCAGTTTGGCTAGAGTCAGAAGCACCTGGAAGGAATTTTATTTGGAATTTTGACTAGAAATGGAACTTAAGTTTCCTCAAATTCAAATCACTAGCACGAAAGGAAAGGAAAGGAAAGGGCTTTAACACATTTGCTTAGGTAACTGTTTTCTTTGTGCCTGCTTCTTCATCTATCAGGCTCACATGACATAGGTGCAAGCCCTGAATAAGTTCCCTCTTAATCCTTATTAGCTATAGCAGGGGTGTCAGACATACAGCCTGTGGAGTTGCTCTATCTGCTTCCTCCAGGAGTAGGGGGAGCAGTCTGCAGTAGCACCCATGGCCCTTGGGCACAAGTAGACAAAGTTATCAGCAGCAGGAGGGTGAATAAGGACCAATACAGCCCCAGTGGTCATCCAGCCATCCCACCCATCACCTTTGCCATGACTTCATCTCCTCATCTACCAGCCCTGCTGTTGCCCCATGCTGGGGCTGGATCTTCTGCCACTGTGTACCTGCTGCCAATGCTGGAGCTGCTTCTGCACCACAAGACATGGGTAATGGTGGCTCCAGCACAGGCAAGCAGCAGGAGCTGGAGCTGTATAACCTGTCCTGTCCTGGGCTCCTGCTGTTGCCATATGCCCCAGGCTGGAACTACCCCATGTCCTGGGTTAGAGCTGTCTGGTTCTGCCATGGTGCACAAGGTGAGTTTGACACACTTGGGCTACTCACTCTTAATGGTTTTCCTTTCCAATTCACTACAACTAAGAAGGATGAATATAAAAGGGATTCATTACAACAGAATTCCCTGTATTGGCTATTAATACTTATTATTGTTTGTAAAACACCAATGTTCTTTGAAAAGAGTTAAGGAAGCAATACATAACCCCTGTCTGACCCTCTTGTCGCTTACCTGGGTGCAGTGATTAAGTGATTATTTATGCTTGTGTGTGTGTGTGTGTGTGTGTGTGTGTGTGTGTGTGTGTGTGTGTGTGTGTGTGTGTGTGTGTGTGTGTGTGTGTGTGTGAGAGAGATGATAATCTTAGGTCACCAAAGATTCAAACTTTGTCATTTTTCTGCCTTAAGAAAAATAAAATATTTCAAATATGGAAATCCAGTAACGGAAATCTCTTGTTGTGTTAGCTGCTGTCAGAGAGGTGTCTCTCTCCCTTTCTCTGTTGTTTCCAGCAATCACTCTCTGCATTCTCCTTTGTTTGCCAAAGTAGCTTACATACTGTAATAAAGGGAACCCAAGTGTCAGCTTGAGACTGCCATGAAAACTAACATTCACATAAACCATTTTTCCACTTTTGTTAAGCTTCTTATCAAAAAGAATTCTGTCTTTTTCTCTCTCTCTCACGCTCTCTCTCTCTTTTTCTGTCCTTTTTAGGATATCTTTCTAATTTTATTGAGACTCTTCTGCTAAGGTACAGGACTATAGTTCAGTAACTATAGGAAAGTGAACCCAAAAGAGCCAGCTTGAGACTACCACAAACCATTTTCACTTCTTATGTTAACATTTCATCTCAAAAGACTCTTTTCTTTTTGTGTCAGTTGCAAGGCATCTCTTTGTCTCTATTGTGCTTACTGTGCTAAGGTGCCTCATTGACTGTAGTGAAGTGAACTCAAGCATGCCAACTTGAGGCTGGCACACATTTTTTTAATTTGGTTGAAGTTGACACCCTAAGGGACTCTTACTGTTCCAAGCAGCTACACACTTCCATCCCCCCCACCCATATCTTCTCCACTGAGAGAGCTCTGAGGTATATGTACAAAATTGTTATATATCATTTGACAGAATCTAATTGATCATAACCCTGTGGGTCATTCAAACATACTTCTTTCATTTTGTGCCATCCTCTAGAGTGCTTCAGATTCTACAATGAAGTGAACCCCCAAATGCCAGAGAGATATTCCTCAAGAATTTATTAGCAAAGGCTGTTCAGGATGAAGATCACAGAAGCATTCTGAAAACAGAGTCTATATTCACATCGGTTATAGGGGGCAAAATCATTGAAGACTAGCTTTTGGTGTTGTCCCAAAAAATCTAGGCTAGTATTCCCAGGCAGGTGGTATTTAAAATTTTGGGGTTTGTTTCATGCTTATTGATAATTTTAGGTTTAAATATGGCATAATAAAATGAAAGTATTATTCTGCCTACCAAACTCTTTACCCTTGAGGGAGAAAAATAGGAAGATAAAGACAAAGAATATTATTCACTCATCTTGCAAAAATCCCAATACTATGTTTTAGTCTTCTGGTGTCAATGTAAGTGACAATATCCCTTTGGTACTTGAAATGTTTCACTTGAATGACAACAGCATGAGCAAGGAATATAGTTGCTCCCTTATACAAGATTTGTAATCAATTTTTTCCAGTGATGCTTTTAAAGCACAGTGTGTGTGTATATATCACAAAGAATGTGATCCTGGATTACAGTTATTTGGAAATTTTATCACTCCTGTGTACATTTAACAATATGGCACACAAATATCAATTTGAATACAAGTAGTATGGTACTATTTTTCTGAATATATGAGCAAATATAGTACTAGGGAAGGATACACAGCAGATTATGATGAGCTTTTTTTACGTGCAGAATAGAGGGCAATATTCAGCCACTCACAGTCAATGGTAAAGCTGAACTGACACAAAAACTAGAAGGGTAATATAAAGAGATCAAGCAAAACAAAACACAAAGAATAATTTATTTTTAAAATGTCATGTTTTTCATGAAATCTCATGATCTATGAATGTGTAGGTCTGGCAGAATTGAAATCCTATTCATGTTGTCTGATGGAAATAAATACCGAGCATTCACTATATGTTTCATTTTTATGTTATTGCAAACACAGGATTCATTTCCACTGTAACCTGAGTTCCTGCTAATCAGTGTCATCGTGCAAGATTAGCTGAATTATTAGCTGGATTACCATAAAAAAGGCTATTCGCAACCCAAACTGTTCACAAGTCAGAAGGTAGGCCTTCAAAATCATAAGTCTGCCTTTCAATAATAAATGTAAGATTCTTTTTATATGCCCTGGGGTGTTGGAACCCTCAGGTTCATGCATTTGACATGTTTAGGCTGTCCTCTGTGATCATAAAAGGATGATATTTACTTGTGTCTAAATGAAATCTGAGATTTTTCATGCAATCTCATGTCTATAGAAGTTGAAACTTTTAGCAAAATATTTACCAAAGACTGGGAAAGAGAATATCTGAAGGAAGGGAAATTGGATCTTCTGGAAACAGAAGTATAGAGGACCATCTTCACAGTTTCAAGAAAAAAAAAGTTACTTTAAGGAAGCACAATCAGCAGGAGAGGATTTAAATTAAGGGATTTGAAAACAAATTATTTTAAAGGAGGAAGAAATCAATATTATAGTATACCTTCTATAATGCTATGACTCATCCAATACAACAGATCTGCAAACTGCATATGTGTCATAGTGGGTTATTTTTAGGAGGGTGGGAAGGGCAGCGTGCTTATTATACAATGGTGCTTATTAACAGTTGCCTGGGAGGAAGGCAGTCAGGAAAGCCAACCATACCCTGTCATGCATCCACAGATGCCTCTGAAGCAGGTCCAAGGAGGTGATCCTCCCCCTCTATGCAGCACTGGTCAGGCCACAGCTGGAGTGCGCCAGTTCCGGGCGCCGCACTTCAAGAGGGTTGTGGATGACATGGAGAGGGTCCAGAGGGCCACTCGCATTATCAGGGGCCAGCAGGGCAGACCCTATGAGCAGAGGTTAAGGGACCTGAACCTGTTCAGCCGCCACAAGAGAAGGCTGAGGGGGGATCTGGTGGCCATTTACAAACTAGTCAGAGGGGACCAGCAGGCATTGGGGAAGTCCCTGTTCCCCCAAGCACTACCAGCAGTGACAAGAAATAACGGTCACAAGCTGGCAGAGGGTAAATTCAGACTAGACATCAGGAGGCGCTACTTCACAGTCAGGGCGGCTAGGGTCTGGAACCAGCTTCCAAGAGAAGTGATGCTGGCTCCTACCCTGGGGGTTTTTAAGAAGAGGTTGGATGAACATCTTGCTGGGGTCATTTGACCCCAGTACTCTTTCCTGCCATGGCAGGGGGTTGGACTTGATGATCTGCTCAGGTCCCTTCTGACCCTACCAACTATGAAACTAGGTGATATTGATAACCAAATTGTTTTTTAAAAATAGAGATACATTTCATAAAGTATTAGAAGAATAGGCCAAAGAGCTTTATGAATGTTTGCAAAGGCCAGATAGAAGTAAATTTTGAATAAATGACTTATGCAAAGGATTTTACCTCATTTCACAGAAATATATACTGTTATAAAACTTACTATTTTATGAATGTTCACACACTATACACCCTGTTTTGCCAAGTAGAAACTGAAGAAATCAAAGTCATTGGTCACTTTTTAACATTTTGAGGTGAAATCAATGCCTTTTTCATCTCAGTCTTCACAGGCAAGGTCAACTCCCAGACTTCTGGACCTGGCAGCACAGTTTGGGGAGGAGGTAAGCAGCCAACAGGGGCAAAAGAAGAGAGACCTAGACAGATTGGAGTATTAGACCCCCCAAAAATCTCATGATGTTCAATAAGACAAGTGCAAAGTCCTGCACCTAGGATAGAACAATCCCATGTACCACTACAGGCTGGGGACTGACTGACTAAGCATCATCTCTGCAGAAAAGGACCTGTGGGTTACAGTGGACAGTAAGCCGAATATAAGCTAACAGCGTGCCCTTGTTGCCAAGGCTAATGGCATACTGGGTTGCATTGGTAGGAACGTTGCCAGCAGATTGAAGGAAGCAATTTTTTCCCCTCTGTTCAGCGCTGGTGTAGCCACATCTGGGGTACTATGCCCAGTTTTGGCCCCCGCCCACTACAAAGGATGTGGTCAAATTGGAGAGTCCAGCAGAGGGCAGCAAAACTGGTTAGGGAGCTGGGGTACATTTACTTATGAGGAGAGGCTGAGGGAACTGGGCTTATTTATTCTAGAGAAGAGAAGACTGAAAGGGAACTTAATAGCAGCTTTCAACTACCTGAAGGGTGGTTCCAAAGAGGATGGAGCTGGACTGCTCTCAGTGGTGGCAGATAACAGAACAAGAAGCAATGGGCTCAAGTTGCAGCAGGGAAAGTTTAGATTAGGTATTTGGAAAAACTCTCTCTCTAGGAGGGTTGTAAAACATTGGAACATGTTACCCAGAGAGGCTGTGGACTCTCCATCCTTGGAGAGTTTTAAGACCCATCTAGACAAAGCCTTGGCTGGGATGACCTAGTTGGAGCAGGCCCTGCTTTGAGCAGGGGGTTGGAATGGATGGATGACCTCTTATGGTCCCTTCCAACCCTAATTTTCTATGTTTCTATGATTTTAAATCCATGACCTGTTGAACTCAATGGAAGTTTTGACACTGATTTCAATGGGGTCAACATTTCACTCAGGGTCATTAGAAGAAGCAAGGTAGTGATAGAAGCAGAGAGACAAAGACAGGATGAACAGCTCTCTGAAACAAGGAAACACCTCCAAGTCAAATACATTGTCTGGGAAGCCTTGGTCTTGTCTAGCAAAAAAGACCACAATAGCCCTTCTGTTAAAACTTAATGTATTTGTTTTTGAAAGATTTCTCATGCATTCTGAGTCATTACTTTTTTAGGAAATCTGTCATGTAGCAATATTCTTTGTTTTAGAAAATTTACAAAGGTTTGCAAAGATTGTTAGAGAGACTTAGAACTTCAATCATTTTAAGGTTTTTCCTTCCTCAGTTAATCACTGTTTACTGTTTATCTGAAGGAAATTAAGAAAAGCTTTAAAAATGCCCACAGCCGTAAACCTATCTTTGGCAAACAGTGTGGTAATTACAACTGGCCAATTTCAATCAGATTTCTTTGGCAATTTTTCAGAGGAAGAAGCATGACACAAGTATTCTGCCAGGCCTCATGTGTCTCTGTGAATATTCTGTAAACAAAAGCACTTCAGTATATCCCCAATCAAAGTCATACCAGCTGTTGTTCTTCTAGCCCTTATTCTCTGCAGTAAAAGAGAAGACAAAATCATGCCTCATGGACAGAAAAAAAAATCACCCACACAGACTAGGAAGGAGGAATATTAATGGATATTTCAAGTAACAGAAATTTGCTTTCAGGAAGGTATTTTGTTACCCCCATAAAGTAGGTCCATGCTGCTGCTGATGGTGTCATGGAAAATAAAAGCTGTACAGCTTGGGCTTTCATTCCCCTCCAACATAGATAGTGTTTCCAGATTTGTGTAAAGTTCACTGTGTTTCAGAGAACAACAGAAAGACACATTTACGCTGCAGTAGCTCATGGAAACTTTCTATGAGATAGGAAATGTATTCATGTTGAAAATATTGAGTCACTAAGCCTTCAGACTGCATTCCAAAAGTCTACCAGAAACATTTCAATCAAGAGTGCGAGTATGTGACAGCCAGGCCATTTGGGCTAAAAGGCATTGTGTAGAATTATGTTGGCGAATCTAGTGCCCTCTAAATGACCTCATATTATGGCCATGGTATTAAGTCATGGAGAAACCTGTAAGTAAGATGAATATTTTTTTTCCTAAAAAAAAAAAGGAAAGAAAGAAAAGAAAAAAGGAAAGGAAAAACTCTTGAGTTCCCAGTAAGAATGCTAAATTACTCCCTCTCCCAATGGAATGCTTCACTTTCATTTCCAAGTAGCAGTAAGCCTATTGACCTCCATGGTGTTATCCTTTTCACTGCTCATGCAGTACTTTCTTTAATCTCTCGGATCAAAGATTGGTCAATAAAAATCATCTCTGCTTTTGTGGGGAGCAAACAAACTGCACCGAGTCCTATGATAATTGTAAATCTTCACTAAAATCCTTGAGAAAGAAAGCCCCATATGTTAACATTAACTTTGCAACTGGAAGTGTTTGTATTCTCTTCTGTTCTAAACTAAACATTCATAATATTTCTGTTTTGAATTGTAACTCTATTACTATTATTTTATGTGGTTTCATCTTCAGATCACTTTTTAGTTTCATAATTTTAGGCCTTCAAACTCTGTAACTAAATGCACTCAGTTATACCAATTGATTAGAATTACAGTACAGTATAACTCCTCATTATAGAGATGCCCCAGGGCCCACTGCAAAGGTTAGCATATTGGGCAGTCTTTTAATAACAGCAACTATGTTTGTCAAGACAGTGCTCTGCTCTGCTTTTGGTGTCAAAACAGTAAGGCCTGATCCAAAGTCTACTGACACAGTGGGCTTAGGATCAAGCCATACATGCTACTTTTAAAAAAAATCCTAAAAGCACTTAACTCTGTAAAAATAAATAAATAAATAAATAAATAAATAAGACAACAAAGTGTAATTTGTTCCTTGGATGAAATCAGGTAAAGATGGTATCTTCCTACTATGTGGGATTATAGTCAAAGAGCCATCTTCAATTTCTCTCTCATTGTCACTCCAACTAGGTTGCATCCAAATCCTGCCACTTACCATTCCACATTCTAACACCAGTTTCTTGCCACCTAAGGCTGCATCCAGATGAGCACAGCTGTGCAGTATGTGACATGTCTGCAGTGTCACATACTGCATGTTCAGCTCTTCTCCATGCTGCAAGGGACCAGCAGGGCAGGGCGGGGTGGTTATGGGGTCAAAAAAACCTGCTCAAAAATAAAGTGGAGCAGTGCACACACGGGCAGCATGTGCGGCTCAAAACCGGAGCCTGGCCAGTCAGAGCTGTACTCCAGCTGCTGGCCAGGCTCACCGCTACAGCAGCCCTGGGAAGATTCCAGGACCCCAGGTAAGGCTCCCGGGGCCAGCCCAGTGCTGGCCCCAGCTCCCCTACCTCACCTGGGGTAACTTGCTGCATGCCAGAGCACATGTGGCAAGGGTGCCCCTAGGGACAATTAGCTGTTGCACAAGGTGCCATCACTAGTTGTCCCCAGGGAGCCAAATGTTCATGTTCATCTGGATGCAGCCTAAATGGCAAAAACTGTCTGCCATCATCTTTTATCTTTATTACTGCAGCTTTCTTCTCTCTGGTCTCCTTTGCCTTTCTATCTCCCTCAAAACTATTCCCCTTGCCCCCGATCATATAAAATGCAGTCATTACCAATATAATCTTGGCCTGCTGATCAGAATTACGTGTCCTACATTGAATGATTCTATTGCCTCCAGCTTCCTCACTATATTAAGTTTAAACTTTGTTTTGACCTGTAAGGCCAAATTCAACCATCTCTGTACACCAGTAACACCAGTAATCTTTACACATGCTCCAGGGGTAGAAGGGGGGTACTTCATTTGGAGCAGCTCCAAGAGCTACTCTAATTAAAATCCCCACAGTGTCTCATATATTCAGTATCCCACACTTCAAAAATGGCAGTGGAGGCATTTTAACTAAAGCTCATTCAATAAGCTTTACTTAAAAGCACCCCCCATCACAGTTTTGAAGGACAGAGACGATGAATACATGAGATGGAGAGGCTGCTGGAGCACACTAATTAACATGCTGCGGCAGACTCTATTAATCAAGTCTGCTCTAATGCGCTGTAATTACAGCACATCAGAGCAGCATCCCCTCATGCCTACAGGCACCCATAATGTCTTCAAAGCTGGTATGAATAGCTACTACCTACCTTCTCATTCAAACCTCTGTTTAAAACACAGAAGGTATCACATCATAAGTGAAAAAGGAAAAGACAATAGGCACTTCTACAAAAATATATATCTTGGGGGAATTCATAAAACAAAGACTGCAACATGCAGTAGGTGGGTCTTCCCTTCATGCAAAAGACTCCATCCAAGTTCCATCAGGATGAATCAAGCCCTAACTACATTGTCTTATTGTGCCAACCTCTGTCTTTGCTTAATAGGGCCTCTCTATTGTTTGGTTATAATTTTATCCCATTTTTTCTGTTACAACTGAAATTAGCTTGGAAGCTCAACAGAATAGGGGGTCTGTTTTCTAACATGTCCTGTGATGCACCTGACACACTTTTGGGCACTATAAAATAATAAATAAGAATAAAATATGATGTCCATTCTCTGCTCAAAAATACTGAAATATAATTATTTTCTCATACATTTATATTGCAAGGTTAATGGGTATTTTGCTAGTGTAGTCATTTTCAAAACAGAACTTGGCTTCAAACTCCAGGTTTGTTCCATCAAGATGCAGCCATTGAGGGGACCTTTAGTCTCTATAGGTCAGACCTCTATATTAAAGATCAGCAGATATGAAAACTACAAATTAGGTTTGGCCCTCATGTTCCAGGGAAGACAGAAATGTTGTCCTTAGATAAGCAAAGCTTGGGTTACCATCATTTAGTCATCATCAAAAACACAACTAAAATCTAGAGATCAATCATTCATACCTCTCACAAAACAGAGGACATTATTTTAAATGTTGAGGATGTGTGGCATTCATGATCGGGCCCATAATTTGGAATGTTTTCTGATTCTAAGCATTTTTTTAACCATGTCATTTTGCTATTGAGAAAATAAATGAGCAAATTTTTAAAGATATAGGAAGTCCCTATTGTTTTTCTTCAGATAAAAAAAAGTTTTGATAGCCAAAAAGGAGCCCTTGTCTATCAGACATTTTTTCTACAGCTGAACACATCTCCACTGACAGTATTAGTGATGCTAGTGCACAAACCTAGAAGCTAACAAAAGGCAGCAGAGCTGTTTGTTACAGAGCAAACGCAATAGGATGAGAAAATCAAGAGTGAAAGAAAAACTTAAATTTCAAGAGTCAATTCCAACTATTGGAGAGTTGGAAAAATATATTAAAACTAGTAAATCTTTTTATCAATGGCTTCAGAGAACTTTATTTACAGCTATGGTATTATAAAAGTCCTGCAAAAACATTTTTACATTCACACTGCTTAAAGGTACTTTATCATGGCATTATAGCTATAATACAAAAATGCCATAATTGTACCCTGCGTGTATATAAATATATAGTGTTATCAATTTTGAGTTTGTATGTATATACACACACACACACACACAGGATCCAGTATATATTATTTCCCATCTTTCAATTTCTTTTTAAAACATTGCAACATGTATTTTTCCCCCCATAAATGATAGCAACTCATTTAAAGTATCACAGTTTATTCTTCCTTTTTTTAAAAAAAAAAAAAGCACTCAGATACTAAAAAATGGAATACTTCATATAGAAAATGGGTTGCTATTCTCTAAAATTGCCTCTAATGTTAGCGGAATATTAATAAAATCCATAAACCATTAGAACATTATAGCTGCTTTGTTCTGAATTACATAGACCTTTTATGTTTATTCCTCAGTGAAAATGCATAAAAAAAGAAATCCTCTCTAATTGTGCTCTCTGAAGATAGCTGGTAAAATCATTTCTAGCAGCAATAAATCAATTGTAGTATTAAAATGACCTGCCAGGTGCATCTTCTGGGTATCAGACTAATTAAGGGAATGTATTAATTGCAACTATTCATCAACACCACCAACGTTGTTAGGTAACCCTTACAATGAATCTTTTTACCATATTATCCAGCAATAAAACTATAGTTTGACCAAAGGTAAGGGGTAGGGGGAGAAAGAATTTTAAACATAAAAAAATATGGCTTATTTCTATATTTCAAATGGGTCCAACTTGATTACTTTTTAGTCAATTAAAGATAGCATTAGGTAATTATTTTTGCATATATTTACATATAAATCAGTATATAAACTGTATCAGTCTCTCTCTAAATAGAAAAAAAATGCAGTTTCAATACTTAGCTTTAGAGGATGCCATTATTATTTTATTCCTTTTTCCACACTAAGCAGCTGCTGTAGTAGCTGGCTCTATCTTCACATTTTTTTCAGCTTTGAGTCAATTGTAACTGTTATGGTAATTAACAAAAAAAGATTGAAGTTACTACTTTTAAACAGAGCATGTGTTTAAAACTGGTCTCTAACAACTGTCATTACAGCTATGATACACCCCTCCTACCCAAATAACTAAGAGAACGTAGAAAATGAGGAGTGTTACAATTCCAAAGTATATTCCACCATGGTAAGACCAGGGATGTGAAAATACATGTTAAATGAATGGTCAGATCTGTGGTACCCTAACCTGAGGGGAGCTAATCCGATGGGTGTCCTACGTCTTAGTTGGCTTTCTAGCTCATTGATCAATTATAGAGTTATCCTGTCGCACCAATTTATCATAAAGAAGCCATGCTGTCCCCTACTAAGGCAACTGACACTTTTTAGTATGCCTTCCTAGCATCTACACAGTGGCTTTTTTTAGTACATTTTTATAAGAATAAAATTCTTGAGCTGTAAAAACTGTCCTGGTTTTTGCTGTGTTGTGGGCTTTTTTTTTTGGTAACAAAAACAAAAAAAGAATCATTTCTTAAAACTTTTGATCCATTGCTGTTTCACAGTAGTGCTTCAATCACTTGTGTGCTGGATCGTAACACAATGTTATCTGGTTCAAAAAAACCCCTGCATGTGTAGAGTTGGAGTAAACTTCCCACCATGCTGGTTTCTTCTTTAGGAATTGTGTCAATTTAAAAGATATTCTGAGAAGTGGAATAGCATATGGAGACAGGCTGACAGAGAAGAGAGGATATGCAGGTCAGAGATAAAGATAGCAAAATATACAGAGCATAGTAAAAATATAACCCTGAGTACAAAAGATATGAGGACAAAATTTGGCCCACTGTATTGAAGTTCACATTCCTTTCTCTGAATATGTTGAAAACACTCATATCTAGGAGGCTGGTTCTTGCTGACCCATTCTCTATCTACATCTCTTAGGTATTTCTAAGGCACCTGTCACCTTGGTATCTAAGCACTGAACATAGTTACAATTTAACTATGTCTCTCTCATTGCCATCCCCATGACAATCATCATCATAGTCTCCCAGCTATTCTCTGCCCCAGCTGAATTAAAAGAAGCTACAATAGCATCTTTAAGTATATAGCAGATTATTATGGTACCTAGCAGTCTTGAGGAAAATTTACCTACTAAATAAATTCCAGAAGATTCCCATCATCTTCATTTATGGGAATCCAACAAACAGTTTTCTCCTAGGCCAGTTATAGACATTACACTTTAACTGGTATAAGTAATCAGAAATTGGTCTATGCCTGCCAGAGAACAGAAGTCCGGTGCACACAGACTTGTTTAAAGTGACAGAACCTGGTCTAAGATATGCCACTCCCACCCCCAACAAAGAGCAAATGTATGTTCTGCTTGCTACTGAGCTAAACTATACCACTTACACAAAACTGTGTCATTTAGATCAATTCTGTCTTGGGCTTCTTGAATGTCTGTACCTAGCCCTAGTTCTCAGCCATTCTCATTAGACTTTGATTCACAGTCTGCAGGTTCTTCATTTCCTCCCTTAGTACTCCCAAAATAATAGTCTCTGGCTTCCTTTCTGCAACAGATTTTCACAGCGCTGTAGCCCATATGTTTGCTTAGGAAGCACCTAAGCATTGTTTTTAGATGTAAAGTATGGAAAATCCAAGGGAGGAGAAATGTTATCATTTCCTTCCAAGCAGGTGTTTTTCACTATAGTTGATGAGATGAGGATAAAAGGCTAATGTGTAAAAAGCATGGCCTGTGGCTTATATTAATATTACCCGGTAGATCCTATGAACCCCTGTCATGAACCATAATCTTAGTGTATCAGATACTTTACAAAAGGAGAAAAATAAGAGGATCCCTGCTCCAAAGAGCTTCCAATATAAGGAAGGAAAATTTAAAGAACACGCCCTTATTTTGAACAGCTGCCCTTCTGACTTTCGTCCACATAGGTTGGCACTGAACTAAGAAAGCTGGGTTTTACTTCATATTTTGGGTTATTTTAGTACAAATCAGTGCACGGACACTTACAATTTTCAGTAAGAATACTTAGTTTTAATTAATTCTAAGTCAACATATCCTTGAAATCATCAGGTAAATTAAGCTGGAAAGTTCCAGAAATGTGAATGATGAGCTGAAAATGTCCAGCTGCCAGCTCCCCCAGAAGTCTTTTAGCCTGAGTTCCTGCCTGGCACCAAATAAAGAAAACTAGTCACTCAGACAGACAGGACTTAAACTATTCAGTGCCCAAAGTCAAGTACAGCACAGACAGTTGATCAAGTTTCCTTTCTCACATAGCTCTGCAAAGGCACCTCAGTTCTCACCTCCAATACCCTTGCTACTGCAGTTTTGAATGTCTCTTGGACCCTTGCTGCTGAATTGTCAAATTATGTAGGTTTAAGTAAAGAAATAGGCATGTACCAAGACCACCCAACTCATTTTTATTTATGATGTGAAATAAAAATTCACCACCATTTTTTTTCAAATATGATGTTTTTAATATCATATGTTAGTTGGGATCAGCCCCAGTGATTTAGGAGACAACTATCTGTCTCGAGTTTGCATCAATCTATTTGAAGGGACACTCTCAATTATTTTTGGTATTCAAACTGTTAGAAAGGAGTTCACAAGTAAGATATCGTTCCTGTCTTTCCCCTCTCTACCCAGGCTGCTTTTTGATCTTCCCTTTGTCCTCGATCCTTCCCTTATCCCTTTCACCTCTCTTGCTCACTCTCACTCTGTCCCCTTGATCCGTCAGACACAGCCAAGCTATCTGATACCTACACCTTAAAGTAATTTTGGACAGAAGCAAAATGCCCTAGAATCCTTAGTAATCCTTCTCAGATCCACGTACTGAGCTCTGGTTTGGCTCTTACACAGCCAACAAACAGTCTTTAGCCAACCAGCCTGGAAACTGAAAACCTGTTTCTGTAACAGTGGAAGGACAACAAGTCCTGAAACTAAATCAGTCTGCTAGGAAAGAAAAAAGTCTTTTCAGTGTTGAAATTAAGATAATGCAAGAACATCTAAACAGAGAGGGGAAACTCACCGACTACAGGCCAAAGAGAAATGTAAACTGTAAATTCTTTGGGACAGGGATTTTTTTTGTTTTGTTTGGTGCCTAATTCATTGGGGTTCTGGTTCCAGATTACAGCTCCTAAATACTATGACAATATAAATAAAAAACTTAAAATGTAATACAAATGTGCTAACAGGAACACACAATTTCTGAACTAACATGTCCGAAGGCTTAAAATATGCATCTCAGTTCCTATCATTAGATATTGACATAAATGAAGTATTTTGAAATTATACAGTAGGATTCAACTCTATTTTTAACTATCTATTTTCAAAATAACTAAGATAAAGGAGAAAACATGACCAATAAATATGAGTAGGTTCCTCTTTGTAAACCCTTTAATTGTTCTAAATCAGGGATCCCAGTTCTCCAATGTGACTAAGGATGGATCTATTACAGCAATTTCAAAAGGCACTTGTACAATCAGTGGCTCATTACATATCCACATATACTATGCATCATAAAAGGTGCATGAAAGGATAGTGATCCTTAAAATGATGCTCCATGAGGAAAGAGCTTTAAGAAACTTGGGAATATATGGATGAGAATCCAAAGTAGCCTTAATGATCTTTCTACCCTAATAAGGTCCTGGTATCCAAATATCCATGAATTTACTCTGAAAAAGGTGAATAAAAGTACCGATATAAGTATGAATGATATATGGTAGATAAGTGGACAAATATAAAAGAGAATAAATGAAAGAAAATGAGGGTGGGAGAAGTGAAAGACAGGAAGCATAAGGACTCAGCATGAGCTAGAAGATGAGGGTACTACTTTCATTGGAAGTAGCTCTAAGGATTATCTTTGGAATGGATTCAACCAAACCAGATTACACTAGTACACGGTGTACTAGTGTTTCAGGTCCCAGCCAAACTGGATTTAACTAAATTCAAAAAAATGAATAAAGAAAACAGATAAGAATCATGTTCAGGAACTGGGCTAAATTAGTCGGCTTCTTTCACTATGGGTATGAACCTGCTTAACCAAAAGAAACCAAGCTTTTTCTCTAACTTGGCTTTATTCACTGTATAATCAGAAGCTCAGTTAAGTTGAAAAAGATGAGCAGGCCTTAAAGGAGATCTCATCCTACTGTATCTACATACCTCAGAAGTGGCATTAATTTTGAACTGTCTTTCTAATTGCTATCCTGCCAAATCTCATTTCTTTGTGGCCCCAAACATTCACTGACAGAATGTGAAGTTTGCTTAGGAACCTTATATCAGCTCCCTAAATACATCCCTCTCTGTGATGAAGGGTGTTTTTGAGTAGATTGTTCAAGGAAAACGGATGGTTTGAGATTCTTTTTGTTAACATCCTTGTTACATGATACTCTCTGTGCATGGCTACACATGCGTTTACACCAGTTTAAATTTACTGTGCAGTAATTTACTGCACAGCAAGTGGGAATAGGCCAGTTTCTACATGTACAGACATTAAAGCACATTAACACTGTGTGTGGACTGACTTGGGACTAAAGTTAGTCCACACACATAACGCTATTGCACAGTAAGGCATCTACATGTGCATTACCGCGTAGCAACTAAGTGGGCATAAATTTGATACCTGCATAATGCAGGTATCAAAATTATGCTCAAGTCAGTCTTAATCACCATATTTACTGTGCAACACAGACATGCAAGTGTAAGACATACCCCCAAACTGTGCAGTCATTTTGGTTACTGCACAGTAAATGCACATGTGTAGATGCGCCTACTAAGTACAATCAAAGTAGGCAAGGTAGTCTTATATCATTAGACAGAAGAACCCAGCATCACATACTGGTTGTATGTAGCCAATCATTGGATTTTGCTGGTAAGAGTGTGTTCATAAACAGATTAATCAATGACAAGTAATAATTTCTAATAACAATAGTGATGCAGAAACATTCTTTAAAATCTCTTGAATACTATAGTCAACACTGAAACAATGCTCCAGACATAGAAAATATAACTGAATAGCCAAAAACAATCTTTTTTCTATTGAGGCTTTTGTCTCCAAAACACACACATAGGATTTTGCAGCTGATAAGACTGATTAAACTGATTTCATTTTACAATATTTACAGCACTTCTAAAAGACTTTTGATCCAGACAGACATATGTCTTCATTTAGGGCAGAGCTGCCTAGCCAGCAGCCCACAGGCCTCATGTAGTCCACAAGGGGTTAAATTGTGGCCCCCTTGCTCCCACCTGGCTGTTGCTCCACCCCTTGCTTCAACTGCAGAAGCAACCTGGGTTTCCAGGCTCTCTATCCTTCCAGCTTCCCCTTCCCGTTCCCCACTGCAGGGGGTGGGGCAGTGCAACATAGCATAGCACATAGTGCTGGGAAAGCCCACACCACAGGGCACTTGAGAGGCATAATGGAGCCCAGGGATGGGAAGCATAGGGTGAAGCAGGGTGCCCATACATGTAGAGGAAGGGGGGAGGCAGGTATGTAATGCAGTGGAAGGAGGACAGTAATTTAGATGCACTCAGTGCAGGTAGGGGGCAGGGCATGGAGTGCACTGGGGGACCACTGGGACAAGCAGGGCATGTGGTATGCAGCCTTGGGGGTCCATGGCCCTCACTGATGAAATTTCTGCTAGTAAAGCCTATGAGGCATGCAACCTCAGCCAGTTAGAATCTGCACATCCCTAATTTAGGGGAAAGATAATTCCTTTGACATTGTCATCTTTGCCACTACATTAAAAAGAAAGCAGCCTTCCCACCGATGTACATAAATGTTGCACCACTTTGTATTTACAGTTTTCAGTTAAACCAGTTATGGTCTTGTGACTAGTCAATGGAACAGTGCAGATCCTTAGAAGGAAGAATTTGATTCTACCAAGCTATACTTAAATCTAACCTGCAACCTATCTATTCTTTTGCTATGGTGGGGTGAAGCCATCCCACCCTCCGTCATTGAATATGTCAGCCTGTGTTAAATATTACTTGTACCTAGCAAACTAGGAAAAATACTTTATTAGGCAAACCTATTTTACACCAGCACAGGAAAATGGGATCTGCTTGTCATTAAGTAATGAATATTTTTCTCAGGTGCACTATGAGCTATCCACGTAGGACAGATAACAATGATGATATACATGAAACTTGTGATATACAGTAGACTGAAACACAAGGGTCTCTAGCAGCAGCATCCTCTAGCATTTTATACTGCTCAAGGCTGCATAGGTTGGGGATGGGTAATCAGCCCTGCACTCAAGGTGAGAATTAGCCCTTCTCAAGCACTGCTATTTAACATTCAGTGCCTCTCTTAAGAAACCTAAATAAAATCTTTAGTTAAGCATAGTTAAGATGGTTAGGACCTCATTTAGCAAAACAGCCATCTGTCTTCCATGGCACACACCGCTATGAAAAACAATTGTTCAGGATTTCTGTAGCCTTGCCCAGCACAGAAGCCAGGCTGATTTTTGCTGAATCAGGGTCTTAGTTTAAAATGATACTGATTTTTCTTTTTTCAGTTCAGATTCTCTGTTTTCATGGGTTTTAAGGAAAATATGTTTTGTTTATTGATTCAGAAATTACTTAAATGGTAGAATCTCTGACAGTTCATAAACGCAAAGCAGACATCAACTTTTGTCAGAAATCTCCAGTGGAATTACTTTGGCTAAAGTCTTTTGTCTCTGTCTGAATAGCTGTTGGTAAGCTGACTCCAAAACACAATTGGAAATGGAAATGCAAAATTTCCATACATTAAATGGAGAATTATATGCTAATTATTTTTAGATTAGTCCTGGTTGCTATCCATTATACTAGAAAATATTTATTGCACTGCACTAGAAATTTTAAGTTTTCACTGTAGGCTAGAGAAAATCCATTGCAAAAGATATCGTACAAATCTACTCATAATTTCTGTGTTTCATTTTAAAATGGACATTGTAATAATCACGTCAGATACTTAGGAGTTTCTGTATTAATAAAAATGCAGACCACCATCATACTGAAAGCTTACAACCTATAGAAGCTGAGAAAACATGGTCTTTTTTGTCTTATTAAATAATATTACTTTACTTGTGTTTCTTCCAAATTCCTATATTGCTATTTGTTCTAATTTCTTACAATAAAATTCATTTGTATCACGCAAGCTATGTAATTAATACTTTACTAAAGGAAATCTTAACAAAAACATTGTAAAATTTAACTTTTACCAAGTATTTGTTCCTATTATCAAAATTAAATTTACTAAGATGCACATTACATATTTTAACCTAATTTAATTTAATATTACTTCAACACCTTTTTGTTGAAACTATTCATATTAGAAAAATTACCAGTCTATTTATTTTCTATATAGACCTAACACTAAAGATACAGTTGGATCTTTGTATAAACTTTATATATTCACATACCCATAGAGATTTATACAGCTGTATAACTAAACATCGATATTTTATCCCTGTGTCCTTCTCACCCTTATATTCCTAAATACTCCTAATGCTCAAGAACCTCACATTTTATCTGTTGCTGGTGCCTCAATAATTATGATGGAACTAGGAAGGAAATGATACATTCCTTGGATGATTAAATCAGCCTAAACATTCTACACTCATGATTCATAGTGGCATGAATGAAGACACCATATTCTTAGCCTTATATATGTCCTGCTAATTTTCCTTAGCTTCATTATTTTTTTTTGCCTGGTATCTTTGACCCCTCTTTTGCTCCCCCCCATCATCTGTCTCTCTCTTTTTTCTTCTAATTAGGCCACTTCTTTTTTTCTGTCCTTCTTGCTCCAGGTATACTTGCTACTTCTGTCCCCACTCTCACCTCTTTTCCACATTATCTTTTTCTAAGCACAATACCAATGCCATTTTTTTCCTTCTGATTTGTGAAAGTCTTTCTTTCCTCTGTCCCTGCCCAGGCTTCCTACCCCCTGCCTAAGCTTTTCCTTTCTCCTCTATTATTAGGTATGGTCTCTGTTATATTTCTAGCCCTTAAAGTTCACAGAGCTTGTGGGAAAAGAAAGCTACAGCTGTGGTAAAACAACATAGGTTTGTCCAAAACCACTGCTGGTAATTCAAATCCAGTTAGCAGCCTACTAGCATAATTGCCCTAATTTCAGGAAATGCAAAAATTGAGAAAAATCCTTTGGGAGATGCACTTACAGAAACCTTTTTGCTGAGAGTTTTGAAAACCAAACAAAGACGAACAGCACAC
This sequence comes from Crocodylus siamensis, assembly GCF_052110815.1. NCBI lineage: Eukaryota > Metazoa > Chordata > Crocodylia > Crocodylidae > Crocodylus > Crocodylus siamensis. Next base: position 210,518,980 of record NC_143398.1, on the reverse strand, counting down.
AATATAGGTGCTTTGTACATGAGTTTGACAGTAACTAAAGCTAAATCAAAGTGGTCAGATTCTCAGCTGATGCAAATGCGTATATATCCACTGACCCCAGGGGAGCCACACTGACCTCTACTAAGTATCTGGTTCTCTTCCATACATTTGGAATGCACCATCCACGTCAAAACAATTGAACACACATGCCAACTTATCTTGAAACTATTTCAATATGAAGGAACATTTCATTTTATTATGTTGTTTCCAAGTGCTAAAGGACAGGCAAAGAGTTGAGGGGGACAGGGGTTGCTATTAGTTGACAGTCAGGTGCAGAGAAAAGGCTAGAGCTAGAAGGAACCCATAGAACACCTAGTAATACTAGTTTGGTTCCTCGCTGTATCCATCTCTTTGTTCTCAAACTAAATAATTCTAAGGACCTGATGAATATCACCAACATTTAGTATTATTGCCTTTATCCTTTGTAAAAAGAGAGAGACTTTCTTATATTTGCTGCTGTACATATCAAGCATTCTTTCTTTATCCAGGCTCTTATAACAGTTTCTATTAGTATAATATCCAAGTAGATTGCAACATCTTAGATCAGAATTGCTTTAATTTCAATTGAATTTTATTTTAGATTCCTAGAGAAAACTAAATATATATGGAATGATATTGGCTCATTTGATTATGAATACAGTAAGCTTTAGTTTTCATCTGTATTTTTCAGTGAGCTAAATCCTATCTTCTGTCCTGAGGCAAAAGAGCCACTGGGGCAGTTTTGTCAGATCAGTAGCTTCACAATAGGATGTCTTCTCTCTCTCTCTCTCTCTCCTCTCTCTCTCTCTTTACCACTGTGCATGGACATCTACAACAAGAACTGAAAATTTGGATGTGTTCAAATATAAATAATATGATTTTCAGAAATACTAAGCATTGAAACAAATCCTGATGACTTAATTTGAATCTGCAGGTTCCTCAAAGCCAAAACAGCTCTGACTTCAGTAGACAAATATGTGGTTAGATACCTAAATATAGGTACCAATGTCTGGAATTGACACAAATCAATGTATTTCAGCTATCTATAGAAATGGGGGAGGGGCAATCAAATTATATGTTAATGATCAGAGAAAATTAATATTTACATAAATCACCATATTTAATTTAGTGCCCAGCTCTTCTGCTTTTTGTCACAATCAGTAGAATTTTGCTTGATGTGTAGTTCCATTAACTTGCGAAGAATTAACTGTGGGATAAGTGAGAAATGACAGAATCTTGCCCTTAATAAAAGCATGGCATGTGTCATTATGGGCTAAAACAAAAAATAAAGTATTTTTAGCACAGGCAACTGCAAATGTTCTATCAAAGACAGAGACCCCAGCACAGAAGAGTATGATTCTGATATTACTTGAACTAAAATACTCTGGACTAAATTCTGTATTGACTCATATCCCATGCAATTCATAAATCAGGACAGAATTTTAACTAACATATTTTCATAGTATATTTTAAATAATTCTAGCCTCCCTCACTTGTTAGGAGCTGTAAGCCTAAGCTCTAAATGAAAAAATTATATTCCATTCTGTCTACATATATATTTTATAGAATCACTTTAAGACAAATACTGCTGCGATAAGAGGGGAAAAAAAGCATTAAGTGCTAGCATTTCAAGAAGAGTATTTTGTCCTCCAAAGTTCTGCAGAAATTACACTATGCCAGTGATATTTAATTGTAACATAAAAATTAAACACCATTTACTTGATATAAAATTGGGATAGTATGTAAATTAAGTAAGTTTCAATTCATGTCTTCTTACTCACATCTGTTGGCAGTTTAAATAGTTTTAGTGTCATTAATTGTTATAAAAGTGCAAGATTTGCTGTATGCTTGCCACTTAGGACCAAAGGCACAAAAGTCTAATTGAACTAAGTAATTAGTAATTTGTCATTTCCTATTGTCAGCAATTACTTTCCATTAGAAATCCTCACTGAAAATTCTAATTTGAAGTGAGGTTTGCGTTTTATTGCTGTCCATCCAAATTAGTTTAAAATTGACAGCTACATTTTCATTTAAAAATTTAAAGATATTAAATATGCTTGAAAAGGCTGAAGCATATTCCACCCCACGTGTGCCTGTAATTATGCATCTGGACTCAAAGAGTGAAAAGTGAAATCCAAGACACTTCTCCTCTTTATTCCAGTGCAGAAGTATCTACAGGTATCACATACCAGGCCAAATCCTTCTCACATTGCTCATATACATAGTTTAGTGCTACTAAACAGTTACATATGGTGGACAGGACTTGCTCTTCCTCCCCCTTCCATTTTCTCAAATTACATTATGAACCCCGGGATTCCTTGCTTTATGCTTTACTGAAGTAGAGAGTGATAGTAATGACAAAATGAGAAGGGAACGCTGCATGTTCATATTCTGCCCCACAGGTTTTCCCATGTGGCTTTGCTGCAAGGGTGATTTTTCCTTTGTTATTGTTCAGACTCCATTAAGGCAATCAGTACAGCCCACTTCCAAATGTTCGGAGTGTGATCTGAGACAACACTTGTGGCAGGGTAAGAGTGCTTCAGAATGCTCAGAAATGCACAGGGCTGATTAGCTGGTGAGGAGGTAATGATTTATAATTAAGATATGCTGAATGGATATGCACCATCTTTTAAGAGCTCACAACTTGGCACAACCTACCAAGTGCCACCTTCCTGTCTGGTCAGATGCTTGTGTTGCAGGGCCTGGAACTGGAAGACGAGTGTATGTCCAAAACGGCCATATGCTCTAACTTTCTCAACTTTGTTTCCACAAATGACAGGAAGGAAAAATGAACATATGGCACAGCCCCCCAGAAGCCTCATGGTCTGAGAGCTTCTTGGTACACATAGAAAGTATGACTGCAATGTATCCTGCCTACAAGGAGCTACTAACAACAGATATATTTATTTGCTTTCTTTACAAAATAAAAAAAGACTGAAAGCACCGGAAAATATCAGACTGAACAGACATTTGTGCTTGACTTCTCAAACTCCACTATTCAATGGTAAAGTGAACATTGTAATTAGGATGTCCATGCTAAATTCAAACAAAAAATTCTAGTTCAATAATAGTTAACAGCACATCTATAAAACCCATGCTTTTAATTAACGCAGGTATCGAGGGAAAGTACAAACTCTGTGATAAGCCTTCACTGTGTCACAAAATGGGGGAGAAACCTACTCTGATATGAGAAGAGTTGGCCAAGTATGTAGCGATACATTTCATTTATTCATCCAAAGAATTAGAAATCTATTAGGGGCAGAAGACAATGGAATTACACAATAATATCCCTAATAATTCAATAATTATTAAAAGGTAGCATTGAACACATCTGTAATGAACACATTAATTACAGTAATATGGTATACTAACATTGTCTTTGTTCCTAATTTATGTGAAGCCATAATTTACTTTTAAAGCTAGCAACGGTGATAAATTTCTCTCAGTTTTAAACACTTATTCGACATTAATATTCACTGAAAGCACACGGTTTCCACTGAAACACTTTCTGATAACTAGCTGGTATATATCACAGATCACTAACACTTTATATTAAGTGGACATTAATTAATGCTAATTTACAATGGAATTCTTATGAAGTAACATATTATATCCACATGAATACCAAAAGAGTTCATCGTGATTAATGTTATGACAAAAAAATGAAGAATCTTAATGATTTATCACTAATTAATAACAGCTGTTGTCCAAAATACTTTTGTGTCTGAAACAGACCATTCAAGGGATCTCTGAAAAGGCAGTATCGTATGTAATATTTTTGTATACTGAATTTTATTTAAGAATAATATTCATCCAAAACAAGGAATGACTTGTTCACTTTTCAATTTGGAAGAAGAGAGGAGGAGAAAATGTAAGGGGAAAAGGGTCAGCTGGACTTGTAGTGCAAGTCAACTGGACTAGTAGCAATTTTTTCCACACTCCAATCAGTTTTTAACTTTGTACTGTATTAGTATGAGACTGATTATAATTAGATGTTTGACATGTATTAAGAAAAATCTTATCTTCAAATGTGTAGATTGCTCCTACGTTATGTGTATCCTAATGATTTTGGGTGCTCATAGCTGAGATTTGGAGCTCTCTCTCAGAATAATAAATATGCTAAGTATATTAAAAAACCCTTATTCTGCCATTTCTGCAATTGTGTTTAATTGACAATAAGGCACTGAACAAATAGAGAATTAAATTAAAAGTTCAATAAACACTGATCGATATTCTTGTAAATACCAAGTCTATAAAATGATCTTCTCTTTAAATGTAGTTATTCTACAGGTACTGTGCAGATGATCTGCATTTGAAGTCAGAGGAATGTTTTAAAACCTAGTTAGAATTGCTTATTATAAAAACCTTAGGAACGTTGTCAAAACAGAAAAGCCAGCCTTCTTTATTCCCAAGCAGTTGCTGTCCTCTAGTTTAGTATTAGCTCACAATCAGCTGAATAAAGAAGTCATCTTCTGTCTAACATGTAAATAAATCATCAGCTTCAGTTACTTTACCACTAGCTGTTTGTCATTCAGGAAAATAATGGTTAATCAATGACTAATCAATGAAGATGTGTAACGTATTAGTTTGCAGTCCTTCATCATCCTATTTTCTTCAATTGCCTGGGGGTTTGTGTTCAGTACTTACAGAATCGATTACAATTGAGAGTGATCATTCAGCTCATGTTGAGAGCTGTCAGCTGTGCTTTCTGCTATGAGTTTTATGCTCCTGTTTAATATGAGATGCTAATATTTAGCTGCATTTGACAAGCTGGCTACCATCATAGAAAATTTTATAAGAAGTGCTTAAGTAACTAATTGTAACACTACATGTCACTTGATGAAACTAAACTTTTCCTGACTTCACAATAATCATAAGCATTACTGGCTTGCTGTGGAAAATTAAAGGAAAATAGCTGTCTGCTTGAGTCTGATCATGCCTGCAGGGAAGGTCTAAGAAAGGCAACAGACAATGATGCCTTTGTGCATAACTGCAGGGGGAAAACAGATAATTCTTCAATTTTCATATAAACTGACATTCTTCACCATATGACATTCTTGTGTGTGTTCAATTTCCTACCAGAGCCACTAGAAAACTTAAACCTGAAGACTTTTGACATAAGACAACATAAAGAGTAACAAAGATTTTTATAACAAAAGTAATGTTTCATTGCTTGACAAGTCTGTTTTCTTTGAGGCAGATATAAGCTTGTCACTAGGAGAAAAAAATTGCTGGTTGTTCTCCTTCCTTCCCCCCACCCCCACATTGTTATCAATGCAAGGGGTTATTCACTTTAATTATTGTTTTTGTAGTTTTCTTAGCAAATCCATGTCACTTATAGTCATAGCGTGTAATGGTGGAAACTAATAATCATTAATGTATTTCATTAAATATTTAGAGGTGAACAGTATTGATTAAAAGGAAGCATGTAATCTCTCATTTGTTGCAGTTTCAGTTCCAATACCACCCTCTTGTGGCTGAAGTGTTGAAGATACTTTTGTCTGAAACGAACTACATTTGTATGCACTACTTAGCTTACTCCCAATGCCTTTGCAGCCAATACTGACAAATGAAAAAGGATCTCTATCATCAAAAAAGGACCTTGGTGTCATTTGTTAGTTTAAAATTTTTAATATAATTCTATAATCGAGTATCATTTAGAATTTTAACAGTGATCTAAGAAGTAGTCTTAGGTGCACTGGGGCATGAATTGTGTGAAGTCTCTTTTCTCAATTGACTGGTGGAATTTATTAATTAATTTTGGAATTTTAGAGGTATTTTAGGAACTAGATCAATGTTTTTAAATGGCTGTAGTAGCAATGGAAAAGACTGTGAGAGTTTTCAGAAACCTGACACATATACCAATGAGCAAAAGGCATAGAGACACACTATTACCAAAGGGGTCCTGAAAATGAAAACAACCCTCTATTTTCACATTGTGCATATGATCTGAAATTAAACCAAACAGCAAAATAAAAAACGTAATTTAAAACAACATAAGACTTATTTAGAATGTCTCTCAACTAACAGACAACCTTATTTCAATGAAGAGTTTTATTTCCAATGGCATTTCATATTTTTACTTCTTCTGCACTGGAAATAAAATTGACCTTGTGCAAAGAATAGATACTCAAAACTTTTTATGTATACACATATAGACAGAGGGATATGAGCTTCTAGGTATTTAAGTTCTAAGTTATGGGGGAAATGCATGAAACCTACAAGCCATATATAGCAGAAGAAGCTATAGGAGTAACTTTAGGGCTAACATATACTGTATTATTGTACACACCCAACGTAAGGATGAACAGCAGTTAGTTGAAAGGCTCAAAACAGATTCAGAAAAAAACAGAACCTATAGACTTATGAGCAAGGGCATTCTCTTTACATTCAGAAGCAAAATAAATGGGAATACAGAAAGATAACTACATGACCCACAACTCCACTGCAGGTGGAAAAAAGCCACCACAACAGTCCCCAAAATCATTAGCCTCCATTTTGGATAAGTCCAAGTTTTTAACTACTTTCAGAGGACTTATTTAATATGTACACTGAATCCTGAAAAAAAAATTCTTTCCAATAGTTCCGGATGGAGATAAGCATTTTCCCAATAATTTAAATAATTTTAAAAAATCTTTTTTTTTAAATAGCCAAATCTACTCTCAAGGAAAGCTAAGCATCTCTTCTTACAACGTACCAGAGGATTCTTCCATCAGCACAATGATAAATAAATGACTGCTCTGAAGGATAAAATCAAGCTATCTAGCCATAGAAAACTGGATGCTTATTTTTTACTGAAAGTTCTTATTTTGCTCAGCTCACACAGATCATCCCAAAAGCATTAAAAACAAAAAAAATCTTTTCCTTCCCTGCCATGTAATGTTTGCCGTACTGCACAGTATATATACTTCATTGTGCTATGCAAGGTGAAGATGAAAAGAGTTATCCATTTAGACTGTGTTTATAATCATAGGTGCTACATCTTGTCTGCACAGTTCTATTTTTATCTACGCAGCACCTAAATGCCCCGTTAGTTAGGAACAAATGTACATAAATAATAATATTAGGCAGAAAGTGGTGTTTCCTGAATTAATTTAAAAAATCCTCCAATTCATATCTTTAGAAATCTAACTATATTCCCAACGTTTCTTGAGATAGCCATTTCAAATGCATTTCGCTAGAGGAAGTTCCTATGTTCTGGTTCTTTAAAAACAAAACTGTTATTCTAAAATGTCCAAACCAGTCCTAGATAAACATAATGACAAGAACAATTTTATCAAGACAACTGATAAAAGAAATGTCTTTTGAACTATAATACATATTTTCTGATAGAGGGAATTTTTTTAAATAAAAGATATAATCATTAAAACAATGATAAATGAAACATTCAGAAAGGTTATGACTTGACAAAGTAACATTTTTAAAACTTGGACACCAATCAAATTGATGTAAGTATCAGTGATGCAACACTTTCTGACACTAAAGTCTTTACCACTGTCTAAAATATATAGAATAGCCTATTGTGATTACTTAATGTCAGCTTTTGTTCATAAGCTCTTTCATAAAACAAAAACAGGGAAAATGATTTAAAGCAGTTCAATTTGTCTATTTACCTTAATCTTTAACTATTCCCATATGTCTTAGCTACATGATGTATGACTCTTCATAAACCAATTTTTCAAAAGTATACAAGACAGAAAAAAGTCAGGCTCCTAACCTTTTATGCACTGAACTTTCATAGACAGCTGGCAAAACAGAACACTTTTAGGCATGAGGAAAAGCTGAAAGGTTATTTTACTCTCTCTTGCTTTTAGCAAATGTTTGTATCTGTTAAGAGGTAGATGTTTGAAATATTTTCTCATAGGAAACAACCCCAAAAGAAAATTGTCTCTGTTTAAAATAGGAACATTGCTGAAAAGTGACGATCACCACTTTAATAAAAAAAAATACTAGATTTCTGTGTGGAAAGTGGACTAACTAATTGAGTAACATTGTCTGAGAACTGGATAGTACCATAGGAGAAATCCTGCAGCAAACACGGCACTAGGGGCAATCTCACTTTATAACGGTATACAAGAACAGTGGCCATAAAATTGTATTTCCAAACATTTATAGTAGGACTTTAAAAATTTTCAGGCTTTAAGTATGATGCAATGCAGCCTACTGCTTTATTTTATTGTACTGAAACCATTATGGATAATTTTTAAAATGAAGCAAACACTGTGCTATACAATGAGGGGAAAAAGTCTTCTCACAGTAACTCCTGGTAGTCTGGCACAAAGCTGAATATTTACAGTCAGTGGAAAGTTTTTAGCATGTTTAAGTAGAAACTGAGGTACAGGAATCTAGATCTGCTTCTGTTTGCAATGCAGAGCGCAGAGCAGAGTTATTCTGACATCTATTTCCCTCCTCTGAACAAGCAAAGAAAAAAATCCCTCTAACTTTAAAAGAAATATAAAAAATAAATCTGAAGTGTGTTTTCTGGCTTAGGTAATGTATATAAATCTAATTCTATGTAGCAAAAAACATTAATTAATATACCTTAAATATGAATGTAATCTGCAAGTTTCAATAGAATTAAAAGGTATTTATTAATATAAGCATTTAAATATTTTGAATTCCAAAATCACATTTTGATATCAAAACAGTAGACCAAATAGTGAGCTTTATAATCTCGTAAAACACCAACTGACATCAAGAGGAATGTTACCTGAAGTAAAAGTGAGGAGACATACTTGCCGGTGTCAAAACACAGACTGAACATATATTCCAAGTAAATATTTCATGACAGAGAGAGAGAATTCTTCAGTATTTGTTTTAGCAATGTACTTTCAAAAGACTCATTTATGGAGGAAAATGTGTACATTTTTAAATACCGTAATTGTTTTCCTTTGTTACAAAATTTCCAGTTTTAGCAAAGGAAAAATAATAAGTTTGTAATGGGTATTTACATGTATTATGATTGCTAGCATTAAAATGGCTGTTTTTAAAACTTCAAGTAAGCTTGAGAAACTGACTGTGGATCATGTATACAATGTAGGGTCAATGCTGTATTGAATTTCTAGACCATTTTCAAACTACCTTCTGGCAGTGGAAGCATTTTGACCACTGACACTCCCTGTGGGTATATCTGACTATCCTGGTACAATGCACCATTCCCTATTATTGAATCTACAACAAACTGCTGTAGGTTATTCATTGATTGAGTGTTTAAGTGTATTCTTTAGGAGCAAATAGAGAATGAATTCTGTAAACAATCCCATAAAATAAAATAAAAAGCAGCAGAACTCCTCACTCAGAAATGGCTTTCAACTGAAGCACTTAATTATTTGTAGTCTTTCATTATGTTGTGTCACTTTAAATAAAGATGCATAGGAATTTTCCTCTTACTTTCACAGAAGATACCAAGCTAGAACGTGGAGTCGCACATTTTATCTGAAGGAAAAATTAAGTCATCACCAGCCAATATGACTACTCAGAGACATAAGGTTTAAGCACATCTGCTATCTTTTATGCTAACATCTTTATCTAGATCAATTACAATATGCACTATCACTGTTAAATAACCAATATAGATGCAGGCTGCAGCTCTATAATATTCCTAATGGAGGTTAGAACAGATATTAAGAGCTACATTTTCATAAGCTCAAGCAGTAATTGTGTGTGTGCTTGTATGCCAGTGCACATCTTCAGTCATGTAGTGTTTCAATAATATTCACAAATGTTTCCTTTTCCACTTTAACCAATGCAAAACCCATAAAAAATCTGTCTATGTGAGAGCTCTAAGTACATTCACACAGTTTGTCTGCCAGTACATATGCGCCAGGCACTAGCTGTAAATAACAGTTCATATACTAGCAGGGAACTGTAAAGCAAACCAAACACACTAATATTAAGCATTTGAAATGTCCATCTCTTATTTATTAATGCAAAAATATATTTTTCATGACCTGAAAAACATGTGCAAGTGGTATGGTGTCGACACAGGAAAACTGTACTTGCATATACTTCAACATAGTGCTATCATTTAATGGAAAGCTTGCTTAATTTTCTCTCGCATATAGGGAAAGCTAAATAATTGACAGGAATTTTCTGAAATTACAGAAAAATATACATACTTTGGAAAATATAACTGTTATCTTTACTATTTCCTCTCATACCAGCTGGAAAGTAAGCTCCACATAATCTGTATTACAGAACACTTAACACCAATCAAGCTGGGGCCCTTCCTCTGCTAAGTGCTGTCCAAACATGTAGAAAATGACACTTCCTGCCCCAGAGAGATTACAGATTAAAATGAGCACTCCAAAAAACCCAACACTGCAAATATCTAGTGTACCTTAATCCAGTGTTGCTGTTGGAAGCAAAGCCTCTGGTTCCATTACAGAAAGGAGAGAGTTCCAAGGAACTGTGGAAGAAGAATCCACACCCATGCTGGGGGCATCTACACATGAAATTAATGTGACACAATAAACTCCAGTGCATATTGCAGCAGAGTTTATTGCTCTTGGGTGCCCTGTTTATACCTGCACCTGGGACCGCAGCATGTTGAGCTGGGTTGGAGTAGCCCCAGCTGACATGGGGCCTAGGGGTCAGCCTGCCAATCTGGGGCTGCTCTGACCCATCTCAACATGCTACCAAGGGGCTGGCTGGGGCAGAAGGGTGCTCTAGTCTGGGGCTAGCCACCAGGCAGCCCCAGCACTGAAGCATCTTTGTTGCCCAGCCAGCCCTGTCAGCATCTACAGGCATGTTGCTGCACATTAAAGTGCCACCATAGGATATTATTTGTGTTCACAAGTACTAATTTACAGTGGAGTTAATTAGTTTATTGGGCCACTTGTATATATGACATAAATTGCCTGTTTTTGCAGTTTGTCACACTTTACAAGTATGGGGGGGCTTGCAATTTAAAATAGTTTTGTTACGTTGCAAACTAAATCACATCCACATGTAGTTTAGTCTGAAATGTACCTATTTGTAGAGTTTCAGTCTTTAATCTGACAGCTTGCCTTCCAGCCTCAGGAGGGGTGGACTGAACGCAGGAGTGGCAAGGGGTCCTACTCTCCTATGGCCGGGGGGAAAACTGCCAGCAGGCCAAGTGGCCCCTGACCTGAGCAGGGTCCTGGTCCTTCCTTCCATGGTGGTGGTGTCTCATGGGCCACCTGGGTGCACTGCCCCTAATCAGATGCGCCTAATCTGATGCTTCCCTGAACCCATCCAGGGATCCAGTGCACCATGCACTATCCCTACCACCTTCTCCAGTCACAAGCACACCCAGCCACCCTCCTGCCGCTTCCCCCTTCCCAGGTGGTCCCAAGTGTCAAGGACAGAGCATGGGGCACTGCTCCCTGGGCATGCTCAGGAAGAGTTGGATCGAGCAGGTGCTGTCTCTGTGCTGAAACAGCATCCGGCCCACTAGCAGCTCAGCCAAGTGGCCCTGGGGGGTACCACCATTATGGAAGAAAGGACCAAGTCCCCCACAGCTCAGGGGTGGCTCACTGTCCCTCCCCCCCCACAAGCAGGCTTCAGAAAAGGATCAGGCCCCTCACTGGTTTTTTTTTCCTGGCAAAGCCTGCCCACACAAGCTGCCCTCCGTGTTGAAAAGTACAGCTAGCAAAGTATGTAGGGTGCTAAGGGCACATTTAAGGAAGTTGAGGAAGAGGAAGAGCTTGCAGATCAATGAGCTGCATACCTAGTTGTATTCAAAATCCAGTAAAGTCAGTGTAGTGGGCTACAAATAATACTAAAAACAACTTTTTTGTGGATAGTAAGGTAGTGTGAAGATAGTGCAATCTACTATTTGGGGCTCTAAAATGGTGGAACCAGACCACAGATGGATGTAGATGGATTAAGACAGCTAATTCCAAAAATGTGATCCTCAAAACCCTACCTAAGCCTTTATTTATTTAAACTCTGCTAAGTTTTACCCAGTCTAGTTCCTAAAGTTCTGCTTCTGAGTAAGCACAGAAGTGTCTCCAATTTGTCACTGATGAGCAGTGTGGCAGTTATATCATCTTCAAGACCTAATAGGAAACTGTTCTGTGAACTGGATGATGCATTTCACATGAGACAGTCATTAGTTAAAAATACATAACAATTTTTGGAGCAGGAAACAAACCCTCTGTCCCTTCCCTTCACCCCCCATACCAGCTGAGTGCCTTCCCTCCCTCTGGCTCAATAAATCTTAAATTATTTTGTGCAAAGTAAAAAAACTTTAAGTGAGGAGGTTGAGCATAGCACTACCTCAGAACAGCATGGTGGGAAAAGGACTCTATTGGGAAGTGAGAGATGAGGGTTTGAACCCACTCAAGAGAGCAAGAATTGAATGTGAGACTGGATGTGGGACACATCCTGGATAACAACTAAATCTACTCAGATAGTGTATAGCAGGAAGGAAACTCGTTTTCTAGTGATTATTTAACAGAAAGGGTTGAACTCTTCTCCATTTTTAAAGCAAGGAATTAAACAATTAACTCCAATAGACAATTCAGGGCTGAATCTCAAAATAAGGAAGGTGTCTGAGCCTCAGAAATGAGTAGGCCTTAGGACACATCCCATTCATCACTGTTCCTTATTGACTCTGCATGTACAGTACTAACTATTGTGAATCCCATTCTGAGGCTCCCAACTTTCTTCTGCAGGGAGTCAAGGCACCTAACCTGGAGCTGTGGATTTCAGTCTGGGGGCTTTCAACTAAAAGCTAAGGATTGCAATGCTCAGAATTAAAATACTTAAGTCTCTTCAACTAGGTCCGCTTCATCTCCTCAGTGGGTGCATCTACACAAGATGCTTAATGCTCAGTAGCTTAATGACACAGTGCAGTAGTGTGCTGAGCAAAAAGAGTGTTAATATGCTACTCCACATGCAGTAGTATTAGGCTACTGTGCAGTAAGCATCACTAAAAAAACAGAGTGCTGACACTACTATAGAGTAAATGTAGTTACTGCGCATTTAGTACTTCATTAAGCAAGTACTAAACTAAATGCACAGTGACTACCGAATGTGTAGATGCACCCAGTGGGCATGTCTACACATGATGCTATGTCACCGTAACAACAAGCTACAGTGACATAGCATCCACAGGTATCTATACATGACCAGCAGCTACTTTGCCATAGCAGCACACCCCTCTCATTAGAGCGCGCCACTACGGCGAAGCAGGTGCTAAAAATAACCGTGCACCAAATACTAAAGAAATACTAAAGCACAGCACAAGAACAATGTTGTCATAGGGCAATGAGTAGAAACACCCAGTATGTCCCAAGGAGGACTCTCTTGACCACACCCCATCCACCTGCTCCCACTTATATGACCCAAACCCAGAAATGTGATAGAGGAGCAAGCAAGGAGCAGTTTCACTATCTCTAGCATGCCTGAGACCAGCTGTGGGGGACATTCACAGAGTACCTTCACCACTGCACTTCTGGGTTTGATGTTTGCAAAAAGAAACAGGTGGATCTAGCTTCACTAGGGAAAAATCCCTCTGTAAGAACATCTGTTCTTCCACTCAGTAGCTTCTACTAGCACCTCTGTACTGTAGTGTTAGTTGAGGTCCATATACTGACTCCACTAGATTTTGGGCACATCTAGGTATGCAATTCATTCACCTTCAGGCTCTTCCTACCCTCTGCCCCTTAAATGTGCCCTCAGCCCCCAACATATATTGCTTAAGAACTCTGCCTTTCAGGACAGAGTGAGAGAGAGAGGCATACCCCTTTGTGGATTGAACTCTAAATTACAGTTGCCCAATATTACCTGTAGGCATTTAAACCAGTATTTAGTATTGGCAACCAAATGCATATTTTAAAGGCTTACACACTTCTGTCTGTGTCTGTGCTAAGATGGATGCAGATAATTTCCCCATTCCTTTTGCTGTAATATGAGTATTCAATGGCTTGTTAGATAAAAAAATTCCATTATGTGAAATATTCATTTTGAGGGAGACACCAGGACTGCTTGCTATGATGTTCCCATTTTTCCAGCTTAAGCTCTGTCATTACTTGTATCATAAAGCCTTGCTTTCAGGAGTTTACAATTTGGACATTACATTCTTTACTCCAAAATGAAATGCGTTTAAAAAAGGTCTGCCTTGCAGAAGTACCATATACATTTGATACCTGTGTTTTTTTCTAATGTTTGGACAATTTAATGGGTTTCTTTTACATCAAAAGACTGCTGAACCTACCAGGGAGAGGAAGTGCAAATCTGGCAGGGACAAGTGCTTGTTATTAAGGTCTCTATAGTAAGAACTCACAAGTCAGAACGTGACAAGTTTAAGGCAGCACATACAACTTTAACTCCATCTCCTGATTTGTATACATTTCAGTTCAGTTCAAAGTATTTTCCAAATGCTAAAATGTTTCTTCCAGTGACTATAGATACACATAGAGCATCTTGTTTGGTCTATGCCAAAAATATCCATATAAAGCCATTACTATGCACTAAAGGGCATGCTATTTTTAAGTGTGTATGCCCAGGATGGAAAAAAGTCCATTCACTTACCTGGAGCATACAACCATCAAAACTTACTGTAAATAATCAATGGTGGTTTAGGACACAACACTATCACTACTATATTATTAGACATCTCTATGGCACCATTAACATCTGCTAAGAGCCTTAGTTACGAAGAACACAATTACAGTTAGTATGCAGCTAACCAGAGTACAGTAAAGCTACAAAGTAGATAGTGAGCATGAAAAATGCTGTGCACATAAGTGGTTTATGTATTTAACTCATATGTAGAAAATGCAAATTTATTACAATGTAAACAATAGGTACCAAATTGGAACAGGCATTGTTTTACGCAATTAAATATACTTTTTGAGTATGCACATAAATGGAGTAAAGCATCACATATTTGTAAGGATGTGTTGTATGGCTAACCCACCAATATCCAAAGTTAGTTTCACTTCAGAGTTTGCTGCCTCAACCCTTTGTTTCACATACAGGAGCCTGCCCTGCTGAAGGAAAAGGAAATTATGACATGGTGAACAGATAAGGTGTCCGGCAGGTGTCTCCAGAGAAGTAGATTTTTATTTTTGTGTAGGAGAACAGTACCAGGTTACCAGGGGCTGCCCTCTCTTCAGCAGCCCCCACATATCCTGGGCAGGAAAGCTTATGTGTAATAGAGTAGCCTGACCTAACAATTTCTAGGTAAAGCCATTAAAGCCAGTAGGGAATGATTTGTGTGTTGATTTCTGCCTCCTCTACAGCTGAATGAATCTCCATGTTCCTCCTCCCTGCATGTCCTCAGGACTACAGAGGCTTGGGAGTCCTGCTTTTGCATGAGGATGGGGAAGCACTCTGTCTGGAGGGCTCCCTTGGTAGATAATATAGGCAGAATAAAGCTCAAACTCTATAGGAACATTTATTGTCAGAGAGGTCTCAGATAGACTTTTGACATCCGTGTGAATACATATTTGCACAATAGTCTGAGAAGCCTCCAAAACAGGGCTGCTAAGATCTATTGAGCAAATAACACAGGATTTTTAAATGGTTAGAAACGTGTCTATACCTGATGGACTTTACATACATTATAGGTAAGTGGGAGAAAACTCATTTGTTAAATATATAAGAATGTTCTATACCTCAAAAGCAGCTTTAAAACTGATTTATCCAAGAGCCTGGGGAGGCCTCTGAACAGATTCCATGATTAATGTGAACAGGAGCCAAGAAGAAAACTTCAGGAACCTTGTGCTAAACTTACGATACAAAGAAACAAACCCAATTTGAAATGGAGAATCACAAACAGATATTTTCCATCATAAATTTCCTGCTTCTGTATGCACCGAGACAAAATTCATTAAGCTTAATCGCAATTATGTGCCTCTGACTGCACTGGGAGCAGGATTTGGCCACAGTTAATAGGAAATACATGGACTGAAGTCAAGCCAGTCAAATAAAATGTGTGCGTGCCTTCAAGGTAGTTGTTAGGTACCTTTGGACAGATTCTGTTCTACTAATTAGGTGCATTAGTGTGATTCTATGCCATGCTGCTTGAGTCACTGAAAAACAGGGAATGCAATAGGTGGGTGGGTCCTCCTCTTCTTCCCTGCCTTTTTGTGGCTCTGTCTTAAGGGTAAGATCAAATGCAGGAGGGTCCAAGATTTCTAGTAGATATTCCATAAATTAAGTCCCACATTCTCCTTAAAGTCTTTCCTGATCCCTTTCATCTGCCCAATCTAATGTTCTGCTTTCTGCTCCCTGTATTATCTGCCAGCATACTACCACCTGCCCCTCCTCAATCTGCTGCATGCCACACGAGTGCAATGGGTTGGCCACCTCTAGTTTAATGGATTTGCAAAACTCAAGATGGCTGTAGTAAAATTGTACTGAGGTGCCTAACAGATGGATAAGAACCTTACTTACTCTTGGTACCCTCAGCAGAGTCTGAATCCAGAATTAAGTGGATCTGTAAAGACCACATACTGGTCTTTCATCCAGAGGAAAGATGATCTGTGAAGACCACATACCGAGGGGAGTTGCAAGGTCTAGCCAATAGGACATGCTAAGCATAAATGCAAGTCTGAACTTTCACTCATTTCTGGAGGTTAAACTTCTGATTCAGAGCTGCAGACAGGTGTCTTCATCGATTCAGGAGTCAGAGCTCTCTCCATAACAGAAACTGTTCTTTCAAATAACCAAGCAAGCTTATTCTTTTATTTTCAAATGCCAGAGGAGGAGATCAGGGTACCTATCATGATATAATAATGAACACTCATCCCAGAAGTAGAAGGGAATAGGGTTGTGGGCCCTCATCAACTTGAGACATTTCAAGCCACTCACCTCCACTGAGAGTGCCCTAAACACCGGAGTATAAAGTAGGCTAGGCCAGGCCGGACAGTCTTCACACCTCCTGTTGAAGCTGGACCACTGTACAGAAAGATGAAGGATTCACAAGACTAGAAAAAATGGCATAAGAGGGGCATGAACATTTAGCCTTGTGTTTAGGGCGCTCAGCCAGGAAGGGGCAGGCCAGGGTTCTGCTTTGTCCTGCTGTCATTGTTATGCATTTTACATTATAATTTACTGAGTGAAAATCAGAAATCATTCTTGAAGCAAAGATCAGAACCCAGGATTTCCCCCCTCCTACTGAGGGAGCAATTAAGTCTGCAGCCCCATTCCCCCGGTACTTCAGTGGAGAAGTGGTTACTGGGCACAGTTATTTTAACTGCAGTTTTGGACTTAGGCACCCAAAGTTTACCTCAATCCTGTCCTAGACACCTACCTTCTTCTATAGATAAAAATCAAGAGTCCTTATACTGTAGAAACTCTAAGGGGAATAGCAATAATGACCTCGCATTGAGATGGAGCCAATGATTATTTCTCATATTTAGAGGGCAGTGATTATAGAATTTAGGGTCTCTGAGCAGAGCAGTAATTTTAAGATGGATGGTAGGAGGTTGCTCCCTTTTTCTCTCTTGCATCAAAGAGAGGCCCTCTGGTCTGAGGAGCTGGACTCCTAATTATATCAAATCATTAAGCCTTACTTTGTCGCTTACAGATGGGAAGGCTGTGTTCCTTACCTAAATGGGAAACTAGTTGACTAGAGATGTATTATTAGTCCTACTAATATAGTTCAGAGAATTTTTCTGGTGCTATGAAGACTTCTGAAAACTCATCTGAATGCTGATAGACAGGAATGTATGAGTGATTCTCTTTGACAAGCCAACTGATGATTTTTTCTTTGTTTTTGGGTGGGGTTTATGCTTCCAACCGTTATGTAAGAAAATAATGAGTGAAAAAACCTAGTCTTGTATGCTATAAATTTGAGGAACGAGATAAATGGTACTTAAATTATACTACTATTTGCATTTTTAAGGGCATTTGCCATGGACCCGGGCTGTAAAAACAAAGATTAAATGCCATCTCGACCCAAAAGAGCTTATCTACTGTATCTAACTATACAGAGCCAACAAAGGAGACAGTCAGGTGGAATATTGGTCAGCACAACAGAGAGAACTGTTGTCATATGGTTTGTAGCATTGGAAGAGACTTTTAAGGAGAAAACTGAAGGAGGAAAATTTCAGATGTTTATAGGAAGTGCCTATAATTGAAATATGAAGGTAGCATATAAAACTTCCCATTCCCCTTCTATGGAAAATGGCAGTCATTAAGATTTAGGGTATAACTACACTGCAGTCAAAGTATAGGCCAGACTGTGTACATGTAGCTGAGCTACCTTCAAATGAGATAGTTCAGGTACCAATAACAGTACAGCCACAGCAGCATGGATCTCAGCACAGGCTAATTTACCCTGCTGAAAAGCACTTCTGTGCCTGCAGTATAGGTATATTCTCAGATATACAGGGATGCATCTGTTGAGCTCAGCATAAATCTGATTATTGCAGCTGTAATCATATATCTTGTATCAGATGCTGAGCAGCAGAAATCAAGTTCATTAAAATTCTGCTGTTCACAGGCAGTATTTGCACCAAGTCTTTGGATAAACATAAATTAGAAATCAAAATCGAGATCCTGAGCCACTACTTGGCTGTGTAGTTCATGTGTTTCCACTAGATCTACTCAAATAAATACCAGCTATAAAGATTATAATAACAATACTTCCATCTTAGATAGGATTAATTCTCAGTACATCTCAAGGTCCTTGACAAAAGAGATCAAATGGGGAAACAACCATAACAAGGTCCCCAAGAGATCTAGCATGCTACCTGAAAATGTAAGTCGGGTCCCCTGATTCTTGGTCCACTGATTTGTCCACTAGGCTGAACAGCTTGAAAGAATAAGGCAGCTTGTAAAGTATACACAACATAGTGAGCTATGCATATAGAGCTATCTCCATTATATTTTTCAAGAACTCTGCATTTAATACAACCAGGGTCAGACAATTTGTCCTAGTTCCAGCCTCTGTCAGCCAAACAAGTGGCCCAAAGAAACTAAAATCTGCCTACAATTGCCATTTTAGCTAAGTACAAAGAGTCAAAAAATCAGAGACTGAATCAATTTAGTCTTTGCAGGTTAGTCTACAGGTAAAACTGAGAAACAACTGGACACATTTCCTTTTGATTCATGAAATGCAGTCACATGCCTGCAAGCATGAGCTGTGTGTTCACTTCTCCTTTCTGCTGCCCCCAGAGACTCTGGGATTTGCAGTCCAGAAACACAGCAGTAGGGCTCTGAAGGGTAGCTCATCATCTGTTCCTCTTCCTGCTTCAAGTGCCTCTGGGATTCATAGTCCACAACTGCTGCAGCCAGCAGTAACTTTGAGTAAGTTTAGCAGAGCAGGGCACCTCTGGTTAAAACCCCTCCCTGGCCCCAGACCCCACCCAGGGTTTGCCAGGTGGGGTGGGGATGCCTCCCGCTCCCTCCAAACCCTTCTCTGCTGGAGCGGGCAGCACAGCCCAGCCCAGGGCTGAGCAGCGTGCTTGAATGCTGGGGGACTTTGATTTAACTTAAACCAGTAACGTTTACATTTTTTTCACCAAAAAGAAATTCTCTGGGATATGAGTAGAGAGCCAGTCCCTACCTAATCTACTTTGCCCCACTTCAGCACAGGGCTGGCAGAAAGGTCTCACTGCAAATTCATGCATTGTATTTGATCAGTTACGATTCAGAAAAAGTCATTCGATCTGTCACATCAAACATGGGGACTTTGAGCCTGGGATCCTGAGAACCAGGCTGCTACTACTACTTAACAACTCCTAGCACACACACCCATGCTGAGTGGATCTCAGTGCAGGAGAAAAATCTTGCCCTTACCCTGGTTATCAGAACTATACTGCTCTTCTTAACAAGCAGCCTTGCCCAAACTTTCCAGCATGCTCAGGGAGTCTCAATGTTGTTAGGAATACAGAGGCCAGGTGATCAACAGTGCTGATTCTTGTATTCGCAGAAAACAAGAAACAGAACTTATAATGTATTCTACTGTAGATGTGCAAAATGCCTGGTACTGACACCCAGCACTCATTATTATTGTGGACAACAGAGGTGCACATGGATACAGTTTTGAGTTACACTTTGTATACACAATACAGTTCATTTCCCCAAATAGATTGTTTAAACCAGGGACATCAAACTCAAGGTTTCCGTGGGCCAGATGAGCAATGTGAGACCAGTCCCTGGGATGGTGCAGGGCTCTGCAGGCTGGGTTGAACTCACAGACCTCCATCATATGCTGGATCCAGTACTCATGGTGCCGGTTCCAGGCAGTTTGAGGCAAGCTCCATGTATGTCTCACATCCCAGGCCTGGTATGCAGGGCCAGCGTGCAGGTCGACTTGAGACCCACGACCACTACAGAGGCTAGATGATGGGGCTCCGTGGGCCGTATCTTTGATACCTTAGAAATTGAATATAGTTTAAACTACTTAAGATACAGGATTGTTATTCTTAATATCAACACAACAGCAAATGACAGCATTTGATCTCCTCAGTGTAGATTTTAATGTGTTCTGTTAAACTCAGCCATTCAAAATACTGCCAGTGAAATAAAACTCTGATGACTCTTAAAGAATTTAAGATTAACGCAGGAGGAAATTACCTTGCCTAGTCATGCCTACTTTTATTAGTAGCCTGCAGTTGTGTTTCATCTGGGAAGTGGTGAAAGCCTGATTTGAAAGCCAAGAAGGCAACTTTTTGCATATTGTGTTTAATTATTGAATACAAAATAGTGCTAAATCTGCATTTCCAAAGATTATGTTTTGTTCTCTGCAGCAAATGCAGGGACAAGACTTCATTGACAGGCGTGAGAAAAAGAAAACTGTATTTCTTTTCCATGATCATGCTTGTATAGTTCGTGACGCCTCAATTTTAGTTTGTAGGTGTTTTTAAACTGACACATTTATTAAATCACTATATCTGGATTTGTATGGAAATCCAATGTATAGGACTCTGCTGTTTCTTTCTATACATCTTTTTGGTATAATAGGTATAAAAACTTTCAATTGGTTTCCTCAGTTAGACTGGGGGTTGGCAGCTTACTGGATCTGGCCCACAGAATCACAGGGCTTTGCCTCCGTCTGAGCTGGGGCTGAGCAGTGAGGAGCTGCACTGGAGCTTGAAGCTGTGTCCTCACTGCTGCTATCACTTCTCTCTGCCCCCTCTCTCCCTGCACAAAGCTGTGGCATAGGTGCAGCTTCCAGTTTGTGGGGATCTGAAAGCTGTGCCCCCACTGCTGCCATTTCTCCCCACTCCTACTTTCTCCTCCCCAAAGCTATGGTGCGAGAGCAGCTTCCAGCCAGAGGGGGCCTGTGCTAGAGCTGGACTAAGTGGGGGATGCAGGGTGGGGAGAAGTGGGAGCAGTGTGGAGGCAGTTTCCAGCTGTCCAGCCTGGACACAGGTCCTCTTCAGCTGGAAACTGCACTGGCACCACAGCTGTGGAGCAGGAGGTGGGAAGAAGCAGCAGTGGGCACAGCTCCCAGCTGCATGGCTCTGGTGTGGCTGTGGGGAGAACCCCCATAATGCTGACATACCACCAAAAGCCACCTGACCCGCACCAGCCTGGGGCTGAATAGTTCTGGCCTGGGGCTTGAAAAAGGTTGTTAGCCACTGAATTATATACCATACACATCACAAAGTTGATATTACATTTCTTTGGTGTTCTGTATTTTTTATTTGTTGTTGTAAGGTATGGGTTTGAGCACAGAGCATGGTACAAGTTTCAGCTTAAAGTGAAGTTAGTTTTATTTATAAGGCTCTGCTGTACAGGGAATTCATTAGCAAAAAGGCAAAACAAACTAGACCAACTAGGTTAGAGAGTCCTAAAACATTTATCAAGCTCTTTAGATGAACCATGCTCCCAGTGGAACTTGGCAATATATAGCATTGACTTTCCCAGCTTCCGTACTCATGACAACCATAGAGTTACATTCTCATATAGTTATTCAGCGCCTTCTCATTAATTACGTATGTACTTCATATTATTTATCTTAAAAATTAAACCGTTATTCGGAACTCATTCCAGCTTACTTATACCTACTGTACAAATGCAAAGCTGAATTGGAGGAAACAAAGCTGTAACTCCACCCTACAGGTATTGGTTACCCCTCTGGAAAATATCACGATGCAGACATACCGTATAGTTATTATGGCTGGATAAGACTGGTGAACAAATTCCATGGATGGTGAACAGTGGTTAACACAATGTTGCTGCTGAGTAAGAGAAGACAAGAGCTAAATTATAATGG
The DNA here is from genome assembly GCF_052110815.1 of Crocodylus siamensis. Lineage (NCBI taxonomy): Eukaryota > Metazoa > Chordata > Crocodylia > Crocodylidae > Crocodylus > Crocodylus siamensis. The sequence goes on along the minus strand of NC_143398.1, from coordinate 210,496,815 downwards.
AGCATTGGTGCTTTGGGATTACTCTTGGTCAGGGTTCATACTATCTAGGGGAGTGGGGTTAGGCTCTGATTGAGCAGTACTGCCAGTTTCTAGAAAAAAAAAAAAACAATTCTATGCTGCTGATATTAAATGTGGGCCCTGTATTTGGCTGTGATTTTTTTATGCTTATTCCAAGCAATGATGACACAATAATAAGCTTTCATATAAAAGAAGACTGGTGGAACAACATAGACTGTGAAAGAGCATACTTTGCAAATGTGAGAAAAACATGCAGCAAATGAATGTCAAAGAACTGTGGAGTTATCTATGAAATAACAACTAGGCAAAGGGAAAATGAAAGCATATTTATTCTTCCACCTCTAAGGGGATCCAACAAGGCAGAGGACCTCACGTGAAATGTTTATGGGTGAAGCTTGACATAATGGTGCAGGTAAGTCAAAAAGGAATCAAAGTGGAAAGATGACTGCTTCTCAGAGACAGATACTCTTAGGACAGGCATATGTGGGAACAAACTTGTAAATGGGTGAAAAGCAGGCCAGTTACAGTTTCAGTTGCTTTGAATATGTTGTGTCAAAGCTGTTTTACAATGGGAAAATTGAGTTTAACTAAAATTTCCTTTTTAATAAAAATTTCTTCCCCTCTGCCCCAACCGTATGGAATTTTTTCGGAAGGTCAGATACTTGAAAAAATAAAAAAATCAGTTTAGGAATATTCTACTGTGCTTGATGCAAATTGTACTTTGGCTGCCTCAGGCTCCATTCTTTTCTATATGCTGGACACCCCAGAGGACTATATCCTCCTTGATACGCCTTAGTGACTCAGCAAGGAGAGATACTGATGCCCTGTAAGAAACCGTGCAGTGGGCTCCCTACCCAGTCGGAGGAGAACAAGGACCTGAAATACAAGTTCTATGGGGATCTACTTTAAAAAAAATCCACAAATAAGTTGTCTTAAATATTTTCATAGTTAAAATAATGACAAATTTCCCTGTTCCACAAGTACACTGGAGGATCTGCTTTTCTTGAAAAGCAGGGACTCGGTGCCTGCCTTAGCAATCCACATTCTTAAACCTCTAATGCTTGTTTTTTTTCCCTCTGCATGTGCACCCTTTAATTACCATTCTTATTTGCCCACAAAGATTAATTTGAAGATATCCCAGAGACAGGTTTACAACTTTACTTCCTTGTTGAAAAATAAAACAGGGAAAGCAAACAAACAAAACAATGATACCACAAATCTAGGAGCTCTAAACAAGAGCTCTCTTTAAAGTCTTTCTTTTTCTTTTTTTCCTCAGGTCAGGCCATGGTAAAAGAAAAAGGTAAAAAGGAACTTTAAGAAGGGCTTGCTGGCCTAGAAAAGGACTAGGCAAACACAGAAATAGCTGCCAGGAAAAGTTTGCCCTTAGAATTACCTCTTGGATAGAAGAGAATCAGAGTGTGAACTGCCCCTGGACCACTAGAGAGAGCCTCTTCTGCTCAAGTGATGACATACAAGGGGAGGATAGAAGCGTGAACCTGCTTAGCCTGTGATGTAGATAAACAGAAGACTTCACTTTCAAGAATTTTTCATTACTGACATTCAGACACATGCATTTAAATTTCAAAGAATGTTTGTAGGAGGCTCAGAGTCCTTGGAGGGTGCAGAAGAGAGGAGACAGATTTAAGGTGGTAGGGAGAATAGGTTACAAGCAGATCTAAGAAAGGAAAGCTAATAAAGTATCTATCCATTGAATATATGAACAACAATCTCCTTAGCTTTATGCAATTCCTTTCCTCATAAAGGCTTTGAGAGTATATTGTAAACTAATACTCACTTATTATAAACTATTTGGGGCAGGGACAGTCTTTTTATTCTGTGTTTGTACCATGCCTAGCATGATAGGATCTTGCTCTGTGACTGGTGGTGTAGTCACTACTACTATACAAGTAATAATAAACACAGAAAGCTACATTTCCTATTGAAATGCAGCTTTCTCTCTGGTGTAAGACAACAAATATCTTCATAGCTGTGGGTGATACCCTGAAGTATTTTTGTATAGGAAGTGAAGAATATATTTTCCATGTGAAACCGCAGAGAGATTGTTACGAAGGCAGAATGTAATTACCAAAGCTGGAATTTGGCCAGGTCATTGGTGTTAACATTCTTCCTCTTGCAAATAAGGGCCATGAAGTCTTTAATGACCACAGGTGGTCAGGACCTTGAATTTACATCTCATCTAAAAGACCTGAAGTGTGCCACACTACTATGTACAAAAAAAAGAAGTCCTGATCTGTCAAAGGGGTAATTCTTCTAGTTAAACTTAATGTCAGGAAAGACTTAAAGAGCCAACACAAGCTGATCTAGGAACCAGCCAGGGGAAAACACAAAAGACATCCTCAAAATTAATTTAGAACGTTCTGGCACTGCTCCTTCTGCCCTTGGGGCAGCCAGAAAAATGGGTAAATAAAAATTAAATAATAGAATTTTACCTCCGTGCTACAAATTTTTGTATGCTATTCACAGCTCACTTTCTTTGCTCAGATGAGGTTCTCAGAACCCAAATAATTTTTCAGTCCCAGAAAAGTGGTGTGGCAGAGAGGGGGAGAATGGTGTCTGCCAAGAAACACACCAGTGGAGCATGCATTATGAAAGGGGAAAAGGAAGGTAGGTGATGGTACCAGTGGTAATTTATTTTTATATGCAGAGCTACATACTCACAGTCAGGTAGAGGCGACAGGAGAGGAGGGAGCTGTGGGATTTTCAGTTACTTTACTCAACGATCACAAGAACGTGTAACTGAGCATGACAAATCATTGCAGTGCCCAATCAGCCTAAGATCAATAAAAAGATCCAGCCCACTAGTCTGGGTGCAGAAGTCTCAGGAAGAAAAAACATGGATTAACCCCTAGAAATAAGATCTCAGAATGCAACAAAGATTGATCCCTGAACTAATCATTGTCCTGGATTACTTTTCCTCCTCCCTGAGAGATGTATCCAGGTTTTCCAGTGTTCCAGCCCATGCTTTTTTTGTTTTTTCCCCTACTGTGGACCCCCTACTGCCCTCTCTCCCTAACAGTAGCCAAAATTCATGGAAGGTCCTTGCAGCCCCATGAACTGGCTGATAGCCAAGGCCAAGAGCTCTAAAGGGCTTTAAATAATACCTATAGTTAAGGGATATGAACAGTTTTAGAGTTTTAGGAGAATGTAATAATTTGCTTTCTCCACCAGGCTGGAAGAAGAAAACATTTGAGACCATCATTGATAGGTGCAAAACATTCTTGAGAGGGTCCAAAGGAAGGCCACTCAAAGGCCTGCAGGTAAGGTCCTACAAGGAGAGATTGAGCAGATTTAGATTAGACATCAGGAAGAACTTCTTTTTGGTAAAGGTTACCAAAATCTGGAATGGGCTTCCAAGGGAAGAAGCCCATTCCCCTACCTTGGAGATCTTTAAGAGAAGACTGGACAAGAACCTGGCTAGAGTCATCTGACCCCAGTGGCCTTTCCTGCCCAGGGCAGGAGGCCAAACTCAGTGATCTACTGAGCTCCCTTCTGACCCTAAAAATCTAATACATCTATGAAATCATTGATAGGTGCAAGCCACCAGTTGCTTTGCTATGTGTTCTGCTGCCCTATCTGTGCTTTCCGTACATAACAGCAAGCAAGCTGAACACCTGCTGCTTGCCACAACAGATACACACATTGTTCTAATGCATGTTCTTGGCCTTTTTAGACTCAAGATACCCCACAGAAAATGCCATTTCTTAGATTTCACTGTTTGGGGTTTTTTACTAGAAAAATGATACAGCAGTTCTTCTGTTGCAAAGAACTTGGAAAGTGCACAACAGGTCAGAATGTTTTTGACACTATGGATTCCTATTTGAAATCTCTGGGTTTATCTTGTGAATCATGTGCAAGTGCCTGCACACCTAACTGCTAATATCGTACATCGTCCTTGTTGAGAATCACTGTTCTAAGGAATAATTGGAAATCAGAACCCAAGTGAACAGGATTTGAAGACAGGGAAAGAAGACACTGATGATACAACCATCTTCCTGCTGGGACATGTTCAGTAACCAGGAAGGGGGTGCAGGATGCCTCTCTCCCTCCCACCCACCACCCTGGGACCCCTCCCTCCCTAAGCTTTGTGGCCAGCAAAGATTCCAAAGTTACAATGTAATGGAGAATAGCATGGCCTGACTCAGTCAGCCAGCCAGCTAAGTCAGGCCATACATCTCCATCTGAGGGGGCCCCTAGGGGACCATGCCTGGGCCCGCCCCCCTCCCCCCTTGACCCAGCCATCTTCCTGCTGGGACATGTTCAGTAACCAGGCAGGGGGTATAAGATGCAAATTGATTGCAATTCAATTTATTGTGAAAAAATGAAGATGAGGAACTAAACATTCTTATTTATATTTGCTCCTGATTGATTTCAGAGCATGGATCTGGGAGCGAGGGAGCGGTTTGCAGCTGGCCAGGGGTAGGAGTGCAGTAGCTTTGCAGGCTGAACACAGAGCTGGTCAGGGCCCGTATTTCAGATTGATTAGCCTCCCCTCCAGGCACCTCAATAATATGTCTGGAGATAGCCATCTGCTGTGTAACACTGCTGGCCTCTCTACAGGGAGCAGAGAGCTTTCTGAAACCCTGGCCTTGGCTAATAAGCAGCTCCCTGCTTAGCTGAGACCCATCTGATGAGGACATGCCAATACTTAGTGTAGGAAGTTCTCCCTAAATGATTCTTTCTTTGAATACGCTTGATTCTGCAGAGACCTAAAGGTAGCTGAAGAGATTACCCAGGGCTATCCTGGGAGTGCTACTCCTTGTTTCCCCTCTCACCTACTCCCTGTCCTGTGAGAAGGCTGAGAGAAGAGACATGGCAAAGGAGAACAAAGCAATCCTGAACAAAATCCAATGAGCTCTCCTGGGGGGGGAGGCGGAGTGCGTTGCAGCTGACTGAGAGGGGAGGGTGGTCTGCAAACCCAGCTCCAAAAAAGGTGCTGCATGCAGGATTTTGTAAAGAAAACATTGCATTGCAAAGAAAGCGTATAAAAAAAATTATTTTTGCATTGCACCTCCTGTAACAGTACAGCCTGCAAAGAAAAAAATTCAGGAAAAAAAGGGGGAAATTGTTTTGGAGCTGCGGCAGCAAGCATTAACCCCAACCCCCCACCCCACTCAGTGGCCATGCATATGAAATGCATAGTATGTCTTTAATGAATTATAAAAGTCTTTAAAGACTTGCTAAAGGCTAAAGGACCTGGGAGGTCCATACATGGAGAAGTTTTTCAGATTGCCTGTTTGCCACTGGGAGTGGGTGTAGTTGTTCAGTCTTTTTTCTTACAAGACATGCTGGCTGCACTGCACCCTAGCTAGCACTTAACAAGCATTCAACCTCCCTCCCTCTGATAACAGTCCACCCTTCAACTCTTTCCAGTAATGCCAGGACTCCATAACCCCACCACCACCAAGCACAGCATCCCCACGCTGAGGCAGGCTCAGTCTTTGAAAACAAACCCATCCAGCCACCCACCCCAAAGAAAACATGACATATATAGCAAAAATAAAACACTTTACTAAAAATGCTGCAACTTTAACAATAACTACATAGAACTTAATAATATAAAATATATTAAAAATACTAAAAAAAAATCTTTAAAAAAATCTGAAGATATCTTCACTCTACTCCTCTTCACTGTCTTCACTCCACTCTCCTTGTCACTGGGCTGTGGGCTGGTTGCCATCCCCAGTGAGTTCCGCCCACAAAAGTTTTCCGCAAAGAGGGTAGAAAAGGAAGAAGAGGAAGAAAGGGGGGTTTGTCGCAGTCAAAAAACGGACTTTTGCCCCCCCCACCCAACCCCCCACCCCCACATGGTCAGTGGTATATATTACCTAAATATCACCTGGGATGCTGCATATCATGGGCATCAGGCGTGGCAGGCAGCATTCTGCCCCTGGACTTTTGGTCATGGATCTGAAATGGAATGTGATGAAGTTCAGGAGGCGAGCAACGTTGAAGGTAGACATGTAACCACTCACTCCAGTTTCAAACTAGTTGCAAAAAACTTACCATTACGGTGATGCTGCAGCTGTCGTCAGGAGCTATGTCCGTTGCAATGGCAGCACACAACAGAGGTGGAGGGTATATGGGGGGCAGGAGAACAGGAAGGTACATGGGTGGGGGGGAGGACATGCACTATAGGTGGCAGGGGGGCAGAAGAATTAAGAAGGGGTAGAAAATTAAGAGATTTGTCCCCCCCATTTTAAAATAATATTGGTCTAGCAGACCCATCCCAACCTGCACTGTGTGCTGTGAGGGAGGAGTGAAGGAGGGTAAAAACACACAAGAACACCTACTGGAACACAGTGCCACCTTGTGGCAAAGGGGATTAGTTAGAAGTCTTTGCAGTCTCTGGCTGTTTTCATGAACAAATCCAGAGTTGTAGCGGTGTAACTGGAGAGTGCCGCAAATTAACACATCCCCGAGTAGTGTTAGTTTAAGGCACTAAATGGGCTTTAGAGCAGCAGGAAATCCCAGGTTATGCAAACACAATCGTAGTTGCATCAACATAAATGGGCAATATTGTTTAGTCTACACATGCCCACAGGGAGAATCCCAGGTAGTGAAACAACTAAGAGGTGGCAATTAGGTGAACAACTGGATTGGGAGACTATTTTAGTTTGAGAGAAGATGAGAGAACGGAGTACAGGCCAGTGATACCTTTTTCAAAGTGAGCAGTCTCTGCATTGTTAGGCTGGATTGTTAGATCTTAAGTATGCTCTTTAAAACAATGGTGTCTTGAGTGTGTTACGTTTGTATGAAGTATGGAGGGTCAAGAAAGATACAAAAAGCCACAGAACCCTGTACCACCGACATATACAGAAAGAGTGAACGTACATGTGAAGGGTAATTCATAAGCATTACGAAAATCAAAACTTTCAAGGAGGAACCCACACAATTCCACAGACTCTTCTGATGTCCTGTAGCACTTAGATACCAACAACTTTTAGATTTCATAGACATTCGGGCTGGAAAGGACCTCAGAAGATCGAGTCCAGCCCCACGCCCAAAGGGCAGGAAGTCAGCTGGGGTCATAGGATCCCAGCAAGATAAGCATCCAATTTGCTCTTGAAGGTGTTCAATGTAGGTGCTTGAACCACCTCCGATGGCAGACTGTTCCAGACCTTGGGGGCTTGAACAGTAAAGAAATTCTTCCTTATGTCCAGCCTGAAATGGTCTCGCAGTAGTTTATGACCGTTTGATCTTGTCATCCCTTGGGGCGCCCTGGTGAACAAACGTTCCCCCAGATCCTGGTGGTCACCCCTGATAAACTTATAGGTCACCCCTGGGCCTGCGCTTCTCCAGGCTAAAGAGCCCCATGGCTCTCAGCCTGTCGTCATAAGGTCTTCTTGACCTCTGATCATGCACGTGGCTCTTCTCTGGACTCCCTCAAGCTTCTCCACATCCTTTTTGAATTGTGGAGCTGAAAACTGGACACAGTACTCTAGCTGCAGCCTCACAAGGCCAAGTACAAGGGGAGAATGACGTCCCGGGATTTGCTTGAGAAGCATCTATGGATGCAAGCCAGTGTTTTGGTCACTTTACTAGCCGCAGCATCACATTGCAGGCTCATGTTCATCTTGTGGTCAATGATGACCCCCAAGTCTCTTTCTTCTATAGTGCTAGCCAGCGTAGCACTGCTGAGCCTATAAGGATGCTGCAGGCTTTTCTTCCCAAGGTGAAGAACCTTGCATTTTTCGGTGTTAAACACCATCAGGTTCTTGTCCGCCCATTTGCTGAGCCTGTCCAGGTCAGCCTGGATCACCCGCCTATCTTCTGGCGTGGATGCTTTGCCCCAAAGTTTGGTGTCAGCGGTGAACTTGGCTAGTCGACTCCTGACTCCAATGTCCACATCGTTAATGAAGATGTTGAACAATATGGGTCCAAGGACAGAGCCTTAGGGGACCCCACTGATCACAGGACACCATGAAGAGTGACTGCCATCAATTACAACCGTCTGGGTCCGACCACAGAGACAATTTCTCAGCCAGCGGATTGTGGTGGACCCAAGGCCACAATTGACCAGTTACGCCAAAAGGTGATCATGGGATACCAGATCAAAGGCTTTTTTGAAGTCAAGATATATGACATCAATCTCTTCTCCCTTGTCCTGGTGATAGGTAATCTGGTTGTAGAAGGAAATGACATTGGTCAAGCAAGACCTACCCGCAAAAAACCCATGCTGGCTATCCCCCAGGATGTTGGCGTTGGCCAGTCCATTAAAGATGGCCTCTTTAATAAACTTTTCTAAGATCTTCCCCAGGATAGAAGTCAGGCTGATGGGCCTATAGTTAGCCAGATCCACTTTCCTCCCTTTCTTGAAGATATGCACCGCATTGGCCTTCTTCCAGTCTTCGGACACTACACCAGAGCATCAGGAGTTATTAAAGATTTGTGCCAGGGGCTGGGCTATGATGCTCGCCAGCTCCTTGAGTACCCTGGGGTGCAGATTGTCAGGGCCAGCTGACTTGAAGGTATCCAGCTTTTCAAGATGTTCCTTCATGAGGTCAGCATTTATGGAGGGCAGGGGATCTCCCTCACCCGGACCTCCCTGTCCCGTAGCGGGCATGGGCATCCCATGCGACTGATGAAAGACCAACGCAAAGTACCCATTTAATAGGTTGGCTTTTTCCTGGGCGTAAGATGTCAATTGCCCCATCTGGTTCAGCAGGGGTCCAATGTTGCCCTTGCTTTTCCTCTGGCTCCCCACATATCTGAAAAAGGACTTTTTGTTGTCCTTGATGCTTAAAGCTAGTTGGAGTTCAGTTGCAGCCTTGACTTTCCTGGTTTGCTCCCTGCAGGACTGGACCAGTGCAGAATAATCCTCCTTGGAGATTAATCCTGTCCTCCATCCTTTGTAGGCTTTTCTTTTTAGCCTTAGGAGGTCTGCTAGGTCCCTGGAGAGCCAGAGGGGCTGCTGTGCCCTCTTGCTGCCTTTCCTCTGAGATGGGGTGGACTTAGCTTGTGCACTGAGGATCGTTCCCTTGAGGAGCAACCACTTTTCTTGAACTCCCCTCTCCTTTAGGGCCTGACTGACAAGCCTCCTGAGCTTGTCAAAGTCTGCTTTTCCGAAGTCAAGGACTTCCATGTTGCTGACTGACTTGCCAGCTTTTCGGTGGATGGTGAAGGTGATCAGCTCATGGTCACTGTCATCCAGCTTCCCATCAATCACTAGGTCGCCAATTAGGTCATCCCCTGTAGCCAGCACCAGGTTGAGCAGCGCTTTGCCTCTCGTTGGCCCATAGACTTCTTGAGTCAGGTAGAGGTCATCCACGCATGCGAGGAAGCTTTGCGACTACTCGGATTTTGCTGAGTGATCTTCCCAGGAGATGTCCGGGTAATTGAAGTCACCCATGACAACCAAGGTCCTGGAGCAAGCAGCCTCAGCCAGCTCCCAGGCGAACTCCTGGTCAAGCTCAGGACTTTGGGTGGGAGGTCTGTAGTAGACTCCCACCGTTGTGTCCTCTGTGCCATGTTCCCCACGAATTTTAACCCAGAGGGTCTCTAGCTGTCCACCCTGGTTGCCAACATCAGCTTGCAGGGACATAGTTTCATAGTTTCATAGTAGCTAGAGTCGGAAGGGACCTAGGTAGATCATCTAGTCCGACCCCCTGCCTTGGCAGGAAAGAGCACCGGGGTCAGATGACCCCGGCAAGGTGCTCATCTAACTTCCTTTTAAAAATCCCCAGGCTAGGAGCCTGCACCACTTCCCCTGGAAGCTGGTTCCAGGCCCTAGCCGCCCTGACTGTGAAGTAGCGCCTCCTAATATCTAATCTAAACTTACCCTCTGCCAGCTTGTGACCGTTATTCCTGGTCACTCCTGGCAGCGCACGGGGGAACAGGGACTCCCCCAATACCTGCTGATCCCCCCTGACCAGTTTGTAGCAGGCCACAAGGTCCCCCCTTAACCTTCTCTTGTGGAGGCTAAACAGGTTCAGGTCCCGTAGCCTCTCCTCATAAGGCCTGCCCTGCTGACCCTTGATCATATGAGTGGCCCTCCTCTGAACTCTTTCCATATCGTCCACGTCCCTCTTGAAGTGTGGCGCCCAGAACTGGATGCAGTACTCCAGCTGCGGCCTGACCAGTGCCGCATAGAGGGGGAGGATCACCTCCCTGGACCTGCTTGAGATGCATCTGTGGATGCATGACAGGGTACGGTTGGCCTTCTTGACTGCCTCCCCACACTGCCGGCCCATGTTCATCGTGGAGTCAATGACGACTCCAAGATCCCTTTCCGTCTCCATGCTGGCAAGAGGGGAGTTCCCCAACCTGTAAGTGTGGTGCCGGTTCTTCCTCCCCATGTGCAACACCTTGCACTTATCAGTGTTAAACCCCATCCTATTCTCATCCGCCCACCGTTGCAACCTGTCAAGGTCAGCTTGTAGCCTATTGCACCCTTCTAGTGCACCCACATCCCCCCACATCTTAGTGTCATCAGCAAACTTGAACAGGGTGCTTTCTACCCCGTCATCCAAGTCACTGATGTAGCTTTCCTTAACATAGAGAGCTACACCCGCGCCCCTTTTATCAATACGATCCCTCCTGTACAGGGTATAGCTATTTATACCTGTGGTCCAGTCAAGGGTAGAGTCCCACCAAGTCTCCATTATCCCAATGACATTCTTTGCACTGAGCAGGAGGACAAGCTGGGCCAAAGGTTAGTGAGAAACTAGTTAGGGAGCTTCTGAAGGGGCTGGACATATTCAAGTCAGCCGGCCCAGATGATTTCCACCCTAGAGTTCTAAAGGAATTGGCCGAGGTCATGGCAGGACCCCTGGCACGGCTTTATGAGCACTCGTGGTGCTCTGGTGTGGTACCAGAGGACTGGAAGAGGGCCAACGTAGTTCCCATCTTCAAAAAGGTCAGGAAAGAGGACCCACGAAACTATAGGCCAGATAGTCTTACCTCAATCCTAGGCAAGCTGTTTGAGAAAATAATGCTGGCACACATCTATGAGGGGCCAGCAGGGGACTGCATGTTTAGGGGCAACCAACACAGGTTCATCAGTGGCAGGTTCTGTCAGACCAACGTGGTGGCCTTCTACGATCAGATTACCAAATCATTAGATGCAGGGGTAGCAGTGGACGTAGTCTTCCTGGACTTCCAGAAGGCATTTGACACTGTCTCTCACCCCGTTCTCATTAAGAAACTGGGGGACTGTGGTGTCGATGCCCACACAGTCAATTGGGTCACCAACTGGCTGGAGGGCCGCACCCAGAGGGTGGTATTGTATGGGTCCTTCTCAACCTGGCAGGACATGGGCAGTGGGGTTCCGCAGGGCTCGGTCCTCGGGCCCACACTGTTCAACATCTTCATCAGTGATTTGGATGAGGGGGTAAAAAGCACCCTGTTCAAATTTGCTGATGACACCAAGATGTGAGGGGATGTGGGCACACTAGAAGGAAGCATCAGGCTACAATCAGACCTAGACAGGTTGCAAGGGTGGGTGGATGCAAATAGGATGGGATTCAACACAGACAAGTGCAAAGTGATGCACCTGGGGAGGAACAACCGGCACCATACCTACAGGTTGGAGAACTCCCCTCTTGTCAGCACAGAGGTGGAAAAGGATCTTGGAGTCATCATTGACTCCAAGATGAACATGGGCCGGCAGTGTGGGGATGCAGTCAGGAAGGCCAGCCACACCTTGTCATGCATCCACAGATGCATTTCAAGCAGCTCCAAGGAGGTGATCCTCCCCCTCTATGCAGCACTGGTCAGGCCGCAGCTGGAGTACTGCGTCCAGTTCTGGGCGCCACACTTCAAGAGGGATGTGGACAGCATGGAGAGGGTCCAGAGGAGGGCCACTCGCATGATCAGGGGACAGCAGGACAGACCCTATCAGGAGAGGCTACAGGACCTGAACCTGTTCAGCATCCAAAAGTGAAGGCTGAGGAGGGATCTAGTGGCATGTTATAAACTAGTCAAGGGGGATCAGCAGGCACTGGGGGAGTCACTATTCCCCCGTGCACTGCCAGGAGTGACCAGGAATAACGGTCACAAGCTGGCAGAGGGGAGATTTAGGCTAGATATTCAGGAAGCGCTACTTCACAGTCAGGGCGGCTAGGATCTGGAACCAACTTCCAAGAGAGGTGGTGCTGGCTCCTACCCTGGTGATTTTTAAGAGGAGGTTGGATGAACATCTTGCTAGGGTCGTTTGACCCCAGTATTATTTCCTGTCATGGCAGGGGGTCGGACTAGATGATCTACTCAGGTCCCTTCCGACCCTAGAAAATATGAAACTATGTTTTTTCCCCAAGCTCCTGGCATTAGTGTACAGGCAGGCAAGTGTCCCCTTGGGGGCTCTTCCCTTGCCCACAGATTGTACCAGGGCTGGGGCAAGGGTGGGCTCCCTTAAGTGCCTTGGTCTGCTGGCTTTGCAAGGGTTGCTCAGCGGGCCAGCAGTGGCAGTAGTCCCCCCAGCGGGCTTGGTTTAAAGCCCGGTGCAGCAGGTCAGCCAGTCTGGCTGAGAAGAGCCTCCTCTACAGCAGAGAGAGGTGGAGGCCATCTCTTCCCAGCAGCTCACTGCCTCTCTCACCAAAGAGCAGGCTGTGGTCATGGAAGCCAAAGCCTTCCCTATGACACCAGTGCCGCAGTCTTTGGTTCACTATGTGGATCCTCCTCAGCCCATAGCCCGAGACTGGCAGGATGGAAGAAAACACCACCTGAGCTCCCAGACCCCTAAGCCCCATTCCCAATTCCCTGTAGTGCCTCATGACCCAGCTGGGAGCGCTCCGAGCCGTGTCATTGGTGCCCACATGAATAAGGAGCATAGGATAGTGGTCTGTGGGCTGGAGGAGTTTTGGGATCTTCTCCACAATGTCCTGGATGCAGGCCCCCAGGAAGCAGCAGACTTCCCAGGCTAAGGGATTGGAGCGGCAGATTGTCCCCTCAGTCCCCCTCAGGATGGAGTCTCCCACAACAAACACCTTACGTCTCGTCTTGGGGAGAGCGGGGACGGTAGCTGCAGGTGAGCCAGTGTTGCCTGTGGGAGGTGGCAACTCAGCAGGCTCTGCAGGACCTGCAAGTGGTGCGTACCTGAATATTAAACAATATTCAAGGGACCATTTTAAAATCAGATGGGATGATGTTCATAATTGACAGGATCTACTAGGCAGACCGTCCAGTTCAGCTTCCTAACAACTCGGGACGATTTCCTAGGGTACACATTCTATAGAATTTTCAGCGGCTTGGTTTTAAATACTCCAAACAACAGCACTTCACCAGATCCCTTTGGAAAACTACTGCACAGAAGAACTGTTTCCACAGTCTGCCCAAACTTTTTTTTTTTTTTTAATTATTTATTTTTTTAAACTTTCAACCATTCTGTGCCACCCTAAAGAATTCACCTTCCTATTTTTATCCTTTTACCTTTCATTACTTGTAAATCCTTGCCAGGTCAAACCTGAGTTATCACATAGCCAAACTATATGCATTTACAATACACCTTCATTTGAATTTCATAAATAGTGTTCCAGTTACCCAGCTTTGCTAGTTGATTTTTTTTTCTTCTTCTTCTTTTTGAACTCCTTCTAGTTTGTCAATATTTGTAGCCAGGATTGAATGGTAGAAATTAAGCTTTTCTTAAGTCGTCAATCATCCCAAGTGGTTAAGGCCTCCCTCAGAGTTTCATTGGGTGTTTATACATGTGCTTCAGGAGTGTGTGCAGGTGGGGGGAAGGGTGCTTTAATTAGAGTGGCTCTGAGAGCTGCTTTAATTAAAGTGCCCGGAGCATCACATGTATTCCCATGCTGAAAAATGGTAGTGGGGGTACTTTAACTAAAGCTGATTGAACAAGCTTTAGTTAAAACACCCCCACCACCATTTTTCACTGCATGGACGCTGATACACATGATGCTGGAGTCTGCTGGAGCGTAGTTATTACCATGCTCCAGCAGACTTAATTAATCAAGTCTTCTCTACACAATTACAGCCTATCAGAGCAGCCTCACTGCACATGTATATATGCCCATTTATTTTTTTCTAGTAGGCAGAAAAAATGATTATTGGGACAGGTATTTCTTTAATGCAACTGTGCTTCTTAAAGCTAACCCATCCCCCCACCCCCAAATGTGTCATTCAAAACAATGGGTGTCTTTGCTTGAATTCTTAACCTCTTTTCAGCCAACAGCTTACCCAAAACTTCCTGATTTTTCATCAGGTTCACACTACCAGTTCTTGCCCAGCTTTCTTGATAAATTCTACAAGATTCTATCCTGTTTCTCCTGCTTCTTTCTTTCTCTCTCTCTCATCTTGAAGTGCTTACATGCACACGATGCTGTTCTCAAATCAATACCTTGTGTCTACATTTGTTATCAGAACCCCTTGGACCATTCTGCATAACCTGTGGCCAGGATCATGTCATTTAGTATTTAGTCATTCTGTTGTTTCACTAAACAGAGGGGTATCTATAATGCCCAAAGTGAAATCAGTGCCAAGCCCACAACAGAATGTTTATCAATATCCAGCTTGAGGAAACTTGCTCTGCAGTTTCCCTTCCTATATATCTAAGTATTTCTAAGGTGCCCATGATTATGATATAAGCCTCTGCTTAAAACTCCTCTCTGTACTCTAAAAAAAGTTACACACTGCACTAAGCAGGAAACAGCTGAAAGCAGTGAAAAATCACACAGCAGGACACAGTCATGACATCAAAGGAGCAACAATTTTGTCACCAGCCAAATTAACAGAGGCAGCAAGGAAGCCGCACCAAGGAGGGATGGTATTTAACATAAATTTCAGATTTTGAAAAATATTAGGGGAAAGTTCAAAACAAGGACAGTGTGAACAAAAACAGATTGAAAGAAATGCTTCCAGAGAGAAAACAGGAGTAACATAGTTAAGGGAAGGGAAACAGTGAAGGAAAGATTAAAAACAAAGCCTAACTAAAATCACAGCAGTAGCAAGGGAGTTCTGATTGCTGCTAACATAGCCACAAGTTATGCTCATTGTACTTGTGCTAGCATTGTTGCTGGTGCCACAGCAATGTGATGGCTTTCTTTCTCGACAGTCTGAATTGAAGCTTCATTCATGTCCTTTGGCTCCCTATACTTCCTCTGTTTCTCTGCACTAATAGGGGAGGCAAAATTTTTATTTTAAGAAAATGTAATTGTGTTTTAAAAAAATCCTAGAATCTCCTACTTCAACAGGTGCACATGGTGCCATGGTAACAGCAGTTGCAAACCTGCCCTTCCAATAATCTACTGGAAGTTTTAGTAATATACTAAATAGGTTCATGGGCTAACATCAGATGACATTTCAGCATCACTGTGTCTCCAGGAAGACCGAAACAAGTATGAAATTTAGCTGAAACTCAGTCTAGAGCTATCTGGTGCAATATTTTTTAGTCGGCCAGAGATGAGGACTGGAGTTGCACCCTTATTTGTAACAAGGGTTCTGAAGCTGGCTGTGTGTCTGGACTTCCATCATCATCTGTGTGCCCATCTGCATTTAGCTAAGAAATCTCAAATGTTTATTTTTAGATACTTGTCACCCCAAAACAATACTACTAACGGGTTTTCCATGTACAGCCTACACTTTAACATCAGACCAAGGACAGGACTTAGTTCTGGATGCTGCAGCAGACATGACACCAGCACTCTAGGAACTGTGAGAGCTGTTTTTTCTGGAGAATTTAGGGTGCTGATTTTGCCTTGTGTCAGTTCTATGTCATTTGAACACACTTGAGACAACATCCATGGACCTTGTTACATCTTACAGTGCGAGCCGCACAAATGTCGACCCGTGTTAGTGTTAGCTCAAGTTTGGACCAGTCACAGGCTTAAGTTAGCAGGGCCCCAGAGGACCGAAAGATGAGAATCTCCCCCTCCCTCTCCCCCACCCCTCCTGGGATTCCCCTCCACCCCCAGGCTTCCCTCCCCCACTTACTTGTGGTTGCACATGCTGCCTGTCTTGGGGCAGCAGGCAAGAAACTGGCAACCTAACTGCCTGGCCAGTGTTGCCATGCTGCTTCTCTTCTCTGTGATAGGCCCACTGAGTGAGCAGCAGTGGCAGCAGCAGCTGGGCAGACAAGTTAACCCTACCCTGACTGCTCCCCTGCAACAGACAGTGCAGGCAGCCACAAGTAAGGGGGGCAGCAAAGGGGATCATGATCAGGAATTTGGGGTGCTGGAGAGAGTAGGGGGGCAGTAGGCCTTATCTAGGCCAGCTGGGCTGGATGGGGTGTTTATATACCAAGATGTAGCCTAGAGAATGGCTACACTTCAGTATAACATGAGCTGGGTAATACAGATCAGAAATAATCCTGCCCTGGAGTGGCATAACTTAGAGCCACATAACAAGTACGTGAAACTAGTTTCATGTGTTAATGTGCAGACAATCTAGGAGTTAAGAGCTCCAGGAGCTACCCAAAATTACTGTGTAACAAGGTCCTATGATACAATGCCCTACTACCATGGTTGAGATCAGTTAAAAGATCTGCATTAGAGCCCCAGTAAAATAGCAGTTGAATGTTTCAACTTGGTGGCAAGCTTTGTATGATCCCAAATACCATGAAGTTGTTGATCTTTAAAGCATGATTCATATCCTATTTATTCATCTAGGCTTTGGCAGTGATATGCACCTGAAAGATGGACTGAAGTTTATGCTGGAGGGGAGCATGACTGTGCTTGATTTTTTACTGTATTGTTTATGGGTGGGTTGTGAGCAAGAAAGAACTGTCATGTTTCTTTCTATTTGATTGCATTTTTAATTTTGGCAAAGGTGTCTGAAGTCAAGGACTACATAGCTCTCTAGATAATTCATCAGTGCCACATAACACTTGCCCTTTGCAACTGCAAACCTATCTCCATCTACACATTTTACCTGAACTCTCACTGAGTGCAGGAAAAAGTCGATCAGTTCCTGAAGTAATGATTATAAAGAATGCATGGACTATCTGGTACCCAATAGGGAATAGTCTCTTCTTTTTTATGTAACTTTCATTAGTGCTATTAAGTTTAGACAGAGAGAAGCTTTCTAAGTATAGAGCCAGAAAAGATAAGAAATGTGTGAATGGCCTGAGAGAAGTTGTAGCCCTAATCCATAGTAATTATTCATCCTGAAAAGGTCAAAGCACCAAGAAAGAGGTGGCACCTGGAGGTGGAATAGGACTGCATGATTTAAAGATAGTTACATAATTCCTGAGCAGAGCAGTGAAGCCCAACTAATAGTTAATTAATGATTAAAGAATATGGGCCATTCAATGGCACATCAAAATGTTGCACTTTCAAGAGGTTGCTTAATGGTGTAATTGCCCCCACATTCTGGATCTTAACCCCTTAGCTATAGTGATTCTTTAAACAATTTATTTCCATCTATCTAGGCTATCATCTGGAGATATTACTGACACCTTTCAATGCCATTTCTCAGATACCTGGACTCTGTAGAATTATCTAAGTTGGAAATATCAGTCTAAGGCATTGTACTAATGCAAGGAATGTGGAAGATTTGGAGAACTCTAGATCTGATTTCTCCGTAAGCGTCACTGTTCTTAAGAGAAAACTAAGGTAGCAGACTTGGTAATTTTGATTTTATTTCACAAAAATAGCCAATTCAAACAGTCAAAAGTAGCCTTAAGCAAAAATATGTAAAACATAGCCCTACCTAGTCTTCCCTGTGCTTTGGTTAACAGGATAACAGGGGTCCTTTTCTGTTGCTTAGGCAATGTGCTCTGATTGTTCAGTCCTCATATTTCTTGTGTGTTGCATCTTGTTCGTTTTTTTAAAATAAGGCTTAAATCATTTGGCAGCTCTGCTATTTATCAAACAAGTCTTACCAAGCAAGATAAAAATAATTAATAGAAATGTCAGCTTCTACTCCAAAATATGGCACTCCTATAAAACATGTATTTTTTGCTTTTTTCTGCACTTACACAAATTTTTCAATATGGGGAATCTCTAACCAAATGATGAATTTTCAAACTGCAGCTCATCTTTCGCATATAATCCCAGCACTCTCTTATACTGTTATAGAGCAAGACCACACGCTTAACATTATCTGGGTGTGTCTACATGTTCGTTAATGTGCTTTTGGTAATGCACATTAAATTTAGTACCTCCAGGTGCCTGCACACAAGAGCAGAAGCTACTCCAATGCCCTGTAATTACAGCATCAGAGCAGACTAGATTACATGAGTCTGCTGGAACATAGCAATTGCCACATTCCAGCAGCTTCTCACGTCATGTGTATCAGCATTCCCATGCTTCAAGATGGTGACAGGGGAGAATTACTCTCAGTAATTGATTAATAAAATTTAAATGAGCTTTAGTTCAAGTGCCCCAGCTACCATTTTGAAGTGCAGGGATGCTGATGCACAAGATGCTGCGGCAATCTAATTAAAACGCCACCCCCTCCACCCCTGGAGAATGTGTAGAAGTGCCCTCCATTGTGAGGTACTAGAAATAGATGCATTAATGTATTTTAATGTGCATTAGCAAAAGCACACAATTTTTTGTGATGCTTTAATACACATTAAAAATAGGCTAATGTGCAATAAAGCACACATGTAGAGGTGCCCTTTGTGTAGGAGCTATGCAAGGCTGCAGCCACTTAATACTGGCTACACAGCTGTAAGCCCTTTCTTCATGATCTAGTCCATAGTTTCTCAACCTGTGGTATGCATACCGCTCGGGGTATGCAAGACACAGGCATGGGGTACACGGGTACCCCAGCACTCTCTCTGGGTCTCCCTCTTTTCCTCTCAAAACTATGGCAAAAAAAATTGGTGCTCTGTGCATTGTGTGGCACTTTAAATTCCCCAGTAATAATTTGGTGTTCAGCCCTCCTAGCTTTGGCTAACATCACCTCTAGCCCAGGTACATACTTGAGATGTGCACCCCTGGTGTAAAAGATGGCAACCCTGACCACACCAGGTCAGACATCTGTCATATCACGGGCTTATATATACAGCCCTTCTTCCAACATATGTAAATATAAAATACCCTAGAAAATTGAGTGTTGGGGTACTTTTCAGAAGTTAGGGGGTACTGCCTACTTAAAAGGCTGAGAAACAGTGCTCTAGTCCACCAAGGCTTCTTTCTGGACTTTCAGAAGGCCTTCGACACTGTCTCTCACCCCATTCTCATTAAAAAACTGGGGGACTGTGGTGTCAACACCTGCACAGTCAAATGAGTCATCAGCTGGCTGGAGGGCCGCACCCAGAGAGTGGTGTTGGATGTGTCATTTTCGACCTGGAGGGACGTGGGCAGTGGGGGTTCTGCAGGGCCCGCACTGTTCAACATCTTCATCAGTGACTTGGACGAGGGGATAAAAAACACCCTGTTCAAATTTGCTGATGACACCAAGATGTGGGGGGATGTGGGCATGCTAGAAGGGAGGAAGAGGCTACAATCGGACCTAGACAGGTTACAGGGCTGGGCGGATGAGAATAGGATGGGATTCAACACTGACAAGTGCAAGGTGATGCACCCGGGAGGAAGAACCAGCAGCATACCTACAGGCTGGGGAATTCCCTTCTCTTCAGTGCAGAGGCAGAAAAGGATCTTGGAGTCATCACTGATGCCAAAACGCTCATGGGCTGGCAGTGTGGGGATGCAGTCAGGAAGGCCAGCAGCACCTTGGCATGCATCCACAGATGCATTTCAAGCAGCTCCGAGGAGGTGATCCTCCCCCTCTATGGGGCACTGGTCAGGCCACAGTTGGAGTACTGCGTCCAGTCCTGGGCTCTGCACTGCAGGAGGGATGTGGACAACATGGAGAGGGTCCAGAGGAGGGCCACCCCCATGATCAGGGGGCAGCAGGGCAGGCCCTATGAGGAGAGACTATAGGACCTGAACCTGTTCATCCTCCACAAGAGAAGGCTGAGGGGGGATCTAGTGGCCTGTTACAACCTAGTCAGATGGGACCAGCAGGCACTGAGGGAGTCTGTTCCCCTGAGCACTACGAGGAGTGACTAGGAATAAGAGTCACAAGCTGGCAGAGGGTAAATTCAGACTAGACATCAGGAGGTGCTACTTCACTGTCAGGGCAGCTAGGATCTGGAACAAACTTCCAAGCAAAGTGGTGCTGGCTCCTACTGTGGGGGTCTTTAAGACAAGGCTTGACAATCACTTTGCTGGGGTCATTTGACCCCAGTACTCTTTCCTGCCATGGCAGAGGGTCGGACTTGATGATCTGCTCAGGTCCCTTCCAACCCTACTAACTATGAAACTATAAGATAAAGGGAGGCCTCTTAAGGAGCTGAAAGCTGGCAGGTGCTACAATCTGAAAAGTATGAAGATTTGGAGTGGGGAGGCAAAGGATGACAATACAATTTTTCAGAAATACAACAGAAAAGAGGCTACTGCAACCAGGACACAAATAAGGGTAACGATCATGGACTAGACTGGCCCCTGAACTACTGATAGAAATTAATAAAAATGAGTTATTGGGCCTTGCAACTTAAATGCTTCCAATCATTATTAGATCTTGAAGCCAGGTGTCACCGTAACAGATTATAAATTTTTAAACTCTAGATCTAGTCGTTATATACGTTGGCTGAGATTATATCTTCACCATAGACTATAAGTAGAAAGTTGTACTTTTATTCGCGAAAAGGTAATTTAAGCATATAAACAAAGCCTGGCATTTATTTAACTGTAAATTTAGATTTAGAAAAAAGAAATACAATATTATGTTGGCACTGAATATGGTAAGTAAGCAAGCTAATCATTGTATTATTTTTAATTTCTAATGAAAGTGAATGGCTAATTTCTATCTAAGTACTGTGCAAGCATGAGATAAGAAGAACATTGGTCTCACTGCAGTCTGAGCTAAAGTATACTTGCTTTCCAAACCTTAGCCTGTTCACTAAAAGCTGCCAATTTCACCGAGCTCTTTACTGGTTTTCAATACATCTAGAAACACAGACAATGCCACCAAATTCAGTTAACCACCTGAGATATCAGTAAGATCTGAACCCAGCTCTCCAGAGATGAAAGGGAAGTGTATCAAACCTATCATGATACCTAGCCCTCAGCATATTACAATATTAATTAGTCACTTTCCTTATTATTCTGTCAATATATGCTAGATTGAAACAAATTAGATTCTTGGCACATATTTCACACACTGGATCAAGTCGTGCAAGGGTCTTTTATTATTTATAAGATCATGTGCTGTCTTCCTGCTGAAAATGAGATGGTCTGCATGAGAAAAAAGGTAAAAGAAATGCAGAGAAATGAAAATCAGATATTCCCTAATGATATTTAAAAATAGAAATTTTGCTACTGTTACATACAGCATGTTCCATCTTTTGAGATTTAATGGCTCTCTTGTGGTTTAATGGAGAATTACTTTCAGTAATTGATTATTAAAATTTAAAATTGCTAACCATCTTCATTATTAGATGAGCGAACATGTTATCCTTGTAATTAAAAAAAGCCTAAGATTCACTTTCATCCTGTTGACAGAATGGGCAAGAAGGCTCAGCACTCCAGCTTGATGGTTTCAGGCTTCTTGTTTGACAAAAATAGCCAGCAAGTTATTTGATGATGGAAATGCAGAACGTCCACTGAGACTGTGCAAAAAATAATGAACAAAAGATAAAATAATAATAAAAAGCCTCACAAGCTAATTAAAGTTTTCAGGCCCAACTATTGTATGCAGCATTTATCAGCTATTTCATTGTACTTCACTCAGTTAAAAAAAAAATGCACTGTTATTTTTCTTACTAGAAAATATATTCTGCAGTTCATCATATGTTTCCCTGGATGCACAGCTATGTTTTCTCTTTAGAAAATGAAGTTAGGATTTGGCAAGTGAAGTGAATATAGTATGATATTTGGGAAGGATCTGAAAGCTACATTTTTTCTGTTTAAGGAATTTATCATTGGCAGAAGGGAAAGGTTTGAATGAGATGGTGTCCTCCAGTTGTCCCATACGTAGTAGAAAATGAGAACTGGCATTTTAAGATTCCTTTCCAATATAACCATTGTTTTGAAAAGCTGCAGAAGTAAGAGCAGGCATGTACAAAAAAAGTATTTTTGGCCTTAATGTTGAAACTACCCAGCATTTGAGACAGCCAAATGGACCACCTATTAAAACTATGGGAAAGACTAAAAAAGAATGGATTAAGATGAAATAGAGGCCAAGTTTGGTCATAAGATGTTCTGCAAATGTGAAAGGTATAATATGACCCAGGGAGTGGGGCAAGGTCTTGCTCCAATCACAGTGCTGTCCGGGGAGCTAGTCAAAATACTATTTGTTACTAGGGAACAGAATTATGCAAAATTTTTACAAGTCTTGCAGTTCCCAGTTGTTCCACTGGTTTGTAGAAGATCCATAAAGTAATCAAAATAAAGTGTGAACCCTCAACTGATAAAAGGAAGCCAAAGTCTACTCTAACTAGAGCAAAGCAGTAAATAAACAAACAGTCTTCTAGGCATTTTCAGACATCCCAAACGTCTTTGTTTCTTCTTCAATGTTATCTGTTGCTTAAAATAATCATAACAATGAAAGCCCAACAAGGTACTCTTGTGGCTGGTAGGTGCCACATGCGTCATACAAAGGAGAATAAGAAATTCAGTTAAACTGTCCTAACACCTAAAAGAACAGAGACCAGATCCAGAAGATGGAAGTTAGATGCATCAAGAGAGACCCCAAATTCTGCTTACACATTCAGGGACCTTCACTAATTGAATTGATTGACTGCTTCTCTATGGCCAACTGTGTAGGCACTAGATCAGTTTCCAAAATAAATGGCCATGGTGGCAATAGCCATACTGATGACTGTAGCTCAGAACAGTACAGCAGATCTTATTATATCAGGTTAAAAGGTCATACTGAGCAAGTTTACATGTGTGACTTAAAGTGTGCTTTCACTAATGCGCATTAAAATAGGTTAATGCAACTTTTTTCTAGTACCTCACAGTGGAGGTACTAAATTTAATGTGCATCAGCAAAACCATACTAATGAACATGTAGATGTACCACTGTATTCAAACCATAGCATTTCCTCATATGGTATTATAGCCCTTTAGATCACTAAATAAGGTAGTTTTTATTTTTTAACTCAAGAGTTTTCACTTTTGAAGGGCTTACTTTCTACATTCATTTTAGTTACAGGAAGAATATACTTGACCTTTACTTTTTGATCATGGTTTGTGTCAAGGAGTGCCTTAATTCCACAAAAGATTTTATTGCAAATACCGTAGGGAAACATTCATTCAAAAAAAAAAAAACCAAAAAAAAAAAACCCCAACTCTGTCTCTTGGAATTACTCTGAAAGCATTCCTTCTATATTGTAAACTTGCAAAGCTAACTTGGGGTTACCATTCAAGTCAAGAATGACCATTTAAAACTTAACACAAGGGCTTCAATTAGAAAGGACAACTAATAAAATTATAAAAATTATTATTTGGGAAGGGGCAAAATAACATCTGGAAATAGTACCAAATTTTAGCAGCTGGGTATTGAATTACAGACCATAGCTTCACCTCGTTATCTATGGTTTATTTCATTTTGCCTTTAAACATGTTGTATTTATCTATTTCTAATATTTGTAACAAATGTTTTTCCTTAGATACAATTCAAAAACAGATAACTTTATAATCTTCATATAAAATGGAAAATAACTTCAAGGGAAATTTAATCCCTTATAACTAGATTAATTTTCTCAATGTCATAATAAGATGATTCACTACTCTTTTGTTCCATTGAAAGTTTATCAATGTGATTTTTCTGAGATTGCTTCAATTTTAATAAGAAAAGTATGTTTGAAATCTTAAATCCATATTTTATAAACCCTTTCCATTAAAATTATTTCATTACAAAGACTGGACTGTTTGGGTAAGAGGTGTACTTAACCTGGAATAAATTCCCAGCCATTTAGGACAGTTATGGAACTATCAGCAGCACACTAGCATAAGAAGCATTCTTCCATCAACTAACCTGGTTTTTGCGATATAATATGAATACAAATTCATGGAATTTATCCCTCAGTAACAAATAGTTCAACAAATTCCAACACCTTTTTTGTGCTAAAAAAATGCAATAATCTTTAGCACAGAAAATTGAGTCAGGCACATTGCTTGCATTTTTTTACTGCCATATTTTCTTCAGGATCCTCATCAGAACCTGCAATGCAATCAACTACATTATTCATGGTTAAAACATAGAATTTGCCATCAGATACCTGAACTACCACATATTCTTATTCTATTAGGATAGGAAATAATTGTGTAGTACCTAAAGAGAAATATTGACATTTTAATGTCAGCATCAACCACCATTATTTATGTGGATTGTGTGGATAAACTCCCTCTCTCTCACCCCAACTATGTGTACATTCCCCAAAATGAAGCCAATTTTTATTTGTAATCCATTCTTACCCATATAAACCTCCTGCTTTCTTCCATTCCACTCTGGTACAAAGATGTTTCTTTTCACTTTCCTCTAGAGTCTAATAATGCTATTTTCTCTATTTTGTGCATCATCACGAGTAGAAGCCATTTCTATTCAAGGGAATGGCAATTTTTGAATAATTAACATCAGGCATCAAGACATTAACATGTCATTCACTGGTAACACCATGGGACAGAATGCCAATAATACTTTCTAAATATGCTATGGAGGGAATTCCCAGATTCTTAATAGGTATGCCTTGATACATTATGCATAAGTTAACATCCATTTTTCTCTATATAAATAGTGCCCAAAAAAGAGAGGGGGTTAAGGAAGGAGGAAAACAGGAAGTGCATTAACCTTAAAGTTGGTTTCCAGTCCCTACCATTAAAAATGCACACCATTTCGTACCTATAAGGAACCATATAGAGAAACCACTTCAGGATGAAGGAGAGAGCTTTCTATGAAATACAGAACGCTGAATACCTACTTCAACCCATCATTACCAGGATGATTACCACAGGGTATCCTACAATGAGCTGCATAGGAAGACCTATATAAGCATAACTCCCCCTTATGCATGGTGAGCCACCAAATTCTGCACTCATAATTACATCTTTGCATGACAAATGCATAAAAAATAAAACTAACACTAATTGAAAAACAAATGGCAAGACAGAATGGTTCAAAAACTTTACCTTAGAAATTATACTTTTAAAAATACTTTTAAAGGTAATTCTGTCTTAGATTTCTGTAAATAAATAAATTAATTAAATAAAATAAAAATCTGTTTTTGATCCTGAATGAGAAAAATTAAAAAAAAATCAAGTTAAAAAAAATATCACTCATGTTCCCCTGAGTAGCCCTCCTGAAGACAAGAGAAACTTCTGCCTAGCTCAAATGAAAAAAGGGTACCCATTTCACTTGTCAGAAACATCTAGTCATCAATAACCATAAAGCACACAGTCTTTTAATAAGTTACCTATCGAAGCCAATTACTGTTTTGAGCTCAGGCTTTCAGAAGTTTGCATTAAAGGAGTATGATGAGATTTAAAAAAAATAAAGCAACACAAAACATGGGACTCTATACCTACAATTCTCAAGTGTTCCTCATTTGCTTCTAAAATGAAGCTCCATTTCACATATGTTAGGTCTTCTTAAATTTTCTTACTGAAAGGACACAAGGACAAAAATCATTAAACAGATTACAGGAGGTATTAGTAACATGAAAGGAAGAAACCTACAATATAAGATTTCTGCAGGAATAATTCAGGGACCTTATCTTGGGTCTTTGTCACAAGCCCCACACTTACGCCTCAGTATAGTTTCACCTGTTCAGATTATTCTACTCTATTTATTAAGCACACAAGTGGACAAAGCATGATCCTTTTCTATTCTTCTCAAGTTGCTGCATTAACTGAAAAACTGTTAATACAAGACATATGTGGATCCTCCTCCTCCTCACTGCTTTTTTGCAACTCAGTTGGAAGGGCAAGGTGATGGTGTAATACAAAAGTAAATGCATTAATGGATTTTCAGGAACTTGAACTGGGCAGAAAAGGATCACATTTAGCTGGTTACACTAACTTTGGTGCCCAGAAGGTAGAACAGAATCAAGCCCTAGGACTATGGCATTAAAGCTTTCAAGACAATTTGACTATGCCAGCCTCCAAGCTGTTTTCAGAATGGGAGGGGGAAAGAGTGGAGAGAGTTTGGTCTGGGTCTTTCAGCCCCAGCTGGTGGGTGGGATGGGTGAATTGGAGCTCCAATTCACCCACCCCACCTGCATTGCCAGCTAGGGAACCCCTAGAACCAGCTCCCTCACCCTCCTCCCATACTGAAAACAGGGACAGACTGGGAGAGAGGAGGAGCTCAGCCAGCAATTAGATTTCCCTCCCTGCTAGAACCAACAATGAACTTCTGTTTTGTCTGGGGGATCTTTGCAACTTAGAATGCTTCCTACAAAGGGTTCTGAATTACAGCAGGTAGCTGCACTTCTGTCTGCACCCTGTGTGTGCGAGTATGGACTACAAGATTAGGTACATGCCTCATGTTTATTTCTAGTAAATTTCAAGTGGTGAACTGGCACACGAGTAAAGCCTCTAGGACCAGACTCTTATTTATTACCTTAAAAAATATAAGTCCATTGTGTTTAAATTTAGAAATTACACAATTCAGCTACTAGCAAGAGAGAAACATGATTTTACATACACAGCTTCCCTGCCCCACCCCTACAAAGCACTTGCCAAACCCAGCTGTACAAGAACTCCAAACTCCCTGAACTCAGAAAAAATAATTTGTTGCAATAGACAACTAATAAAACTATTGACCATTCGAGTCCTAAACTTTGTAGTGGGCTGTTGTTATGGCTGGATTATAGGCCCATTGTTACCTCTTCACGTGATGCACTGTATCAGTTGGAAGTTGGCACTGTGCCCATCTGCAACCTTCAGAGCTGGCCTTGTGTCTTTCTTCTCTCCTGAGAGTGTTTCTCCTTGTCCTTACATGGCTTCTGTGTGCTCTTATTATAGCAACATAACACCTAAATCCTAATGCAGTGACAAATAAATCTCTACTGGCAAGTGACAAAGCATTAATGGACAGCCAGGCAGCAGGTATTTTCAAAACTCCTTTAAGAATTGTTGTATCAATATTGTTTATATTAAGAACCCAGGCTATATCTAAATCCAGGAAGGAAGGAGGAAAATAAATAAATAAATAATAGCATTAAGCCATATGCTTGTATTTCCCCACAATAACGGCTCCAGCATACACCAGCCCAGCACCTGGAGCAGGACAGAGCAGTTTTCAGTCTACTTTCTGTTAACATGGCCTTTACAGTTGGTGGGCTCACCTGGGTCTAGCCATGCCTTGAATGTTGGAGTCATAGCAGCTCTAAACCACACTGGCCATTTTCTCTTATACCTGGTGCCTATAGAAAACTCCTCTAGAGGAGCAAAGCCAGACTTAAGGGTGCCTTGTTCAGCTGAAGCAACCAGTGTAGACTTAACAGATCCTGTTTTACCAGCTAAGTCTTGTTCCTATTGAAGTAAACTGCATAACAACTGGCATTAAAATAAGTATGAGCTGGATGAGATCCCAAATATTTGATGTTTAAGGGTTCAGGAAAACCCCAGCTTGGCTTCTGATTTTGCCTCTGCAGTTGACTACAAGTATATATATTTTAAAGCAGACCTGAAAGGTGTGTGAAAAAAATCTGTTTATGCCAACAAATAATATAGACAGACTTCAATAGTCCAGCATTTCCACCCAAACATTAGTTGCAGAGACCTGTAACTGATTGCAGAGACAAAATTATAAGCTATTCTTGGAATGTGGGCCTTCAGAATACAGGTTTAAAAACCAATCCTCTTCCCCCTGCCCATTTTCTATACCTTGGCCCTTGCATAATCATTTTCACATTTGAAGAATATGTCTAGACTTCTATTATTATGATTGATCAGCTTTGTACACACTTAAGCCACTTGAAAGCAAATACATACGGTATAAGGTAGAAGAGAACAAGGCCCAAAAAATCAAAAGAAATGCATTGAACATGGCACAAGTGTTTCCATAACAAAGATGAATAGAGAATATGAACAGGCCTATAAACACATACCCTCTGGAGCATAGCATAAAATCTTTAATAGCATTACAATGACTAGCAATAGTCATTTGGGTGTCTTACATGCTGGATGGAGCTTTTGGGGAACAATATCAGAGGATTTAAGAATGGAGCAAATGACTGCATGGAAAAGCGGCATGACAAAACAGGGTTTTCCCCCCTGCTGTGCTGATTTACCTTAGAGATGTTCTCAAAAATCTGAGGGGATTCCAAAAAAACGATGATTGGTGGATTGCAGTTAACAGATGCTGAGAAGTCCATTAGAATTGAAATGTGATTATTATTATTTTCAGCTATTAAACCTTACCTTCTTTGACCTCTTCCGAAAAAATAATCTATTTATGAATACCTGAATTTGTTTCAGGTTCTGAAAACCCAAAAAGTATTACCACCCATGAGTAGTTGTCTTGCAAGCAGTCATCATCCATAGGTAGTTAGGTGGCTACTAATGAGAGATGATTCCAATTTAAGAAGCATAGTCTTTTCTGCTGTATCAGACTTTAAACCAGCACTTCAGTTGCATGGGAAATATTGCTTATTTAAACTTCCAAGTCAAGAGATTGACCAGGAGTTTGCCTGGGAACTGGCTAAGGCTGAATGCTCCAGGACCATGGTTGTCATGGGTGACTTCAATTACCCAGACATGTCGTGGGAGGATCACTCAGCAAAATACGAGTGGTTGCAAAGCTTCCTATCATGTGGGGATGACCTCTATCCGACTCAACAAGGCTATGGGCCAACAAGAGGTAAAGCGCTGTTCGACCTGGAATTGGCTACTGGGGATAACCTAATCGGCAACCTAGTGATCAATGGTTGCTGCCACCTAGCTTCCCACAAGCTGATCACCTTCACCATCCGCCGTAAAGCTGGCAAGTCAGTTAGCTACACGCAAGTCCTTGACTTCAGAAAAGCCGACTTTGACAAGCTCAGGAGGCTTGTCAGTGAGGCCCTAAGGGACCATGACCCCAGGGAGTGGAGAGTTCAAGAAGAGTGGTTGCTCCTCAAGGGAACGATCCTCAGTGCACAAGCTAAGTCCACCCCGTCTCAGAGGAAAGGCAGCAAGAGGGCACAGAAGCCCCCCTGGCTCTCCAGGGACCTAGCAGACCTCCTGAGGCTAAAAAGAAAGGCCTACAAAGGATGGAGGATGGGATTCGCCTCCAAGGAGGATTATTCTGCATTGGTCTAGTCCTGCAGGGAGCAAACCAGGAAAGCCAAGGCTGCAACTGAACTCCAACTAGCTTCGAGCATCAGGACAATAAAAAGTCCTTTTTCAGATATATGTGGGGAACCGGAGAAAAAGCAAGGGCAACTTTGGACCTCTGCTGAACCAGATAGGGCAACTGACAACTGACGCCCAGGAGAAAGCCAACCTGTTAAGTTCGCATCTGTCTTTCATCAGTCCCATGGGACGCCCATGCCTGCTACAGGACAGGGAGATCTGGGTGAGGGAGATCCCCTGCCCTCCATAAATGCTGACCTCGTGAAGGAACACCTTGAGAAGCTGGATACCTTCAAGTCAGCCGGCCCTCATAATTTACATCCCAGGGTACTCAAGGAGCTGGTGAGCATCATAGCCCAGCCTCTGACACAGATCTTTGAAAACTCCTGATGCTCTGGTGTAGTGCCCAAAGACTGAAAGAAGGCCAATGTGGTACTCATCTTCAAGAAAGGGAGGAAAGTAGATCTGGCAAACTATAGGCCCATCAACCTGATTTCTATCCCGGGGAAGATCTTAGAAAAGTTTATTAAAGAGGCCATCCTTAATGGACTGGCTGATGCCAACATCTTGGGGGATAGCCAGCACGGGTTTATTGCGAGTAGGTCTTGCTTAACCAACCTCGTTTCCTTTTATGAGCAGATGACCCATTACCCAGACAAAGGAGAAGAGATTGATGTCATGTATCTTGACTTCAAAAAAGCCTTCCATCTGGTATCCCATGATCACCTCTTGGCAAACTGGCCAATTGTGGCCTTGGATCCACCACAATCCGCTGGCTGGGAAATTGGCTCTGTGGTCAAACCCAGAGGGGTGGTAATTGATGAAAGTCAATTATCATGGTGCCCTGTGACCAGCGCGGCCCCCCAAGGCTCTGTCCTTAGACCCATATTGTTCAACATCTTCATTAATGAAGTGGACATTGGAGTCAGGAGTGGACTGGCCTAGTTTGCCGCTGACACCAAACTTTGGGGCAAAGCATCCACACCTGAAGACAGGAGGGCGATCCAGGCTGACCTGGACAGGCTCAGCAAATGGGCGGATGAGAACCTAATGGTGTTTAACACCAAAAAATGCAAGGTTCTCCACCTTGGAAAGAAAAACCTGCAGCATCATTATAGGCTCTGCAGTGCTCCACTGGCTAGCACTATAGAAGAAAGAGACTTGGGGGTCATCATTGACCACAAGATGAACTTGAGCCTCCCATGCAATGCTGCAGCTAGTAAAGTGGCCAAAACGCTGGCTTGCATCCATAGACGCTTCTCAAGCAAATCCCGGGACATCATTCTCCCCTTCCTCTTGACCTTGGTGAGGCCACAGCTGGAGTACTGCGTCCAGTTTTGGGCCCCACAGTTCAAAAAGGATGTGGAGAAGCTTGAGAGAGTGCAGAGAAGAGCCACACACATGATCAGAGGTCAGGAAAACAGACCTTACGATGACAGGCTGAGATCTATGAGGCTTTTTAGCCTGGAAAAGCACAGGATTAGGGGTGATCTGATGGCCACCTATAAGTTTATCAGAGACCACCAGGATCTGGGGGAACGTTTGTTCACCAGAGCGCCCCAAGGGATGATGAGGTTGAATGGTCATAAACTACTACAAGATCATTCCAGGCTGGACATAAGGAAGAATTTCTTTACTGTCCGAGCCCCTCAAGGTCTGGTACAGCCTGCCATCAGA
Source organism: Crocodylus siamensis (assembly GCF_052110815.1). Taxonomy (NCBI): domain Eukaryota; kingdom Metazoa; phylum Chordata; order Crocodylia; family Crocodylidae; genus Crocodylus; species Crocodylus siamensis. Next base: position 210,465,919 of record NC_143398.1, on the reverse strand, counting down.
GGTGGTTCAAGCACCTACATTGAACACCTTCCAGAGCAAATTGGAAGCTTATCTTGCTTGGATCCTATGACCCCAGCTGACTTCCTGCCCTTCGGGCGGGGGGCTGGACTCAATGATCTTCCGAGGTCCCTTCCAGCCCTAATGTCTATGAAATCTATTAAAGAGTAAAAGCCTTAATTTTTCTCTTTTTCCCCTTTTTCAGACAACATCAGAATGCATCACAATCTCTTCTAACCTAATGACGTAACTTTGTTTTCAATATGTCTGAGCTATATTTTTTTCCCACTCCCAATCCTCCCACCCCCACCAAAGCAAACTCTCTGGTTTAAAAAACATGCAATCACCTGCCAATAGCTAAATAGTAAAAAATATATATGGAGCAATATCACGATATAATTTACCTTTTTTAGATATAGCACTTAGAAACTATAAAGTGCACTGAGCAAGCTTTTTTTGTTTCTAAAAAGAGTATCATTGCATACAATTGTAGCAAACAGTTCATTAAGTTCCCAGAAAAGGTCTGTTTTACTATTATGACAGCGTATTAAAGTGGTTTGAATTTAGCGTGTTATCTACATGCAGAAAGTTTTTGCTAGGGTTTTCCTTTTGTTCTTGTAACCATGACAATTGTTGGCTGTAATATGACTATCAGCTTAAAAATATCTTAATTAACATAAACAATATTATTGTTTGGTTTTGATGTTCAAGGTGCTGTGACACATTAAGACAGATACCCATCTTGGCTAACCTAGTTCTTTGCTATGGTCAACTGAGTGATTATTAGCCAACGTGTTCAATGAGTGTCATCTGTTAAATTCCACTAATCAGTTTTTCTACCATTTTACACCCATGCCTCCTTTGGCGTTTCAGCACAACTTGAATTGCAGCATCCTCTGTGTTCTAAAACTCTTAAACAATCCGTACAAGTTTATTACAGTGATTGTGAGTAGATTTATTAGCATACATGCAATACAGGAATGAGGGATCTTTTAATATATGCTCAGTAATTTTCAGACCTCTCCTTCTCTTGAAAAGCAATCTACAGACCCCTCTATAATAGGCCTTTGCTCCTTTCCTTGCATGCCTCCTTCTGGGACAGAGGTAAGACCATAGTGCCAGGCAGCCCCTTTGGTGTACAACCCTGCCTGCTGACAACTCTCTCCTCTGATTCTGTAGGTTTAGTCTCTTGCTGCTGTCCATATAAAGTTGCAAGAAGCAAACTCTGCTGCTGTTTCACATCATGAACTCCTACAGTTCTCAGGAACAATGCAGCCCATCATCTATATCACCAGTTATCAACTTTTTTAGGCTGCAGGCCAAAGTGACCCAGTTTGGGTCAGAGGAGGGTGCCACAACCAGTGTTCATCCCTGTAGCAGCATGGGACACTGACTACTGCTAAAGCCCCCCCATTGCCAAATGCCACCCAAGACCCGTGTCTGTAGGTCAGATGAAACGGCTCCATGGGCCAGACCATTCCATGGGCCATAGGTTGCTGGACCCTCCTGGACATGATTTCTTCCAACCATAAGGTTCTATCTGTGCACAGCTGCAGTGGTCGGGGGTAGCCAAAGTTGCTGAGAACAGGGGGGAAGTGGGGAAAGGATGGTGAACAGGGCAGGAGCCATGTTGCCACTGCTGCTCCCCCTCCCATGTTATGCCTACTTTTCTCTCTAAGTGCAGCTAAAGGGGAGCAGCAGACCCCAAGAAATGTTACAAATTAACTCCAATTTTGCTATGCTGTTTAGGAGTAGGAAACAAGCACCTTGCATTACACACAGCACATAAGCAAAATGTCTACCACAGTCAAAGTTAATCAATATAAAAAAAATATATCTTAAAAAAATAAATACAAAAGAAAATAATAGAAAACCAGGTGTCATGGATTCCAACAAAGAATGCACTTCCTTGGGACCTCAGAGGCCTTGTCTGGTCTCTCTGAATGCCCCCTGAAGTCAGGCATGACTTCTAGTGTAGGGAGAAGCCCTGGCTTCTTTCAGCTCTGTGACCCTGGCCTTTTGGTCCCTGTCCCTCCCTGGCTATCTGTGGCCCTGCCTCAAAGAGGTACCTCCCAATTCAGTTATTAACTCTCTCTCTTCATAGGCAGGAGAAGTACATGCCAAAGTTCTGAGCAGCAAAATAGACAGTTCCTCGTCAATAAAAGGTATGTATTGTGGCAAAGGCCACCCAGACAGGTTCTCTGCTCTCTCCAAAGGGTCAAGCCGTCATCTACATCCCCAGTTCAGCCTGTCCTGCCCTGAGCACCCTAAAGTTACTCAGCTGTTTGCATTCTTCAGACTCTTCTCATAGATTGCTACCTTGTTTTCTGGGCTCTTTTGTCCATTGTCCTGTTTATTTTTCTCTGCCCAGGCTGCCTCATGGGTGTCACCTCCAACCCCATTTTGTAGAAGTGTCAACCAGGCTATCTGGTTCTCTGTCGGTGCTGAAGTTCCATCTTTTCTTGTCCCCTATGTAGGCAGATTTGGGACCTAGCAGGGACTCTAATACCCCTCCTTTCCCCGTGTTCAGGATAAATCAGAAAAACGGAGGCATACAACATTCTCATTTAAAGATGTTGATGTTGTAACAAATACTACAATAAAACATAGCTCATCACACCAGGTTACATAGTTACACAGATAAGTCTGGACACTGAGAAAGCCAAGTGTTGATCCTAGTGACCTTTGTATAAATTTGGGATAATGGTCAACTTTAGTATGAGAGCAGAGTTTGCTCCAAAAAGTTTAATGGGTTTCTCTCTCTAAATTATTTAGTATGTGCACTGACACAACATAATATTTCCCTATAATTGTTTTAGGGCTCATACCAAGCACAAGACAGCAGTAACCAGGGTTCAACTTAGGGGTTTTACACAAACATATTATCTTGCTTCAGGCCCCCAGCCAGAAGCCTGGGAAAATAAATTCTGCCTGGGTGTTCCAGTGTCAACAAGATTCCCCATTCACAAGCAATATTTAACTATAACTGGGTTTATTGAAGGGGGAAGGAAAATAGGACAACAAACAGAATTGGGAAGCTATTTTTTCTCTATACATGTATCTAGTTTATAAGGTACATATCCTCCTTGCCTTCTGCAGGAAAAGCCAGGGACACACAGGAAGACAAAAACTGCACCAACTGAGAATCAAATTCTGCTCTAACACCCAATGCATGCCCTTTGTTTTTAAGTAAGAATGAAAGGGTAGAGTGCAGTGCAGTTTCTGGTCTCACAGACGCAAGGCATCTAAGATCTTTTAGTTTGTGCACATATCAAGCCAACTTGTGTTCTAGGAAGATTTTTTTTTTTCAGGTCTTTGTTGCTTTACCTTCATCACTGTCACTTCACATGTCTTTCATTTCTCACAGGAACAGCAAGTATAGCTTTTGTTTTAGTGTAAGGGATTCTATTTCAAGTGATTCACTATTTTGAAGCTGTGCACAGCATCCATCACTACCCTTACATACTAACAGAACAATGTGGCTGCTCTTAACGTAGAACGAGAGAGAAAATGTTCATTCAGAGCAACACGTTGAAAATAATCCATTTACTAACCCTTATACAGTTTTTCTATTCCACAGGATTGTGCTTATTCAAGTATTCAACTAATCACTGTCAGAGCAGAGCTGTCCAACTAGCTGGCCACAGGCTGCTTGTAGCCTGCAAATGATTAATCTGCAGCGCCCCCCCCCAAACCCCGGTATGGCTCCCATCATTGTTTTGGCTGTTAGGTTTCTACGCTCCCCTCTTCTCTCTCCAGCAGTGCAGGGCAGGGCAGGGCAGGGCAGGGCAATGCAGTGCAGCCTGCAGTGCCAGGGCAGCCTGCAACAAGGGAAATAGGGGTGGATGTGGTCCCTGCTATATAGCCCCATAACATGTGGTCCCCAAGCTGCTAAAGTTGGACAGCCCTAAGTTAGAGAAAAGACCAACAGGCAGAGGGTAGAAATTGAAGATGGCTCACTTTGTTAGATATTTCTGTAGTAAATGCAGGCCTATTACCCTTACTAAAAAAAAAAAAAAAAAAAAAGTATGCTGGTCTCTGACCACGTAGGAGCTTCTCTAGCCACTGGCTCAGCATGCAAATGTTTTGACAAGTAAAATCAGTTTAGGTTACTTCCTTCAGAATCCTTCAAAAATCTCAGGTTTAAGTAATTAAACACATACCTTGCACAAGAAAGTTATTTAAAAATTAAATATCTCAGGGCATGTTTAATTGTCTGTTATAGGCCCCTTTCCTTTCTTCATATGCAAAGCAATAGAAGTGTTACAGCCCACAGACATGGATTTTTGGCTGTTTTGGTCAAGCTGTAGCAGTTAATACTTTATTAACTGGAGGTTCAGTATGGTAACCAAGATAGCAGTCATCAGATACTAGAACCTGCCTTTAATTAACATATTTAGAGATAAAGCCATGCAGAACAATAGCTACCAGAGAGGGATGGATGCTGATTTTTAAGTGAAATAGATAGATTGCTGAGATTTTTGGATTCTTTTTGACTTAATGTTACCATTTAGGCAATAAAAATGGTGACTTGCAATTAGGACAATCACACACTGTATCCTCCCTGTCCAAATCAGACATTACTGAAAGCCCACAGAAATGAATATGGCCACCATTTTTATTAAAGCCCTCAGGGAGATTTGTTCAGCAAAATTAAGGGAGCAACTGTTTCCTAAAAGAGTGGTACTTAATACAAGAAATAGATGATATGCATTTTGGCAATGAGCAGCAGCAGAATCTTTGGGCTGACAGGCAGTAGCTGCTTAATTCCAGTTGTAGGGACAAGACAGCTCAGGTCTTTACTTCTGGAGTCAGGAGGCAAAGAGAACTTGTGGCAAAGCTGGGCTGGTGCTAGGCCCTCCCAGAACATCACTTTTCTCTACTTTTTCACAGCCTTTAAAAGGTACAGATGTTCACCAGCTTAAATATTACTAAAGCTCTCAGCAAAATAAAATACCTACAAGTGTCCCTTGAGTGACAACATTGCTTTTATAACTAGATTTCCACCTGCTCTGTGAATGCAGACCTGTGATTTCTCTCTCTCTCTCCCCCACTCCATTCTCTCTTACTAGAATTCCAAGTGTAACAAATGACCCACTTCACTTTCAATAGGATTTTTGCTGCCCTTAGATATAAACACGTATCTTAGCTACCTGTCCCATCAGTTGCAAATAGCTTCTGGTCCAAGCCATACTACAGGGATTAATGCTTTATTAGACACCTAGTGTGATTTCATACAACCCTCTGCAAGGCTATAAATTGATTGGTGGTTTCAACACACAGGGAAGGGAAATAAAACTTTAGGGATTAATCTTCTAAGGAGTTTCTCAGACCTTGTGCTTTTTGTGTGCTCATTCCGTCTACCCAGCAAAAAAGAAGCTCTCAGTCTTTCCTTCCTTCAGCAAGTCAGGAAAGAGCATGCCACACCCTTCCTCACTGATCCAGCTTTTTGTTCCTCTTGTACTCTACCCCTAAAAGCCATGGGACAAACAGGGACCTGTAAGCTAATTTCAGACTGCTAAGTCCTTAACTTGTCATGATGACACTACACAAGAAACTGAGCACAGGAAGCACCAGGTATACCAATAGCCAAGATATTGTAACATGCTCAGCTCAGGCACATCATCCGTCCAGATGTCTGCTGTCATTCTGTAAACAGAATAAGCACATACTGTGCCTATTTCTGTGAATATCCCAGCTAGTAATTATGCTTCCATGAAGCAATATCCATGATTTTCATTTAGAGTAAATTCTATCCCTAGCACACACACAGACAGCACTTAGAAGGTCTAAAGACTTGAGATAGTCTTGTTCAGCTCTCTGTTTTACATTTGGGAGGGTTGCAAGAAATCTCTCCTTCTCCCTACTCTCAACCCCTTGCCAAAATTCATACAATTAGCCTCATATATAGTGATGGATGGAAACACTTTTCTCCTGTCTCTATCCTATCCCTAAAACTGACATTATTAACCTCTGTTTTTCAGCATCTAATAGATGTCATGAGGAAAACAACTTAAGAATAAATGCATCCTGGAATGCTCAATTTGGAGCTAAGGTACCATATGTAAAAAGGAAAAATGATGATTTAAATGATAAATGGGATAAAGATTTTAGGGAAATTTTATTGTATTTAATTAATCTACCATTTTTACTAAGTTGCTTTCAAGTGAAATGGCTTTTTACCAACTCCTTTTGAAAAGGTTAGAAGGGTATTCCCTGAGCTACAATCATTAGCATATAGATGTCTCTAAGTGTTAATTTCTGTTTTCACTGAATGAATGTAATTTAAAATGAGGCCCTTTCAAATCAGTTAACTTTGGCCATTTGAGAAAGATAAGAAAAACGGACTCAAGCGTGAACTCCAGCAAAACCTGCTTCTTAAGGATAAATATGTCACTATTTAAGAGTTTCCACTGCCACATGCTGCAAATGATAGATTTCAGGAATATTATGGGAAAGGGTGGGTGCTAGGATTAAAGCCTTACACTAGGTGATAGAATCCATTAATAGGGTTAACAACAACAAAAAGAGGGTTATTTTTACAGTTCATTTTTTAAAAGAAAGTTGAAAACCAGTATGGAAATTAAAACTGTGGCAATTAGTTTTATACCTACAGCAAAACTCATTGAAATTTCCCCTTTTCAGTTTCACATAATAAAGGAAGCATAATTTAGGACCTGATCCAGCAGCAAGCGAAACCAATGGCATAGGAGCCACTGGTTCCAGGTAGAAGAGGATCAGGCACATTTTTTAAGTTTTAATTTTGAGATGCTTTCATATAGGTGCAGTACAAAATGCCATGGGCCCTTTGAAATACCAGAGCATCAAAGTGTGACCTATGCCATGCCTAAAAGAAGCAGCTATTTAGCAGATGCCTATAACAGACACACGCATATGAAACATTTTAAATACAAAAGATATTGATCCTAGGCAGCACATACACCTAGCCTGAAGTGTGAGGCCATCTTAACTACCCATTACAATTTTACTAAAACTTTAACAGGACTTTAACAATTTGGGCTGATATTTTCCATGGTGGGCATTTATCTTAGATTGATTTTTTTTGTCAAGTTTCAGGGGAAAACACACCACTCCCACCTCAGGACCAAATAATCCCTTGCTTGAGAATGAGATAATGCCATAATGGCATTCTTAGAAATAGTTTGTTTGTGGCATTCTAGAGCCCCCTTAATGTCTCTAAGCAATGGCAGGGATATGCTTTGAACCCTAAAAAATTCAAAGTACAAACCTTTAGAACTTCTGAGGTTTCAGATGCCCAGAGCTCTGTCCGAGTTTGGCAGCTGGATTTTCCAAAGAGTCCATCTGCAGCACATGCTCCAGCCAGTGGCCAGACCTGAGCCACACAACTCCTTTCACTGCTCTGCACCTGGCAGAAGTCACTCAGGTAGATGTGCTGAGTATGTGGGTGCTGAGGGCTCTGCACCCCAGCCCCCCTTGGGAAGAAAGCTGTCACCTGAAATGTATAAACTTTCCACATGTTCATCATCTTAGTGCCCCCCACCCTCAAACACACACACAAAAAAAAGAAAGTTGGTGCCTACAAGGTTCTTTAGGTGAATCTGATATCTTTGGTGTCAGACACAAAAGGAGAAAGAGGAAATAGTCTTTTCTGTGCCCTCAGCGCTGCAGAAAACAGAGGAAATGAAGTTGTAGCCAGACTCAAAGACAGTGGTATAAGGAGCAGGATGGAGCATGGTGCAGTAGCCAAAAGACCAGACAGAATGGAAGGGGAGCCAGCTGATAAGAAAGAAAGAATGACAGTGATAGGATCTTGTGGTATAAAGCAGTATACAAATGAAGAACCAAAAGGTGAAGGGGAGAGATGTAGGAACCATGGGTTAGGAACGATAGTCACAGCAGGAGATAGGCTGAGCATACAAAGAAAAAATATAGAAATGATTTTCCTCCAGAATCTGAAACCAAACCCTGGAGAACTGAGTCCCTGTACCCCTGTCCTATCAATAAACCTACCACCAAAAGTATGTCTTATCCTCTTTTAGGTGTCTGGATCACTAGCCTATTACTCTGCCTGTTTTGCCAGTAAATAATGTGGTAGAGACCAACATTGTGGATCAAAAAAATTCCAAGCCTGGCTCATGACCCAATAACATCCCAGATTTAAACTCTATTTCTTCGGGGTTCTATATTATTTATATAGGTTATATGCACATGTGCAATGAACTATATTCAAATAAGTATAAGTTTATAAAAATCAAATATTCAGAATCTAGGAGATGCCAGAATTAAGGCTGCTAATGTAAGGCAAGAGTGAATTGATAGAAAGCAGAAGTCCCAGGAGAACTACCTCCTAGGACTTCTGTTTTCTTAGTTCAATTCACAGCAGATGTGAAAGGCATGCTGGCAGGGTAACCCATAAGTGCATACTAAAATAGACAGATGCGTGACAGGTTGCAGTGGGTACAACTTGTGGATTACACTGCCAGCACTCATGTATGTGCTGTATTTTTGCATTTTTTTAAGTTAAATGAGAGAAAAAAAACCCACAAAACCCTAAAATATGAGGTTTACACAAGCAAAAAGAACAGTGGCAGTGCAGTTTTCCACAAAATTGTTTGTTAATGTATTTCAGCCATGCGTGAGAGATAGTAGATAAATGTTCTCATCTAGACTTTGGTCTCTCTGCTGCAATCCCAGCAAGCAAACACACTAGGTCAGCTCTGATGGTAATATTTGTGAAATGAATACCAGTGTATCTGAACCTGGACTGGGGCCACCAGTACTGTATGCTAAATATGCTGAACAGTTTTGAACTTTCAGTTCGGCTGTTACCATTAACCCTTTCCCCCCACCTCCCACAAATACACACCCAATTAATTTTCCATAATGGGCTGATTATCCATAAAAGACCCTGAAAAATGAAGGATATATAAAGCTATTTCTCAAATAAGTAGAAAATAGTTTATTCAATCAAATGTTATAGCAACTCATTTGTAGGCCAGTACTTGTCATTCAGCGCTAACACTGCTACATAAAATTGCTACAGTTTTACACCTGTAACAGTGTCAGAATTAAAAACTGCAATGTAACTAACAATTTAAGAGCAACTTACAAAATGCAAAAACCCCAGCTCATCTTTCACACACACTTGTTATTGTGCCTCAATGTAAGAAATTCTGGTATGGTAAAAAATTCAGATTAATCAACATAATTGGAGCATTATGAGTATGATGAAGCCTCTGATGAAGTGAACTTGGGTTTATGAAAGCTTGTGCTGTCTTATTTAATTAGAGCTACCCTGCCTTTTGATTGACTTCAGACTGATATGGCTAACTAACTATCTCTGTGATATTATGAGGAGTAAAGCTAAATTTCAAAAGCAAAAAACAAAAACACACAGATGAAAGCAAACATCAAAAGGAAATGTAGCCCCTCTTCCCCCATGGTGAGCAAAATTGCCTTCTTTTTCCCCATTATGAACCTACCAGTACAGTATAGACCTTGCATACAGACAGTCATGTGTCAAATCTCATTTCCACATGCACATATTGTATATTGATGTTGGTTGGACAGAAAGCATAAACAAGTTTCTTTAAAAAGGACAATATTACAAATTATAAGTGAAGCAGATAGTAGAATCAATAGTGTCACTTAAAAACCATAATAAGGTACCATCAACTCTGTTAACATGTTTTAGAAGATGAACATAAAATTGAAAGCAAGACCCAGGAGGATGCACTTGGACAACTTCATAGACATTAGGGGCTGGAAGGGACTTCGTGAGATCATCGAGTCCAGCTCCTCTCCTTCCGGGCCATAGGCAGGAAGTCAGCTGGGATCAAGTGATCCCAGCAAGAAAAATATTCAGACAATGTTAAGAAGAGTCCAGAGTAGGTGCTTGAACCACCTCTGGCTGGAGTCTGTTGCAGACCCTGGACACTCACACCATAAATAACCTTTTTCTTATGTCTAGTCTAAATCGACCTTCCTGGAGTTTATGGTCATTCAACCTTGTTATCCCTTGGGGAGCTCTGGTGAACAGCTGTTTTCCTAGGTCCTGATGTACCTCTCTTATATAAATTGTAGGCTACCACCAAGGCCCCCCTGAGCCTTCTCTTCTCCAGACTGAAGAGTCCCAAGTCTCTCAGCCTCTCCTTGTACGGTCTGCCCTTCAGGCCTTGAATCATAAGAGTGACTCTCCTCTGGACTCAACACAAATAGCATGTCTATACCAGCACTTTTGAGGACATGGACAAGGTAGTGTAAGGGATTTTTGCAACACGAATGTATACATGCTAAGAATACCTCAGTAAGTGGACCACTGCTCTCTAACAAGGCATTCATATTTGCATATGAACTTGGTAATTACCAGTTTTAGAGGTAGTAGTGACTGGCTGAATTTCCCCCTCTTCCCCCGCATGAACTTTATGCATAGGATGTTATGCATTGCGGAAGACAGTGTACCTACAGACACTTACACTTTGTGGCAGATGAGTGAGCTGCAAAATATCATCTCTTGAGTAACATCTCATTACAGGAGATGTCCAACTGAACCGTAGCCACAAAGGATGATCATTATCACAGGGAGAAGTCAAAACAGGCCAACTTGGCCAGTGTGATGCAATGCAACTGGTATACATAAGAGTCCTTCTAACAGCACTTTAAACATATGTTTGCCCCATGACTACAGGTTCCACACAAAAACTTGGATGACTGCATAGCTGTCCAAAAAATGGTTACTCAGTCTTGATACTATGATGAAGAAATCCTTAAGCAAAGCAATTTTTTGTGCAAACTGCTAGGCCCACAACTCGGTCTTGAAAATATTACCAAATACGAAAGTAGAGTTATGTGCACCCAATCATACCTCTGTGTTATGGCCGCTGGATAAAAAAACCCATCACCCAAGCTACCAAGACAAATTGTTCACGAATGATTGCAATTTTCAGCAAACTTGAAATTGAATGAATCTCTAAACATCAGCATCCTCTCACTGAGATGACAAACCAGCGCTAGGACAGGCATGTTAGCATCCTGATATATTAGAAAAGAATATAGCAGTTTGTGAGAACTGAAGTTCCTGCTGGAGAGGTTTGTGAAAACTGATGATGCAAAAATAAAAAATGAAGCAGCAGTAGCTACCACCAACACAGACACATCTACATGTTCCTTTTCAGATGTTCTTCCCCTGGTCAAAAGTGCAAAAAGGAATATTTTATCACTCAGAGATGTCGCTAACACCATTTTTTGAGTGCGCAGGTATGTTTCAACATTACTTGGAAAGATATGCATGTACAATTATTATCAGGACTATACAGAACTTGATACAGGATTTCATACATTACATTAATCACATAGTATTAGTTCAGGATTATATTTTATATTTATTTATATTATACTAGTAATGTAAATACATGTAGCCAACCTATTTCTGACTTGGTTTCCCATTACATGGGTACAGTCATCTTCAGGGCAACTGTTAGCTGTTCCATCCAGGTATCAATCTATTGGGAAGCACTCTCAACTGAACAAAACTCCAGTTTAATGACATGTAACTGTAACTAATCATATTTGCAAGTCTACAGGAGTTCATTATACTGACATTTCAGTGTATTTAACTTATGCCAAATTTAAACCAGCAACTTAGATGTAAAATACTCTAGATATCCAAATATAATTCTTGAGTCTAATGAAGAAATCATGGAAGCAAAAACTGAGGTAACGGTAAAGACCTACTTTTTTATGGGTAAAACAATACTTACTTTCTTATCATCACTTTTATAGAAGGAAACTACTTACCTCAGGAAAGATGTATGAGGATCTTTGACCCTCCTGGTTGCACTGAAGTTGTAGGATGGTTCAGACATCTACAGAGCATATTTCTCATGTGGTAAAAAATGCCTGGGGATTTCTTTCTCCAAAGACTCCAGTTTAAAATTATGAACTGATGAAAGTGTGTATTGCACATCAACCTAAAATCTTCATGCTTAACATTAAGTACACCTTTGCTTACTTCATTTCTAATTGCAGTAAGTTTGATGTAATTTGCATTTAAATGACAGGTAAATTTTTTTTTTTTTAAATCACCATTTTCCCACCAAAAATTAGTTGTAAAGATGACACTAGCTTTGATTACAAACCCCTCCATGCATGCACAAACCTTGTGCTCTGCTCCCAACATTTATGAAATGTGCACAGTCTTTAGAAATGCAGATAATCAAAAAAGAGCCACTAGGGACACAAAGTAATAACATTAACTAATGCCACACAGTAATGTTTATTTAACAAATCTGTGTTGCATGCCTGACATTTCCCCTGGTATCAATTTATTTTGTTTTGCTTTTCTCTGATAGCAGCACAAATGTATTTAAAATATAAATTTATTTTACACCTACCAAAGTGTATACTCAATATAATAAAAACATATACATCTTTTTTAATATCTTGTGGGAATACACACTGGAGATGTGCAGGGAGCCCAACAGCCAAAGTAAATGATCTAGATTATAGAAAATGTTCATTTTTACCAGTTCCAATAGCTACTAAAACTGCAGTTGTCAGTGCACTGTATATCACTGCATTATGTTATTTATGAAGTGCTGCAATGTGACAAAATGATACTATTCATCAAGAGCCAATTTTAAATGAAGCTGGAAAAGGGAAATGAAGTAGATAGAAAGGTATCCTTTCAAAGTGGCAGTTTGGGAAATTTATATGATGCAGTTTTAAAATTTTTAATTTATTTGTGAAGAAGAAAATGTACACAATTGATTCTGTCAACACGATTTGAGGATGTTTCTAATTTCAGAAATCAAGGCGTTTCTCTCCCTCCTGACAAATCCCTCCTTGCGTAGTTGTTGTTTCTGCCCTTTATTTTCCAGCTCCTCTCTTACCTCACCTCATTTTCAGCATCAGCTCTTTTCTTTTAGAAAGCCAGCCCCACCAACTTATAGGGTTAAAAAACAAACAAACCCTAAAAGATCATGCATTCTTGATATCTCCTCTCTTGGTTGCCCAAGATATCTCCCTCCTCCTCTTTCTTCTCCAGGTCACCGAATCATTTCAAGGTGTGCATCTGAAAGCACAGATTTTGGTTTTAGATTTTGTAAAAAAATTATATATATATATTTGGGTCTGCCTATGCTCAATATAAACATTACATCCCTTTTCTTCCAGCTGCTGAGGGCCTTGAAATGTCTCCCCTAAAGCCCCTGCATACACTGGGAGGGGATCACATCTCTACACTTGCATCATCAAAATAGAAATCCCTTCCAAAAAGTTGCTGCTCACTTCCTTGCCAGCACACCAAACGCCCAAGCCCTTTCATCCCACTGCCTGCTGCTAAATTGCTAATGACTGTTTGTCTCTTCACATTCATCTATAATTTAAATCTGAGTGTAATAATTTTCCTTTCTTTAGTGGTTCATTTTTCTTTTTTCTTCTTCACTTGTGGAAATAGCCTGATTTTCTACTTCTGACAAGGATTAGGAAGTCTTCTGATGTCAGAAATTCTGTCGAGTATTTCTGGCAGGAAAGAGAACACATCAACCTTGCTAAATTGTCTTTTGAACCTAATGGGGGCGCTGTCCTTATAATTGACTACATTCAATTCCGCATATGCCTACACCTCCACTTACAGAATGGAGTGATCAGAATATGTAGAAAGTACTTGTGCTAACTGGGAAAAGGAAATTAATAAATACATAAATATAGGAAACTATACATGTAGGGAGACTTAACCAAGCTATGAAACCAAGAATAGTAATACCAGCGTTGTCACGGTGCATCCAGGCTCTTGGGGCAACTGCCATACAGGGACAGCAACTTCCTGGTTGCAACCGCTGGTGGTGTGACTTTCTGGTAACAGTGACTATTTTTTCACCTTTCTTGCTGCCCACTTCACTACCCCCACATCCCCCAGGTCATATGCCCTAGTTCCCCTGTCCTAGTTGCACCACTGCCATTGCTTAGAAGAAAAATTTTCCACTACTACTGCTGGCAAAAAGGATCTTTGACGGCCTACGAACTGAGGGCATACAACAAGTTGTGTGTGCCCATTTGACCAGCTCCCCCATGAAATAATGTTTACCCTCCTAGCAGAGGAGAAGTGTCACTTATAAGAGTTGCCTACATAGCTATGGAAGTTATTCCCCAGTCTTCCCATATATGAGAATACAGAACTAAAAGAGCAGATATTTTTTCAAATATGATTACTCTTCTAAATTTTAGTCATTTGAGCTATCATCAGTTAACTACAGGTTTTGCTTTCCCTCCTACAAATAAATTAATTTTAGCAAATATGAAAGAGTTATCTGGTAACCATTTTCAGCTACCATACAAGTTCAATACCAACAATCTCTTCCACTCTTAGTATATTCAAATTTTCTGCAATTGTTATGTGCTTGCCAATTTAAGACTACCACCAAGTATGATTTTTGTTCTCTGTTAAGCTATTACATAGAGATGAATCCACCTACTGAAGCAATGTCTCAACTTGAAAATGAGAAGTCCTTAAGTCAAATACTCTAGCCATCCACAACTATAGTTATTTCTCTCAGTGCTATGCTCTATTTCTTCCTTCCTTTTTCTTTGAAGCATGTGACAATCTTCCAATGTAAAAATAGATGAAGTTGTTGCTTTGGTGGAAGACCTTGCTGCTTTGGTGCCTGACCAACCTCATTTCCTTCTATGACTAGGTGATGTATCACCTGGACAAAAGGGAAGAGGTTAATATCATATATTTGGATTTTAAAAAAGCCTCTGACCTGGTGTCACATGATGTCCTCACAGAAAAATTGGGCAACTGCGGCCTTGACTACTCCACAGTCTGATGGCTGTGGAACTGGCTCCGAGGTCAGACCCAGAGGGTGGTAGTTGATGGAACGGAATCAACATGGCACAGGGTGACTAGTGGCATCCCCCAATGCTCCATTCTCGGACCTGTACTCTTTAATGTCTTCATAAACGATCTGGATACTGGTGCCAGAAGCCGACTGGCTAAGTTACCTGACAACACCAAACTTTGGGGAAGAGTGTCCAAACTTGAGGATAAGATCCTCAAGGCTGATCTTGATAGGTTTGCATGGTGGGCGGATGAAAAACTTATGCCATTCAATATGGAGAAACACAAGGTGCTCCACCTCAGGGGAAAAAAAAGCCCACGCCACACTTACAGGCTTGGGAGTGCTACACTTGCTAGCACCATGACCAAAAGAGACTTGGGGAGGGGGAGGGAGGTAATGATTGACCACAAGATGAACATGAACCACCATGTGGTACTGCAGCTGGTAAAGTGAAAACTTTGGCTTGCATCTACTGATGCATCTCAGGCAAGACCTAGGACGTCATGTCACCTTCCCACTGTGCTCAGCATTGGTGAGGCCGCAGCTGGAGTACTGCATCCAATTCTGAGCTCCACAATTTAGGAAGGACGTGGAGAAGCTTGAAAGAGTCCAAAGGAGAGCCACGTGCATGATCAAAGGGCATGAGAACAGGTTTTATGAAGAGAGGCTGCAAGCTATGGGACTCTTCAGCCTGGAGAAGCACAGGCTCAGGGGTAACTTGGTAGCAACCTATAAATACATAAGGGGTGCTTAACAGATTCATATTATAGCAATATACCCTGCTGAAGTCCATCAGTTCCATTACTAGATCAGTAGAAGAGGTGAGTGCACACACTACACTACAATTATTTAGCTCCCTGGTCCAGGATGAACTATGTGACAAATATACAATTACTAGCAGCTCCATTTTTTCCATTGCTTATGTTCACCACTATTCTCTGAATGGAATAACAGACTACTTCAAATGTGTTATGTCAGTCTGGAGGTTTCAGCCACTAGAGAATACATACCAAAACCAGACTGTTATACCCTAAATATGTGATTATTTCCTTGGTTTCCACTATATACAAATACCTCTGGGCTACATACAAATCCTTTAACTTGAATGCATATGGTGATTTTTTTTAAATCTATGCATCACAGAACAAATAATTTTAATTTATTTTACAGACTGAAATGTTTGTTTGTATTTCTGAAAGAGGCCACTCTGACAAGAACAGAATGTATTACAAGCTGCAAAATGGAGGAGTCCAATTTAGAAATGCCTTAGGACAGTAGGGTAACTACTGTTAACCAACATCCTTGATTTATATTTGAAATTTACTCCTACTACTTCCCTATTTCACAAACAACAATCACAATATTTTACCAAGGAAATGAAAATCTCTTTAAGGCTCCTAATTAGAAATAAAGAAGTACTTTGCACAAAAAGAATCTCCTTTAGCAGATGGTTTCCATCGGCATTCACTAATAAAATGTCTACTTAAGGAGCTTATGTTCAGTTACTTTAAAAGATGCCAGGGACGGTACAATTATTTCAGCAATTAATCTCATTAGAGTGAGTCTGTCAATTTTATCCTGGTATTTTACTGCTTCTACCATATTTGGCTCCATGCTAATTTGAGGTCTGTACAATGCAACAGACAACTTTTTGGTATCAAAACTGTATTTTTGGTTTTATGGGATAAGGTAATCATAATAGCATTTGAACAGAGTAGCCACATTTTAATCACAGAATCCTTGGTCTACAGATATGACAGGTCAACTTATATAGCATATTGCCTGTAAGATTTTTTCACCCATGTATCTCCTAGACTACATCTGATCCAAAATTTGACTTGATATAGTAGACTGTACATCCCATGCTATATACCCAATTTATCAGCCAAGGCTCTTCAGATGGATTTCTCTATGTCATGGGCAACTGGTGCCTCCTGCATTGGGGGGGGCACATGCCCCACCAGCAGCCACTCAGCAACCAGGGGGGAATCCCCCAGAGTCGATCTTGCCAACTGGGAAGCACAAGCAGGGCACCCAGAAGTGCCAGCAGTGCTTCTCCTGGCACTCCTGCCTGGTGCTCAGCCCTTTCTTTAGTGTTACATTTTTCTTTTTTCTTCTTCAGTGCTTCTCCTGGCGTTCAGCGCTTGCAGGGTAAGCACTGGTGCTCCCACCTGTCCTGGGACTGAAGTAGTTTATAAGTCACCACTTGGCTCACTTAGGCCAAATGGCTCAATTCAGAGACAAAGTTCATGCAAACTGACTGCTGCAGATTGAAACTGGCAAAATCCTACTTCACCAGCTTTACCTTCTCAGAGGCTCCAGAAATGATCATAACAAAAGAGGAGACAAGTCCTTTCCTTTATTTTCTTACCAACTTAAATTTGGTAACTGACAATTCCTTAATTGTGAAATTTCCTTCCTCAATTTTTCAAACAGAGAGGAAGTTTGCTTATCCTTAGGGCATGCCTATATTTTCTGTATTACAGAGGCCTTTGTCCTGGAACAGAATATAGGGGACTGCAGATTGTGTTTCATCAGCTGTGGGGAAGGGGGGAGGACAGATCTTATTTAGCCCATTGGTCACTGAAGTCAAATCATTATATGCAAGTTTTTAGAAAGGAGTGCCTGCACTTAGAGTACAGGACAGGAGAAACATCATAAAAAATAGGAAAACCTTTTTTTTTAAAAAGGCAATGTCCCACTTTATAGCTTCTCTTCACATACAACCTATTATCATGGAGGAAATAAGTGATTCCTAAAATACTACAGGGGCAAGATCAACAATTTTTTTAACACTCTTTTTTTATGCTGAACATTTCTGCAATTTTCAAATTTATGGGTATAGCTATTAACACGTGCATTCATTTTTTGGTTATCATTCAGTCTTAATGAGGTCTCCTGGACAGGTTTGTCTTTAATATATTAAAAGTTCCCTTGTGTAAAAGTGCACTTCGTTTTTACAGTTTCACTTCCTTGCATCACACTGGAACTCTTGAATGGTGGCAGCTTCATCACAGTGAAGTTTAGGTTCAAACTAACTTAAGACGTATTTAACTTACTTTGACACTTTAGATAACTGTAACTTCTGATGAAGCTTTCAATAGCAGAGGAACTTCATTCGCAGAGGCCATAACCCTAGATCTGGCTAAGATATTATTAAAGCACTTCTTCATGAAATGCGGACATCAAGACTAACTGTTCCAACTAGTATTTTTAGAGAGCTAGACAGGTACGTGCTCGGTGCAAGAAATTAGCGTATGAGAAATAATAGCATTGTGTCACTGCCTCATAATTAGGAACCGTTGCACTTCTGTGATGTTTTGCATGGCAGCACAAGACAGTTTTAAATAAAACCTCATCTGTCATCAACTAACGGATTGTTTTTAATGCAAACTTTCTTCAGGTGACCTGTATATGCCACTTTGTTTGAATAATTCCACTGTGTCCTGTGGGAGTCTGTTCCCTAGTCTATTTGACACATCTAAGATATTTGTGGCCCAGTATTCATTGAAAGACTTGTTTCTTGCCTTCTCCCCCTCAGTTTCATTCTAATGCCCCGGTTATTCCTTCCCTTTTAATGTTGAGTATCCTTATATATACATAAGCTTGTATTAACCACTATCACCCCCCATTTTTGCAAGTTACTGTCATTTTGTAGCCTTTGTTTGAAGCTCAGTCCTTCCAAGTGTGGGTTTTTTTTGTTTTTTGGGGGGGTTTTTGGCAGGGGGGAGGGCGTGGCTCATCCAGTGGGTAATTTTTCAAATTTTTCTCCCTTTGAACTGGGAAGAAACTGTTCATCGTATTCCAGAGGCATATTACTTCTTTATAAAAGAGTGTCAAAAGCCTTTATTCCAGGTTAGTTCTGTCTGTACAACTAAGTTTAGCATTAGCTTTTGTCTTTCATCAAATTGTAAGATGGTCTGTGGTAAACTACACTCTAATTTCTTCTCACCATTATATTTTGAAAACAGCTTTTTTCCAAGCACCTCAGTAAGTATACATGCATTAACCCATTCACTGCCTTGCTCTCCAGCAGCAGAATTCTTACATTAATGAAATACACACATGTAGTACATTACTTCCACTTCTTATTAACAAAACACATATCAACACGCAAAATTTATATTCCCCCTTCTGCCAAACAACTTAAACAAGTCAAAACAATTCCTAGCCTGTCACAATGTTAGGTAACTTACCAGTGCAATAGTTCAAATTTAAAAGAGGAGAGAGATGAAATTGTGCAAAAAGAAACAGATAAATATATAATCATGTACAGAAAAGAAAAGTAAAACCAGAGAGAATGTCACCAGTGACTTCTTTCTGATCTTCAGGACCAAGCTGTGGATAGCAGGACATTACTTCTTTCCTAGGACTGAATTCACACAATAGATTTAGCTTTAGTTTAAAAGGGTGAAAATAACAGAAGGGAACCTGGGTTTCTAAAGGCAAATGTACTCCTGACGTTATGTTATTTTCTTAACAGAAGTGATAATAACAAAAAGAAGTAATAATTACAATGTCCTCATTTTTGTGGGATTGTCATTGAAGCACCAGACCACTACTGAAGACCCTATGAATTGGCTTGGTTATTTCATCCATTCCCTTTACACAGTGACAACAGTAGTTTACTCCCTTTGCTAAGATCATTTCCAATACAAACATCCTGTTGCAAATAATGTATTGTAGGTAAATTATTTTTATTTTTTTGCATGAGTGACACACTGTATGAAGTGTTACAGAGCACAACAAAACGAAAAACAGAAAAAAAAACAAACAAGAAAACCACCAAAAACCACACTCTAAAATGATCCTCCTATTTCTCGTAATTTACCTTAAAGAAAAGGTAGATACTATACAAACTCATTACATACACACTATGCAGTATTTCTATAGCAACTACAGTGAAAGTTTTAACACAGTTTTAGCTTATAGAATTTATGATGATTTCCATTTGTGAAGTTTTAAACTCCAATCCTGCTTGTGCATGCCTTTACACGAATTAAAATCAATAGAGATAAAATCAATGGAGATACTGTGCGTATGCGTGCAGGTATGCATGCGTGTGCATGCACATGCGTTTCTGCTGGCTCAGAGTCCAGGTTGTTTTCCTGCTACCAAATATGATGTGATCCCCTTTGAGCACAAATGAGAAAGGATCCCACAGTGAAATATTAAAATCAAGTGTGTGGCAAGCCATGTCCATTTCCCAACCCTAAGGTGCTGCCCTCAATTTTGCTCTTAACTTTAGGTTCTTTGCTGCCACTCTCTTCAGTTTTCTACACATAATTATGCTTGTGATCAGAACACAGCATTCCCACAGCACAAAATACAATAACAAATGTGTTAATTTTGAACAACTGATATGGTGCATGCCAGCTGAAGCAGTTGCCTATCCAGCTTCCTTAACTTTTACACTTAGGGTGCCTATACACGTGCTCCGGGGTTGTGGGGAGGGGCATTTTAATTAGAGCAGCTCCCAAGAGCTGCTGTAATTAAAACATCTATAGTGTCTCACGTATTCAGCGTACTGCATTTCAAGATGGCTGTGTGGGTGCTTTAACTAAAGCTCATCAAATGAGCTTTAGTTAAAGTGCCCCCACCATTTTGAAATGTGGGACACGAAATACATGAGACGCTGCAGCAGGCTGGAGAGCTCCGATTGGAATGCTCCAGGAGACTCGACTGAGTCTGCGTCACAGCACGTGTACCAGTGCCCTTAGGCTGCAAACCCCACAAGATTCTATCATCTCGTCCAAGTTGAAAACAGTAACCGGAGAAGAAGAAAAAGTCTCCTACCATGTTCTTATTTCATACACTGTGGAAGTGTTTTGACAATTAATTCTTCCCACTCCCAAGTCACTTTTCCTTGTGAATTAGAAATCAAGGTTTTTTCTTAACGATATTTTGAAGACATCAGATGGCTTCCTCAGGAGGTTTTCCAAGACCCAGTTGGCTGAAGTTTTGGCTGGGATGATCTAGTTGGGGGATAGTCCTGCTTTGAGCACAGGGCTGAAATGAACTGGATGACCTCCTGAAGTACCTTCCAACCCTAATTTTCTGCAGTGGGAGGAATAACAAGAAGTCCTGCCACCCTGCCATACCAGAGCAGTTAGCTTGATGGGTATAACAGCCACATCTTAAATGCTTGATGCAGCCTACCCCAGGTAAAGGGAAGTGGCACTGAAAAAAGAGAGACCCTCAAATGCATAGTCACAGGTGTCATTTAAAACAAAAAGAAACAAACAAAATCTACAAAAAACCTAACATTTGCATTTTTTTTAAGCCAGGTGAAATCTAGCACCCCCTCTGCATGTTACATGCATCACACAGTTATCAGATTAATTAGAATCATAGGGCTGGAAGGGATCCCAAAGGATCATTGGGTCCCGTCCCCTGCACGAGCAGGAAAGACAATTGTGCAATTAGTTTAGGATGGCTACATATACAAATTAGCTATCATACCCTAAACAGATCTATCCAGCTATAAAGTTAGAGCTGGAAAATGTGTACCAACTTTATAGCTGATTTCTACCCAGCTTTAATTTGCATGTGTAGCATAGCTATGCCTCCATGGCTAGGAGCCCCATCACCTGATGGGGTTCCCCACTGTGGGGGTGTACCATGCACTGCAATGGCTGGGAGTCCCACAGCTGAGGGATTCTCAGCCATGGCACCATCCCATAGGCTGATGTGGATGGCAGTCTCATGTGCTGATGGGACTCTCATCCACAGCAGACTATGAAGCCCTGCCATGGATGGAAGTCTGTCTCATCAGCTGATAAGTCTTCCAGCCATGCAGTGGGAGCCAGGGCAGTGGAAGCCTGGGACCATGATCCTGGGCTTGCAATAAGGCATGATAGGATCTGGTGCTAAATCCCACAATGACATCTCCTGCCATGTACGTCTGCCATGGGAGGTGGCACAATGGTGTGAATCATGCATTAAATGCTATCACTTCTTTACCTGAACGTTTAGAGGGGCTCTAAGATCCACATTCTTCCCTTAATTACATACATTTGACTCAATGGGCCTCAAGGACTTTTTGCCAATAGAATTTGATCTTACACATCACAAGTATAAACATGTTTAAAACCATTTAAGGGTATTTTACTGTAATAAATAGTTACTGGCAGCAGCTTTCTTGAAAAGCAAGAGATTATTCATTACAGTAGTATTTCCCAAGCCCGGTGGGTTTATGCCCCATCATAAGGAAGACTGGCACACTTAAATAAACTCCCTGTACTTCAACTGCCACCACTTCCCTCACCACTAATTTTCTTGTACCCCCCTTCAGCTTCCCTGGCCACCAATTTTCTTGGGGACCCCTCCAACTACTGATGTTTCCCTTACTGCTAATTTCCTTTGCAGTTGTCAATTACCAGCATGAAAACTGGCAACAATTGGCAGCTAAACTAGATGAAAGAGGGGCACAAGAGAGTTGGAAGAGGAGGAAGTGAAGGCAGCTGAAGTATGTGGGGCATGTATGTCCCCCACAGGAACGTTTCAGACACTCCTAGGGGAAACTGGGAAAATGTGCAGTTATAGCTTGAATGAAACACATGGAAGTTAGTACTGGAAAGAGATGAAAAAGTGCAACTCGTACCAAATTAAAACATCATGTGCTGTCCTATCTGCTGAAGACAGACTGGAAAGAACATCCTGGGTCACAGGGTATGGGCACAGAAACAACATGCTGTGGGATAAAAAGGGAAGGGCTTCTCCACAATAACAGCCTAAGTGTACACTCTTACACTGCAGTACTCAAAGCCAAACTGCAGTAGCTTATCCTCTTTCAACAAAGGTTGCAGGGCCATAGGTTTAGCTTCTACTTGCAATTCAGGTAAGAATGTACACATAGGCAGTTACCACCAAGCAGCTGGTGCAACAAAACCCCACCGCATTTTACCACACAGTAAGGCTGTATGGCTACAGATTTCCAGTTCCCAACTATCCAAGCCAACCATTTAATAAAATTTCATTCATAAACTTCATCTTGATACAAGCTAGGGTAAGTAACATTAACACTCCTACTGAAATAGGGATGAATCAAAAGATGTGACAGAAACATTATCTTCAGTTAACCCACGTGCTTTCAAATCACATGCTGAACATCATAAACTTCAAATATCAACTGAAGAAACTCACCCCCCCCCCAAAAAAACCCTTGAAAATAAATATTATAAACAAAGAGGTTTATCACACTCATATTAATGCAATGAAACATACTGCTACATTAAGTCAGACAAAAGAAGTGCCAGATTTAACAAAATAATACATAAACAAATTAGGAATGGGAAGTTTGAACATAACATTTAAGGCCC
Source organism: Crocodylus siamensis (assembly GCF_052110815.1). NCBI lineage: Eukaryota > Metazoa > Chordata > Crocodylia > Crocodylidae > Crocodylus > Crocodylus siamensis. Next base: position 210,442,779 of record NC_143398.1, on the reverse strand, counting down.
AGACCCACAGATATACTTAGGCATCTAATTCCCTTTGAAAATCAACAGGGGCCAGGTGCTTAAATACAGATCTGGCCTTAGTTTTATCTTACTTAGCACAGTATTCATCCTACACCCACAACCAGGTGCAATTTACCTATCCTAAAACCACATTTGGCAATTAAATCCAAAAACATCAACATTGAAGATGCTACTCATTAGCTTATTGCTTTTAGTTTTTCTACATTATCAAATCACCACAGTGTGTCAGTAAACCTTATGATGATCTATCTATATAGCACAAGATTATATCTATCATATATTACTACAATTGTGACATGAATGTTTATTGACAAAAATGCATCTATTCAAACTCTGGAGCCCCCCCACATTCTTTCAATAAGAGTGTGAAAGGCTCCATATGACAATTTTACCCCCATACCCAAAATGCAGCATAGCCTTCCCTTTGTCAGGCATAACCCTTTGTGGTCTGTATAACCCAAGGGCTAGCCCCTTTGGGAATAACAAAGTTTAAAGTCCCTAACCCACCTGACTTTGGGGGATGTGCCCACCATTGGGTCCTTTCCTAGTCTGAGGCTTGTAAGTTCTAGACCCCTTTCTCTCTGAGACTAAGGCTACCCCCTTTTTATAGGAGGTAGCTGCCAGTGAACACAGGCCACCCTTTCCCCTAGGTTCCAGCCCAGGAACCCAGTATTAAGCAATGGGGCATTGCTTTTTCCCATCCCTTGCCATTTTCCTATGCTGCTGCCGACCTTCCATATTGGCATGTTCTCTCCTTATGTTGTTCTTTCCACAGCGTCTCTCAATCTGTATCTTTGAAGCTTCTCCAGGGCAGCCTACTACCCCCAATCTGCCTGGACTGTAGTCATTTATAGCAGCTGTTTCTAATTGGCTGCTTGGCCACAGCTGGCCTTCTTTAACCATTTCCAAGCTGCTGTAGCCTACATTTGGATTTAGGAACTTTATTGTAGGTATCCCTTTTTGAAGTCTTGGTCTGACCTTGAGGTCTCAAGGATCACTGTTGCTGACACTAGCTTCAATTCAGCAAAGCATTTAAGGAGCACAAAAAAAAAATCTTATTCTTGTTTAGCAAAGGACTCATGCACATCTACTTCATGCGCTTAAAATTAAGCACATGCTTAATTACTTTGCTGAGGCTGGATCTTAAAACTGAAACTTAAAACTGTTTCTCTATTATGTATTCTCTATTAGTAGTTTGCCATCAAAATTGCAAGGAACATTGTCCAAGAAGTTAAGGTGGCTTCTTATAGCTCCAGAAACATAAGTTTGAGCCCTGCCCTGGACTCATGTCAACAAATGCCCCGCTTCCTTCCTCCTCCCCCCCCCCACTGATCCAGCACTAAATAGGCATTCGGTCATTTGGACTGGGGAGTCAAAATCAGACTAATGTAATTCTGACCATATCACTCCTTTTTGTGCCACTGGCTACAGAAACTGGCATATGTTAATCAAGTTAACCAAGCTAGGGCCTGCTAGACACAAAGGAACCTTTGACCTTTCAAACTGTAAAAGTTTAAGGGATACTTATAGCAATCAGTAAAGATAAAAAAAACCTACATTTTATAAAAGTACTCCACTAGTGAAATAAGCAAGGCATTACCTAAATTAATTTTCAAAACTATTTAAGTCATTAATAAAAGAATGATCTTGGAGAAAAAAAGCAACAATATTTCTGTAAGCAAATATTATTACCATACAATGTGAATGAGCTGTTTTAATACTCAAGTTCATTACCTCCTCTGCATTTAATCCTCTTTCTTTTTATGTCCCACTCTGCTTTTAAAAAAAAAAAAAAGACTTTCAGGCTTTTTTTTTAAATTAATTATACAAATCATTAGTATTAAAAAGGTAATATAATGGTTTCAAGAACAAGCTTCACAGACTATCTGCATATTTAATCATCTCCGCTAATAAATTTTTAATCATTCATTGAGTTCAGGTTCTTGTCTTGAAGCTTAACTTGATAACAAACCTAGCAACTGGTAGAACTAATTGGTACAGAACAAGTGAATAATTTATAAGAGGAAAAAGCACTGGGTGTTCTGAAGGTGTGCAGAGACCACAAGTCACAGAAATTTCTGGGAGGTAGTAGGAAAACAGTGGCTGACAACAGGAATTCCATGATACACTGCTGACATCCAGAGGCCAACATTCAATATTGTTCATATTTCTTTCAACTGGACTGTAAAGCAGACTATAAATTCAATTCATTAAGTTTTAAATATTCATGCATTTCATTAAAGTTAACATTAATTGGGCTACCATACACATTGATTATGCATAGACCATCAAGTGTTTAACCTCTGAAAGCTTGCAAGCATATTCAAATAATGCTATATGTCCTATCTTGGATGAATCCAATGAAATCCAGCTGAGTGCAGTTGAAACAGGGAAAAATTACATTGGAACACTGCAGGATAATAGCTTCAAATATCAGAGAAACAATAAAAATATTTAACTAACTGAATAGGACAATTCTTGTAAGTTATATCTCTCATCCATTTTTTTGCAAAATAATAAAACAGTTGGAAGACTAATGAAAGGCATATAAACTTAAATAGGGTTTTCATTGAACTGATATACTGTCAGTCTTCAATTATAGTAAAATGTGTAATAGTCAAAATACAAATTAATCTGTAACATAATGTTCCTTTTTGGTGAAAATCACTAACTTTAAATGCTATAATAAAAAGACTATCCTCCTTAACTGGAATGATAAAATTAGTTTACAGTGCTAAAAAAAGTCTACAAAATAAATTTCTATACCCTCGGGGAAACCACAGACTACTACACTTCCAAAAATAGAATGTCACAAGGAAACTTTTGACAGAAGGCTCAACCCTCCTAGAAAGATTCAACTTTACCCTTTTTACACTTCTATTACTGCAGTTATCTAATAAGTAAGGCCCTGATTCAAAGCATTTAAGCATGTGCTTAACTTCAAGTGTATGCTTCAAAATCAATGCGAATCAAGCACATATTTAAAGGGTTTTGATGTAGATGTATTTGTTTCTTGCCCAAAATCGTGTTAAAAGGACAGTAAAGTAAGAAACACTCAGGACTTGGGAAATGCCAGATTTAGGCTCGCCTGTGCAAAAGTAATTCTGACTCCTTACATACATGCACTTAAATATGGTCTAAGATGTGGTTCCATTTCTCTCCACAAATCCAGTCCTCCCCCCACACCTCACTGTAAGATGCCAGATGCAATGAGCTCAAAAAATAAGATTTTTTTCTTCATGTTGTTCAGTGTGTAGCATCATGGCTTACTGCACATCATCCATTTCCATACTCAATGGAGGATTTAAACAAGCTCCTTGGAAGATTACCAGTGATATTCATCATTACAATTTGCACTCCCAAATGTTCATAGATTCCATAGATATTAGGTCTGGAAGGGACCTCAGAAGATCGAGTCCAGCCCCCCACCCAAAGGGCAGGAAGTCATCTGGGGTCATAGGATCCCAGGAAGATAAGCATCCAATTTACTCTTGAAGATGTTCAATGTAGGTGCTTGAACCACCACCGATGGCAGGCTGTACCAGACCTTGAGGGGCTCAGACAGTAAAGAAATTCTTCCTTATGTCCAGCCTGAAACGGTCTTGTAGTAGTTTATAACCGTTCAACCTCATCATCCTTGGGGTGCTCTGGTGAACAAACGTTCCTCCAAATACTGGTGGTCACCCCTGATAAACTTATAGGTGGCCATCAGATCACCCCTGAGCCTGTGCTTTTCCAGGCTAAAGAGCCCTAATGGCTCTCAGCCTGTCATCGTAAGGTCTGTTTTCCTGACCTCTGATCATGTGCGTGGCACTTCTCTGGACTCTCTCAAGCTTCTCCACATCTTTTTTGAATTGTGCAGCCCAAAACTGGACACAGTACTCCAGCTGCGGCCTCACCAAGGCCAAGTACAAAGGGAGAATGACGTCCTGGGATTTGCTTGAGAAGCATCTATGGATGCAATCCAGCATTTTGGTCGCTTTACTAGCTGCAGCATTGCATGGCAGGCTCATGTTCATCTTGTGGCCAGTGATGACCCCCAAGTCACTTTTTTCTGTAGTGCTAGCCAGCATAGCACTGCTGAGCCTATAAGGATGCTGAAGGTTTTTCTCCCCAAGGTGGAGAACCTTGCATTTTTCGGTGTTAAAAACCATCAGGTTCTCGTCCACCCATTTGCTGAGCCTGTCCAGGTCAGCCTGGATCACCCGCCTGTCTTCAGGTGTGGATGCTTTGCCCCAAAGTTTGGTGTCAGCAGTGAACTTTGGAGTCAGAAGCGGACTGGCCATGTCCACATCATTAATGAAGATGTTGAACAATATGGGTCCAAGGACAGAGCCTTGGGGGACCCCACTGGTCACAGAACACCATGATGAGTGACTTCCATCAATTACTACCCTCAGGGTCTGACCACGGAGCCAATTTGCCAGCCAGCGGATCATGGTGCACCCATGACCACAATTGGCCAGTTTTGCCAAGAGGTGATCATGAGATACCAGTTTGAAGGCTTTTTTGAAGTCAAGATATATGACATCAATCTCATCTCCCTTGTCCAGGTGATAGGTCACCTGGTCATAGAAGGAAATGAGATTGGTCAAGCAACACCTACCCACAACAAACCCGTGCTAGCTATGCCTCAGGATGTTGGCGTCAGCCAGTCCAATAAGGATAGCCTCTTTAATAAACTTTTCTAAGATCTTCCCCAGGATAGAAGTCAGGCTAATGGGCCTGTAGTTAGCTGGATCCACTTTCCTCCCTTTCTTGAAGATCGGTACCACACTGGCCTTCTTCCAGTCTTTGGGCACTACACCAGAGCACCAGGAGTTTTCAAAGATCTGTGCCAGAGGCTGGGCTATGATGCTTGTCAGCTCCTTGAGTACCCTGGGGTGTACATTGTCAGGGCCAGCTGACTTGAAGGTATCCAGCCTCTCAAGGTATTCCTTCATAAGGTCAGCAATAATGGAGAACAGGGGATCTCCCTGTCCTGTAGTGGGCATGGGCATCCCATGGGACTGATGAAAGACTGATGCAAATTTAATAGGTTGGCTTTCTCCTTGGTGTCAGTTGGCCCATCTGGTTCAGCAGGGGTCCAATGTTGCCCTTGCTTTTCCTCCCCACATATATCTGAAAAAGGACTTTTTATTGTCCTTGATGCTCAAGTTTAGTTGGAGTTCAGTTGCAGACTTAGCTTTCCTTGCAGGACCAGACCAGTGCAGATTAATTCTTCTTGGAGGTGAATCCTGTCCTCCATCTTTTGTAGGCCTTTCTTTTTAGCGTCAGGAGGTCTGCTAGGTCCCTGGAGAGCCAGGGGGGCTGCTGTGCTCTCTTGCTGCCTTTCCTCCAAGATGGAATAGACTTAGTTTGTGCATTGAGAATCGCTCCCTTGAGGAGCAACCACTCTTCTTGAGCTCCCCTCTCCCTGGGGTCATGGTTCCTTAGGGCCTGACTGACAAGCCTCCTGAGCTTGTCAAAGTCGGCTTTTCTGAAGTCAAGGACTCCTGTGTTGCTGACTGACTTGCCAGCTTTTCGGTGGATGGTGAAGGTGATCAGCTCATGGTCGCTGTCATCCAGCTTCCCATCAATCAGTAGGTTGCCCATTAGGTAATCCCCAGTAGTCAGTACCAGGTTGAGCAGCGTTCTGCCTCTCATTGGCCCATAGACTTCTTGAGTCAGGTAGAGGTCATCCACACACGAAAGGAAGCTTTGCGACCACTCAGATTTTGCTGAGCGAACCTCCCACAAGATGTCCGGGTAATTGAAGTCACCCATGACAACCATGGTCCTGGAGCATGCGGCCTCAGCCAGTTCCCAGGTGAACTTCTGGTCAAGCTCAGGACTTTGGGTGGGAGGTCTGTAGTAGATTCCCAATGTTGTGTCCCCTGTGCCATGTTCCCCACAGATTTTAACCTAGAGGGTCTCCAGTTGTCCACCCTGGTCACCAATATCAGCTTGCAGGGACGTGTAGCATTCCTTAACATAGAGAGCTACACCCCCGCCCCTTTTATCTACATGATTCCTCCTGTACAGTGTATGGCCATTTATACCTGTGTCCAGTCATGGGTGGAGTCCCACCAGGTCTCCGTTATCTCCCTGACATCATAATTATTTGCATTGAGCAATAGGATGAGCTCCTTCTGCTTATTCCCCAAGCTCCTGGCATTTGTGTACAGGCAGGCAAGTGTCCCCTTGGGGACTCTTGCCTTGCCCACAGATTGTACCAGGGCTGGGGCAGAGGTGGGGTCCCTTAAGTGCCTTGGCCTGCTGGCTTTGCAAGGGTTGCTCAGTGGGCCAGCAGTGGCAACGGTCCCTCCTGTTCCCCAGTGGATTTAGTTTAAAGCCCTGTGGGGCAGGTCAGCCAGTCTGGCTGAGAAGAGCCTCCTCTCCTCCCCTTGCCAAAAAGTGGGCTGTGGTCATGGAAGCCAAAGCTTTCCCTATGACACCAGCGCCGCAGTCTCTGGTTAACTATGTGAATCCTCCTCTCCCTCCTCAGCCCATACCCCGAGACTGGGAGGATCAAAGAGAACACCATCTGTCCTCCCATTCCCTTTAACCCCCCTCCCAAGTCCCTGTAGCGCCTCATGACCTGGCTGGGAGCACTCTGAGCCATGTCATTGGTGCCCACATGAATAAGGAGCATGGGATAGTGGTCTGTGGGCTGAAGGAGCTTAGGGATCCCCTCCACAATGTCCCAGATGTGGGCCCCCAGGAAGCAGCAGACTTCCCAGGCTAAGTGGTCAGGGTGGCAGATTACCCCCTCAGGATGGAGTCTCCCACAACAAACACTTTACGTTTTGTCTTGGGGAGAACAGGGCGGTAGCTGCAGTTGAGCCTGCGTTGCTTGCAGGACCTGGCAACTCAGCAGGCTCTGCTGGAGAAGCAAGAGCTGCATACTTGTTGCTAAGCTCCTGCGGGGCAGGGGCTTTAGGGCCCTTGACCACCTTGGTCCATGCCTCTGACTGGACAGAGTGGGAGGTCCCGGAGTCCTCCTTTGTCCTTGAGGGAGACTGTGGTCTACCCTCTGGCTCCCGGGGGAGTAGGGCCTGGCAGCAGGAGTCTATCTCCTGCTCACAGTCTCTGATGGCACACAGTCTCTGGACTGTGGCCTGGAGCTCCTCGAGCTGGCACGCCAGAGACCCCAAAAGGGAGCAGACCCCACAAAGGGAGGTGGCCATGCTCCCCAGCCCCAGAGCCTGAAAAAGGGACAGGCAGCCCCTGCAGTCAAGATACAATGGCTCCATCTGCATTGAGCCTGGAACCATGGGCTCTGTCTGGGTTGCCTTCTCTGAGGTGCTGGGGAGAGGGCTGCAGAGCCCGAGGGGCCCTGAAGGGTGCGGCATGTGCCCATCTGTGTCATGCTGCTGGTAGGCTGGCTACAGCTGGGACTGTCTCTACTCTAGGGGGTTTGCAGGCAGGGCCTTGGGGCCTCTCACTTGCCCTCCTGCGCAAAATCTGCACTAACTCATGCGCCAGCAGACAAGCACATCTGTTTGTGCAGCCTGTTTGTGTGGCTCCCTGGGGGGCTGGGTGGGACCTGGCCTGGCTCCACTCAGCTGCCTCCTCCCTCTCACTAAGGGGTTAACCCCCTCCCACCATGGGCCCTGCTTGCCTCTGGCTGTGCTGGGGGTTGGCAGGGGTCTTCACGGCTGCTGGGGAGTGTCTGGGGGGCTTCAGGGGAGCAGGGGTGCAGTGGGCTTTCACCCACGCATCTCTTGCTGCTCCGGAGCCTAACTGGGGCTTTTTTGCTGTTGGCGGGCCCTTTTAAACTGCACGCATGCGCAGTGGGCCTGCTGTTGGGGAAGCTGCTCATTATTTATGTTAATAAAATTTGCTTTCATTTACCTTGTACATAGAAAGATTTTATCAAATAAATTTATGGCAAATTTGCCATTTCATACAGTGGCAACTGAGGCATACAGAGCATGTCTACATGACACTGCACTGTGCTGTGTAGGCATAACTAGAAAAAAAAATTAAGTTTCTAAAAAAAAAAAGTTTAATTATGGTGCCTTGTGACAGATGTACCTGTATCGGAGCCTCTCTGGGTGTGGCTTTGTCCTCCTGTAATGGGCCAACCGCCTGCTTACTCTCCTGCCATGCCTTGATCTTATTTGAGTAATAGATTGTTGTAATGAGTAATAGATTGTTGTAATCAGTGGGAGGCTGCCCATTTCTACGTGCCCCAATGACAAGGGGCACTACCTGTAGCTCCTTTTCCTCCCCTACACCGCAGCCCAAGCCTCGCAGATGGTGCTGATGTGATCTGACCTGGGCCCTGTTATGTCTTGCCCCCCCGTCTCGCCCTCGGGGCTCCTCACTGCCCCCCCCCCGTGCCCTCGGGGCTCCTCGCTGCCCTCTTCACTCTAGGGCTGTGGCCAATGCACCCCCAAGATGCTGCGCCCTGTCAGGTGCCAGGACCCCCAGGCTACCTCATCCAGTCCTCCAGTAAACCGTAAACACAAAGCACAAAGCCCCTGGGCTATAACGTAAAACTAAACCGTCCAGTCAAACAACATTTGATCCCTACTGGGAAAAATACTCCAGCCCATGGCAGCAACCAGTGGATACTCATGCAGTCAATCCTTGCCCTTCTCCCCGCACTGACTGAATTCCTCACTCCTTGGCTGCCAGAGGGGAACTGCCACCCTGACCTCCTGCCTGGGTTTAAGAAGGGCTAAGTCCTGACCCTTCCTGTCAATAGGTTTCGCTGGTTGCCCCAGCAACCAGCACCTATGCTGCCCTGGTGACTGACAGCGGCGCCTCCCCCTTCTCAACGCTAGGGGCCTCTCTTGAGCCATCCCTGTTCTCAGGTGCAGGGCACCTAAGAGCTCTGCGACATGCCTCAACATTTTGGTATCCAACTTGAGGTATCTAGAAACTAAATTTCACCATTTTCTTAATAGGGATCAAAATATCACCCTTTGTACGTACAAAATTCTATGCAAAAGCATTAGCTAATTAATTTTCACTACTACTAGGTAAGCACAGCCTGACTTATCCAAGGTCACAAGGCAGTTCCCTGGTAGAGTCTACATGGTTTATGATGACCTAATTCCCTTTGCAGGTTTGGCACCAAGAAAATGAGCCCAATTAAGGTATGTCTGCACTGCCTCCTAAGCAAAACCATGCACACCACTGAGATACAAGCCCTGACTACCTCACCTGCTCTTCATGCATCTGGGCCCACAAATTTGTATAGTAGGTGGCTCCCCATGGCACGGAGGTCACTCCCTGGCATATACCTGAGCATACTACAGCCATGACGCACACTCTGGACTCTATCCAGCCATATAACTCTGTAAATCTGCAAGCCTAAGCAGACAAGGAGCAGGAGCGAATGTGTGGGGCTTACTTCTTGAAGGCACACCCGCTTCCCAGAGGAAGTGATGTGGACACATCCTTAGTGGCTACAGCTGTCAGGCAAACATTAGAGTGGCTTCTGCAGTATCATTTATGAAGGTAGCCAGTGAGCACATCCTGGGTGACAATCAGTTGTTTTAATCAGGGCTGTCAAACAGGTGGCCTGCAGGGGGCAATATGCAGTCTGCAGGCTCCCACCTGGCTGCCACTTCCCCTTATTGCTCATGCTGATGTTCTGGGCTCCCCTTCCATCCTCTATTTTTCACTTCCTGCCCCTATCCCCAGGAGTAGGCTGTTTGGAGGGGTCCCAGGAAGGGAAACTAGGTAACACATGCAGCAACAGGGAAAAGGACCAGGCTGCCCTTCCTGTGCAATACATGCAACTAGGACCCAACCTTTTGTACATAGAGGGTTGGGAGGCTGGTTGCCCTACCACAACACAGAACTGGGAGGGAGCTGGGCTGCCCATGCTGTTTGCATGGCAGTGGGGGACGGCTACTTTGCCCACATGGCAGGTAGCAGGACTGTCTGTTGCTCATGTAGTGTGTGGTTCCCTCTGCTCAGAAGGTGGACAGCCCTGGTCTAAACCATAAAATTGTCCTTGCTCTTCTTTTAGCCTCTCTTCAGCATTGTTGCACATCTTATTGTAAATGAGGCAGGTGTCTCTGATTACATAGCATTCACTAATTCCCTGAACATAATCTGACCATCAGCAGCTTTTAAGAAAAGCTAGTTATATCTCAAAGAACTCAAGAGGTTTACCATGAGACCCCATCACAAAGGCATTCCATGCCTCCTTAAAAGCTGTCATCAAGATACAGGCTGTCAGTAGGGAGCTTGTAAATCATTTATCAACCACCTCTAAACCCTGGTACATTTAAGTGCATTTCAGAACATGAGGAGATTTTACATGTTCATCTTTCACTTAATTGCATTTTCAGGTTATTCTACCATTAAAATGTTAAGAGTTATCAAGTGAATCATTTAAATATCAACTCAGATTTTACTAACACGCTTAAAATAAAAGTGTGAAATACAGATCTGAAAATAAAATTTCACATTTTCAAGAGAATTTCATTATATAATTTCTGCTTTTGGCAATCTAATCAGAAAAGTCTCAACTAAAAGCAGCAACATGTTAGAAAATATAGATGTCCTAGATACATTCCCCCTTAAAAGCATTAAAAATGTTCACACAAGTGTGCCAGTGAACTTCACTATCATTTTCAAAAGACCTAACATTTGTGTAAAGTTAGGAACTGACCATCATTTGACTCTTCTGCTACAGATGAAGTTGAAGTGAAGCTGGCAATCCAAACTTCCTATACTCTGGAATCTATATTTCTCCTCCCATCTCTTCAGGGGTCCAAGAGAAAGGTTTCATTTTTACTACTGGGCAACTCTTCCACTGAGGGCACACATGCCAACAATTTAATTTTTAAAATGAGAATGTTCCCACCGTGAAATGGACCTATAGCACATTTCAAGTTTTCTGCTGCCCCCCACAGCCATGCACACAGCACAGCTCTGTACATCATGTAGTAGGAGACATTTCATGTGTCAGATGGCAAGTTGTAGTCATCATCTGCTTGAGATCATGGTGGAGACTGAAACATTTCTCTTTATCAAATTCCAAATCCTGAGGCCATGCCATGTTGTGCCCCATGTACATATATATAGCTAAATACCAATTAAACAACACAAAAGCAACTTGAAGTGTTTTTCTTTTTTTCCTGCAATTAAACATGGAGGATATTTATAAAACTATGTTAATGTTTATAACGGTTGAATTTATTTAGGATGAAAAGAGTTTAAAAATGTATTTCCAGATGAGCAAAATGAATTTCATCTTCAGTTCGTATTATGGAATGCTATTCATTCAATCTAGTGATTTTGGAAACCTATTCACATGCAAAAGGAAGGTGGAAGTTTGGGTAAGTGTCTAAAAGTCATTTTTTCTCATAGCTGTAGATGCTAAATGGCCAATAAAAGGTCTTTTGGAAAGGGACCGATTTGAACTAGCTGCTTTCTAATTGTAAGCATTATGCTAATTATAGCCAACTGTCTGAGACTTTCATCTAAAAAAATTACTAATTTGATAGCATGCAGAATTCTCTTCTCCATCCTAAATACCAATTTCAAATCATGATCCTGGAGTAATCAATGTGTGTAAGTAGAGATTTTATCCACACAACATAATATATATTACCAGGTTGGCATAGTTCATATGCATCACCCCTCCTCCACCCAAAAAATGACACACTAGCTCTAAACACACAATGATGGTCACAAGGAGAAAAATCTAGAATGCTATTGTGCCAGTTATAGTAATATTTGTAAAACAACTGATCCAGTCAGTTAATATATTCCAAGTTATTTTAATTGATTAATTCAGAATAATTTTAGTTTTGAATGTGATAAAGCCAAAGTAGCATTCAAAAATATAAGGTAAAATAGTTTTTATTTTATTTACAAGTTACGTGCAATCCAACTTCTACTTTTTTCACCCAAAGTGTGTCAGATCCCAACCAGTTGAATAGAAATTCTGTGCGAAACATTTCCAAAAGCATTTAATAATTTTGAAAGCTACCACCACCGAGGCACCCTTCAATATTATTTTTGTAAATAAAGTTACACAATATTTAAAATAGTTTTTGTTGTCATTCAAAAGGAGAATTCCAAGGCTGCTACACTATACAATTATACCTTTGTTCTTAAATTCACCGTTTACTGAAAGTTATCCTGTGATGGATAATTACAATCCAAAGTACTTAGCTATGAAGCATATGAGGTTTCCCTTGCAGCTAAAATTTACAAACATTTCAGTGTAAAGACTTTTTCACCTTGCACCAAAATATTTGCCCTGGGGGGGGAATACATTCTAGCATCTCCCTCTTCTTTTCATCTGTTGGTGAATCAACTGATGCTTTGGTTAAAGAGCAATTTGAGCACAATAGTGTTTTAACTTGCAAGGCAGTACTCCCTTATTGAGCTGGTAAAACTCCACTAGCTGGATAAGATCTGTAAATCTGGTATGGCCATCATCCAGCGTATAGAATTGCTTCCCATCATCTTCCAACTGCAAAGAAGGAAACCAAAGTGATCATAAGCTATAGCATTTATCAGAAATTCAGATTATGCACATTACCAATATTTAATGAAATAAGGCCATTTGATACATTCTTTGTTTAGATAATCACACTTCTCTGTGATGCATTGTTTGTGAGATAAGAGGATAAAAGTAATGTTCATTCATAGGAAATTCAGAAGTGACTAGTAAAAAGGAAAAGATACAGAGGACGCTGTCAGGCAGAAACTTTCCTACTGCTTTTTACCAGAACCATGACAGCTTAGAAATACATTCTTCTGTGCAGGAGGAAGAGAAACGGAGAGAGAAAAGAATCCTGCTGCTCTGGCTCCCTTTGCCTAGAGTAGAAGAGTAAGTGCATGGGCTGGGAAGGCCAACTGGAAAATATCCACAGCAAGATTACTTTGATTGACTTTCCATTCTTTATGGTCACCATTTCCAATTTGAAATGATTAAAAATGAACATTCCCACACTTTGTATCACACAATTAATTTTGAAGCTATAGTAACTTTGCCTAATGGAATATGCTCAGATTTTTATTCCAAATGACTGAAGCTTCCTGATACTAACACATTAACTGAAATATCAATCAGTTAATGAAAGCAGGAAAAAAGACAATTTAAGGGTAATGGAAAACAGTGCACAAAAGAACATCCTAAAATAGTGAAAGCATGCTATTGCATGGGGAAAATATAACCATCCTCTGGAAGTAAGTACAATTAGCTTTCTTACCTGTAGCAAACTTTTTTCATAACAAGTCTTGTTCTGGTTGTGACTTTGGCCCCTGGCAGACATTAATATAATGATTTGGATCTACGAAACATTATGCCTCATCTCCAAAAGTCATACATTTGTCTGTGCCAGATAGGATGTTTCATTTCTGGAATGGGGCATAATGATTGCAAATGATTGTTGGCATCGCCTGAGGCAGCCCCGGATCCAGTTCAAGACTTGGGGCTCCCCCAGTCCAATCTCTGAAGACTGGGCTGGGCAGGCCTGGGTCCCAGACCTGTCCCAGTCCTGATGCTGACAAAAAGCAGGCATCATTACATGTAGAACACCTTTGTAGCAGATTTGCTGTTTCATCATGGCATAAATTGGTTGGATGCATGGCATGTTGTGACTTACTGCATACCTAAAATCTTAATTTCACCATAAACACAATGGGTCTGGCACTTTCCAACCCATTGTACTAAGTCTGTGGGAAATGTCTAATCCAGTGGTTTTCAACCTTTTCAGGATTAGGGCACCCCTCCACCACTTTTTTTAGTGTAGTGGCACCTGCTGTTAAGAACCACTGTTGGTGTTGCCTTATCTTACTCCAGTGCTTCTCAACTGGTTCTGCTGCCTCCAGGTAAAAGTGCCCCATATGCTTGGGAAAGGCTGTGGCACCTGTGCAAGGTAGTGCTTCATTAGGGATCTCTGATGAGCCTGAAGCAGGTGGGAGCTGCCTTGTACTGCCATTCCAGGCCCTTCTACACTTTTCCTGGAAAGGAAAGCGTGTGGGTAGGACTGTCCCACATTGATTCAAGTCTTCATGCAACAGGAGCAGGCAGGGCAGTTTTACCTGGCTGCTACCACGCTGCACTGTGGCATTCCTGAGGTGTTCTTGCAGCACCTCAGTTGGTGTAAGCTCCTTATTTTCAGATTTTCACCAGTCCCAGGCACACTTTGGGAGTTTAGAAAGTGTGTGTGTGTGTGTGTGTGTGTGTGTGTGTGTGTGTGTGTGTGTGTGTGTGTGTGTAGGGGGGAAAGCAGGGTGGAAATGTGGGGCTTGAAAATACTTTCTTTTTGATCAAGAGGTATGAAGATGAACTATAATTCATCTATTCTGCCAACAGCCTGAAAGCATTCCCAGGGCTGAAACTGGAGATATCTGTTGACTGAAAATTAAGTTTTGACATGGTTTTTGTTAATAGTTTCAAATCTATATTTGCCTTGAACTGAACTGCACAATGACAAACAATTTTCTGAAGAGAACCATGAAGGTTTTTGCAGGCTAATAAGGAACTTGTATGGTCCACACTGTTCAGAGCATAACATATTTTACAAGTCATTAGGGCTGCTATTCTGACTGATGGTACCTTCAACAGAAGATGAATGTCTGAGGATAGCTATACTTTTACTTCAGTATCTCAACCTGGAAACAAAAATAGCTATTAACCTTGTAAAAAATACAAAAAAAAAGCCCATACCCCAAAACAGAAACAAAACAATAGATAAAACAGTGATTAATTGGTATTGCTACAAAGGATTTATTATATTTTGTATTATGGTAAGGTGCTCTAACATTTTCATAGTGATACCCATCTAAGAAATGGTCTTAGACAATATTCTATTCCAACTTCCAATTCTGGAGAAGTTAGACTGAAACATGGCTGAAATTAGAGAAATACTACTCTCTAAATTGAAGCTTTCTCTCCTCAGAACTAATGAAGAATGTTTTGCATTTGAAAGCTTGTCTAACTCTATCCAAACTATGGAGTTGGTCCAGAAGAAAATATCAACCTAAGAAACCCTTGCCTGTTGTATACCAGTAATTCCTGGACCATCACAACTACAACATCACCCTAACACTATAAATAAAGGACATCTTCAGTACATTTTCTTGGGTATGCAGGCAAGACTCCCAGAAGTATTTAAACAGATTTAAATTCAACTTATCTTAAGCTTGGCAAAACTCTCCAAGTCCTTTGTTGGACTAAAGCATCTGTATTAAAATCTCTGGCTGCTCAGATGTGAAAACAAACAGTCTTTTACTTTCAGCTCAGCACACCCCTGCATTAACCATAGCACATGCCCAGAAGAGGCATTGCGTTAGTTTGACCTGGCTCGCCCAACGTTTGTATAGATCATGTGCTTCAACAGGGCTTTTTGGCTGTTTTATCTAATAGCTGATTTAACGAGCTTTAGACAAAAGCACCAAAAAGTCCTGCTGAAGTGTCCAATTGATACAGATGCTGGGGAGCCAGGTCAAACTAATGCACTTCCTCTTCCGATACAGTACCTTTTTCACGTCTGTCAGGGCCCTCTGACCTACCTGATCAGCAGAAACTGGGTTAATGGTATCAAAGAATTTTTTGAGTTTCTAATTCCTAGAAAGAGGTGAGGTAAAGAAATAGCCTGAAAGGACAATATATCTTGATGTTCAAAAGACCTCTCTTTTCTATGATTATTAATCCCTGTTTGTAAACCAAAATATATAAAACGTCATCCTTCTTCCTATGCATTTAATGAATGGAGAAACTGGCTCAGCAATTATTTAAAATATTTTTAAATTCTATTTATCAATGCTTTTCAGATTCTTTTTGGACAGAAGTGTAGCATACAGCCAGTCAGGCAATTTGACATGGCATCCTTCAGGATTAAAATAAACACATGTTTAAGAGAACTTTCAACAGAGTCTTTCATTGCCACCACTGTCCACTGGGATCAATATCCTCCAGTAAAAACAGCACTTTTAGTGTAGGTGTAAGGAAAAAAAAAAAATCAATATTTGGAACTGATGATAATTTTAGAACACTGTCCTATTGGGCCCGTTACAATTTTAATGAGGTTCTCTTCCATTTCCTGGTACGCTCTCTCTCTCTCTCTAGATTAAACTGTTCTCATTACACTATTTTTCCTAATGATTCTCACATATGATAAAATTGCATTGCCTTTTCTTACTTTTCCTTTTTGGGGCTCTGTTTGGATCAAAGTGATGTAGACAAGCATTCCTCGTTCTCCAAAATTATATCAATGAGTATGAGAAGGTCTTCCAGATCTTCCCCAAGCACAAGATGACCTGTGTCTGTGGACTGTGAATGATACAAAGCAGATATTTCTTTTTCCTTCACCAAAGATCCCACTGCAGGACTTCAACAGCTATGTGACTGAAGAGTATCGCTTGTAATTTTGTAGTGCTTCATTTGAAAAAGCAATCTACTGAGGAGTGTTAGCAGTGACTGGATTGAAAGGAAAAAGATGGTCTTATCTGGGTCAGAGGGAAGGGGAATTTTTAGAAGAGGATACCAGGATCTTCCAGCCGCAGCTACTATTAAAGAAACTAGGTCTATGTTCCTGGAGGAATTTGCATGGACATCAAAAGGCCATTTGGCATATGACCTAAGGAACAGACAGGTAACAACTAGAGATAATGAAGATGCTATTGCTCTATCCTTAGGGATTCATACTGCAGGAAACATAATGTAATCCCGTAAGAACTCTGATGCTGACAGAGCAAAGGACTCTGGGGCTAGGCTGTCTCTGGAATCTTTGAGCCAGAGATCCTTGTACTACATGCATCTAAGCCAGGGCTGTCTAACTTGCTTGGCCCTATGGGGTGGATCCAAACTGCAGGGCTCCTGGCAGGCTAGACTACCAATCTCTGGTCCCAAGGTGACAGTTTGTCAGTGCAGCTGCCATGGTTGCCATGTTGGAGTAGCTCTGGAAGCCTGCGGGTAAACGCCACTGCCATTTGTCCTCCTTTCCCCCTGCCACTGATTTATGCCACTAGTGGTGACTAAAGATCCTAGATCTGGCAACAGGCAAAGGAGTGTGAGGATTGAGTATTTCTGGGTTCCAAAGCCATTCCAAAGTAGCAGGTCTGGCATTCATACTAACAAGCCCAATGAACTGTAATTTAACCTCTTGAATGTCAAATGCAAGCTGCAGGCCAGCATTTTGGCAGCTCTATCTAGGCAAAACTGCAGGCACTTCTTTCTCAACCTTGCTGTATTAGGAGGTATGGATGGTTCAGAAAAAAAAATTATGGGGTTATAGACTCTTATTCAAATACTAAACAAGATTTCCTGAAATCTACTATACTGTTTCAGCTCTATTCTACAGCAAAAGGGGAGGCTTCTGTGACACTGACTTCAAGAACACAGATGTAAAAAATGATGGGCCTTTGAAGTTTCTCCCTAGAACCACTGAAACCTCTGACTGGTCAGCAAGTAAGGAAGGACAGCATCTGGAGAAATCTCTCAGTCCGTCAATTCTATCTAGGATTTGAAGAATACCTTGAAAACAGCGACTGGAGGAGGCTAATTATAACTGAGAAGACGGGTAGAAAACAGACTACAGAGGAGACTCTTTAGTGGAGAGAGAAGGGGAAGGAGCAAAGGCAGATAGCTAGGGTTAAATCAGACAATGCCAGCATGTGTGAGCAGAAAACCTGAAGGAAATAAAATACAGGTATTTTTAAATTGCCTCCGCAGTCAGTATATAATGGATGGGATAACCATATAGCCATCTAATGCTTATGCTTGAGAAACCATTTTCAATGAAAAGTCAATAGAAATGTGACCATACTCGAGTAAATTAACTTGGCAATTCAAAGCTAAACACAGGTAACTGGACTAAAAAAAAAGATGCAATCAATTTTACCAAAAAATGCAAATCCCCACAGATGAAAACTGAGCATCCCTATGCAATGTACTGGCCCTGGTACATGGAAGAACAGTAACAGAAAGCAGGAGACAAGGTCCAGAAAGAAAACTATTGGGCCCTGTGTGAAAGCACCATGTATGGAGGAAATATTAACATGTGTGCCACAAGTTTCTAACCAAAGGAGATTCATCAAACAAAAAGGAAAACAAAAAGTTGTGTGTGTTCTGTTGGAGTACTGCAGTATTATTTTTGTGCTATAAGGGCTGCTTCTGTTACATCTGAAAAACAGACTTGTTTTTGTGTTAGGAGAGCTCAGACAGAAACTAAACAATATCTGCCAAAAGTTACAACCAAATGGGAAAACTCCAAAAATGTTTGGTGCTATATATTAATTTTTAATGCATCTAATAATACAGTACCAGTATTTATCATGTATCAGCAAACAGTATTTTTTTCAAGTATATACCCAATTAAGATGATGTCTTTTCATTAATATTATGTCTTTTCAATAATATATACGTAATTAAGAAGTGTTACTTACGTGTACAATTTGAAAGTGCTTTATTTTTAATCCATGGCTCAATGACAATACAAATGCTTTGGGATTACTTTGGCTATCCCGTACCAAAAAAACCCTAGGAAGAGAAATTACACATTTTCAAAGCAAGCTCATGTCAAATGTAGTTCTTTTTGGGTAGATTTAGACCAAAAACTATGGAAAATCATTGTAAAACATAATATAAACAAACAGCAAAATCATTCATTTAAACAATTTTGTACCTAAAATTTATATTAAAAAGTAATCATTATTACTTTGAGATTGGATCACTGATCTACAAGCTTTAATGTATTATCCCTCTCCATTTTATTACACTTCAAACATGGTCTTTTTTGTGAAAAAAAATATAAATCTACAGAATGACTGATACTGTAGCTGTTAACTTAAACAGCTACGGATGTCAATGTCAAGGTGTGTATCTTCAGACAGAAAAGCATATCTAAGAGTTTATACTTTTTTATGAAGTTTTGTCTTAGATCTTGACAGCTGCCCAAGCCATAAATTATACAGGATTAAAGTACCAACAACTGACGGTCATGGTTTTTTACATAGGAAATCTGGATTGCACTGTAAAAGCTCATATTTTTAACAGAAAGGCACCAATCACCAGTAGAGTGACATATGCCAATTTGCCTTAAAAAGTACTTCAGCCCAAGCAAAATAATTTAATTGTGTTACATACTCTCCTCCCACTGACTTCCTTAGGGTTTGGGTAACTAAATCCAGAGGTCCTCTGGAGATCCCAACCCACATATGTTGCTAATACTGGATATAAGACAGCAGGAACATATGCCCATTTGCAAAATTAATGGTCATCTTAATGGAAAGTTTACAGAACTATATTGGTTTTATAGCTGTCAAATATATATAAATACTAAGATCTACATAGCAGTAAAATCTCCTAGTTAGGATTAAGCTGCAGTCTATTAGCTTTATGGCAGAGCTCAAATAAGACCATCTTAGCTGCACCCTATTCTGGGATTTTCTGGGCAGTTTTAGGTGACAGCTGTTTTCCTGAATACTGCAGTTGGAAGGTTTCTGCTATAATGCTAAAAAGAAGATCTTTTATGGAGAAAGGATGGAGGCCAAAAAGAGACTGCCACTATCTTCACTGATTCAGTTAATCCTCAGCCCTGGAGCTGCAGTATGTGCTGAGGACACAAAAGTTCTGTCTAGAGGTGCACCAATACATCAGCCCAGCTCCCTGCACCCAGGCTAGGCTAGGCTGTCAGGAAGCCACTGTGGTGGGCAAGGCTCTCCTCCTCCTCCTCTTCCTCCCCTGCCATGGGACCAGAAGCAGGGGGTCTGGCCATGCTGTCCCTGCTTGACCCTTCAGTGCCAGCTGGGGTCTGGCCATGCCCCCTCCCCCCTCAAAAAAATGCCTGGCAAGGGCTGCTTCCTTTCCCCCCCACTCCGCTTTACCAGCACACCCTGGCTGGGGTCCCTGCAAGCCATGTCGGGGTTTAAACCCCTACTCAATCAGACCAAGGCCTGTTGGGGCCTGGCCATGCCCCCTCCCTCATCTTAGCTTCCCTCCGCCACTGTGGAAGGGAAGGAAGGGCTCGCTGTAGTGCCCCCCCCCCAGCTTCCGGCCTGAGCCACTGCAGGTGTGCGTCTGTATTTCTGGAATCAAAAATGAGTGTCTATTCACTTACTTACCAGTTAAATCTAAGCAGGTTAGACTAACTCACAAAGATTGAATCAATTCAGGCTCCAGCTTTTTGAATGTTTGTACTTACCAAGGGAACAATAGGAAGTGAATAGGCCATACAAAACTAAAAGCAAGAAAACTGTGGGAGGATAAAGAAAGGGAAAAGGAAAGAAATGATTGGAGAACTCATTCCCCAGAGAACATGGCTGAGAAGCCTCTTTCATCTCCAACAGGATAAGAACTAGCTACTTATCTATCCTATCCATGTGCAAGGACAAGGACAGCTGGAAGCTCGACCCTGGATCTATTCTCCCTCCCCCACCACCTCATCTCTCTCATTCCAAACAAATACAGGCAGGGGAAAACATTTCAGGAGTATGAAGAAAAGCAGGGCGAGAGCTAAGAGAACACCTTCTTGCCTTAATTCTACAAAGATAAGCGCTCACAAACCCACAAGGGTTGTAGCAAATAGCTGAGCAGACACGCTGAAGCTGAATTTGTTTGCTAGGGGTGTTGTTTCAAAGGACACAGCTTCTCCAATCAGCTCCGAAGAGTCACTGCTGAGCTCCAGCTGATCAGAAAAGTCACACCCTTTGAAGTAAAAGCCATAGCAAATAGATGAATAGTTAGTTCTCACTTCAGCTACCTGCTGCAAATTAAACAAGATGCGATCTACCTAGATATGAGTAATCTGGATTCTACTATACTTTTAAAATAGCATTAAAAAGTGAGGCTATGTCATCTGGCATCCCTGAACATTAACACTTCCAATAAAATGCATATGAAAATTCACCAAATTAATCCAGAACCCTCATCAGTTTATTATAAATGGAAAACCTAATTACTGGCCACTTTAGACACACACCAAGCAAAAGTAATGACCCAATGTTTTAAACATATTCAAACTCTTTTAGTAAGCTCTCCCACACCATCTAGTGGTCTAAGTATCACCTCTTCACCCTTTCCAAGACCAAACAAGGAAGATTTCAGAGCAGTCACCCCCTGGTATATTTCAAATGTTAACATGGGCAAACTGGCCTGGAAAAAAAGACAAACTTTTGTATTGTTTGAGTGCAACATTTTGCAAGTTTCCATAATAAGTTTCTAGCCCAAGAAGTATTAATGTCCAAATTAATCATCACCATGTCTTGTACTCCCTCTCTAGCACAGTCTGTAACATGCCACCTACTGGATTTTCAAGAAGCCCATATTATAAATGTAACTTCCTGCCTGTCTTGAATTTGCTGAAGGTTGAAGAATCTTCAGATTGCAGTCCTTTAGGAAAAGCTGTGTTACGCACCTTCCAGAGGTCACTCTCAAGACCTACCACAAGAGATTCCAGATTATTTGAAAATGGGAGGGTGCTAGTTATACTAAAACTATGAACAAATTGAATGACTTTGTGAATAAGTAGATAAGTAGAATAAGTAGCAAATGGAGATGGAGGATATGGATGTAGTTCTGGGCATTACTACTCTTGAACAACTCTATAATAAGTTTAGCCAAGATTTAAAATAGGCAGCTTAGAGAAGGAAGCCCAAGAGCACTGCAGAGGCTACTGAACAGGATGATCTGCACATGAAAGCCAAAGCAGACATTGCTTCTGTCTCTAAAACAAAGAGTGGGGAGTGAATGGAATGCCCCTGAAGTGGGGCTGCAGGAGGGAAGAGGGATGGTGGCAAACCTACAAGCCACCAGGCAATTTTTGTGGTTCCCAAGTCCAGTAGTAAACTCAGGGGAAAGGCAGAATCCTTGGAAATGTTTTAGGAGGGAAGAAAAACGTCAACCCTGAGTTCTGGCCCAGAGAGGCAGAATGATGAGAGGTTTCCTGGAGAAAGTGGGAGCGTTGGGAGGGAGACTCCAGAACAGCAGGCGGGAAGACTCAGGGGAGAGCCCTGAAGTGATGGTGGTACCAGAAAAGAATGATGCAGAACTACTGCAACAGGAGCAAGACTTCTAAAGAATGCATGGGCAACACAAACTGCCTATATACATGCTAGGAGGTGGTAGGAGTGGAGTTAGAGTGGCTGCTGGACAGCTGCTCCAATTAAAACAGCTCACCATCATGTGTCTTTGTGAATCAGGACTCATTTAGCTAAGATGTTCACATTCACTGGTTTGTTTTAAAATCCATTGTAAGGTCTGCTCATTTCATCTTTGTTTCTGTTCTTTGGGCCCCATTCTTTATTACAGTAGTCTTTTTTTAATTTGTTAAATCACTTTCTAAACTTGTTTCTATATTTCCCATGCATTATCCACTTCTGGGTCATGATTTCTTCAAATCCAAAACTTTTATTGTGGAAGTTTTAGGAGTTTGTAGTGCTTATTCTTTTCTTTACTGTGTACTCTTCTATTTTAAAACATTAATTCCTGCACTTAATTCAGGTGTCACAGTCCAAATAACCCTAGATTTGCAAGATGCTGCCTGCTTGAATAGTTGCACTTTGACCTGGCCTCTTTGTCCATGATATTATGCCATCCACCCAAAAGAAGCCTACCACTGTTCTATCCTAGCTGTCAGCCATTTATCAATTTAAAAGCCTTTAAATAGCTACTGAAGATCAAATATCAATGTCACAATCTGGCAGTATAAACTTCTGCCCCTCATTAAAGACGATATTGTTACTAAAACGTATTGCAGATCCAAAACAAAGCAACATTTCTTTCAAATGCTTAAAAATTGTTACTATCTGCAATTAGGTTCAGCTGGTTTTTCAAATGATAGAATTATTACTAGTCTCCTGCAATTCCTTTACCTACAAGCACTTTTAGGTCTCTCTTTTATAAACCAGAATGAGCCCATTTTAGTCCACAAGCCCATAATCTGTTTGTATCGCATAGCAGGCCTAATGCCTTGGAGTTGACCCTCTACCCCCTTTTAAATGGTACCTATTAGTAAAGGCTTTGAACAAATAATGCAGATTTTTGTCCAATACAGACAGAAAATCTCATCAATCTTGTCCAAAATTTATTCTGAAAGAATTAGTTCTTTCAGCCCACCAAAAAAAGAAAAGAAACATTTGTTGCATTTTGTAATATATGTATCTACAAAAGACTTTTGTGCCAATTATTACTACTATTTTCTTTGCCATTTGGGTAGGCATATCTATGCTGTCACCATCTTACATATATAAATTTTCAATTCAATTCAATTCAGTTCTGTCAATTCAATTCACAGCCTATTTAACAAAATCAATTCCAACAAACCACAGTGGACATTTCTGTGTAGACCCAGTAGTATCATATACTAACTAGCATTATATATATAACGTTAGCGAGGTACTGACTTTCCCAGATTGTGTGCTCTTGTTCAATGGCTTTTATTTGTTTTTGCTTTTAAAAATGGACTGTGTATTTTGGTTCTTTCAACTGACTATGGAACAGTATTATGAGCCCTAGAGATGGGAATACTTCAGAAACACTACCCGATAGGTGCAGTAATACAAATCAGATTTCCCTTTCTTAAACGAACTGGAATATCATTGTGGAAAAGAGAATTAAAAGTGGGGAGGTAAGGGTTCTTGTTTTTAGGGCTGGTTGAGGTTCAGAGCACCACAGTTGAAATATTTTCAATTCCCTGAGATGACTATTTTGCACAGCCTTTTTTTGACAGATATAGAAAAAAGCATTCCAGCATCACTAGGCTAATCAAAGTAAAAGGATTTCAAGTGGAGGCCCAATGTAATGGGTTCAGTGAATAGTAATGGCTCCTATCTGGAGGACCAGCTAATACAATATCAAGAGCGGGGAGGGGGAAATTAACCAGGATATTTATGGAACTGAGGAAGACCTAAACTCAAACAAAACTCAAACAAAAATTGCCACAGTGTGCAAGACAGAAAATTTGGAAGTGATAAAATATAAAGGTTGGAAAAAATATGAAATAAGTTATACACTAGCTTGGTAATTTTTCTGAGAAAATATTTAAAATATAGCAAAAAATTCTAGCTTTGAAATTAGCAATTATCATTGGAAGAGCAAAGCATCCTAAAGTTCAAGAATGTACTTACTAGCAATGACTTCCATGTCATTTCTGCTCACTTCGCAAGCCAAAATGTATTTTCAGAATCCTAGCCTTAACAAACTTAACACTGCACATGAAAGCTAAGAGGTATTCTCTGACATCATGCTACTATGAGTAAGAGATACCAGAGTCAGGGTTTTGGTTCTGATCATGCAATGGGCAGTGCGCACAGAAGCTACTGTGCCAATAAAGAGCACCCGCTGATTTTTTCTGAGCAGCAGTCCATCCAACTAGAGGGTGAAAGTCTGAGGTGGCTATTTCATTCCTAAAGCAAAACCAGAATTCAGCTCATTGCCAACACAACACAATGAGCATGTTTATTTCCATTATGCAGATAACTCTTGAGTTCACAAGTGCTATTCCTATGGGTACTTTTCTGATCGTAACCATGTCCCAGAAAGTAAAGTAAATCCACCTACCCATCTATAAGCCCTTGCTGCAAAATAAGTCGCTGAGCTTCATCCCTTGAGATCTTATGGTGAAACCATGGCTGTGATCTGTGTATAGCTGGAGAAATAATAAATGTTTAATGATCTTTGTTTTCACAATATTGTTATATCACACACATCACTGTATCTCTCCTGGGGCTGCACATTAATTCACACATACCAATATTTGGTGTGGCAGTTTGAGAGGCAGAAGGGCTACCGTGTGCATTGAGTCGTAAACACCCTTTTCTCTGAGTTGAAAAGAAAACAAAACATGGTTTCAAGCTTTTTTTTTTAAGCAATAATAGATGAAATGCTTTCAAAAAATGAAAGTCGTCATACCCGCCATGCTAACCCTTCTTCAACCGCAACAGAAAGTGCTTCTGTTGGATTTTCTATAACTCTGCTTCTGCGTCCAGAAAAGTCCATTGCGACTAGAGAATTTTCTGAAAAACTTCTCTGCAATGAAGAAAAAAGAATTCAATGTTTTTTCCTTACCACGCACCCCTGACCTCCCCCCCCCCACCCACGCACATGTTTTAAAGCTGTGATTCTCACAGGAAGTAGTATAGTTGAAGCAGTCATTTTTTAAAATTGTTCTATAAGAAAACTTACTTTGATTTAGGCAACAACATTCACAGTTCTAGTTATTTTGACCTGAATTTTAAGGCTTGGTCAGAAAGGAAAATAAGGTGGGACTCTTTGGTTTTTGGGTTTGTTTTTTTATACACCACCATTTGAATTCTTCCAATACTGATAAGTAGTTGAAGCATGTACATTTACAATAGGGTCCACAACCTAAACTTCTAAACTTTCTACAGATCTGCTAAGGGAGACTCCATAATGTTAATTTGCACGCTTGTAAGATCTGCTTGAGTGTTTTCTATTCAATTCCTGGCTGTTATGAAACAGCACTGACACAGTAGCACACTAGGTGCCAATTCTTGTAAAAATATTTATAGGTCAGGTTTGTAAACAGGAAAATAATGGTTATCGACATTTCCAGTTCTGGAGTAAATATGGATTTATGTACAAGAAAGACTCAAAGATACTAAAAACTCTATCCCAAACACTATTCCAGGCACTAGGCACCGAGATAGAAATAAATGAAAACAGCTACCTTTCTGTAAATTGAAGGGACATGAAAACAAAAGAAAATTTCCCTGTGCAATTAAAGCCTACTAATAAAAAAATCTCTTGCCTTAAAAAGTTTCCTTCCTTCTTTAGTTACAACCACACCTACATTTCTTGAACAGAAACAGAAAGAAATGGAAGAGTGCTCAAAAATACATAGCATGTCAGCAGTCAACGCTAACAGATGGAAGGGGCTCCTGCAAACAACATAGTCACAAACCCCACCAAGTCATGGAGTGTCATACAGTTTTTTCTCGGGTTTGAAGTGCTGGTATGTATGTGGAGTCTTGTTGAAAAAACCCATGTTATGCTACATCAGCGTATGTCGCTTTCATCTCTGTATGGATTATGTTACACTGTAGATAACCTTTATGATTTTGAACATGGTTTAGCGAAACGAAATGAGGAATGCATCCTTAGTGAAACCATTAAATATCTGTTGCCAGTGAAACCATTAAATATCTGTTGCCATTGTGTTCCGGGACGAGGACAACTACTACTCCCAATCATAAAGAGAAGGGGCCACTGATAGAAGAGTCACCCAAGTTTTTGTCTGCTTGTAGTCGGAAAAACAACTACAAAGCTGTAAGTAAAATAGCCCATTAGGTAGAGGAATGCTAAGGGTCCCTAGCAAGAAATAAATTTCCAGAAAATTCTGGGACTCATGAGGAATTGGGACTTTGCTGATGAAAGGGAGAGGGGACTGGATTGGAGATATTTTAAGGGCTACCTGTGAGGTGGCTGCGGTCTTTAGATTTTCCTGGGCTTTGGAGAAGTCCAGTTCCCCACAGCCAGGGCTGGCAGGATCAGCGGGAAAGCTGATTTCTGAAGGATTAGATGATAGTCTGATGAGAGGGTACAAAACTTTCCTGGTTTTTCTGTTTCACTTGCAAGCTTGTGCTAAGTTCTTCTTATGGAATCCTTTTTTTCTATATAATAAGCCCTTTTGTTGTTTTGTCTCTTTACTATAGTAAAGAGTGATCTCTGGCCAAGTGATAATCCAGGCTAACTCATTCTACCAAAAGGGAGACCCAAAATTTCTTTCACAGCACAAGGAGAATCCACTTAGAGCTGCAGACATTCCCCTGCTGCAGCCCTGAGGTCAGATATAAGGGCAGTGGAGCTAAGGCTCGTGAAGATGAGGAATTATTTCAGGGCAAACCTTGGTCTGTTCCTTGGTACAAGCAGCAGGACAGCAGGAAGAAACTCGAGGCTCTGGGTAATCTCACAGATGGGTCTGTGACACACGTTCACAGTAATTACTAGATAAATTGTTACTAAGTGATTTCTGATCCTGGGGTGATATTCTGAGCCAAGAATCTAGTCAATGAATTAAAGCCTGCTAATAATTTTTCAAACAAGAACAAAGTAAGATGCACAGCTATAGGAAAGTGTAGGATATGTGGTTCAGATCACTGTGAATTATTCAGGACTCTGCAAAATTTAACTGCATCATATACTAAAAATGATTTGCATATTCAGTCTCAATTTGAATATTTATTTTTGTCTTTATTCAGGACCGCCTGATGCACTGATTTTACCAGTGTCACAATTTTGTATAAATGGTACATTACTTAATACTGGTATTGATTAAGCTTTAAGGTTAGCCTCTCCACTGAACAATGCTCACCTTGATATCAAAACAGAAGGGAAAGCTGGAGAAGAAACCAAAAATAACTGCCTCCACTTCTGGCTGCAGTATAACGGGAGGAACCTGACTACAGTTCATAAAGACAACAAGCACGCATAGGCTTTTAAATTAAGCATGGGCACAAATGTTTTCAGGATCAGGTACTTGAAACAGACACTTCCACCACTGTATTAAAGTAAATTAACTCAGTGAGTTATTTCAGTACATACCGTAGGAGATATATTCAGAGAATTGAAGCCACTTCTGCCTTGATACGGGTGCATGTAATTCTGATATAGCTGCATCCCATACTAAAAAAAACAGAGAGTCATATGTTAAGTAGTACAAGTTAAAAATGTTAGATAGGGACAATACAGGAGTTCCTGCATTTGAGACAACATATTTTACTTGTTAAGTTTTTGCCAATTAATTGTATTAGTTAAAATAGCCTGCTGCTGACACACACAATTGGAATCTTTGTTTTTGAAATATAACTTGGGCAAACAATTTGAAATATAATTTGGGCAAACAATTTTTAACGTTATGTTTAAAGAGAATTTAACTACAAAACTTAAATGAAAATGTTACTCTCAATTCACAAACTATCACTTGCGCTGCTTTTCTTTTTAAATAAAAAGCTGGATTAGAAGAAATAAACAGTGAGGAAAGCTTTATTTTAAACAGCACATTTACATTATTTTTTGCTATCTGTAAAACTACTTATGGCCCATTCTTCTTAACTTGATCAAACTAACTCCTGGACCTCTGGCACATAGTCAGGTTAAAAGCGCCATGGGATCTGATCCACAGTCCCAGCAACTGCACCTCCTGCTATGCCACACATGCATGGATCATAGAATGGTGAGATTGTAGAATCAGGGATCAGACCGCAATCTTGCCCATTCTATTTGCTAGTGCAGGGGGATCTAGGGATCATGATCCCCTACACCAGCAAGCTGAAAGTTGGATGCCCACATCTCAGCATGACGCAGGACTGTCCTGGGGCTGGGGCCAACAATCAGCTGACTATCGGTCCCAACCCCTGACAGTAACAGATCAGGTTTACCAGGAACGTCCAGGTCAACTAACAGCTGATTTTGGCCCTGGCCTGGGCAGGCCCAAATCTGGTTCAAGACACAGAGCTATCTGGGCTGGGGCCGACAACCAAACGATTCTAAGCCCTGGTGGGAAAAGTGAAAGGGCTTCCCCCCAACTAGGACTTTAAACCTTACACCCAGCAGCTCTGGCCCTTTGGCTCCACCTGCCAGGAGTTTCAGCTTCCCCTTCCCCTCCCTCTCCCCAACCTGTCCCCACAGAGCAGTCCCAGGCCCAGCTGAAGAACCTGACTGCCCTGGGGGTTGGTACCTGTTATTGGCACACAGGTTGGAAACTGGAGCTGTTCAAGGCTGATGCCAACAACCAGTTAATTGTTGGACATCAGACCTGGAGAGCCTACATGTAGACATGCCACATGTTCAATTTTACATGATACACACACTATCCAAAAAATGTTCTACATTATACCTAGAACTTTTTATGGCTGATTTGCCATTTTATGACACCTTAAATTGGGTACCTGGGTATCCCTTGCTATTTATGTCATGATTAACACATTAATAGCAGCCGAAGTGTAAAGTGTAGAGGAACTTTTGAATATTCCACACAAGCTATATATTTCTTGGACACCACTGTGAAATATTGCAATGGTCACTTCACCATATTTTATCAGAAACCACTCAACTGCCACAGCTATCTTCAGACCACCAGCTTTTATCCTAAGCACATCACCATCTAAAGTCAAGCTCTGCATTACAACTACGTCTGCTCCGATCCCATCAATCGGGATGTACACCTTAGGTGTCCAGAGCAAAGATTCCTGCACTTACAATACAATTCCAAAACCACAGCTCAGATCAGAAGAGCCAGACTTGGACCCTGCTCTGACCTACAGTAATACAAATACAAATGAGAATCCCTCCGGTTGTCACCTACAACCCTCATCTTGCACACTGTGGATACATCAGTAATGACCTCCAACACTTCCTAAAAAAATCCGGGCCATCTCAAGGAAGCCTTGTGGGACAAGGCTGTCCTGGCTTACAGCAGGCCCCCCAGTGACATCTCTTCAGCAATACAGTACCTATTCTCACCAAACTACCAGACCTTGCAATGGACCCTGATGCCAGCTGTGCCCTCCTACTCTCAAAGACCACATCAACTCTGGACCAAACAGCACAGATTATCCTCTATCAATATCATATATCCATCACCTGCTTATAATGTTCCTTTTATTTCAACACCAGTCAGACACGACCTGGAACACTCGAGTGGCATCCCTGGGAAGGAAGGAATAGTGAAAGCCAACTCCAACATTATCTTTCTCCTGAGCCAATGCACAGAGCATGGTATTGTCATCATGAACACCATCTTCAGACAGAATGACAAAAACAAGATCACCTGGAGACACTTTCACTTTAAGCACTGGCACCTCCTTGACTATGTTACTGTTAGGGCTCATGATTGAATGCATGTCTATATCACACAACCCATGCAGGGAATTGATGACTGCTGGACAGAATATAGTCTTATCAGGTCTATTATGAACATTTGGTTTGCTCCAAAACACCAAAAACAGCCAAAAGCAATGTGAAGAACTGTCAACATCAAAAGGTCTGTAAGGATCTCCAACAGTGTTTCCATGAAAAGCTCTCTGCCCTGTCTGCAAATGAAGGTAATATTTAAGAACTCTGGAAGGGGTTTAAGACCACCATCCATATGGCCTGTGCTGAATCCATTGGCTATA
This sequence comes from Crocodylus siamensis, assembly GCF_052110815.1. Classification (NCBI taxonomy): domain Eukaryota; kingdom Metazoa; phylum Chordata; order Crocodylia; family Crocodylidae; genus Crocodylus; species Crocodylus siamensis. The sequence continues at coordinate 210,412,713 of NC_143398.1, read as the reverse complement.
CCATCTGTCAACACCAAGACTGCTTTGATGAGAGTGACACAGAGATCCAAGCCTTCCTTTACTGGAAGAGAAAGGCTTATTCTGCTTGGCAAGATGACACCTTATCTAAACAGAAGGAGATGCATCAGTTCCTCAAAGCTGAAGCTCAAAGTAGTGTCCAGAAAATCAAAAATCAGTGGTGGCAAGATAAAGCCAAAGAGATCCAGTTCTATGCTGTCAACCAAGACATACATAACTTTTGCCAGGCAATGAAAGCCATCCATGGCCCAACTTCCCACAGTCCTACTTTTCTGTGATTGCAGGATGGCTCGGCGCTCCTCAAAGATGACAAATCTATCTAAGCTAGATGGAAAGAGCTCTTTGAGGCATTCCTGAACTGTGAGTTGACCATAATGGATACCACCATTGAGTTCATCCCCCAAAACCCTGAAAGGGGATCCCTCACCAACCCTCCTATCATAGAAGGAGTGTGGTGTGCCATCAAGGAAACCAAGAACAACAAGGCTACTGGATCAGATGGCATACCTGCTGAAATCTGTAAGTTTGGTGGCAAAGAACTGGTTTGGAAATGTTACAAATTTATTCTGCAAATCTGGAACAACGACAACATTCTCATTGACCTAAGGAATACCAACATCATGACTATCTTCAAGAAAGGAGATAAGTCTGTGTGGGAACTGTTGAGGTATCACACTCCTTTCCACAGCTGGGAAAATTTTCTCCTGCATCCTCCTGAAACATATTTTACCTTTTGCTGAGGAAGTCCTGCTGGAATCTCAGTGTATTTTCAGACCATCCTATGGGAAAATTGACATGATCTTTGTTGCTCACCAGATCCAAGAAATGTATCTGGAACAACCATCAGGACTTGTATATGGCCTTCATTGACCTTACTAAGGTCTTTGATTCCATCAATTGCAAAGCCTTGTGAAAAGTACTGGCCAGATTTGAATGTCCCAAAAGGTATATTAAGTTCCTGAGGCTTCTCCATGATCAGACAACTGTGACCGTTCTTTGTAACAGATTGGAGACAGATCAATTTCTTATCCAAACTGATGTCAAGCAAAGATGAGTCATCATCGCAACCCTTTTCTCCATTTTTTGACAATTATCCTGGTTCTCATTAAGGACCACCTTCCTTCTGGAATGGACACCGAGTACCAAAGGGATGGAGGGTTTTTCTACCTGGGACATTTTCTCTAAAAGGCCAAAGTACTCAGAACAACCATCCTTGACCTTCACCAAGGATTGTATCATCCTTGCATAGTGAGGAAAACCTCCAGGTAGTACTGGATATCTTCAGAGAAGCCTCCTGAATTTTGGGTCTCTCTCTCAACATCAAGAAGACTAAAGTGTTCTAACAGCCTGCCCCAGGCCATGAATGCAATCCCCCTCCCCAAATTACCATTGAGGGAAAGACCCTACAGGTAGTTGAGCACTTTTCCTACCTCAGTAGCCACCTCTCTCACAGAGTGTCCATTGATAAAGAGATCCAGTATAGGATTTGGTATGCAAGTGCCTCCTTTGGACAATTGTTTGGCATGTCTTTATTCATCGTGATCTCCAAGATCCAGGTCTACAAATACAGTCATTATCCCCCCGCCCTCCTCCATGGATATGAAATGTGGGTGACCTACCATCATCTCTCAAGAGTTTGGAGAGGTATCATCAATGATACTTAAAAAAAATCCTCCATATAAATGGGAAGATCACCATACAAACACCAGGATCCCTGCTAAAGCCTGTGTTACCATCATTGAGTCAGTGATTCTTCAAGCGCCAACTTTACTCCACTGGACATTATGTGCAGATGCCTGACTTGACTGTCAAAACAAGTGCTCTACTTCCAGCTTAGTAATGGCCTGAGAGCTTATGGTGACCAGAGGAAATGCTACGAGGACAATTTGAAGGCATACCTCAAGAAAATGGATGCTGACATGAAAAGTTGGGAGAAGCTGGCAGCCAACTAACCCCAACAGTGCCACAGCTGCAGTCTCAACCAAGTGGCAGCATGTTTCAAGGTAAAATGTCCTGTCCTTGAAGCAAAGAAGAGAGAGCAGAGGAAAGAAAAGAAGAGGAATCCCACCCTGCAGCTGACTCTCTTGCAGAAAGACCTGTAACTTATGCAGATGGATCTCCAGCTTAAGGATTAGTCTCAAGTCACCTCAAGAGCCATCAATAAACCACAGTAGAGATCATCCTCAAATCAAGAGACTACCAACAGTGACTGTCTACATGGGACACATGGGGTAATCCCTATGTGAAAGAATGAATGGACACTGATCTGACACCATTTACAGAAAGACAGAAAAGCCTGTGGCAGAACACTTTAAAGTCCCTGGACATTCCATCACTGACCTTAGAGTAGCTTTTCGTACACAACAGGAATTTAAAACCTGACTTCAACACAAAATTGTAGAAGAAGAAATCCTCCACAGACTGGATTGTATTAAGTTCAGCCTCAAAAGAGACTATGGATTCTCATCCCATTACTTGGGCTAACTTTTATAACATTTACATCCCTCAGTAGGTTAACTGCTTTGTTCAAACCTTTTGATCTCTCCTACCCACCTTGTCCTTTCTCAGCAGTGCCTCTCTTACCTCCCTCCCCTTTCCCTATCTTTGTATTTAAACAACTTTATTCCTTTCTATTTAGCACCCCTGCTCTCTGCAATTCCATTCAAAGTATCTGACAAATTATGCTATTGCCTACAAAAGCTCATATTTCTCTGAATAAGGTACCTCAATGCCCTGCCTTCTGTCTAAGTTCAGACTAACAGAGTTAACTACTTCTCTTTGGTCACTGAAAGACATCCTCCTGGATGCTCAAGTAAGTTTCTGAATTATGGGCAGGGCTGGTTACATAATAGCACCTGGGGCAGAAGCAAGCCAAACATTAATAACTCTGGATCCTAGACACGTGACTGCCAGCCAAATATTTTTATGGAAAAGTTTGATATTTTACCTTTATTCCTCCCTAACTATGATTATAGTTATATACATTATATTTAAACAGAAATAATGTATGTTAAAGCTTCATTCCCACTCTTACAAGCTCCACCGTTCAAAGCATAACTTATTCATGTGGGCAACCTCCCTGATTTTAACAGAACTACTCATATGCTTAAAGCTAAACTCTTGGACTAGGTACAGGCATTACACAGGAACTGGTATCAGTGACTGAAAACCAGTCTAAACCTGTAACAGAACAGAAGTTCAGCATACAGACTGGTTTAAAAAATGGTGGAACCTGGTTTAAGATGGACTTGGATGGATATAGTATCAGATTTAAATTGATTTAGGTTAGGCCAGTCTATTAAACTTCTGTACCAGATCCCCTCCCAGCTCAACTTGGATCACAGTCCACTGGCATCCCAGGTGCCTCAGGAGGCCTCCATCACTCCCCCCCGCCCCTTGCAGGGTGGCACACTAGCTTTGGTCACATGTGTCTGCTCTGGTCAAGCATCAGGCTAGCCCCACTCCCGGGCTGTTACAGATATGGCAGGAACCAGAACTGACAGCCATGCAGTATCAGTGTCTGTGTGCACGTGGGCGGGCGGGGAGGGGATGGAGCAGAGGTTCCTGCCATGCAGTGCCCTCCCAGCTGTGCTTTCTTGGTCTTCAGGTGGGCCAGACCAGCAGAGAGGGGGGCCTCCACTCCCCCTCCCCACCCCACTGCTACCCAGCTTAGCTGACGAGAGCAATGCAGCCAAGCCATGTCAGCCAAGCCAGGTAGTAGCAGGCAGGCAGGGGTGGTGAAGTGGAGACCCCCTGCCATAGGCCTCCTAGGACCCAAGCAAGCACAGCTGGGGCATGTCCTTGGGGTAGGAGCCTTCCCACCCATGCCACCCAGTGCTGTATGGCTTTCAGCCCAGGCTCCTGCCATCTTTGTGACACTGAGCTGGGCAGCAGTAGAGCTGGGGGGCCTCTTCTCCCTCATTCCCCTCCCCCTGTACTGGCTGACTCGCCTGACAGCCCTGTGCAGCTCTTGGCCCCAGCTCCTTCCTGCCCATGTCAGGGATAAAGGGTGGAGAGGAAGCCCCCACTGCACAGACCTGGTCCCAGCCCCGTGCCCTCCAGTCCCAAGCAACCACAGCAGGGTGGGGTGCCCCTCCCCACTCTTCCTCCCCCCCTTCCCCCCACTGCCGACAGCCAGCTGCTGGGGGGAGTAGAGGGGCTGCCAAGAGAGATCATGCTGAGAGGCATGTAGGAATACTCCCCACCTGGCCTCAGTCAGTGCAGGCATCTACACATCTTCTCTCCTCCCCACTGAATGGTGAACATCTGTTCCGTTTGCTCCAGGCCCTACCTACTTAGGTTTTATCTATTCTGTCTCAGGGTTTCTGAATATCTGTACCTAGCCCTGAAGTTGATAAAGAGCATAATGTTATTTCTCTCTTCTTGGAAGTTCAGTTTCAATCTAATTTAAAACAGAAATCACAACGACCACTGGTGTCTAAGATTATGGACTGATAGTATACTAGAATCTACAAATGTCTTTGCTTTGTTTTCCACAGTATCAAAACTTCATACAGTAAATGGCTGGGAAGAAATTAAACTTCATGGAAGATTTTACCTTAAGTAATCTAAGTGCTGTCATCCAACAGGTCCTACTCTGTTCATCATCTGCACAAAGCTGTTTCAGGTCTCTGGTTCCTCCTGATTTGTTAGGCTAGAAGGCCACAGCACATTGTTTAGCATTAATGCACATCCTGAAGATAATACCTGTTGAAATAAAAGCCACTAATTCTCCTATTTTATACCAGACAACTGAAACCTTTTAAAAAATAATCTTAAAGGTACTTAAGCTTACCTAAAAACTGAGGCTTGCCTTAATATACATCAAAATATTAAAATGTGTACCTTAAAGCAGAATCCATAGTTTGCTGGTGCCCCAGACATCTTTTTGCCTGCCAAAGACATATACATATCACTATTGCTGAATTCACAGAAAAACTGCAGATGCCTTGGTTCCTAAAAGGAAGAGCAATATAAAACATTAGGCTGTTCTTCCTTAAAATCAAGGAAGCAAATTATACTTAATATTTATATTGTAAAGCAAATACTGTATGTACATTTATAATACAGCCTATTTAAATGCATAATATTATATTTGGGAAATAAAGTTACAATCATATATAATATAGATCTCCAAAAAATTCTCAACTACTCAGTTACCTATCACCTGTCACCATGTGATGCAAGTTCCTCAACTGAGTAACCTTTGATGAATGCCAAATTTTGACCATATTTTAATATATAAAAATGCAGTTCTTAAGTAGTTAGGGCTGCTGCATGCACCACACCCTGATACAACCATGAACCCCTCCAGTACTTATATTCTGCTCCATCAATCACAGGTATACATTGTACCATTACTACATGTACCACAGATTTACATTTGCATTCATTTTTATCCTTCTATACAAACACCTTTGCCAGAATCATTACTGACTATTATACATAGTTGGCTGGGTTGGGCAGAGACTGTTTGGTAAAAGGTTACGTGCACAATGGAGCAATAGAAAGCTAGGCAAAAAAAAAAAAAATGGAAAAGTTAAAGTAAGGGTTTGTTGAGTTCTCTGGCTGAGGTATAGATAAATTGTATAAGGTAGCAGCAGTGCAGTAGAAGACAATTTTATCTGTCAACAGGTATGCATGAATCTTTCTTATATAATAAGATCCGATGAAAAAGTGTAATTGTTCACAGATAAGTAAAAGCACCACTTCACCAACCATTCAGGTTTGCATGCGTTTCGCTCCCAGTTACCATCAATCAGGTTCCCATGTTCATTTCTCCCTCTCTCAATCAGATTTGTGTGTACATTCAAGTTTGTGCATATAGTGCATAAACTTTCATATGTAATATGCATACAGCTAAAAATACCCAAAAAACCCCCCAAACAAACAAAAAAATTAAACCATATTTTTTAAAGCTTGGGTAAAATTGTTGCTCTCCAGCCAGGGGCTGTGCATGTGTAGCTGCTCAGAGAGCTTTATTTTTTTACGGGGCTAAAAACTTGGTAGCACTACAAAATTAATATCTGTCACAACCCACTGCTGCACAAGTTTTCTCCAGGCCCCAATCTTTTAGCAAGTTTTGTGCTGATAGACAAATTTTATAGTTAACAATCAACAGTAAAAAGAGTGCCTGAAGACAACATTCACCTATAGCCCAAATTCTGAAGGTGTAACTATTAAAAATGCATGGAGAGATACCAAATAAATCAACGGGCACGTCTACATGTGCAATTAATGCACATGAATAAACCCCAGAGAATATTGCTCTGGAGCTTTCTGTGTGCAGCACATAGAGCCTCATAAGAGCAGCCCAGGCTGGCTGGGGACCCAGAGGGTGAGCCTGTCAGACCAGGGGTGCTCCGACAGGGCTCCATGTGCACATGGAAAATGAAACCCTGTTGGAGCAGCCCTGAGCTTCCTGCTCCCCACAGCTCTGTGTGCTCCAGAGTAGCTGGCTGGATCACAATGGTGCTTTGGTGCTGGGTCTGCCTGCTAGCTAGCCCATACTGAAGCACCATGCCCGAGCCAGCTGGGGCACTGTCTAAACATGCACTGCTGCACATGAAAAAACTCTGCAGCAAGGTGGTACTTGTATTTTGCAAAACTACCCGGCTGAGGATTTTACTAGTTTTGTGTGCCATAGTTAGGGGTGCATGTGTAGACACTGAGATGTTTACTGCACAGTTAATTAGTCAACTGCACAGTAACTATCTTGTGTAGATGTGCCCAGTGAAGAACATTTTTAAGGGCACAAAAACGATCCTGCTGGAAATTACTAATTGGTCACCTACATTTAAAAGACAGGAATTTATATTCTTTTTAAAGCTCATTTTAGAACACATTCCTAATTACTCAGTGGCACAATTATGAATAGCCATCTGATATATTTTTGTTGACAGGCTGAGTAGATAAACTGTTTGCTTTGAGGGAGCTGCCTTTTTCTCTCATCAAAAAGTGGAACATATGATTTTTAATTATGGTTCACATGTGTACCGAGACATGAAAATAGCATCTTCTTATTTATAAAAAAAATCCACATATATTGGCTTTGAAGACAGCTTCAAAAATTAAATCAGAACTTATTTTTATATGAGAACTAACAAGTTAGAAACCGTGTAGTAAATGTTATTATACAGAACATCTCTCCATTTCACGGAAGGACAACAGTATGCATCACCGTCTCTTTTACACAGGCGAGCTAGTTAGATGATATTAACTATGCTAGTCTAAAGCTTTTGTTCAAAACAGCAGGCTTCCTGATAGTCCAGCTGTCTCAGTGACTAGAGAAATCCAGAAAAGGGCCACTCAAAATTTACCTGCTACAGCAGAGGAAAATGCCCCAAACTAGACTGAGCCAGGAAGCTGGGGGGCGGGGCTGAGGGAGTTATGTTTGGGTGGGGGGGGTTTCCAGGAAGAAAAAAATATAGCACCAATGATGTCATTTCTGGAAAAATATATACTTGAAATCTGGGTCACAAAATTTGCAGGCACGAGTCTTTAGCTCCTAAAGTTTAAGAACTTTTGGAATCACTTTGCTTTTTGCATTTCAAAACTATGAAATTAAAAATATTCTTAGAAATTTAAAACAAAAAACAAATAAACACACTATTACAGCAATTACTCTCCCATTTTGTTTCTAAGTGCTGCTCCTTTCCTCTGTGGGTAACCCAGTCAAGGAAATAAGCAAAAAGAAACTTGTTACCTCAAGAATAACTCTGGGAATACAGTGACAGTTTGCACAAATATTCAGAAATACACAAGCCCTGAAGAATGGCATGCGTGCCCAAAAGCTTGCAAAGGAAGATAATTATTTGCTATTTTCTTGTTGGTCTAATAAAAGATATCACTTCTGAACCAAGAGTTTTAGAGTTTTGTATTCCAGAAATACATAAGCCACTTAATTATTTGCATTACATAAACAGTTATTTCATTTCCACTGTATCCTGTTTAAGCATAAGTATTAATAATAAGGCATGCAAGCAATAAGTCATAAACAGTTGCCTGTGTTCTATTCAGAATCCTCAACAACTAGATCAGACATGTGGAATTTATTTTTAAGGAGTTAAGTTATAAATTAGCTGAAGGAAATCAATTTGTTAGTAAGAAATTCTTCCAGAAAACTACTCCAGTCTGGCCTTTCTTCGAATTCTTGCTTTCATTCATCTAAACCCACAATGATGCATATTTTGCCATAAAAGTGAACAATGAACATAAAATTTGGGTACAGAGAGGTTTTCCTTTGAATACTCATGGACTGTAATATAGTTCTAATGAAACTACAGTATATGAAGACACATGCACGTAAGTATATGACATACACTTGTCATATACTTATTTACCTCTATGTTGCTGTTTAGTTTTACCTTTGATGTCCCTTTAGTAGAAAAGTATAGTCCAGATCTTCTCAGGAGAAAGTAATTTTTTTTCCAAGATTTCTTCCCTTGCTCCTTTGCATGCAGGTAACCATGAATTTCTGGATATGTGCTGGAACTGATGAACATCTGAAAGAAATTCCCATATGAAACATTATCCATATGAAACAAACTTTTGACTTAATAGCATGAAATTCCATCATTCTGGCCTGCTAATACTTCTTCAATTTTGTAATGTAAATTACACACACATCTCAGGACAGCCTATTTATAACATCATGAGATCCTAGATTAATCTTTTAAACATGGATCTGAATCTTTCAAAGATGCATCAGAAAAGTACAGCTATAAAATGTGAAAATCAGAATCATGCATCTTTAAAGAAAGCCTTCTACAACTTGAAATATTTCACACAGTCATTCATTCAGGGATTTGTAAATTTAATTAGCATAATTAAGGAGCTAGTAAAAGCCATATCTCCCAATTTCAACTATAACCACCTGAAAAAAATGCTTGAAAGGAAGTTGAAGAGAGTAAGTTTATAGGAGGTTAGAACATACCATCAGTTTTGGAGTTGGCATGCATATCAGTATGCATATATACACTGCTTCTCTCTATCCAACACACACAGATACACACTTTGAATACTGACTCAAGATATCATTAAAACATGCATAGATCTTGAAATGCAAATTAAGATACAAGCACTTCAAGGGGGGGAAAAAGTCTGAGCTGTATTGTTTCCAAGTAAGCTAGCTTAAGAAGTTTTCCAAATCCTTGAAAGGATAAAAAAAACACATTTATTTATACGAATACTTTGCAGATACCTACAGAGTATGTTGCCATAACCTTTTGTTCAAACGTGTCTCTACATTGTCACAAATATTGAAGACACAAGGAAGCAAACACCATTTATTATAACAGAACTGGCCTTTAGTAGACAGATGAAGGTACACATACTCCATAAAGTGTGTTCCTTATTACTTCAATGCATTGTCCTTGATATTTGTATTGAATTTTCCAAAGAGAATATATCATCCTTTTTGAGAGAATGCCCAAGGAACTATATGAGATACTAGAACACCTCCTAATTCAACCCAATAAACTGATTCAGCTTCAAGCTGGGGTTCTCAATCCATTTTTGTTCACACAAGTCTCATCTTGGAGTCTTTTGTGTCAGCCCTACAGCCCATTCAAAGGGTTTGAGGTACCTGGGAAAAGAAAAATCACTCTTCTGCACAACTGCCAAACTATTCCCAGCAAAATTAGTGCTCTCTCCCCTCTGCAAGGTGTAATATCATCTCTTCCTCTGAAATGAATGCTTTCAAAACCTCTCTAATATTACACTCTGCCCTGTCCTGTAGATCCATATTAAAGAAAGTGAGCTCTCCTGTGATCAGCACTCCATTGTTTCTATACAAGAACAAACAGCAAAAAAACCTAAACTATTTCAACTATTCATTTTCGCCTTCCCACCACATCCCTTCCCTCCTGCCTCTTGCCCCCCAAGATGAAAACAATTGCTACCCAAGGGTTTGACTAGAAAGAAAAAGAACTTCCATTGCACTGTTTCAGCAGCAATGCCTCTCTTGCACTGGATAACTGTGAGTGTGAAACATCTTAAGAAAACAAGGAACTTTATGTACTTGGCAATGCAGCAGGGGCAAGTTCTGCATTAGCAACTGTTAAGTTATATAATATTAAATTTACTCAGTGACCATTATAATGCCTTCATTCTTATTCACTCACACAAACTAAAGCTCAGGTTTGAAAATATGTTTATTTGAGGATGAGCTTTTTGCTGAGTGTTCCAGGTAAACTAGTTCCATGCTTTACAGCACTGTACTAGCAGCCTTCCAAGTGTCATAGGCCCACAAAGTTTTGAGCCATTCGTGGAATGTCATGATGCTTTCTGGAATTTATTTTAATGATACGGCATGCATGATCTTTACATATAGGTAGCATCAAGCTATATTTAGCATTATCATTATTATGTCTGTATGAATTTTGTTTTTTGATATGAATGTAATTTTTAGGTTACTTATTTTGGCCAAGACTGCTTGGTAGGCAATGATTAACTTGAGCATTCCTCCCCTACTTACACTTGAGAAAAGTAATTGCTAAGAATTAACTTTTGACAGGGATATGTTTAGTGGCTGACAAGAGAAGTTGCAGCAAGCAATGGCAGGACAGTTAGAGGCAGCAGCTAGGGCTGTGCAAAGCTTTGGTCCCTGATTTGATTTGCTGGCCGAATCTGAATTGAATCAGAGAACTCTTTAATCTCTCCAAATCGAATCGGAACCCTCCAAATCAATTCAGACACAGACACAGGTTTAAACGTTTTTTCTGCATACCTCTAGGTAGCAGGCAGCTCGTGAATGCTGCAATGCTGGGGTACATGGAGCATCCCACAGGAGTGCAGGATGGTCCCCAGCACACTCGGCAGCAGACCCAGAAGTGGACCAGAAGTACTTCTGATCCACTACCGAGTGTGCTGGGGAAGTACTTCTGGTCCACTATCAGGTTCACCACCAAGCATGTGGAAGGCCCCCCGCTCTCCTGTCGGATGCTACATGCATCCCAGCATCGCAGTAATCACGAGCTGTGCCGGGTACCTTGAGGTATGTAGAAAAAACATTTAAAACTGTGTCTATGTCTGAATCACTGATTCTCTGAATCATCATTCAATCTTCAGATTCAGCCAAATCAAATCAGGGACAGCGATCTGAATCAACTAATCGAATCACTGTCCCTGATTCAAGGCAAATCTGAAGTGAATAGAGCCTGCTTCACACACCCCTAGCAGCAGCTGCTGTCTAACCTGTTGAGCAGAGAAGTGAAAGCTGCATTCTTATAACTTAGGGCTAAAAGAAAATATCAGAACAATGATTTTATTTATTCTTATTATCTGTCTATATCTCAACATAGTTATTGCTTACTTAGATTTGCTTCTGCCTTTATTATAAATCTTTTAAATTTTCTTTTATAACATACTTATTGTCAGTGATAATTGTGATTTCAGGGCATTCGACCACATAGGTAGGCCTCTTCTATGGCAGGGGGAACTATACATTTCTAAGTGCAGAAATGGAGGAGTGTGTTAGACTTCTAGATGGCAAAATCCCCTCTGCTAAGACCTGGAAAAATGTAGGTGTGGCAGGCTATTGGTCAGGAAGGTGACTTTTGGAGCACATCAGTTTGTTGGTGGTCAAGCAGCAGGCAGCAAAAAGTGGCTTGGGGCAGAAGGGCAAGCTTGAAGGTTTAAGAATATGTCAGAAGTATATCTCAAAAGGCACAGCCAGGCTGTGTCACAGTATGTCAAAGGCAAAGAGAATTTATAGCTTTGTTTGACAGTTCATCCCCCATAAAACTAAACTGATGTGCTTTTCTCCATGTTGTCTACCTCTGGCTTCCCCTGCTTGGTGTTTCAATGCTCATCTGCTTCCAGGGCTCTATGGATTATGTATTGAGAGCCCATTACCTGCCTTTTCTAGAGAAAGCTGGAGAACAAGAGGTAGATGTAGGCAGATACTGAGATGGCAGGGAGGAAAAAGATATGAGGCTGGCAAGCTGACAAATCCTAGAAACGTCAAATGGTTTAGTCAGACACAGAGCCCACAGGAACATGAATACAACAAACAAGGTGGAGTGCACTTCTCAGGACTTTCCTACTCTGCAGCTGGAGGTGTGACTACAGCACGTGCAGGCACACTTGAGCTACTTTTAACCTAACCAGCTCAGATGCTGAAAACAGGCAAATTGTGGCAGCCTGAGATTCAAGCCCACAGGCCTGAGCTGACTCACAGCACTCATGCTGAAGCTCATGCTACTTCCACTTCTTAGCTGTTTGTAAGTACTTTGCTAGATTCAAGCCAGCTCACATGTGTATGCACACTGCAATGTATCCCTGGACTACAACACAGAATCGCAACCTGAATTACTAGTTCAGCTTTTCTAGAGACCCAGGTAGGCTGATACAACGTAGTTTATACTCTGAATTCTGAGATTCTCCCCAAAGTAATACTGGGTACAAACATTTTTAAATGAACTGCCATGCAGTGAAGCACAGTTTACCAGCAAAGGTAAAATTCTGCAACAGATTTTTGGTCACAGAATCTCAATATACAGTAGCTTGCAAGCAAACACCCTCATTGGCATAGCTCTTCATATGCAGGACCAGAGCTTAAAGAGGTTTTCAGTAAGCTGTTTTCCTGCATTGCTCAGAGCTACAGAAACTCAAATCTCCAACTGCAAGGTAACAGTTGGGTAAGACAGCTTCACTTCAGCAGTCTGAAGCACAGTTATGCTTATGCTAAGCACAGCATGTTATGATGTATTTAAGAGGCACATAACACTCTTTAGCCTGGAAAAGCACAGGCTCAGGGATGATCTGATGGCCACCTATAAGTTTACTGGGGTGACCACTAGTACCTGGGGAAACGTTTGTTCACCAGAGCGCCCCAAGGGATGACGAGGTCAAACCGTTATAAACTGCTGCAAGACAGTTTCAGGCTGGACATAAGGAAGAATTTCTTTACTGTCCGAGCCCCCAAGGTCTGGAATTAGCCTGCCATCGGCGGTGGTTCAAGCACCTACATTGAACACCTTCAAGAGTAAATTGGATGCTTATCTTGCTGGAATCCTATGACCCCAGCTGACTTCCTGCCCTTTGGGCAGGCGGCTGAACTCGATGATCTTCTGAGGTCTCTTCCAGCCCTAATGTCTATAAAATCTATAAGCACTGCCTTGTGACACATTATTATTCTTCAGGCACACTGATGGGGTTAAACACTGGTACTCAGAATGTATTTTATTCCTACAGACCACGTACAAAAGGAGCTTTGGGAAAGTTTGAAAGACTCAATGTATTTCAGGGCCATCAGAGAAGAAGAATCTCAACAATCTTCTAAATGTTAAAATTGTGCAGATTATATTAATGACTCCCAGGCCCTTAATATAACAATCTTCACTAGGTTCCTTGCTTCCTGCTGGAAGGATGTTTATGATAAACAAATTTCTTAATCAATAAAACAAAAGTGAAGAGCAATATCAAGCTCAGTCTAAGCAATATACATTGTACCCATATTAGTGCTTTATTTTAACTTGATAACCCTAGTAATCCTGGAAAAGAGTGAGACCAAATCTCCATTGTTCTGCCTAGGATAGCAAGAGATTATATGAAGAGCCAGACTGGGAATAACACCAAACAAAATCTTTACTATTACAAGAAAAGAACAATGACACTAGACAGGGAGAATTAATTCAGTATTCAACTGTTACAAAAACATAAAAGATGACAGAATGGATAACTTAACTGGATTTTGTTGAAAGTGTGTTTCAGACTAAAGTATCAAATGAGAAGAAATAATCAAGGCACTATAAAACAACAACAAAAATTAAATAGGGAGCAAAACAACTCAGGGTAAGAAATGGAAGGGATTAGAGAATTCTTCATGGAACTGAGCTGATTGTACAAAAGGTAATAATAAGCAAGTCATTTTACTTTGTGGAGATGAGATATTTGTGACACTACTTGACAGTAGCAATATGAACATTATGACTTGGTCTGAACATATTTAAAAGCCTGTGGCTGTCCCCCAGGCACCAGGGAGCTGCAGCCTCTCTCGCCTACATCCCCCACCAGTGGGGATTGCTATGATGGTGGTAGCAGTGGGGATCAGAGATCATGGGAAGGAAAGAGAGAGCTCCCACTGCAGACACAGCACAGCAGCACTATGAATGAGAACCTTGTGGAAGTGAGAGCCAAGCCATGGACCTCAACAACCCCCTGCCACCTCAGTTAGGGAAAGACATTACACATACACCAGTGTAAGTGATCAGAAACTGGTTTAAACCTGTAACAGAACAGATGTTCAGTGCACATAAACCAGTTTGAAAATGGCTGAAACTGATTTGAGATAAACCTGGTTAAATATAGTATCAGACTTAAGTGATTTGGGTCAAACCCGTTTATGCAATGTCTGTCCCAGCCTCCTTCCTGGTTTAACTTAAATCAGAGTCCTCCAGCATCCCAGATGCTTTGCAACTCTGGGCAGGGCTCTGCTCTCTGCTCCGGCAAGGCTGGCCCCTCCCCTCTGCTCCCTGGCTGCAGCTCTGGCAGAGACTGCAGATACACCAGGGTCTGCTAGCTAACTCCTGCTCCCCCTCCCTGCACCACTCCTGCTCAAACAGGGATTCCCCCCTCCCCTCTGCCTTACACAGACACCTCTCAGCATTAGCTACCAGACCACATGCTGGCTATGGTCCGTGCTGAAGAAGACAAGACAAAGATAGACAGGACAGTGTCAGTTTATGGCTTTTTGGAGCTAATCAACAGGTAGTTGGTTATGTCCCTCTGTTCCTTCCTTGGAAAAAGTTGTTTAAGAACAGCTTAAGCTAATAAGAGAGGCTTGGTTTTGCTGATGGGGTGATAAATGCTAATAACTCCCTGTGTAACTCCCTGCTGTTTAACTCAATGCTCTGTTATCAAAGGTGGGGGGGACCCCTCCCTAATCAGAGTGTCCTGCTGGGGCCTGGCCATGCCCCCCACCCTCTGCTCAGCACTATGGAAGGGAAGAGAAAGCTGCTATAGTGACCCCCAGCTTCTAACCTGAGCAACTGCCTGCATTTCTTCAGTCCAGATGGGTTGTCTCTTCATTTACAAACCACTTTAGCCTAGTGAGTTTAGACTAACCTAAGAAGACTAAATCAATTCAGGCTCAGAGTTTTTTAATGTCTGCCCCTAGCTCTCCTGGCTGAAGAGCATGTTACTAAATGCATTTCTGGTGACTTTTCAGCGCTTCAACCAGGGGCTACTGAATGACTGTCTACCCCTCACAATGCCATAAAGTGCTGTAGTGCTTACAGTGCTATAAATGGAGGCAGTGCCAAAACACAAGGCAGAGAGTGAGTAAAAAAAGAAAGTATCTGGGGGCCAAGGGCAAAAATGAACTGGAAGCTGGATAGAAGTTAGGGCCTGGATGAATCAGAATACTGGGGGAGCATCTAAATCAGATTAAAAACAGGCAGTAGTATGGGAAAACTAGTACCAGCAGTGGTAAGAAAACTAGAATAGGAGCCTTGAAGGAAGTCTTGGACTGAAAACAGGGATGGAGAGAGAAAGAGGAAAAAAACCTTGAATTTACACAGGAAACCCAAAGTAGGAGATGAGGACTGGGATGAGAAGTACTCTTAGCAATACAAAACACAGAAGCACAATGTATGAAGGAAGATTCTAGGGCAGATCTCTCTCATCCTTCCCTCACTAAGCCAAATGCAGAAGGAGCAGCAAGCAGTTACCTGGACAGTATGTGGCATGGAATGAAAAATGTTCTGGGAACTGTACTTCTCTAGAGTGACGGTGGAGTTCTTGGATGCTGAAGGGAAATTTCCCTCCCTTCCCCCCCGCCAAAGCCCACGTAAGGAGGAAAAAAAGCTACTGATTTCAGCAGCAAAAAGGGGAATAAATACTACCCCCCAGCAGTAGTGAATTGTACTGCCACTAGAGAACTACTATTCCCAGAACGTACAGGCAGGAAGTGCAAGCCAAGTGGGGACTAGGGCAGTAGGCACTGCTCTCCTTAGGCAGCACCTGGAGCATGTGCCCTACTCACTAGCCCCACATTATGCTACATTATGGCAGAAGAAATCAGGCAGCAGTAAGCTTGTGGCAAACATGGTCTGAAAGGTCTGTGACCAATAGAGTATATGCCTTTCACCTAAGGTTTCCAAGACTCAAGATTCCTCAGCTGTCTATTAAACCCAATGTCAAAGTATGAGATGTTTCACCTCCCTCTAGTGTGGCTGTTCTATGTGGAGAATAGATCCCAACTACTCCTATCAGTTTCTCTGTTATCTTAAGTGGCAGACAACTGGGCTATGAATCTAAAAGTTCCAGCCCTATAGACGCCCCTCATGAGTGCTTCCATATACTGAAATTTCAGAGGCAGGATGGGGGGTGGTATTTATTTTACCATTATGAAAAATTGACTATTAAAATATTTGTTTTAAACCCTAAGCTAAGAGAGAAAGTTAAGTTTGCTAAGTCAAGCACTCAAAAATTAGGAAATGTCAGAATTCAGGTTTTCCATGCAGCCTTAAGTAATTTCCCTTGGGCAATTTTAATCTGCCGTTTCTTAACTTTCAAATGCTTGACTTTTCAACCTAATTCTGCTTTTAACT
Organism: Crocodylus siamensis; assembly: GCF_052110815.1. Lineage (NCBI taxonomy): Eukaryota > Metazoa > Chordata > Crocodylia > Crocodylidae > Crocodylus > Crocodylus siamensis. The sequence continues at coordinate 210,396,139 of NC_143398.1, read as the reverse complement.
TAGGAGAAGGGTAAGAGGGAAGGGTTTCTGTGTGTAATATATATTTCAGGTGTCTAGAGAAGAAGTACACTCTTTCCTTTAATATATTCCAAGTGCAAGATGGTTTCATTGCTTCTGGAAAATGACTTGGACATATGCTATCCACAATGCTTTTTCTAATGTATTCACATTATTCTTAAAAGGCTATTAAAAAGAAGCAGCTAAATTAGTCAACTCAAGGTTTGCACTCTGAACTCAAATTCTACCTACAGAACCTGAATATCAATTGTATATATGGAAGAATGAGGTTGAAAAAAATAGAGCAATCCTCAAAACTGAAGAGGAAAAAGCATAATTATCAGAATAATTTCACAGCTTCTAAATTGTGCAATTGTTATTGTTAAGTATAAAGAAAATGAAGTTTAACAATGGATATTTTGCATGGTAAAAAAAATTGTAGCCCAAGTCTCACTTCAACTGAAAATGTTGACCGTCACAAGATGCCATTCATATAAGAAAAAGAGAATATTGGATTCTACAAAAAAGCTTGGCTACTTCTGGGAGTTCCTGCTGTTTCTGATTTTGTGGCCTGTCATTGTATGGCAGGGTTTGCAGTGACTATTTTGGAGAATTCTTGGTTAAATGGTTGGCTGTGAATCCAGAAGAGCTGCATGAGCCAATGGAGCCCTTCCAGCCCAACCCTCCTAAAATCAAAAGCAAAATTCACACCGAGTCTAGGGAGATGACATGTCAACTTGGATAACCCAAGCCAGCATAAAACAGTCTCATTCTACCAATCCTATTCATATGACAAGTCTCTACTACTACTGGAAACTTAAACAGAAAGTACACAAACGAGTAAAAGCTAGCATGAAAAAATCTTTTCTTTTAAAAATGACTAGTTGTGTCATTTGCACGATTGTACAACTTGCTGCGCACATTTTAAACTACTAGCTTAGCATGCAATTAATTCAGCAGAAATAAGTAAGCTACATTCATTCATACTACGGAAGCAGAAGTTTCTTAAAGAGAATCATAAGTGAATCAACAGAACCTTCTACTTATATTTCTGAGACGGTCTCAGGTTAAAAATCCTTTATTCTATAAATTTTCTGTTCAAAAGTTACCATATTGAAGAAGAACCAGGAAAGTGATTTAATATGAGCTATGCTGACTCCATGCAGAATGCACGTATGTATGAATGTACACACGTGCTGTGCATTCCTAAAGCACATGAACATAAGCCATGCACACACACACTCACTTACACACACCCCGATCCTTGACTATTCAACCAATATACTGGACCCTTTTGTCCTTTTTAGGCTTACAGCTCTTTGGGCAGAGAGTGAAGCCTTCTTTCTCTTTGGAAGACATGGAAACCAAAGATGGTAACTCCAATAATGAATGTGAAGAAATGGTGTGAAATCAGAACATTTTCATATATTTTAGCTCTCTAATTTAAAGACAGGAGCCAAAGCACTTACCCCATTATTTTCTTGTACCAAAGGGCAAACAAAATGTTTAAACGCACAGAGAAAACATTTTACTTGCTTATGGTTCAAACCACAGAAAACTATAAGAGTTTCAAAAGTGTTGTTGTAATCACTTGTAAGCATTGGGCTGTTAAGACTAATGTCCCTCTTGATACTTGACCAAGCATATCACAAATAATATTGCAAGTCCATTAACTTGTCTTAATGAAAGAATCTAAGGAAACAGTAATATACTGTAAACAATCTATTGAATGGCTTTTGCTGAAATGTGCATGATGGCTAGGGAATTCACAAGAGTATGCTGTACTTTGTTTTGTAAGTATTATTAAATCAATTTAATTAAGCAGACAATGCCATGTAAAAAAAAAAGTTGTGACTGAAGATATTCAGTTTTATAACTACTTTTGATTGATTACAAATCAGCTGTTATCATATGCTATGTACCACTTTTTTTTATTTTGAGGTCCTACTTGCATCTGAGTGGTCTATGGGCCTTGAATCTGTTCTGTGCAGATTTTTTTTAGCAGTTAAGTTTTAGAAAACAAGCCTTGACTATATTCCCTTTTTAAAAAATGATTAGGCCACCTTTTAGAACAAGAAATACTAAATATGGTTAGCACGAATTTTGAAAACTATGTACATAAAGTTAGGTTTTAAAATCTATATTTAAGGACTGAAAATGGTCCAATTTCCAAAGCTCAGTGCAGATACTCAGCAATTTAAAAATTTTTTTATATTAGGACCTGAAATTGGCTTTAGGTACTTAACTTTAAAATTTTGATTATGCCTGGGCTGAACATTTTGATTATGCCTGGGCTGAAAATCAGATCTAGATTTTAGCTGAAATCCAATCATTAGATTTTATACATGGAAATTTATAAGAAAATTATAAATTTCATTGTATAGAATCTAATTACTTGGGGGTCATCTTAAACTCGAGATCATCTTGGATTCAAGTAAATACAGTAATTTGACTATTTCCTGTAGCATCAATGACAGCTTTCCCATGTGTCAATACTGATCATTCCAACTTAAACCAATGGCAAGTACACATATCACTGATGCCTACTACTTACACTGATACATATTTCTTGTTTTTTTAGAAAAGACAGCATGCACTCCTTAATGAAGTTGTTCAGTACGTCTCCTTGCCTAGCAAGGGACTGCTTGTTATTTTATAGAACTTCTATTTTATAGTTAAAATGTTGATTCCAGCAAACATTTACAATATGCTAAGCACTGAGTAAACATACCACTTCAGTATTTTACAAATTAACAAAATGTACTGGCAGAAAGATTTTTTTCTCATGCCTGTCTAAATTTTAATTTCGTTAAGTTTATGTCTTTACTCCTAATTATATCCACTTGTGTTATGTTAACTGATTCCTTGGTTTCCTTTATGTACAGCATTGTTATAGATGTGCTCATTGCTGTTTCTCTGTCAGATAAAGTAGGTTTATTTAATTTTTAACTCAATTAATGCAAGTTATTCCACCCATTCCATTAACCTTTTGGCTACATCTGGTTCTTCTCAGAACTCTCTGATTTTCAAACTGAATATAACATTCCACGCAATCATACTAGAACTGCATAGAGGTGTGATGTGAGATTTCCCATGTACCATGAAGGTAACATAGCTGAAATCATGCAAAAGATATCACAATCCTATCCTGTTGTAAAACCTCTTCCCACATGCTTATAACCAGAGTACCTGAAGTTCTGAGATATTTAGCTCTAAATTGGTTTACTTTCATGTAAATATTACATACCTGTAATATCTCTGTATGGCTTATAGCTCCACTTGTCTCATTTGAAAAAGAAACCATGTGTTCTGGAAAAAAACTCTGTTAAAATACAAAATGTTATTAATAAACATCTACAAAAGCCACTGGTGTAACTAGCGGTGGGCAAGAGGGGCACTGTCCCCAGATGCCAACTTAAAAGAGGTGCCAGAATTGCCCCTCACTTTCAGAGTCCACCCCCTGGCAGCAAAAGCAGCCCCCTGGCATTGCTTTCGCATCAGCACCTAGATGCACATACACTGTGTTGCTACTGTAAAAGCAAAAGCGAGGATTATATTGTGGACCATATTGTGGCTGTGGGAGCAGCAGCTGGGCACTGCTTCTGAGTCTCTGACATAAGTAAGACTCCTGTGAGTGCTCCCGCCCACTCAAAAACCCCACCTTTATAGTGACACTCAGCAGTACTTCCACTCTTTCAGGTTTTACTCAGGGTGCAAACCCTGCTCATTACATTTCTGATAAAAGCAAATACAAAATTTCAGATTTAAGTTGGGCATAAAATTAAAACCATCAACCAAGATACCCCAGAACATTCTCATTCCCAAAGGATGTAGGAAAGAATAGGGACGAGCCACTGAAATAGCCTTGCATTTGGCTATCTTGTAAATTCATCTGCCAAGTTTGTGAAGGGAAACAAGACACTTTAAGGATTGATGGTAGTGAAAGGCAGATAACAGGGTTAAGGTCTGCTTTTAGTTTGCCAGGCACACCTCCCCTGAAGCCACAGTGGCAGATGGGGACAAGGTGCAGCTGAAGTGCCTGGGATGGCAGCAGACACTGGGAAGGGCAGGTCAAAAAGCAGGTGCAGGATGGAGGGCCTGTCCCTTGCTGCTACTGTCTCCAGATGACCCAGGCACATGGTGGAGGCCCAGAGCCATTCCTCTTCCCACACAATACTTGATGGGCAGAGGAGTGGCTGCAGGGAGCAACTGATGCCAGATGTGGCCAGGAACAGCAGTGGCAATAGGGAGGTTCCTCCTTCCTGCACCTGCTGCTTATACTACCTGCCTACTCCTTTCTGTGCCAGCTGTCTGTTCACCTTCTCGCTTCTCTCTTTTTTTAAGGAGTAGGGCTAGAAAGAGAAATCCATCCACCATCACTGCCAATGATCCTGGTTGAGCCCGACTTCCTGATCTGCATCCGGCAATCCACAGGTGGAGCAGAGCAGGAGCGGCTCTCAGGTTTCTTCCATGTCTGCATCAGCCACAGACTGTGGCAGAGGAGGATTTTTCTTCCTATGCCTGCTCCTAAGCAGCAGGGGGAGGGATGGGGATGGTAAGAAGCAGGAGATCCACCAACTACCACTGCTGCCTCGAGCTGAGCCCAGCACCCTGTACAGCTGCAGTCTCTTTCTGCAGCAGCTTTGGGGCTGTCCCTATACCTGGAACATCTGGGGAAAGCTGAGGCAGAAGGTGAACCTCCACAGCTCCTGAGCCTACTCCCTGCCCAGCTCCTTTGTGTCCCCCCACCAAACTGGGGGCTTCAGCTATAGGGAGAGGCTATGCAAGTTTTCAGGTGCAGGCAAAGACAGTGGCGAGTGTAGCAGAAGCAGAGGGCAGCCCCAACTACTGTACCCCACCTGGATCTACCCCTACTGGTTAAGCAGATGGACATATAGGCCAAAGCATTAAAATGGAACGTTTTGTTATAGTTTGTATGGAATTTTCCCTTCAACAAAGAAAATAAATGGAATAAACTGCCTAAATATTTGATTTGTATTAAAGAAGTTCAATTAATGTATTTTTACTTATTTTCACTAAGGAACAAACAAGCCCTCTTTTAATTAATTGTGAACAGTTATTTTATATGGTACAGATATGAATGAAAATACAATATAACAGTTATATTATGGATTAAAACCTCAGCTGAGGACTTCAGCATAGCTATCCATATTTATACTAACTGAAGAGTTGCCCCAAAATCCAAATATTATAAACCAGACCTTACAAAAGGCTTAAATGAAAATTCCTCCAAAGTAGCTGATGATATATTAAAACATACACGTTTCTGATTCCTTTGAAATGAAAGGAATTTTGATTGGAGCCATTCAATTCCTATATACGCATCTTGGCCAGTTAGTTAGTGACAATCTATATTTTTCATATGGCTTCATGGCTGTTTTGCCAACAGCATTGGTCAGCCACAACTGAAAAACTGGAAATCTTCTTCCATGGCTCACCTTCTGAGCCCTCATAAACATCAAATAATTTAGTGACATCTCTATGAAGCAGAGAGATAGAAAACTAAGGTATAAGAGATTAGGTGATTTGCCTGAGGCAATGAATGTTGACTATGAGCAGAACTTAGATCTCCTGTGTCTTTCAGTGTGCATCCTGCATTTTTGCTCATGTCATTTGTCACTTAGTTACATCTTTGACAAAACTGATAGTTGATAGATTCTCCCTGAATTGCAAATGTAGGGGAGAGATTTACTAGTGTCCCATGGCTTGACAAAAACTTCCTTCAATTCTCTGAATTTCAAAAGCTTCAAATTTCTTGAAATTTAAGCACAAGCCTAGAATCTATTTAACTTTCTTTCTATGTGAAAAGGGAGTATTTTTTCAGTCCCTTACTGAGTCTAAGGCTCCCTTATCATGAAAAGACCTGACCAGCAATACCTGAATAGTTAAGAGTGTGTGTGTGTGTGTGTACACACACACTTAAATATATACGTATAAAATTTTCCCAGCTACCCTTCTGCTTTCCTTTCTCAGTATCTTTCTCCTATGTGATTAAAATTAATTTCTTCTGTTAATGTTAGTTAGTATTAGAGCAATTTAGATGTCTTATAGATAACGATAAAAGTTAGGGGACAGAGTGGCACCTCAGAGACTGTTTCAAAGAGGCATTAATGTGCAAAGGCAATAGGTTATTTCATCATATGCTCTCAATGCACAGATAAGCATTTCATGACTTACCCCTGGGTTTTTAAAAAACTCATATTTGGCATAATTTTTTCTAAAGTAAAGTCTGTTCTCCTCTTCCAATGCCCAGTTTGACAGAACTTCCACCACCAATTCATGGTCTTCTAGAGATCTTTCTGTAAAGTAAAGAAAAACATATAGCTCTGTACTAAAGACCACCTGCACAGTGATGATGAAAACTTTTGAGCTCAGACAAATTAAGGCTAATCTTTCTTCAACAGTAACTAGATAACTGGGATGCATTGTGCTCATTATGTTTTGTCACCAAAATCACTGTTCTAGACAGTGCTCAAATACTGTGTTCCTAAAACATGACTGCCTGCAACAGGGTAAAACAGCTAATTTTATCTTCTACTTCCTTCCTCAAACACTAACGTTTTAAAATCTCTTCCAAATTGGAAAACAAGGTGCTGGCTCTTCAAAAGCTATGCTATTACATACCACAGGGTTGTCAAACTTCTAACCAGCTAGGGGCAGCATGCCCTACAAGCTGACCAGTAGGAGACATGGCCCCTGAGGATACTACAGCATACCTCCTGATGCACTGCCCATTCTGGCGCCCCCCAAGCCCCTGAAACACATACACACTGCACAGTGCACCTGAGTACCCATCCTCATACTGCACTGCATGCCCTGATGCCACCCCTCTGCTGCACTACATACCAGGAGGTCTCCTCCATTGCACCACGGATCTGGGCACCACGTCTCACAGTAAGTTTCCCAGCCAGAGTCCCGCACTGCTCTCCTTCTCTCTCAGGTTCTTTGGTCTGTGGCCTACACCCATCTCCTGGGGCAGGGAAGGAGAAGCCAGAAGGAAAGGGAATCTGGAGATCCTGGCTGCTTCTGGATATACCATATTGCAGTGGTTCTCAACCAGGATGCCATGGCATCCCAGAATGTTTCAGGGGTGCCTCGGGATAGGTCCCACAACTGCCACCAGTGTATCTAGTTGGAACTGCCCCCATGTCTCATACAGAGCCAGACTAGGAGGGACTGCAGCATGAGTGACTAAACTACTGATATAGAATTGAAGTCCCCATCTTTCAAGAAAAATAATATATACTTTAAAGGCATTCTGATTTCAGTGAGACTATTCATGGTATGCAAAGTACACACATAATTCTTGCAAGACTGGGATTAAATTTGTCATTTCTGTATAATAGTAGGATAGGTTTCTTTGAAAAACTTAAATACATTGTGTAATGTCCATGCTATATAGAAAGTGGATGTGTTTCAAAGTTTAGTGGACTACTTCTACATTGGAAGGAACTTGAACTAATGAAGATAACAGAATTTATTTTTAATTATAAAAGTGGCCAAAAATCTGTAACTTTATTGAATCAAATTTAAGGGATCACTAACACCTTCAATTTAAAATTAAATTCCAGTACACAAGCTTAAGTCATTTAAGTTATAAGACCTCTTATGCCATTCTGTTCCAATAGTACTCTCATTAAATCTCTTTCTCCTCCCCAGTATTGCCAATCCAAATTAAAAAAAAAAAAAAAAAATCAAAAGCTAAATATAACCCCTTTTTTAAATTGCCTTCTGGCTTTCTTCAGTTTTCAAGATGTTCTCAAGCCCTGCTGTCACAAGAGCTAAAATCTTTTTTTTTTTTTTTATAAATACGAGAAAAAAAGAATGAATGCTGTGATACTTATGTAGACACTTGAAACCAAGAGTCTTTAAAGAAAGTCACTAGCTATCTTGAGAGACTCGATGAAATTGTGAAACCTGGCAAAACTGCTGTCTAGTACTGTACAAAAAAAATGATTGTATATGCAAAACAATGAAGCTGGAAATGTACAAATATACAGATTAGTCAAAGTGTTTTTCTGTTGACATGTTTCAGAAGCATCAGAATTAAAAATTGCCCTCTTAAATCAGAGTTTACTATGGCACTGAAAAATGTGAAGACCAAGTTTTCAGATGATTGGGTTTTCTACTTAAGGCACTTTAAAAAGACAACTTTCAAAAAGCATTCTGCATCAGTCCTCTGAATATCTGATCCTTCTAAGGAGCTTCATGTTGAGCCCACAGAATCTGTATATATTTTCTGAAGATATTGGTCCAGAAAAAAATTAAAGAACTATGACTGAACCTCATTCCAGCACTGGCCTTCACCATTTGTGGTAATTCAACACCCAAACTATCCATCTACTGAAGAGGCTCACCTACCTCTAAGACAGGGATGGGGAACATCAGGCCCACGGGCTGGATCTGGTCAGCTGGGGACTCCATTTCCCAGCTGCCTTTGCCCTCATGGTTTGCACTGGTCTTCATGGAGACCCCAGCCACAACTGCGTGGGAAAGCTCAGGCTGGGATTGCCATGGAAATCAGACTCCGCCATGCCAACAGCTCATGCAGCTGAGCAGCACAGAGGGCTGCTCTGGAGCTTCTAGGAATGTGGGATGGGGACAGTTTTCTCCAGAGTTGGAGTACTGCCATCTGTAGCCTGCATGCTGCGGGCAGGGGTGCTCAGGCAGGGGATTGTGGCTCTGCTCCGGCTCCTTGCGGCAGTGACAGCCTGGCCTGCCACTTGCAACAACATCAGTCCCCACAGCTGTGTGCCTGCCAGACCCGGATGGGGACTGCACGGCTGCCTGAACTTGGATATGGACACTACAGCAGAGCCACCTACACCCCTGAGCCAGCTGCCAGTGGGCCATGGTTGGCCTTCATGCGGCACTGCCCCCACTCTGCCACCTGGGCAGCTATCACCTAAAAGATGTCATCATTGTAGTGGCCCACTCTGAACTTTCAAAGTGTGTCCTCCTGGCCTCAAATGGCTAGGAGATCAGCCACCTCATTCACCCTCCAGCTGGGTCTCTGGTACCAGCCCTGGGCAGGCTCCTTTGCCTACATCCCACCACTTGCCTCACCAGCAGAGATCCTGGTGTTCCCTGTTTAAAAACTGCAAATTCTTTGATAAAAAAAAATCTGAACTCTGGTTAAAATACTAAAAATTTTCATTTTTCCATGATTAAAATGAAATACTGAGAGAGAGAGAGAGAGAGAGGGAGAGAGAGAGATCAGTTGGGCAATATTTTATTGATGTTTACAAATTTTAAAGCACTTTGGAAGTCTACCAGTGCCTTAATCATGTAATAAATAATAAAATAAATTCTATATATCTCTATACTTTGGGGTTTACATTTGGTTTTTTTTATCATAGAGAATCATAGCTCTCCCTGCTCCCTTCACTCACCAAGATGCAGGTCAGGCTGCAGCTGTTCTCACAACGGCTTTGTGGCACTAAGCAGCACTGAAATGCCAGTGCCCTGCCCATGCCTTTGCCCCTCACTACCAACCCACAGCCCTGCCAGTGCCACTCACTCCTGACCTGGAGCACCTGCCTGCCCCCCATTCACCCTCCTCACAGCAGCTCCCTCCCTGCACCAGGACATGGGTCCAGCTGGATCTGTCCCACCCACTGCTTTGTGGCTTTGAGCAGTGCCAGCCTTTGCTGTTCTGCTCCCTGCAACTGTGCCTAGGCCCCAGCGATCCCCATGCCCCTCCTGGGAAGCCCTTGACTGGGGCTCAGGGGCTGGGCTGGGCAAGCCCCTTCCCTTCCAGACCAGCCTCTCCTGCACAGGCTGCTCCAGGGGGGCAGGAGGGCTCCTAGCCCGGCTCTGGTGGCCACTCCTACCTGGAGTACCCCCCCTCACATCTCTCTCTCTCTCACACACACACACACACACACACACACACTGCTGCTGCCACACTGGCCCATCACATACACCCATAGAACCTGCTGCCACCTCAAAACCCTACCGTATCCATCATCCACCCCTGCTGCCACCTCCCCCACACTCCTTCTAGCCCATCAACCCCCGCCTCCCCAAGTGGTTCTCAGGACCAGGACTCTCCACAGGCTGGGGAAGCATGTTGCTGCATTGGTGAGGGCACAGGGCAGACCTACAGTGCATCAGCTGCCCATGTGACCACAGCTCTCACTCACCTGGCAGCCAGACATGCAGGGTGCAAAATTTGTGGGAGGGAGGTTTGTGAGGGAGTGTGACTATGGGGTTTGTGGGTGGGTATGTAGGGGGTTGTGGGTTATATGGGGAAGTGTAGGGTTTGGGGTGGGTACTTGGGTAGGTGTGTAGTGGGGTTTGTGGGCGTGGAGTTTATAGGAGGGTGTGGAGAGGTTCATGGAGGGGGTTGTGAGTGTGGGGTTTATAAGAGGGCATGGAAATGTATGTGAGTTTGTGTAGGGCCCCCCTTCATGGCACACAGCCCCCAGTGCTGGTGGCAGCAGATAGCAGTGCGCCCTTGGGGTGCTTATGGATTGCTGCAGAGACCCCCAGCAGCACATGGCTCTGCCTAAGTCCCAGAGGCTACACATGGTACAGAGCCAGCCTGTGGTTTACTCCAGAATTTTTCTTCTATTATCATGGAAAAGCACTGAAGAGTGAGGTGTTCTCTCAAAATATATTTACCAGGTTTACAGATCTCTTCTGGCATGACATTTAAAATCCTAAATTCTTGGCACTGTGAAGTTTAAGAAAATACCATTTCCTGGAAACCTACTACTTAGACCAATGGCAAGACATACCGCATCACCCTCATAGATGGGGAAAAAAGGTTGGCAAGGAATACAAATTCTACCCAAAGGATCTTTAATACGGTAGATTATATAGAACATCTTACATGAATTCAAATGACATTTTAAAGGAAATTAAGTATTAACAGAACTATGTTTTAAATCATAATCCTGTAATCAGATTACTTTTCCTTAACAATACTGCAATTCCTCCTGAATGTGAAGGAGGACTTTGAAGACTATATAATCTAATTGTACAGCTCCTACAAATTATGTAATTGTTTCTGAGAAAGATATCCATAGAAAATCATTCCACTTATGGCATACTTTATTTCAGAATGTTTTACATACATTAAGTCTCAATGCCACAGTAGAAAGATTCTATAACCATTTTAGAAACAGGAGAACTGAGGTGAGGTGATCTGAGCAAGGACCACCTTAAGGATATGAGGAGAGATGTGTGAATAAATTATTTTTTTCAGTTCTCTGGAAGTTCAAAAGGGATGGGAGGGGGGGAAGAAAATTGATTTTGAGGTCAACCCGAAGATGAAGTAACCAAAAAGTATTTGCTTTGGGTCTGTACCCGTCAGGCCTCAAACATCTGGTCTTGTGCAGCCTTGGTCCGTGCAGCCAGTAGAGGGCGTCCTATGATCTCCTGTAGGCCTGTGGGCTGCCATCTATCCCCCGAGTTGCTTCCCCCAATCTCTCCTGCCACGACTTTGAAAGTTATACCAGCGGGAGGGCCAGCCATCCTCTGTTCAGCTGCAGGGTTCAGCTGCAGCGCGGATACAGCCTGGCAGTAGTCCGTGGGGCTCCACCTCCCCTACACCCCAACCTCACACCAACCTCCAGCAGGTCGTCAGATCTTCGTGGTCATACTCCCCATGATGTTTGTCTTCCTTGGGACCCTTTGGCTCACGTGTCCCTACTATGCCCCAGGACCTGCTTCCTGAGGCAACTAACTCAATCAGCCATAGGGCTATGGAAAAAAAATCGCGCCCTCCTGGATTGAACAGTCCCTACTCAGGACTCCAGAATTTATTCCACACTCCAACAAAAAAATGAGGATCAACGAAAAATATGAGACAGTGCCATCCTGGCTATATCACCTCACCCTATCTCCCAGCCTCTCCAAAAGGGGGAAAAGCAAAGAAAAGAAAGACTAACAAAAATCAAGCATGGGAGGACCTGATCGGTCCTTTTCCCCTACCCTTATGTCAGGGTGACGGTCAACTCTTCACACCCTCTGATCCTGCTGAGGTCTGGCCCATCATGGTCAGTGCAGACCATGGCCCTTTGCCCCAAGTCATTACGGCTCTCCCTTTGCCCTGTATAACATGGGCCACTGTCATCCTTCTCCCCTGTGGGAAGTGCCCCATTTCTATTATCCTGGGGTGTCTCCCTATGTATCTGGCCACCCCTCGCATTGTGGGCTGACACCCAGCCTCTGGCTGGGGTGCATCTCAGCTTCCCTTGCTGCCCCGTTCCATCTCCGTCCAGAGGGAAAGCCTCCTTTGCCTCCTGCGTGCCTCCAATGCTCCCACCTGTGCTAGTGAGGAGAGCCTCCTCCGACTCTGCTGTCCCTCCATTGACCCTGCTTCTGTCGGTGCAGGGAGCCTCTTCTGTCTCCTCCATCTCTGCCGTACTTTGTCCCTTGTTGCAGTAGAGAGCCCCTGCTGGTTCTCACTCTCCAGGTATTCCGGGAAGCGCCCAGTGTCAGAGACTTCCCCATCTCTGCTCTGCCCTCCTCGCCATCTTCCCCAGCGGTTCCTTTTATCCCCGTCAGCTGGTGATTGCCAGTGACATCACCAGCCAGTCTCAGCTGGATAAAGGCATGGCTTATGATTTGCGTGGATTTTCTCTCTCCCTCCAGCTGCATCGCGGGTCCTGCTGCTGTCAGCGAGTAATCTCTTTAAGTTATTTTTATATCTTTTCTCTTTTCTTCGTGTGCTCCCCGCTCCAGGGCTTATTGTTTGGGGTTCTTTCCCCCCTTCTCCCCTGGGACAGGGTCAAAAGAAATTGTTTAATTATTGGACCTTTTTAATTAAAGGAACACACTTAAATGGTTAATTGCATCTTAGGCCCCTGGCAGATGTTAAACTTAAGGAGGAGGAACTGGAGCTCATACATTAGGATGTTTCCTGGCTTGTCCTTTGGAGTGTGTTGTATGATTTTGTTCTTGTCTGGCAACTAACTGGCTCCCCTTTATACATAAGGCTCCTTCTGGGATTCCTCCTGTAGGGGTCAAAAGCTCAGCATAACTTCCAGGAGCAGATCCAGGGGCAATGCAGTAGAGCTATCACATCGCCACAGCAGAACCAGAGTCTAAAATCTCAAAAAAGGTAAGTACTCCCCTGTGCTCAAAACCATGGCTCCTTCCCTTTCCTGACTGTCCATGCTGTCCCTGAGGCAAGAGAAGGGACATAATGCCCTTCCCAGTGAGCAGGCATGTTCCCCCGGGTGTTCTCTGCACCAGCCCAGGAACAGGTATTGTGGGGGGTGCAAAAATGTGCCACCTGTTGCAGCTGCAGTCTCAGGTGAGCACAGCATGGCTGAATTGTGACAGGAGCTCCCCTAACTTTGGGACAGTGCCAGCAGCAGCAGGCAGGGGAGTTGAAGTCCTCAGCTGCTCCTACTATGCCATCTGTCTGCTATGGGGTGAGGAGAGGAAGGGGGCAGAGACAGAAGGCTGGGAGTGGGGAGTATAACCCTCCTTTTTAAAATCTTGTATCCATTTCTGATAGCTTCTACATGGGAGCCGAGACGCTCTAGAAAGAAGGAAAACCAGAAAAGATACCAGATTTCTTGCCATAAAATTACTACTCTGTGCAAGTATGGGACTATTTTTTTTTTTTTTTAGTTAGATCAGACTGAGGGAGTAACTGGAAGAATATTTTAGCTTAACCCACAAAAACTCCTTCGATAGGAGTGTCCCAGGGACAGAAGTAATGGAGGATACTTACTGGCAGCACGAGACGCAGCACAAAAGGGGCAGAATGAAGACCAGCGCAGCTCATCAGCCACCTCTTTATTCAATTATGGCCAACTGATGATGTCAGCTTCAGAAGCCAGCTGGCGAAAATAAAAATGGTAGCTGATGCCGCGGAGGAGGCGGGCAGCACAGGAGAGGAGCTGCAACTACCACAGGGAGCAGAAGGGACCCTCAGAGCCTGGCAAGCAGGGGCGGATACTGGCAGTGCAAGGCAGAGCATCCCGACTGAAGCCCACATGGGACGGCGAGGGAGTGACAAGCACGCCGGCCACAGGCAGAGCTAGAGCTGTGCCCGGAGGCAGAGCTGACCCCAGGTGGGAGTGTCAGGATGACAGGGGTGAGGAGGAAGCCACGCCAGAGGAGAAGACCCCGGGAGAGCCCTGAGGGGTTTACAGTCGGAGCGGGTATCGCCGGGTTGACAGTCGGACCCGGTCCCAGCCGGGCTGACGGGCAGACAGGAGTGAATACTGGAGGTGACGGGTCAGGAATAAAGCAACCCCCCTAGCTAGAGTCTGGGGAAGGATAGCAAGGGGGCAGGGGCCGCCACATCAGGAAGTGGCTTTTTATTCTGTGTTTTGTTACTACATTTATTTAGTTACCCCATGTGAAGGAGCATAGGGGAAGAGTGCAGGTATCTCCGAAGGACGGGTCTGAGGAGAAGCCTTGGAAGGTTTACCTTTTTTTGTGTTTCCCCAAAAGAAGGGGCAGAGGCAAGGAGGGCCAAGGGGTAGACCCACACGGGCGAACGTGGCTATAGGCTATGGGCACGTAGACGCCAAGTCCAGGAGGCGTTATCCCAACAGATGGGATGAGGCCAACAGATGGATGACGCACTGAGGAGGTGTGAGGCCGAGGTGTAGGGGTGGTGGAGCCCCGTGAATGACTGCTGGGCAAACCATGGGCCACCAAGTACACTCGATGACCAATCCTGCCTAGTGGGGAACAAGAAGTACTGGCAGGCAAGAACAGGGGAGGCGACTTGAGTGGGGGGACATCTACTCAGTCTGTGACACGAGTCTGTAAGGCACTTGATGTCTACCACCAGAGTGAAGGCCACCTGAGAGCGGCTATTCAAGGCCCGGTGGTCACAAGGAGAAAATGGGTTTTTTAAGGTCCAAAAACTGAAAAGTGGCTTAAGGCCTCTTCTAAAGGCAGAGTCCCAGGAGGAGTCTCTATATTTGCAAGATAAGCCACAGTCTCTCCAGAAACCTGGGCAAAACAAAGAGTCCTTGCACTACTTGTAAGCCTGGATTCCACAGAAGGGGATTTCTGTCACACTCTGTCTACATCACAGGTGGAGTACAGTTTCCATGCTATATTTTGATGACTTTACCAACGTGGAGACAGAGGTTGGCAGACAATCCTGTTAGGGCACAATCCTAGGGAGCAAAAGAAAAATGCATATAGAATACTGTTCATCACTTATCCTGGAATTTTAAAGCCAAATTTTGGACAACAACAGTAAGTAATATGGAAGTTATGTAAATAGAACAGAAGCCAAAAGCAAAGAACCTATACAGAAAACTGAAGGGCTTGGACCAGACCCTGAGTTCTGCAGACATGCCTGAGATGCCTTCAGTATTTTCAGGAAGACAGCTGCAGCCCAAGCATCTAACTTGCGGATACCTGAGAAATCCAGAGGACTTTTTGTTAGCTGTTGTGGTAGTGATGGGTAGTCGCTTGGTGACTGAAAGATCAAATCTTTAGTCAAGTTGCTTTTAAGGTATCTGAACAGGCCATTTATTGCATCAGCACCTGCATGAGACGTATGGTACTGCATACATTTTTTTTCCTACTATAACCCTAATTATAGATTAAAAACCATAGCTGAAAAAGCATAAAGTGCATAATATCCTAGGATGCAAGAGCTAATGTTTATTCTCTTAAAATAAATAGAGTATACAAGGAACAACAGTGACATCCGGTGGATATTAAAAAATCACACATCTGCATGAGCCTGTTCAAAATGTATTGTTGCCTAAGCCGCCAACATATACAACTGACAATTATCACTAATACTTACAATGCAAAATCAAATATTGGCATTTGCAATGTATAACTAAGATTTTTAAACTGCTTACTGTTTTTAAGCTTGTATTAAAAGATGAGAAGTACCAAAGTCTGAAGTAATTTCTGATAAATATACAACCTACGTCCATTCCACCCTGAATGTGCAGATGGTTATTCAAATATCTCTATCAAAAGCTAAACAGCCTACTCCAATAATGCTATGGTAAAAATATTTTATAAATAAAATGACTTGTGAATATTTAAAATAAATAAATTACCATATTTAGATCACTATGATTACTAGGATCATCTCTTATTCAGAAATATTTGGACAGCTGCTGGATGCTACAGAAAAATGGTCTTGAATCAATTCATAACTTTAAGCATGAATTATTTCTCATCCAAAAATTTGCACTAGAAATTAGCTTTTCATCATGTCCTGTTTAAAGAGTTTCAGTCATTCAGCTGGAAGAAAGAAAAACACCAGGGACTTAAAAGCATAAACTACATAACAATGATAAATGAATAGCAAACAGTCCAAAAACAAATTATAGTTAGAAAGTTATTCACCCTAGCTACTCATTCATTAATGAAAAATACATTTGATGAACACAGATCAGTTCACAATTACTTCACTAACCAAAATGGGGTCTGAATTTGCATTGTAAGTATTTAAATCAGCTGTAATGTTTAAATATTCAAAAGCAGATAGTGTAAAGGAGAACTGGAAGAGTCGTCTCCATGATTATCTGCCTCCTGTGCCAGTCTGGCTATGCAGATTCCTTAGAAAGGAAACTTATTAGGAAAAAGATAGAGTTCAGCAGATTGCTGATGAAGGTGAAGTCAACAGTGAGCGCACGATGAAACTCTCTCAACCTTGTTCTCATGAAGAAATAGTCATGTCTCCAAACATTCTGCTTTGCAGGACATGCCTATGAATTCCTTTGAATTCAAGCATACTAGTATTTGAAATGTGGCATGAAAAGAACACATTCATTTAAAGCAAAGATTGCTCCAGTTCAAATATCTTAATAATACCTTGACTAAAGGATTGATCTTTCAACCACCAAGCAACTACCCATCACCACCATAATGGCTTTAAAAAGTGCCATCCGAATATCCCAACAATGCCTTCTCATAAATTTCATCAGGTTGCCCTGGGAGTGGCACCAATACTGTTTTGCACAGGAATACTACCTCAGATCTTCTGCAAGATAAAAAAAATGTATATCAATAATTTTGATAAACCAGTAAACAATTCAGTATCACATCTCAGGTTTATCGTTGTTCCCCTTAGTGATTCTTTTACTAGGCATTCTCTATTTTAACACCAGTCACATTGTTAAATAAAGAAAACACTTATTTTATATAGTAGTATTGTCTAAAGCCATCCTTATACCTTCTCCTCTGGTAGCACAGTCAGTCAATTTACAATCCTGACCCAGATTTAACTCTGACCTTACTCTGAGATGGAAGCAGCTTACAACTGTCACCCTGAGTGCAAAAGGTTATAAATATCTTTGAAATGCTGCAAAGCAGAAAAAACTTTTGTTTGAAAAACATTTGTGAATGTCTTTATAGGATAAGGGAGCAGTAAAGAACAAAAACAATTTTAGCTTTGTAGTTCATCTTTAAAATACTACTGCTAAACATAATATAGTCCAAGGTGCAGAGTCAGCTTTATTCTACATACACACACATAGGGCCAGATGCCCCACACTGAAAAAGAACAATCAGCACAAACCCAAAAAGAAAACATAATAGTGGCTTTAAACCACATTTATGACTCCCTAGTCCTCAAGCCACTATGTAGTAGTAAATGTTCCTTCTATGAGTCAATCATCCTGAAGAATGTTTTAATTTGTACCTCAACCACAGTGGCCTTCCAGAAGCTGCAGGGATGTCCCAGTAACTCTCTTCTTCTCTACTCACACTCCTGCACAGGTAGGCATGATGCTGGCTCTAATGCAATTTAATGGGAGAGGCAGAACTATGGAATGATGCAGCAAGATTTATCAAATAAATAAAGAAGAGTAACCATGATCTGACCTGGCTTCAGTTGTGTATCTGCTTACAGAAAGGAAGTATGAATTGCTTAAAATGAAATATATACTTACATTACATATTTGAGTTACAGTAGATTTCTCAGCCATAGCTCTCTTACAAAAGTTGCACTATAGAAAGTTAGTGCTCTACTATTTATTCTGAAAAAGGTATTTAGAATGTCTGGCTGGGGTAACTTTAAACCATTGCCTTTTAGGAATAGGCATCTACAGTGACTCCTCAGTGAATGCAATTTTTGCTGTGTTATATATTTTTAACCCATTTACAAACTCAGTAGGTGATATGCCTTGGTTAGCTTCTCTTTGTATTGAAAAATTTTTAAATTATGCCTCTCATTAAAAAGGGAAGGAGACCAACACAGCAATGTAACTTGTATTCAGGTTGCAAATATAAAGCCAGTACCTGTCAGTTCGTACCTCTACTCAAGAAGAAATATTTATATTATATATAGCAATACCATGAGGGTTAAGACTTTGTCGTGGCATTCCTTTGAATCTCTTAATTTTGGTGGCTAAAATCTTAACACTTATTTGATGAAGATTTTTTTTATTATTATTTGTAATATGAGGCTTAGGAAAAGGTTAAAAAAATGTGTAAATCTGAATTACGCTATATTTCAAATAAAAACTATACTAAACATATTATACTACAAACAGAAATCAAAAAAGCTACTTCAATAGCACAAAATGTACTTTAAAAGGACAGAGACACACTGTCCAAATAAGATATGATCATGCTTCTCTTGCTAGTATGGTATTTCTTCACAAAGCCTTCTCAGAATTTTACCAGGTTGCACTGGGAGTGGCATCAACAAAGTTTGCACTGGAATACCATCCCCATTCTTTTGCTAGAGATAAATAGGAACAATACACAAGGGGAAAAACTGCCCAGATAAAACCAAGGAAGAACCAGAAGTAATTTACCATAAAAATGTTAAGAGCCAGCATTCTACAAATCATTGTCTCAGATGCAAACATACATTATAACTGCACTTCACAATCCTTTCCTCGTCTTGCTCCAACCCCACCTCTCACACACATACACAACATACACACGTACCAAAATGAATTAAACAAAAAAAATAAGCTTTATGTCTGGTTTGCATCAAAATATTTCTGTTACAACTTTGCTACATATAAAAATGTTAGGGCTTTTACAGCATGCACAGGATAAGCGTACCTAAACCTATTTGAGTAAGGTGTTCAAATATAGTCCAGCTGTGGTCATCAATATAATGATTCTTCAGTATTAACAACTGGCATACATCTCTGGCTGTTATATCACTTGGTACTTCCAAAGCTCGGCTAGTGTCATCTTCACTGTACACTTTTATTACCTGTAAAGAAAGAAGGCAAGCTAAAATGCTGCGACTGAGACAAGAACCTAAATGCACTGGATAAAATTTAACAAGACAAAACTGGCATATTCCTCTCTGATGGCCAGATCCACATGTTCTTATACAGATGATACTGCAAAGGATGAACAGTATGATTCAAAGATCCTGTAAACTTATATAAAACAGAAAAATGTGAGAAACCAAGTCTGAGTTAGCTGACAGAAAGGTGTTTTAATCTGTAAACACAAGTCTATAGAGAAAAAAAAGATATATTTGCCATTATTTTTTATTTTTAAAGGATAACAAAAGCAAACAGTGAAAAAAACTATTATAGAAGCCAGCACCTTGAAGTTTCATTAATTTCATTGGGTCTTAGAACCTTAAAAAACCCAATGAATTTACATAATCCTAGGAAATCCAGTAAAATAACAAATCTGGAGCTCAACCTTTTATTCTTATTTCATTTCTTCTGAGCAGAGTGTTTATTCCTATTTTAAAATCTTTGAAAGAGAAAGAGGGGGAGTGAAGTGGGGGGTGGGAAGGAGAGAGAGAGAGAATATAAAAAGTTAACTCAAGTTAATTTCTATAGCCAGCATAGGGTTTCTTCCTCTGCTTTCTAGTAGCTTGGGACTATACTAAGATGGACAAATTAATATCTCACTTCTTTGGTCAAGCTCTGACACAGTGTGATATGCCTGTGGTTCAGTCACAGAAGCAGAGATACCAGGGGGAGCTTTAAATTCATTAGATGAGGAACTAGCCAAGTCAGCACAAAGTTCAGCACAGGCTAATTTACCCTACTGTGTAGGGGAGATCTACCTGGAGGATCCCTCATTTCTGGACGTTGTTCTTGATATTTACCTTAAAAGTCTTCCTTGAATTACATTTTATTTCATTGTTTCTAGATGCATTTTTATCATACTATAGTATATGTAACTCACTTGAGGATTATCAAATATTTTCATTATTTTTTTTTACCTCATTTAACTAAAAACTCTTGTGTTTAAAATAAATTTTAAACACTTCCGTACCATAAAGCAACACTATACCTCAAATATATGTCTATCTTTCATACACACACACACATATATACATACATACACACACATACATCCACACACACTTCCCCTCTCTCTCTCCCCCTCCTCTGAATCCCGTACTACTAACCCAGTGAAAAGCTCACTGTGGAGTTCCCAAACTAGAAGTTCTGAAGTCTAAACTGGGCCTAAGTAGAACTCGCATTGGTTAAGGGATTAACAGGCAGAAGAAGTTAAGTCTCTTCCATTCAAGAGCATTGATGGATGGCCAGAAAGCTGGCAGAAAACCCTAGCCCTTATACTTGCTGCCAGTTCTCCTCTCACTACAGGGTACAAATACCACTCTTAGGAGCTATAGAAAACACTAAGACTAAGGACAGAAGTTGCCTATAAACCAGGCTAAGCGATGAGAAACTAGTTTAAACCTGTAAAAGAACAGAAGTTCAGTGCACATAAACTGCTTTCAAAATGGCTGAAACTGGTTTAAGATGAACCTGGTTGAATATAGTATCAGACTTAACTGATTTTGGTTAAATCAGTTTATTGAACCTCTGTCCTAGATCCCTTCCAGATTCAAGTTAACTCCCAGCATCCCAGGATGCTTTGCAGATCTGGGATATGTTGGCTACTCCAACAGAGCAAGGCTGGCCCCACCCCCAGCTGTCACAGAGATGAGGCACTAAAGCCTCAGCTCCCCAGCCTGCTTCTCGCCTGGGCCAGTCAGCCCAGCAGGAAGAGGGACAGGGGAATGGACACCCAGGCCCACCTAGCTCCAGGCTGTACAAAAAGGGAGGAAAAGCCACTGTGGTGTGGAATTTTTTTTGCTCCCCTTGTAGCCCAGCACATTGGGCAGGGATCAGCTTAGCCCCACCCTCTCCCCAGTCTCCAACTCCTAGAGGGGGACAACATACCACTACAGGGTATCAGGGAGAAGGACTCCTTGTGTCAGGGAGAAGGAAGCCTCCTCCCAGGACCTTTCTGCCAGGTTGTTGATGAAAACCCAGCCAAGGTAGGCAAAGCCAAACAGCCACCAGTGCCACAGCTGTAGTTGTGCACCTCAACCTCCTCACTAAGGCCTTCCCAATTATTTGCTAGATACACCAGTGGGCCTAGGGATATACCCAGGGCTTTGAAAGCATCATGACACCAGGGCTGAGCCTCCAGGCAGGTCTTGGCCCAAGTGTCCAGGAGAAACGTGTCACTTTTGTGCCAGTCGATACAGAGTTGGAGAAGGCATGCTCATAGACCCGCTAACACAATCAGGAACTGGATATCGCTCTCTTTACTCACGGAAATAGTCACATAATTGACATATGCTTTCACCTTAACTGGGGGTAGGGGAGCGTGACTGGGACTGCAACCAATGGGAGGCCAAGTCTGTCAGGTATGTGGAGCATTGGTTCAATGGCTAAAGACACAGGGCATTTTTGAGAGCGAGCAACCCTGGTGGATGCCCCTGAATGTTAGGAACAGGCTACATAGCACTCTTTTCACCTTCAGAGGCTAAAGGTGTCTTGCTACAGAGCCAGATGATCAAAGTGACACTGCACCCAACTTCATGACAGAGGGCAGGGTACCCAGGATTTAAGTATGCATACTCTACAAGCTTGTACTGGAGGTATAAGCGCACATCCAAGGGAAGCATGCAGGACAGGCAGTTAAGGCTGCTACCAACAGAGTTAAGTTTAAAAATACACCTTGGATTTTTATCGCTTCCACTTGCATTTTTATTATTCCAAATTTCTAATCCCTGATAAAAAAAGGGAATATGGTACATCTCCATGTTTAAATGATTTCTAGGTGAATACCTGCTTTCCCAAACATAATAGGAGCTTGAAACAACCTAGCATAGAGGATGCCAAGATCATGCTCAGCAGTTCAGAATATGAACATATTACTCATTGATATTATTTTAGTACTTCATAGTTTCATAGTTGGTAGGGTCGGAAGGGACCTGAGCAGATCATCAAATCCGACCCCCTGCCATGGCAGGAAAGAGTACTGGGGTCAAACGACCCCAGCAAGGTGTACATCCAGCCTCCTCTTAAAGACCCCCAGGGTAGGAGCCAGCACCACTTCACTTGGAAGTTGGTTCCAGATCCTAGCTGCCCTGACCGTGAAGTAGCACCTCCTGATGTTCAGTCTGAATTTACCCTCTGCCAGCTTGTGACTGTTATTTCTAGTCACTCCTGGTAGTGCTCGGGGAAACAGGGACTCCCCCAATGCCTGCTGGTCCCCTTTGACTAGTTTGTAACAGGCCACTAGATCCCCCCTCAGCCTTCGCTTGCAGAGGCTGAATAGGTTCAGGTCCCATAGCCTCTCCTCGTAGGGCCTGCCCTGCTGCCCCCGATCATGTGAGTGGCCTCTTCTGGACCTTTCCATGTTGTCCACATCCCTCTTGAAGTGCAGCACCCAGAATTGGATGCAGTACTCCAGCTGCAGCCTGACCAGTGCCGCACAGAGGAAGAGGATCACCTCCTTGGACCTGCTCACGATGCATCTGTGGATGCATAATAAGGTGCGGCTGGCCTTCCTGACTGCATCCCCACGTTCATCTTGGCATCAATGATGACTCCAAGATCCTTTTCTGCCTCTGCACTGATAAGAAGGGAGTTCCCCAGCCTGTAGGTATGCTGCTGGTTCTTTCTCCCCAGGGGCAGCACCTTGCCCTTGTCAGTGTTGAATCCCATCCTGTTCTCATCCACCCACCCCTGTAACCTGTCTAGGTCTGATTGTAGCCTATTCCTTCCTTTTAGCATGTCCACATCCCCCCACATCTTAGTGTCAGCAGCAAATTTGAATGAGGTGCTTTTTACCCCTTTGTCCAAGTCACTGATGAAGATGTTGAACAGTGCGGGCCCAAGGACCAAGCCCCGCAGAACCCCACTGCCCACGTCCCTCCAGAATGAAAATGACCCATCCACTGTCACTCTCTGGGTGCAGCCCTCCAGCTAGTTGGCGACCCATTTGACTGTGTTGGTGGCAACACCACAGTCCCCCAGTTTTTTAATGAGAACGGGATGAGAGACAGTGTCGACACTTAAAATGATTCCTTATTCATGACTTGCAGGAAGCCTGTAAGATTCATCAACATTACAGCCACAGGAAATTAAAGTTAAAACTGAAATTATTAGGGAAAGGGCAAAGTTTGATGCTGCCTACAGCACAGTACTTGCTCAGGTTGTTTCCTAGAAATATTGGGAACCACTGACCTAAAGACTTCAACCAGGATTGGTGAAACACCATTAGGTGTAGTCTCAGAGCTTATAATCTAAACAGTTAAACGAGAGGCACAAAGAAATGAAATAACTTACCCACAGTCAAAGAACAGGCCAGTAATAAAACCACAAGGACATTGCCAGACTGCACTCTGCACTTAGTTTTCTCCAGTTACAAAATTTGGATGCTGGACATTTCATTTTATATCAAGAACACGTACAGTGTACACTGAGGCCCTTAATGGAGGATTTTGTTACAAAAATTCTTTTGAAAAGGGTTAAGAGTTGCAGGGCAGATGATGAGGCTCTTACTGCTGAAGAAACAGAAACAGGCTTTTGAAAATGCTGAAGACAGCAACACAAGTCATGATAATGAGTAGCCTGCAGCCATTTGACTTGGGGAGAGAGATGCCTTGGAGGTGGCCTTGGACTAGAGCAGTACAGCTGAAACAAAATAAAATAAAAAGCCCCCAGATAGAGTTTCTGTTCTTTTCAAGTCTCCTTGCTTGGCTTCCCAAGTGTAAATGAATAAATCCCACCTGAGTCTAAGACAGCTAGTCATCTCCTGCTCACAGCTATGACACTAGCTACCTTATAAACCACAGGAATTCTGTTGCAAATACAACTGACAACCTTGAGCCTAAGAGAGATTTCTGAACTTCTGCTTCAATTTTACCAAAAAAAAAAAAAAGCATGCTAGTGACCTCTAGTTTTCCATTTTCATTAGGAAATGTGTAGAATACATCTTTCTGGGATTAATGATTTTAGGTAATTCCACAGGAAGAATCCAAGGCTAGAATAATATAGTAACCCAAACTAGAATGTTATAGAATCACTATCTAAGCCCATGGGTTGTTAAGAGTGGAACTACCTGAAAGAGCATGGATTGAGACTGCTCCTCCATTTTCCTTAGAATTCAGAGCTACAATTCCCTCTCCTGCAAGCAGCATGGAAAAGGAAGTCCTTCATGTGTGAAAGGAGGGCTAAAGAGATGGCTGTACTGACAGTTTACAACTGCAAAGTAGCTAGCGTACATCCTGTGTAGCCAGGATGATTACGTGAATCAGAGCCCAGCTCCTTTTGTTTCTGCTCTTGCTAACACC
Organism: Crocodylus siamensis; assembly: GCF_052110815.1. Taxonomy (NCBI): domain Eukaryota; kingdom Metazoa; phylum Chordata; order Crocodylia; family Crocodylidae; genus Crocodylus; species Crocodylus siamensis. Next base: position 210,371,631 of record NC_143398.1, on the reverse strand, counting down.
ATCAAGTTACCAGACGTCTTTTCCTCTGTCCATTTTTTTTCCTTTCTGAAAACTTACCCTTATACATAACACAGGGAGAGACTGAGTCATGAAATCTAACTGTCGGCATCATCGTTGTACAAATCCTTTTCATGAACTTATCAAGCTCCATCTTATTCAAAATTTGTTCCAGAATCACACACATTCAAATAATCTGGCAGAATTTTCCCAGATTTGCTTTCCTGTTAGAAAAATTTACCCAGAGAACCCTGAACAGACATTTGAATGCTGAGCTACTGAAGAGTAGTGAGCTTGCAGTGCTGCCCTTGTGCCCATATCTCAGCGTGCTCTGTGGGTTCACCTAGTCTACCTGAAGACGATGGCAGCAGCACACAAGGCAGCCCTGATTGGCTGACCCAGACTGCTCAAGTTCAACCTGTGTCTACCTGCAGTAGTGTGGGGACTGTGAATGGGGAGTGTTTTGCTGGAGCTCAGTAGAGTCCAGCACATCGAGATATATCACCTGCCTTAGGGAAGCTGAAGCAAAGCACCCTAGGAAGCTACAGGACTGTACTGTGGCTTCTCTCAAAAGAAAACATGTACAGACATTCAGTCTCCCAGGAGAAACTCTCCCAAGAACCACTTAACTCTGGTTGCTCTTGAGTTATTTTTCTCCTGGATCACCCATTTTCACTTTGGGAGAAAAACTCTGAACATCCATATGCTCATGGTTTCTCCTGGGAAAACTGTGACTCTTCCCTTGTCTCATCCAGCCTGCCACCTGGCCAATCTCTGCCTGTGGCAGAAGTGGCTAAAAAGTAGAGGTTCACTGATATATCAGTCCATATTGGATAGACACCAATAAAAGGAAAAAAATTGATATTATTGGCAATCGGAGTTTTTGGCTGGTGTAGGTGATGATGTCACTGATAAATGCCATGTGCATGTCTGCAGCAGCATGCATGCGCACGGCCTGAAATGCAGCCTGGCAGCTTGGAAACCAGCATCTGGCTGATACGTCTGTCGGGGAAAGGAGTATAGGAAGGGCAGATCAATGCCACCATGGTGAGCGAAGGAGTGGGCAGGGCGCAGGAGGTTTGTCCTGGGGGCATGGCCCCCCGCCACTGCACATGCCTCCAGGGGAGGCATGGGGACATGTGACCCCACATTTGTGGGTGGGGCAAGGGCAGGTTGCCTGCTGCAGGCTTGAGACCAGGGGCCATGCCAGAGCTGCATCTGAGGTAGGCCTGGGCAGAGTGCATGGTGGTAGTGCTGGAAGGGGGGGCTATGAGGTGGGCTACAGCCATCCCAAAATTCACCACTGCCTCTCCCAGCCACCCCTCCCAGTGCCACATCTGCCTGCCCCACCCCAACCCTGCCTACACTGAGCACAGCCCCAGCCCAGTACCACCCCACTGAGAAAAGGCTGGCACAACCCCTAGCCCCAAGCCCACAGTGGGCAGCCCACCCTCACCCCATACACAAATCTGGAGGCACATGCCCCCATGCCTTCCCCAGGGGTGTGCCCAGCAGAAGGGAGCCACCCTCCTCTCCCCGCCCCCAATGCCCCCAGACAAGCTGCCCACAGCTCCATCCCTGACCCCACCCCCTGCCCTGGCTGGGCAGCATCTACTCCTGCCCCAGCCCCATCCCTCCCTCACTGTGGGGGCCTCAATCTATCCCCCCCCCACACACACCCCTTCCCTCCCCCATGTCCCTCCCCTGCCCCCCACCAGACTTACCAGCCAGACACTGCTCTCGAAGCTGTCAGGGTGCATATCTGCCATCAGATTGGTATTGGCCGACATGGCCGGCTGATAATCAGTCATCTGTATTGGCCAGAAAAGTCTTTATCGGTGCACCCCTACTAATAAATGAAACTCTCGGGTTTGTTGCAGGAGTTTTGAAATCCTATGGAAATCAACCTTGAACACCCAAGTCTTACTGGCATTTCCTCTGGACTGAAGTCATGTTCAGAAGACACAGTATGTAAACATTATACAAACAAACTGAAGATAGCCCCTGCCCTCAAGTTTAAAATCTAATCCATTTGATATTTGGTCTAAAACTACAAAGAGATGTAAAAGTATCTTGCAATGAATTCTTAAAGTTCTTAAACAGCTAACTACAGATTACAGACAAATCTTCGATGCTTAAAACTCACCTAAAATTTTTAGGCACCTAAATCAAAACAACCTAACTTTCAGTAGGTGCTAAGTGTCTCTAAACACTGATTGAAGAGAATGGATGATCAGCCCCTCTGAAAACCAGGTCACTGGTTATTTATATGGATTTGGGTACCTTAGTTCATCACTTCCATATATATCTCCTTCCATGAATAAAACATTGCACATTTTGTTCTTGTATTAGAATTTCAGTCACACATATGTAAAATACATAATTATCATATGCAAGAATCAGCCTTGAAGAGTCCAACTCTCCAGGGGCCTTTTCACCCACTGGGACCTGCTTAAGGATCATGCAAGATTCTGGGAACCTTTTACATTTAGAGTTCACTAATAGGCTATTTGCCTGGAGTATTTGATCTCCAGTTCCCAAGAGGGTAATGGAATTTGTAGTGTATTTGTACTACAAAGGAGGCACTTAGAATTTCTACCTTTTTGAAACATTTTTACACCTTCCAGCAGTATTTCTCATTGCCATCTCAGGGAAATCCATTAGAAATAAGAAAGTTTTGCAAAATGATAGAAATGGTTAAGGACACCCAGTTATTTAGACATGGCTACTGACTAGTCCTTGGCCAAAGAATAGTTTCCATCACTAAGCAGAACCCCAGGACATGGTAGAATGCCACTTTAAACAGTTTAATGACTTTTTCCACAATTCTTCCTTTAATTTTTTTCATGCCGTAGTTAAAAGCCAACATCTAAATGTTTGCCTAGAGCAGTTCAAGAGAAGACTCTTCCAAGCCACAAAGACAATATCATACCATCATTTTTTTTAAAAAGAAAAGAAAGAAAAAAGTGGCATGACAGATTTCTAGCTATGTTTCCAAAGATATGCAACCCATTACCAGATTGAAACCTAATGATGTTTAACACCAAGAAATAGGAAGTGCTCCATCTGGGGAGAAGTAACCCACAACATACTTACAGGCCCACTTTACTAGCCAGCACCACAACCAAAAGAGACCTGGGGGTCATGATCGACCATAAAATGAACATGAGCCACCGGTGCAACGTGACAGCTGGCAAAGCGAACACCACTCTGGCATGCATCAACCAATGCATCATAAGCAAGACAAGGGATGTCATCCCTCCGCTGTACTCAGCATTGGAGAGGCCGCAGCTGGAATACTGCATCCAGTTCTGGGTGTCACAGGTCAAGAGGGATGTGGAGAATCTGGAAAGAGTCCAAATAAGGCCCACATGAATGATTAGAGGTCTGAAGACCAAATCATATGAGGAGAGGCTAAGGGACATGGGACTGTTCAGCCTTGGTAAAGAAAAGACTCAGGGGGAACTTGGTGGCAGCCTTTAAGAATATAAGGGGCAAACATCAGGGATTGGAGAACACCAGTTCACCAAGGCACCCCAAGGGAAGGAATAATGGTCATAAACTGATAGATCACTTCAGATTAGGCATTGGGAAAAACTTCTTTACAGTTCCTGTGGGACAGACTGCCCCCAGAAGTGGTATAGTCACCTTCCCTGGGAATTTTCAAAACCAGGCTAAGTAATTAAAACTATTAGATAAGGGTACTAGAACAAATGAAAGCAAGCCCCCAGAACTGCATAACACATACTCAAGATTACTGGGTAAACTTACAGATATGTGAAATGGTGGTAAAAATATGCCACCTCTTCTTAACATAAGCTGCTATACCTGAACATAGTAAATGTTGTACCTTTTAAAAAAAAGAATAAAACTTAGAAATGATCTGGTGCATTGCAGTAAACTTCTAAAATCAGGAAAACTGGATGAAGCCATAAATAGTACAGAACTACTAAACACTGATATGACTGCTATGATAGGGACGGAGTACCTCATCCCACTAGTATAAAACCAAAGTTATCTTGTACTGCCATATATGCTCTTTGACCTATTCTCTCAACTAGGAACTCATCTAATTCTCTTTCCAAAAATCCATAGAGAATTCCTATGTAACTAGCAAAACAAAAACTCAAGTTGTTGTGTGAGCAAAAAATACAAACAAACTAAACCTCTAAAAAAGGTTTTGGTTCAAATGAAAAAAATGAATCATTAGATTTCATTCTAATTTTTATAAAAAAGTAAATGGAAAGAAAAGATATTTTCAACATTACTCCCCTTCACTGAATGGAGGGAAAAAAGAAGTGACCTTATTACTCATGAAAAAAGTTAAATGGATAGAGAAGAAAATGTTATTACATCTCCATTACTAATCCTGTAATTCAGTATCCTATATATGCACTGTTTCTATACTTCCTTCCTATAAATCTTTATAATCTTACCACATATACTCAATTAGAAGACAAGGCTTTTCTACCGCATTTAACATGAGGGAAACAGCCTCTCATTTTACAATCAAGCATGAGGCAGCAAGGAGATGCTTCAGCCACAACTGCTGCATGCTCCATCACTTCTCCCCCACAGCCCTCATTCCCCCTTCCACCCCCTGCTACCCCACACATACCTCTCTCCCCCTCTGCCATACTCTTTACCTTTGCTTCATTCTGGCAGGCTCTGTTCCTGCTGCAGCCTGGGACATGGTATATGGCTTCAGCCTGGCCCCCTGCCAGTGGCACAGACCCTGCACCAGTGCTCCAGGCTGGCCTTGTGGCAGCTCCATGCCACTGCTGCTGCAGCCTGGGCTGGGCTGGGCTGGGCTGGGCTATTGCAGCTTTGCGCCACTGCTACAGAGCTGGGCTGATTCCATGCTCCGTGCCCCAGGCTGCAGCAGAGATGGAGCCTCTGGCACAGAGCAAAAGTAAGGGGGGTGGACAGGTGGGTAGAGGGACAGGTCAGGGGAAAGAAACTTTGTGGCGGGGCAGGGGACCTGAGGCTTGTGGGGGACAGAAACAGTGTGTGGGGGGAACAGGGGAAGGGGGAACTGGGGCAGCCTGAGGCTGTGGGGGAGTGGGGAAAGCAGGCATAAAGAGGGCAGATAGCAAGGGGCTTGCCCCACCACCTCAACACTACCTGCCCCACCACTGCCTGCCTCATTAATGCCCCCCACCTGTCCACTCTATTGCCTCTCCCACTGTCTCCCACCACCTGCTCCATTACTGCTCCCCTCATCACCTCCCTCCCCACTATCTGCAGTAGTGGAGGGGGAGATGGACAAATTTAAGATGATCCTCCAATAATTAGGTTCCATACATGGACAATTATAATATATTTATAATTTTTTCCTTGTGTAGAATCTAATAATTGAGGGGTCATCTTGTATTTGGACATACCAGTATACTTAATATACAGTATATTTAATATACTGATACAGATTTATACTTCAAAACAAACAGGAGCAACAACTAAAAGACATGCACTACATATATGTTATGGATATGAAAAATACCTGGTTATTCTACAGGATTTCAGTGGGGGAAATGAATCTAAAAGGATTTCTGGGGGGGGGGGATCGGAGGTGAGGGCATGTCAATCTATGGGAGTCAAAGTGTCTGAGAGATCTTATGTTATTCAAACAATTCATCAAGCAGGTATCTCCTGAAAGGGGACAAGGTCAAAATATAAAAAGAAGCTTGTTTCTTCCCCTTAACTAGAGTTATGTTAAAAAGGATCAATGTACAAAAAGAAGTCACATATGAAAACAGGGGGAAGAAAAGAATTTCAAGATAAATAATGCGAGTGTTGGCTTTATTTTTTGCTTTTTTGTATGTGATGAACTTAAGGGCAGAAAAGTTATCAGCCTTACATTTGAATTGCTTGTTTCCACTTATGTCATAAATGTCAACATTATTAAAATGGAGCTTTTCAGCTCTAACCATGCAGTTTGCCCAACACATCCCTCGCCTGTCGGAGATAAATAGAATTCTGTGTTCCAGCACTCCAGAAAGCAAATCTGTTATTGCCACATTTTGCTGCATTCAGTAGTGCTGAACAAATACCATCCATGTAACAGAAACACCTTGTTTCTACCAGCTTTTTCTCAATATATTGTTACTTTGGAATGGAATATACACTTGCAGAAGCTCGGTGGCATCTGGTTTATAGTTGTATTGCTTTAAAACAAACAAACAAACAAAAAAACCCCCTAATGTTTCCCCCCTCAATATTTTTTTAACTGGTTCAGTAGAATTGTTTCACATAGAAAACCTGGGGTGAAGCATACCACACAGCTTCAAGAATTAGATGCCACTTTATCCTGATGGAGATCACTGCAGAAGGAAAGGGGAAGTTACCATCTGAGAAATCTTTAGACTTCAGATAAAGATGACACACATTTTTAATGCTTCCTTTGTTGAATTTCTGGATCAGAAACAGAGATGTTCCACAGCAGCTGTGATAAAGTCTATAGAGCCTATTTTACCAGAGTTAATAACAGTTGCTGTTGACTGCCAACACAGTTTGTCAGTTGGCAGACACTTGGAACTGTTCGGAGCAAGTGCAATCTGAGAGAACAGTCCATCTCTAGCTAGATATCTGCCTACTTATTTTCTAGTTTTATCAATTTTGTTTAATGTACAATACAGTGTTGTGAACCCAAAAAATCTGAAAAAGAACTACTCAGCAACAGAATAAATGAGTCTACCCAAGCTAGAAAAATCTTCAAGAAGACCTGTCCCTTTGCCTTCCATTGATTACATGTTTATTTACAGAATATCCCTCCATCATGGAGAAGTCAGCAAGTCAGAAATTCTTTTTAAGCAGACAGTGGAAAAATACTAAAATAAATATGTACACTTAGAAAAGTTTACCATCACCACTTTCCTTAGAAAGAAGTGCAATATGTAGACAGAATTTTCTTAAATGATACAAGGAAATTTAAAAATTCACAGCAAACTACTCAGTTTTAAGTCATCTTAGATTCAGACTATCATCACAGAACATTGTGTTGGGAGATTCTTTTTTCTTGACCTTGTACAAGGCATATTCCACCCAAGAATACATTATTTGCATTGTGGTCATGTCTACAGGTCCTATTGAGCTCAATGCTGTAGTTTAAAAAACAACAGAAAACAAAACAAAAAAAATACCTAGAAAGGTACTCACTGACTTGAAAATACTCCCCACTAACTTGAAGCAAAACACGAATGACTATAACAAAACAATGGAAGAGGAAGGAGGAGAAGGATTCTTGTTTGTAGAGGCTACATAAACATTTGTCTGGATAGTATGCATACTGCATCCTGTATTTGTGCATGGGGTTGAACTATATGACACTTGAGGTCCCTTCCAACCCTATGATTCTGTATAATATCATGTACTTAGGTAGACAATATAGATAATTGGATGGTTCTAGGTCAAGCTGTTGTTCTTAACCTGATAAAAATAGAAGCAGTTATCCTGCACTGTCGTTCAGCCAAGCCATCAGGTCTTAGTTAATCTCTTAAAAAGTAGGAGGGAAGGAATTCCCTGCCAAAGATACAGAAAGCATGACAGTGTTTATGGGAGCATGTACAAAGACGTATTTGGGGTCATGGGTACAGTTGAGTAATAAGTGAGCAGCAAAGATGGGTAGAGTTGTGAAGGGCCTTGAATGAGGACGATTTAATAATTTCATTCAGCAAAAAGAGGTGGGGAGTTGCAGACGATTTGAAAGAGGAAAGGACATTCTCAGGGCACCAGACAAGAAAGCTGAACCTAGAATGAAATGGAGTGGGAGTAATGTCGGTGTCAAGGAGACCAGAAAAATATATATTTTATGTGATCAAGCCATAAGATGAGGACCTAAATATGAATTTTAGTGGTTTTAAAAGAAAAAAGTTAAATTTCAGAATTTTTATGGAAGAAGCAAGATGATTTGAATACAGCATGAATGTGCAGGGCAAGAACTAGAAAGTCAGAGATGATCCTCAAGTGATATATTTTCATGACAAGGGTAGACAAAATGCTCTAAGTAAAGAGGAAGGCAGAGAGAGAGAATGAAATACAGTTAAACAGAAAAAATCATGAGTGGAAGAGACAGGAGAGTTATAGGCCTAAAGACAGAGAAAGATGTGCATCTACACAAGAATAAAGAAAAAAAAGATTAATTATTCCAAGAGGTGCATGGAGGTCAAAAAGAGAGAAAGGATTGGGTACACAGCCTGGGATTTGGCCTTTACACACTTGGAGAAAGCTGTTTCAGCAAATCCCATACTGGAGGGCATTCAGACTGAAACTAAAAAACAGTCATGGCATTAAAAGGGAAGAGGACGGTACAGCGGAGTTCAATTAGGACTTAAGCTATGACTGTAAGAATGGAGGTGCCCAGAAACAGAGAATTTTGTAGTAAATGTCTAGAAGTAGCTGCCTCGGCAGGTTTCATCCAAAGAAACTTGGAAAGAAACTTGGAAATAAAGCAGAATTGGTAGGAAAGTCATCTAGTCCAAGCCTCTACTCAAAGCAGGATCATCCCTGTCTAAACCATACATCTAACCTGCTCTTAAAAACTTGCAAGAATAGAGATTCCACCACATCTCCAGGTAAATCTGTTCCAATGCTTAACCACACTCATAGTGAAAAAGGAAGAAGCAAAAAAGTTATTAAATGCTTCAGCCGTCCCTGTATTATCCATTATTAGATTATTAAACAATTACTTCTATTCAAACCTTAGAGTTAGCTTATCTTAATTTTCCAGTTACTTGTTAATGTATTGAAGTAATTTATAAGCTGCATATAAGATGTTAGAAACAGGAATATATTACTTTTAGCATAAAAGGCATATAAACAATCCCTTATGTGAAATTTGTATACTTACCTCTTTAACTAGACAAAATCATAAAGTATATTCAGTAAAAGATTTACTCCCAGTAGAAAGAACTATTAAGCAGTGCCTCTTGCTACTTTTCAAGGCTAGATAACACAGTCTGAAGGTCAAGTTCTGACTTATTGGAAACCTAATTTATTCAAGAGAAGACTAAAGTACCAGGGCTAGGAAACGGCCAAGCACTTTCCTCAATTGATGAGAAATCAGCTTTTTTTTCAAAAGGATTCCTGCCATAAGAAAAGGATTACGAGTAGAGAAGGGCACTAAACACTGCCAATTTCCTTGGTTACTCTGTGAAGAATGTTAGATGTTCAAAGAAAAAGTCAAGAGGAAACTGAAAAAATATATATCAAAGGTCTGTTCAGGAATTGAATAGGGACAGGGGTTGGAGTGCAACATTAATTGTGCCATTAAACCTTGTCAAGCTACAGATGGTAAGTAGTAAAGAATAAATGTATTAACTACTGAGATTTCAAGGTTTGCAAAAAAACGACCCATTGATGACCTTACATGCTTCTCTCCCTCTCACATGAGTGCATGCGCGTGCATGTACACACACACTTCATGACAGACATGTAGCATTTTGTGTTCATGCTATAAAACCACCGAGAATTGCATAACTAATATAATGTGAAAAACTATGGAAACTGTAATGCCCTGAGTGCAAAGTGTGGAGTGGCAAAACTAAATATTAGACACCCAAGAAAAACACTTGACATACATGTTAGAAAAAGAGACCAGGTTTAATAGAGCCAATTAAAAAAGAGGTTTAATCATTTCAATGAATGTCAGAAGATTGAAGGAAAAACACAGTATCCTCTCCTACTATCAAATGCAGTTTTGTTTTTATAATTGCTGCTTTTAAATGATTAAGATGACTAGGTCATTTCTGGCTATCGTAGGGTTCTCCCTTAAGGTCCCCAGCTGGCTTTAAGTAAAAGGACTTATTTAACCATAGTCAGATAAGAAAATCACCAGCAACAGGATTCTACAGTGAGTAAGTCCTGGGGAGAAATTAAACAATCCTGTATCATGACTTCCTTCCCTCAAGGAGAATCTACCACATCTCTCACACAGGAAGAGAAACAGAAGCCTGTTCAGCTTCCTGATCAGCTGAACTTTTAATTGCAAGTACAGTATGAGTGAACCTCCAATAGCTTATAAGCCTTTTTCTAGTCAGTGTAGGGCTTGTATACCCCTCAAACAATTACATTTCTGAAATAAGTATAATAAGCACTGCTATTTGTAAAAAAAATAACTTTTTAAAGAATTTTTACATGCATGTCAAGCAATTTCTCTCCTTGCCCAAAGTATGGCCATCTCTGCAGCAAGGCTATGAACTTGCCTCTCACCAATCGATATATCTGTATCTATAATACGAAGCGTGTGTGCATGTATGTTCACTTATAACTTGAGAATGACCGGTCCTATCTACTCTAAACCTTTGAAAATCACTGAATATCAGCAGAAGAAAATTATAAGCAGGTTATTTTTCACTTGACCCTTTTTGGGTTTTCCATTGACTGGGATTACTTCGCTTCTCAGATAACAAACTGGTACCACCACATTTTGGATACAGTGCATGCAGTTCAATTATCATTACTATATTGATACTTGCCTTTTTTACGTTCCACGTTAAATGTTACATATTGCCACAGTACAGGGTCTCCAAGGATGACCGTGATACACCTAGGGCTCCATGACTGTACCAACATTGCCCTGGTTTGCCTTCTAATCTCGCCTGCCACATCATAATTTGGGAGGCTGCCCACAAGTTTGTGTGTGGTCACAGTCCTGTTGAAACCCACTAGACCCTGAAGATTCTTGTACCCCATGCTGGGTCCCACTCCAAGTCAGTGCCTCATGGGACACCTTAGGCCTTACGGGCTAAATGCATGGCTCCAAAACCTCCCCTTTACCATGCCCCATGCCTCGTGGATGATATATGAAAATTGTTCCCTCTGCTGGGGTCTCAGCCTCCATCCCCGTTATGTAGCTAAACCTTTCTAGCCTAGCTCCACTGTGTTAGGTTCGGCTTTGAGACACTAGCTTTAATTAATCTCCTCCCATCACTGGCTTCTCTGTCCCCTGCAGCTGCACCTTTCTGGTGCTTAGCTCTCTGGCCCCTGCAGCTGTGCCCCTTTGGTGCTGGGGTCTACACAATTGTGCACCCCCCCCTTCTGGACACTAATGAGGCCACCACACCCCCTTATAGCCTCATCCCTAAACCACCAGCGCAAATGACAACATAAACATAAGCTCCTGTATAACAATAACAATGGCAGCACCACTCTATCCCTTTAAGAAGACAAACTTCTCCCCAAGTATTGTGTGCCTCCTAGCTCCTTATGAGCTCCTAGACCCCTATTAGTCTTACAGGTAGCAAATCAGGCAACCAAAGTCTCTGAGTAATTTCGTGGAGAAGCTTTCTCCTGGCGACTGCCACAGAATTAACCTCTGCCGACCCCAGGCCTGGGGCTTATATGTGCCCAGGGCCCTGCCTCCTTTTAGTCAGCTGACCGGGTGCAGGTGCCAGCTAATTCTCTCATTGGCCTGCTGACATGGTGACCTGCAGCTGTGGAGCTCCATCTCACAGGGCTCTCTAGCCAGGCTGCTTCTGCCCTTAAAGGAGCAGACACACCTTAGTGCCTGCAACAAATATGATATAATATGTTCTTCAAAAATGAACAATAGTTTTGATCTAATATGTTGTACTAAGTTCTTTGAAAATAAACAAACACTGCAATTACAAAAATAACAACCCAGGCAAAGAACAGGTACTTCAGCTAGTCAATCGTAAGTGGTCTCTTTGGAATATCATATTAAATGTCTCCCTTTCATCTTTAAATTTAAGCTTTGATTAAATTGTATTCTCCTGCCTCCCAAACACTCTTTAATGCTACTCTTTGTCACTCAGGCTTACAACATGCAAATCTTGGTGCTTGCTTCTCGTAGTCATCTCTAGGATCTGAGCTATCGTTCGAAATCCTGAATTGTCCTCCTGATTATCATTTGTCTTGGTTATTACTACCACCTGATTTAATGATTAACCTCAATAAACTATTATTTCCAATAAGTATAAAAAAGCCCACATCCAGTACTAAAACAAATTCTTCATCATTCTTCTGACCATAACAATACTATTGCTGAAACCTTTATAGTCTATCCCAGCCTGTCTTTCACCATATCAAAAACAAGCTTCTTGTCCTTATCTTCAAGTTCTTTCATACTTATGCGAATTCCATTTTTTATATTACACAGCATAGCTTAAATTATCGCTTACATGCGCAATGGAAAATTCAACATGCTCATTCAAGTTTTGGAATCACATACACAGTTAAAAATCTGTAGACCGTGGCACATTAAAAAGACTTAAAAGAATTTAAAATTCAATCACAGATGCCTTCCAGCTAAGACCAGTTGCATCTGCTTTTCAAATAAGCATGACAAGCAACAGCCAGTGCTGGCAACAAGCAGTGACCATAATGCAAAAAGATAGTTTGGAAGAGAGAGAGAGTATTCAAAGTCTCACCTGTACGGTTCTCCAGGCATTTTGCATTGCAATGTGTACAGAATTTTCCCCAGAAAGCTTATATTCTAAATAAGACATTGACACAAATGTCAAAAACACCTACCATACTGTGATAGACTAGAAGGCAGTATAACAAGGACAAAATGGTACTATTTGAACCAAACTAAAGCTGGAAGGCTTATAAGCATGCTGTGAAGCCAGTTCCCAAAACTGTTTCATAATTGCTATGTTTTCTGGACAATAGTTTTTCGGGATCCTGTACTAGAGCCAGAGTCAGAATTTCCAGGACCAAGGCAGGCCATGTGCAGCAATTCCTATAGTAGTCACAGTGGCCAATATTAATGTGGATGTACTTGACATACATATCTGCCCCTGTCCTTTTACATTTTCTCCTGTACTGACTGTCTTGTAGTTTGCCTTACTACTTCATCACAAAGTCCTTAACTGATATTAGGACCCCATTCTGCCATCTGTTACAAACACAGAGTAGAAGTGTCCCAGTATCAATAGGTTATGCAGATGTGGGGCAGAAAGGGAACAGGAGATGTTGAAAAGTGGTTACACATAAGGTTAGCAGCAAGGGCAGAAATAAAACCTAGGTCTCTTAACTTTCACATCAATGGTCTAGCTATTAAAGTACTTTACCTTTCCTCCCATTTTCTTTTAATTTTCCCTGCTGGTAAGTGAAATTTCACTGCCCCCATTTTTTTAAATTACAGAGCACAACCCATATGGGCTGTCAAGGTTACTGTCTTCCTTCCCTAACACTGGGCGAATAAGTGCACACACATTAGGATGGCAGGTGTTCAGTTTTGGAGTCCTTTTCTAACTACTGTACAGTGGTCAGCAATAATCACCAGACCCCAAAGAAAATCCCACCAGTTGCTCCAATTCTTCTGGTACAGCATCAGCAGTCATATTATTCCTGGATAAAGTTCCTTTCTAGAACTTTCCCAACTAACTAGTACTATTTAACAGGTTTATTGTTCCAATTCTTCTCCAGGGCAGGAAGCATTGTGACTCCATCTATATGAAGATCATAAGCAGGGCAAAGTTTACTCTCATATGCAGCACTTGGCAGTAACCCATTATTAACTATTGCTGTATCCTTCACAGTGGCTAGCATATTCTTGCTATAGAAGTTTTTTATGGGCTGCTCCAATACCTTTTCATTTGGAGCAAGAAAGACAAACAGAGCACAATTTGGAATTGCCTCTTTTCCTGCACCCAGTCACAGAATTTGCAATGGAGTTACCCACAATACTGGGGTATTTCTATTTAAATCTATGCAGTGTTCTGGTACAGAGGTAATGGGTAGGTGGCATGTATGAATCTTTAAATAACTCATTTTTCAATTGCCCTTACATGTGAAACTTTTGTCCCTATCCAGCTAGTTTATAAAAGGTATCCATTTACAAAATCCATTTTCATTACTGTCAGAACACTTAAGAGTTCTTAGGCTAATACCTTTCACCTTTGGGGACATGGACGCAAATTGAAAAATAACTTTCATATTCTCAGCCTAGCAAGCGTCTGTATACCTTACTACCTCCCAATAAGGCTTGACTTAAGTCACCATTTTTGTAGAAAGAATTAGAACCAAAGTAAAATGACAGTTGCAGGCCAGAAAATAGGCATGTTACAGGTACATAAGCAAATCTGTATACTACATACTAGGTTAGGCTTAAGCAATCTAAACAATTACTTATTTAATAAATCAAGGACTCTGCCCATTTGAAAGATAAATTAAATAATATCTTTATAAGAATCAACAGCCAGGATAGAGATGCCATCCATACTACATGTATATTCAAGGGCTTTTAATGGTGCACAATTTAGGATTCATTATGTAATGATCATAACTACTGCAACATGCCAATGAATTCATCAGCTCTAGCCTTGTGCCATTTTCATGTATAGGATGTTAATAGGTAGATGCAAAGGGATGCCATAACTCCTTCAATGTTGTGTTGAACAAATACAATTTGTTTTTAACGAGTATATAAAGCTCAGTTCACACTTGCTTTTCTCCAAGAGTCTCATAAAATCTATTCCTAATTATTATGTAGTTCTGACATAAGATATGCTTACACCAGTTTTCAGATTTAGCTTAGCTTTGTATTCAGTTACATAAAGGATGCAATAAATATCCAAGACTGAATATACTTGTTGCATTTTGTAGAACCACTTTTTCAGAAAACAAAAAATTCATTCGCTGCATCCATTCCTCTAAAGAAATAATACTGAATGACATGCTGTTTCAAATAGTAAGGGCTGAAGTTGCTCTAATTTAAGAAAATGAGGACTACTGCCCTTGGTTTCATTAAGATCAGGATGTCTATGTAGTGCTTTGTATGGTACAACGTATGTATTTATTTACCATAAATATACTACAAAAGAATGCAAGGGGAATATCTGAACAGGTTTTAAGCATAAAAAGAAGAAAATGAAAAAAGCAAATATGCATCTTCCCCATTATAAATGTTATTCACAACTTCCTCTACTAAACTGCTTTAAATATCTTGAGTCTTTCTTCCTGAAAAAGCTCTGAGGGTGGGAATAACATAGGAGGTATCTGCAAGGTGTTACCCACACTTCTTTCAGAATGGAAGTGGGAGCTAGGTTTTGCTTGCTGCAGCACTGACCCTTAAACTTGAAGGATCCCAAGCCAACTAGAGTTATCCTCTCTCCCATCCACCACCTCACAACATCACCTTTCCTATCCTGATCCTCCATTCTCCTCTTCCGGGTTCTGCTGGAGCTATTTTACCAGAGATTCTTCCTGACATCGGTATCTCCCAGAATAATTGGTTTGGGCAGGGCACAACGTAAAACAAAACAAAAACAGAGCTTATGGTTGTGTTTATATTTGTCTAATGCCAACAAAGAGGGAGAATGCTATATATCCCAGCTCAGTTTTTCCAGAAGCACTCCCGCCTTCAGCTTTCTTAGCCTCCCTTCCTTCACTGTGATGGCTTTGGGTCAGGAGGTAAGAAAGATGGTGCTACAGAAGTGGCTGAGACCTTCTGAACATCTTGGTTGGGAGGGCATCCACACGGAAGTACAGACAAAAGCAATGCAAACTGAAACAAAGTCTAAATTTAGCATGGATTAGCCTCTATCAAGGACAAATGCTTTAGTATTTTTCCAGCACAAAATCTACTACAGTGTATTACATTCTGTACGCACATGCACACAAAATATTTTGCAGAGGATTTTTTTAAATGAGCTTGTAGAGCATACAGATAAGCAAGACTGTAGTAAGTATGGATACATATATAATTTAGCCTTATGGGGGGGGGGGAAAATCAGCAAAGTTATGCAGGATTACCTTCACTAAGGGTATTTCCTTCACTAAGTATCTACAAAGAATATAAAGATGATGCTAAAAAGGCTCCTTAGAAGAATGGCCTCTTTCAGATGTGCTTTGGGAGGTTCATAGTACTGAGTGCAAGTGGTATTAGCCTCAAAGAACAGAATAAAATAAACTACAAATTCAAAATAAAATACATGGTACAAAATTATTTTTCTTTGTGAAACACAAAGGAGACTAATAAAACATCAAGACTACTCAGTAAAGCATTCAAAAGTCAGGACATTTCCAGAGTTATATATGCATCCTTCCAGAAGATGATCCAGAATTTTATGAAGTTGGCTACAGAAGCAGCTATCAGCACTGCAGGGATGGCAACAGCCCCCACTCCCCTCCACTCCCAGCATCTCACCCACTGTGGTGGGCAGACAGCAGCTCAGGAGCAGCAGTCAGAGATTTTGTTAAGTTTTCAAAGCATATAAGAACTCTTTCCCTCCCTCCTCAAAAGCAAGTCCTCTCCCCCTCCTTTCCCTTCCCCCATCTGCTGCTGTTGTCCCTGAAATCCTGGGGGCTCGAGCTGCCCCAGCTGGGCTGTATGGGGCTGGGCTCAACCTAGGACAGCAGCAGGCAGGCTCTCCCTACCTGTGCATGCTTCAAGCTGGTGGGTAACACCTGCGGCAGAGACTAAGCAGGAATGGGGATCCTACTTGCCTGCCATCACTATCACTGCCATCATGCTGGGCTGGAGCAGGACAGGAGTTCTTCCTGTCTCCAGGGCAGTAGCAGGAGGAGGTGGGGAGTGGTCCCCAGCCAGGGTGTACCTGGGGGGGAAGCAGCCCCTGGCAGGCTTTTTCCCACTGGCATCTTGAGCAGCAGGGGTGTGGTCAGATGCCAGCCAAGGCCAGAAGTGGGGATTAATCCCCACCAGCATGGGACCCCAGCTGGGGTCTGCCTGGCAGGAGTGTAGCAGCCCCTTCTGGGCTTTCCCCTGTTCCCCCTCCAGGTTGCCACTCAAGCAGCAAAGGCATGACCACATATCAGCCCAGACCCCTCTCCCCATTCACTTCAGGGAGCTAGTCCAGGGCTGGTGTATGGCCATGCCCCAGCCACTTGAGTGGCAAGTGTGGGGAAAAGCCTGGCAGGGGCTGCTACATCCCAGCCAGGCAGACCTGAACTGAAGTCCCAGGTGGGGACTGCGGGTTTACCTGCAGCCAGGAGCTGGGCAGATCATGCTGTGACACTCTCTCTGCCCAGCAGGCCAGCTGAGAAGGGAGTGGGGTGGAAAAACAGCAGCCTTCTTCCCCTTCCTCTCCCACCCCCATTGGAGACCCCTGCTGTGTCCTGGGAACGACAGAGTGAGTGTGGCTCCTGGCATCAGTGCTTCACTGGAGCTAGCCTGGAGGGGGTCAGAGCATTGGGGCTGCCCAATGCCTCCTGGGCAGAGCTGCAGCCTGACACCTCTTCCATGCCCCTGCTGGGGAGCCGGGCCTGCCCCAAGCTCTCTGTGAGTGAATCCTCCCCCTTACATGGCTGGAGCCATCCTGAGGTGCCCATCAGCCCTGTATGGCACAGCCTCTGTGGCTCCCAGTCCATTCCACCCACAAGGCTGTGGCAGGGCTGCAGCATGGCTGACACTGGAGGAGGGATGAGGCTGTCATCCCAGGCTGCAGCTCCCCTGCCCCAGACTGTCCTGTAGTGTGGGGCTTTCCAGTGAGTGCAGCCTGCAGCCTGGTAGCTCCTGTGGGGCAGCTGAGGAGGGAGTGTGGGGGGTGGGAATGTCCAGTGGAAGGGTGTAACTGGCAGTGGTGTCTTTATTCCCCTGGCCCAGCTGGAAGCAGCAGGGGAGGGGGTGAGGCAGGAGAATCCACCCTACTCCTGGCTGCCAGGGATGGAAAAGTCTCTGTTAGCAGCTGGGGCAGGGTCCAGCCCTGCTCCATTGAAGCAGAGAGCACAGGGTTGGAAAGCATGCTGGGCTGCTGGGGGACTAATTTAACTTGAACCAGGAAGGGGTCTGGGACAGAAGTTCCATAAACCAGTTTGACCTCAGTCAGTTAAGTCTGGGTATGTGTAGATGAAATGGGGGCCCTAAATTGAAGTGGTGGGTTTTAAAAAAACACTGCTTCAACTTAGGCCTAATTAAACCCCCATGTCGTGCACACACCCCACTGACTTATCTGCCTCTCTAACAGGGAGGGGAGGGTGAGCTGCTGGCAGGCAGAGTGGTCCCTGGGCTGCGGATGCAGCTAGTGCTTCCCTCTGCAATAGCTGCAGCCCCTCCCCAGGCTGCATCCACCCGCGGGCACCTGGTGGTCCTGGGAGGCTGCGGAGGGAAGCACCAGGCCCCTGTGCAGCTCAGGCAGGCTCCCGGGGGGCGGGGGGCGGGGGGGGTGGAGATCAGGCTCACTGCTTTTCTGGGCTGCTGTCAGCCTACCTGCAGGGCTTCCTGCAGACCCGTAAAGGTGCACGGAGCCCGGTGCTTCACTCCACAGCTGTAGGGGCAGCAAACTAAAACTCCTCAAAGGAGTTGTAGTTTGGTGTGCCCCAAGTCATTTAAAGTGCATTATGCCACCAAATTTCCTACAGTGGCTGGTATTAATTCACAGTACACCACCGAGGCATGCAAACACCAACACCATTAAAGCGGCGCAAAAGCATTTATACCGCTTTAAAGTGTTGTGCGCACACACCTCTCATTTAATCTACACACAGCCTCTGATACTACATTCAACAAGGTTCATCTTATACCAGTTTTGACCATTTTGAAACTGGTTTATGTGCCCTGAACTTATGTGCTGTTACAAGTTTAAACAGGTTTCTGGTCACTTAAACCACTTTATGTATAACTTCTGTTCCTAGCCTAGGGAGCAAGTTTGGGAGAACTCATCTAGTGCCCATACCTTCCTGTGGAGCAAAATCCTGCATAAATGACTTTAGTAACCACATAAGGTATCTACACCCTATTATATATTTTGTACTTTTATTTATGGACTCTTTGGTGCATTCTGTGCTATACACAAGAGTAGTGGGGAAGGGTCCAGAGGTAGATCCAGAGGAAGTACAGTGGCATGGCTGTACCCCGCTTTCTGACTAGGTGGCAGGAGCAGAAGCTGGGGACATTTTTAAGTTTCTGAAGATAGTAACAATCCTGCCTCCCCCTCCTCCCTTTTGTGTCTAGAGGCATGTCCCTTCCCTACCTTGTCTTCTCTCTTACCATCCACTCCCCACCGCCTCCTGCTACTGCCCTGGGGGGGAAAAGACCTGGAAGGCATCTCTGCCAGATTCTCTCCAGCCTTCCTGCTATTTCCAAAGGAAAGGGAGGGCTTGCTGTAGCACCCCCTGACTTCTGGTCTGAGCCACTGCAGGCACGTGACTGTATTTCTGGAATCAAAAGTGAATGTCTATTCACTCGTTTCTCAGTTCAATCTACACAGTTTAGACTAACCTGCAAAGAATTAATCAATTCAGGCTCAGGCTTTTTGAATGTCTGTACTTAGCACTACAGTGGTTGCTAGTATGGGGGGGGGGGGGGGGGCGGGGGCAGTTTTAACTGAGCCAAAAGAACCATTGAATGAATTGACTAAAGAAGCAGACGCGCAACTGGTACACTGCTTTACCCTCACTTTCTGAAGTAATTTTACCATGGAATGGAGTGACCTAAACCAACATACAGATGTACATCATGCATCCACTCCCCTCTTACTACAGTGTAATTTACTCCATAGCAAACATATCAAATGTCTGCACTGACTATACATAAATATACAGTGAAGCCTCATAGACACTAAACTTTATAGCTAAATCATTCTGAAGGCAAGATTCTTCCTGATACACACAGGGAAGGATGAACATAAAATGGAGAACACTAAAAATAAGATGCATACTACAAAGTGCAAATGAACCTTTTTAGAGAAGAACCCAAGATCTGAGGGGAAAAGGTTCCTGTAGATAGGCAGATGAGATATGCTCAATTATTAGGATAAACTGTTTAATGCCACAAGAACAAAGACATTGTAGCATATTACACATCTAAGTTTTATACAGAGATAAATATTATACCATACATATAATGCACAATAATTTAAATAGCATAATATCATACTGTACATAAGACACACTAAAGCTGCATGAGCAGCCTTGTTAACAAAAGGTTCAACTTAGAAATCCTAGGATTCTCCTAATGTACTATGATGAAATTTAGAACTGCTCCTTGAATAAAAAAAGAGGTATATGTTTTATGGTATATTTGACTCATGGGATCTGTGCCTTTTTTGTCTAAATAGGATCTTCAAAACTGTAATTTCATCTTTCATAGGCACCACAATGCCTTAAAAAACCTCTGAGTAACATAGACCCTATTAACAAAGATTCAACTTATTTCAGGAAACTTATCAAGATTTTCATAAATCACAATAGTTTTCAAACCAATAAGCTGTCTACATTTTGTTTATATAAATGACTGTTCCTCTATTAAAGGGGGGGGGAAGGAAAAAAAAATATCGCTGCTCCATCCTTCACCCTGGATTTTTAAATGTCCACTCATCCGCACTCCGTAGGATTAGCTAGTGTAAGTCTAGCTATGTTCCACTGTATAATAAAAACTAGATAATTGTGTATTATGGCCACCTTTAAAAGTTAAACCTTTACATTAATTCTGGCAAAGAATAATTTTACATTTTAAAAAGGCTATTGGAAAATATTATAAAATGCAAAGATTTTACACCAATACCCTGACGACTGAATGCGTACTAGTCTTCAACAAATTCAAACGTTAGCCAAAAAGTTAGCAAAAAGTGTAAAAACAGATCTTGAGACAAAACCTGTGGAAGTCTTCCAGTTTACTTCAATAAGCACTGATCAGGATCAGGCTCATCAAAAAATAAAACCTTACACAAATCTTTGCTGTAATACTGAGAAACAGAATTATGACACTTTCTTTTTGGTTAGGCAGGCTGAAACATTTTATAAATACAGTTTCCTGTCCTGTAAGGTACAGTACTATAACCACAGAAGAAGCTGTATATGATGAACAGTCTAACATTTGAGTCCAATAGAAGAAATAAACACACTTCATTAATTTTAAAGAATACAGTAATTAAATTAACATTTTCTTATTTACCTCAGGAACTTACCATGTTCTTGCCATGGCTACATTCAATGTTTTTAATACGTTGCTTGCATACTTTTTTCAACTACAGCAACCCTCCCCCCCGCCCCCCCAACACACACACACACACACACACACACACACACACACACACACACACGCATAACAGCAAATATTATAAGATTTAATAACTGCCCTACCCTCTTTTGCAGAACTATTGGAGTAACTGTAGGCAAGGTTACCCTTCTTGCATACAAGTTCATGTCTGCTCTTCACAGAACTAGATTAACAACCTGCGTTCAGGTCATACATGAAATAAAGCAAGTCCTTGGCAGGATTCCCTGAAGCTTCAGTTCTCAGACCCAAATACCTTAGAGTCAGTGAAAAGAAACAGCTAAGAATGCAATAAATGTCATTCTGTTTATATGATCCCAATCCTACCCAAAGCCAATAAAGGGTGACTCTGGGATAGGGCTAACCAGGAACCAACCAATCAAAGAGCCTGAAAACTTTTCCTTTGTCCTTGGAAACACATTCTGATACTTTTGTTTAAGATATTTAAAGAACCAGATTAACATGCGTTTAAATCACTCTGAATTGTCTCCTCTCTCCTCCTCTCCATCTTCAGGAAAGCAGCAGTGTAATTCTCTGCCTTCTTTGCTGGTAATTCTGGCTTTTCATTAGAGTGTGCACTTTATGTGAGCTAAAAATATTTATACATCTGCAATTTTTTCAAAATAGTGAAAAATAGAGATATGCTTGTCTTCAAACTTAAAACAAGGTGGATTATTCAGTAGATGTGATCAGAGCTGTAAGATCAGACTTTTTTTTTTTTTTAAAACGGATTTCAGATATAACTTGAGTGTGAATAACAAGGTAAATTTACAACAATAGCTCATATCAGGAGTTCATAAAATTCAAACAATGATGCAACTATTGCAGTCTTTAAAAAAAACTAGTATAAGTAAATTATTTAGCACATGCCTTATGAGCTGTGTACATATCCTTGAAGTGTCCAGAGCTGACTTGGCAAATTCCACAGCAGTCCGTGCCAAAACTACCTTATCTTTCTTGATAGTGATTTTTTCTTGGAATAATTGGAAGATGAAAACAGCCATTAATGCTCAGAATAAGGTAAGGGAAAAAAATACTACTGGTCACAATAAAGAAATACATTCTGCTGAGTTGAGTAGAAGCAGTTCTACAATCTCAGTACAGTAGTTTTTTTTAAGCTGCAAATTATGTGCAACAGGTCACTGGTACCTATATGGGTGAAACTAGACCCCAGACTTCAATGTGCTTATTCTTGTACTGGCCATGGTGATGACGCCCAGAAGTAAAGTAGATTTAAGCACATTCTTGTATGTTTGGATAGACTAGGCCCAGATCTGGGCCTCAAATCCTCTTTTCTAAAAAATAAAAACAACCCCCCCCCAAAAAACTGCAAATTAAAAATCAAATAATGTAACCTAGTATATGTTTCTGCTGAAATCTACAGCTGTCACAGAATAACAAAATATTGTCAACTAACAGGAATTACCAGTAAACATCTTCCTGAATTTTCTGTTGTCCTTGATTATGACAGGAAGGAAGAAAACACCTACCAAACACTGATGTTAAATCCACAGAGAAGTCCAATTTTGGGACAGTTAACTTCTTATCCTGTTCATTTTAAATGACAGTCTTTGAATAAAGACATAAAAAACTTAATAATAGCATAAAAATGTAGCAAAAATAGTTCTGCTGACTCAAAATAAATGTTCAGTTTTAAGCTTGGCTGATTTTGCAATGAGGCTACAGAAATACCAAATCCTTGGTAATTATCCAGTCTCCTAAATATGAGGTATATAACTCTGTCCCAGGGGAACAGAAATGAGGGGACAGGAGACCCCTCCCACAGCAGGACCCAGGGTGGAGACAGCCCATCCCAGCAAGGAAAACCCTGAAGACAGGGTGAACTTACCTTTTCCAGGGAGAGAAGGGATGGACAAGCCACGCCAGGATGGAACACACATGCGGTTAGTGAGCCACTTTTATCTCCAGCTAAAAGTAGCACAGGTGAATGACATCACATGAGAACACCACCCAGCAAACATAAAAGCTGGTGGCAAGGAAACAGCTGGAGAGGCACTGCAGGGAGCAGGCTGTAAGTGCTTCCTGCACTGGGCAACTGGGCAAGGATAGCACCAGCTGCCACAGAGGGACCCAAGGGAGGACCCATTGGAGGGTCATTCCTTAAAGAGATGAGGATAGCATCAAGGGACTATGGACTCGATGATCTCCCGAGGTCCCTTCCAGCCCTAATGTCTAATGTCTATGAAATGTCGGAGTTGTGAGTGGGGAAGGCTAAGACCCCACTCTCCTTTTCTTTCCTTGCCAAGTTGTTCTTTTATGGATTACCCTAAGAGGCCCTAAGAAAAGGATTAGGGCCAAAGGGAGACTCTCAGGGAACAGGAGTGGCTGGGGCAATACTGTTAGCTCCAATGCAGCCAGGAAGATCCAGCATAGCAACAGGGACAGTCAACCATCCCAAAGAGATCTTGGACAGGGCAACATCACTAGGGACCCTGCAGACAAGGAGGGCCCAGGAGGCAACATCGGAGGGTAAGCCAATCAACCATCAAGTGGCCATCTTAAGGGCTGGCATGTGGCTGGGGTGTAGGGGAGATGGAGCCCTAAGAACAGCCACTAGAAAGTGCAACCGACCCATGAGGGGCTACAAGAGGGAGCCCCACCACTGAAAGGAAGACCCAACTTGTGGCAGGCAAGTTTTGGGGTTTCCCTCAGGGAGAACGCGAGCCCTTGCCAAGACCGCAGGAACAAATGTTGCAGCCAACCCAGGGTGCACGCTCCAAGGAGGCAAGGGAGCATTTATACAAGACCAGGTAGGCACAAACTCATTTACTTGAAATGTCTCTGCTTACCTTGAGAGCCAGGTAAAAATATTCCTTACAATTTTGTAAGGATATAAGCTTATACTGTAGTTCAAATTTTATTTTGAATTCTGTAACACCTACCATGAACACCTTGTTCCCGTACTATAGAGCTTATAGTTTGGCCACAATAATGTTAAGTGTTTATTTTTTTCACCTTTTACTCCAATTAAGAATGTTCATCTCCTATGGGAACAGCCCCCCCCACACACACACACACTCTTCCACAATGCAGCTTTAAAACTTTTCAGGAAATCCTGAGACAAACCTGGGGTTCAGAGCCTGATCCTGCAATCATCCTGCAATCACTTTACTCATGAAAATAAGTTACTTATCCATGTATCTGCAGGATTTGTAAACACCAATGACAGCTCTTGTCCTTGACTATGATAGAAAGAAAAAGAAAAACCAATAATAGCAAACCGAGTACATTTCATCAATGGCTATTTTGGGAAAGAATAAAAATAACCCAAACCATTTTAATCTTACCCTTGGGTAAGTTCCTTGTCTGATGCAAAGGCTTGTCCTACATGTATGCAAGGTGAAGCAAAAGATTATTTCTCTCAATGAAGTTAGCTATACTTTTTTTTTTTAAATCTAGGTAGGTGTACCAACCACATCTCTAGGGTATTTTCTTACTTCCCAAAGAGTGTGTGCGCTTTTAAACTTATAATGGATTGAAAAGCCTTTATTCAGATGATTATCTTTTTTTGAAAACATATATACACGCACATGGAAGCCTGTGTTCTGAAGAGGATGTTACGGGGTGGGGGGTGGAGGGAAGGACTGTGGCGTATTTTGGCCTCTCAATCTCCACAAGCACCATTGTGGGGGACGGACTCAGCTTCTAGTTCCAATCAGTCCTCAGTTTAAAAGTCAAGACAAATCCTGTTCATCTCCATCAACAATCACTAATAATACTACTAAAGGCTTAATTACATTTTCAGTGACACAAATAAGATCCCTTGGTTTTTTTACAGGTTATAGATGTAAAACACTTGGCCCTGGAACACCAGCTTTATGTTGACAATGCAAAAGAAAGGAATAGAATCCAGCCCACTCACTCTTAGCTGTGTTGGCTCTCTAGTAACATGCTTGTGCAGCTTTTCACTCCTATTTTTGTCATCAACGTAGCAGCTATGACTGACTATACTGAGCAGGAAGATGTCAGTACTTTTCAGAGACCTGAATTTATATCATGTTAAACAATATGCTATGGATATTCTGAGAAAATCTGTTATGGCTTTTTTTTAAACAATTAACCTATTTGGAGAGATCTAAAACCTGTTGAAATGCATAACAAAAGTCAGAAAATACAAGCAAGCATTTTGACAGCAGCACATACTATAAATATATCTTTCCGTGGAGTAAAGTTGGTCCTTCAGTTGAGTCACTAGGTGAAACAAGATCTTGATTCTATTCTTGGCTCTGCCAAAGTGGGCTAGTAAGTTTTGTGACTCCATTTTTATATCTCTAGAACAGAGATAACACTGTTAAGCAGTTAAATAATTAGTTTTCAGAACACCTTTCAGACTCTTAACAGAACTGTTACTTAACCTATTCAAATCAAGTCTTACATACTGTATTTACTCAAATATAAGATGACCCTGAATATAAAAAATGACTTCCCAATAATTAGATTCTGTATATGGAAAACTTACACATTTGATATAATTTTTCAGGTATAGAAACTGATTACTGGAGCTTTGCCTTGAGTTTGTCCCCTTCCCACTGTTACAAAAGGGCAAATAAATCTGGCGGGTCAGGTAGCCCCCTTGCTCTCTGAGCTCCCCCTAACTTCCGCCCCCTACAGCCCCTTACTCCCTCTGCTTACTGTCAGACCCTGCTCTCCCTAAGCACCCAGGGCATGTCTACACATACATATTTAATGTGCATTAGCCTGATTTAAGGTGCATTCAAGGCATGTGTCTACATGTGCGCACCCTTAATGCACCTTACAAATGGTGATTTGAGGCTATTTGAGCCTAAATTTGATACCTGCATAAAGCTCATGGAAGGTGGGGCCACACTGATCATGTGGGGCACGCTACGAGATATGGAATGACAGAGGGGTTCTGGGTGAACTCTTTGGGGCCCTGTTCGGTGACATCTGCCAGACATTTAAGGCCAATGAAGAAACAGGATTCATTAGAAATGGTAAAGAAAGGCACAGCTCAGCTGTGGGAGTGAAAAGGAAGTTGAAATATATTTAAATGTAGTGGTTCAGTATGACTTGAAGAAGAGTTGGCGCCAAGTGGGACTGTGCGCAATGTACACTACCATGCATCTTAGATGAGCTGCACTAACCTTTCCTTATGGTAGGTTCCATCAGCATCTCTACCTTTTTGGCTGGGATCAAATGTAACATTTTTGGCACCAAGGGGAGGGTGTCAAGGCTGGCTCTGGCCCTGCCGGTGCCAGCCTGATATTGCAGTATCTCCAGACTTGTGACAGTTCCCTAAGGAGGGAACACCTTCCTGGTTTTTTTTAAGGGGCTCCACATAGCAAAAAAGTTCCCCATCAGTGGGCATTTTTACAGATACTGCCAATGAAGTGCTGGGCACTTTTAATTACCGAGCCACACTAATTAAAAGCACCCATGTCACATGCAGCAGAGGTGGACTGTGCCTCTGCACCGAGAAAGTATCGGTGATGTGCTTTGAACAAAATCACTTTGAAAGTGTTTTTGTTCAAAGCACACTATCGCCATTTTCTTAGCATGGAGATGCACTGGGCTGCTGATACACGACACATGAGGCTGCCAGAGCACATTAATTTATGCGCTCCAACAGACTTGACTGAGTCTGCTCTGATATGCTGGGATTTCCAGTGAGTCAGAATGGTCTCCCTGCATGTGTGTAAGCAGTATGTTTGCCCAATACAGGACATGCGTTTTATAATCATTCCCAGTTTTAGCTACATTTAATCAACTTCCATAATAACCATTATAAGCACAAGCTGCTTTTGGCATCAGTTTAATGATGGACAGCATATTTAATGAGGTCTCCTTGTATGTGAATACAAGACGAGGGGCTTTTCCCGTCATGCTGATTGGGGGAGGGAGTCCTCATCTTGCAGTCAAGTAAATATAGTACATGGTTTGACAAGTCTATTTATTAGACCACCTCATTTCTTTACAAGAGCCACAGAATGGTCAGTTATTTCAAATGTCTGTCTTTTAACTAGACGGATCAAGGTTAAGCTATGAAGGTTATTGAGAAAGTACATACAGGAACCTTTGCATATTTCTGAGAATAGATTATCTTAACAAATTAAACATCAACTCTAAGTGTCTGGTTTCCATTTCCCCTCCCCACCCTCCAAGCCCTTTTCCTGGTAAAAGCAACTGGAATAAGGTCTTATACCCAAATTCAACATGCAGCATGATTTCAGATAGGGCTGGAATAATGATTAATGATTAATTCCCAGGCAGAAACAGCTCCATTAAAACAGGCTATATTAACCTGTAAAACAACATGTACAATATACGATTTGAACTCTAAACACCTAGGAAATTTAAGTCAAGGTTGATTTCCCCACACGTCCATCTTCCACATATTTAACTTCTGCCTTATTAAGAAACTAAATATGACAGAGCATAGAATTCTAACGGCATGCTCTTTAATTACAGGAAGATTATACCTCATCCACCTTTCCAGCCTATGCTGGCAACACTACATATAACAAGCAGCATGACAAGACAGGTTAAGGACAAGCTATGATAGCCTTGAGATTCCAAACCCTGTGCTGAAAATTGTCTGCAAAATGTAGCATTTGGTTGTTCTCATTGGATTGCTAATAGCTTTCTGCTAGCACAACTACAAGCCATTTAACTAGGCAAAGAAACAAGATATGCAGTGTGCAGTTTGCATCGTGCTTACTACATGTTACTAGAGAACCGATCTGAGTAAAGAGACAAGGAATAAGAGAGGTAAAAATTGGCAATTGCATGGCACCAGGGATATATGTGCAAGCAAGGCATACTAGTTACTTTCTTTCCTTTAGAAAAAGCCTTTACTATTTTGTACAGAGAGCTAATGTCACCATCTTTCTAAAACCCTTCTAAAATGTTATTTAAATGTCAATCTTACAATTCAAAAGTGAATGAAATTATCTTGTCAGCTAATTTCAAAAACAATTCTTATACATTTATACAAGGTCTACGGGGTGTACTAGGAGACATATTTCTGCAGTCTGCAGTTAAAATGTATTTTCCTTTATCATAATGCTTAGCGTCAGAAGGGACCTAAACAGATCATCAGGTCCAACCCCCAGCCAAATATCCGCCCAGCCTCCTTTTGAAGACCCCCAAGGTAGGAGAGAGTACCACCTCACTTGGGAGTCCATTCCAGAGCTTGGCAGCCCTAACTGTAAAGTAATGTCCAGCCTGAACCTTCTAGCAATTTGTGGCCATTATTCTTAGTAACCCAAGGTGGTGCCCAGGGGAACAGAGCCTCCCCCAGTTCTCACTGGTCTCCCCAGTGACTTTGTAAATAGCCACCAGATCCCCTCTCAGACTTCTCCTGTGGAGGTTGAATAGGTTCAAGCCTTTTAGCCTCTCCTCATAGGGCCTGCCTCACTGCCCCTAGACCATGCGAGTGGCCCTCCTCTGGACCCTCTCAATGCTAGCCACATCCCTCCTGAAGTGAGATGCCCAGAATGCAGTACTCCAACTGCAGTGTGACCAATACCGCATAGAGGAGAAGAACCACCTCCTTGGACTTGCTTGTGAAACATCCGTAGATGCATGACATGGTGAGGTTAGCTTTACCGACCGCTTCCTCGCATTGGCGGCTCG
This sequence comes from Crocodylus siamensis, assembly GCF_052110815.1. Classification (NCBI taxonomy): domain Eukaryota; kingdom Metazoa; phylum Chordata; order Crocodylia; family Crocodylidae; genus Crocodylus; species Crocodylus siamensis. The sequence goes on along the minus strand of NC_143398.1, from coordinate 210,343,100 downwards.
TGTTCATCCTGGAGTCAACAATGACTCCAAGATCCCTTTCTGCCACCGTGTTGACAAGAAGGGCGCTCCCCAGCCTACAGGTGTGTTGCAGGTTCCTTCTCCCTAGATACAGCACCTTGTACTTGTCTGTGTTGAATTCCATCCTATTCTCATCCACCCACCTCTGTAATTTGTCTAGATCTAGCTGGATTCTGGCCCTCCCCTCCAGCGTGCCCACCTCACCCTACAGCTTGGTGTCGTAAAGTTGTGGAGTACTCTACCTGGAACTGGGAGGAAGGAATGTATGTTGCAAGATGGAAAGGTTTGGAAAGGTATAAGAAGCCATCAAATGAATCAGTCAATCTAGTAAATCCACAACAAGAATGACATCTCTACCATTGCTGACCTTGTTGTAATATTTCTGATTTAAATGAGTTTGTGTTGTAATAATGTTATGTGCCTCAGTTTCTCTGACAGCCCCTTCTTTCTCTCCTCTATCTACCCTAAGTGACAGAAGCCAGAGTTACCTGACCCATGTGACAGAAACATAATCATCAACAAGGAATTAAGTAGCCCTTTGGCCCATATGACAGAAACACATCCATCAATAAGGAATTAAGTAGCCCTTCAGGCTTGGTAAAACATGCTTTGGGTGCTTTGGAAGTGATACCCAGGAAGCATTAAGGGGTGTAACTAAGCATTTCAAGGGACACAGCAGCTTGCAGAAGAGGTTGCTGGCCATAGAGCACCAGTCTGAGGAGAGACAACAGCAAAGCTTACTTTCGGGTGCTCAGGGTGTGCAGACTAGAGGCTGGAAAAGAAGCGCTCAGCTTTTTTGGAGTACTCAGGGCTCTGTGGACAGAGAGAGAATACCTAAGCTAACCCTGTGGTGCCCAGGACTGTGAGACTGAGGACAGAGGTGCTGCTTACCCCTTTGGAAGGGACAGGTTTTTCTTGCTCTGTAGCTTTTACCCCCACTGAATGTCTTTACTGAAGAGAAGCCTTCTGCTCTGCTGTTTGATGCACCTCTCCCTTTGATGTTCCACTATCAGGAGATGAACTGGAAGGCAGTTAGTTCCTCCTAAGGTCTAAGACTTTGAAGGAGCCGGGGGTCCCCCCATAACTCTACAACCCATGCCAACTAATGTACTAAGGGAAACCGGATAAGACTGGGGGTCCTAAACAAGAACTCTCTTTGAGGAATCCATGATAAACAAGCAAACAATATAATTTACTTAGAGAGAAAAACAGGCAGATTGGGAGAACTCAGACAACCTGGAATGCTAGCATAGCTTGCATAGGCATGGAAGCAAAGATTTAGTTTTTATAAAGTAGTAGCCAGCTTACTGATAAGAAAATGAAAGTATTGCTTTATATACTGGGCAGGGGGAGAGAAGTGATCCGGGAGCCAGCGAACAGGGGATGCAAACAGGGTAAGCATTTTGCAGGCAGTTGCTGGAGGTAGGAGGAGAAAGGGAGAGATAAGCCAGGTATGAGATCCTGCCCAGGGAAGGTAAGCTGCCTCTGCCTTTGGTCTGCTGAGTGTTTGTTAGGTGGGTTGTGTGTGTTGGGGCTGTGTACTCCAATAAGCCGGGAACAATTGCTATCTGCTGACTGACTGCTGCCTAGGCCTGACAGAAGCCCTAACAAGGGGGCAGAGCCAGTCCAGGCCCAGCAGGGTATAAAAAAGGAGACTCCCCAGGCAACCAGGGAGCCAGCAACCAGAGAGTCAGCAAAGAGGGACTGCAAGCAGGGTAAGCAGCTTGCAGGACAGTTCGTGCCCCTCCTCCCCCCTTTTTGAGGGCCAAACCTTTCAGCTTGGCATGAGGAAACAGGAAAAAAGGGAATCCTTTGAGACCAATGAGCAATAAATAGGCCAGCTTCCAGGCGAGTTCACTAGGGAAGTTCTGCTTGGAAGAAGAGCAGTAAGAGAGAAAAGGCAGATTAAGAGACCCAGGGAAATGGCTGGAGAATGTCACAATGCCAGATCCACTGCCACTACTTGCACCTGGGTGTCTGTGCAGGCAGCACAACTAACTATTGACGTTTCCACCCAGGTCCAGGTTTGGCACTGTGGGGACTGTGGCTTCAGGCTCCTTCCAGTGATGGCCAGGTCGGGGAGTGCCTGGGTGTGAGCAGCGCCTCTTGGTGGTGTCTCTTAGGGAACAGGCAAGAAACTACAGGAGGAGATGGCAAGGCACTGAAGCATCCTCTGCCATGAGCAGTTCATCTATTTGATACTGGAAGAGACCTTCAGGACTGTGGAGGTAGAAATGCCAACTACACTACAGAAAAGAGAGGGCCTGGACATGCATAGAGGGTGGAAGGTGGAGACTTGTGACTTTTGGCAGCAAGCAGAGATATTCACTTCCACCTGCAGTGGTTTGCCTGGAGAACAGATATGCAGCCCTAGCAGCAGAAAGGGAGGAGCACATTTCAATGGTGGAAGAAGGAGGCCAGGCTTCACCAAGGTGGTAAAGATTGAGACAACCGCCACCAAAGAGAAGTGGTGGCGCTTGGTGGTGGTTGAAGAATCCCACCTGCTAACCTGACCTGTTGTCTCAGAAGTCTGCTGCTTACCCGGATCCAAGATGTCACAGAGGGACTACTGAGGCTCATCCAGCCCTCTGACTACCACCTTATGCTGCTCATCCATATGGGCACCAACGATACTGCCAGGGGAGTCCCTGAGCATATCACGGGTGACAACAGGGCTCAGGGTGCAAGGATGAGGGTCTGGGGCTCAGGCTGTATTCTCATCGATGCTTCTGGTCAAGAGAAAGGGCCCAGGCAGCAGCAGGTGCTTCCTGCGGATCAACACCTTGCTGCACATGTGGTTTCACCAGCAGGTCTTTGGCTTCTTTGACCATGAACAAGGATGGTTTACGAAGAGAAGGGATCCACTTGATAAAGAGTAGGAAGAGCATCTTCATAGACAGGCTCACAAATCTAGTGAGGAGGGCTTTAAGCTAGGTTCGCCAGGGGATGGAGATAAAAGCTCTGAGGTACGTGGGGAAACAGGAGACCTAGAGGAAAAGCAAGCAAGGGGGGCAACAGGGGAGGTGCTCTCATACTTCCTGGGAAATCAGGGCAATCAACTAGTTACCTCAGATGCCTGTACACAAATGCACAGAGCCCGGGAAACAAGCAGACAGAATTGGAAGTCCTCGCACAGTCACAGCACTATGATGAGATTGGAATAAAAGAGACTTGGTGGGATAGCTCACATGACTGGAGCAGTGTCATGGATGGGTACAAACTAATCAGGAAGGACAAGCAGGGGAGAAGAAGAGCAGGAGGAGTTGCACTTCATATAAAAGAGTCATATGATTTCTCAGAGCTCCAGTATGAAGCTGGAGATAAGCCTATTGAGAGTCTCTGGGTTAGGGTGAAAGGGTAAGGCAACAAGGGTGATGTAGTTATGGGGGTCTGCTATAGACCACCAGATAAAGAAGTGATGAATGGGGCTTTCTTCAAATAGCTAGCTGAAGTTTCCTGATCACAGGCCCTGGTTCTCATGGGGGACTTCAATCGGTCTGACATCTGCTGGAAGTGCAATACAGCAGCACACATGCAATCCAGGAAGTTTTTGAAGAGTGTTGGTGATAACTTCCTGGTACAAGTGCTGGAGCGGCCAACTAGGGACCATGCTTTTTTTGACCTGCTGCTCACAAAAAGAGAAGAATTCGTGGGGAATGTAATAGTGGATGGCAACTTGGGCAGCATTGACCATGAGATGACTGAGTTCAGGATCCTGAGGAAAAGAAGAAGTAGAGTATTGACCCTGGACTTCAGAAAAAACAGACTTCAACTCACTCAAGAAACTGATAAGCAGTTAGGCAGGATCCCCTGAGAGGCTAGTCTGAGGGGGAGAGGAATCCAGGAGAGCTGGCTGTACTTTAAAGAAACCTTACTGAGAGCACAGGAACAAACCGTCCCGATGCACTAGCAAAGGAAGACTAGCAAATATGGCAAAAGTCCAGCTTGGCTTAGCAGGGAATTCTTCAGTAAGCTAAAAAACAAAAAGGAAACTTATAAGTAGAAACTTGGAATAACAACTAGGGAGGAGTATAAGAGTATTGCTCACACACATAGGGATAAAAATCAGGAAGGCCAAAGCACAACTGGAGTTGCAACTAGCAAGGGATGTGAAGATTAAACAAGAAGGATTTCTATAAGTATGTCAGCAATAAGTGGAGGATCAGAGAAAGTGTGCATAGCTTTACTAAATGGCAGAGACAGAGGATGCAGAGAAAGCTGAAGTACTCAATACCTTTTTCACCTCAGTCTTCACAGGAGAGGTCAGCTCCCAGACTACGGCACCTGGCAGCACATTTTGGGGAGAAGGTGAGCAGCCAACAGTAATGAAAGAACAGGGAGAGACTATTTAGAAAACCTGGATGCATACAAGTCCATGGGGCTGGGCTGGATGCACCCAAGGGTGCTGAGGGAGTTGGCCAATGTGACTGGAGAGCCATCATGTTTCAAAACTCATGGCAATCAGGAGAGGTCCTGGACAACTGGAAAAGGGCAAACATAGTGCCCATCTTTAAGAAAGGGAAGAAAGAAGAACCAGGGAACTGCACACTGGTCAGCCACACATCAGTTCCTGGAAAAATCATGGAGCAGGTCCTCAATGAATCCATTTCCAAGCACTTTGAAAAGAAAATGATGATTAGGAACAGTCAGCATGGATTTACTAAGGGCAAGTCATGCCTCGCCAATCTGATTGTCTTCTGCGATGAGATGGCTGGCTCTGTGGATGCAGGGAAACCAGTGGATGCGATATACCTTGACTTTAACAAGGATATAGGTTTTAGCCATGTTGGTCTACAGACAAAAAAAATATGCAGAGCTTTTGGCAGAGGTTATATCTTTTATTAGACCAACTAAATAAAAATTAGCTGCTCTGAAATGAAAATTGCATAATTTTTACATCAAAAAAGCAAAAATCTAACACCCAGAGACCTGGAGAATTGCAACCCTGCTCCAGCCAGTCCATTGTTTGAGCTGCATTGGCATACCTGAAAAACAGGCTCCACACTGCAGAACTACCTCAACCAGGAGGCTCATTCCATCTGCCTCTCTCCTGTGTAACAGAAAACAACTTACCAAGAAAGAAGAAAAAAGTTAAAAAAAATATATCAACACCCAGCTTACCATCAGACAACCTGGAGGTAAACAGACTGCTTAAACTTCTATTTTATCTTACCTTGCATAGAAGGAAGGAACTCTTCCACCCAGAGGAAACTATAACATCCTTTTTTTCCTCCTGTGCCTTATGAATTTTAATTTCTACTTAGGAGAAATGTTACAATCTGTGCTTTCTCTTTTGCCTGAGGAAGGGCGCATGAGCCTGAAAGCAAGGAGCAACTCACACAAAAGACTCTCACAGACTCAAGGGAACAGACTTCCAGCCTCAAGATTCCCCTGTGCAAAAGGAAATTTATTTTCTACCCAAGAGGATTTTTACCACCTTGGAATTGTCCTCAGCCTGAAGAAGGGTGGGTGTGCCTGAAAACTTGGAAGGAAAGATACTTTTTTGCCATTTCTTAGTTGGTCTAATAAAAGGTATCATCTGTGAACCAAGAGTTCTAGAGTTTTGCATTTGCAAAAAGACTTTTTTTGCTATTTAGTTGGCCTAATAAAAAATATCACCTCTGCCAAAAGTTCTACATATTTTTTGACTTTAGCAAGGCTTTTGACATGGTCTCATAACGTTCTTGCAAGCAAGTCGAGGAAGTATGGGTTGAATGAACAGACAGAATGAACATGCAGGTGAATAGAAAACTGGCTGGATCATCAGGCTTAGAGAGTTGTAATCAATGGCTCGATGTCTAATTGACAGCTGGTATCAAGTGAAGTGCCCAGGGGTCAATCCTGGGGCTGGTTTTGTTCAGTATTTTCATCAATGACCTGGAGGATGGGATACAGTGTGCCCTCAGCAAGTTTTAATATGACACCAAGCTAGGGGGTACAGCAGATATGCTGACAGGTAGGGCTAGGATTCAGACAGAATCCTGGAAGATTGTCAACAAACTGGAGTACTGGGCCAAAGGAAATCTCATGAGGTTTAATAAGGATAATAAGTACGAAGTCCTGCACTTATGACAGAACAATCCCATGCACTGCTACAGGCTGGGGACTGACTGGCTAAGCAGCAGTTCTAGAGAAAAGGACCTGGGGGTTACAGTGGACAATAAGCTGAATATAAGCCAACAGTGTGACCTTGTTGCAAAGCCTAATGGCATACTGGGCTGCATTAGCAGGAACACTGCCAGCAGGATCAAGGGAAGTGATTCTTCCTCTCCATTCGGCACTAGTGAGGCCACATCTGGAGTACTGTGTCTAGTTCTGGGCCCTCCACTACAGAAAGGATGTGGACAGATTGGAGAGATCCAGAGGAGGGCAATGAAAATTGTTAGGGGGCTGGGGGACATGACTTATGAAGACAGGCTGAGGGAACTGAGCTTATTTAATCCACAGAAGAGAAGACTGAGGGGGAATTTAATAGTAGCCTTTAACTACCTGAAAGGTGGTTACAAAGAGGATGGAGCTAGACTGTTTTCAATGGTGGCAGATGATGGAACAAGGAGCAATGGGCTCAAGTTGCAGCCAGGAAAGTTTAGGTTAGATATTAGGAAAAACTCTTTCATTAGGAAGATAGTAAAACCCTGGAACAAGTTACCTAGAGAGGTTGTGAACTCTCTTGGAGGCTTTTAAGACCCATCCAGAAAAAGCCTTGGCTGGATGATCTAATTGGGGATGATCCTGCTTTGATCAGGCAGTTGGACTAGATAACCTCCTGAGGTACTTTCCACCCCTAATTTTCTATGATTTTATAATTTTACAACTCACCATCCCACTTGCCACCTGTCCTAAACTCTGACCAAGGAGTGTCTGCCCCTGCCCAACCCACTCTCACCTCCCAACCCACATTCCTCTGTAAAAGACAACAAAACATTTCCCCCCAAACAAATTTCCTCCCTTCTCCCACCCCTGAATCACAAACAGTGGAGTCCCTCCACTCCCTCACTGTCCACCTATGACCCATACCCTGTCTCATTCAAAGGGGGGTATGGCTGAACCCCAAGCCCATTTGTTATGTTAGTCCCTTTCCCACAAGGCAAATGCACTGTTCAATTAAAAAAAAAGAATAAAACCAACCATACTCCTCTTCCCCCTGTCTTTGGCCCTACTGAAGGGCGACCACAAAGGCATCACTCTTCAGCAGTGCTCATCTCAGGATGATCTGCAGTTCCTTTTAAAGTCACGGGTTGGCTGGGACCTTTCCTTCCCAGCTTGGCTGGCCATGTCATTTGCCTGCTCAGCATCCCAACCTTTTCTCTACAAGAAGGTGCACTGCTCCAGTCCACATGGGAGGGATTGGGGGTCTAGCTGTATCAATAGTTTTATGTTGTTACCCAAAATAGGGTCTAGTTTCACCCAAGTTAGCAGGGATCATAATATCACCATAAACAGAATCCTGTTCAAAACTTCACAAGCTAAATAACTTTCAGGTCTAACCTGTGGAACTTACGACCACCTTGAAGGATATATTTGATGTCTTACCACGTTATATGTTCCACTAACATGCTGTTTACTCAGGTTAGAAACTGTACTGGCATGGAGTTAAACTTACACATACACAACTTAATTCCCTGGCAGCTCGGAGTTTACACAGGGTAAACACAAACATAAAACAGAACCCAAGACCCCAGCATCAATTAATTGAGAGGCCCCATTTTTTTCTTCATAGATGCAGATGCAAGGGAAGCACTAATTCCCTACCTCATGCTTCAGGCAGCACACACAATTTCTCCTTCACAGCTCTCAGTTCACTCATTCCAAAAGCTGGTTCAAGACTTATATGAAACCAATCAATAATGGTAGCAGAAGAACTTCTGAAGCAGACAGCAGATATCTGACTAGGACTGTCAAGTGTATACGCATCAGGGCCAGGGACAGACATTCAAAAAGCCTGAGCCTGAATTGATTCAATCTGTGCAGGTTAGTCTAACCTGGCTAGGCTGAACTGGTTTGAAACCAGACAGATATTCTCTCTGGACTGAGGAAATGCAGGCACATGCCTGCAGTGGCTCCAGCTGGGTGCTAAAGCAGCCCTCCCTTCCCTTCTGCAGGGAGCTGAGCTGAGGGGGGTGTGGCCAAGCCCCAACAGGATGCTCTTATTGGGGATGTCTGCCTGCGCACATCCCAGGCTTTTCCCCACTGGCTGCTCAAGAGCTGGGAGGGTTCCCAGCCCCCTGCTAGCACTCTGAGGCAAGGGTGTATGTGCAGTGCATGCATCTGTTGATGATACAGAGCTTTTCAATCTCCCTCCCTGCTTCCTCATACTCTCTGTAGCAAACTGACAGGTAAGCAAGCCAGCCAGAAGGCTGATAATCGTCTTTATCACCTGATTAGCAAAACAGTACCCTCTCTCCACATTACTTCAAACTTCTTAAACAGCTTACCAGCTGACCTGTTGATTAGCTCCAAAAGCCCTAAGTGGTCACTGATCTGTCTGCCTATCCCAGTGAAAGTGGAGAGAGACACATACAAAGACACCTCTCTGCACTAGCTAGCATACCACATGCTGGCTACAATCCCTGGTGTTGCAGAGAGGAGGCACGGAATTCTGCTTAAGCAGCAAGTGGTAAAAGGAGGAGGAGGGGGAGGGGGGCATGGGGAAGCCAGCAGACCCGGCTGTGCCTGCAAGTCTCTGCTGAGCTCCGGCCATGGAGCAGAGGGGACGGGCCAGCCCTGCTGTGGAGCAGAGTTCCCTGATTAGCCCAGAGAGCATGCTAGGATGCTGGGGGACTCTGATTTAACTTAAACCAGAAAGAGGTCTGGGACAGACATTGCATAAACCAGTTTGAGCCAAATCAGTTTTATCTGATACTACATTCAACCAGTTTTTCTCAAACCGGTTTCAGACATTTTCAAACTGGTTTATGTGCACTGAACATCTGTTCCGTTACAGGTTTAAACCAGTTTCTGATCACTTACACTGGTTTATGTGTAAGGTCTCTCCCTAGCCCAGGTGAATATGAAGTCTGAGAGCTGCTCTTCCTTTCCCCATGGTTCTTCATTGAAGCGTGTCTATCAGAAGACTTAGTGGCTTCATTAAGGAGTTCAGTAAGGGCTTCCAACATACCTTAAACACTGAAATTTCAGGAAGCTGAACAGCTTCTGCTTGTCAAGCCATTCATGACACTGGTTCTGTCTACAGTATCTTCCCCTGTGTCAATTTTAGTCTTCCAATTTGCTTTACAAAGTCCACTCAGTTTTATTTCTGTCATCTCATTCTTTAATGATTCATGTATTCTAGGACTTCATTCATGCCTAAAAACCTTGCCTGTTAGCCCACAGCTTGCTAAAATGAACAAAATTCCAAGTATTCTGCCAGATACCTGTCTCACTTTGGACACATATTAATATTTAATTTTTGCTGCTATGCCATAAGGGTCCTGGTCTCATAAGTAAAGGTACAAAGGACAAAACTTTCCAAGTAATAACTTAAAAGGAATGGTTTTCCAAGATCAATTCTGACCATTTATCTTTCTGTTATTAAAAAAAAAATTAAAAATGGCACATTCTTTCTTGCTCCTAGATGAGCTGAATTTAATCTGTAAACTTTATGGAAGTATTATTGTTCCAGTTCATTTTGATGGGCAATTTTAAAAGATGCTAGGTTTACAATATACCCTCATTGCTCAGCCCATCAATAAAAATAGAGTACATATTTATTACTCTTGTCTTTAGACCTTAGAATATCATATTCTGAAAGGTATAAACTTCATTGTTTTGTTGCAGAAAAGAAATAGAATATAGCTAGCTGGAACATTTTCAAATAAATGAAAAATTTAAAGTCAAAAGAAAATGTTTAGAAATATATAGACAGTGATAGGAAAAATGGTATATTTGTGTGTGTGCATTACAGACAAACTATACCTGCTTTGCTTCAGAAACAAGTTTTTCATCCCAACCTTGAATCAGACAAAGCAGGGGCTTGACACTTTATCCCAGGGCCTAATCCATGGGTTGGCAAAATATGGCCCATGGGCTGGATCCGGCCCACAAGGCCCCTAAAAATTTTTTGAAAATTAAAATGCATCTTTCCTTGGGTTCTGTCAAAAATGACAGGAACCAGGGGCAGTAGGACCCAGGGGAAGCCTGGAAAGCTCCTGCAACAGCAGGGCCCACCCAGCCCCACCTCTCCTTGATGCAGCCGCTTGCAGCTCATGCAGGGCTGTCCTGAGCAGGCACAGGGAGCCCCAGGCGAGCTGCAAGAGGCTGCAGCACGGGGTGCTGGCCATGGGGTGGGCAAGGGGCCACTTTTCCCCTGCACTCAACACCAGCCCCATGCGATTCTGGTCTCACACCACAGCAGCAGCAGCAGCAGCTGTCAGCCTCTTGCTTGCTGTGCTGCCTGCCCGGAGCTCGCACCATGGTAGGCTACAGCGAGGCTGCCACCACTGCCTCTGTGCTGCCCAGCACACAAGCTCTGCACAGGCAGCAGCAGCAAATGCTGCCTGGCACAGCAAGCAGGAAGGCTGAAGCTGCTGCCACCATGGTGCAGCCCCAAAGGGCGAGCCTGGAGCTGGTGCAGGGCGAGACTGGTAGTGCAGGCAGGTTACAAGCTGGTGCTGAGTGCAGGGGAAAACTGGCCCCTTGCCCACCCTGTGGCCGGTGCCCCACACTGCAGCCACTTGCAGCCTACATGGGGCTGCCTGTTCCTGCTCAGCACAGCCCTGTGCAGGCTGCGAGCAGCTGCAGCAGGGAGCACTGGCCATGGGCAGGGGAGGGGTTGCTTTTCCCAATGCTCAGCACCAGCTCCTTCCCTGCCAGCGAGCAGGAGGGTCAGGGCTGTGAGCTTCCCCCCACCTGTACTGCAGGGCTGGGGGGCACTGGGAGTGAGCAGGCATGGGAACACAGGGCCCACACTGGTGTCCTGGGGCCAGCACCAGCAGGGGCCAGAGCAGGGTGGTAGGGGTACAAGGTCCTGACTGTCAGGGTCTCTATGGAGCCAAGCCAGCTCCCCCCTCCCTGCTGGTGCAGCCCAGCCCGGCTCCACAGGCCCCTGCCAGCTTGCGCCCTGCTGTGGGCCCCATTGGTGCTGGCCCTGAGACATTGGTCCCAAGATGGTGCCTGGGGGGGGGGACTTGTCAAGGGGTGGGGCTACCCATGTGGCCCTCAACAGCTTGCTAAAACTGGGTAAGCAGCCCTCCACCTGAAATAATTACTCACCCCTGGCCTAATCCCTATGTTGTAAAAAGCACTTCTCACTTCTGAAGTCACAGCATCCTGAGTCCAAAAAGTTATCTGGAAATGCACATTTCAATAAAATCAAATTTTCATAAAAAGGTTTGAAAATCTGGGTTGTTCCAGCACAGAACGAAAGCAAATTTTAAAAGCCTCTGGAGTTTGTGGCATAATCCCACAATCAGTCTACATAAAACCATACCATAAATAGAAGAAATACTAAAGTAGTTTAAAAACCCAGACAAATATCATATGATGCTAAAGTAAATTTGCTGTAGATTCCTTTACGAGTTAGAAAACAGTTTTAATAATTCACGCAAACGGCAAAATATGGAAAACATTCTCTGTATCATGCATTTAAAACTTGCTAGTATTTGAGAGTCTTAGTTACTAGGGTTATAAAGATTACATAAAAGACTATAAATAAATAAATGCTGTAAAGCCCTGTCTTCCTACATGATTACACTACTCATCTGCAAAACCTGTTCCAAGGATATCAGTCTCCACCTTGCAAGTCACCTGTTTCTAAGCCTAGTTATGCAGTGGAGATATCTAAAAAATGCTAGGCAGAAAATTAAGGTAATCATATTAGATAGCACTCTTTTTTCCATTCAGTTTTGTACATGAATTTGTAGAACGTTTAATCGCTATTTATAAGCAACTCTTGCAAGGCAACTAACTGTCTTCCCTAATCATGTGCTCAATCAAGTTGTTCGATTAAAAAAATACCAATTGTAAACCTCTGTCAAATAAGGCATAAGAAATTGTCACTGTATTCCATGGCCCTATACACTTAATATAACAATAAATATTGGTAATTAGGAAAACAGCCAGAATTTTATAGGAATGTTTTCTCAACGTTCCATAATATGCATGTGTCATTATTAAGTACTTGCAGCTGTTCACAAACTCAAGGTCTTAATGCAATCAGTAACAGGAGGTCTCATAACAACTAATATAAAAAGGCTATTTATAGTATAAGAGCACTAGCTAAAGTTTGTCACTTGTGGTAGCAAGTTTATTTATTGTAGCAAGTTTGAAGTGTTTATGAGTACTTACCATAATCACATACCTACCATTATCACATGTGTACATACCTGTATAAAGTGTGGTAAGCACATCCATATGCTTCTTAAATTTTAAAAACTTGTTGCGTTTTTAACAGTCATGACCAATATCTGTGGTTGCTTGAGTAAGAAATCCCAAGTATTAACAAATATCATTAAAGTATCTGAAACAAACCAGAGGCAGCTTAGTAACAAATGAAGTCCCATGACTATGAGCTGGGGACTGTGAACAGGAGGTAGTTTACCCTGTTGTTAGGGATCTCATTACTCCTTCTGACCTTTATTTCCTCCCCCTCACTGGTCTTTCATCAACGAGAGGGAGGAACTCTATCATCTGATTAGCCTTTCTTGATCTCCCTGGCTGAGGTGATTTGCTTTTCATGTTGTACAAGTGGTATACAAATGCAGTATCGGTAAGACTTGCCTGCCTACTGCCCAACCCGATAAGTCTGCCAAAGAAGAAAATGTGTTGCTAAACCTCACTGAGAAGCGTTTCAGATATGCTAAAGGCAGACAAACCATTAGACACAGTTATCATGCTCAGTCACCCAATATTATTGCCTAAAGCTCAACCCTTTTCTTTGGTAACTGAGCTGGAGCTTTCCCTAGCAGCTAACTCCCATGTGGTGGCTTCTGGAAGGAGAGAATGATTTCCTGAGATAATTTCTCCAAACTAGATGCTCTTCCATTTTCCAGGGGCTCTGATCACTTTCCCCTGAATGCATGCAGTCAAACAGCTTCCCTAAACAGCTGCTTTTACCTTCTTCTTGAGGAAATATTCCCAGCTGGAACCTACCAGAAGGGCAGACACTCTCACCGGGGAAACTTTTTCTTTGGGAAATCAAGAGAATCCCTCCCTAGCAACAAGGAAACATTACTGCAGACATTTATAACACTTATACTCTAATGTCCCTAACTGGCTATCTGAACCTTTGGCTCTGTGGGTGGGAAAAAGGCATGTGCTGTATCATTAAGCAGAAGTAATAGTAGCAGTAGTAGTACCAGAGCACCTAGGAACCCTACCATGGACCTGAACCTGGACTTGTCCATGGGACTGTACACAGAACAAAAACAATGGTCCTTCTCCTCAAGGATCTTACAGTCTAAAACACTTGTGGAGATCCAAACAGTGATGGTCAATTATCCAACCACAAAATTATTGTTTATTTCAGTGGTCCCAGTCTTGAGTCATTCTTCACTAACCAGTCTTCTCATCTGCATCCATAAGAAAATATAGAGCAGATAGACCAAGGAACAGACCAAAAGGAGCTAAATATCAGCACTTTTTCCCCCTCAAGCAATGTGACTGGGAAACCGGTCACAAGTTAAAATTAATTGTTCACAATACAATGTTAGACGGAAAATCTTAAAAACACTGAAACTGCAAAGAGAAATGTGGCATTGTAGCTGACAACCAAAATCATCAAATATGATTAGGAAAAAAAATTGCATGTCATGGCCTTCAAGTGATGTGCCTGTTTAGAATAATCAAGCATCAAAGGTCTCCAAGGTAACTGAATAGCTGGTAAGAAAATATATGCACATACCAAAGCAATTTTATATTTGTTAACAGCAGCTACTTAAAATTGTTCTGCATGCATTATCCCATGTTAGTATCATTGACAGATCTTCAGCTGGAAGTATGTTTTGTATATTTCATATACATTCTTCATATTGCAGTTTGTAACAAGGGGCCTGCTCTGGGCTGATCTAACCATGGCCTGCCCACCTGTTCCTGGGCTAGCCGCCCGCATTCTCACTCGCCACGCTCTGATGTTAATATTTAATTAGTAGATGTTAATCAAGCGGGAGGCAGCCCATTTTCTGCCCAGATGCCAGGGGGCGCTATCTGTGGCTCCTTTCCTCCCCTACACCGTAGCCCAAGCCTCGCAGATGGCATCTCAATGTTCCTTCAATCACTGAAGGAGCCATCACCAGGGACGACTATATTGCGCTTGCTCAGGGATGCAGGGGGGCAGTCAGGAAGGCCAAGCCAGAGATGGAACAGGGATAAGCTACCCGGATCAAGGACAATAAGAAGTCCTTTTTTTGAATATATAGGGGGCAAAAAGAAGGCACCGGGTAATGTGGGGCCCCTGCAAGACATGCTAAGAAATTTGGTCGTCACACCAGACGACAAAGCTAACCTATCTAACGACTTCTTTGCCTCTATTTTTCTGAGCAGGGACCGGATCAGACTGGACACCCCTCAGGCCAAGGGTCAGTGAAGATTTAGTCAGGGAACTCCTGGAGGGACTGGATGTATTTAAATCAGCTGGTCCGGATGATTTCCACCCCAGAGTGCTGAGGGAATTAGCTGAGGTCACTGTGGGACCCCTGGCACAGCTGTACAAGCACTCGTGGTGCTTTGGAAGAGGGCCAATGTGGTTCCCATCTTCAAAAAAGGGAGGAAGGAGGACCTGGAGAACTATAGGTCATTTAGCCATTACCCATAATCTTGGGTAAGCTTTTTGAGAGAATTATTCGGGCACATGTCCACGAGGGATCAGCAGGGGAGGTTATGCTTAGGGGCAACCCCCATGGGGTAATAGGAGGGAGTGGAGGAGGATGACGTGAAGTTCTCCGTGGAGAGGACGCCTCAGGCAGCAGCACAAGGACCGGAGGGGCAGAAGCACCCCACTCAGACCAGGAGCTCGGGCGGGAAAACCGAGAGAAGGAGGAGAAACGGGACGACGGGAGTTACCCCCAAAGAACTGGAAAGGCTCGCAGAGGTCAAGACGCCAGACCAGGTGGGGCTGTCGCGGGCTTGAGTGGGCTCAAGGAGGTGTCCCCAGCAGGGGACAAAGGGCACAAGCAGCGGGTAGGGCTGCGGAAGATGGGCCCCAGCAGTACAGAGCCACCCGGCGGGAGACATGTAGGAAGACGTGGCACGAGGGACCACCAAGGGTCCAGTGGAGTCACGGGCGGGGCGAAGGCTGGAGGAGAGAACGTAGTAGCGGGCAGTCCAGCACTGACCCAGCTCAGGGCCAGCTAGGGGCCGAGGCCTGTTGGGGTAGAGCAGTCCGCAGGAGCAG
This sequence comes from Crocodylus siamensis, assembly GCF_052110815.1. Lineage (NCBI taxonomy): Eukaryota > Metazoa > Chordata > Crocodylia > Crocodylidae > Crocodylus > Crocodylus siamensis. The sequence continues at coordinate 210,327,754 of NC_143398.1, read as the reverse complement.
GTGGTAAAGGGGCAGAGGGCATCTCCTAAGCAGTACTTGCATTTCATTGTTGTTGGTATTTTTTCCTTCTGTTTTTCTTTTCCTACTTTTGTAGGGGTTGTGAGGTAGTGCACAGAGAGCCAGAGTGTCTGCTAAACCTAAAGGAGGCATACAGTCTCAAGGGAAGGTAGACGGTGGTGACACCCTGTAGGAAGAGCGAGGGTTTGGTCCAGCCAACCTGTAGCTCATCTTGGCAAGAAGACATGGGGCATCAACAGTTGGGGATTAGGCCGGAAGTCATCAGGAAGCCGTCAAGGCAAGGGCGAAGGTGAGGTGTAGGGGAGGCAGAGCCTCGCAGAAGATCAACGTTTAGGAGGACCCGTACGTGTAAGAACCCTAGTAGTCAGACCTCCACCACTGAATTAAGATACAAAGTCATGGCAGGTGAGATTGGGGGAGAGCCTATCCAAGGGAGGGGCATCTACGCAGCAGGACCCCAGGGATGCATAAACAGAGAACCCTAAACATCCAAATTCGCACAGCGCATGACCGGATGTTTGAGGCCAGGCGGTTGCAGGCTGCACCCAGAGAGTGGTGGTGGATGGGTCATTTTCAACCTACAGGGATGTGAGCAGGGGGGGTTCTGCAGAGCTCAGTCCTTGGGCCCGCACTGATCAACATCTTCATCAGTAACTTGGATGAGGGGATAAAAAGCACCCGGTTCAAATTTGTGGATAACACTAAATGTGGGGGGATGTGGGCATGCTAGAAGGAAGGAATAGGCTACAATCAGACCTAGACAGGTTACGGAAGGGGCAGATGAGAACAGGATGGGATTCAACACTGACAAGTGCGAGGTGCTGCACAAGGGGAGGAAGAACCAGCACCATTCCTACAGGCTGGGGAACTCCCTTCTCATCAGTGCAGAGGCAGAAAAGGATCTTGGAGTCATCACTGATGTCAAGATGAACATGGGCCGGCAGTGTGGGGATGTAGTCAGGAAGGCCAACCGCACCTTGTCATGCATCCACAGATGCATCTCAAGCAGGTCCAGGGAGGTGGTACTCCCCCTCTATGCGGCACTGGTCAGGCCGCAGCTGGAGTATTGCGTCCAGTTCTGGGCGCCACACTTCAAGAGGGATGTGGACAACATGGAGAGGGTCCAGAGGAGGGCCACTCACATGATCAGGGGGCAGCAGGCCAGGCCCTAGGAGGAGAGGCTACGGGACCTGAATCTGTTCAGCCTCCACAAGAGAAGGCTGAGGGGGGGATCTAGTGGCCTGTTACAAACTAGTCAGAGGGGACTAGGAGGCATTGGGGGAGTCCCTGTTTCCCCAAGCACTACCAGGAGTGACTAGAAATAATGGTCACAAGCTGACAGAGGGTAAATTCAGATTAGACATCGGGAGGCATTACTTCACTGTCAGGGCAGCTAGGATCTAGAACCAACTTCCAAGCGAAATGGTGCTGGCTCCTACCCTGGGGGTCTTTAAGAGGAGGCTTGACAATCACCTTCCTGGGGTCATTTGACCCCAGCACTCTTTATTGCCATGGCAGGGGGTCAGACTTGATGCTCAGGTTCCTTCCAACCCTACTAGCTATGAAACTATGACCCTTCTGGTCCTGGCCCCAGCATAGGCCAGTCAGGGAAAACTCAGGCCTGAGTCTATGCCCCTTTTCTCATTCTCTGAGGGTCCACCATCTGGGCCCTCCAAACAAAGGGGTCACCCACCCAGTTGTGAGGGCTAGCAGTTAAGGCACCCTGACCCACCTTTCACCAGGGTAGTAACTGACCTGGTATTTCCTGGGGGCTCCTGTGCCACTGGGAGCCCCACCAGGTTACCCACTCCCGGCAGGGTGCAGTTTTAGGTCGCACTCAGGTCCAGGAGCCTCCTATCCATCCCCTACAGCTCCTCCCTTACCTCCAGCTGATATCAGCAGCCCTCCAGCCAGGCAATGTTGTTGCCTGGCCTCTTGCAGCAGAACTGCCTTATTTCACCTTTCCTTTTTAATGAGTTCTTAATGGACAGCTTCCCATTTTAATTTCAATATTTTCCTATTACTTATTTGAACAGAAACATAATGAACTTAAATTTAAAAAAAAAATCCTGAACAACTATTCCCAAATATTTGGGAACAGTCCAAAACTGTATTAAGTTCATAACTCTTGAAACAAAACTACACAGTAACTACTAAAAGAAACTCTTAGTTTGATCTCAATTTTTCAGTTACTGTCAAAACAAATGAGTACAAGGTGGAAGTGGTGTTGTCATAAATTCTTAGAGCCTTAATCGTTATCTCAGTTTTGGGACATCACCATCAGGCAACATATGAAGGAAGATATCAATTAGTCTACATCTCACACAACATTGAACATTATCTAAAACCATGGACAAGCATTCATTTCCAGCATTAAACATTTCTTTGAAATTCTTCCTGTTAAAAAAATGGCCCGGGAGCTGAAGCATACATGCATTTCAACTCCCTGGCTGGAGAGCTACACAGGTGAGTTCTCTAGACAGGGAGGCCTACATTAATTGACAGCCTTCCTTCTCTCTTGTCTGGGAAGGGGTAACAAAAACTGTCAACTGCTATAGACAACCCTGTGAAGGTTCTAGCCCTGAGGAAATGCCCCACATCCTGCCAATCAACTGGTCAGTGAGATGGAGAGCCAATCTCCTATGGCAGGACCCCTCCTTATTCCCATCATGGGAGAACAACCCTCACTCTGTGTACTCCTGCCAGCTGACTTGGATGAACGTGAGGCAAGGTAGGCTTTCCGCCACAGCAGCAAGGTTGCCACTGCATTACCGCAAGCTGCCTCCCCCGCACTGATCCAAGCCAACCCAGAGCAGTGCAAGGGCTGGTAGGGGCATTCTGTAGTGACAATTACAAGGGAGGGGGAGCAGAGGACTGTGGGAAGTTGGATATTTTCAACACCACAGAGAAGTGTAAATCAGCAGTGCTCAAGCTTTAGTTCAAGCCCCTCCCCACCCCCAATTTTTAAAATGCAGGGACACTGATACATGACTCCGCACCACTCCGAGCTGCTCTAGCTAAAGCGCTGCCCCCTTGTAATTACAGCACGTCAGGGAACCTTTGTTGCACATGTGTAAATGTCCATATAGTCCAGGACCTTGATCCTGGAACTTGATCCATGCAAGGAGAATCTTACATATGTGTAGAATACTTCAATGCTTTATACACGGGAGCAAAAGTTTGCCCACATAATCTAAGGGCCTGACTGAGACCTTCATGTATTTAGGTAATATGTGAAGTCTTGGAAAACAATCAATTTATGACACTAGCTAAAACAGGCTACTATATGAAATATACATACCAGCCTTTCTTAACACTTCCCCTTCACCTAACCACTTTTCTGATTAGTTATTCTTTCTCAGCATATTTAAAGATTATCAGTTGAAATGTTAAAAGTCAGGGAAAATAAGTAAGAATGCATCTTCCATTGAATTTGATGGAAGCAAAGATGTGGCTGCATACATAGCGTCTCAGTTTGACTTTTCTTCATCTTCCAGAAGACCTAAGAAACTCAGGGCATACAGAAAAGGTAAATGATTGATAATAACAGAGGGGAAAGCATAAGCAGAAGTCTAGCTTCACAAAGAAGTGGGCTAAAATGTTTTGGGATTTACTATGCTCTTTAAAATCTGTGCCGTTTAGGAATATAGATGTTCATAGAACAGAAAAATGTAATTTGTCAGTAAACCTGTACCCACACTCTACCTCTAATGAAAATCAAGAATTATTTAAGAATCAAAAAAAATTTGAACTTGATGAGTTAACTTGAGAAAGTTAAGGATGTAACTCTGTTATTTATTTTTCATTAGACAGACTGCTCATTATATAAGAAACAGCCTACTTATGAACAGGAAAGCTCTCAACGCTTGGTCTTGGTGTAGCACTGATGGGGGAAACTGCCTCCCACTATCTAAATACCTCCTTTAACAACAAACCACATTTTCTTCAGTCTACATCATATTAGAACTACTGATAAAGAGAGTCCTGAATCTGGTTGTCATGCTATACCAGGGGTGGGCAAATCTACGAAGGGATTTTGTCCAGCCCATAGTGGAACCCTCAGCCCCACCCCAGCCCATGCAGAGGAGGGCAGCCTGGGCCATGGCGCATGCGACCAGTGTCACCAGACAGCAGGGCTGGGGTGGCACAGTGGCCACACTCACTTCCTGGCACCCCCAGTGGCAGCAGTGCTTTCCAGCTGCCCCTGCCAGTGTCATCACCACCACTAGACCAGCCCTGCTGCCTGGGCACTCCAGTCCGTCCTCCACTCACCCAAGGCCAGGAGGGTGCATGGACAAGTCACGTGACCAGACAGATGGGACTGGACTGTGGGCAGGCAGGGAGCAGCATCTGGGAGTGGGAGATGGAGGGGCAATGACAAAGTGAAATCATAGGGTAGTGATGAGGTGGGATCACAGGACAGTGACAGCGTGTGGCTGGAACCCAGGGGAGAGCCAGTCTGCTGCCCATGTTCCTGCAACAGGCTCCAGTTCTGCAGGTAGGGGTGTACAGGGAGAGGATCAAAGCCCTGTCCCAGGCCTCAGACCGGTGCTGTCAATGCCCTGAGATCACAGCCATGGCTCCACCCACACATCCCTCTCCTGGATGGCACTCCCTATCTACCCACAGACCCATCCCATCCTCCTGAATATGTGGTCAGCCTATGCAGATTGTGGCCGGTCTCTATAGAGACCCCAGAACCATGAGGCCATAACAACACAAGGCTGGACCCTGGGGCAGAGCCATAACCTGCTCCCTGCACATCCCTGGCTGCAGAACCAGCACCCATCACAGGGTCATGCAGGAATACATTGTGGCTCTGCTCCAGACCCCAACCATAAGATCCTGGCCCCACCCATCCCACTCCTGGATGCTGCTCCCCACCCACCTGCAGCCCTATCCCATCTGCTCATGGCTCCATCCCATCCACCTGGCCCAGAGCAGGGAGGATGGATGGGGGGTGGGGGAGATCTTGACCCAGCCCACAACAGCTCAGAAAAACTCCTTAAGTGGCCCTCTGGCCCAAATAATCGCTCACACCTGTGCTGTATCATCTATTGACTTTTCTAGTTTAGTTTGTACACCCAAGTCAAATGAAGCTTTATTCATTTTACATAATACAGACAGCACATTAAACAGTGCCCAATGAGGGAAAATTACTCACCAATTCTGTTTGCTGTAATACTTTATTATTTCAGCCTGCAAAATAACATCAATTACTGATCACATTATGGTTCCATCAACCAGAAGCGAGTTAGCAAAAGATCTGTCAGTAAGTGATGGTATCTAATCTAATCAAAGATCTGCTAGTGGCAAATGTACAGCAACTATGTACATACTAATACAGAATTCATAAAATCTCTACAAAAGAGTGTGTGAATGTGTCAGTGAGGTAAACTTAACAGGGGGATAAACATATGTAAACTCAGAGCAAAAGAACAATGACTTATTTCAAGGTTCCAGATGCTTTTCCAAGGCTGAGAACACAAAAACTAGAAGGACGCTCAATGGACTGAAAAGATTCTCTAGATATAAAGAGGTAGGGTGAGACATCTGAGAGAGTCTGGGTACCAAAAGCAGGTTAGTTGCATCAGCACAAAGCTCTGTCCTGGCTAATTTATTCTGATAAGAACTAGGGTGTCATAGACCCCCTCTACACATTATGTGCATTAACAATTAACTGGTTAATTGAAGAATTCATTTAGTCCAGCTTCATATACAAAATAACTATCATGCCATAAAAAGGTCCACCAGCTGTAAACTTAGAGCTGGAAAATATGTAACAACTTTAAAACTGGATAGAAACCACCTACAATTTGAACATGTAGCCATGTCCCTGAAGCTGGGAGCCCTATCAGCTGACAAAGCTCACAACCACAGGGGTGCACCATACATCGCTGTGGCTGGTAGTCCCATAAGCTGATGAGATTCACAGCTGCAGGACCTTGTTACTTACTGGTGCAAAGAGAACCTGGGATCATGATCCTGGGCTCCCCCTGCACCAGCAATATGGCATGATTGGATCTGATGCTACATCCCACAAGTCACACTGTCTACCATGCATGTGTGGCATGGCAGGAGCTGAAACTGTGTGCATCATACATAAGCTCCTATCACGTCTTTACCTGAATGTTTAGAGGGGTCCACAACACCCCCCCACCTACCCCAGGTGGTGCTTGCTAGGATTGCTATGGCCTTGTCCTGCCTCCGAGGGTATTCCCTGAAGCAAACCCAGGTGTGGCTTCTAGAGTACTCCTTCCAGGCTCCTTCCCATTCTGAAACTCTGACCTGTCTGTCCTTCACCCTTCCTGATTCTCCATGGCCCTGACTCACAGAGCTAGAACAGGGGCAGACAACTCCTGGCACAGATGCCAGAGCATGGCATGTAAAGGCATTTTGCTTGGCGCATGTGCCTCTGGCCCTTTCCCTACAGTCTGCCCCGAGGCGTGCTGCCACAACAAGAATTGACCTCCTAACAGCTCCACTGCCATCCGACCCTGGCACACCAACATCTTACAAGTCAAAGCAGTAGGTGTTTTTGGTACTCTTCCCAAAAGTGTTGCCTACCCCTGAGCTAGAATCCAGTTCTGCTCCTGAGAGAGGGTATTTACTTCTTGTTGGGGAGATCAAATACAACCAGAAGTTCCAAGTAGCAAAACAGATGGGTTTGCTTCAATGAAGGCATATTTTGGGGAAATTAGACCACTCAGCCAGACATTCTCTATTTACTACATCTCAAAGGATTAAACAGCTCTTCTGTCTCCAGCACAGTCCACACAGCCCAGAGCACCCAAAAGGATTGCTCTGCTGTTCTCTTTCCAATCTTTTCCAGATCCTGAGCCCCCAAGCTCCTTTGCTCATCTTGGTCTCAAGACTCCTCTAACTGACCCCCTCCACGAGTTGACAAGCTCCTTGTTCATGCTTCCCTCTCCACTGTTAGGTTCACCTCACTCACTTTCCCTCCAGTTTCCTAGTTGTCAACCATCTTAGTACTGTTGATATGTCAAACAAGCTGTTCAAGCCTGCTGATGCTAGAGCATCAGCTTTTGTCTGGTACCACAGTTTTGTCTGGTACCACACAGTAGGCAGAGCCCTTGCTTCACGGTCTCTTTAACATATGCTTTCCATATGTACTAGCTTTATGGAAAAACTGAGGCATATAATATTATAACAACATGAAGACAGTTAACATAGAAATATTACAGTAAGATTGATAGTCCATCACAAAAACATATGCATTAAGTCTGGTGTGCCACCTGACCTAGTATCTCTATACTATTACCAATACCTAACATGGCTCAAAAATTGCCACATGGAACTACACTGTACAGTGTGGACATACCCAAAATGGAATAGTGTCTTCCTAATTCTAAGGGCCTTCCCCAATTTCCAACTAAAATCTTAGGGAGACTACATGTTTTCAGATCTGCTGTCTCTGAAATCATTTTATTCTAGTTGAATACTTGTTCAAATAACAGTGTCTGGTAAACAGTTTCCACTGTCATAGCTCCCAGGGGGACCAAAGACAGAGAGGCACCTGGAGAACACATGGAATCAGAGGTGCTGTGAGCCTAATAGCTATGACAGTAACCACTTCCTTTCCAATTAGACATCTGCAAGAGCAAGGTAGTAGATAAAAGCAGAAATAATGCTCTCAAAAGTACTCCTAGGGGTAAGCAAAAAGATAAAAGATGACAGTGCATAAGTAGTATTGACCATTTTCCCTTGCCATAGGATTCTTCTTCCAAACTACCTAGGAACAGGAATTACAAATTGCAGATGTCACACAACGCAAACAGAAGACATACTTATGATACTGTTTTGGTTCAAGCAACTTAAAATAGATAAACTTGGTGTAGTAAGGCTGTTTCAACTGCCTGAGAAGAATGGAGAGCCATGGTAAGGTAGTTGTACATGGCCCTTTCATAAACAGATTCCCAGTAAGTTACTTTAAAATTGTCATTTAAAACTCTGGATTCACAAAACTATTGACTATACCAGAAAACATTCCTTTCATTGGCCTTTCACTTCCAATTACAGCCTTCAAAACAAATGAACTGTTATGGCACTGACAGACATGCAGCTCCACACTAATTCATAGCACTTCAAAGAAAGTGCCATGAATTACAGCAAGCCTCTCTCCCCCTCAATCCAACAGATGTTTACTGTTGGGTCGGGGTGGGGGAGGGGCTGTGATTGAGCTCCACTTTGTAGCCACTCTCCCCTAGCCCCACCCCACTCCCAGATCCAGTGCTGCCTGTAGGATGGGAGGGAAGAAAGGGGCAGGGGAGGGGTGAGAGCTCTGGGCTGGGCTTTGCTCAACCTGTACCAGAGTAGAGGTGGGTAGATTAGAGCCCCTTCCTCCCCTTCCCATCCCCCCACCCCGAGGCTGGAGGCTTCAATCCACCCACCCCTTTGGAGTGCCTTCATCTAAACCCTCATTAAGTAAGGGTTAATTTGTTGTGTGATCAGTCACTTTCAAAGCTCTCTGCAGCTGTGCACTTCTGTCAGAGCACAATTGTAGAATGCTTTCAAGAAGCCAATCACATGACAAATGCCACTTCTGTCAGCGCCCTTAATGTCACCAAACGGTAAGTACAAGATGGTAAAACCTCACATTCTGGATGCTATTCATAGGCAGATGCTTTTTTGCAGGTGATAAAAAACAGGACAGCAGAACATTTTTTAACATTAAATTCTGAATTAGTCTTGTAAATACATCAAAGATACTTTCTCTTTTACACACGTTCCTTTGAATCAAGACACAGAAATATAGCAAGACCCCAATTCCCTGACCCACTCTCACATGAAAGGGCCTAGTTCCAGAACTAAGAGTTAAACGCTACATGCAGAAACAGAATAGATATGACAAAAGCTAAGAATTCTCCTGAATTATGTCAGGTTCGAGTTACTTAAAGTAAAATGATCAAAAGCACTCAAATGACTTAAGACTGTAAGTCTACCGGGAAAAAAAAAAAAGATACAATAAAGCCTAAGGGTAATTTTTTTAGAAATACCTAAAATAACTTTGAAGCTGAAATTCCATGATTTTCAGTAGGCTCTAGCTTCTAAGTTACTGGAGTATCTTTAAAATTTCATCCTGCATCTCTTACTATTATTAATAAACAGCTAGGTCATTCTATTTGGATAGTGTCTTCCTCCCGAAGGTCAGCTAACCAGATGCCACCTCAAATCCTAACAAAACAGCTCTGAAAAAGATGCGAGGAACCCTAAAACCAACCTGCCTCTTATGTATCATTCAGTAACCACACAAGGATATGAAGACGAGGAACCAACTACAGATACAAGGCCCAAAGCCCAGGAAGTTGATAACAAGGCAACATTACAAAAGTATGGGACAATCTGAACTGATTGCTTAAGCCCTCTTAAGCAAATATAAGGGGCAGCCCAAGAGACATTATTTGAGCCAAATGCATGTCCCAGGTCAGAAATTACAAATACACAAGCAGGAGTGTGATGAATACTGAAGCTATAGCTCCGACATGAGGACTACCTGACAACTCAGTGAGGTGTTAAGTCCAAGACCAATTACTCTCAGTAAGCATCCTTGGTTGTCCTTCTACAAAACTGAGATCTCTATGAAGATGACTTGGAGAAGAAGTGACATCTTTGCCCCCTCTGAAGAAATTCTCTGCTGCCATCACTTCCAGGAAACCTTGCCATCACTGTCTTCGAGGTATGTGGTAGAAGGATGGAAATATAAAGCTGGGGGAAGGGGACAGGGTGGAGTGAGGCAGGTGTCACTCAATGCAGGGCACCAAATTCCCCTTCACTTGGCCTGATTTACTTCCAACATTAAGAAGTATAATGCTGATTTTAACTGTATGGTTATACATATAATGCTGATTTTAACAGTATGGATAAAGCAGGACACCTGTTTTGTTCTTATTATTATTCCACCTGCGAGTTAACAGGAATAGCTATTAAAATCAAGGCCTTATTCCTCTTACATTTGTTCAGTCTCTTATTGGTTTAATCATACTTAATGCGATAAAATAACTAATTGGCTTAATTCAAGGAAGTCATTTTGAGGTGATTTCTAAATATATCTATATTTCTACAGTTTACAGGTTACTTGGTAACTAAAATAATCTATTTGTACCAGAGGCTATTGCAATTTGCAAGTTGGTGTGGGTATTTTAGTACTCGCATTGGATAGGCTGACATTACTAATCTACTTAAAATACAATTTAGCTGTTACTTCCAACATGCAATTTAAAGTCTCCAGTCTTGTAGTGTGTGGATAGACCAGCTAACTCAGCCTTGTGCGTCCTTTATTTTTTCATTTAAAGCATTTGTCATCTTTCATTCTCTTCTCATACCAAAAAAGATTGGGATATTCAAAGCAGAAGTTTGACAAGTATCAAAACATGGTCGGACTTTCATTGTAAAAACTTAGTTTCATGGAGTTGTTAGAGAACTCAGTGGGCCATCTAGTCCGCCCCCCTGCCTCTGGCAGGCAAGAAAAGAGAGTCACCAACCCTGGTGTCATGTGATCCCAGCCAGGTGCCTGTCCAGTCTCTTCTGGAAGACCCCCAAGAATTCGGCGAGAACCACCTCCCTTGGGAGCCCATTCCACACTCACAGACTTCATAGACATTAAGGCTGGAAGGAACTTCAGAAGATCATCAAGTTCAGCCACCTGCCCAAAGGGCAGGAAGTCAGCTGGGGTCTTGGGATCCCAGCAAGATAAGCATCCAATTTACTCTTGAAGGTGTTCAATGTAGGTGCTTGAACCACCTCCAATGGCAGGCTAATTCCAGACCTTGGGGGCTCGGACAGTAAAGAAATTTTTCCTTATGTCCAGCCTGAAATGGTCTTGCAGGAGTTTGTAACTGTTCAACCTTGTCATCCCTTGGGGTGCTCTGGTGAACAAACATTCCCCCAGATACTGGTGGTCACTCTGATAAACTTATAGGTGGCCATCAGATCACCCCTGAGCCTGTGCTTTTCCAGCCTAAAGAGTCCCATGGCTCTCAGCCTGTCATCGTAAGATCTGTTTTCCTGACCTCTGATCATGCGCGTGGCTCTCCTCTGGACTCTCTCAAGCTTCTCCACATCCTTTTTGAATTGTGGAGCCCAAAACTGGATGCAGTACTCCAGCTGCGGCCTCACCAAGGCTGAGTACAATGGAAGAATGACGTCCCCGGATTTGCTTGAGAAGCATCTATGGATGAAACCCAGCAGTTTGGTATCTTTACTAGCTGCAGCATCGCACTGAAGACTCATTTTCATCTTGTGGTCAATCACGACCCCCAAGTCTCTTTCTTCCATAGTGCTAGCCAGCATAGCACTGCCGAGCCTATAAGAATGCTGCATGTTTTTCCTCCCAAGGTGGAGAACCTTGCATTTTTCAGTATTGAACACCATCAGGTTCTCATTTGCTGAACCCATTTGCTAAGCCTGTCCAGGTCAGCCTGGATCACCCTCCTCTCTTCAGGTGTGGATGTTTTGCCCCAAAGTTTGATGTCATTGGCTAACTTGGCCAGTCTGCTTCCAGATGTTGATGTTGAATACTATGGGTCCAAGGACAGAGCCTTGGGAGACCCCACTGGCCACAGGGCACCATGACGATTGACTTCAATTACCATCCTCTGGGCCCAACCATGGAGCCAATTCCCCAGCTAGCGAACTGTGTTGGGCCCAAGGCCACAACTGGCCAGTTTCACCAAAAGGTGATAACTGGATACCAGATTGAAGGCTTTTTTGAAGTCAAGATAATATGACTCGTCTCCCTTGTCCAGGTGATAGGTCACCTGGTCGTAAAAGAAAACAAGAACGGTTAAGCAAGACCTACCTGCAACAAACCCATGCTGGCTCTCTCTCAGGATGTTGGCATCAGTCAGTCCATTTAGGATGGCCTCTTTAATAAACTTTTCTAAGACCTTTCCCAGGATAGAGGTCAGGCTGATGGGCCTGTAGTTTGCCAGATCCACTTTCCTCCCTTTCTTGAAGATAGGCACTACATTGGCCTTCTTCCAGTCTTTGGGCACTACACCAGAGCACCAGGTGTTCTCAAATATCCATGCCAGGGGCTATGATGCTCACAGCTCCTTGAGTACCTTGGGGGGTAGATTGTCAGGGCCAGCTGACTTGAAGGTATCCAGCCTCTCAAGGTGTTCCTTCACAAGGTCAGCATAGATGAAGGGCAGGGGATCTCCCTCACCCAGACCTCCCTGTCCCGTAGTGGCCATGGGCATCCCATGGGACTGATGAAAGACCAATGCAAAGTACCCATTTAATAGGTTGGCTTTTTCCTGGGCGCCAGTTGTCAGTTGTCCCATCTGGTTTAGCAGGGGTCCAATGTTGCCCTTGCTTTTCCTCTGGCAACCCTGACCGTAAAGAACTTTTTCCTAATGTCCAGCCTAAACCTTCTCTCTAGTAGCTTATGGCCATCGTTCCTTGTCATTCCAGGGGGTGTCCTGGTGAACAGATCATCGCTTACTTCACTTTGCTCTCCCCTTATGAATTTGTACACCACCACAAGGTCCCCTCTCAGCCTTCTCTTGGAGAGGCTGAAGAGGTTAAGGTCCCTTAGCTTTCCTCATAGGGCATTCCCTGCAGGCCTCTAATCAGGTGAGTAGCTCTTCTTTGGACCCTCTCCAAGTTGTCTACATCCCGCTTGAACTGCAATATCCAGAACTGGATGCAGTACTCCAGCTGCGGTCTGACCAGTGCCGCATAGACGGGGAGAATCACTTCCCTGAATCTGTTTGTGAAGCACCTACAGAGGCACAACAAGGTGTGATTGGCTCTGCCAACTGCTTCATCACGTTGGTGACTCATGTTCATCACTTAAAAGTTGATACATTGGCTAAGGCTAGCCTGTCTAGAGAAGGGACACAAGTGAAACATATATAATTATCAAAGTTGGAACTGAAAATGTATGATCACTTACACAGCTTTGTCCACAGACAAATTTAATTGTACCAGGATAGTTACAGCAGTACAAGCCCCTTGATTTTGACCCATTTATACTAAAATTTAAGATGTGACTATATCAATGTTATTTTTTTCCAGTACAGAAAGATAAATAAACCAATAGGATAAGACACCTTATACTAGCATAAGTGCAACCAGATTAGGAATTGTACTGGTCTAACTACAGTGGTTAAATAAAATTATATGTCCTAAATCAGAACAGTTGCACCACTACAAAACCATTACGCAGACCAGACCTTGTTTTGACACGCTGTACTTTTTCAGGTTAACTGAAGCAGAGGAGAAATCCTTAAGTTTCTACCACCTAGCATCAAATCTTTTTCTGATTAGTGCTTTATAGTGCACATATATGTAAGATTTTCCTTTTCAGAAAAAAAAAGGGGGGGGGGAGGGGGAGGACTTAGCACAACAAAATTTGAGGGAAATAAAATCCTAATTTTACCTCAAGTTCTATAAACATTTACATTCTATGTGACAATGAATCTGAAACTAAGATAGTTCATAGTCTACATGATCCCATGATCACCTCTTGGCCAAACTGCCCAGTTGTGGCTTTGGCTCCACCACGATCCGCTGGCTGGGAAATTGGCTTCGTGGTCGGACCCAGAGGGTTGTGATTGATGGCAGTCACTCATCGTGGTGCCCTGTGACCAGTGGGGTCCCTCAAGGCTCTGGCCTGGGACCCATACTGTTCAACATCTTCATTAATGATGTGGATATTGGAGTCAGGAGTGGACTGGCCAAGTTCGCCGATGACACCAAACTTTGGGGCAAAGCATCCACGCCAGAAGATAGGCAGGTGATCCAGGCTGACCTGGACAAGCTCAGCAAATGGGCAGACGAGAACCTCATGGTGTTTAACACCGAAAAATGGAAGGTTCTCCACCTTGGGAGGAAAAACCTGCAGCACCCTTATAGGCTCGGCAGTGCTACGTTGGTTAGCACTACAGAAGAAAAAGACTTGGGGGTCATCATTGACCACAAGATGAACATGAGCCTCCAATGCGATGCTGCGGCTAGTAAAGCGACCAAAATGTTGGCGTGCATCCATAGATGCTTCTCGAGCAAATCCCGGGACGTCATTCTCCCCTTGTACTCGGCCTTGGTGAGGCCGCAGCTGGAGTACTGCATCCAGTTTTGGGCTCCACAATTCAAAAAGGATGCGGAGAAGCTTGAGAGAGTCCAGAGGAGAGCCACACGCATGATCAGAGGTCAGGAAAACAGATCTTACGATGACAGGCTGAGAGCCATGGGACTCTTTAGCCTGGAAAAGCGCAGGCTCAGGGGTGATCTGATGGCCACCTACAAGTTTATCAGGAGGGACCACCAGGATCTGGGGGAACATCTGTTCACCAGAGCGCCCCATGGGATGACGAGGTCGAACGGTCACAAACTCCTGCAAGACCGTTTCAGGCTGGACATAAGGAAGAATTTCTTTACTGTCCGAGCCCCCAAGGTCTGGAACAGTCTGCCAGCGGAGGTGGTTCAAGCGCCTACATTGAACACCTTCAAGAGTAAATTGGATGCTTATCTTGCTGGGATCCTATAACCCCAGCTGACTTCCTGCCCTTTGGGCAGGGGGCTGGACTCGATCTCCCGAGGTCCCTTCCAGCCCTAATGTCTATGAAATCTATGATTTCTAATATTCACTAATACGGTGGCAACTATGTAGCTATGAAATCCAGTACCAAAGTAGGAACACAGGTATCCCCTCCTCCCTCTTTTTACTTCAGCTCAACACCCGAGGATATGAGGGTTTTTTAAAATCAAGAGATAATTTTATTTTTCTCAAGTGTTGTCTCTGGTAACTTGGTTATATGCCTGATACTAACAATGCACTAACAATGCTATTTGTAATCTACTGGAAAAAAGAGGTTTCAAATACAAATACTGAAAGACCTTGAACCATAGCAGCTGTAAAATAAAAGGGCTGTCTAGTTATGATAGAGTCAAATGCTTGAGTTTAACCATAACCTCTGAATAGTTAAATATTTAAAGAAAAGTTCTGTTTTTTGCCATAAAGATCTTCTTTGCCAATAATCTTTAACAAGGTTACTGATGTAAATTGCACAATTCTGAATGTAAGTGAACCCAAGTTCCAGTGCAATAAATAAAATGCTGTCTTACAACACTGCTTTCCTGAAATGGAAGTTGTGCATTCTTTAGTGTATATTTGGTCTCTAGATGTTAAAAATAGCTATTTGCTTAGAACACCAAGAAAGAGATAAATGTAGAAAGATAACCGAAAGGAATGAAGTGTTCTTCACCTTCAGATTTGTTGAAGTTTTATTTTTACACTTGAAATTGGATTCAAGGAAACACAAGGCACTAATTACCTTGAACTACTTTTGTGGTGAAATAATTGTTGGCTTATCCTTGAGCAGGGCAAGAACAGTCACTCTAATATAAATGATTATTGTTTTGTCATCAGAAAGACTGCAAAGACAAAGATTTAACAACTGCAACACTCTTTTAAATACTTGTGCTTAATTAATTTGATCAGCAGAAATGGAAAAAGAATATAAAACTATACTATTTTTTCTGACCAGTCACAAATTACCCAATGAACATACATTTTACTGCAGGCTTCCATTTCAGACACTACATACGTATATACATACATATACATATTAAATGCACAAAACAAAGATTGCACAAAGATTATAATAAAGGAGGGTATATAGTTACATTCCTTACAATTTCTTAATTAGCACAGAAGAGAGTTGAAAGGTACAAATTATGCAATGAATATACATTAGGGCAGGGTGGGCAAAGTCTGTCCCGCAGGCCAGATCCAGATGGCATTGGCTCTGGAGCAGCCCCCTGCCCTGCCTCCTGCTCTACCAACACAACTGGGACTGGACTCCATGGCAACCCCAGCCTTGTGCTTTCTCAGCATAGCAGTGGCTGGGGTCACCATAGAGACTGCAGGCAGGGGCTGCTGGCAAATGGAGTCCAGCTGTTAGCCAGATCGGCCATTTTGCCCACCCCTGCATTAGAGCCAGGTATAGAAACTGCACTTTCACAAGTATACATGATCGAAAACCAGTATATACCAGTAACAGAACAGAAGTTCAGCACACACAGAGTGGTTTTAAAATAGTAGAACTCTTTGGTGATCCATAGGGGGTGCATGTGCACCCCCTGAGATTGGCCATACACCCCCTGGAAGTGCCAGCCATGAAACCAGAAGAGCCGGCAGAAGCACACTTCCAGTTTCACCGCTGGTGGTTCCGGGCTCAGCGATCAGCCGCTGGAGGACTCCCCTCCCTGGTTGGCGATCTGGTGCCCCTCAGACCGGGAGGCACCAGTTGCCCATGGTTGAACCCACTCTAATATTTGATCCTGTCGCCCCCAACCAAAGTACAAATATGCTTTCTGTTCATTACTGATCTAAATTACATCACTTACAGAAAACTGCATAATTTGGATTCTGCCTTGGGCTCTTTGAATGTCTGTACCTAGCCTAGGAGAAAAAAAATTATTTCTGATCTCTTTAAGTAATATCTAATGACCTGAACCATGATACTTGATTACTCTTTTCTGAACATATATAAATATGAGTGTTATTTATGCCAAATGCATCCTGTCCTCTGAATATTCACATCCATAGTATTTTGCACCTTAGTAAAGAGGTAATTCAACAGACTCATTATGGATAGAGACGGAAGTTACATCTAAATCAGTTTAAGTGATCAAAAACTGGTTTCAACCTGTAACAGAACAGAAGTTCAGTACACATAAACTGGTTTCAAAATGGCCGAAACTGGTTTAAGATAAGCCTGACTGAATGCAGTACCAGACTTAACTGATTTGGGTCCAACTAGCTTATGGAATTTCTCTCTCAGACCTCTTCCTAGTTTAAGTTAAACCAGAGTCCTCCAGCATGCCCTACAGCCCTGGCTGGCCTGGGCTCTGCTCTCTGCTCCAGAGAGAAGGGCTGGCCCCATCCCTCTGCTCTCTAGCCCAAGCAGGGGCATAAATATGGCCAAACACATACCAGCATGGCCCCATTATGGCAAAGTGGGCAAGGAGAAGTTTAATTCTTCCCTCCTTTCCCTCCCCTCCTGCAGCTGGGATTTGCCTGTCTCCAGGGTGAGCGGCAGAGGGGGTACCTGGGGCTGGCACACCCCGGCTGTAGTCCCTAGGTCAGAAGAAACAGCGGGAGGAATTAACCCCCTCTCTGGCATCTGCCTTCATGGGGCCATGCTGGGATAGCATCAGATGACACCCCTACCCCCACCACTGGAGCAGTGAGAGGTCCAGGAGAGGGACAGCAGTCTCCGTCAGGGTGCCCAGGATGGGGTTTATTCCCCCGCTTCCCTGTCCTACCAGCAGGGATCACAGCCATCTTGGCATGGCCCCATTAAGGCTAAGGGGGCAGGGAGGCAGTTAATTCCCCCCTCCCCTCCCACTAGGGGACCACAGTTGGGGCATAGCAGACCCCTCCTCTACTCTCCCACCTCCACTGTGTGGTGGGGAGGGGTTTTTGTGTGCCGCTGCCAGGCCCAGCCCAGCCTGGGCACAGGGAGAGACTGTCACTGAGCCGCAGCCACTGTAGATGGCCCCGCCCCCATGGCTCAGGCCAGCCCTACTCAGTCCCAGCTGAGGCAGCTACATGGTGGGGCCGGCCCGCAGGGGTGGGGCCTTCCTGAGCAGCTGCAGTTCAGTGATTAGGAAGCTGAGCCCCGTCAGTGAGAGCAGCCTAACCTGGTGAGCACGGCCAGTGGCTGGCGGGGTAGCCGGCTACCCAGGCCAGCGCAGAGGTGCTGCAAGTGCTTGTGTGTCCACAGCAAGCCCCTGCCAGATTCTAAGGAGGGGGGAAACCTGCCCCATATTTGCATGGTGGTGGGGCGGGGTAAAGTGGGGTTGTGCTTGGGGTGGGTGGTGGTGGTGTTTGCAGGGAAGGATGGGGGAGCTATTGCAAATTTTGCGGTGGCTACAGCCCCCTTCTCTGTTGCCCGTGTCCCAGTGCCACTGCCACCTGCCCAGAGCGCAGCCCTGCCCTACTCATAAAAGCCCACCCCGCGCAGATCCAGGGCCACACGCCCCCCCCATGCCTTTCTGGACTGGCAGTGGGAGCTGTGGTGAGAAGCACCAGATGAGCGGGCAAGCGCCAGACAAGCTGCCAGACCAGTGGCTCCCAGATCTGCAGCACACATGGCTGCGGCACTGTCCCTCACCTGCCCCACCCCAGCTGGGCAGAGCTTGCCCTATCTCCTGCCCCAGCCCCACTCCGTCACTCCAGGGGCCTTGATCTGCCCCCTCCACACCCCTTCTCTCCCCCTCCTTGCCATCCACCACAACAGACTTACCAGCTGCATGTAACTCTCCATGCTGTGCTGCTCACTGCCTATGTGCAGAGCTGCAGCTGCACGCATGCACAAACCATTTTTCGGACAAATTATCAGCTATATCAGGCCGATTTCTGATGCAGGCAATTTTCTTTATATTGGTGCCGATTGAATATTGCACCTCTATCCTGAAGCGTGATGCTCAGAACTGAATGTGGTACTCCAGCTGCAACCTCACCAAGGCCGAATAAAGTGGGAGGATGACATCCTTAGTTCTGTTTGAGATACATCAGTAGATGAACGCCATTGTTTCGTTTGCTTTGCCAGCTATGGCATCGCATTGGTGGCTCACGTTCATTCTATGGTCTAGCAAGACCCCTGGTCTCTTCTGGTTCTGGTGCTAGCACATGTAGCACTGCCAAGCCTGTATGCGTGTTGGGGGTTATTTCTCTCCAGGTGGAGCACCTTATACTTCTTGGTGTTGAACATCATCAGGTTTTGATCCACCCACCTTGCAAGCCTGTCCAGGTCAGCCTGTATCCCCTGCCTATCCTCCAGCGTGACCACAGTCCCACATAATTTGGTGTCATCTGTGAACTTTGCCAGTCCAATTTTAACACCCAAATCCAAATCATAAATGAATAACTTAAAAAGCACTGGTCCGAGTACTGAACCCTGGGGGACGCCACTGGTCACCAAATGCCATGCTGACTCTGTTTCATCTATTATTACTCTCCGTGTCCTGCCCTGGAGCCAGTTTCCTAGCCACTGGACCATTGGGTTATTGAGGCCTCAGTTCCCAAATTTTACCACGAGTGTCATGGGAGACTAAGGGTTTTTTGAAATCCAAGTATATGACATCAACACCTCATCTCCCTTATCCAGGAGGCGTGTTACCTGATTGTAGAAGGAAATAAGGTTGGTCAGGCACAACCCGCCTGCAATGAAGTTATATTGGCTATCTATTAGAATGTTAACCTATTGCTAATGGATTCTTTGATAATTTTCTCAAAGATTTTTCCAGGAATTGAGGTCAAACTGATTGGCCTGTAATTCTCTTTCCTTCCCTTCTTGTAGATAGGCACCACACTGGTCCTCTTCCAGTCTTCTGGAACCTCTCCCAAGTGCCAGGAGTTCTCAAATAGTTTTGCATTGGGTCATGCAGTGATGTTGCCCAGTTCTTTCAGCACTCTTGGGTGCAGTTCATCCAGTCCTGCTGACTTGTAGATATCCAGCCTCTCTAGATGTTCCCTCATGAGATCTTTGCCAACTGCTGGTGGGTAATCACCCCCACCTCAATCGTCCTGTATCCTGTCAAGCAGGGTAACACCCTCGGACTGGTGGAATACTGACACGAAATAATCATTTAGGAGTTCGATTTTCTTCTGGGTGTTGGTTGTCAGCTGTCCCATGTCAGTCGGTACAGGACCAACGTTTTCCTTTTCTCCAACTTCCTATGTATCTGAAGAAGGACTTTTATTGTCCTTGATTTCTGTTGACAATTTGAATTCAGTTTCTGCCTTTGCTTTTCTAATCCTCTCCCTAAAGGTGCGGGCTATTGCTGTGTACTCTTCCTTGGTGGTATCTCCCAACTTCCCTGTAAGTTTCTCTTTTTAAATTTCAATTATTGTACCTGGAAGGCCACTTAACAATTTCTGGTGAGCTGTTGAGAGCAGCACACACAAAACATTTTCAGAAGATATCGTTTTAACAAATTATAGGTAAAGAACAAATCATGCACTAAAAATAAAGCATCTACTAAAAAGTTTCATTTTATTTAAAAAAAATAATATCTTTGTCCTGATTTATGTTGGTTTTTTTAGTATTATATACAGAGGTGATTACATAAAATAATATGCAAAATAAAATCTTACTCTTGTATATTGTGAGGAGAGGTGTTGGGGTGGGCATTTGGGGTTGGTGTAGAAGGTTGCCCGTATGCCAGGGCCCAGAAGCCAGCTAGGGACAGTGGGGAAGGAGGGAGTGGGGGGCAGGAGATGCATGAAGCATAGTTCCCCCAGACAGTACAGTGCAACTGCAGGGACAGTCCACCCCCTGACTGAGTGCCTGGCTGCCCTCATAGCACTCTGCATGGGGCCAAGCTCCATCCACTCCCACATACTAATGCCAGCATAATGAAAAACTTGGTAAGCTATGTGAAAAAAAAAGTGAGGCTGATAGATGACAATACAGTGTTGAATAGTTTAGACACATGTGTCCCATAACCCACACATGGAGGCAACTCATAATTCTGCAATCAAAACAAGTGAATAGTCCAAGGAAGAACATTTTCAGCAAGTCAACCTAATAAAAAGGGACATCCTCATCAGTCAGTATTCACTGTAATCTGTTTGGCAATGACTGATTTAAATAGGTGAAATTTAAGAGGACATCAGTGAAGAATGAAAACTTCAGCTTAGCAAAATAAATATTCAAGTTTCATGCTAATATTTTGGGCATTTTTTGGTCTGAGTGCAAACTCCATCTCTTCAGAAAGGTGATAAACTAGAATTAACAACTTCAGTCAGGCTATGTAACATACATTTGTAATTTTAAAGGCTTTTTACAAGGTGGCACAAGGGCTGGGGGGGTTGTTTTTTTAACGAAGCCTTTGGAGGCCGTCATTATTCAGTATAGACAACAAAGGCACATTATATGTTTGAAATGTTCATGTTAATATCCCAGTGAATCAAGCTATGTTTAAAATTAGGTGTGATGGGAGAAAAGAAGAGGAATATACAAGTATCTTCAACAGCCTAAAAGACTAGGTCATATATAATCTTTCCTTCTCAAGGCTCAAAGAGTAAAGGGGAAATTTAGAAATTCCCTCTCACAATGCCCAAGGACATTCCCTGTATGCTCCAAGTATCTGTAAGAGAGCGGTCAGGTTTCACATGAACCATTTATGTAAGAATAAATTATTTTATATGGCAGGGTATCCAAAGCGGGGTTTTGTTTTGTTTTGCGTTTACATACAAGGCTGTTGGATAGCGACATGCTAAACTTAAGAATCTTACTTTAATTTTTCTCTACCTGAGTTTACTGTATAAAACCATCAGAAAGAGAAACAAAGGAGGGATGAAAGTGTCATAATATGGGAAGCATTTAACAGGAAATTATATCAAAACAGAAATAAAAGGGAGAAAGCCCTTAGCCAAATAAAACTACAGTTTGATATAACTTTAGTTTTTATTTTTATGTAAAGAAAATTACTAAGGGGCAGAATCACCTTACACACTTCAAACAGGACCTAGGCAGACTTTAGGCACCCGAGTTCTTGTGAACCAAAACTGTTTCCATTAAAGCAGCTGCCTAACTCTGGAAGCACCTAAAACTTACCAGATGCCTCCCTATACAAGAGGCAAGTTACCTAGACATCTCCACTTTCAGTTCTGCCCCAGCCTGAGCATCCAGTTTCCACCTAAGCTCTGCTGAGATCCAGAAACAATGTAGACAGATGCTTAAGTTCCCTGAGAGGCCTGATCTAATAAACATACCTGCCACACATCAAAAGGATTGAGTCCCTCACAAAATGCAGTTGTAGTTGCTCTACTATGTTGCTGGAGAAGGAGACAGATGGTATGACCTCCAATATATACAGGAACCTAATGGTTAGAGCAGGTGTGAGCTGGACGGCCCACAGTGGACTCCATTTCCCAGCAGCCTCTGCCCAAGTCATAACAGCCAGTTTCTATGGACACCCCAGCAGCAGCAAGGCCATAACAACGTGGGGCCAGGGTCTCCATGGAGACTGGTTCCAGCAGCACCAACAGGGTACCCAACTGAGCAGGGAGGTGCTCGCATCTGTGATCTTGTGGCAGTGACAGCATAGTCCAGAGCCAAGGCACAACTGCAATCAGCTGCCCACACACCCCAGGCAGGGGCGTGCAGGCAGAGGATCATGGCTCTGCCCCAGCTCCAGACCACACTGTCACCACTGTAAGATCCCAGCCCTGGAGCAGCTCTCTGCCCAGCCACACTCCCTGCCAGCTCTGCTGGGGCTGTTCATGGAAACCCTGGCCCCCTGCTAGCATGGACCCACCACTGCTGGGGTCTCCACGGAAACCAGCCACAGAGATGAGGGCGGGGACTGCTGGGAAATGGAGGCTGGCACCCAGCTGGATCTGCCATTTTGCCCACCTCTGGGTTACAGTGCTCTCCTACTAAGAGGGACACCTGAATCATAGGATCTTCTCAGCCAACATTTAAACAGACATGTCCAAGGAGACCAAGCTAGATTGTTAGGGGGAGGGAGAAATCCACATTCCACATTTACCCTGTGAAAGCTTTGTCACTGCGCAGACAAGAATGCAAGATTCACTGGGCTAGACACAATAATAGCAGAACCATGACCCTATCTTAGTGGTTAGGACACTCACTGGGATGAAAGAAATCCTGCATTTCAGTCTCTGTTCCCAGGATTATATCTATTTTTATCCAGTCACTGCAGAATCTACAGTTCATTCTACCCAGCTTCAGAAGGAGTGGGAAATGCCTCCCACCGAGTCTGACCTGTAGCCTGATGGTTAGTATACCTCCCCAAGGAATGGGAAATGTTGGTCTGAAACCCCACAGCCTGAGAAAAGCCTAAAACACAAGTCTGGGCAAGGCCACTAACTGATCACTTTTTATATAAAGTGGACACTACCACTTGTGCTTCCATCTACCCTAGCTACCACCCATTATTTAAAAGGAAATCAGCAGGTCTTACATCATCTTTGAAAGAAAACTGGGAGAAATATACTTTCAGGACAAGGATTTCTGCTCTAGATCTCAAGTAGAAGGAGTTTCCTTCTTGCAGCCATGGTTCAGGCACCTGAGCTCCAGAGTGAAACAGACTCCTGTGCTCAACATCCTTTGTTGTCAAACCCTAGGCTGATTTCTCCTTAGATTAAGGATTTTATTTGGATCATACTTCTGAGGTACTTAATTCTCCTTGTGCATTACTTAGGGAGCTTATATAGCTCACTTTTGGCCTTATATTCTACTTCAGCAGGAGAAGCGCTTGAAAGTTACACGGTGCCATTCAAGTCACTTAAGTCTTCTATTCAATCTAGCCCTATATTTTTTTAAGGTTGTTGGCTTTAAGATGTTTAGAAAAGTCTAACATCCATGTATTTCAACAGAGATACGTTAAGTACAGCAGTTGTGCATGCATTATATATGTATTGCAAATCCATTAGAAAAAAGCAGTGAAAACAAGTAGTTAAAAGAAGCAGGAGTTAGAACTCCTCAGTTTTAACCCAGAAGTGCTGCTAATTGTGCAAAATCTTGAACCAGTTAATTAATCTGTCTGCACACCTATTTACCACTGAATAAATCTACCAATACTGCATTTAGAATGCAGAACATGAAACAGTAGAAGAGCATGACTGGCCCCACAGCTTATTAGAGATAGCAGAGTGAGCATTTTATAGGGAAATTAGATAGTAGTAAAAGTTGATATGAAGTTTTCATAACCAAACTCAGCACTGAGATAAGTACAAATGAAAAAGACAATAAATACTTTCAAACTTGATACATCAGAAGAACAGATAAATCGAGTTTTCTTCCGTCAAAGCAGGGCTTGAAAAGGCCGCTTACTAGTTGCAAGTATGATTGCTGCAGTGAGTGGAACAGAGACGGGTTTAACTCAAACACATGAGTAATTTAAACTTAATTTAAAAGTACTAATCCCACAAAAATCACAAAGATAATATTCCAAGTATAATACAGCACTTTCCTCCTCCCTCTGCAGAAGGATATCTATAATGCCTCTGGTTATAGCTTCCACGTGGAATAAACAAAAGTCTTCTTGCCATCTGCCAGTGCTCAAAACCCAGATATAAAATTGACCAGAACAACACCAATTTTGATTTGATTTGATATAGCATGAGAAAACTATAAGCAGTTCCCGCTGCTGTGCGCTGCTGATCCAGCAGCTCCCGCCGCTGCTCCCACTGTTTGTACAAAAGGACATGTGCGGGGGGGGCAGTTGCCCCCTAATCTGTGGGGCAGGGCGGGCTGCAGCTGCAGGCTGGGGCCAAGCAGCAGGAGCAGCAGCAGGACAAGCAGCACGCAGCAGCAGGAGCCACCCCTCCCCTCTCTGCACCTCTCACATGAGCCGCGGCTCCATCCCACACCCACCCCACCAAGGCAGCGCCTACCCTAGCCCTAGCCCCGCTTCTTCCCTCACTGCCTCTCCACGCCCCTTCCCTCCCTCCTCCCCTTCCACCACACCAGACTTACCAGCCGGACACAGCTCTCCAAGCTGCCAGACTTTTGCTCCTTGCATGCCGCACTGAGCTTGCATGCACACATGAGCATTTAATCGGCCAAATTATCGGCCACTTCAGGCAGATTTCTGATATAGTCAATTTTCTTTATGTCAGTGCCAATCCAATATTGGACCAATGTATCAGTGCACCTCTACTCTGAATATGCCAGCTCTTACTTCCACTTGTTTCTTGGCTATGGAAAAATAATAGAACAATACTCATGTTGTAAAGAACTCAGAAAGATTACACCAGGTGTGAGTGTTTTTGACACTATGGATTCCCATTTGAAATCTCCAAGTTTCTCGCATGAATCACATGTAGGAGTTTGCACACCTACTATTGCACAGCATCCCATGATACCCTTAAAAGGATCTCATGGCACCACATGGTACCACAGCTTCCTGGCTGAGAATCACTGGCACAGTCACAGGCTGTTAAAGAGGCCTATTACGATTTGGGAGAAACAAAGTCACATAGTGATTGGAACAGTGGGTCAGATAGGGCCTGCCATGGATAAACTCATATGAGGGGAAACAGAAAAGACTGAAAACTTCATCCTGATTGATTTTAGAGTTGAGACATCTTCTCTACTGGAACAAGTTTAAAGAGCCACATAGGAGTTTACAGCCAGACCCTCAATGCAAAGGCCATTTTCCAGGCCTCATACACCCTCATAGAACATTGTCCAGTAAGACTTATGCTGCCCCTGAGAGGTTTAATGACTCAACAGCATCCAGAGAAGTTAATGCTACTCGAAATGACTTCAACTTTCACACAGTTCCTCACTCAATCTCCAGATTTTAATCCAGAAACAGTATTACAGACATTAAAAAGCACCCAGATCTAGTCTCTCTGTGGCTGTCTCACACTCAGTAGATCCCCCAGAGCACTAGAGTATATGTGAAGCTCCATCCCTCTCCCAGGCAAACACAATTTGTGTAAACCTTAAGCAAAAAAGAAATGTTTGTAGATCCAAGCGCCTTATCAAAAATAAATCTTACCTGTTTTTTTCTTGAAGTTGCCTTGGGCAACAGGCTGGCTGACAAAACTGAAGCAAATGGAGAACAACATAGCTCCGGAAATGGATTTGGAATTGATGGGATTTCCAGCACATCAAGTTGGCTCTTTTTTCTCCTACATCAATACAGAACATAAAGCAATAAATAAGTAGAGCAGGGACCACAATGTAATTGCTGCCAGAATTAAATCTGAAATAAGCAAATCACCATCTATTAAATAGTGACCATATTATGTTTGGTGCCTCGGTCATCAGTTGCATTTGTTAGCTCCTTGCCAGGAGGCTGCATGTGGTTTTCATATGTGTTTAGCTCTGAACGTGAAGTAATCCCAGCACTTCCTCTTGAGTGTAAAATTACATTTGCATGCAAGTCTTTGCAGGATCAGTGTATAAATCTGTTTGCACTGGCTTCTGGAATTAGCAAATATTTTCAGGAACACCAGTGGAACCTGAGTCTTGCAAACACACCCATTACTACAAGTCTGTTTCAATTTGCCTACTCACTGTAGTAAACCAAGCTGGTGCGTAAGTTATTTTGCAGGGTAATGGCAAAGTGATTGGAATATCACACAGGAGGACATTCCTTTCTGCCTCTCACTGCTTTTGCATTCCTGCTTTATTAAATACAGCACCTAATAGGAGATGCTAAGCACTACTTAAATCTAATTCTCTTGCTGCCATGATTATTGCCAAGCAGTATCTACAAACTTCATTAATTTCAATACCATTTTGCGAAACCTTTTGCCTTATAATGGTTTTAGAACTCTCTTTTTAAGCAACCAAATGCAAAGCTTTTAGAATGCTGTAAGCAACATTGGGCTATTTTCTCATATGTAAAATAAAATGAGGATCCAATATACAAGTTTCATCACAAGCAACAGAAACTGAAACAGCATAAATACTGGTTTGATTTTGCTAATACCTAGTTCCTCCCTCCCCCGCCCCCCTTTGTGCAAGTTGATATTCTAAGCTCAATGTCTAACTTCACTTCCAAAATTACTCTAGGTTTCACTTGCTGATTGGTACGATATGAGTCTTACAGACCATCAAAATAAAATGGATGATGCAAAAGACCATTGCTTGTGTTTCTGAATGCATTTAGAGAGCAGTCATTTGATAGCAAGTATAGTTTTTAGAACAAAGGGAAAAATACTGTGTTCACAATATTCTAAGGTGTTCCAGATTTCAGCCCAGTGAAACTACCAGAAACTTCATAAGAAGCTAAGTAGGCGAACTAGACTTTTAATCCCCACTGTAATGGATTCTATTGGAGATGTGGTACAAATGTGGCTGCGAGCAATCAGTTATAACAGCCATGGCTTTAATATTCACTGTCCAGGGCAAATCAAGCCCTTATCTTCCAAGCCTGGGATGAAGAAGCTAGCCTTGGAAGATAACACCAATTCATGTCACCTCAAGGGTGTGTAAAAACCCTCAGGAAGCCTGTTGGGGAGGTGCTTTAATCCCAAGGCACTTTACAAAATGCACCATTTGTTAGAGTACTATTGAACCCAACGAGCTTTTGCCTGTTGGTGCACTGGTCCAAGCCTGCAGGTGGAGGTGCTCCAGGCTGCCGGACTGCCCCTCTTCCCAGCCCCACACCCCACCACCAGCTAGTAATGGTCAGCAGTGTCTAGAAGGGAGTTGGGCTCCTCCAACTAGCCTTGCTGGGCCAGGCCAGCAAAGCAGGGGGGCCTTGCCCACCCCCTGAATATTTGGACAGTGCCAGCCTCATGGCAGCTAAGCCTGGAGCTGGAGCAGGGCAGGAGGGAAAGGGAGCCACCCCTCTGCACCCCACTCATGTCCCAGACCCTGTCCCCACCCTCCACCACATGGCCCTGGCCCAGCACCCCGCTAGCAGGACCCTAACGGGGTGGCCAGGTCAGGCTCATCTCCCCCTGCCCCAGCTGTGGGTACAGCAGCCTCTGCCTGTGTCAAGACAGCCGCATGGTGGGGAGGAAGCAATGGCAACCCCCCTGCTGTGCGGGCCAGGCCTGGCTCCCCTCAAGATCCCAGGAGGTGTAGCTCGGGGGGTGGGGCACACATGGCATGGGAGGTTTCCTCCCCACTCCACTGCACCCCACCCCCTAGTTGTGCACGGAGGAGACAGCGGTTTCTTGTCCCCAGGATGACAACCCCCGTGGCGGGGCGGGGCGGGGCGGGGCGGCAATATGGCCTGGCATTAACCCTCGCAGGGAGCCCGCACACACGTTCCCCAAGGCGCCGCCCGACAGCACCTCGGACGAGGGTGACGTCTGCGCCGTCGGCCACGCTCTGACGCCAGCAGCGAGCGCCGGGGCAGGAGGGGGGGCTCCACACCCAACCACCTCACACCCACGAGGCAGCGCTGGGCCAGCTCGGGGGCAGGGAGGGCCGCCGCCCCAGCCCGGCTCCTGTGGCCCAGGGCCCTTTCCAAACTGTCAGGTAGGGGAAGGCAACGAGAAGCAGCCGCTGCTGCACGTGGCCCTTCCCGTCACGGGACAGCCCCAGCCCGGGCCGGCCCCCGGCACTGCCCCTCCGGCCCCAGCCTTACCCGTCTGGCCGTGGCGCGGCTGGGGAGCGGGTCTGGGCGGGCGCCGTCCAGGGGGCAGCCCCGGCCGCGCCGCGCCGCCCCTCCGGCAGCGGAGCCGCCATCCCCGCGCCGGCCGCACGTGCCTCGGAGCTGCGCTCGGCGCCGGCGCCGCCCGGCGGGAGCCCCGGCGCGGGCCGCTCTGCTCTCGGGCGCGGGGGATGCGCCGCGGGGCTCCTGCCGCCGGCACCTCCGGCTCTCGGGGCAGCGCTGAGAGGCTCTGCTCGCTTGGCGGCTCCTTATCGCCTCCTGCACCAGTGTTAAGCCCCTCTCTCCTTTTCCGTGGGCTCGAGTCCCCCTCTTCGACCCCTCCTTCTTCTGCAAGTTTGCAGGGTGGTGGCCACCCCTCGCAGCGGCTCTCTGCCGGCTCCCCGCCCTGCGGTCAGGTGTGGCCAAAAACCTTCCCTCCGGTGCGGCAGCGAGTTGAGGGGTAGAAATGCTTGACAGCGAAGACACTGCCAAGTCTCTCAAGAAGGCTGGATTTTGTTTTACGAATCTGAAAAAGTGACGTGCATTTGCCTCCAATGACTACAGGGTTCAAGCAACACTACCTTTTGACTAATTTTGTATGGTTTGTCATGCGTTTGCTCAATTATATATACAATTAGCAAATGAATGCACATTCCAGTAGTAATACTTGTTTTTGCTTTGGTCTTAAACTGATTCATTAAGGATGCTAACAAAAAGTGACATTTGTTCAGTCATTGGCCCTCTAAAAGTGCTCTACAGCCCTGCCATGACAGACGCCCATATGCCCCATCATGTCACAAATTAACCCTCAGAACAAGGATCAGATGAAGGTGCTCCAAAGCTGAGCAGGTGACTTTCTGATGTAGCCCTGTGCTCTCTGGAGGAGAGGAGGGAGGATCCCAGAGAGGAATGCTTTCAGGGCTGGGGTTTGCCTAGCCCCAGCTGGAAGGGAGGGTGGATCAGCTGAGTGGCCTCCAAAGGAGAGCTCCACTTCCCAGCAACCTCCCCCTACCAAACAGTGAATGCCTGTTGCTGGGGTTGGGGTCGCTCTAAGTCATACCACCTGCTGTGAAGCATCATGAGTTAGAGCAGGAGCTGCACATGTGTCAGCACCCAAAGTGCTTGACCCCTAGCACATTAGTAAAGTATCTTGTTTCTCTCCAAGTGGAGTAACTGGAGAAAGATATGTGTTGTGTTATGCAATGATGTGCCACATCACCTGCACCCCACTTTTCAAAATCCTAGATCCACCCATGAAATGATTCTCTCCAGGGGAGGCTTCACGCTTTCCTCCAACCGCTGTTTATCCTGCCAGTTCTTCACTCTGACATTTCTTCTTTGACTTACTTTTTCTCTGCTTTTCTGGCCAAGTAGTGTTCACTGACCCAAAAGCCATAAGCTGCCTCCCTCCGGGCAGCTGGCCACCAGGCTCAGGTGTTAGGTCAGAGGAGCAGTCAATTCTACTCTCCTTGTGACTTTAGGCACTTCCCCACTCCATACCCCAGATCCTTCTTGAAGAGAGGAGAATAAAGCTATTGATATTGGCCTATCTTGGTCATTGTGTGTTTAAACTCTTCAAGGTGGGTTCTTACCTACAGCCCTGGCAGCAGCCCCTCGAGCAAAACAAGAAGCCAACCCCAGCTTGGGTTTGTAGAGGATGCAGAGAAATGCAGGAGGGGACTGCAGATACCAGCTGGGCACCTGCTTACATGTCCATTGTTCATCACTAGCAAGTTACATCTAGGAGACCATAAAACCAAATGGTCCTTTCACTAGGTTGTGGTCATTTTCTAGGACTCTGAAAGCAAACCTAATTGTGACTACACTCAAAATTCAAAGTGAAAACACTGTAATTACCCAACTGTTCTTGAAATACACTCGCCTAGTGTATAATAAACCCCCTGAAACTTTTCTCTGTTCACTGCAATTAACTGCATTGAACTGAACTGGTAAACTGTTTATAAATATGACTGTGTCAAATGATTAGGGTCAAGCCCAAGTCAGAGGAATGTAGTACACTTCTAAGAATATTTGAAAAACTTTAGAAAGTGAGTGATTTTTTTAAAATTATTATTGAAGAAACCTGTTTCAGAACAGATGTTGTTTTAAGGCTCCAGAACTAGCTTCAGAGGCTAACATTGCAATTATCAGTATGAAGAAATAGTCTTAAGTAGGAGAAACACCAGAAGTTTTTTATTTTGGCTGACTTACAAATGATTTTGCAGAACATTTCTTTTTAATGAAACTAGGAATTCTTTGTCCTCTCAACAGTTCCTTCTCTGTTACTGTGGCAGCTGAAGAATCCAAGCTGATTAAGAATTCTTATACACAGAGATTGGCAAATGTTTTCAGAATTTCAGTTTAAAGACTGATTATAATTGCTGTTTGGTTCAATAGCAAAAGAACTGGTTGTTTACAAAGGGAACTTACTATTTGTTGAAACAGGGTGACGTTTATTGAAATGTACCTAACTAAAACAGAGAAGCCGCCATTGCTAATATGAGAAGAGGAAACTAGGACCTAGAACAGATGCGAATCTTGAAGTAGCACAGTTTAATGTCAAAGTCAAACTGTGGAAAGGTGGTAGCTTTAAATTTTTCAAAAGATCTGTATATTTTTTAATGGATCACTTTATGCTACTAAATTAATATTATGTCTCTGGTTTTATAGAATCGTAGAAAGTTGGGGTTTGGAAGGGACCTCAGGAAGTCATCTAGTCCAACCTCCTGCTCAAAGCAGGACCATTTCCAACTAGATCATCCCAGCCAAAGCTTTGTCTAGCCAGGTTTTGAAAGCCCCCAAGGATGGAACTTCCACCACCACCTCTCTGGGTAACCTGTTCCAGTGTTTTACTACCCTCCTAGTGATAAAATTCTTTCTAAAGTTACCTAAACTTCCCTTGCTGCAACTTGAGACCATTGCTCCTTTTTTGTCCTCTGCCACTACTGAGAAGAGCTCTGTACTCTTTCAAACCTCTCTTCAAGTAGTTGAAGGGTGCTATTAAGTCTCCTCTAGACTAAGTAAGTCCAGTTCCCCCAGTCTTTTCTCATAAGTCATATCCCCCAGACCCCTCACCATTTTTGTCACCCTCCACTGGACTCTCCAGTTTGTCTACATCCCTTCTGTAGTGGGGGGCCCAACACTGGACACAGTACTCCAGATGTGGCCTCACCAGTGCTGAATAGAGGGGAATAGAGGTCACTTCTCTTGACCTACTGTCAATACTCCTACCAATGCAGGCCAATATGTGTTTAGCCTTCTTGGCAACTAGGACATGCCTCTGGCTCATATTCAGCTTATGTGGTGCAAGCAGAACTGCCAGCTCGAGTGAAGCTATGCTAGGGCTGGGTTGGGGATTTCGACCAACAGGGCTGGGGAGAAGTAAGAGCAGCATGAAAACAGCTTCCAGCTTCCTTGCCCTGGGGCAGCTCCCCTCAAGCTTAAAGCTGTTTTCATACTGCAGCTGGGGAGCAGAGCCTGGGAGAAGCAGCTCTAGTGCAGGCGCAGCTTTCATCTGTATGGCTCCAGCACGGATGCAGGCAAAGCCCCTGCTGCTGTCCTGCCACCAAAGTCACCTGATCCATATCAGTCTGAACTCTGACACATAGTTCGATTAAGGGCACGGTTTTCAGCTTCCTGGCCCTACCATTGCTTTTAACGGGCTTCCAAGGGTAGTAGTGCTGTCCCCCTACCTTGGGGATCTTGAAGAGGAAACTAGACAAGCACTTGGTTGGGGTCACATGACTTCAGCACTTTTTCCTGCCACTGGCAGGGGGTCGGACTCAATGATCCTTTGAGGTCCTTTTCAATCCTAGAATCTATGAAAGGTTGCTGGTCCCTGAGTTAGGCCATAGACAAGGCAGGGAGCCATGGGAGGTACTCAAGTGTTTTAGGGTTCACACTGGGGTGCCTAAGTGGGTAAGTGCTTCTAAGCAGGTAGAATTCCAACTTCTGGAATCTAGTGAGCAATAGTATTTACCCCACTCCTTAGAATGTTTTATACGTTACCTCAAGGGTTGCTGGCAACCTTTTTCAAGCTGCAGGCCAAAACAAACTGGCCCCAGTCCAGCATGGGTCAAGCAGCCTTGCCAGCACATCAGTGGTGAGGTGGGGTGGGAGTGACTTTCCCTGCATCCTCACCAGGTTCACACAGCTGGGAGTTGTGCCTGCTCCACTTCTTCAAGCCCCCTGCTCCCTGGCTGTGGTGCAAGTGCACCTTCAAGTTGGAGAAGGTTGTGTTGGGGCAAGGCAGCAGGAAGCTGCTTCCCACATTGGTCCTGCTCCT
Source organism: Crocodylus siamensis (assembly GCF_052110815.1). NCBI lineage: Eukaryota > Metazoa > Chordata > Crocodylia > Crocodylidae > Crocodylus > Crocodylus siamensis. The sequence continues at coordinate 210,295,380 of NC_143398.1, read as the reverse complement.
CCCAGCCCAGCCCCAGTACAGCTCCACTCTGCCTGGAAGCTGCACTTGCACCACAGCACTTGGGAAGCAGGGGGGAGGGGGAGGCAGAGAGAAGTGGTAACAGTGAGGGTACAGCTCCCAAATCCTCATTAGCTAGAAGTTGTGCCCATGTCACAGCCTTGAGGTAGGGGAAGGGAGGAGGGGGACAGAGAAAAATGGCAGTGGTACAGGCATGGCTTTCAGCTTCCTGGCCCTAGCATTGCTTTTTGCTGCTCAGTCCCAGTGCGGGCATGACAGAGGCAAAGCCCTGATGCTCCATGGGCTAGGTCCAGTGACTCTACAGGTTAGGTCTGGCCTATGAACCATATGTTGGCAACCCTGGAGTAATGCATTTTGCTGAAAGACTCTAACTTTTTGCTTGGGGACAAGTTATTTTGAAATTCCATAATACAGAAAACTCCACACAAAATGCATCCAACCACAGATAATTTTTGAAGAGTTATGTACTGCCTGATAATATATGGTTTTTGTATCTCTGCCAGCCTTTGTATAACAACTTTGTTTCCATTGAAAATTCCTAAAGCACATGGGGCATGGTATGCAAAATTTCTTGAAATGCATACCAAGAAAGAATAATATTTTATAAGACAGCCCACTGGGTGGAATGGCCAAGGTTAAGCAGTTGTATCTGGGCAAAAAAGATAACCTGTACACAGAACACTGGGACATTGAAATCACATTTTTCTTTTCAAGTGAGCCTTTGCATCAGTCCTTTATTTATTTATTTGTATGTAATTGAATTCAGGAAGCTACAGAATTCAAGTGGGAGACAGGAGATGGAAGCTTAGTGACAGTCTGTGTAATTAGGAACAAGATGCTTAACTTCTTTGTACTTCAAAAGTGAAAATAACTCTTGCCTATGTTATTTTGAGGCTTAATTTTTAATTATTATTTATGAAACACTTTGAGATACTGAAGTGATAAAAGGCTGTATAAAAGTACAGAGAATTATAATAATTCCCTTTTGCTACAACAGCTTTTTTTTTAATTGTGTTCTAAAGCTTTTTAAGGCATTGATGTGTTTGATTAGGCTACAGCAGCTGATCAAGCCACAAACCAGGCTGCAAACTGAAGTATCTTGATTAAAACACTGTGGGCGTGTGATGGGCTAGCTTGCAGTGACTTAGCCCAGGGGTTTTGAAAGGGCAAAAGATGATTGGAGGACTTGGTAAGGACCTTTCCTTACCAATCAGGCCCCAGAGACTCACCCTCTACATCCCCTGGTTGGCCCTTCGGGTAACCAGGAGGGAGATAAAAAGGGGCAGCGTGGCTGACTCAGGGAAGACCAGTGAGGGACCATAAGGAAAGAGATTCAAAGAACTGGCAAAGAGCTGGACCAGCGGGGCAGGAGCAGTTGCCCCAGAAGTGCCCAAAGGGGTGGGACCTGCAGGCAGCCATTGGACCCTCAGCAGTGCAGTGTGTGACTGGCAGGAGAAGCTCCCCACCGGGCTCCAGGATTCCCTACAGGAGGCAGCGGCCAGCAGGAGAGGCTCTCCCACTCCAGCAAGGATCTGAGCAGCGACCTGAGAGGTTCCCAGCTCTGCCTTCAGCTCCTCCAGTAAGAGGCCAGGCAGCTCGATGTGATGCCAGGGTTCCTGGAAGGTCAGGATCCCTACCAGCTTGATATAATACTAGCACTGGTGACTGCATGGCAGAGTTTTTGCCTACCACATGGGAGATCTGAGTTTAAGTCCCAGCTGGGGTGTCTTGGGATGAGTGAGCTAACAGGGAGAAATTCTTCTTGCAGTGGAAAAGGGTCATTGTGTTTTCCCCCTTCCTCCCCCTCGAGGTACTTAGGCCCTATATTCCTTGTCATTTGACATTCTGTATTTTTCCTTTTATATTTTACCAACCAGTATTGTTTGTTCTGCTGTTTGTGTTTTACTTTTTGGTTAATCCTGTCTTTTGTCAACTAGATGAATATGTCTATGAGTGTAAGTGTCTGACCTTTGTTGAATCCTGCCCCTTCAGGGCATTGTAGTGTCCCCTATACCCCCTGGCTTATATTGATTATGTTCCCAGTATTGTTCTCTCATTAAAAGGTATATGGTTAAGTCCCCATTGGTGGTCTGGCTCTGCTCTATAGGGGAGAAAAGTCCCTACACCTCCCACAGCGCTTGTGCACCTGCTTTGATCCCTTCAATTGGAGAGGAGGTACCTCTTGGAGTACCACCCGGGTGACAGGCGCATCCAGACAAGCTTGCACATGCCTCTTGCAGCATCTCAAAGCCCTTTGAGATGCTGCAAGAGGCACGTGCGGGACCAAAAAAAGTTCCCATGCTACAAATTTGCAGCATGGGGGCAAAAAATATCCAGGATATCCAGGGGGCAAAAAATACCCTGGATGAAAGAAGTGGGGGCAGGGCACAGCCCCATAATCTGTCCTGAAGCTCTCCATAGTGATGCTCTGGTGGCCAGCCAGAACATCTCTATGGCTGACTCTCACCCCAGTGCTAAAGCCGCAGGGAGCTGAACCCTCGCTCCATGCTGGTAAGTTGGGGGTGGGGTAGGGAGCTGGAGCAGCGGGGAGGGGACCATGGGAGGACCCCTGGATCACTGCCTTGCCCAACCCCATCCCCCACCTGCTCCCCAGGCCCCACCATGGTTGTCTCACCCGGCCCCATGCCCCGCCTGCCCTCAAGCTCCCCCCCAGTTGCTACCTCACCTGGCTCCACCCCCATCCATCTCCTGCAGCCTACCACAATGGCCCCCCTGCCTGGCCCAAGCGTCCCAGCAATTAAAAAAAAAAAAAAATGTCCTGCACTCACCGGCAGTAACAGCTGCTCTCAGGGTCACTGGAGCCTCTTGGCAGAGCCCTCCTCACCCAGCATGGGGCAGCGGAAACTGGCCCCGACTACCTGGCACCTGCACTGCCCCATCATGTGGGTACAGCTGGGGTTGGCAGGACAGCATGCAGCTCTACATGCTGTCAGGCACCTGGGGGTGCTTGGACTGAGCGTTGCCAGGCCCTGGGTGACAGCTGTAATGTGGAGGGCTCTGCCAAGAGGCCCCAGTGACCCTATCAACTGCTACTACTTCTGGTGAGTGCAGAGCTTTTTTTTTTTTTTTTTTTTTTTTTTTAAAGTGCTGGGAGGCTGGGGCCGGGTGGGGTGGCCATCGGGGAGTTTGGGGGTGCAAACGAGGGATAGGGCAGCCATCGCGGGGCTGCGAGAGTCAGTGGGGGATGGGGCCAGGGTAGAAAGTGGGGGGGCACATGGGCCCTGCAGGGAGGAGTGTGGCCTGTATTGGGGGGGCAGTCCATGAGCTGGAGGGCTGTGAGCTGCGAGGGACAGGGGACTCACCTCTCCTGAGCCATTCCCCGCACAGTACCCCCATGATCCACACTTACCCACACACCCGACATCCCTCTACAGCCACCCACATACACTAGCCCTCTTCCCACCACCCTTCTGCAAATCCCACATCCCCCCAACACACACCCTATGTGCTCGGCTGCCAGATAGGATGAAACCTGGAGCTGTGGCTGCAGGGGAAGCTGTCCCCATATCCTGGTTAGTGAAGGGGTCGGGGGAGCTCTAACTGCTCTGTGGTAAGAAAACCAAAGGCAAACAGCAAAACATACAGATATTTAGAAATCATTTTATGATGATGATAGAGACATGGGTAGGCTTCCAGATTGTGTTAACACTGTAGATATATCTAAGAAAATATTGCCCAATGGATCTGTCTCTCTGTCATATATTTATATCTATATCTGGGTGTGATGGCCTGCTTTGAACTGTCAGCTCTGAGCAGGCAGGGTCCTGCCACTTGCCTCCCTAGCAGGAATTCTGGCGTTCTCTATTTGAAAACTGAAAAATCCCTGATAAAAAAAGTCCCAAAGTCACTCTGTAAAATACCCTGAAATTCACATTCCTCCACAATTAAAATGAAAGACCACTATCTATATCTATATCTGGGTGTGGTGGCCTGCTTTGAACTGTCAAAGCATGTGTTCTGGGCCCACTCTCAGGTGGCTGACCTCCTGGCCAGTTCAGGCCAGGAAAACATGCTCTGACAGTTCAAAGCAGGCTACCACACCCAGAACATCTTCTGGGCAATAGCTGCCCAGATGGCCGGGCAGAGGCGTACACGGCAGTGGTGCCGCACAAAGGCCAGCTCTGCAGCCATAGCCCACTGGCAGCTGGCCCGGAGGGGCAGATGCCTCTACTGACTGTACAGTCCCCATTCAGGTCTGGCAGGTACACAGCAGGTCACAGCCAGGCAGCAGCCCCCACTGTCAGAATGCTGCAGTGAGTAGAGGGTGTAGGGAACTCTCAGGACTGCTTCAGCAGTCCAGCTGGCACAAGAAGGGGGCACCATTTGTAGGTGGCAGTGGTGAGCGGATGGTGGTGGTGAGCGCCTGCAGATGCCGGTGGCGGTAAGGGGGGAACAGGTGACAAAAGGAGACTGCCCACAGAAGGTGGCAGTGGCCAACCTCATGAGCGGCACGTGCACCCATGCGCCCCTCCTATGAGTTCCCTATGTTCCCAGGTACCAATTGGCCAGGCCCCAGAACCTTCTGAGAACGCATAGCTCTGAACTGCTTGCCAGGACAGCTTTTTATAGGCTCTAGCTCCCACTAGCTGCAGATCTGGGAGGAGCCAGGCAGGGTTATTTTGCCCCAAGTGGCACAACTTGCACTATACCAAAGTGCATGTCTGGGCACGTGCCCTGAGACTAAAAGCCTCGGCTCAAATTTGCACCATTTCTATTTGAGCTGCTTCAAACGTATGTGCCTACATGTGTGGATGTGCCCTATGTCATTATAGTTTTCTTGGGATTCACAAAGTAACAACTAACATTTTTTGCCAACCACACATTCATGCACAACAAAGCAAGCACCTTTTATTTTAATTAAATAATTGTTGGGAAATAGTAACTGTAAAAAGTAAGTGCTGGAATATTCATGGGGGGCTACACTTAGTGCAAGCCTGATTGGCCCAGATCCTCTATTTATTCAGTAGGAATAGCTGTGGTACCACAGGGATTAAATATTGTTTTGTTTTTTTAAATTAACAAGTAGTCTACTGTTCAATAGGGCTGTGTGAAATTTCACCAGCTGTTTTGAGTCAACACTGTTTTGACTCATTTTGAGCTCAAAACAGTGAAATCAGAATGAAGGGCTTTGAAACAGCCTCGAAACAAAACGAAGCTAGTAAAAACATTTTGAAAGTTTCGAAGCTGCCAGCAGCCAGGTGGTGAGAGATGGAAGAATCAGGGCTGCGTTCCCAGCAGGACTGCTTGAAGGTTGACCTCAGAACTAACTGCGGAGAAACTTCTCATTTAACTGAATTTGCAGTGAGGAAGGCATAGAGTGTATAGTTAATGCAAGAGGACTAGAACCTACCTCAGTGGCAAATCCTAGAAAAATATATAGTTTTGTCGAGAATAAAAGTAAGAAAGGTTAATAGATGAGGTAAAGTTCTTGAAGCAGATCAAATTGCATTCTAATTTGAAAGCTTATCAACAATTTAGTTAAATATTTATCTCTGTATTGTAAAAGAATAGCACTTTTGCTTAGAAAATTAGGTTAAAATATTACCACCAAAGTTATCCTTAGTGATTCTCAAGCAGTGATCCCTATTCTGTGTGCTGTGCCTGTGCTTGGAAGAACAAAGGTGGTGATCACAGGGCGGCTAGGATCTGGAACCAACTTCCAAGGGAAGTGGTGCTGGCTCCTACCTTGCAGGTCTTTAAGAGGAGGCTTGACAATTACCTAGCTGGGATTATATAAGCCCAGTATTCTCTCCTGCCCAGGACAGGGGGGTCAGACTTGAAGATGTACTTAGGTCCCTTCCAACCCTACATCTATGAATCAGAGGAACTTTTGGTTTATATCTCTAGCTCTTCAGTGTTTCCTAAGCAATCCCAGGCAAACTCCATGGTTTTTTCTGTGCCCCAGGTTCCTCATCTAAAACATGGCATTTATAATACTATATACAGGCATACAGTGAAGACATCCCTGTAGTGGATACAGTGAAGACAAATTAAAGTTTGTAGAATACTTTTGAGATAAGTTCCCTGAAAGAAGTGAGGGAAAGCTTTATGCAGAAAGACACAATTCAGGTGCATTACTACTTCTCCTAAAGCCAGTTAATATTTATAGCCAGACTATTAACAATATTAACCCCTTTGTTGATCTTTCCTACAGCTGATTTTTTTCTGCTATGAATCAATTGCTTTCCAAAGAGGTTTGGAATGCTAAGAAACACTGTATTTAACATCTTTTCAATGAATTAATTATTTGCTGGAAGTTGTTTTGATAAAATCTAGACAAATAATGTAAATGGTCTAACTAATGAAACTACCATACAGAAAACTATATTTAAGAAGGGGAAAAAGGAGGATCCAGGGAACTACAGATCAGTCAGCCTCACCTCAGTCCCTGGAAAAATCATGAAGCAGAGCAAGGAATCCATTTCAAAGCACTTGGAGGCAAAAATGGTGATTGGAAACAGTCCACATGAATTCACCAAGGGTAAGTCATGGCTGACCAACCCGATTGCCTTCTATGCCAAGGTGACTGGCTCTGTGGATGCAGGGAGACCTGCGGATGTGGTGTACCTTGATTTTAACAAGCCTTTTGATATGGTCTCCCACAGCATTCTCGCAAGCAAGCTAAGGAAATATGGGCTGGATGAATGGACTGTGAGGTGGATAGAAAACTGGCTGGAGGATTGGGCTCAGAGAGTAGGAATCAATGGCTTGATGTCTAGTTGGCAGCCAGTATCAAATGGAGTGCCCCAGGGGTCAGTCCTGGGGCTGGTTTTGTTCAATGTCTTCATCAACGACCAGGAAGACAGCATAAGGTGCACCCTCCGCAAGTTTGCAGATTACATCAAGCTGGCGGGACTAGTAGATACACTGGAGGGTAGGGCTAGGTTTTAGAGTGAGCTAGACAAATTGGAGGATTGAGCCAAAAGAAATCTTATGAGGTTCAACAAGGGCAAGTGCAAAGTCCTGCACTTAGGATGGAACAATCCCATGCACTGGTATAGGCTGGGGGTTGACTGGCTGGGCAGCAGCTCTGCAGAAAAGGACCTGGGGTTACAGCTCTGCAGAATAGGACCTGGGAAGAGAAGACAAAGAAAGCTGTGTGTGAAGGTCCTGTTATGGAAATGCTTTGAATTTGTTTAACAATCTGAGGGCAGATGCTTTTGATACATGGAAGAATATTGATAATGAAGATAGATTTTTATAGACTGATAATGAAGGAAAAGAGTTCTCTCTGTTCATTAGACCCGACTCCTATCTACATTCAGCTGAAGCTAGTTGCACTTTATCCTCACGTAGAGATGATATTCACAATAGGGCTGTGTGAAATTTTGCCAGGTGTTTTGTTTCAATGCTGTTTTGACTTATTTCAAGCTTGAAACAGCAAAATCAAAATGAAATGAAGGGCTTTGAAACAGCCTTGAAATGAAATGAAGGTAGTCAAAATGTTTGGAAAGTTTCAAAATGTTTTGAGTTTCGAAGCTCAAGCTGGGCTTACCTACAGAGAAAGAGAAAGTAAGGAGAGGGAGGGGAAGAGGGGGGAAGGACTGCTCTCATATTGACTGAGGTCCCTTCCTATCCCAGTACTCTGGGGGACAGATGGAAAAACAGCATAAAAGGCAGCATTGTTTGAACTGGACTGCTTTTTGTCTTGGGGTCTGCCAGTTACTGAGCTATGTTCCAGCAGCTCAGGAGCGTTAAACAACCAAGGCTACTACTAGCATTGATTTGAATGATTTCCTACTTGCTAGCCTAGCAAGCGGGATTCCACAATACCTTTTGCTTTCTCCTAAACCATTTTATTTTATTATTATATTAATTGATTTATTCTTTTCAATTTTATAATTATATTGGATATTACACTATAGAATTTATATCAGAAGGGAGATGCATTTATATATTTATATAAAAAAGACACTGAAACGCACCATAAAGCATGGTGAAAAGTCAGCTGGCAAGCCTTCAGGGAGGGATAGAAAAGGGATAGAGGGAGAGGTGCAAGTTCCCCCAACCCCCTAGACTGATATGCAGCCTCTTTCCTACAACCAGCAGGGATGAGGCTTCCAGAACCAGAAAGGAGAGGGGAGCAGTACCAGTTCCAGTGCCACTGCCTGTGTCTGAGTCTGCATCCTCTCCAAGAGCATTAGCCATAATGCCCCCCGCCCCCAACACCACCATGAGAACAAGCAGCAGCACCAGCATGACAGTATCCTCCATCCCCATTTCACTTCCCATGCTGAGCATTCCAGTGACAAAGGAAGAGCTGGAACTGGATCTGGGTCTGAGTGCCATAGAAAGGAAAATTCTGATAAGGAGGAAGAATCAGCTGAGTTTGTGCTCCACACAAAAGTTTCCCCTAGAGCCAGGTCTCCTTCCCCAGAAGGCACTCCAAAGGAGGCTGAGGTAGAGATTGCAGAGGCAAGCATCTCAGCTGAGTCTGGTCCTCCTGTTTCTGTGGCTCTGCCTGCTGAGGAGGGGAGAACTGCAACATCCACACATGCACCCACACTCCAGAAGTGAGCAGGTAGTGTGGTCTGGGATAATTCTGAGTTGGCTGATGATCCCACATACGCTTGCACTGGCAAGCCAAAATCAGCTGGGGCAAGGGAACAAAACACATGAGCAGCACGGGAATGCTAATGCATCTCCACAGGCACCACCCCTCTCTCTTCCTACCCCAGCCTGTCTCTCTCACCCCTTGACACCTCCATTTCCACTTTCACTGACTGGCTTTCTTGCCTGCACTGCATGCCAGCCTCTGGCTTCTTTACTATTCCTTCCATCCAGGAACAACACACACACACACACACACACACACACACACACACCAACTCAAGGTGCTTATTCAGCCTGACAAAGGGTTTTTCAAATTGAAAGCTTGCTAAGATATATTTCTCTAACTCTTCAGTTGGTCTACTAAAAGATACCAGATTAGACTGACCCAAAGGAAAGGACCTTGTCTGCCAATGCCATGTCCTTAGACCAGCACTCCTTGCATCTGACCGGACCTAGCAGCACCCTGGGCACATCTAAGCCCCAGGGCTGGGGCTGGCAGGGAGAGATCTCTGGCAGCCGTTGGAGAAGAAGCTCCTGCAGAGAGGAAAGAAAGGCTCTATCACAGTTTGGCTGACTCATATGCTGCTGGTGCTACTGTGCAGCTTACTAATCTATTACCTGTTGTCATTTAAAGTGGTGGACCGAACCAAGGCTGTAGGGGAGGAGGAGACCTCATTGGGCAACTCTGCCATGTCATGTAGAGGCTCCAGCACCAGTGAGGGTGCACCTTCACACACACATACACACACACACGGTGTGACCCATATCACGAGTTTTGCTTGTCAGCAGCCTGAGGTGCAGTTTCCCAAAAACCCCTCTACCTATCTCCTTGGATCTTGGCAGGCTTCAGGGCCTCAGAAGGGGCTACCATCCCTGCAAGTTTCATCCAAATCAGGCAAGAAATGACAAAGTTATAGGCAGTCTTGTGCTTTCCCATTATAGCCTATGGGTGAAATGTCAAAACAGCGTTAAAAACAGCAAAACAGTTTCGAAAAAATGAAACGGAATAGTGATTTCAAAATGAAATGAAACTCAAAATGAAACACTGTCCTGTCGAAACAGAAGTTAAAGTGGAATGGTGCTGTTTTGCACAGGCCTAATATTATTCTCAAGCTGGAACATCGATTGATTACAACACTGTATCATTCCTCAATATTTCCAGACAACTGGAACATGGCCCTTCACATGAACTCCAGTTTCAACCCATGTGAATACATTGTGTAACTAATCCTTAAGCTACTGTACTAGTAAAATACTATGAAGAACAGAGTATCTGTGGATGACTGCAAACTAAGTGATACTTTAGTAGAGTCCTATAGCATGTTTTTGGAACTACATCTCCTCACAGAAGAACATCCCTGCTGAATTTATATAGCTTCTGAATATGGCCAGTTTGGTTAGAATAGGATTTATCCAGGATCAATCCTACTCGATTGCCTGGAGAGCTTAGGTAGAGACAAGAGATTGATGTTCAATGCAGACCAACATAAGGTGATATACCAAGGGAAGAATAGTCAAATGCACAAATATGCAATGGGAGATAACTTGTTGGATAGCTGCATTGCTGAGAAGTATCTGGAGGTTCTGGTGGATCACAGACTCAGTGTAAGTCAGCAATGTAATGCAGTCATGAAAAAGAGAGACAGGAAACGCAATTTTGGGCTGCATCAACCAGAGTTGTAGGTGTAAAACAAAGGATGTGATATTACCACTATACAGCAATGGTTAGCTCTCTGTTGAAGTATAGTGTGCAGTGACAAAGATGAAGGGTTTGGCATGCAAGCCATATGAAGAAAAGTTGAGAGACTGAGTTATGTTTAGCTTAGTGAAAAGAGGATTAAGGGGTGACATGAAAGCAATTTTCAAATACAGGCATACCTGGTTTTATTGCGCTTCGCTTTATTGCGCTTCGCAGATATTGCATTTTTTACTCCTGGTAAAGATGCTGTGAACGTTGTTGAAATGACAACAAAGGATTTAGAATATTATATAAACTTAGTTGACGAAGCAGCGGCAGGGTTTGAGAGGATTGACTCCAATTTTGAAAGAAGTTCTACTGTGGGTAAAATGCTATCAAACAGCATCACATGCTACAGAGAAATCTTTCGTGAAAGGAAGAGTCAATCGATGCGGCAAACTTCATTGTTGTCTTATTTTAAGAAATTGCCACAGCCACCCCAACCTTCAGCAACCACCACCCTGATCAGTCAGCAGCCATCAACATCGAGGCAAGACCCTCCACCAGCAAAAAGATTATGACTCGCTGAAGGCTCAGATGATGGTTAGCATTTTTTAGCAATAAAGTATTTTTTTATTAAGTTATGTACATTGTTTTTTTAGACATAATGCTATTGCACACTTAATAGACTACAGTATAGTGTAAACATAACTTTTATATGCACTGGGAAACCAAAAAATTTGTGTGACTTGCTTTATTGCGATATTCGCTTTATTGCGGTGGTCTGGAACCGAACCCACAATAATCGCTGAGGTATGCCTGTATTTGAAAGGATGCCATAAACAAGAGGGAGAACACCTGTTTTCCCTTGCCACAGAGGACAGAACACAAAGTAATAGCTTTAAATTGCAGCAAAATAGATTTAGATTAGATTTCTGGATAAATTTATTTTCTGTTAAAACATTAAGGCAGTGGACTGGACTAAGAATGGGAATGGGCAGGGAAGAGATTAGGCAAAACATTTCTGCATTCAAGCTGGGTGTTGGATGGGATGACCCTCAAGATCCCTTCTAATCCTACAATTTTATGAAGACTAGTCTGTTTCTATTTCTTGTTTCTAGTCTTCTCCCTATAACAGATATCCTGACACTCATTTATAGAACCAGAAAGGAAGTCTAAAAAATTAGAAAAGTTGCATGTGTGCATATGGAGGCATTCAGTAGCTGAGATTATGGAAAATACAAAAGAACCCCTCTCTCAGCCTCCCTCTCCCCTCTCAATCTTTCATCCACAAAGAAAGATGAAGAAACAGGACATTTTCAAAGCTGTATACACATATACATTTATGTGTATATTTGGGGGAGGTGAGAGCACTCAATTTTGTGATTAATTTTGACTAAATTATCCCAACTACATCAGACATTTTGCAGCGGCCCAGAGGGTGACCACAAAAAAAAATTCAAATCAGTTTCCCTATATCCTGTGCAATTTAGAAATCCTGGATAATTTGACATTCACTGAAAGTTTCCAGGAACATTAACAATGGAGTCACATCACTCCTACATAATGACAGAGAATAAAACAGTCTTTTTAAATCTATAACAATTTTCAGCATTCTAGGAATTCTCTTGGGTATAGTTTGTAATAGGTAATTTATCACCATTTGTATAACATCACCAGTTGTTAGGATTATTATTGCTCCCTAGTTTGAGTTAGTCCCCCTGATTTATTCAGAGGGCAGAAGAGATCACCATTCTCCAGAGCTCTTCCAAAGGGTAGCTTTAAGGTGAATATTCTACCCAATAAACTTTTGTCAAAGCAACTTTTTCAAGGAAGAATGCTAACCCAGTGAGATAGAAGCTTCACACAGTTATTCATGCAAGTGTGTGTATTTAGGAGTTACTTCTAAGCTAACAGAAATCAATTCAGGTATTGATTATGTATCCTATGACCATAGCTTCTTTGAGAAGTTTAGCTGCAAGATGCTGGCAAAGTACCAATGTTTCAAAAGTGTTTTGATACCTGGTATTATGGATAAATGACTAGTGAAAGTTTCAAATGTGCACAGGTGGTAGATAGGCGACCTTATGAAAATTTCTCTGGCACTAGGCCTCTATCTGCATCTTTCCTCACCTAAATAAAAATATGATGTTAAATTTACTTTAACATCAGATGTCCAAAGTTCACACACAAGGTCTGCAGAAGGTTAGGAACCTGAACCACTGTCTCCTGAGTGCCAAGTAGTACCCTAACCAATACACCAATCTGCCACACGGTAAATACTTATGGCTTTTATACATGTGCTCTAGGAGTGGGGGGGCAGGATGGGGACTTTAATTACAGTGGCTCTGAGAACCACTTTAATTAAAGCACTAGTAGTGTCTCATGTATCAGCATCCTGAGGGTTTCTAAGGAAATAAGAGAAGTAGCGTTTCTTCCTGTCAGAGCCATTGTAATGTCTGTAAGGCAGCTTTAATGCTCATCTAAAAGATAACATATTCTAAACTTTGGGTTAGGGAAGTGCATCTCAGTCACCAAAAACTTCAAGTTCCATAGAAAAAATGAACAACTGCAGTCTGCAAATCTTTCTCCTATCCAGGTAAATCTATGCCAGTCATTTCACCACACATGTAATAACCTATGCTGACAATCTGTGCAGAAACTCACATGTGGAAGATCAGGGTTACAATACATGTGCTGCATATTTTGAAATTCTCAGACAATAGGGTTAGTATATCTTCTTTATCCTGTTATGTAAACTGTGTGGTCCTAGATGACACATTAAAAACCTATGCATGCTGATCAATACTAGTACTCCCAGTGTTGCTAACTTAATCCTTTTCAGTCTCATCATCCAGCAAACAACTGCTGGTAGCCTAAATCTCATCTGTTCTGAAGTTTTTCTGAAATTTCCATATGGTAGCTCCAGCACAGGTGTACCTCAGCTAAAGCTAGCAATGTCGTAAGAGCTACTGTAGGCAGGCTTCTGTTATTTTAATGTTATGAGCTTAAAGGATGCCAAGTACTATAGAGAGAACATAATCCACATTTGGCCTGGTCCTTTTAATATATTAAAGGACTGCTGCCAAACTGCAAACATTTTTAAACTTTATATTTTGCTACACAATATTATCAGAGACTACTTGAACCAGAAAGAAGAGCGCAGTGCAAAAAGGAAAGGTAAAAACACAGATGTTGTTCTCAGTTTTCTCACATTATCAGTTCATTGCAGAAGAACCAGCCTATTAGAGTGTTAGTAAAGTCACAGTACAGTCAAAGATATCATGCTGTAATACAATACTAAACGACTGGCAGTCACTTGAACAGTGGAGTAGACATCGAGCTCAAAGCTTATTAAAAATAAAGAGCCCAAGAATAGATCTTGGACATACCCTTATTCATAACAGTCTTGTTCCTGAACTTTAAGGAAAGCCAAGTGTGGGTTCCCTTATATAACCTGAAAATTGTGACTTCCTTTGTGTTTTTAAATTATGACCACATACAGGTGTGTTGTGTTTCTACTAGAATTGCCACTGTCCCAGTGGAAATCATGAGCATACAAGCATTCATTCAGTTTTTCCTAGGGAAACATGCACCCTCTGGAAGAAAGATCTTCAAGGTTCACACTGGGAAGAGAAATTCTTTCAAGAACAAACAAGTGGTGCAGTGGGGCAATACCCCCACACGTCCTCAAACCAGGCACTACCCAGTCAGAGGAACAGGCAGGGGGGGATTTTCCTGCTGCTCTAGCCCCTCCTAGACCAGCCCAAGAGGTGACTGGAGCAGCTGGGCGAAGTCCCTTACCTGCTCCTCCAGCTGGGGTCCCCCAGTCTGAACAGCAGGCAGTGAAGGTTGGCCTCCTGCTCCTTCTCTGGATAGCATTTAAAGCATGTGGGTTTGGGAACCGAGGCAGAAAGAACTTCTCTGGGCCCAGTTCTTGGCGTTGCCCCGCTCCACCTCCATTCCCCATTTTGAAATCATTGCCCATGCCACACAGTGATTTAAGAGCACAGAATCTCTCTCTGCAGCTCTGCTTTTTCATGCCTCTGGGTTGCACACAAGGTATTTTAAAGGCTTGGGGGGGGGGGAAGCTGTCTTTTGACAGCCTGCCCCATTCCTAGGCAGAAAGATAGAGTAGATGTCAAGTAATGGGCTCCTCCAGGGACAGAACTGGCTGTTCCCTGACTGGAGAGCTTCCCTGTGCAGCTCTCCAGCCACGGCCCAGGAACACGTGTGCACTCTGGCTCCCAGGATAGTCACAATTCTCTGAAATTCTTACTACTAGAAATGAACTCCTGTCCATGACCTATGACTATTCACATGCATTTAGTCATCATTTCTAGAATGAAGGGCAGTCTTGGTATGGGTGTTTTCTAACTTTAAAAACAATACAGAACCACAAAGTATACCAATAAAACTAGATCATTTGAAATCACTGGTTTTTGAGACTATCTACACACTAAGGGGATTTTTCTAAAAATTTCTACCAGTTCTACTATCTGTTCAGTAGGACTTTGGCTAGCACCGAATGGGAACCCTAGTATACAAAAAGGTTCCAATAGCTTGTGTGTGTGTTTTAAACTACAACATTACTTAAACCTGTTCTTTAGCTTACTGTAAGAATATTTTAAATGCAAGCAGACGAGATTCTTTGAGTAAATGTGATGTCTTTTATTAGACAAACTAAATAGTCAGAAAATTTGCTCTTTGCAACCTTTTGGACACAAAGACCCCTCTTCAGGCATAAGGAGAAGCTGCTGGTGTTTTGTGTTCTTGATGGAATAGGAGCCCATATGCAAAATGCAGGTCTTTGAATGAACATACTGCTCATCAGTTATCAGAACCATCAAGTTAATGAAGCCCCCCGTTGCTGCTGCTTGATGTGGTGACAGATATGGTGAAACACAAGTGGATATGGTGAAACACAAGTTATTTTGGAGTAGGGAGTGTCCTAGTCAAAATGGGAAGTGCTAGAGAGAGAAAAAAATCTCCTCTCTCAGTACTCAAAACCTTGGTTGTTCAATAACAAAAAACAACTTCTGTACCTTCCAAAGCAGCAAACTCCCAAGCTGTCCGTGTTCCTAGTTTCACTATAGCAACTTATTCTATGTTTCTGATATGAAAATCTCTGCAGCACAGTGGAAACATGAATCCAGCATAAAATTAATATACAACTAAAAAGGATGGAAAAAACACAAAGAATAATAGATTTGGGAGGCAGAGCTGCATTATTCTCAGTTTCCTGCCACACATGCTTCCACACATTTTAGATCTCATGGACTTTGAATTTGAATTACTTAGCTTCCAAATTTGGATAGTAATAACAAAATTGGGAGGTCAGTGTGTATCAGATTTGAACCAGCACAGAAATATTAGATCTCATTCATTAAGATTTCCACCCCCCACACACACACAGAGAATGTAGGGGTGCATTTAATAATGTAAACTGAACCTCTGCTCTGCATCTACTTAAGGGCTGCTGGACCCTGATTCAGAAAGTAAAATCTGTGCGTCTCAGTTCTGATGCTGCAGTGGTAAATACAACTGTTTTCCAAGAATGAATATAAGCAAATTTCCAGCCTGGGGGTGTGTGTGTGCGTGTGTCTGTGCGTGTAAGACAGAGAAGCTACACATTACACTAGAAATGTATAATGTATGAGATAGTTCCAGACATTTGTCTTTCACATGGTGGCACTCTAACCTCTCCTGAAAAGTCTTACAAAAAGTTTTTCTCTCAAGCAGAAAGAGGGAAAAGGGCTGACTACTCTACAGATTTCATAAACACTATGTAAACATCTGAACAGCATGAAATTTGGCCATTTACTGAAACAAGCATTGTTGACGCAGGTGTGTATTTAGAGGTGTGAAAGCAGGAAGGTTATTTTGGTCACTTCAATAAAACTCAGCCATCAGTGGCTTCTTGCTAAAGTAATGGATCAGCTACCCATAAAGAAACCTCAGGTACTGCACAAATAGGTGTTCAAAACTCAAATGTCCCTTTTCCCTCAGAGTCATTACCTACCAGATTTTACCTAGTGCTAAAGGAGCTTGTGTTTTTAAAGGGCAAATATGAGATCAAGATCTTAAATCACTAAAAGTCTATATTGTGTTTAATGTTGGCTAGTGCCATGGCTAAATTCCTGCTCATATTCTACCAATGTGTATGTTTTTAATTAGACAAATTATTGTTCACTGTAGCTAGAAGTCACCAGTGCCTCACTATTTTCCACTTCAAAAGGTAATTGCAGCTCAGTTGCAAGTGAAGTAACTTGAATCTACACATAGGACAGTTTCTGTTCTGTTATATTCTCAGATAATTTAATTTAGTGGCATAGTGAAAGCACAGGCAGAGATTGGCACGCTGCTTTTCCAACATTCTGGGGTTCCATTTAGAATGGAAGGTAGTACCACACACATGTAAAAAGAGCCATGCTGTTTTTATAAAGTACTTTAAATTCCATGGGAGAATCAACCCAGGAAAGATTCTCCTGCAGGATTTTATGAGGGTAATAAAAACCAAGTCAAAGTCTTTTATCTGTAGTAATCACTTTTTATTCAAGGAAAAATGCTGTTTTTTCATAAAATTGAATCTGAAAATGGAACAGACAGATATGTTGGGTCAACTTATAATTGCAGCAATAGTATTTCATGCTAGTCAGGTATGTAGTTTCAAATTTTTAGAACCTTGCCGGTGTGATTTTCATGATTTCAGTTAAGTTTACTGGAAGTGATGCTTTTCTTAACACCAGGAGTAAATTGAGACTAACTCCCTTGTAACTCCCTTTCAGCTGCATTAAAGACAATTGGTTAAGTATGTTTATTGCAAGTATGAAAGTCAAAACTGTAGGGAGGTCAGTTATAAACTGACATAGCATCTAAGGTTAGTTTGACTGTTATAGGTCCTTTGAAAGAAAAATGAGGTTGACTTAAGATCAGAACTCTACAGTACATGCTAATCAGCAGAATGCTTCAGGTTGCTGCAGCATATATCCTCTTTCAAGGATGAACTGTATTGTTATAAATAAGTAGTGTGTGTGCATTTCATATAATATATTCCACTTGCATAGTTGTTAGGCATAATCAGGCATTAATTTAATATTTTACTTTATACAGATTAAGGCTGAATTAAATGAACACAATAGTCCAAAAGTCATGTGAGTGATTGAGCAAAGCAAAACTTTCTCCAGCAAAATTAAAAGGTTCTCCATAACTGTCCACTTTTCGCCTACTTCATTTATTAAATTCTTCTAATAGGAATGAAGTAAATCATATTGAAAAGAAAAAAAAAAGGTTGATAGCCTCTTTAACACTTTTCAAGTGGGAAAGTATTTCTTTTTCATTCTGCTGTCAAAAATGAAAGCTTGAGATGCAATTACTAAAGGTCTGAATTTGCATTTTTTCAGCAATTCACATAAATGAGTACTGTTATTGTTATGAAGATATTCATCATTATAACCTTCTTTGTCCACAGATCTTCTAATAAAACTCCTGGTCAGCTGCTTGTTAGATACTTCTCTAGTTATCAAACCTTCTCAGAGTGGCTCAAAAAGAGCGTCCAATAGATATTTATGTGATATGGTCACATCTGGTGAAATTCACTCCTGCTATATACAAACCTTGACTGTTTGTTTGGACTCTGTCCATGGCACTAAATTTGGAGAGCAGAGAGACACAATAGGATTCAACCTCCAGCCCGTGGGAAGACTACAAGTAATGCAGCTAATTTATACACTGAATGCAAGATCCTGGTCTGCATTCGGGATGCTTTACACTGCTCTGTGGTTGCACTTGGAACTGTTCCAAAATAGCTCAGCAAACTACAGAAGGATAGTGTTTGCGCAAGGGAATTCTTGGGTGATGTAGAATGGCTGTAGCCACTCTTATCAGACATACAGAAAAGCTTCCTGTGCCTGCTTCAGGGGATGTAGCCCAAATGTCCTTTTGTCTCTGCCACTTCCAGTTACCCTAATGTTCTCTTAGCAGTACGTCAATGTTTTTTTTAACGTGGATGGTAGAAAAATTGTGTCCATTAGTTCAGTAATTAACATTGTTGTTCTGGTGCCTGGAATACTACACAGCTACAGGAACAAAAATAGTTTGCCAACTGCCATAATTTGTTTTCATAGTAGAATTGCATAATTCAGAGAGTAATACTGAATATATATCAAAGTATTCACCCTTTGCAAACACGCTTCAGTGTAAATTATGTAGAAAAATTAAATTCAACGTTTACAGTGAAATTTGCTGCAGAAATGGAGATTCAATTAGAGTCCCAATGATTTACTAAAAACATTTTAAATATAATGTCCAAACATTGCTACATAAATTAAATTAAATTAAACATGATGTTATTGAGTGTAACACTTAGTAGCTCATCCTCATTGATTCATGTGGCAATCACAGAAAAGTTTTGCTTTTCATTATGTATTCATTTGATATTCCAGTGGATGCCATATGTTTCTATAATGAATACTAAGTAACAATAGAAGTCTTAAGTTTTAATGTACCATTAAAAGACATTAAGAGAACAAACATAAAAAAAAACAAAACCCTTCTGCAATGGATATTCCATATAAGGAATATTAAAGAACCTGTTTAAAACCTGTAATACCAAGTAAGTTAATAATGAATCAGCAGACAGAATTCAGGAGAAAATACACATTGCAAGTCAGACTAAAAGAATATTTCCAAAATACACAAATGCTTTTTGTTTCTAATAGATTTTCAGACTCATCTTTCCAGATGAAAACCTGTATCAAGCAATATTTTCCATTTAACTGGTCTTTACAGCCTCAAAATGAAACAAGGCGAGTTGAAACGTTTTGAAAGTTTTGAGTTTTGAAGCAGCAGCCAGGTGGTGGAAGGCATGGAAGAGCCAGGGCTGCGCTCCTAGCAGCGGCAGTGTGTGCCACCTCCCTCCACTGGGCAGCAAGCTGCTAGGCACTGCATCCCTCCGCCAGGCACCAAGTCTCTGGGCACTGAGTCCTGGGGGGGGGGGGGCAGGGAGGGCACACAGTACCAGTGGTGCAAGCCACCTCCCTCCACTGGGCAGCAAGCTGCTAGGCGCTAGGGCGCTGCCCCCCTTCACTGGGCTCAGTGCTTAGCAACTTGCTACCCAATGGAGGGAGGCGGCACACAGCACTGCCGCTGCACGCTGTCTCCCTCCAACATGCTCAGCACTCAGCAGCTCCCAGCCCCGTGGAACTGAGCTGTTGTGGGGGGGAAGCGGAGCACAGCGCCAGGGCTCAGCTCCACCCCCCTCCACTGGGCTCAGCTCCCAGCAGCAGCAGCCTCCCACCCGCACCCCCGGGAGGGCTCTGCCAGACTCCTCTGGGGGTATGGGCGAAACTCGAAACAGTGTCGAAATAGTGAAACTGTTTCAACAAAATGATATGGACCAGTGCTTTTGAGACAAAACTAAACTCGAAATGAAACACTGTTCCACCGAAATGTCAAAACAGAAGTCAAAACAAAATGGTGCTGTTTCGCACAGCCCTAATGACAATCACTTACTGTATAGTACAAGTGCAGAAAAGAATTGTCACCCTCATTAGCAAAGTTTTATTTTAAACAAGTACTTAACTAAGAGGAAAATATTTAGTACCTGAGGGGTTTCTGTGCCCCAAGTTCTCTAAGATCCTTTTCAGTAGATTGTACTGTCCTGCTAATGTGCCTCATTACTTGTTATAAGTCCCTTTAATCTCTGGGCTATTTGCCAAGACTATCAACATATTTGGTAAGTGTGCCAATTTGGAATGTAGTTTAGACATTTCTCCACTAGGAACTGCATGGAGATCACTGCTTCTTTCATATACTACACCATCCGTTGCTATATTTTGGCGCTATTTTGGCTAGTGCTCTGAGGGTGGAAATTATGTCCATGCCATTCTGTGTTCAGTTCTGTTCAGTTCCATGCCTTTGTTCTCCTGAGTTAAGAGAAAAGGAAGACGAAAATGAGTTTGTACTGCTATAGACATTTTACATGCCATAGAACATTGTCTTTTTTCACCTTTCAATACTCAGACAAAATACTCAAGATTTAATACCAGACAGACATAACGATATATTAGTAAGAATTCAGTGTTTTTATAAAAAATATCCTATACTACCTTTGTTTATATACAAAGAAGAAATACAACAAATTAAAACTAAAGGACATGAAATACATGAACAGTGTAAAAGAATGCCATAATGTAGTATTCTTAAATTTTTACATTTAGTTCACTTGCTACTTCATGTCATGATTTAATCTGCAAATGCATGTGATTTGCAAATGCATGTGTACTATTAAGCTGAATGTGTATTATTTAATAAAAAAGAAAAATTACTTCTAAAAGCCATTTGTATTAATGTCAAGCACTTTGAGTTTTTGTCTTGTATCTGGTAGCGATACAAGATTTCTAGTGTAGTAGGAGAATTCTGGCTTTGTGCATAATTTACTTGATTTGTGTGGGAATAAGATGATATTTTGGGGTACATTTTATGGAATATACTTGAGTTGTACATGAAAGAAGATAGCTGACTTTTTTTCAAGATACAACTGGTTATCCTGAAAGCAGCCCTTTTTAAAATTCTACCAGGACAAAAAATAACTTCACAGCCACAGCAACTCAAACATTTTTTTGTTTACAGTGCAAAATATATTTACATCTCAGTGAGAATTTGCAAGTATGATAACAACTCATTATAGAGTGCTTTAAAAGGCTTATTTTAGCAGCCTTACATTTCGCTCTCTAGGAGCGAAAGTAAAGTACACTTGTGTGTCTTACTTTAGACACTATAAAGCAAACAAAACACATAGCTACAGCATGAGCTTCAGAAGATAAAGCCTCCAAAGCCTGCCTGCAAACTCAAGTGACAGCAAATATGAAGCAATGTAAAATTTACATTTCCGTTTATTATTTTGCCCCACTTTGTTGAAACTTTCAAGACCGATACACATGGGAAAACTAAAGTTCCCACACTGCCACCACACATCCACACAGAAAAATCACTGAATAATAAATACTAGAATAATAAACTACTAAAAATTAGCCAAAAACTGTATGGTTTACAGTCTTCAAATCTGATAACCACCCAAAAACTGAAAGAAGTTAAGTTGTAAAATACCAATAATCAATTTTAATGGAGCCAAACCATAAAGAGCAAATAATTTAAAATGATTGGTCAGAACTTCTGTTAATTCTCAATGGGACTATCCAGCAGGTATTTAAGCTTTTTAACCTTCTGTAAGAGTTATTTATTGCTCAACCCTTTAAAACTAGATAAGGAATTAACAGGGCTGGAATTTTGTTGACCTGAAAACAGAACCTGATCATTCCTATCCAATGTCCACTATTAACATGTTTCCCCAGTTTTCTGTGGAACTAAAAGGAGTCATTGATGGAGGAAGGAACTTGCAGGAGTGAAGACAGCATCAAGAAGAGCTGTATTCATGAAGTCAATGTCTCAAGGAAATCTGAGGGAGGCAACTAGAGAAACAGGTAGAGGAATGATAGTATTTTAGTTACCATAGTTACTCACACACCTTTTCCCCCAGAATCAGCTCCCCAAAACTGTCCCAAGCAGGGAAGCTGATTATCTTTCAGGAATAGAAACACCCTGTTTTTATTCCTGCTCTATTCAGCAGCAGCAGTGGCATTTCCATTTAGGCAGGGAGTTAATTCATTTAATGGCTCATCAGTCATCACAGATGTTACCAACATGCCTTTTTTTAAAAAAAAAAAAAGGTCTGGATGCTCCACTAATCAAGTTAACCTTTCTTCAGGCCATTTTGCTGTCTGCTAGCTGCTCCTGTCTCTCTCATCTTACTTCACAGCCCTGGAGACTCTTATCTCTTCAAAATCACAAATCCACCCATGGAAACCAGTCTTCAGATGCACTTAGGGTTCCAGCTTTTGATTAAGCAGGAAAGGGAGGGTAAAAGCAGTTGAATATCAGGTTCTGGTTCTGCTCTATGCAACTAAAATTCTATAAGGATTTTTTTTTATTCCTTCTTCCCAGAATAGAAGGTGTGTGTCTTTATTTGGGGGTGTATAGTATACAAGAAAATTCAGAAATTTGCAGAGCAAAGATCTTGTAGCAGCTTACTGGAAATCTTAGTAATCATTATTCTTATTATCATTAGCACAACTAGAGTGGGGCAAGTGAACGACTGGCTTCAAGAACCAGTTTGGTTGGGACCCCAGCTGAATCCCTCAGCGCACTACTCTTCTGTGCTCTGGCATCTCCCCTTCCATCCCTGCTCTCCAGGTGCCAAAGCAATTATGCTTCTGCTCATTTTCAAGAGTGGGATATGAATAGAGAGAAAGAAGAAAAGAAGTAGAAGTGAGTTACACCAGAAGCTGAAATGAGAGTTGTTGGCTGTCCCTTACAATAAAATGATAAAAGGCAGGAAGTAAAAAAAAGGTTGTCTATTATGAAGTCTTAAGGCTTTTTTTCTAGTCAGAGAATAATCACTTCTATCTATCTCCATGATATAGCAATATAGCCACTTCTGAACTGCTAAAAGCTGGAACACCTGGTTTTGAGCACTGACCACTGCAATTTAAAAATAAACCTAAATTAAAAAAATCCTAGAGTGGGGATACCATGTTTGGTTGCCAAAAAGAACATCTAGCTTTTATAGCATTCACCATATATTCACCAGATGCAGGTAAACAGAAATCTATCTTGATTAAAACTTGTTCC
This sequence comes from Crocodylus siamensis, assembly GCF_052110815.1. Taxonomy (NCBI): domain Eukaryota; kingdom Metazoa; phylum Chordata; order Crocodylia; family Crocodylidae; genus Crocodylus; species Crocodylus siamensis. Next base: position 210,272,420 of record NC_143398.1, on the reverse strand, counting down.
TAGCATACAATCAAAGCCCTGACTCTTCACAGAACCAAATATTACAAATGAATTCAAGGATCATAATTCAAAGCATATAATCATCAGGTACTAAGAGAAAATCTCTTTGATATGAAAGTCTATGCAGGTGTTTGCCTTGGCCCTGTCATAATGATTTTTATTATCCTACTCAGGACTCATCAACAAATGGATTTATTTTGGAATAGCTATTTCTGGACTACCTATCCTGAGTAGGCCATCAGTAGATGCACCAATTCTGGAATGAGATCTTCTGCTTCAGAAGAGGACTAAGCTAAGCTGATATCATATATCTTGACTTCAAAAAAGCCTTCGATCTGGTATCCCACAATCACCTCTTGGCAAAACCGGCCAACTGTGGCCGCAGGTCCACCATGGTGCACTGGCTGAGGAATTGGCTCCGTGGTCAGACCCAGAAGGTGGTGGTTGACGGAAGTCAATTACCATGGTGCCCTATGACCAGTGGGGTCCCCCAAGGCTCTGTCCTTGGACCCATACTGTTCAACAACTTCATTAATGATGTGGACATTGGAGCCAGAAGCAGACTGGCCAAGTTCACCAATGATACCAAACTTTAGGGTAAAGTGTCCACACCTGAAGACAGGCAGGTAATCCAAGCTGACCTGACAGGCTCAGCAAATGGGCAGATGAGAACCTGATAGTGTTCAACAACAAAAAATGCAAGGTCCTTCACCTTGGGAGGAAAACCCTGTACCATGTCTATAGGCTTGGCAGTGCTACGCTGGCTAGCACTATGGATGAAAAGGGACTTGGGGGTCATGACTGACCACAAGATGAACATGAGCCTCCAATGCAATGCTGCAGCTAGTAAATTGACCAAAATGCTGGCTTGCATCCATAGATGCTTCTCGAGCAAATCCCAGGATGTCATTCTCCCCTTGTACTCGGCCTTGGTGAGGCCGCAGCTGGAGTACTTGCATCCAGTTTTGGGCTCCACAATTCAAAAAGGATGTGGAGAAGCTTGAGAGAGTCCAGAGAAGAGCCAAGCGCATGATCAGAGGTCAGGAAAACAGACCTTACGATGACAGGCTGAGAGCCATGGGGCTCTTTAGCCTGGAAAAGCGCAGGCTCGGGGTGAACTGGTGGCCCCCTATAAGTTTATAAGGGGTGTTCACAAGAATCTGGGGAAATGGTTGTTTACCAGAGTGCCCCAAGTGATGACAAGGTTGAATGTTTATAAACTCCTGCAAGACCGATTCAGGCTGGACATAAGGAAGAATTTCTTTACTGTCTGAGATTCCAAGGTCTGGAACAGCCTGCCATCAGAAGTAGTTCAAGCACCTACATTGAACACCTTCAAGCAAAATCTGGATGCTTATCTTGCTGGGATCCTATGAACCCAGCTGACTTCCTGCCCCTCAGGCAATGGCTTTGACTCAGTGATCTTTCAAGGTTCCTTCCAGCCCTGACGTCTATGATTCTAAACCAGAGAATGAGAGCATGTTTAGAAAAAGCACACACAAACTTATTCTGAAATAGTTATTTTGATGTAACTGCACTCTCCTTCTTATTCCATATGCAGAAAGATCCTTTAATGCCTTTTCCAGTAATGACCCCCCTACTTGGCTAATTGGAATCCTTATTTCATTTTGCTTATGTTCCTCCTAAACCAGCCTCATCCCTGGTCAGAGAAAGTCTGGGAATGACAGGGCACCAAGAGGTAACAACTTTCCAGTTTCCATACTGTTGAGACCAGGTTGGTCTTGGCCATGGTGGCCAGGTACAAACATTGCACTTTTACCAGTATAAGTGATTGGAAACTATAACAGAACAAAGGTTCAGCACACATTGACTAGTTTAAAAACATTGGTACCTGGTCTAAGATTTGCCCCACCCCAGCAAAGGGCGAATGTGTGTTCTGTTTGCTACTGATCTAAACTGTGTCACTTAGATTGACTCTGCTTCAGGCTTTCTGAAGGTCTGTTTCTAGCCTTCAGGTATTTTAGTTCTTTTGTGGCTGGACTATCTTTTTTGCATCATTTGCCCCTCAAAAATCAATCTTCATTTAGTAGTGCAGGATTTTTGTCTTCAAGCACTTGTGGCACAACTTTTTGATTTGCTATCTCTTCACAGCTCTTCTTACTCCCACCGCTCCTCGAGGGCAGCCTCTTCATTGGCCTCTGCATCATGGCTGTCTTACTCTGAGGCTAGAACCTGGGACTACAGCAGCTTGGCACCAGCAAGTCTGACTTGGCATTTATGCTTTGAAGCCACAGTTGTTCCTTGATGTGATCCACAGTGATGTGATCAAATAAATACGCTTCAGCTTGCAGAACACAAGTGTTTAATTGGCTTTTGGCATTTGAAGAAATGGAATAGTTGCTGCTGATGGGATCAATCTCATTATTTAACTAGGGTGACCTATTTCTGTTCTCACCCCGTACCCGTCCCTCCTGCAAGGTTCAAGTGGTGCTAAAGGGCTGAGGGCAGCTTGAAAATAATTTTAAGACGATTTGTTTTCCTTAACGTTAATATTAACCCTTTAGATAGTTAAAAAAAGAAAAGATATTGAGATCTGCCTCTCCCCCCTCTCTTCTAGCATTTCAGATTGAAATGTGACTTTTCCTTTCTGCAGTATCACACATTGATGAAATGTTCAGGCTTCACAGTACTAGGGCAGATTTACCTCTAAAGGAAGAACACAATTAAATATTTAATTAATACTTTTATTTAAAGTTTTATTTTAAATGGGACCCTGTTTTACGCCTGTTTTCCTTTTTAACCTACTTGAAAGCACCTTGGAAAACAGAAGACAGAAAGATCCTATTTATGTAAAAAAAGGTGTCAGCTTCTTTTCACTCATGTTCCTTCTCAAATAGATGGGAGAAAAGCCCAGTCTCTGCAAGCTGCTCCCCATCTTGCTTGGAGATCTGCAAGCCCCCTTCAGGCAATTATCCATTCCTACCAATGAATGAAAGTTTTTGTCTTTTCTCAGACACGCTGGTATTGCATTCTTAAGAGCCTGAGATTGTTGCATGTGTGATATGGAACAAACTGAAAAGTTAGCAATAAATCAGATGTAGTAGCCCAGTTCTGAGAGAGATTTCAAATCCCTGTGGGGGTGTTTACTGCATTACATTTAAAGAAGGTGACCAAGTGTGAAACACCAGCAGGAGTATGTGCAATGGCATGGCTAGTAAGCACATAGAATAACTCTTTCACCTTAAAACTAGCTTCATCTAGGGTAAGCGGTTATGGAAGCAATTACCAGCATGAAAAATCATTCTAAAGGTGTTTTGACTAGAGGTACAGAGTTGCCAGAAATTAAGTGAGACAGTGTTTTGAATAAAGTTGGACTTCTGTTCAAACACAACAGCCAAGGAAAAACAGCAAAACTGAAAGAACATACAATGTTAGAAAAGCCTGCCTGCCTAGCTAAACTGGGCCTGTTTGGAGTTTAGAAGTGTGCCAGTAGTGAGGAGTAACTACTATCAGCCATCACCAAAAGACCATCTGTCAAAAGCCTGCCTTAGTAATTTATTCCTTTTGTTCCCCAACTTCCACCATCATTATTCATTCGTTTTCTAATATATTGATTATACGACTCATTTCTGAACCCCCGACAGATACTGATGACCTGTTTCATGCATATCGTGATATTTGGACAAGTAACATTGTATAAAGCTGTAACTATGGTTTTATGCAATATAATAAAACTCAAATAGCCTGTTAAATTCCTCGCATAAACTATACTCCTGTCCCAGCTACACTCACTTAAACTGCTATCATCAGAGTTCATGGGTCAAGGCTGTAAATAGATGTTGCATTTGTCCCTATTCATCCTGGGATCCGGCAGACACACAAGTCTACTGTCCTGCTTTAACTCCTTCTGAAATACTCAGCATAAAACATGCCAACACTTTTTCTGGAACGCGGCTACATGCATCAGTAAGATCACTGTGCTTTTTCCTGGGACAGGCCAGCTGGTGGAAGAGCAGCAGTGCAGCTTGGAAAGGCTTGTGCACATCAGCGATTGTGCCACCCTTGTTTTGATCCCAGTCGAAGCCTGGGACAATCAAGCCCATGTCAAATGAGCCATCTATTTATAGCCTAACTTAAGACAGTACTAATCCTCCAGCATAGCATGAGGGAGTACTGCTGTAAGACAGATGCATGTTTTTTGTTTTTCTAAATGAGGCATAAAAGGGGAGGGCCTTGCTACTTCTAGCCATTATATATGACATGGCAGTTTCTGCAAGAGCAGGTGTCTTAATCTTGCTATCACACTAAAAGTTAACCTTGACATTTATATTCTGCCTATTGAAAATGTAAGGACACATTCTCCAAATAGTTTCATACTATAGACCATAGATGAATGATTTACTTAGAATAAATCATTTAGTGAAAAAAAAATTCTGCGAACACATTATCCAGGAGCAGACTTCAGGTTTTGTTTTGCTTTATTTAAAGTATTCCAAATGATCTGACAAATGTTTATTGGAATGTGAATTTCAGCTTGTAGATTATGCATGAATAGTTCAAAGCAAGTGTTGTGCTGCTGGGACTTTTCAGTAGCTGTCATTCATTTTTTGTCACTGATGTCACACAATATCCTCTTCTGCTCCTTGATAGGGTGACCTCAACCCTGACAAAAGCATTTTCTGGGGCAAGTATAATCTTGTGAAAAATCTGTTTGCATGCACACCACCTTTTCCTAATATATGTGCAAAAATAAAGCAGGGTTATCTTCCTCCCAGTTAATTAGTAGGTTTTATATTTGAACAAAATAATCATGCTGTTTAGAAGCCACTTCTTTTTGACAAGAAGCTCCTTTTCAACTCTTCCTTTCAGAGCTTCCACTTGCAGTTCCACATTCTTCTCAGTAAATCTACTCTGTGGATTCAAAAGTTAGTGTGAGGACATGGTGGGTATGTCTACATGAGATGGTACTGTGCAGTAGTGCCAGTGAATGCCTTTTTAGTGAAGTAACTATGCAGTAACCTAATAATACTGTGGAGTGGCATATTAGCACTTTATGTGCTGCAGCACACTACTGCACAGTATTGTTTGGCTACTGTGCAGTTAGCATCTCATGTAGATGTGCCCCATTAAACATCATGAAAATTAACTCACTTAAACATTATTAGAGATGTAATAAAGCTGCTCAATGAATTACTTGGTTTTAAATTCAAAAGAGACTATATATAATCTCCTGTATAGCACAGGATGCACCATGCCATTGCAACTTCTGCATCAAGCCCATTAACTTGTTTGACCTGAAGCACAGATTTTATGAAGCCATCCAGTCTTACCACAGAGAGATGGATAACCTATCATGTATCTAGGGAAGTTGTCTAGATGGTTAATCACCTTCACTGGTCATGTAGAATCACTACTGTTCATTCTTTCTTATGGACTGAAGATTAGAACCAACTCTGCCATGAATATTGTTGTTCACAACTGTCATTTAGCTTGAATTAAGTTTGTGGGAATAGCTAACATTTATGTGAAGCAGCTATCACCATGATACTGTTGTAATGGAAGCAGCTTCATTTCTGAAAACCACTGGCATGTTATATTCCTTTAGGGATATTGTACTAGTCCACTGGTAAGGGGACTTATGACTAAGTCAAGTCATGCTCTCTCTTAAGAGTGTCTACATTTCATTAATAGATAAAATGATTAGGTTATGCCTGTATAACTGGGTACTGTTGAGCATTTGGGAATCCTTCACATAAACGTGCTATGACATTGAATTAGCATGGCACACTAAATTAAAATGTTGAGCAAAGATACAGTTCTTAAAGCTTGTTTGTAAAGAAAAACCACACTGTATGCTCTGATCATGAAAAAAAGATTTTTTTGATACTGTACACAAGCTTGTATCAAAATTAATTCAAATATTCCTTTTAATGTTGTGCATAGTTACACAACCATTTCCCATTGATTTAATTTTTAGATTAAGCCCACATCAGTAGGGTGGCTGCTTAACCTGCTTAAGTGCCTTTGAAATTCCCAGGCATTCAGCTGAATCCTTAGCCTCTTATTTACCTTTAAAAAGGTCTTATTTCCATTTATGACCACTTATTTCATAGTTTCATAGTTTCTAGGGTTGGAAGGGACCTGAACAGATCATCTAGTCTGACCCTCTGCCATGGCAGGAAAGAATACTGGGGTCAAACGACCCCAACAAGGTGTTCATCCAGTCTCCTCCTAAAGACCCCTAGGGTAGGAACCAGCACGACTTCTCTTGGAAGTTGGTTCCAGATCCTAGCTGCCCTGACAGTGAAGTAGCGCCTCCTGATATCTAACCTAAACCTACCCTCTGCCAGCTTGTAACTGTTATTCCTGGTCACTCCTGGCGGTGCTCAGGGGAACAGTGACTCCCCCAGTGCCTGCTGATCCCCCCCTAACTAGTTTGTAACAGGCCACTAGATCCCCTCTCAGCCTTCTCTTCTGGAGGCTGAACAGGTTCAGGTCCCGTAGCCTCTCCTCATAGGGCCTGCCCTGTTGTCCCCTGATCATACGAGTGGCCCTCCTCTGGACCCTCTCCATGCTGTCGACATCCCTCTTGAAGTGTGGCGCCCAGAACTGGACGCAGTACTCCAGCTGCGGCCTGACCACTGCCGCATAGAGGGGGAGGATCACCTCCTTGGACCTGCTCGAGATGCATCTGTGGATGCATGCCAAGGTGCGGTTGGCCTTCCTGACTGCCTCTCCACACTGCCGGCCCATGTTCATCTTGGAGTCAGCGATGACCCCCAGATCCCTTTCCGCCTCCGTGCTGACAAGAGGGGAGTTCCCCAACCTGTAGGTATGGTGCTGGTTGTTCCTCCTGAGGTGCATCACCTTGCACTTGTCTGTGTTGAAACCCATCCTATTCTCGTCCACCCCTGTAACCTGTCTAGGTCTGATTGTAGCCTGTTGCATCCTTCCAATGTGCCCACGTCCCCCCACATCTTAGTGTCATCAGCAAATTTGAACAAGGTGCTTTTTACCCCTGCATCCAAATCGCTGATGAAGATGTTGAACAGCGCAGGCCTGAGGACCGAGCCCTGCGGAACCCCACTGCCCACGTCCTTCCAGGTTGAGAAGGACCCATCCACTACCACCCTCTGGGTGTGGCCCTCCAGCCAGTCGGCGACCCATTTGACTGTGTGGGTGTCTACACCACAGCCCCCCAGTTTCTTAATGAGAACAGGGTGAGAGACAGTGTCAAAAGCCTTCCGGAAGTCCAGGAAGACTATATCCACTGCTACCCCTGCATCTAATGATCTGGTGATCTGATCGTAAAAGGCCACCAGGTTGGTCTGACAGGACCTGCTACTGATGAACCCATGTTGGTTGCCCCTAAGCATGCAGTCTCCTGCTGGCCCCTCCTGGATGTGTGCCAGCATAATTTTCTCGAACAGCTTGCCTAGGATCGAGGTGAGACTAACCGGCCTATAGTTTCCTGGGTCCTCCTTCCTGCCTTTTTTTGAAGATGGGGACCACATTGGCCCTCTTCCAGTCCTCCGGTACCTCACCAGAGCACCATGAGTGCTCGTAAAGTCGTGCCAGGGCACTTGCAATGACCTCAGCCAGTTCCTTTAGAACTCTAGGGTGGAGATCATCCGGGCCGGCTGACTTGAATACGTCCAACCCCTCCAGAAGCTCCCTAAGTAAATCTTTGCTAACCCGTGGCCCAGGTGTGCCTCCCCCGGGGCCCGAGGGGGGCCCAGCAGGGAGGTGGCTGTTCTGGTCCCTACTTAGGAAGACGGAGGCAAAGAAATCGTTAAACATGTTAGCTTTGCCATCTGATATAATGACCAAGTTTCCCATGGCGTCCTGCAAGGGCCCCACATTACCCGGGACCTTCTTTTTACCCCCTACATATTTAAAAAAGGACTTCTTATTGTCCTTAATCTGGGAAGCTAGCCCCAGTTCCATCTCTGCTTTGGCCTTCCTAACTACCCCCCTACATCCCCGAGCAACTACAGAATAGTCCTCCCTGGAGATGACCCCTTCTTTCCATTCGGTGTAAGCCTCCTTTTTTTAGCAAAGAGACATTCCTGGATGCTTTTGGTGAGCCATGGAGGCTTGTGTGCTCTCCTGCTCCCTTTGATCCTCGTTGGGATTACCTTCCTTTGGGCTTGGAGGTTTGTCTCCTTAAGGAGCAACCACTCTTCTTGGACACCTGGCTCCCCTCCCCTCCGGGATCTCAGCGCTTCTCCAACTATCCTCCTTAGCTCATTGAAGTCTGCCCTCCTAAAATCTAGGGCCGCTGCCTTACTGCATGCCTTTGCCACCTTGCGCTGGATGGTGAATTCCAGCAGGCAGTGATCACTGTCGCCCAGGTGGTCAAGCACCCGCAGCCCCCTCACCAGGTCATCACCCGTGGCCAGCACTAGGTCCAACAAGGCGTCCCCCCTGCTGGGGCTGTGCATCTGCTGTCCTGCACTCTGGCCAAGAACCTACGTGAGCGTTCAGACCTGGCTGACTGCTTTTCCCAGCAGATGTCCAGGAAATTCAGGTCCCCCATGACTACTACCACATCCTTAATCTTCACTACCTCTGTGAGCTGACCCAAGAATTCCTGGTCAAGCTCTTCTCCCTGGTTGGGAGGTCTGTAGTAGACTCCCACCATTAAGTTCCTTTCCCCTCAACTGCTTTGTACTCTAACCCAAAGCACTTCAGAGTGCCCCTCCCCTTTTTCATCCATTAAAAGCTTCTCATCTTGAGCCTTGTGGTCTGTTTCTATGCCAAACAAAAAGAAATGGCTCATATTCCCAAAAAAAGGCAAGAAGAAAATGTGTTCTTCAGATGTCAGCCTCTGGCTAACGTATATCAATCTGCCGCTGAACTTGTATCACATGGTAATTAGTAAGAAAGTTGTGGGTAAAAGTCTCAAACTGGTTTCACCCAGTTCTCTTTACAGCGGTCTTTGTGAATGACCAGACACACCTGTCTAAGAAGCATGTCAATAAATATTTTTTAAAAGGGAGGTCAGTTGTTTTTCATGTGTAACAGTTGGTATTAACAGAAAATACATACTTAAAATACATACTTATATTACTCAGTCACTTTTCTGATAAGACTTACCAAAATACCACTATCTGTATCTGTACAATCATACTCACTGATGGCTTGTGTTATTGATATATGGCAGTTCTTAGGATCTGATAAGTTCAGAAATATGCTGTACTGCTAAGTTAGGAATTAAAGTCTAAATTCCACTCTAGTCTAAACAGGGGTAATCCTTTTATCATACGTGTTGTATCTGCTTACTGCATGACTGAAGCAACCCTTGCTAAACTTAGACCTACAAGTGCATGCAAGTATACACAAAGATAATTGTAACTGCTTCCATTGATGACTATCTTCAAAGTGTTTTGGCCTCATTTTATTTCCAGATATTCTTTTCTGGTAAGACTTCTTTCACTGCACTGCCATTATAAAAAGTTCACTAGCCAAACCATTTGGTTTGTGCAGTTGATGATTACCTTAGGTATAGCAACTTGCAATAGCTCCAGGGTAACATTAGCAATTGTACTATGGTATTTAGACTGCCATTGCTTACAGCACTATACAAATATGGACCAAATATGGGACCATCCTTGTCCCAATGACTAATATTGTCATAGCATAGTAGTCAGGTGAATACAGAATACTTTCTAATGTAAGCTTTTGATTCCTGAAGCAATGGCTCATGCCTCAGTTCAGCATAAGTTAAAAGTTGAGTTGTGTGACTTATGACAGCTGTCTAAGATCCTTTAGGTCTCAAAGGGCACGTCTACATAAGACATTTACTGTGCAGTAGACTAATTAGCGGTGTAGTAAATGTCTCAGCATCTACATATGCGCCCCTATTAGGCTGAAGGAAGCTAATTTACTCCCCCATCCTTGGCTGTTAACAGACTTTTCTCTAAAAATTCTCTTTAAGAGTGCATTTTCCAGCTCTTCACTGTTAGTTTAGCCCCATATAGTGATTCCTATGGCATTGAGCCATTAAGAACATTATGAAAATGAGTGCACATTCTTTAGCTCTAGTTGTTAAACCTAGTAACACAGACTCCAACTATTTCCACCCAGTTCTCAATTTTTTCTCACATTCAGTGCAAGATCACAACTACACCTTGGGGCACTGAGCTAATGCACTAAATTTAAAAACTTAACTAAAAAAATTAAGAGTTTAAAATTAGGTGATTCAAGTATTGATTGCTTCAGCAACGCCCAATATATTTTTTATTAACTTCGTATAGTTTCATAATGGTCTCTTTCCTGAACAGCTTTTAATATTCCAGATTAGGTGCAATGTGATCATAATAAAAACTTGGTCAAACCTACTTCTCTGGAAGTGATATTTGAAATGGGTGCCAGACTTTTAAAAGACTGCCAATGTTGCTATTTCTGGATTACCTTAGCAGGAGAGAAATCCCAGGGAACAGAGCTTGTCACCAGAACAAAAGAATAAAACAAGAAAGTAATATACCAAGGAAATTCAGCCTTGAGTAAATGTGACTGGAAGCAGAAAGAAACTTGGATGATCTACTGAGGCCCCTTCCAACCCTAAAAATCTGAACTGAATTACTGAAGTAACAGGTAAAAGAGGTGGTTTCAAGAAACTGCGGATAAAAATAGTTGGGGTGTTGGGGGAGGGACAGGGAATAGTTAATAACAATTATACAATTACATACCTTTACGTAGACTATGCTGTGGTGGGCTATTACTTCAGTGACATGAAAAAAACAGAAGAAAGTGTTTATAACTTATTTCATAAGACCTGGAGGTCTTTATTAAGTTAGGTCCCATATAATCTAATAGCAGTTAAACCAAGAAAAGTTCTAAAATGATTCTAAAACCCCACAGGCAGACAAGGTTCTTTGAAAAGGTGCACCAATATATTGGTCCATATTGTATTGGCACCAATAAAAGGAAAAGTGACATTATCAGCAATTGGCTTTTTTTTTGGCTGATGTAGCCCTGCCCCACCTGGGCAGCATCTGCCCGTGCCCCAACCCCACTCCCTTCCTTACTGTAGGGGCCTCAATCTGCTGCCCCCCACACTGCTTCCTCCTCCATGCCCCTTCTCCCTCACAGACTTACTGGCTGGACACTGGTCTCCAAGCTGCTGGGCTGAACAATGGCAATTGGATCGGTATCAGCCAATATCACTGGTTAATAACCAGACATCGGTATTGACTCAAAAAAATCTTTATTCATGCACCCTTGTTCTTTGGGTAAATCTGATATCTTTTATTAGACCAACTAAGAGTTGGAAAAATTCTTCTTTGCAAGCTTTCGGGTACAAATATCCTTCCCCAGGCTGAGGACACATCTGTAGTGGTATGCACGCTTCCTGGATGGAATAGAAAAAAAGCCTCTGGCATTATATTAGTGAACTCAAAGCCTCCCCCAATTTCAGATTTATATTTGTCCGTCAAGAGTGAAGGTTACAGGAATGCCCATCTTTCACATTCGTTGACACTAAGGAAAACATGACCAAAACACAGCTCCCATCTTAGAAGTCAGGACTTATGCTGGTAATTGGTCATACAAATCTATAACTTGATGCATGAGCTGGTCATACCTCAACTCATATATCTATATTCTTCCCATCTGTTGTGATATTGTTCTTAGTGAAACTGAGCCAAATCCCTGTTTGACAGTAGGTGATCCTCCTGGGTTAGCATGCCATACTGTATGCTACAAAGTATCTGTTTGGTAGAATCATGATCTCATGCTAAGAGCTGAGAGGATAAACACCATTTACTTATTTTTTTGTTTACTTTTAGGAGAAAAGACAAAAACAACCACCACCCGTGGTGTAAACTCTTTCTGTTGGAGGCCAAATTTACCATGCCTCATCCCTTAACTTTCCTTTCATGATACTTTCTGAACATGACATAACAGGCATGTACAAGCAGTTACTGCACCCAGTTTAGGTTTAGGCAGCTTACTTTAAAGTTGCTTAAATCTAACATGGGATCAGCATGTGCAGGCATTTACCACCACCAGGAGTGACAGTCCAAAGTCAGCAACTCAGGGGGAGGGGGGAGGAGCTGGTCAAAATTGAGGAGCTGGTGGGTCTGCAGAAGGATAGAGTGAGGGATAGCCAGGAGGGCTGGAGGTGTGGGGGTAGGCCCTAGGGCTTGGGTGAGTTGCTGAGCTTCCCTAGTCCCAGAGCTGCGCTGTGAATGCATACAGGTGTTTCACAAGATTAGGTTAACCCTTTATCTAAAATTCGTTCCCTTCCTGAAATGAACTACCTTAGATTGGGTGCAGTATATTTTGGGTGATTTAAGCCCTGCAAATGACTGCGTGACCGAGCATCTGAATCAACCTAACCTTGGCTAGGTAGATTTAAATGTAATGCTGGTATACACCCAATAGCTGCATTGTTTTGTGCTGCTGCCAGATTTGTTGAGACAAAATAAAAAAATTAAAAAATAGAAAAAAAATTAAAAGCTTTTTCCCCTGGTATGGGACTGAATCTCATGGGTGCAACTAAAACTAGAGCAGTACTCATTTCCTGCATATCCATGAACATTATTTAGTAGAGGGGCACCAATACATTGGTCCAACATCAGATGGTACCGATATGAAGAAGATTGCCTATATCAGATATTGGCCTGATGGAGCTGATAAATGCCCATGCTGTGTGCAGCCACAGAGCAGAGCCGCCTCCAGCTGGTAAGTCAGAAGGGGAGGGGACACGGACGGGGTGTGGCGGGGGGGTCAGATCAACACCCCTGCGGTGAGTGAGGGAGCAGGGGCAGGTGCTGCCCATCCAGGGCAGAGGTGAGGCTTGTGGGGTGGGGGCGGCTCCCGCTGCTTCTTGCACCCCAGTTGGCGGGGGGGGGGGCGTGTGCCCCTAGATCTATGCGGTATACACACAGCTTTTCTTGCTGAGGGGTGAGCTCAGAGCGGGCTCTGGCAGCCCTGGGAGGAGGCTGGAACCACCCCAAATTTTGCCACAGCTTCACTCCCAGCCCTGTGCTGCCTCTACCCAAGCACCACAAAAAGCCACAGCTGCACTGAGTGGCAACACAGGACCGGGAGCAGAGTTCTAGCAAAATTTGGGGTGGCTGCAGCCACCTCTCAGTTCTGCCAGAGCCTGCTCTGAACCCAGCAAGAAAAGCCCTGCACAGTGCCGACTCTGCAACTGCCGCCTATGCCATGCTGTGCAAATCTAGGGGCACACCCCCCCACACACCCTTCCGGGGTGCAAACAGCAGCAGGAGCTGCCCCCACTGCATGGGCCGCGCCCCGGTCCTGCCTCTTCCCAGCTGGGCAGCACCTGTCCCTCCCCCCTCCCTCACCACAGGGGTTGTTGATCTGCCCCCCCTCCCCTTCCACCGCACCGGACTTACCACCTTATGGCAGCTGTATCAAATCAGTACTGGCTAATATGCCTCCTTAAATATCAGTTAATATTGCCCCCAAAACTCTCTATCGATGCACCCCTATTATTCAGTCTCTGATATCATGTCAAAGGCCATCAAGAATATCAAAATACATAAATCACTGTCTGGAATTAAGGATTTAAAAAAAGAAAATTTTTAGATAGTAAACACAAATACACAACTTTGCATAGGACAATTTCATAAGCAACTGTTATCTATTTTGCAGGCAAGGTTCAATGTTTAACCATGTCTAAACCTGTCAAGTGAAGTATAAAAGTGACTTTTAAACCCTGCTGGGATTAGAATGATTTTGTAAATGCTATATGGGAGGGATTTCAGTTTGTTAATCATGAAGATGTTATGTATACATTTTCAATACAAGGAAATAAACATTGCTTAAGGGAGCTATTTTCCTTCTGGTTTTAAAATACCTTTTCTACTATATATGACACACTACTAGTATACTTGCCTTCTAGAGTTCACATTCAGAGTGGTGGCATCCTTTCAACTTATGCATATTCTACTGCATGCAATAAAAAACAGGGCAAGCTAGTACTGACATTCTCCATGGGTCATTTTGCAGGTATGGACAAAAGAAATATAGTTAGTTAGTTAGTGTGAAGGTCCAACCCAAAGGTTAAAAAAAAAAAAAAAAAAGTAATCAACATCTAAGGAAGGTTAAGTTGAGATTCCCTCCTTAAGCTGAGTTTCCCTTCTTACTTAAAAGAATTAGACTCCACAGGTACCAGCTTATGAAAAGGTCAGATAGTCTAAAGCCACAGCGTGCTAAAACTGAATTACAGTCATGCAAGGAGCTTTTTGAACATTCGGGTGAAAAACTGAAGCATTAAACATGAAGGTGCAAATGAAAAGGTATTCCTTTAATGGTGGAATCAGTAAATTATATAAATGTTTGATGATTTGTATTCAGCCTCCTGAGGAGAGCTACAATTTTAGTCTGGTAACCAGCAAAGGTTTCTCCTTTTTTCTACCTTCCCTGAAGACAAAGGAGCATCTTTATCTTAGATGAAGTTAAGCATCTAAGATCTGCTGAGACAGAAAGTGATCATCTCTTTTTTCATTCACAATTCAGTATCATGTCTTATATGGTTAAAAAAAGAGAGGAGCTATATTTTTACTGTAAACTGTAAAGGAAGGGAAAGAAACATGAGACAAAAGTGTATGAACTACGGTATTTATGAATTCTTGTCAAGTTTTATGAATAAGTTACCTAATTTTTCTTCCAAGTTGTGACAGATAATTCACTTCTGGCTAGTGAAGTAATGTAAAACGATTCCAGGTTACTGAACAAAAAGTTTGGCAGTCAGCCATTAAAAAAAAATCTCTTATAAGTTCCTTCAGTTAAAACAAAAAAACCAAAAAACCACTGAATATTATAAAATGTTTATACCGTACAAAATAAATATATTGTTAAAAGAATAAAACTCAACAATTACTTTTATTTAATCATAACCCAACATGAAATCTTTTAGGAAATAGCACAAAACTCAGATTTTGCAGTAGACAACCTCTTGACAGTAGTTGGATTGTAGCTATGATTACAAATGAATCATTTCTTCCCTTGAAAATGTATCATCCTGATAGGAAATACAAAAAGTTATATATATATGTTCCAAATTAACCACATAATTTTATTTCAGTATCAAATGTTTATTGAATAACAGAAGATTTTAGACATTGAAATAAACTTTGTAAGCTTTGAATTATTCTTTTAATTTAAAATAATAATTTTTCACATGAATAATTTCAAAGATTTTACAATTAATTAGTTATACTTCATGAAGGAACTCTTTCTTTCATAAAGTATCAAAACCGTAATTTTGCTATCATTAAGTCTTGGCATGTGTGGAAGTATTTAAAAAGGTATACAGAAGACTCTGATCATTAGAATGTTAGAATAATACTATACACAAAAATTATTCAATAGTAGAATGAGAAAAGCTATATTATTAAGAAAAATCTTAAAATAGAACGAAAGAAAAAACTTTAAATAATTTATGCCCTGATTTTTTGTTCAATACCAGAAAAAATAGTTAATGAGATAAAAAAACAAAATGGTGGGCCCAACTTTTAGTGGAAAAAAGTATACGTTAAGAGAGGCTAGAGTGTGCTTCAGTGAACATAATTACCATTTTCTATTAATTACTACAACATTTAACTTAAAGTGACATTGAGGCAACAAGTGGTAGAGATTATTTAAGTTCACAAAATTTGTTAACATAAGTATTATAAAATTACAAAATTAAGGATCTGAAATTCTCAGACTTCTCTTAATCAGTATTTCTCAGCATGTTATTGTCATTCACTCCTGAAGGTACGAAGTTGAAATCAACTTTTGATTCGTTCATCAATAATAATAAAAACATTTGCACCTTGTTTTAAGTTCTGAAGCAGCATTTCCACCTTCAAGAAAAAAAAGGCAAAATATAACTATAAATTACATTCTAATAAATCTTTCCCAGGCATTAGGAGTCCCAGCATGAAATTCCTATATTTTCATTGACAGTATATATTAACATACACCTGCATTTACATTTTCAATAATTTGCCATTAGTATTAAGTCTGTCTTTGAAGTAACAGTAAAGTGCAAAATATTTGGTATAATATCTAGTGATTATTTTTTGCTTCTGTGGAGTATGAGCGACTGAGCATGGATCTTCCATTGATAGAGATTGTGCTGGATGGAGCTCCAACCTAGAAGAAAGAAAAATAACTTTTTAATAGAAATACTTGTTGACTTATAAAAAATCTCCTTACCCATTTGTGTATTACAAATGCAGCAACATTTAGTTCAATTTATTATTTCTCAAAGAAAATAATTTTAGTACTACTGTGGCATGTACATTTTAAACAGAATTAAGGGTGCAAGTCTCTTCATCAAGAGTCTACATAATACCATTATCTAGAGCCTGGAGATCTGCTGACATCTTGAAGAAAAATGTTAAACCAGTATACCTTCCCTTAAACAAGTGCTCAGTAGAAGTGATGCCAGACAAACTTCTTGTTTTAGACGCTTTCCAAAATAACGAAGCAGATTTTTAAAATAGTAGTAAGCATGAATCTTGAATTAAGGCAAAGGCCCAATTTTCAGTCATTCTACATAGGCCAACAATTCCAATTAGTCAGTGGGACTTGTGGGTGTTCTGCAATCCAGAAACAGATTTTAGACTAGCACAGTTCAGTTATTCTGGAGGGAGGAAAATAATTAAAAACTACCTTAAGTGATCCACTTAGGCTAGTCACTACTGAGGTCTTTATTCAACAGGAAAGATCCACAGCAACAAAAGGCCATAAACACTGGCTCTGCATGCTGGCAAGTTATTAAAGAAGGTGGGGGGGGACTTGGCTGGCTCTGCTAGCATTTGTCTCGTTTTCTGAATGTTCCCTTATATATCTGAGCAAGAGGAGGGATGTGGAACGCCCGTGATATACCTTTTACCTCATTCAACATGACCAAATATTAGCCCATTTTCACCCACAGCATCAATTAAGGGAAGCTATGAGTTCATTCACTCAGTGTTCTTTCCACACCTGGATCGCTATCTTGATGTTATCCCACTGATGTAAGTGTTTTGTTTTCCCATTTGGTACAATATGCTCTGCTCTTAATTTTAAACATTTAATAAAAACATTGTCTGAATTCATCAGCACAACAGATCTAAAAATACAGTTGATATCAAGCTTCCTCCCTTGCCCCCGAATCATACTTCACCTCCCGTTTTTTTTTTTGAGAGAGAACAGTACAGTCATTACTGTTTTACAGATTTTGGAATTACAATTGCTCCCTCATCTGAACAGGCTTCACGAAACTCTCAGTTCCCTATGCTGCAGAATACTTGTAGGTACAGCTTAGGCTTCTTTAACCTTTCAATACTCCCTTAAAACAAGCATTCTACTGAAAATATAAAAATGTTATAGTTTAATCTCAGTATGATCTTTCCTTTCCAACATAAGAAATAGTTTTAAATGATCTCACGTGTTTTCTTGTAAACATTTTTCTGTCATCTAGTGCAACTTGACCAAAGGATAATATTGAACAAATATATTAAGGGCCCATTTGCTACCTTTTTAAGCATTCAATCTATTTGGGATGTTTTCCTTGAACTGAATACAACGTTTTCAGATGCTAAAGCAGTAGTAGATGATTTTTAAATTTATTTCTCACTTTACTGTCCACAATGCAATTATGTGTAGAATAACGTTGCAACAAATTACAATAATAAAAAGCACAATGGAAGACGACCATATTTCTTGCAAACCAGATAGGGTCAGATTTCTACTCAGCCTATAGAATTTCAAAAGTTGATTAATAAGCATGGTTCTTAATTGATTTGTGATTAGTTGGCAGATTATTTACTACTATAAAATTATTCGTTTGCCACTCTTAGCAACCACTAGATAATACGGAATTATCCTGGCATACCAAAATTTATGGCATTTCAGAATTATCTATTTTTTTTGCCAAGGGGATGCCAGGCATGGGGACCTTTAAAATACCATTCCACTGTCATGCTTCAGATAAAATGACAGGTTTGCTACCTCAAGTAGGATGAAGATGGGTGCCAAAATATAGAAAGCCAGGAAATCCACTTTCTCCCGAATCTAATTTTTCCTAGGAAAGCAATTGTTTCTATTATGTCTTTACCAGGGAATATATCTGAAGCACATTTGGGGTTCAGGGTGTTCTAACAGGAAAATACTAGAGCAGAATAATATTTTCTTTTTCTGCAAAGAAAGACCTGAGACAGAACAGGCTTCTGGGGATGTCCAGTTACTCATGGGAACAAGTGACAATTGCACATTTTGCAAGCCCTCCATCTCTAGTCATGCTCCACTGAAGCATGAAACAACACAATTAATGTTTTTGTCCTTGAAAAATAAACCCAAAATATGCTGTTTCATTTGGATGCCTCTTCCTTGTAAAACTATGTTCTAGAAGTAGGAAATTATCAGAGTACGTGTCACAAATTCCTGAAGCCCCGAGTTTCTCCCTGCTGTACCATTGCTATACCAAGAAACAGACCCGGGATAACACTTTATCTTCACAAACCTCAGCTCAAGTGCTCTTATACTAGACCTCACAGCTGCAGAAAGTGAATCAGCCCTAGGTGGCCTCCTCTTTGGGCTGTGAAAAATTTTACATCTCCGTTTCTGTAGAAAGGATTAGCCTGGAATATCACTTGCCCAGAGATCACTCTTCACCACAGGCAAGGAGTAATGAGACAAAACAGCAACAAAAAGCCCCCTTATTATTATGGGAAAAGAAAGAATTATACAAGCAAAATTGACCATAATTTTGAAGACAGAAAAACAAGATAAGAAAAGTTTCTTACCTACTCATCTCACTACACCTTAGCCCCCCTTGAGAGTCCTACTAGTGGTTTTAGATATCAGCCTCCTGCTGACTGTACAAGCCCTGGTGTCTGGGACCTGAACTCTTCAAAGTCTGGGATCCAAAGACCTCAATTCTACCTTAGGTGGGGTCTAAAAAGCCTCCAAGCTATCTCCCTGCCCACCCCACCACCCCCCATAAAATTATTTCTAATTGCTCGTGAATTCCCAAAAACGTTTGGTCTGCCTGAGGCACCTGGAATTCCTCTGCCTGATGGCCATTTCTCTCAGCTGCCTTTTCTATAGGGGAGCTTCTTTCCCTATTACAGGCAGAACTGGGTGCCCAACCCAATAATGTCTTCTTTTGCTTGTCTGCAAGTGGCAATAGTATAAGTATGCATGCCTCAGTCCCTTGACTAACCCATGTCCAAAATTATCAAGATATATATATCTATATATCTATCTATATATCTATATATATAGACAGAATACTATAATCTTTACAGTGATAAGCAGCATAAATGAATATAGTATAACATGGGGTTTCCAATTAAACCAGATACCATATCAGTGCAACAAAACAAGACAACATTCCTGACATCCCACAAACATCCATAATGGGTTTTGTGACCATGGGCCCACATCTACACGTGCCGAGGACCATGTATTTGGTACTGGGCAATTATTTGGTACTTGCATTGGTACTTGCTTTAGGTTTGCTTTAGTTCTGCAAATGACTGTGCACTACCTATGGGTACTGCACAGTCCTGGCAGCTCATGGTTATTTTTAGATGCTATGTTGCCATAGTGATGAGTTATGGCGACATAGTTTATCGTTACAGCAACGCAGCATCGGCATCATAGTTTGTGCCTGCCGATGCTACAGCTACATGGCATCTCATGTAGATGCGCCCAGTATGTACTAATCATATAGCTACAGGTTGCATTTTTTTAAACACACAAAGACTTGTATCAAAGCTAAGAGTTCCCTGGGGAAGGGGTGAGTTGAGAAACAGGAAATTAAAAAGAAAATGAATTTATTTAAATCAGAGTTTTTGCAAAGATAATATGAAAAAGTGATCTCTGTACAACTCCCCCTGGAATCACTGACCAAAAACACCTACCAGTACTGTATGATAAATTGTCTACAATCCACAAGAAACTGATTTTCAACTTTTGCTTGTGAACTGTTGTGGGAAGGCTGTAGTTAATTTAGGTTTAAGTACAGCAAAAGTCTTAAAATCTATACCTATTCATTAAAGCATTTAAACACAGGCATGTTTTGGAGCAGCTTGTTAAACAGAGGGGCTCAAATGAGTCCATAATAATAACAAATTTATTTCAGAAAGATCATAATATCTCTATCTGAAAACATATCAGCATAAAACATTTCCAGATACCTTTATATATTTGCACTGGCATAACAAAACCCCACCTTCAGAAGACTTCTCCATCTTAAAACTGAGACTGACTGCTTTAGACATGAATTTGTTAAATTTTCAAATAAGTATTGTTAGTCAATTATAATGATGTAATGATAAAAAAACTCACCCTTTTCAATTTGGCAGCGGCATCACCAGAGCGTATTGCAGCCAGCACACTCTGGTGAATCTGTTCTGGGTCAGGGTGTTGGATTGGTAAAGCAGCTTGCTTCTTAAAAGTAGCAGTAGGGTGGTCAGTTGAACACTGAACCTGTCTGTTCTGATCATTGTCTGCAAAGCTAATTTTCTATGAACCAAAAAAAAAACCCAAACCAATTGTTAGGTCATGAGCGGCAATAAGCAGCAGTCAGGCTAAACATTATATAGAAACACACTGTATACAACTTTACATACAAGGTTCTACTATTATTCTAAAGTTTTGCTTCATTCATTAAAGACAACTGCTACTTATATATTTGCATCTTACACGTTATGTGTGGGGGCATATACCCCCAAACTGATAATGCCATAAACGACTCATGACTTTTCAAAACAAAGTCTAGGAGTCAAAAGGATTCAAGGAAAGAGTTAAAAGAGGACACTCTCTCAACAAGTTTTTAGAAGTTATGAATTTTCCCCTTTTTGTTATTTATGTGGCTTAATTAATGTGAAATTGAGTATAGCTCATTTGCCTGCATGCCCTTTACCGGGTCTTGGAGAGATTTGGGAAACAGGCAGCTTCTTCTGTACCACAGGATGAAGAGGGGAACCAAATCATTCATATTTAGATTCAGGGATTTGGACTCCCTTCCAGCCCCAGTTTTCTATGGTTTACAGGCATACCTCGGAGATATTGCGGGTTCGGTTCCAGACCACCGCAATAAAGCGAATATCGCAATAAAGCAAGTCACATGAATTTTTGTTTTCCCAGTGCATATAAAAGTTATGTTTACACTATACTGTAGTCTATTAAGTGTGCAGTAGCATTATGTCTAAAAAAACAAATGTGCAGACCTTAATTAAAAAATACATTATTGCTAAAAAATGCTAACCAATGGAAAAATGGCGTCAATAGACTTGCTCGACGCAGGGTTGCCACAAACCTTCAATTTGTAAAAAAACGCAATATCTGCGAAGCGCAATAAAGCGAAGCGCAATAAAATGAGGTATGCCTGTATTCTAAAACTCAGTATATGAATTAATATGGATGCCAGCATGGCTAAGATTGGGCCTGCCCACAGTCCTAAGCTGCCCTTTCACTCTTTTGGACCTTTACTTTAAAAATAAAAAACTTCAAAATATGACAATTTGAACGAGGGGTTACCAATAAAGACTTTATTGGCTGATACCGACGACCGATTATTAACCAGGCATGTCGGCCAATACCAGTACAATAGCAGATATGCAACACAGCAGCTTGGAGAGCAGTGTATAGCCAATAAGTCTGGGGAGTTGTGGTGGAAAGGAGCATGTGGGGGGCAGATTGAGGCCCCAGTGATGAGGGAGGGGGTGGGGCTGCGGCAGGCACTGCCCAGCCTGGGTGGGGAGGGGCATAGGATGGAGCTGTGGGTGGTTCATCTTCAGGGTACAGTGGGTGGGAACCAGCTCCCCACCACTGTGCACATCTCCATGCCCCTTCCCCACCACAGACTTACAAGCTGGACACTGTTCTTCAAGCTACCGGGCTGCATTTCTGGCTACATGCATGCTGCAGCTGTGCACATGTATACAGCATTTATTGGTGACATTATCAGCTACCCATCCAAAAAAGTCGATCGCCAATAATGTCAGTTTTCCTTTTATCGGTGCCAATTAGATATGGACCAATATATCAGCACACCTCTAATTTTAACTACATTATGTATTAATGCATGTATTAAAAGAAAATAATAGCTATACAATGCACTGTGCAACAGCTCACTTGGGGGTCACATTGATAAAGAGCCACCAGTTCTTCCACCTGGCTGCCCCCAAATCAAGAAGCACCAAAGCTGGATATCTGATCTCTAACAAGCAGCAGCCAAGACCAAAGGAGTTCATATGGTCATCTGACCTCTATGAAACATAAGGTCTATATAACACCTCCCTAAAATGGAGTCAAGCATAATCATATCTTGAATCCATTGTGCATATATTTCTGGGATTAGTATCTCAGTTCCGTGTCCATAACAAATGGAAACTATGATTCCTTTCAGGACAGTGTAGATGACTTGTGCAAGACAACACAAGGAAATCAATCGGCTTCCTTAGGGTTTATGTATACTTCAAAAGGGTTTACTGTTAGGACTACCTCAGTATTGGAGATGCAGCTTAGACCAGCAAAACCAGCGATCTGGATGCATTAACTAACACCACCCAAAGAATATTTTTGCCTGTATAATTTCATTTGTACTCGAGTTTTTACTGGCAAGCCTCTATTGGTTGGAGGTGAGATTTTTTCAAACTCACCACAGTTTTGGACAAAAAAAAAAAAAAACCCAAAAAAACCTTACACTTATGAAGACAATTTATGAAATAAACAAAGGCTTAAAACACATGCCATTTTCACTTGACTGTGATTTGGCTGGGACCAAATAGTTTACATCGCTAAAAAAAATTTTATGGGGTAGAATTTGAAATCCTTTATTACACATGTGAAAAGATTCTTTTTGATCCATGTGTATCTTGTAATATTTTTGCTTAAAAGTTTGAGAATTCACTCTAAGATTTGAAAGTAGACAAATTTTACATTAATGCTGTACAAGAAAATCTTGCTTTCAAATTCCCCCAAATATTGGAAATGCTACTGCTGTACCATAAGGACACATGATCTAACAGTACGCTAACATCGATGCCTGCCAGAAGTCTGAATTGTTTTAGGAAGGGAAAAAGTGAGTCTTATTCTATTATGAGACGTTATAGATGCTCAGAAAAAAAATTGCACCATAAAATATACCTTATCCATAATAATGACCTGTGAATCTCCTATTGAATTCTGTAGAGAATGGTTCTTCTTAACTTCAGCTGTGAAAGACGCAGAGGAAAGTTCGACAGGAGATTCCTCTTTTGACAGCTGACTGGTGACAGGACGTGGTTTATTGAATGACTGCGATCGTCTGACTGCTGACGAGACAGCAAGAGCAAAAGGGGATGGCCTAGCATTGGAGTATGGCTTTGGAACAGCAAAAGTTCTCAGAGACTTTAAGTTCAATGAGGCTGGCTGACAGGAAGGAAAACTCAAAGGTTTAAATGTCTTAAGAGGTGAAATGCAGTGTTCTTCTGTTTTTTTATCATCACTTTTTCCTGCATCTGATTGGGAAGGGAAGTTGTTTGTTTTATTTGAAGGAAGACTAGCTTGATCTGGTGACGGATTTTTTTCCACATCTGTGCTCTTGGACTCATTTCGAGTAGAACTACTAGCAGCACTGGCACTTCTGGCAACTGCAGATGTGACATAATGACTTGAAGCCCTTTTTTGCATCTGTAAGTAAAAAGAAGTAGGTTTTGTTGTAGGACTTAATGCATTTGATTTTTCTGAAGTCTCAGGAGAAGTATTTGTGTTATCTGAGTTCACCATCAGCTGAGCTCTGCCACTGCTTATCGGAGACCTGTAAGCCTTTGTTTCTGTTTGCTTGCTTTCAGTAGTGATCTCAAATTGAGAGGTTATAACACAGTCAGTGATGCTGCTGCTTTCACACAGCTGATCATTTCCTGCCAATACAGCTTCATGTTCTAAAGCAGATGATGACGTTTTTGAAACACAAGGAGTTTCTGTTTGTACTCCAAATTCTTTTGAGCTCTCACACTTAATGAGGGTACCCAAAGCAACTCCTTCCTGATCTTTAGTATCTGACATAGTCTCTGACTCCAAACTCTTCAATATTTCCAAGGATTTTGGAGGCACTATTTTATAGGTAGTCATTCCAATTTTGGGTATATAGTCTCTTGTAATTTCATTAGATGGCTTTGGGTTTGGTTTGGGTTTGAAACCTTGTCTATAAAATGGATAGGAGTTTGTAGGAGAACCAACTGGACTGGTTGCATCTCTTTCCAAAGAGACAAGGCAACTATCATTCACATGTACATTACTCTGAGATTTTATGGCAAGTGCTTTGTCGTGCATAACTTCTGGTTTCTGACAAGTTATTTCTGTTGACATGTGTACAGTCTTTTCCATTTCTGCAGCTGATATACAGGGTGTACTGTCTATATCCAAATTCTGCTTGTCAGCTGCTCTTTTGAAGGAAGATGAGTTATCTTGATGAAGATTCATTTCTGTTATTGTCCTCCCAAAACTACCATCAAATGGAGTTGTCTGAATTGCAACAT
Organism: Crocodylus siamensis; assembly: GCF_052110815.1. NCBI lineage: Eukaryota > Metazoa > Chordata > Crocodylia > Crocodylidae > Crocodylus > Crocodylus siamensis. The sequence continues at coordinate 210,247,974 of NC_143398.1, read as the reverse complement.
CCTGAGTTTTCACCATGTCCAAGTTGGCTCGATTCACCTTCTGATCTTGTATTCCTAAAATCATTTGATTATATTCATGATTTATACAGACATCATTATGTGCATGGCAGTTTGATAGTCTGCCAGCTTCAAGTTTTTTATTTTCTTCAACATCGACTGTATTAATTTCTCCCATTTGCAGTTTGTTTTCTACTGTGGTTGCTGGAAGGAGTCTTGTATCAATGTGTTCTTCATATTAAAAGAGAAGAAGATTATTTTGGAATGAATACCTTTTTTTTAAACAGCCTGAACTTTTATGTTTAAATCATTAAGCCCCATATCCTAATTTACTCTGAGAAACAGTTCCTCAGTATTATTAAAATTTTCCTTCACTACCCACCTTCCAATGATTAAAATATATTTATTTTTCCTTGATTAGGCCTGGTTAAAATTTATCAATTTCTATTAAAAGAAAAAAAAAAATCTTAGCTATGCTACACAGTGAGACTGTTAAGTGTCACGAATACACCAGACAAAAGTCTGTTTTTCAGACTGTTTGAAAAAGTGCTAGTGATTTTCTGCATAAGAGAAAGTATGTGGTTCACAACATGTATACACTATTCAAACATACATCCTGTAAATCTGGTTTAACTCCAGCAAAATTGCAAGAACTATGTTTGCTTGGTTTTTTTTTTAAAATGCCCCTGTTCACATCAAAAGGTGCAATTTGTTAAATGTATCTACTATATCTGAGTAGCGAAGCAGTTATACAATGACTGGACTTTAGCATTACTGCCAAGTCAGCTTTCCAGGCATTTAATAGTTAGGCACGCCTAAAAATCTGGGATCTGGCTTACATCTGAACTTTTCCAGATTTTAAAGATGCCCGTGTCTGAAATTTTGGTTCAGCCTACATTAAGCAAATTTCAGTTAAAACTAAGTTAAAACCTCATTCACTTGAACTAAGGTTTTCAAAGCCTTAGTTCAAGTGAACAAACAGGTTTCTTCCATTTTAGGTCTCATATTGGCCCACGTTAATATAAATATTCTATGAATTAATAAAAACTCTCTAATAAACACTTGGAGCTCTTAAATTGGTACTATTAAAAGTAATATATTTTTGTAGTTAGTTAATCTGTTGCTTAATCTATATGACAGTTAAGTCATAGGATCACAAAATCCATGGGGAAAAAGACCATCCATTTTCAGAACTGGCTGGAAATTTCAGCAAAATCCACAATTCATTTATTGGCACTATTCAGTTTACCTTATTTTCCTGTATACCACACATGTCCAATCAGGCATGGACCTTATTTTGGGACCGAAAAATTAAATAAAAAGATTGTTTCCAGAATCTTGCTTGCCACAGCATGGGGTCACCATAGCTTAAGATTGGCCATATGGAGGAGAAAAACTGAGCCAAAAGCTATGCTAATTTAGCAGTAGCTATGAAAGGGTTAAAACTCTAGCTGTTGATGGGTTCATATGTTAAATTTTTGGAATACTATGTTCTTATATGTGGAATAAATTTTAAAAGGGTCAGTATACTACTATAGTTAGGCATACATGCATAGTTCGCTTCAAAGTCGCTTCTATTATTCTGCTCCAATTTACAGCTAGTGTAGATCAGTGATGTGATTTAATATGAAAGGCACAGTTATGAAATATTTTTCCCTTACAAACAATGATAAATTAATTTAAACTTTGATTAAAGTGTAAGAAACGTAGGAATTACTCACTATCATTTTTATTTTGATCCAGTATGTCCAACTCTCTGTCATTTTCAAACGTAACCTGCAGACTGTCAATCTTATTCTGTGGTCTGCTGCTGCTGCAAAAAAGTATTATATATATTGATATCTCTCTTTTCAGTAAACAAAAAAAAGATGCAAGAGAACTGGCAATATTCTCTGAAGACAGATGGACAAAAATATTCAAAGCTTTCTGCCAAACACTGGAAAATTCAACAGGAGTGATTAAAAATTGAGAAGAAATGCTTTACATGCCACAGAACGCATGTAGTCTCATTTTTAGTGAATCACTGTGTGAACCTATCCCTCATACTTCCCAAACAATGCTTCATTATTAGGTTACAACTTCCACTGAGATCCCTTAGGTGTTCTGCAGCCCATAACTGAATTCAAAATGCTCATTCTTCTGTTGACGTACCAAACATACTAGTGGGTATACTGAACACAGAATAGACAACTCTAAATACATCTGGTTTAATGCTCTCCCTCTATGGCACCCACTTCTGCCACTTTTGGAGACTGGATGCTGAGCTAGATGATCCTGTATAGCATGTCTTACGCTCTTATGTTTAAACATTTGCACTATTCTTGGATGCTGGCCCCTACAATATATATCGAGTATGCTGCTTTAGAGAAAAACTGAACAAACCAGAATCACATTTTTAGATTTATGTTATATATACACATACCACCAAATTATATTGTAATTAATTTTGTAGTGCATATTTCTAATTAAGTTCTAATTGATTAGATTTCCAGATTTAAACCTTACTTTGATATATAAATTTCTTCAAGCAGTTTCAGTAATGACCGAAAGAGGATTCCCACCTCAAACTTAAAACATTGGCACCTGAGAACTGAGAAATGTGTTTAATCTGGACTATAAACTAATCAGGGAAGGATCCTGTATGTTCTATTGCCTGGACAGCACAAAAGGCAGTGCTAGTAAGAAATAAAAAGCATAAAGCAGCTTGATGAAGACTCAAAGCTTTCATATTAACTTGATTTTTTTTTTTTTTGGCTGTCCAACTCGATCAAACCACAAACATCCACAGCAAGCTGAAGTGTGAGAATAAAATTATAAATAACGGGTAGAACTTTAATTTATAAAAGTTGTTTTCTCCCAAAAGACATATAGAAAATACTTAGGGAATACTACTGCATTTTAGAGGCTCAGGGGGAGGGAGGGGAGAGATTACTAAAAACGTAATTGAAAAACTTGATTTCATCAAAGGTCCTAGCCTCCATCTGGCCTCTTGGCATTGTTTTGTCAGTGAAACAGGGCTAGAAAACTGCACTGTTAGGACAACTAGTGATTCCACATAGGAGGGAACATGGTTCAGTTCCATTGTATGCCAAATAATCCCTATTTTTTGTAATGAATAAATTAAGCTACTGTGGCATTGATGCCTACAGAGTTGGATGGGTAAAAAACTGGCTAATGGCGCACACCCAGAGAGTAGTGGTGGACGGGATGTACTCAACCTGGCGAGATGTGAGCAGTGGGGTCCCCCAGGGCTCGGGTCTCAGGCCCGCACTGTTTAACATCTTCATCAGCGACTTGGATGAGGGTGTTGAAAACATGCTGTCCAAGTTTGCTGATGACACTAAGATGTGGGGCAAGGTGGACACACTTGAAGGGAGAGAGAGAGGCTGCAAATAGATTTAGACAGACTACAAAAGTGGGCAGATGAGAATAGGATGGGGTTCAATGTAGACAAATGCAGGGTGCTGCACCTTGGGAGAAGGAATCCACAGCATACATACAGGCTGGGGAGTTCCCCTCTTGAAAGCAGAGGCAGAAAGGGATCTTGGAGTCATTACTGACTCCAAGATGAACATGAGCAGCCAATGCCGGACCACAGCAAGCAAGGCCAGCCATACCTTGTCATGCATCCAAAGATGCATCTCAAGCCGGTCCAGAGAGGTGATACTCCCCCCTCTGTGCAATATTTGTCAAGCCGCAATTGGAGTAATGTGTCCAGAATTGGGCGCTGCACTTCAAAAAGGATGTGGCCAGCCTGGAGAGGGTTTAGAGGAGGGCCACCCATTTAGTGAGAGGGAAGCAGGACAGGCCCTATGAGGAGAGACAGAGGGACCTGAACCTGTTCAGCCTCAGCAAGAGAAGGCTGAGGGGGGACCTGGTGGCTGCCTACAAACTCATCAGGGGAGATCATCAGCAAATAGGAAGAGCCCTTTTCTCCCCAGCACCACCTGGGGTGACAAGGAACAATGGTAATAAGCTGATGGAGAATAGGTTTCGGTTAGAGACAAGAAGGCAATATTTCACAGTTAGGGTGGCCAGAATCTGGAACCAACTTCCCAGGGAAGTGGTCCTCACCCCAACCTTGGGCAAATTCAAGAAGAGGTTAGATGATTGCCTGTCTGGGGTCTTGTGAACCCAGCATTCATTCCTGCCTGTGGCAGGGAGTCAGGCTAGATGATCTGACCAGGTCTCTCCTGACCCTAGCTACTATTAAACTCTCACCAGGGAATCCTGGTTTTCTTGGATTTAAAAAAAAAAAATCCTCAATTTTTGGATTTAGAAAAAGTAACTCAAAATCCACATTTTCATTTTAAATCACAGAAACAAGATTATTTTACTGCAGTTCATCAGTATTATGCAAAACAGAAACACTATTTTGTTAAAGAAAAAGAGGTATACACTGGGTAATCTGAAGAGCTGCCTGTTTTTTAAATACATTTAACTAATTAGCTGGCTATCCACACTAGAAGAGTACTGCGCTGAGAATTAAATCTCATGCTCCACTCTTAGAAGTCTCTATTCTGTTCTTTTGCAATGAAACAACACTCAACATTTTGTTTATTTGTCCTCCACCCTCCCTCTTTCTTTCTGACAGTACTTACTTGCCATCTGTGCTCATATTTTCTTGTTTTTCTTCCTTGGAGAGTTGAGAGTTATCTATAGAAGCACTGCCAGAAATTGAAGCTGATGAAGCAGGATCCTTTTTTTCAGCATCTAGTGGTACATCTCCATCAGTAGCAATGATGGAGGCAGTAACCTCTTGCATCCTAGAAAAGGCATTTGCACTTTCACTTTCCTTTTTGTACAAACTCAGCTCTTCCTTTTCATCAATCTCATCCAGGCTATATTCAGGGCCAAGTCCAGCTGTACTCAAAGTAAACAAAATCACAGTATTCAGTGTAAATGTTAAGGGACAAAAAGTCAGCTGGAATGGCTAGAATTGAGAGAGAAAAGCGATAAACATTTTCTTCAAAATTTAGACAGGATGTTAAATGAAAAATTGATTTGATGTTTAAAAATTTTAATGGTTTATGTAGCCCTCTCACTTACATAGTCATAACAATAGGATGAAACCAATAACTGTTGTACAAATTTCTTTAAGCTTGCAACCCCTATAAAGAAATTCAGTTGGTAAATATGGAAAACAGAATTATTTAAAAAAATATACAGTATTTGGGAATGCACTTTTCTAGAAAAAAAAACATATCTGGTGAGCATAATATAGCTATTTTTAAAAGCTGAACATGGAATTAAAGTGATTTATCAGAAAGTGTGGTTTTTCAGAATAAAACCAGTATGTCAGGTAATACAGAACAAAATCAACCCTAATCAAATCAACGAGATATCTGCCACTGATATGAAAGGCATCTTGCCTACCATTAACAAGGCTTTGCTACAATACCTTAGGTGTATCAAAATGTAGCTAACAAAATGCTGGAGATACATAATGTTAGGTAGTTACAAATTATAAATAGAATTCAACAATGTAATATTGCATGATGTTAATGCTTTACTTCAACTAAAGTGGAATAAATTAACTGGCTCTACTGGAAAAGTGGACAGCCCTGGTAATGTGACTATATAATGAATGTGAACTGTGCTAGAAATGCAGGCCAAAGAATGTTTGTTAAAGATGAAGAGAAATCACAAATTTCCCTTTTTCTATAAGCAGACTTCCTAGGATTCAGGATGACCAGCTTGCATCTAGTATTATTAGAGAAGCGTATAATATTACAGGGGTGTTGAAAGGCTGGGCAAGTGTAAGCCTACAATAAGAGTTTAAGTTGATGCCTAGGATAAATTCAAAAGTAGAAGCAGCAAGTACAAAACTAATAGTAAAAGCTTATCTCATATCAAATAGTCATTGTAGCAGTAACTCAGTCTGGGTAATAATCATAGGGGTAACAGAGCCATGTGAAGGCGTTCTAGTATATCACCAATACATTAGTGCCTTATAATCACACATTAAGCTGTGTGACACCCATGACAACGTCTCTTGGCTTCTCTTGATAGGGAGAATTAGGTATATGGTATAGAAGTTTTTTCTGGTAAAGAATTTTGTACCCCCCCACACACACATGAACATTACAGAAGGCAGGGTCAAAGAACTGCACCTTGCATATGTTACTGAATGCAACCAAATGTATGACGCAATTGAGGTCCAGTGGGAGTTTGTTCTGCAGTCCTGAAACAACTTCCTAGGCAGCTGTCTCTTGCAGCTATGAATTTCAACTCTGGGTTTAAAAAGGCCTATTGTGCATCTTTATCATATAGTTTTAAGTGATCTTTTAGAGGTAAGTTAGCCTGCATCAAGAAGTGATGGAGACTCAAAATAAGCAGAAAGCTTTATTTGCTGATGTTGCCATGTGATAATACAGTATCAAAGAATAATCCAAGAACACTCATGAATTATGTGCAGAATTGATCATTTATGGATGTGTACACCCAACCAACACCACCCCATTATAGTTGCCAACATTTCAAAATGGTTCCCTTTGCTCACCTCTGCCTTGCTTGGATCCCCGCTTCAAAGAGCAGTTTTTCATCCATTAACTGGGCCACCTTGGCAGTAGCAATATAGGTATATAAAGAGAATGATGAGCAGGGATCCTGGTTTTCTCTAATAAAAAAATCCCTGATTTTTGGATTTAAAAAGTAACCCAACCCACAGTTTTCTGTGATTAAAATGAAATGTGACTTATAAGAATTTCCCTTTCATATATAACTAGGCAGGATACTGTAAAGACTGCTTCCCCATTCAAAGCAGCGTAAAGATTTGGGATGCCAGTCCTGAACGTGGTTTCAGTGATGCCAGAGTATACCTCTTATTACACTGCATCACACCTGCATGAATAAGAAGCTTCTTGTCATCATAGCATCACCTCCACCATGGATTCTCTGTCTCTCACTCTAGCATTTCATTTTAATTGCAGAAAAATGTGGATTTTGGGTTACTTTTTTTAATTAAAAAATTGGGGAATTTTTTTTAAATCAAAGAAAACCAGGATCCCTGATGATGAATTGCTGTCAATATCTAAATCATGTATTCTTCAGTACACCCATGTAGTACATTGGTTGGAATGTCAGTTCAGATTTTCTGACTTCCCCCTAGATACCTCACTCTGTAGGTTTGTTTTTGACATGTAATAATTGAGAGACAGCATTCCTACACAATTAAAAACAAAAACCCTGTTTCTATCTCATGCAAGTTGATTACACATGCACACACACAATTAGATAAACCCGGCTTAGAGTTATTTTTCTGTTCATTAAGGTTCTCTGGAAAAACAGGACAGATAAAACAGATTTGTACGTGTGTATATTATTCACTAGAGCAAATATAAGCCCATGATGTTTTAACAAATGTTCCTTTCCAGCTGGCAACAGTGAGCAAATATCAACTTGAATTTCTAGTTGGAAGATCAATAAATCTACAAGGTAAATTTGCTTTGATGACATTACAGTCAAGTGGATCAATAAGAGTACAATTATACAGTAGATGATAATAAAACACCTCTTCCCTGTATGTCACGTTAGAAACAGAGAGCCTGATGTATCTCTCTTCATTCACCCATTATAATTTATCATGAAAATCCTTTTCAGCCCATTGGCTATTGATCTAATACCTAAAAGACTTTAAAACGTCTTCTTGGAAACTATTTTACAAAAGTCGGAGGGTTTTTTCTGTTTGTTTGGAGTTTTACTTTTTTGTGGAGAGGGAAAAAGCAACTGTTAAAGTCAATCAACGTAGGTTAATTTACTCATTGCCTCTAAACCAGTAAGGAGTGGCTGAATGGTATCCAGTAGATTAAAAATAGAGGAAAGAAAAAAAAAAAAAATGATCATTGTTGGTTTAGAACCCAAAACATTCTATATTAAAAACCTGCAGTGCTCTAGTAAATGTAAATCTTTAAGGAATTCTATCCCAGAGCGTATTTTTTTTTTCCATACTGTGAAATGCTACCATATCTCAAAGTATATGAAATAATACTATTATAATTGCTCATGGAAGAATTTGAAACTTTACTTTCAGGAACACAAGGAAGAATTTAACTTTGGGATTTTTTTGTTTGTTTGTTTGTTGGGTTTTGGGTTTTTTTGTTTGTTTGTTTGTTTTTTACACAATTGGCATTTATGCTGTAAATACATTATGCACTACTACTTTATTAAGTGAATACACTTAAATAGCAACCATTTCATGTACTATAGTTCAGAATATAATAACAGTTCATACAGCCTTAAATAGGCATAGCCCCCCAAATTAAAACAAGCTACCCTCTCCCTCCTAAACTCCAGTCCTATAGTAATAGTGGTTCAGAAGCCATGGTACATTAAATGAATGGAACCACTAGCTTTTGCTATTTTTCAATTTTAGCTAGTGCAGTATTTTATAGTAACCCAAAACATGTTACTTAATTGAGCTATAAACTAAGGTGTACATACATACATTCATACATACATACAAAAAAGTTGGTTGGGGGAGCTAGGGATTGAAGCTGGAGGGAGCTGCCCAGCTGGGGTGTGGGGGGGCTGCAGGTGCAGCAGTGCTGGGAGTGGAGACTTTGCCCTGCTGCTGCTTGCCCAGCTGGGGTGGGAGGGGGGCCGGCTGCAGGTGTGGCTTGCTTCAGAGGTCAGTAACAATGAAGCTTCATCAGATGTTTTTTCCCTAATGTCTTGAATGTATTGCAGTGGGTCTTCCAAATAAGACAGGAATCACAAGCAGCACAAAAAGTGATACCCTCACTCAGTGAAGATCTCATCTCAGTGCTCAAGAGTGCTTATTGAAGTTGACTGGAATTTTTCCATTCCCTTCAGCTGAGCTATGGTTATGGCCCACTATTGTACCTGCCTACAGTTTTTGACAGTTAGTCAACCACACAGGAGAGAGAACCATGGGAAATTCTTATAACTAGACAAGATGCTGTAAAGACTGCTTCCCCATTCAAAGCAGCGTAAAGATTTGGGATGCCAGTCCTGAATATATTTCAATGATGTCAAAGTATACCTCTTTCACTGCATCCCATGTGAGTGAATAAGCTTCTTATGATAGTCCAAAATTCATCACCTCTAGCATGGATTATTGTAAGAGGCTGAAGAAGGAAACAGTGAAGAGATGCCAATTTATGCAGAATACAGAATGCATGTTTTCAGTGGGAAGTGTCATCTTCAGCACATTGCCCATTGCCCTACATTCTCCCCTGGCTCACAATCTGCTTTTACTGATCACCATCACTATCAGTGGACTAGGACCCATTCATTGTGTGACCCAAGGACAGCTGCACTTCCCTTAGACAGTAGGCCCACACGAATAGGGAAGTATTCAGTTTGGAAGACAGTGATTCAATTCAGAGATTTGACCACAGTCTTACATCGATTTGGCTGAATCAGCTTCAGGAGATTCGGTGCAGACATGGAGAGATTTCATGATGTGGATTGGCTGGGGAGAGCCGCAGGAGAAGCCCCCATAGCTAATCTGCCCGGCCCCATCCCCTGCCCAGCCCCAGCCTCCCGGCACTTTAAAGAGACCCACACTCACCAGCTGCAGGAGCAGCAATTGGGGCCTCTGGGCGCTTGTGGCAGAGTCCCCCCCCCATACAGCATGGGGCAGTGGGGATTGTGCCCCACCATGCTTGGCACCCATGCAGCAGCTACCCCATGGTGCAGGAGCAGTGTAGCTTGGCACCGCGTGCTGCCTGGGAGCTGGGGCTGAGTGCTGCCGGGCTCTGGCTGACACATGGAGCCACCCCAGCTCCCAGGTGAATTGAACCAGGAGCTGGGGGGAGTGTTCAGGTACCAGAACATTCCCCCAGCTCCCAGTTCGATTCCCCAGCTCCCCAATCTTTCCCACAGCTCTCTGATCACTTCCTCCAGCTCTTCCCATGGGGCACGGGCCCCTGGATGATGTGGAATGACAGCAGGCTGCCACTGCCCACTGGTGATGGTGGCAGCTCTGGGATACTTCCCCAGGTGGCAGCAGCAGCCTGCTGAAACCCCGCGTGCAGAGCTGGGGGAATGATCAGAGGGCTGGGAAATCGAACCGGGAGCTCCACCTGACAGATGGAGGCACCTCAACTCCCAGGCAGTGCGCGGCACCCTGCCAAACCACGCTGCACCCGTGCCACAGGGTAGCTACTGAGCGGGTGCCGGGGGTGGGAGGGCAATTCCCACTGTCCCCCACGCTACGCAGGGAGGCTCTGCCACAAGCACCCAGAGGCTCCAGTCTCCACTCCTGCAGCCCATGGGTGTGGGGCTTTTTAAAGTGCCAGGACTAAGTGGGACTGGGTGGAGGATGGGGCAGGCAGCGCAGCCATGGGAGTTTCTCCTGCAGCTCCTCTGGCTGTGCCTGCCTCTGCCCCAGCAGGGGAAGCCACGGAGAGCTCTGCCCTGCTGCCACTTGCTCAGCCAGTGACGAGGGGGTGTGATGCAGGATCAGCTTGCTCCGGGCAGCAGCATGGCATAGCCCCCACTCCTAGTGCTGCCCTGCCTGCATCAGTGCTAGGAGTCAGCACTAGTCCTGCTCCCAGTGTTGTCCTGCTGCTGCCTGACACTGTGGGTGCCTGCAGGAAGGCTGCTCCGACATCTAGGGCTACCATATTTCCAGCATCAAAAAAAGAGGACTCCTGGGAGGGGGAGGGGGGCAGTGATAAGTGATAAGGGGGTTACAAGAAATAATGGCCACAAGCTAGAAGAGAGCAGATTTAGATTGGATATTAGGAGGAACTTCTTCACAGTTCGAGTGGCCAAGGTCTGGAATGGGCTCCCAAGGGAGGTGGTGCTCTCCCCTACCCTGGGGGTCTTCAAGCGAAGGCTAGATGTGTATCTAGCTGGGGTAATGTAGCTGGGGTAATGTAGGCCCAGCACTCTTTCCTGCTTATGCAGGGGGTCGGACTCGATGATCTATTGAGGTCCCTTCCGACCCTAGCATCTATGAATCTATGACTCTATGGATACACCATGCCCTGCCTCTGCCCCTCACACTCCTAAGCCCCTGCTCCCCCAGCCTTACCAACCCCCCCACCCACTCCTGACCTACAGTCCCCTGGCCCCCCAGCACTGCTGTTGCCCCTCACTCCCGACCCACAGCTCCCTGCCCCCCCCAATGCTGCCAGTGCCCCGCAGTCTTGATCCACAGTCCCTGCCCTCAGCCTTGCTGGTGTCCCTCCAACCCACAGACCCCTGCCCCCCAGCCCCGCTGCCCAAGCAGCTCTTGCGCTGCACATGCACCCTTCACTCATACACACACTTTACCTGGCTTGCCAGGGCCTGCACAGGGAGCATGTGACCCCCAACAGCCAAATCACCTTGCCCACTGCTCCCAGCCCCAGGCAGCCAGTCCTGGAGAGCAGAGGAATAGCAAAAAACCTGGACACTTGCTCTTATTTTAAAAACCTACCCAGATGCAGTACAAGGGGCCAAAAAAAAAAAAAAAAGAAGGCATGTCTGGGAAAATCTGGATGCTGCATGGTAACCCTAGACATGCATGTCAAAGCAGCATGTCAAAGCAGACTCGATTAAATCAAGTCCGCTGGAGTGTGCCATTAGCATGCCTCCAGCAGCCTTCATGCCTTGTGTATCAGCATCCCCATGCTTCAGAATGGTGGTGGGAGAGTTTTAACTGATGATACATGAGACATTGAAAGCACTTTAATTAAAGCGCCCCCCTAACCCCCACTCTTGGAGCACGTATAAGAATGCCTGGTGGCTTTAGCAGCCATAGCAACATGGTTGAGCAGCAGCACTTAACTTTCTGGCTGCTGGCAACCTCAGTGTAAAGCCCTATGGGCCAGATGATCCACCTCTGTGGGCTGAATGCGGTCAGCCAGATATACATCTGACACTTGTGCACTGAGATACTGTCCACAACAAAATGCAGAAAGATCACAAATAAATGAGCTTTGAAGCATTAATATCCAGGACGGCTTAGCTGTGGAATGCACTGGAAAAAGAGCTTTAGCTAAATGATGCAAGAGAATTGTTTTATACAAGTCAATCTACCCCACCTTGAATTATTAAAAAAAAAGAAAACAAGCAAACAAAAAAAATCTATCCTAGGAAGTTTCATAGAACATGTGAATAACAAAGACCCAATTATTCCATTAAGTTCATAGATCTAATATACTCATTCACTCATACTATATGAATTCTAGAAAACCAAGCTTAGGTCAAGAATCCTAAAACGTAAGCATACTGTTGACAAACTTGAAATATATAATTCTCCTTCTCTTAGAACTCATTGACTCTGTAGATGGATGCATTATTATTTTTTTCTCCCTGTTAAACATTTAGAAAGAAAGAGATTCATGGTAGGACAGAACTGATTCCCTAGAGTTGTTGCATAAGCAGCAAGAACTTCAAGAACTCATTAGGTTTACTTAAAACTTATCCTCAAGCCAGTCTAAGGAAAGATACTAAAACCTACATTTCAAAGGCATTTCAGATGCATCAGGAGTGCAAGTGTTACCAGGAAGGTTAGTTTCATCTGTCAGTTGCTGGAGAGTGCTTTGACTGGCAGGCTCAAAGGAATGAGAGGTACATGATGACACCGTGGGCCTGGTCCTATCACCTACATTACCTAAGAGCAATTTAGACATAATAAAATGTGTTAGTATGCAATAAATTTGTAATTAGAAAAAAATAAACAGGAGAATGACAGCAAACAGAGGCAGCTAAAAATATGAAAAGCAATTAATTTTTAAAAGTATGTGTGAACATGAGTCTCCAGAGAGACAGTAGAACAGGAAGGCAACTGAACAGACCCTGCGGGTTTTTCCTGGAAGAAAGCTTTTTGTCCTATGGATATTCATACTCATTGTCCCGCTTTAAGTACCTGTGATATATGCTGGATAAAACATTAACACTCCTCCCCCCTGGCATCGAAATGAGCCTAAGTTAACTGCAACTCAGTTAAGTTAACTGTATTATTCCAGAGAATCTGGCCTCTTAAAACCACCAAATGAAGGCAATTCCACAACTTCTCTGGGTAACTTGTTACACTGTCCTAACAGTGAGAAAAGTTTATTCTGAGGTTTAATCTAAATCTGCTTTCTTGCAATTTAAACCCATTACTTCATCTCCTGTGCTCTGTGGCAAAAGGAGAACAGTTGTTTTCCTTCTTAATGAAAGCCTTTCAACTATTTGGAAATTGATATCACATTCCACTCCTCCCCTTTAATCTTCTTTCCCACCAAACTAAATGCACCCAAAAATCTCAGGTTGTATGCCTGGTATTGCAAACCCTATTTGTCACTTGTCTGTGGAACGTCTCTAATTTCTCCACATCATTCTTAAAATGCAGAACCAGAATTGCACACTCCAGCTGAGGCCTAATCAGCTATGTGGAGTGTACCATGACCTCCCATTTCTTGCACACTATTAACATAGTGTAAAACTGCATCCATTTTTTTTGGCAACTACATTGCATTGCTGGGTCACACTGAATCCATGATTCATCAACCCTACCCAAGATGCCTCTCACCAGAAGTACTGTTTAACCAATGTTCTCCCATTTTCTGTGTATGCATTTGTAGCACCTTACATTTTTCTTTGTTGAATTTCATCAGGTTATCTAATCTATCAAATTCCTTCTGAATTATAATCCTATCCTTTTTCCATCTATTCCCTCTGCAGCATCTCCTAATCACTGAGGGGTGCAGAAATTTGTGGCTCATGGTAAGGGTTGGTTTATGAAAAAGCAGCCTGCAATGGTAAAAGTTTGCCAACCCCTGTTGTAGACAGACTAACTTTCATAGGCTACACAGCCTAATACAGTTGGCTGTAGCCTGCAAAAGCTAACCCCTGTCCGAATGAGTTAGTCTGTAAGTTGCCATCCTGCCTCAAAGTCCATCCTGCCCATCAAACAATAACTGCATTTCTCTCATCTTGCTGGATATAAATTAGTCCTCTTCTATCAAATATTTTTACTATTGCTTTTATTAGTCATGCTTTTGACCCTGCTGTGGTAAGTACCATACAAACACCATTTAATAATATAACAAAATACAAAAGAAAAAAGATAAATAATGGCATTACAATATTACCTTTTATCAAAAGCCAGTAAATTTAAATGCAAGATGGAGGCCAGATTTAGAGAAGAATGACTTTTCTGTGGCTACAATATGTATCTATAAAGCTCGCAAAAGTATAAGCCAAAGGAAATGTAGGCATAAGTCTTCAGATCTTCACCAAATTTTATGCATACCAAGATATGGGCAAAATAAAGTTCCTAAAAGGAGATTAGGCTTCAGCCTTTTAAAGTTTCCTTTTAAAGATGTTTTTAAATGGTTGAAAATTCTAGAATAAATTATTTTTGGGTTTGTTTTTGTTTGTTTTCTACTATAACATGCACCAACTAATACAAACGGTAGGGCAAAGGGCAAAACCTGTATTTTAGAATGGCATAATACTACGTAAATGATTAGTTAGCAACAATACATTTAAGTAAAATGTTTAAATTAAACCAGAACCTAAGTCAACACAACAATGAGATTGAAGCACTTGCAGCATTTCTTGTAGACTATTTTTATTACTTTTTTAAAAAGCTACATGTGACTGATACCTGCTTTAGAGAGCACTTCTATTGCCGTTTCTTCCACTATTCCTTCTGCAGGAATTGAATCAGCTGATTCTGATGCTGGAACAAATTTAAAAATAAAACATCAAGATGATTTCAACACCATCTTTCAGCTTTTTAACAATGACACAAACCTAAAAGGTTTTGTATCATTGTTACAATGATATTGTACAATGACACAAACCTGGAACCTAGCCTGTCCTTAACAACTGCTTTAAGTGATTGAAACCATACCACAGTGTTTCCCCAATTCCAAAATGATTTCCTAATCTCAATTACTAAAAGACTTTACAAATTAATATTAAATAAAATTTATATAGGTTTTGGAGGAAGATACCACTTATCAATTTCTCTCTCTTCAAAACATCCTTAAGAGGATCTTAAAAACCATTTAGGCTAGGTATCCTACTAACATCTTTTCATTTCTACCAAATTAAAAACAATTTTAAAAGATTACCAGTCTCATTACTGTGGTCACTTTGGTCTTGTGGTACTCTAGATGGTGGGGAAGGTGCTTTGCGCTTTGTCCTTCTCAAGGAGGAATTAACAGAGGATGTGCCACCAAGCTGCAGAGAACCTGTTCTCACTATTCCTACTGTTGACAGGCCCTAAGAGGGTTTAGGGTGAGGGAAGAGAGAGAGAAAGAAACAAAGCAAGAGTATTTTATGAAATGAGAAGAAAAAATTTAAGTACTGCTCTCAAAAAAGTGATATTTACAAGGAATACTTGGATAAACAAACAAATCAACATATTTTGATGCAATTGGAACAGTTAATTTTTTCTGATAATTCTTTCAAGTAATATTTTTAAAAGACTACTAAAGGTACGTATTGGGGAAGGAGAATAAGGAAAGATCAAAGGAATCTTGCAGAATGCTAGATGCACAAAATTATCATACTGACCAAAAAATAAAAAGTTTCTACACATTTTGAGATGGGAAGAAAGTTTGCCCAGACTTTTTAACAAGGCTGTGTCAGATGAGTCTGAAGAGGAGAAAAATATCTATTATTTCTATAACAACACTATGTACCTAAAGCATTTAAGAAGTTCTAATTAGGTGGAATAAGCAATTAGAATGTTATGAATGTTTCTCTAGCTAGTTGTAATATATACAAACTTCCCTAGCAATTCTTCTAAAGATATGTTTATTGGATGGGTACATTTAAATTTAGATAGTATGTTATGACAGCAATTCAAAATGCATTAAGGGGGAAAAAATGTTTAAATCATTTGTTTAAGCATCTCAAAAAATCTAGTTGCAATAACCTTGATTGCCATTGTAATAGCTGTTAGCTTCATGGCAAAGAAATATTATATTTTCTCATTTTGGAGTAATTACTTTGAGGATCTCAGCAGCAACAAATGTTTCAAGCCTTGCTACAGATGTCCATTTTTGTAGCAAATCTGACTGCTTATCCATTCAACAACATATAATGTTATGTAGGACTGTCAACCATTTTTGTCAGTCATACAGAGTAGGGCTGGAAGGGAACTCCAGAGGTCATCTAATCCAGCTACCCCCTGCCTGAGGCATGATCATCCCTATCCAAACCATTCCATAATCTAACCTCTTAATGCAACAAATACCAAACACCCTAACTTGCCACAGGTAAAGCAAGGAAAATACAGCAGCCAATGTCCTGCTTGTATAAAATGTTGCCAGCATATGTTGAAGAGGTCGGGGTAGAGGGTCATACCCCTGTTACAGAGTAAGGCAAAACTCTCCACCAACCATACCAATTTGACCGTGGGGTAAAATTCCTGACCCCAGATATGGCAACTTATCTGACCCTGAGAGGAGCAAGACCTTCCAGCCTGGAACCTCTGGCTTTGCTCATAGCAGGAGAATCAGCACACCCCAACTGAAGTCCCCAGCCTTGGCTGTAGCCAACACCACATTGGGCTGCTATATGTCTGGAAAGGCTTAAGAACACCCAGACATATAGCAGAAAAAATGAGAAATCCATACAGGAGCCAGACCTGGGGTCATTTTTGTTTAAAGGACTTGTCTGTGCTTCAATTAAGAGACAACAAAAATAGAATACCAAGAGGTATAATTGGCATAAGCAGGCTCACAAAGTTATTTTACTGAAGATCCTTCCAAAATTCAAAAATTAATAGACAGCAGAAATATATTTTTCCAGTAGTACTGATGGTACAAAATACCCTCCCTATACACATGATATCCATGTCATCCTGTGCTGCTCAGTCCCGCAATACACCTGGGAGCCACATGGTGCTGGAGCAGTGTGGAGCAGGAAGGCAGGGGAATGGTTGGCGGTGGGGTGGGGTGGGGCTGGGCTGCTGTGTTCCTGCTGAGGCTCCCCCTGGGCCCTACTGCTCCAGGCTCCTGTCATCTCTGACCGGCAGCCAGGAACAGATAAATATTTTCTAAAAATGTTTAGGGGCCCTGTGGGCCCGAGAGAATGGCTTAGTGGACCGGATCCCACACACAGGCCATATTTTGCCTACCCCTGGCTTAGCTCTTTGAAGGGAGGGTTGTATGCCTGACCCTCAGCCCAGGTTTCCATGGAAAATCAGCAGTGTTATACCATATGGACTGGCAGTCATGCTCATTCTGGGCATGTGGGGGTATTAGCTTGGGGCTAGTACCACCCCTGGGCAGTAGAATTTGGGAGGGTGGAAAGTTTGTCAGGGATAGCACGGCTGGGAGACATGCATCCTGAGACACTGGATGACTGCAGATTGGTTACTTTATCTCCTCGGAGCAGACTAACAATACCCTACCTTGAACAACTCAAAGAGAATGCTCATCAAAAGCAGAATAACTTTAAGATGCTTAGAGGGTAATCAGCACTATTTAAACACACTGTAACAAATGGATGTTCCTCACTTTACAATGGTTTAAAGATTGCCTTTAACACTACCCCTCTGAGAAGAGGTGGAGTGTTCTTCCTCTACTACTAGTAAAAACTGGAAAGTACACCCCTCCCCCTCTACCCCAATAAAACTAAACCCAACCCAACCCAACCCAGACCATTCATTTTGACATTTTCCATAGAAAGTTGTATCAATTAAAAAAAAATTAAATGTTTGCTTCTAAAAGGCCATGGCAGTAGGAGTTGCACCTCAAACACCATTTTTTTTGTTTTTTTGTTTTTACTAACTAGTGACCTCAGTCTCAAGTATCCCTAACACAACAAGTATTCCATTTTGGTAAAGAGGCAGTGCATAGTGGGAATCCTTGGTAAAGTTCTTTGATGGGAAGTGAAGTCTGGCTATGGATCTCATTCTGGTTTCAAGTAGGCAAACGGAAGCCAAAAGGCTATGCAGCACAGTCCACCTCCCATAATTAAGTTAGAACGAACATTCCTACAACTGAAGTATTTCAGGGTTAATTTTGTTTAATTGATTTTTTTTTTTAGTTTCCAGTTGGTGCTCTGATTGGTTCCAGCTGTTCTTTCTACAGAAAAAAAAAACACTTTTCAAGAAAATTTGTGTAAAAACACTATGTTGCCACTCAAAGTTTCCAATGAAATTGGACATGCCACTTCTTCCAAAAGAAAAAAGAGAAGGCATTAAATGGCAAGAAAGAGTGGAGATTAGTCTTTTTTGTATACAAAGATCCTAAACATAGTTTTTCACTCTGAACCCCAAAATACAGTGAAATTCTAAAACTGAAGAGCCATAATTTGAGACAAAAAAATCTCTGTACAACTATAACAAAACAATATTTCAACAGACTCTATTTATACTTTGAGTAATCAGTCCTGACATGCAAAAATGCAACTTTCAACTTTGTTAAACATTTGAAATTTGTCAAAGTGGAACAGATGCAATGAGCTGTAGCTCATTCTTTTAAAAAGGCAATTTAAATAGGAAAGGGGAGAAATAAATTACTTATCTTCAAATTTGCCCATCCCTCACGTTAAGCACTGAATTAAGTTAGCTGGAAAGAAAATCAGTGGTATTTATTTCACTTCACTTCACACACAGCTCATGCTCCTATTTTATGCAGAGCCTAGGAAGTTGCAGTTCACTTCCCTAGCTTAAGGACTAGATCTGGTGTTGCCATATAACTCTTCTCTTTACTTTCTCTTCCACCTTTGCCTGCTACTGTAACCTATTAGGTGGCCTTCCAAATACTTTCATGTCACAATTTCCATCAACATCGGCTTTCAAGCCTCATCTGCACTACCTTCCCCACCCCAGTAATAAGCTGGTACAGTGACATTTTGTGCATGAATACTAAACAAACAAATGCTGCTGTAGTTCTTCACTGGAGTCTACGGCTAGGGACAGACATTCCAAAAGCCTGAGTCTGAACTGATTCACTCTTTGCAGGTTAGTCTAACATGCTTGCAATGGCTTAAGCTACAAACCAGGGGGCATTAGAGCAGCCCTCCCTTCCTTCCACAGAACAGAGTTGATGGGGGCGTGGCCAGGCCCCAGCAGGACACACTGATTAGCCTAGCAGGGAATTGATAACAGTGTTTATCACCCCATTAAGAAAACAGAGGGACATTACCTGTTAATACTGCCTATTGATTCAGCAGGGATGGTAGCCAGCATATGGTCTGCTAGCTAATACACATACACCTCCTAAGCAAGGCAGAGGAGAGGGGGGAATTCCTGCTTAGCAGGGAGTGGTGGGAGGGATGGCAGGAGCA
This sequence comes from Crocodylus siamensis, assembly GCF_052110815.1. Taxonomy (NCBI): domain Eukaryota; kingdom Metazoa; phylum Chordata; order Crocodylia; family Crocodylidae; genus Crocodylus; species Crocodylus siamensis. Next base: position 210,228,777 of record NC_143398.1, on the reverse strand, counting down.
GCCCATAGTCTCTGGAGCTGCAGCCACGGAGCAGAGGGGAAAGGCCAGCCCTGCTGTGGAACAGGGAGCCTCGCGTAGCCAAGAGAAAATGCTGAGGGTGTCTGGTTTATGTTAAACCAGCAAGGGGTCTGGGACAGACGTTGCATAAACTAGTTTGGGCCAAATCAGTTAAGTCTGATACTACATTCAATCAGGTTTAATCTCAAACTGGTTTCAGCCATTTTTAAACTGGTTTATGTGCACTGAACATCTATTCTGTTACAGGTTTAAACCAATTTCTGGTCACTTAAACTGGTTTGTGTGTAATGTCTGTCCCTAACCTAAGAGACATTGTACAGGCCTTCTGGAATAGGGTTCTTAGTACAGTAGGAAAATGGTACTAAAAAGACTTAAAATGTTCACATCTATTGTTCGTTGCATCCAAGAAATAGATTTCAAGCAAGTACTAAATGTTCCAGTGAAGATGGTTCAAGTGGTGAACAGATTTTCTCGGGAATTATTCAGCAGATGAATATTAGGAGTTTTCAGCTCTTTTATTAAAGGCTGCAAAGTGAAAAAAAAGCATTTAAAAACAGATGGAAAAAATTAAAGTTATTAAAGAAGTATCTGACATTGTTATAGAATACATGTCAATCTGTTCATATATCACAGGAAGACCCAATAATAAGTCAATGCTTTGTTAGTTCTGTGTAAGTTAAGGATTGAAATATCTGAAAGGTTCTCATATGCACTTCACTTCATTTCCAACGTAGCTTCCTAACCACATCCTGTGACCAGTCAGTGGAAGGAGATGACCAGTCAGGTAACATGCTTGAGATAAACAGTGGAAGATCTATAGGAAAATCCTGACATTAAAAATGAATTATCTTGTGGTAGACCCCCCCAAGAGGAATTATTCACCTCTTTCCACATTATGATGTCTCTACCTTCTTTAGCAATACCACTGGACTCTTCTGCTGGGTTTCAAGCAGAACTGAGGGAGAGAATGCTCCAGGGAGTTCAGGTCAGAAGGAAAAAAGCAGTTTGCCAGTATCTAAGCAAGTTCAGAGTATTTCCTATGTGCTGGAAATGCATTATCAAATTTTGGGTAATACTGAAAAATAAAACAACAGACTACAGCTCATCCACTTGCAGCTAAGGAATCTGTCTGTTTCTGTATAGATAACTATCCCTAAGGCAACTATAAAAAGTGGTGCAGACACAAAGGCATATCAGTTGCCAGTTTCATCATTTAGCTCTCCCTATAATACCACCAATTTGCTTCCTTTCATATCATGTAGAGCAAGGAGATAGATTTATAAGTAATCTGAGGAGAAAACATGAATACTAATTATAAGAGCTATGTTTGCCTTTATTTCATTTAACAGTAAGAGTTGTTTAGTTGTATCACAGTTCAGGATCTAGGACTTCAAGATCCCTTCCCAAAATTGTACTGTGTATACAGCATGGTAACCTGAACCTCTTTGAAAGAAAGGGCATGTAGTATACATTTAGTGAAATTGACTCTCCTCTGAATAGTTTATAAAATATCGCTACCTGCAGCAATTTTCTTCATGTGAATCAGATTGCACTTTGCAGTTGCCAATTATGGCTGTCCTCCTGGCGACATGCATATCCTCTTTTGGAGGAATGAGATTCCATTCTAGATCTCCCTAAGCTTCATTCTGGTGCCTATAAGCAATCTGACATTACCTGTCTGCAAGTGACTCAAACTCTAGGTGCGGGAATGGGTGAGCAAGCTTCTGGTGCGATGGCACTTCATCACATCAAGTGATGGAACTCAAAGCTTCCTTGTTATTTTAGTCGCTCCATATCGGTGACTTAAGGGAAATTATTGCTGGAGGTGTTTTAAATGCTTTCAACACTAGGACAGTATCCTACTTTCCTTTTTCTCTGTTGCCCCCCCCCCCCTTTTTTTAAAGGAAAAGAAGGAACATCACTTTTCTTTAGTTATGCGATGTGGTAAGCATGTGCCAAAGCACTGGTCATCTGTTCAAATTAATATAGGTGTTCTGATGCAGACAGAATCTACAACCTCAGTTTATTCAAACAGAATGCTTCAGTGTGTGAGCAAGCCATATTTAAGCAAGTATGATGATTAACCAGGATACTAAACTGGAAGGGGGAAAAAAGTATGGTATACCTAAAAAAAAATTGTTCTTTGACAACTGAATGTTTTTGTGTAGCACTTTACATTAAGCAAAGCAGAGGTGTCAAATGTATGGCCCACAGCCCCACACAGCCTACCAGAACTTGTGGGGGGGGCATGTGCTTGGGTGGGCGAGGGGGTGGGGAAGAGTAGCCTGACACAAAATGTGAGGTCCTTGGGCAACCCCAGTAGACATGCCGATTGCATGGCAGGAGGGTGAACAAAGGCAGATACAGCCCTGGTTGCCCTCCAGATATACTTTGCCTGTCATCACCACTGCAGCATCCTCAGCTGATGCATGAGCCACCATCACATGTTGGACCTGTCGTGTGTCCTCGGCTCTGATCTTTATACTTTATCAGTCCAGTTACTCAACTTAAGTAGTGTCAAACTTGCTGTGCATCCTGGGCCAGATCTAGATGTTGAGGGGGGGGTTGCTTAAACTTTAAATACATTAGCAAATAAAGAAGGCTTACAATTGCCAGTTCTAAACCCACTCCTGCCAAAGCCATTCTGCTTTACAGTGAAACTGACACTAGCAGTATAGGGGCCTGATGCTTGAGACTAACCCTTTTGTTTCCATCCGGATTCAACAAAAAAGGCTGTTGTGTAAACATTAAATGTTAAAGCTGAACTAGTCACCTCTTGTGTCCTACAAGTGGTGACTAAATCCCAGTACCCAACACCGTAACATGAGGCGTGAAAGGACACTTCTTGTAATTTTCTTCCCCCGAGTAAAGTACTGAGAATCATCTTTAAAGAAATGTTATGCCACTCTCAAATAGGTAAAATAAAAGCAACACAATAGTTCAGTCTCTCTGAGAGAAAAAAGTTTCTTTTTAGTTTCTAGCTACTGCTGTCAGAGAAGTTTGGAAAAGCCGTGGGAGGCAGGCATTAAAGTCTTTTTTCATACTGTGAGAAACTGGACTACAATACACTGAGAATTTAAAGACAGACAACAGAGAGAACACTGTTCCCTTAAAGTTGGCTCATTTTGCTGTTGTCTGACGTTACCACTCTGGCATGGGCAAATGCTTGTCTCTATCAAAACTGAGCAAACAGTTTTTCTGGGGAAAAGTGACATTTCACTTTGTCTTCTTTGTGGACCCTACAACAAAGAGCGATTTGTCCACCTTTCTCCAAGTTAAAGCAGAAACTGAAGGTCATCCTGAACCATAAATGGGATGCAAGATATGTTCCAATTGCTATATAAACTGAGGGAAAACCTAGAGAATGCAAGTGTCCTTAAAAGCAGTATGGAAGCCTTGCAGGTGCGCATTCCCACTAGAGAAGCAGATGACTACAAGTACTCCTTAAATGGAATTTTGTAGCAAAACCATTGTATCGTGCTTTCAGACGTTAATGCAGTGGAATACAACACCAAACAACAGACAGGGCTGGTTAGCTATACAAATCAGGCTAGTGGGCTAGCCTAACTGGATACTGAAAAGTTAAGATTATTATTTATGGAATTAATACTGAATCGAAGAAGCAAGGCACCTGTAAATGGTATCCCTTTCACTGTTGTGAGTAATGTACCAATTCTGGTCTCATTCATGACTATTTAGAACTGGTATAAATCATGGTCCCCAGCAAGTTACTCAGAATTTACACTAAAGTCAATGAGTCAAAATTTGGTCCACTATCATGCACAAAGCTCTGCTGCACTTAGCAAAGATGAGATGCATGGAAGCTGCACAACTGTCCTGAGTAGACTTTTTGGGGCAAGGACTGTTTCTATTATAGATTTCTACAGTATTGAGCGCACTGTTGTCTCATTTATCAACTGTATCCTATAGCTATTAACATAATACATTACCACTAAAGATCAAGTCTACAGCTATTAAAGAAGCCCCTTTTGGATATAGTAAGAATGTTTTCTACTTCGGGGTTGAATCTGAGGCTTAGAAATATAATTTTGATTTTGTTGTAAATCCCTATTGCTCGCATAAGTGATTAGTTGAATGCCCATTCTGTAAATGAGAAAATTTACAGAATGGGCATTTAACTGAACAAACTAGCCATCCTGCACAACAGAGATGAACTACAAATATTGTCTTACTATCTTTGTTTACTTTAGAACAGAAAATCTTCAAAGACAAACTTCCAGCCTCTCAAATTTCCCCCATCAAATTTCGCAGTTTGTCATAGATATTGCTTGTAACAGTAATCATTCCAAAACCTACACCTATTGGTGGATTTTGATTGGTCATATGGAGTCATTTTTGCTTGACTTCAGGACAGTGATTCTCAGCCAGGGTGCTTTAGCACCCTGGGGTGCCTTAGGATCCTTTCTAGGTCTCATGGGCTGCCATACAATGTTAGGACTGTTAGCTGACGGCTAGAAAATGATATTTAGAGGTTTGGTTTTGGGAACTGGCTTGTAGGCAAAGTATATATTGTATTAGAACAATGGTTCGGGGAAATGGTAAAAGTTAACTGATTTCTAAAAGCCTGTTTGTGAGAGTTTCCTTCAAGGCCCACTGCATCTGTAGCCAGCAGACACACAGGCTGGGAAACTGAAGACATGTACCACACTGTTTCATAACATGAACAGTGTACCCAAACAGAGATAAAGGACTTTTCAGTATTGGTGCCAGGTCACACTTCCCAACTGCAGTGCACTTGAGATTTCTGGCTTTGGTGGATGAACCAAATTAGGAGACCGGTAAATAACCAAATTAAGATGTGTGCATGTGACGGGTTTGTTGGAACAAATGAATACGCTGACAGGACAGAACATGGACAATATGACTACCACAGGGAAACCAGTCAATGATGCCTGGGAATGAAGAGTCAGCGGGGGAAAAGGATACAAAAGGAAGGATTTCAGAACACCAAAGGGTCCCCAAGGAGGGCACTCAAGGCCACCATGGACAGAGGGCATACTACCAGCCCATTGCACCCACCCCACCAGGAGGGTGGAAGTTGGGCCTCTGTCCTTGACCTCCAGGCTGCTGACATCTGACATTCAAGAGAGAACCACAGAGTGGAAGCCTATGTACTGGCCAGATGTACCTTCCCTCTGGGACAGCCTTAGGACCACTAGATATAAAATTGGGAAGGTTATTTTGTTTGCCTTGCCTGCATTATTCTTATCTGCTATCACTGTATATCAATAAAATTTGCCTACTATCAAATGGAAAGGTCATGGTCAGTCTGAGAGTTTGGGTCTGTCCAGAACAAGGCATCATAAATCCAGTACCAACATTAGCATGCTAACATGGTTCTCAGGATAAACCCAGAGTTTTCACACAGGAATCCATAGTAGCAAAAACATTCTGACCTGTAGTGATCCTTGAGTTCTTAGCAAACAGAAGAATGTCTCTTTTTTTGTAATAAAAAATGGCAAAATATAAGATTTGGCATTTTCCAACAGGTGCCTCAAGTCTACCAAGGTTGAGAACCACTGCTTCAGAAGAGTAAGTCTCAGCATCAAACTATGTTACCATTGTGAAGTAAATTTATTCATTAGGATATTTATTATGCTCATTAATAGAAATGAACATAAAAATACTTTGACAAGTATTTATCATAGGGGCAGGCAAGTATAATACTCACACGGCTAGCTTTGGAGTACCTGATATGTCAGAAGGCTATGGAATCAGGAGGGAGTAATGGCAAAAGGACATTTTATGGCCTTTTCTTTTAGAATTTCCAATCAGAGAGAGAAGTAGAGAAGGATGCAGGCTACCTCATCTACATGAACTTCTCTACTTTCCTTACTGACTGTCTTCATTGACCATAAGGCAAATGAGAAACCCATCACTACAAAATGGTAAATCCGAGCAGCAAAAACTTTGAGTAAAAATATCCCAGCAGAATAATCACATTACCGTTAAGACATTTATGACTACAATGTTTGAAGGTTAATATCTGGTAAAAAGATTTCAATAAAAAAAGACAAGAATAAGTTCTCAGACATGTTTTGTGGCCATTACAAAATAAAAGAACAAACAAAAATCCCAAACTTTGTTTTTTTCAAGTGACAAAGATTCTCTGGACACAAGAAACCATTCAAAACTTCTGTTAAACAGTGCTCTCTTGTGGTTGTCCATGACAACAGAAATGAAAAATAACGTGTAAAGGATAAGACAAATGGTTCAAGAATTTTTGTTTAAGCCCACCGTCCAACAAATTTCTCAATCTTATTTTTCATTTAGTACTGCATTTCATCTTCCTAACATGCCAGTTATATAATTTGTTAAAAAATGTTTATAAATGCCAGATTCAAGGCAGGTTATGAAATGCACATTTGCTGCATTTCAAATGTACGATGACACATTTTAACCTTGTTTGTCAACTAGAATTCACAACTGGTGCAGCCTGTGTTTTACCAAGACACTACCTAATGCATTACTCATCTCCAAATAATTTTTTTAACAAGTTTAGTGTACACTGAGCTGTACAGATAATTTTGACCTGATATCCTCTTATTACTTTATGCATTACTCTACAAGAAGACCCTTTTACGATAAGACTTCAGTTTGACATCCTTGTGTTTCCAGAAAGTTAAATTTGTTTCAAGATTCTCACTTGTGTCTATTAAAAACACAAAGATCAGAAGGCTGTTTAGAAAAACATTTTTTCCAGCAACAGATTAAACTGCATTTATTATAAAAGGGCTAAGTAAAGCAATTTACTAATGGCATGAAATGTCAAAAGCCTGTCCAGTTACTAGACATATTAATGTAAGCCATTACACTCCCCCATTTAAATCAAGTTCATAAGCTATTAAGCCAGTAGAGCAAACTGAGACCAGAACTTTGATTTAGACCTTAAATGTCTTAAAATGCAACACATTTGTTACAGAAGAGGGGCCATTTTTAAAATTTATGAAACTAGATGCATGGTCAAAGACAGTGTCTGGAAGATCTATGCAAGCTAGCTATTATAATTTATAAATTATAAATATTTACTTATTTAAAAAAAAAAGAACTTCTGAACTTGTATCCTAAATGCATTACTACAATGTTTTTGAAAGTACATCAATTTTGATACATACCTTAAAATTAAACTGAAGAGAGTGTGTGTGTGTGTGTGTGTGTGTGTGTGTGTGTGTGTGAGTGTGTGAGAGAGATCTGCGGTCCCCCAGTATGAAGATGACATTTTTCCAGTACATATGGAAATCGATGTATACACATATATAACTCCACGTATACACTTAGTCTAAAGTATTTCATTAAAGCACTGGACTTATAAATAAGGAGGTGGCAGTGCAAATCAGGGAAACCCACCACGGTAAAAATGAAAAGATTTAACTAACCTGATCAGTTTCATCAACGCTGCTAGATTTCATAATAGAAAATGTTGGTCTGCCCTGGCTGTGTGCAAGATCCTGTGGGACACTTTGAGAAGTAGGCATTGGTGGTAAGGGTGCTCTTCTTTTCTTCGGCATTTCAGATGGCAATGTGTTTGAATCATACTGCTTGACAACAGTGCTAGATCGTGTGATAAAAGCAGGTCTCTGTTTGCTCATCAGTGGAGTTGCTGGGGCACTGGCAGTCTAGGTAGAGGAAACACATGTACACTGTGAATTTCCAGATCAAAACGTTGATTATTCTGAGACTATATTTAGAAATCTTGTTCTTGTAGATAAAGAAAACAGTAACTTACTTGTTCACGTTTCTTCTTGCTTCGCTGAAAAAAGCTAAAAAATCCTTTATTTTCTTTCTCTTTCAACATATCTAGGTTTGGAGATATTTGGCAGGAATCTAAAATGAAAAGTATTTGTGGCTATTAAATTACACAGATTATTTCTTTCGGCATTATTATTATATATTTTCCTAGCAGCCTCTTGAAAAGATATACCAAACATACCTTAAATAGTCTAAGTAGATATTCCAAAAGTACAATATGAATAGACTTCTTGACATTTTCTGTTTTTTCCCCATTAAGCCACTATAAACAAAGTCTAAAAACCTATTCTCACATAATATGGAAACTACTCCATGTTAGCAATAAGCTAAAATAGGCTTGAAAATGTTGGGGAAGATTTTTGTTGTCCATAGGAATTTCTAGGTTTACACATATATTGCAAATTTGCTACGAGTCACTGGAAAAACACACCAAATAACTTTCCACAACTGAAGACAGTGGCTGCCACTCAAATCCCATGGAAAAATGCCATGTTTTAAAAATCACAAACTTTGACAACCACGTGGAGTACTTACAAGCTAAGGTGATGGGCATCCGGTTTTTAGTACTCTATCAGGGGAAAGGGAATGAATAGCTCTTTCATTCTAAAGTTCTTTTCATCTCTGACAAAGATCTCTCCCTGAAATTCATCTGCTCTCTTAACTTTCAAACGCGCCACAATAACTTCAGTTTTCAGAATGAGACTATGAAAAGCTACTATTTGGAGGATCAGTGCTGTAATATGTACAGTATATACTGTATTTACTCCCAAGCTTTGGGGGGGGGAGTAGTAGGTACACTGGAGGGCAGAGCTAGGATTCAGAGACCTAACAAGATTGGACCAAAAGAAAATCTTATGAGGACAAGTGCAAAGTCCTGCACTTGGGACAGAACAATCCCACACGCTGGTACAGGCTGGGGGCTGACTAGCTAAGCAGCAGAAAAGGACCTGGGGATTACACTGGACAATAAGCTAAATGAGCCAACACTGCTCTTGCTGCCAGGAAGGCTAACAACATACTGGGCTGCATTAGTACCAGCATTACCAGCAGATAGAGGGGAATAATTACTTCCCTCTCTTTGGCGCTGGTGAGGCTGTATCTGGAGTACTGCCTCCAGTTTTGGGCTCCCACTACAGAAAGGTGGAAAAATTAGAAAGAATCCAGTGGAAGGCAACAGAAATGGTGGAGGGGGCTCCAGCACACGACTTCTGAGGAGGGACTGAGGGATCTGGGCTCATTTAGCCTGGAGAAGAGAAGACTGAGAAGCGATTTAATAGCAGCCTTCAACTACATAAAGGTTCTCCCCCTCCCCCCCTCCACTAGCCCCAGATCAACATGAGGAAACCCTCATCTTGGATTTGAGTACAGGGCAGGAGCCAGGCAGCTGCTATGGCTCTGGCACAACCTGGGTTTGGGGTCAGAGTCAGGGCCACAGCCTCTGCTTCCCCATTGCCTCTGCCCCATCCCCCTCCCACTGCCCCCCCAATCCCCAGCTCCGGTCCTGTTCTGGCCCAGGCACAGGACACATGGTATCTCAAGCCCCTGCCAGGCCCTAGCAATAGCACCAGCAGCAGTGGTGGCAACTCTCATCCTGGCCCTTGCCCCACAGCTGCCATTGCCACAGCACTGGTCAGGGGTTGGAGTCAGCATGTCTCCATGCCTCTGGCCAGCGCCACAACTGACGGTAAGCAGCAGCAGGGAAAGAAGATTGCTGAGGGCAGCTTGTGATGGGGGCAGGCTGCAGGGGGCAAGTTGTGGGTTCAGGTTGTTTGACTCTTCCCCACTACCTGCCTCCCCCACTCCTTTTATCTGTTATATATTCAATCAAATGAAGAAGAAAAATCTTATTTGATAGCCCCACATTAAGATATGACCATCAGAAAACAGCTGTTTGGCCAAAAGTTTATACAGTATTTGTTACCCAAAATAGTTTACAAGCCTTACTGATAGACTGTATGAGATAACTGTGTAGCTAAGAGCTTTTCATTGTATTGCTTTCATTTTTTCTTTTTTAAAGAAGAAAGGACTTCCTGTCATTACACATATACATGCATCTGTGCAGGTGTGTGCACACAGTTGTATCCTAATCTTCCCACTTTAAGTTCCTATAGAAAATGCTACCTATAATTTAGTTTGTGCTGGGGGTGGGTAGAAATAGATGAGGGCAGGAAGTGTTTGTTTGTTTTACATTTCCAGACCAAGATGCCTTTCTTCATTACTCCTTTCAAGAAAGGAAGAGTTATAAAAAAGGTCAAAGATGAAGAAGTTGCACAAATTCATGTTCCAGGCCATTTTACAGCTAGCATGCTGATACGTAGAACTGAACAAGTGTCAAGTGAGTCTTGCAATCTTAAGCTATATAAAGATTTTCATTTTTACTGGTAAGACTTCCTAGGGTCCTCTGAGGCAACAATCTTCCCTGTTATTGCCAGGTATTTTATAGGCAGCTCCATGAGAGGGTAGCACAAACTTTGAAAAGGTGCTTGTTTTTTTACCTTAGTCTGTACATCTCATGCCGAGTCTAATTTTTGTTGTATGGTAAGGCCATGAATAGGCCTTACATTTGCACCAGGAAAAAAACCTCTCTCTTACACAAAAAGAGCTGTACAGAGATGCAAGACATTTCCATGGAAGAGAACTGGCTATTCCATAAGAAATTAGATCACATACCTTTAAGGAAGATTACCCCTCCTGATCCACCTTGAATGCTTGTACACATCTCTCAGGTCTGAATACTTAATATCCCAGTCTTCTTCCCTCTCTTAGTAACAGCACTTTACGCAAAATGTTTGTGCAAAGAAGCACCTAGATAAGGGATGAGCAAAATATGGCCCAAGGACAAAATCCGGCCCACCATATGATTCCATCTGGCCCGTGGGTCCCTTGGCCTCGCCTGGCCCGGGCACAGAAGGCAGTTCTGGCCGTGGTCCATGCAGCTGGTTCCACTGCTCTTGGGCTGGGCTGCCTGGCACAGCCTGCCCTATCCCCACATATGACGCTCAGGTGTGCCAGGAACTGTAGTGGGCAGGTCTGGGACAGCCTGACTCCGGGCTGCCCCCACTACTGCTTGGGACCAGGTGTGTGCCCTGCTGAGGCATCCCAAACCCTAGCCCTGCTGCCTGGGCATCCCAGGCCCATCCGTCCTGCACCCATCTCTGAGGGGGCACCAGATGCAGTCAGCAGGCAGGGTCTCCATGGAGAGACTCCTGCAGGCAGGACACACTCAGCTGGTTGGATGGGATGGTGACAGCACGGGGCCAGGGCCCAACCTGATCCACTCCCCACACATCCCTGATGCAACTAACACCCATCACAGGGACATGCAGGGAGTTGATCATGGCTCTGTCCCAGCCCTGCGCTCTCACCACTCTGCAATCTCAGCCCCAGCCCTGCCTACCTGACCTGCTCCCAGATGCTACTCTCTACCTGCCTGTGGCCCCATCCCATCTGCTCAGCTGAAAGTGCCCTGTCTGCAGCGGCCCCAGGCCAGTCTCCATGAATTTCCTGCCTGCCCACTCCATCCAGTGCCTCTGGGGGTGGGTATACAGTGGATAGACCCAGGACCAGATAGGATAAATTGCCATCTCCCTGGTTCATCTACCTGCCACCACACCACACTGTAAGCAGCTGTGATAGGGAGCCAAGGCTAGGCCAGCACCTTTATACTCCCTGACCCTCTGGCCCTCAAGAGCTCACCACAACTCTGTAAGTGGCTCTCCAGCCAAGATAACTGCTCACCCTGGACCTAGACTTAAATTCTGAAAAGCAAGGAGCAAGGTTTGATGCCTTTCTTTCTGAAATCCTTATTTGAAATATATTGGATCTGTTTTGCAGAGGTACTGAGCACACACAACTTAGCTGATTTCAAATGAGAACTGTAGATAAACAGTGTTTTTAGAAATCAGGACTGAAGTGCTTCATGTTAGGCACTTCCCCCTTCTCCCCCTCCCTCAAAAAAAAAATCACACAAGAGCCACTTTGGACATTATGGCTATTACTGGGGGTTATAGACTACTCTTCTGGCTCTTTTTCCAGTGGGTTTAGTTAAAAAAAATATATATATGCATGCATGCATGCATGTTCACTTCACAAATATTTCATTTCAACAATTTTCAAAGTTTTTTTGGCAGATGGTCCAAAATATGGCTTCATTTTTCCATGAACTTATAAGGTGACCTACCTATACAACTTTATCATGTTGAGGTTTTGCATATAGCAACAGCTAGATCCTAAATAAGAATGTATGTTCATTTAAAACCAGTATTGTAAGATATCATTCAGCATGAGCAAAGCTGGGTGGGCCTGGGCCAAACAGATCACAGAAAGAATTTCAGTTCTTTTGTATTCAAATTACACTTTTATGATACAAAAAAAGCTACTCTAAGTTTTAAAAAGAAATTTGTATACAGTGTGGCATTTTTAGGATAGCATTAACCATAATAACAATAATAATAATAATAATAGGTATATTCACATTTGATACTTATTCTGGACACAAAGGATACCTAAAAGGTACAGTTAATAAATAAAAATGCCACTATGATGTGATCACTGGCTGCCATTTCACAGACTAGACAAAAACACCTGACCTGGTAAAGGTGAAAGATTTAAAAATCAGCAGCTGAACTGACCAGAGCAGGGGTGGGCAAAATGCAGCCCGGAGGCCAGATGTGGCCCAGCAGGCCATTCTATTTGGCCCGTGAGGCCCCTAAAAAATTTAGAAAATTAATATTAATCTGCCCTGGGCTGCCTGTCATGTGGCCCTCGATGGCTTGCCAAAACTTAGTAACAGCCCTCTGCCCAAAATAATTGCCCATCCCTGGACAAGAGAAAAAACAAACAGCAAAATTAACTATTATGATACAGACCATCCCTGTTTGTCTGACAAAGCCTCACCTTCTTCTGCTTTTGGAAAGGCAAATAAATGGATCTATGCTTTTACTTAAGAGACATCTTTAACAGTTTTATCTGAAGCTAGCCACCATTTTAGAATTTGAAATAGGACAGCAGGTATTGTATATCAGAGACCAGAAATAGTATCGTTTGTAAAAAAACACATTAAAATTTGGCATATATTCAGTATTTCTAATCAGTTGCAGAACAATTTTTATTTAAAAATAAGTTAGTTTTTCAAAAACAATTTTCAAGATTATATTAACCTCTTCTACCTGAGGAAAATTCCTTGGGCACTGACATACGTGCAGCTCCACTGTCTAAGTCATGATAGTTTACAGAAAGCATCATGACAAGTTAGACTGACCCTCCTGATTCAACAGACATTCGCTGTCAGATTAGGAGGGGGTATAATTCAGATCCCATTTGGAGCCAATTGGGGGAGAGAGGCTGTGAGCTTGCAGCATCTGTCCCCCACTCCCCTCTCCAAGCTCCCATGATCTCTCAGGATGAGAGACGGGAAAGGCAGGGGAGCAAGTTCAGTCTGGGGTCACCCCAGCTGCACTGCAGTAGCGGTGGTGGGTGGTATGGACTGCAACCCTCCCTTGAGGGGGCTCCAATCCCCCTGCCCTACCCTCCAGCACTGTCTGGGGAGTTCACAGGCTGCACTCAACCCTCTTTCTTCCCCGCTCCCATGTTGAATACAATGTGCAGAGCAGAGCTGGACTGCATCATCCAAGTCCTACTTTGTTTACTATCTTCAGAATGGGGGGGGGGGAAGGGAGCCCTATTTGGGGTTTTTCCCAGCCACCCTAGAGTGTGTGTGGGGAGACTGGAGCCCCTCCCAACCTCTGGGGAACCCCCAGACCAAACTCACTCCCCCCCTCCTCCCCCTCCCATTCTGAAGACAGAGCATGGAGAAGAGCTTGGCTGCATCAGCCAAACCTGCTCCTAGTTGTGCTGACAGATGTTAATGAAGGCATTCCACTTTGGGGTTCAGACTGTCACCCAACTGGGCATTTTTGAAGTGCTCTGCAGCCATGCACTTCTGTCAGTGCATGGCTTTAGAGCACTTTCAGTGGCTGCTTGCATGACAAACTGTCATGTCTTTCAGCATCAGTCACATCTGCTAGCACCCCTAGGAGCCCCAGAAGCAGCTTCAGTAAGAACAGCTGATCACTTAACCTTCACTTAATAAGTGAAGTTTATGGGAAATGTTTTTAATTCTATCTATAATTAATTTTTTTAAGCAGTGGTTCTCAATCTTTTCTGTATCAGGACCAATTTGTAAACATCAATGGCCAGTCCTGACCCAATGTCCTTTGTGCCTGACCTGCTGCTCCTTGCCCCCAGACTCCTCTGCCAGTCTGCAAGGGAAAACCCATGTGACCCATTTCCTATACTCTTGCGACCCATGGGTTGAGAAAAGCTGTTTTAAAGGAAGATGGAGAATGAGAAATGTTTTTAAAAGTTCAGTTGTGTTAAGGTTATAATGTGGTTATTTGGCCCACCAAGAAATGGCTATTGGCACTCAGAACTTGAACAAAATAAAATTTGGAACAGAGGGAAGTCAAAACTTCCTAAACTGATTAAATAGGGTTTTTTTTGCCCAAAATAATAATAAAATAATTGGATAATTCACTCGATCAATATTTTTCAAGGTAAAAACCCCCCTAAATAACCATTCCTAAACTGAGTTTATTAATAAAGATAAGATGAATTAAAAAGAGGAACTTTTGTTGTCATTCAAAATGGATGATGATGAAAAAAAAGTGTCAATATTTTTCAATAGAATGGAAAATTTTGAAAATTTTTGATTTTAAAAAGTGTTTCTAATTATTTCATCTTTGAACCACATTTCCTTCTGGTTCATTATATTGCAACAGCTATCGTCTCAGCCCTCATTCTTTAATATGGAACAGGATCTTTGGCCAGACATACATCACTCATAATGCTTTTAGTAATGACTCCTATGCTGTACAACCATATTTGTCAGAGACAATAAACTTAGACGTAATCCTCCCCAGACTCCCACTGAAGTGAACAAGAACTGAAAAGTTGTATAAGGCTTCTGTTTTTTCATATGGTGCACTGCTGAACTTGGTAAAAATAGATGTTTTTAGGCAAGATAAAAACAAAATAAAATGTTCTGATTCAGATTAAATTGAACCAGAATAAAAATTTCAGTTGTGTTTTCTCCAATTAACAACACGATTTTTGTGCCAGTTTCTACATTCCCCCTGCCATTTCATGTTTTTGCTCCATCAGAAAAAGGATGTTATGGAAAATTCTCATACAAGTAAACCATTACTCTAATTATGGTATTTTGGGCCAACTGCTTTTGAACACACACACTACTTTTTAATAAATACCATGAAGAAACATACTAAATGATAAGGCTACAGCAAAATAAGGAAAACTGTCTTTAAGCCAAAAGGCGGGGATACAAATTAAAAAGGTATAAAGAGCTCTGGAGTCTAAGGAAGAAACTGAATTGCAGGAGCCAATACTGACCAGACATGTTGGAGTAAATCTGAGAACATGTATTGAAGAGAACTACAAAAAATGGAATGGAAGTTTGCAGCAACAAGTCTTCCATAAAAGTTTGGCTTGTGATTAAGAGCCATATCTCACATTACACAGGCCATGTTGACTGTACTTAAAACATGAGTGTCCACGTTTTAAAACAGTAAAACACATGCTAAGTGCTATCATATCAAAGCAAAGTTACTCCTTTTGTGAAAAGTTGCATCTCCAGATCATATTAAGTAACACGTATTCAGCTATTACGGGAGTCAATACAAATTTAAGGTTCTGTTGCGATTCAGCTGATTTTCAGTCCCAGCCTCCACACTACAGGTCAACCAGTTCAAGACTGTCAGCAGCAGAAACCAGACTTGCCCTGAGGATCCAGCAGCAGGAATAACACCCTCTTCCAAGCTCAGCTCCTTGTGCCTCCCTCTGCCCACAGCAAAAAACTAGCTCGCTCCAACATGCCAGGGTCACATGGTAAGCAGGGTGGGAGCTCTGGGCATGGGGGCTGCATGGCTTCAAAAATGCAGACGTGAGAGCTGTGATGCCCAATGACAGAATCAGTGTCGGGAAGCACAGCCAGCTCTAACCCCAGACCTTAGTTAAGGATTACTGTGCAGCAGGCCTGTGCGAAGCAGCAAGTATTTGCTTCGGATTCAGCTGATTTGGAAGGACAGCAATTTGATACAGCCAATTTGGCTGCAGAGATTTGGCGTCAATTTGGAGCTTTGGCCATAGGCCATACAGGCAGTCCTTGACAATGCTGGACACAGCTGCCTCCAGCTGGTAAGTCTGTTGTGGTGGGCAGAGTGGGGAGGGAAGGGGCGTGGAGCGATCAGATCATGGAGGTGCTCTACCCGCCCTGAGCAGATCCAGGGGAATATGCCCGCTCTCATGCCCTTCCGGACTGGCAGCAAGAGCCTGTGGAGGAGCCACAAGAAGAGCAGCTCCCAGACCAGCAGCTCACAGTGGTGGGAGCCCTCCTTCCCAAGTCCCATGGGCCCTCCCCACCCTGGGTGGGCAGCCCCAATTGCTCCCCCGCTGTGGGGGCCTTGATCTGCCCCTCCGCCACTCCCCTTCCCTCCCCCCTCCACAGCAGACTTACCAGCTGGAGGCAGCTGTGTCCAGTATCATTAAGAACTACTGCCTGTATCTCCAAATCAGTTTGGAGGCTTCCGATGCGATTTGGACCTTTTAATGGGTCTCCTGATTCAATTCGGATTTGGAGATTCGACCACCAAATCGGGCCAGAATCACCTCCAAATTGAATCTGCTACCAAAGCTTCACACAGCCCTCCTGTGTAGCTGCTCAGAACAGTCTAATTTTCAGTAGGCATGGTAAAACTTACTCTGATTTATATGCAAATGTCCTCTGTAACAATGCCCTAAGTAAGAGAGAGCAGATCTGTGCCAAGAAAACCAGGTCACTTAATTTAATGCCAGGCTATTTGACCATCATTAAAATGGTGATAATAGCTCTTATTCCACAAGTATTAGTGAACCAAACAATCCAAACACTTAAGTGTACACATACATTGATAAGCACCATTTCTTTAAATTAAGGTGGGCAATTTCAGACCTTGCAGGGTAATAAAATCTCATTATTTCTCACATTGACTATGACTTATTCCTCTTTAAGAAGACAGTGAGTTTTCAGCAAATTGTCAAGATTATTTTTGGTTTTGGTTTTTAAAGGAGCTCCTACCATTAACATGATATATGCACTTAGTTGCGTCATCCTTGCATTCTTCGAAACACAGCTTGTATGCAAGTCATACCCTGAATCAAAAGTTTTGGAAAACTAGCCATTGGCAGGCATGATTTCAGTTCCAAGACAGAATTAACTACATCTGGCCACACTAACTGTAAGGAGATTAATTTTGTTTAGACCACACAATTTTAAACATTCAGTTTTTCAGAAGCAAAATTTTCTAAGTTTAAATTTATTGAAAAGCAACAAAAAAAAGATGTCTTACCTCTACTGACATCCATTGCATATAGTTCCCTTAATCCAAGGTCATTAAGCGATTTTGTCATGTCAAGGGGCTCTTGTGACTGGTAGCTTTTCAGCAATACAGTGTGTAAAGGATCAAACTCACATTTGCTACAGATAATCAGTGTGAGCTCTTGAAGAGGTGCATGCGGACTAACTCTTATTACAGTCTTCTGTGTTTTCTTATAATTTACAACTACTCTCACTGTTTGCTGAAGAAAGAAAAAAACTCCAATAAGCTGTGTTTAAGGATACCAATATAAACAGCCCAAAATCATTTCACAGATTTTTTGCACCAACCACAGAAGCTTCCCCATAAAGAACTGTTTTCTTAAAGCTTTAGCTACATTAAATGAAATTCTGCATCATTAAAGGGAGCTCTATATAAAAGGTTTCAGCAGATTTATTTACATTCAAGAAGAACAGCAATCCAGAGTATCAATTCTGACTCAGTGTTGATTTGTATTCTGAAGACAGAATGAAGAAGATGGGGGAGGGAAATGGAAGGAGGACATTCTTTCCGTATTTTTTTTAATCCATTTTTACCCATTTCAGAAAAACGTAACTACTTTACTCAATTAGATTTTTTCCTGAGGTTTATAAAATCTTGTTTCCCAGAAAATGAGGAATACCTTTGTTTAGACAGAAAGCTGATGTTGGCTTGGGGAAATCAGATCACAATCATGTCCTTTCTACTTGCTAGTGCAAGGCAGGGCACCCAAGATCACGACCAAAGTTGAAAGCTGGGTCCCACGAGTCTGGCACCAGGGAAGACAATTCAGCCGACTGGTCAGCCCCAGACCTGACCCCTCCGTATGTTCAATTTAAGGAACCATACAAACCAGCCATAGAAATACAGGTGCACATTTTATTTAGAACATTTTTATGGATGGCTTCCCATTTTATGGAGCCTTAGGCTGGGTGCTCATACAGCACCCTTAATGTGTAGTAACATGTTAAATATATATGGCATATAACATAACTGTAGCATACATGTAATATGTAAAGTGGGCCAGTCCTATATACAGCCAAGAGAAATATATTAGATTCAAAATGTCAGCTTCCCCAAATCATTAAAAATCCAAAAATTATCCTGGTGCTATGGACTGAAGTTATGATTCCCATGCAGCACTACATTCTGGCATTATCAGGCAAACCTTTATGAAGGATTTTGTCTTCTGCTGGGAAATTAAACATTCATGTAGTTCACATTTTAGTTCTCACCTCTGGAATCATAGGAGCAGGTTTCTTCTTATCCAAAAGCTTTGGCTTTAAAATCACCTTTTCTACTTCAAGCATTCCAACTGGTGTATTGGGCTTGAATTTTATCTGGCTATTCTCTGCTGACATCAGATCTATAGTATAGCTTGATGGATTTAAACGATACTGTGCACAAAGAAAAATCAGCAAGTCCATCATGGGTTTCCTGTAAGAAAGGAAAACATATATTACATTATTTTCTTATAGGATTAGTATTAAGCAAACCAAAGAAGAATATTTTTCTGAATATTGGCAAAAGATATGTCTTTTGATTCTATTCATTAGTTTTGTAAATACTGTAAAGAAGTGTGTGGGGGTGGGGAAATGCCAAAAGCATGATCACTGAGAGAAGTAAGATATCCATTTTGTACATAGAGGATAAGAGTACAAGGAAAAAACCCACAGGTACACATGCTATTTTGAGGGCCATAAAAAACCCCACAGTTTAATACAGAACAATTTTGCGAAAGTATTTGTAGCAATTCATACATTGACTTATTCCCAAAACTGGCCTGGCACACACTGAAGCTATTATTTCAAACTACTTAACCTTAAATGACCTGTATGTGTATATAAAGCTATTTTGGTAGGAAACACAAGTATTAATACTCTGCCTGCCCAAGGATTCAGCTTCACTGTTTTAAATTTTCCAGTTCAGAATTAAAATGTGTCTTTCTCTCTCAGAATATTTCCAAATGAAGTCTAAGAAATATCATTCACAGAGAGCAAACGTATATCAGATGAGGTTTTGCATGCGGTATGTACAGAAAGTAAACAAAGAAGAATATTAAATGAACTTTAACACTACAGAGTCCAAACACAGAGAAATTAGGGAGTGCCTCAGGACTGCCTTGCATATTTAATTCAGGAATACACTTAATCATTCACAGGGAGACTATTATTAGACACACACTTTCCCCAGAAGTCATATCATTCAGTGTACAAGGTAGATGATGCTCTAAGGATGAATCAAGACAGTCTAGTAAATGTATATATTTTTTCATTTGTTGCAGAAATTAATATTCAAGTAGTGAATGAGAAAGTGAAGAGCAGGAAGAAAAAAAAAGAATGATCTTACACTTTAGACAATTGAATACTATTCTGGAAAAAAAACTGTATTCTATCATTGACTCTGCCAGAGAACTCCTGTGTAAGGCTGGATAAATTATATAAGCCATATAGGTGGCCATTACTGTTCTGGATATCTGATGTGAGGTATGAGACTGAGCACAGCAATTCTCCTAGGAGCAATTTAAGCTGGGTTGCTTCTTGTTTCATTTTTTCCACCTGGAGTGGCCATTTTTGCTCTGAGAGAAAAATCCTAAATACACTCTGTACACTCACAGGTTTTCTTGGGAGAGAAGCAACTCTCCCAGGAGATAATGAATGTCCATATGTGGCCTATGAAATAACATTGTAATGCATGAAGATGAAGAGCTAATTCATATTGCAAGGAGAACCTTTAATTTGGACTTACCCTAAATTTAGCATTCAATTTCTGAAACTGTAGCGCTCTCAACTTTTTTTGATTAATCCTATATTTGTGCAAGAAATGGAAAGGCTGTGGTCCATCTACTCAGCACTAGATTACTACATAATGTATGCATCTACATGTGCAATTAATGTGAATCAATAAACTCTGGCACATATTGCTCCAGAATTTATTTCTCCTGAGCACACCATTTGAATGTGCACCCTGAACTGCAGCATACTGAGCCAATGGCGGGGAGGGTTAGCCTACCAGCCTGGGGCTGTTTCAAGCTGGCTTGACATTGTGCGGAGGGACTGGTGATGGCATGAGGGTGCTCTAGTGTGCAGCTAGTCAGCAGGCAGCCTCTGTACTGAAGCACTTTCAGCCAGGTCAGTGTCTACATGCGTGTTCCTGTGCATGAAAAAAAAACAAACAAATTCTACAGCAGGATAGTACTTGTATTTACAAGTACTCAACTGCTGCAGAGTTTATTAGTTTCCTGCAGCCTAATATGGCTGCACGTGTAGATGGTGAGACACTTACTGTGGAGCTAACTGGGCAACTCCTCAGTAATCATCTTGTGTAGACACACCCAACCAGTAGTGAAAAGGTTCACTTATTAATGGCTTCAGCAGTATATCAAACGTGGGTAACTTAAGTTGGAATCTTCACACATTCCTAAAGTAATCATTTAACTGAACAGACTTTCTGGCACTGTCTAGAATTGTGTATCCTGGAGACAATTTTGTGAATAGGATTTTTAATGTACAAGATCAGTTAAGTTCATCCTCACAGACACAACGCAAAGAAAGACAGGTTTTTGTTTAGCCACACCAAGTGATAGCAGTGGTAAGAAGATTTTGTTGGGAGTGCAGGGTAGGAAGTATGTCACAAACCTATGATATTTTGAAATGTTCAAGGAACATCATACATGGGGGTTTTTTGTTTAATCAATATAACGTGTGTAGTGTTACATATATGTAGAGACTAAGTTGTACTTAGGCCTATTATTATATCTATGAATTGCAGTATTTTATATGAATGTAAATTTGTATTTCATAGGTTGGCCAAGACAGTTTGCCTGTGCAATGATTAATTAAGCATTCCTCTCCTATTCATACTTGAAAGTATAAAGAATTAGCTTCTGACTTGGCCAATGGTTTAATAATATAGGCCCTTGGGGATGTGGCTCAAGGCACATGAACTAGGTGCTTTCAGGCAATCGTAAATTTGCATCTTTTAAAGAAGAGACACAAAAATAACACCCAAGAACAAGTTATTCAGGGAAGGACATTTTCACAGTGGGGAAATTAAATAAGAAATGGTACAGTATCTTTAGGGCATTAAATCTTTATATGCAGATATTTTCCTGATCATAACTGAAGCAGGAAAGACTTCAGGTCTGGTAAACAAATATACCCTTTGGAGATAAGAAATTATAGGCAATTGTTTGTCATTAGTTTGTTCTCAAGCATAGGGAATAACTCTAGGCCCTCAGCTAGTGGGCTCTGTGAAGCAGGCTGACAAGAAGATGAGGCAGGAACTTTTTTTAACCTGTTGAGCTGAGTAAAAGCCACATTCTTAGGTTTGAGATGTAGGCTAAGATCAGATTGTTCCGATACTTCATTTTATTTGTTTATTCTTACACCTTTGTCTGTATCTTAACATATGGTTACTCATTTCTTATGCCTGCTGTTGTTATTATAATAAGTTTTTGTCATTTTTTATAACTATTGTTAGTGATTTCAGAGAATTTGACCATACAGACAGGCCTTTTCCAAGGAAGAGGATTGCTGTGGGGGCAGGAATCTATTATTTTTGAGCACGTGATTGGAAAAAGATACTATTCTTCCAGCTGGCAAAGAGCTGGTAAGACCTAGGTGAGACAGGTAAAGCTGAGACACCATTGCTCAAGGAAGTGATCTTTGGAGTATAAATCTCAGACTCCAAGTGGTCAAGAAGTTGATGGCAGAGAGGAGCTTGGGGCTGAAGGACACTCCTGCATCAGTAAGAATACCCCAGGAGTGTGCTTTCAAAGGTGTACCTGACTGTATCTTGGGTCAGAGGGTGTGGAGGGAAGCGTGGGGGGGATGACGACAAGGGACAACAAGGATAGGGAGAGAACAATGGGAGGACTGTTTTTGTTTGTTTTGTAAATGAATGCTGCATTATGGATTTTAAAATGCATAAAACTTCAAGATCACTTAAATGCATAAAACTTTATAGAAAGGCATGTTTCTGCCCTGAGTTTATTCTGGTCTGTGGCACCTGGACAGAAGACAGTAGAAGCATACCACCAATTTCTAAAGAATGAATTCTAAAAGAAAGCTTTAACTCTTTCTTTCTGCTCTATTAAAGGAAAAAAATCTTTTATCTGCTCAAAACAAGGGAAAGAGCACTTAGAGTAAAAGCTCTTGTTTCAAAAGGCAATGGATGTACAAGGGAAAACAGAAGAAAGCTTTCATACCTCCATTGCAGTGGTTATTGACAGCATAAGTGGCCTAGGGAGAAAAGCATCTTCCTCTAACACTAGCTGGGTAACTTTCACTATGCTGGGGAACAGGAATGGAGTTAAAAGTGGAGGCAAAAAGGGGAGTCAAAACCTTAACATTTAAAAAAGGATTTGAAAAAGCCAAATAATCCACTATGACTACACCACCGTAATTTCTCTGCTCTGCCCCCACGCAGCTGAATTACTGTTTTGGCGTCTTGTTGCTTTTCCAGAAGTAAACTTTATTTTCAACTGCTATTTCCGCAACACCTTTTCAGCCATCATTTCATAACAAAATAAAGATAGAATTGCTTAACTGAGGCCTCTTACTATTTTAATACATACATCTCTAGTAGTTAAAGAATGGCCAGTGTCACAACAGAGACAAGGCACATTGTGTCAACATGCCAAGTTACAGATGAAACTTAGCAGGTCAGAAAGCAGAGTCCATATGTGCATATTTGTTTAAAAGCAAACCAAACCACACCACCACCCTCCCCCGCCCCCAAACACAAAACAGGAGCCGTACATGACATTGCAGCACTGTTTAAAAGAAGCATTTTAAATGAAGCAAAGCTTTAAACAAAACAAAACAAAATCCATCTTCCGACTCTCTTATGCATGACTGTTTCGATAATAAAAAAGCTGATTTGCTAAACTGGTTTGCACTGTTTTGGAAAAAAAACAAACAAAAAACTTCAAATATATTTTACAAAGCCGCAATTTGTAATCTGAATCCTCCCCACATAGTCAAATGTTGCATATGGCATGAACAAGGCCCTGCCATCCTCATCTATCCTGGGCTGCTCTTTGTAGGTCCTCTTTTGTGTTAAGCCCTGCAAGTTTTCCCTGTCTGAATATTGTCCACGATTGTGTATTTACACATTTAAAGGCCTTTCCATCAGCCTGTAGTGTCCAGAGAAACAGGTAAACATTTTGTTCTATTCAAGGACCTGTGTCCACTCTGGTCTCCAGGTTAAGCCATAAAAGGTGTAATTAAAAAAAAACGTTTTGGAAAAATCAAGTCCTTTTAACATTCCTTCATTGGAACAGTTTAGTGCATGTATTGAAAGAGCTACTTTCTGTATGCTCATCTTTTCTTTTTCCCATTCAGGGCTAAGGAGAAATTCATCAGCCAACAGAAATTACACAGTTGGAGCACCATTCTGGTTAGGTGGATTGTGATCCTGTCTGGTTTTAAATATCACTAGAGCAGACACCTGACACTGAATAATATTTGCTTTGAATAACAAAGTTTGACCAGGAAAGCTAAAGAAATAGCATATAGCCACTTGTCATAAAATGTTATAAAACACTTTATTTGAAACATTCAGATGGTCTTGCTTTAAAATACTTAATACAGATGTTTAATGAACTTCATTTTGAGTGATTTACATAAAGGTTTGTTCTACTAACCCAAAGCAATCATAAGATCCTAAGTCAGAGAACAGACAGCAAAGATGGCTCTACCAATATTGAAAACCAGGGCTTTCCATCATGTAATAGTGTAAGTAACACTGTTCATTACATTTGGAATACAGTGCTTAAAACAATTACATTGGTTTATCTTTAAGGAACAGAACCTTTTAATAGACCTTTGGTTAATAACAGGTAGGATATAAATACATACCCCTGAGCAGTTATTTCTGGGGCAGATTTCTGACATGAGGAAACAGCTGTGATAAAAGGTCATAGCATGCCATGTTTGTCTTTTACTAATGAACTATTTAACTGAGCTGAATTTTCTACATTAGATACCTGTTGGCTATAGGTCAAGATTAAAGACTCTTGGTATTCAGGTCTTGAGAAGCAGATTGCAGTGTCCTAAATTAAAAATATTGCCTCCAATCAAAAAAAGAGAGGCAAAGGCTTAGAAAGGCTTAAAATAAGCACAGAACTCATCTCAGACTAGAGAAAAAAATTAGGTATTTATTGTTTAGCTGCCTGTTATATGGAAGGGAGAGACTGCCTAGAAGAGATCATGCCATACTTGGATTAATCTCTCATTAAGTAACAAGGTGGATATAAGTTTTCCTTGTTTATTTTTACTATTGCATAACAAACAGCTGACTTCCAATGGCAGAAACAAAGGGACCACACAGATTCAAACTAATACGTATACTTGGCAGATAGAAAACAAGAAGCTGGCTTTAAAAAACAAAAAAACAAAACCAACTTGAAAAGCTACTACAAAAACATGCAACAGGCATATTTTCTGCAAGACCTATGAGAAGGAATTGAAATGACAGAGAAAGTTTATGGTTTGTTTTAGAATGTTAAGGTTTCTAGATTTAACCACAGCCGACAATTTCCACAGCTACCTGAGTCAGACCACATTCAGAGAACATGCACACAAGCACTTGATTATGCAGCATATTCTATTTTTCATTTGGCTTGTTATTACAAAGCTTGGTTAATAACTGTTTCTCTTAAAAATTAGATTTCAAAAGCATCAAAATTTTTTTGTCCTAAATAAGGATGGATAGGCAGGGCAGAAGGTTTCTAGGATTAGACTGCATACTACAGTAGTATGTAAGTAGTGTTGAAAAGATTCTTACCTTGTGGCATGTCTGCCAAAAAGGTTGCCCCCATTGCTCTCTAAAATAGCACTAAGATGTATAAAACTGTCTTGGATTTCTGCCACGCAAAAGTGACCTTCATAAGAGCATTATAAGATGTACATTGGTCCCTGTTCAAGTAAGGCTCGAAGTGCTATATGACTTATTCAAAAAAAAATTCAGCTATAACCCATAAAAACTAAACTTTTGCCATCCCCCAAATTATTTTCCATGCAACATACCTGCCATTAACAGTAGTAGATTTAATCACATCCCCTGGAAGAACCACAGATAATTCAATGTCTTTATCAATTGTATTCTCTTTCTGTTCCATGGTGAAATTAGTTAGTTCTGCCTCATCCAATGAAGGAATCTCCAAGTTTTTTGGTTCAGGTGGAGGAAGTGGAGCTTTAGCTTTGGCTTTTCTACTGAAATAAAAAAAAATAGGAAAATTATACTATGAGTACAATTTTACTATGTGAATATGTTTTACATCAATGTTAAATATTAAAACAGGAAGAACTCGCCCTCAGAATAGCTAGTTCAAACCCAGACGTCATAGGGCTAACAGAAACGTGGTGGGATTCGTCCCATGACTGGGCAGTTAGCATTAGGGGCTATAGGCTTTACAGGCGGGATAGAGAAGGAAGGAAAGGTGGTGGTGTGGCGCTCTATGTCAAGGAGCACTACACATCCTCTGCCAGCAGAATGGGGTCAGAGGAAGGGCAGGCTGAAGTGCTCTGGGTTAAGATTCAGGGGGACCATGGGGAGAGCAATTTGACGGTGGGGTCTACTACAGACCTCCCAGCCAAGGGGAGGAGCTGGACCAGCAATTTTCGGGCCAGCTTCCAGAGGCACTTAAGGCAAGAGATGTAGTTGTCATGGGTGATTTTAATTACCCGGACATCTGCTGGGAGGAACAGTCAGCCAGGACAGACCGTTCCAGGAGGTTCTTAGCTGAGATACAGGACCTCCACTTGATTCAGGAGGTGCACAGACCCACCAGAGGAAACACCCTGTTGGACCTGGTCCTGGCCACAGGCGATGACCTCGTAAGGGGCCTCCAGGTTCTTGACCACCTGGGCGACAGCGATCATCACTTGCTGGAATTCACCATCCAGCGCAGGGTGTCAAGGGCCTGCAGCAAGACGGTAGCTCTAGACTTTAGGAGGGCCAACTTCAACAAGTTGAGGAGACTAGTGGGTGAGGAGCTGGGGTCCTTGAGCGCAGAGGAACTCAGTGTCCAGGATGAGTGGTTGTTCCTTAAGGAAACGATACTCAGGGCCCAAGGGGAGTCCATCCCAACAAGAAGCAAGGGGGGGCAAGAGTGCCCAAAAGCCCCCCTGGCTCACCAAGGGTGTCTGGGAATGCCTGCTTGCCAAAAAGGTGGCGTACACCCAGTGGAAGGGGGGGTGCTAGCTCCAAAGAGGAGTATACCTCCTCTGCTTGAGCCTGTCAGGAAAGCTAAAGTGGACATAGAGCTAGAACTAGCATCCAAGATCAAGGATAATAAAAAGTCCTTTTTCAAATACATAGGGAGGATGAAGAAGGCACCGGGTAATGTGGGGTCCCTGCAAAGTATGCTGGGCAATCTGGTGGTTGCGCCAGAGGAGAAAGCGGAACTCTTTAACCAACTCTTCACATCCATTTTCTTGTGCAGGGACCGGGACTTTCCCACTGTGATGCCAGATGGACTCGAGGGGAATGCCTCCAGACCTCAGGTTGGGGAGGACTGGGTTAGAGAGCTTCTGGAGGGGCTGGACGTGTTCAAGTTAGCGGGTCCAGGTGCTCTCCACCCCAGGGTGTTGAGGGAGCTAGCTGGGGTTATTGCAGGGCTCTTGGCATGGCTTTACGAGCGCTCGTGGTGCTCGGGCCAGGTGCCAGATAACTGAACGATAGCTAATATGGTCCCCATCTTCAAAAAAGGGAAGAGAGAGGACCCGGGCAACTACAGGCCCGTTAGTCTTACCTCTATCCTTGGGAAACTCTTTGAGAAGATCCTCAAGGAGCACATCTGTGATGGGCCAGCTTCAGGGATGATGCTCAAGGGCAACCAGCCGGTTTCATTAGGGACTGTCATGTCAGACCAACCTGACTGCCTTTTATGATCAGGTCACAAAGGCAATGGATGCAGGTGTTGCCATGGACATAGTCTTTCTAGACTTCAGCAAGGCCTTTGACACCGTCTCCCACCCCATCCTCATTAAAAAGCTAGGCGACTGTGGCATTGATGCCTACACAGTCAGATAGATTGCAGATTGGTTCAAGGGTCTTACTCAGAGGGTGGTGGTAGACGGGTCATATTCGACCTGGGGGGAAGTGGGCAGCGGAGTCCCCCAGGGCTCGGTCCTGGGGCCTGTGTTGTTCAAGTTCTTCATCAGCGATTTGGATAACAGGGTGAAATGCAACCTGTTTAAATTCGCTGATGATACCAAAATTTGGGGTGAGGTGAGCACGCTAGTAGGGAGGGAAAGGCCTCAAGGCAACAAGACCTGGATGGGTTACAGGAGTGGGCTGACATAAAGAGGATGCGTTTCAACACTGACAAGTGCAGGGTGCTGCACTTAGGCAGTAGAAACCAGCAGTACACTTACAGAATGGGAAACTCCCTTCTTGAGAGCACGGAGGCAGAAAGGGATCTTGGAGTCATTATTGAAGGCCAAGATGAACATGGGCCAACAATGCGAGGTCACGGTTGGCAGGGCTAACTGCACCTTGTCGTGCATCCACAGGTGCATCTCAAGTAGAGCCAGGGAGGTGATCCTCCCCCTCTATGTGACACTGGTCACGCCACAGCTGGAGTACTGAGTCCAGTTCTGTGTGCCCCACTTCAGGAGGGATGTGGACAATATTGAAAGGGTCCAGAGGAGGGCCACCCGCATGATCAGGGACCACAGGGCAGACCCTACATTGAAAGACTGCGGGACCTAAACCTGTTCAGCCTTCACAAGAGAAGGCTGAGGGGGGGACCTGGTGACTGTCTATAAACTCACTAGGGGGGACCAGAAGGGTTTAGGGGAGACACTGTTTCCCCTAGCGCCCCCTGGCATGGGGAACAATGAACACAAATTATTAGAGAGTAGATTTAGATTAGACATCCGCAAGAACTACGTCACAGTTAGGGCGGCTAGGAGCTGGAACCAACTTCCTAGGGAAGTGGTGCTCACTCCTACCCTGGGGATCTTTAAACAGAGGCTTGATGACTACCTGGCTGGACTCATTTGAGTCCAGTCTTTTCTCCTGCCCAGGTGGGGGGTCTGACTTGAAGATCTACAGGGTCCCTTCCCACCCTACTTCTATGATTCTATGATATTCAGTGAACCATTAATTATGTTCAACATATGGTACTGCCCACCAAGAATATTGGAGTAAAACTGGCCTGCATCCTCTCACTTTTCATCTTGATGAAAAATTCCTGTTTATCACACAAGTATTTTAAACCTGTGACTGATGGTGGTAATAGCTGATAAATGTCTGACTGTTTCCAAGTAGGCAGAAACAAAATATAGTTCTACATTGTGACTTCATGCCATAACTATGAAAATTCACAAGCCTTCCACATTTCAATATATGTTTAAGAGATGAATATGGCAAAAGTCCCTAAACAGATTTATTTTTTCCACTCACTGATAGAGGTGAATGGGGAAGGTAGAGGGAAGGGGCATGGGGGTAAAGATCAAGGTCTCTCATGGTGAGGGAGGGAGTGGGGCTGGGGCAGGCAATGCCCAACCGGGGCAGAGCACAGGACAGAAACACGGCACGGTAAAACAACAATTTCATGCAAGTCTTGTAACTAACAATATCATGCTGTCATACCCCTGTCATCTCCTGCTTCTTTTTCTGACAATTAATATGGCTGTAGTACATTCACTATAGTGTAAAAAAAATGGGAGGAAGAATCATAGAAAAGAAGAGTTAAACTGCATAGTAAGAACTCGTGTAGTCTACCCCTCTCCACCCACACTCAAAATAGGAGCATCCCTGTTTAAACCACCACCCCTTCAAGTTATTTACCTTGCTCTTAAAGCTTCCAGTGATGGATATTTTCCCATGCCCTTTCCAAGAGTATGTTCCCATGTTTAACCACCCTCAGTTTGAAAGTTCCTCCTAAATTTCCCTAAGTGCAATTCAAGATCACTACTCCCTGTTCTGACCCGGGTCCAGAGGAGAGGCTACCATTCTTTTTACCAAAATTCTTTTTAACACAGGAGATGAATCCAGACAAACCTGCATGTGCAGTGTGCGGTGCCTCAGACATATCTGCAGTGCCACAGATGTGGGCATTCCCTGCACTGCTAATTTGCAGCAATGAAGGGTGGGGGGAGGTTAACACCCAGAGACCTTGTTGTCAAAAAAAACCCATGCTAGAAAAAAGCAGGGTGGCACACGTGGTGGCAGCATGCACTGCCTGAAACTGCAGCCTGGCCAGCAGGAGCCATATTCCAGTTGCCAGCCAGCCAAGCTCTCTGTTGTCAGATCATCATTGTTGGAGACCTGGGAGGGCCCCAGGACCCCAGGTAGGGTGCAGGGACCAGCTCAGGTGCTGGCCCCAGCCTCCTCTACACCGCCTGGGGCGACTTGCCACATGCCGGAGCACATACGCACAGGCGTGCCACAGGGACAACAAGCAGTAGCACAACTATGTGCTGCTGCTCTTTGTCCCCAGGAAAACTCATGGGCACACTCATCTGGAAGCACCCAGTGGTGCCAAACATATAACACACAGGCCGGATTCAGCTCACAGAACCTCTCTAGCTGCCCACCAGGCTACTAGAGGGCACTGGAAATTCAGCCCTTCGGCCCCATGGAGCATGGCTATCCGTGGTAAGATTAGTTCACTAAACCTGATCTGCCCCCACCCCCACCATTATGACCACTGTGGCACCCTTCATGCCCCAGGTTTGAATCCAGCCTGTGAGGAGCCCCATGGTCCAGATCTGGCCTGGGACCCCAAATGAAGTTGATGCCCCCGCTTTCTAACAATCTTAAAAATGTAAAGATTTATCAAATCCCCTCTACCCTGATCTTCCCCAGTTTAAATAATCCCAGTTTTTTCAATTTAACTTGCACATCACAATTTCTAGACCTCTAATATATTGTGCTAATCTTTGCTGGACTCTTTACAACATATCCACTTCATGTTACAGCAATGTGAGTAACATGTATGAATATTTCTCTCCTCTCCCCCCAATCTTAAGTATATCTTCTGTTAGAGGCTTTAAAATAAATGAACAAATAAACAAAATATCCTATATTTGGTATACTATGAAGTAAGAAATTACAACCCCAACCAAACTGCCTTTGCCAAATTCAGTAGTAAACTAAGATTGGTATGAATTTGACTTGAGATGTAAACTATGAATAACTGATTTGTATAAAACTCGCACTTCTCTGGCAAAGGTTAAGTTTAAAAAAAAAAAAAGTTAGTTTTAGAAGAGAATCCCCCCCTCCCCCAAACAAACAAACAATACCAGGTCACCATAGGCTAGCTACTTTGCTAGCCTAACATTTAAGCATCTAAATCAGATATCAGCCTTTTTGGATAATACTTTAAAGGCACTGAAAGAGTTCCAACACACATCCAGCAGACTTTCTATAAGCAGAAAAATACTTCTATGCCAAAGAAAAGAAATTGCTCAGGAAATCTGACATTTTACCAAAAAGATGGCATAAAAACTTGAATGCTGAACTGAACAGGATAGAAATATGACATTTCTAAATCAACAGAAAATAGTAAGTTTAGAAAACAACAAGAAAAGAACAGAGTTTAAAAAGGGCTATCATATAAAACCCATGTTGTTTTTTTGCTTTATCTACTACAGGTACTCCTTTAAAAGCTAGAATGGAATTCTATTTGCTACTGAAAACCAAAAATAGCTGCTGATACAGAGATACCAACACTAATATAAAGTTTTTTAGGCATATGCATGCCGCAAATTAAATCAATTTACTTCTAAATGCAAGTCAAAAAACAAAAAGAAGTCAGTGTTGAATTACTTACAGTGATCAAGCACAAAGTTGGAAAAAACCTTTAGCATACAGAGTTACATATACCTGCCCTGCAGGAGAGGGGAAAAAAAAAAAAAGAAGAGTACAAAGCTACTCACACTTAAGAACAAACAGCAAGGTCCACAGTAGCGTTGCAAAATAACACTATGTTACCACTAAATTCTAACAAAACTTCACATGACTAATCTGCTTCTGAAAGTACTTAAAGTTTTGAGCGTCAGAACTCTAAAGCTAGGGAATTAACTGTTCACATTCACAATAAAACAAGGCAGTAATACAGATAGTTAAATTAAAACAAGATGAAGGTCTATGGTAAAAATGTATAACTTCTCTCTGTTCATGCATTTAAGAATGTATTTATATATACAGGGGTAGCTGGATTTGCCCCTTTTTTGTACGAAATTCAAAATGTGTGCAGCTAACTGTATTATTCTAGCTGAATTTAGTAAAAGGCAACATGCCATGGTTATTTTTGTACTGTATGAACAGTAAAAAACAAAACAAACAACAAAATTAAGCATGTGAATTATACTTTTAAGTAGAATTTCTGGTTCTTATGTAGGTCAAAAGAAGAAACTAGTGACAGATATGAAATGCATGTGCCACCAAGATAAATCCCACCATATACTTTTATACAATACAATGTGTCCAATTCTAACAATGCAGAAAAATACACCCACTTCTTTCACTTTTTACCCATCTGTACTAGTGCCTCCTGGGTCTTGGGGGGCACCCGGGTTCCCCCACAACTAATTGCTGAGCTGGGGGCACGGAGGTGGGCCCCCCTGCGCACTCCCCAGCAGACCTGGAAGTGTCCCACTTCCGGGTTCGCCACTGAGCATGTGGGCCCCTCCCCGCGCTCCTGTGGGATGCTCCATCCACCCCAGCATTGCAGCATTCACGAGGTGCGGTGGTCCCTCAAGGTATGCTGAAAAAAAACATTTAAAGCTGTGTCTATGGCCAAACTGCTGATTCTCCAAATCAGCATTGACTCTTCAGCTTCAGCCGAACAGAAACGGGGACAGTGATCCAAATCACCTAAACAAATCACTGTCCCCAATTCAGGCCGAATCCAAATCTTTATTTGAACTTTATTTGATATCACTTAATCTTTGAGAACTAGAAAGAAAGAGAACAAAATCTGTTTAATAAGTGCCCCTGGCTTAAAATGTTTTTCTCTCACCAAGCAAGCTAATGTAATGGTCTTTTTCTGCTTGAGATCCCTCTCAAAAGCTTCCAGATGTCATTAGCAACACCAATTAACCTGAAGTGTTCATTGGTTTGCTGTAGAGGGAGGGGCAGCCCAGCACAGCTCTGGTGCTGTCCAATCCTCTGTGCCATCTCAGGCCAGGTCACCCATTCTTGGGCTGGATCTAACCTCTCTGCAGGATAGACTGATCCCTGATCTAAGTCTACTGTCCTGCACTGAGGCAGATTACACAGCCACCCAAATCATCCTAGAAGAAAAATAGAATTTGCAGCAAAGCTAATGTAAGTAACTTTCTCTCGTCCAAGCCCCAGTAAATATGGAAAACCATTGATCACCACCCTCTTTATAATTACCATTTATGTAACTTGCAAATAAAAAAAATAAACTGGTGGATATTAGTAGTTGAATTCTTTCAAAATAAACCTCAGACATAATTAGGAGACCAGTTTTAAAGTTAGAGCTATTTTTCCTTATTGACAATCACTGCATCTTCATGCCAGGTTACTAACAGAGCTGTTCAGAAGTGTTACAGAAGCCACATTTCAGTAACAGATTGACAACAAAACTCCCCCAGGCTATCATCTTTTGGGCCAAATGCCTGTCATTAGTTCGCTGTGACCTTTTCTCTGGTTTTACATTCTCTCTCAATTTTTTCCCCAGCCCATACTTTTACTTCTTATATTTGCACTTTTCTTGGTGGCTCATTCTCTTCATTTTCACAGCTAAAAGTACACAACAGTTGTGACATTGACATATCCCATTACTATCCATACTCCTAGCCCAGAAAGCCACCATCACTGAGCAGAAGGCCATGAGTGTCAAAAACATGTTGCTTGAGCTTGCAACGCAGTACATCTGGGTCAAAGAAGTTCCACACATCTAATGCTAGAGCACAGAGCTGCTTAGCTGCATTAATCTGAAGTCTGGAAGAAAGTTAGGCATTCTAGGCCCTGGGGGACATAACTTCTGTAGTACTACAGACTTTGCAGCACTACACAAAATACTACAGATGGCCACATATTCAAAGCCCTTGGTCTGGAGAACAACAAAGTTGCCAAAAATCATGCTCTTCAGCCAGGCAGAAGCAAGTAACTGCTTTTTTGTTCACTCTGGCCAAAGGCGAATCTGTTGGTGGGCCTTCTGGCTCACATAGGCTTTCCTTATCTGTTGGTCTTGCCACAGCAACAGCTGATCCAGATCGGGAATGCCTTGGAGCCCTTTAAAGTTCTTGCCTCTCAAACTGCCCAAGAGATAAGAGCACTGGTTTTCATGCCCAAGCAGGCCTTGCCAGCACTGCAACAGCCCTGTCTTTTTTACCACTAGGCAACAACAAGGACTGCCTGCATTCTGCCCCCCACAGCAGGGATGACCCAACTGTTTTCCCACTCACCACTGCAGTCCTGTCCTCAGTCCTGCCAGGTGGCAGGCAGCCTGCAAGCCTCACTGACATCTCACTGCTGCATAGGCATCGGGGAAATAGCTACTCTTTTTCCTTCCCCTCCTGTTTTGCAGGGGGGAGGGGGGAAAAAGAGCAGAGCACAGAACTCTGGGATAATGGAAGGTCAAAGACAGGGGTCTCCAACCTTTTTAAGTAGGAAATCACTTTTTGAATTAAAGCAACCCAAGATCTACCATGCACTATTATCTGGGGGCATGCCCCCCAGCAGGTAGATTTGTGGGGGCAGGGCAGATTGAGGCCCCAGAGATGAGGGAGAGGGTGGGGCACAGGCAGGAGCAGGGGCTGGGGGGTATGGTGCCCTGGCCAGGCTGGGCGGTGGGACAAGTGGAGGCCCAGGGAAGGGCAGCTGCAGCAGCTGTGAGGGAGGGAATGGGGCTGGGGCAAGCCCTGCATAGCCAGGGTGGGACATGGGATGGAGCCATAAGCAGCTCATCCAGGCGACGTGAAGCAGAGCCACGCGGTCCAGGAGGGCATGGGGAGGGTGTGACCGCAGATCTGCAAGCAGGGCGGGGCAGGTTGGGGCGCTACCAGGCTCTTCCCAGTGCAGGTGTTGGCCTGGACTGTGCTCAGGCAGGGCGGCAGCCACCCAAAAATTTGACATAGCCCCCCTCAAACCTCCAACCCACCCCTCTCAGCGCAGCCGCCACCCGCCCCAAGCTCAGTGTGGCCCAGCCTCCAGCAGGAAGAGCCCAGCTCAGCATCCCAGCCCCAGTCTGCAGCAGCAACTGGCCCTCCATGTGCAGATCCAGCCTCCATGCCCTAGGGTGGGGAAGGGGCAGGGAGAGGGGAAGGCTGTACCGGGCTCTTCCTGGTGGGGGGGCTGGGCTATGGCAAATTTTCAGGTGGCTGCAGCCCCTCCTGTAGTCCCCCTCCCTGTGCTGCCGCCACCTGGCCCAACCACAGCCCAAACCAACACCTCTGCCAGCTATCCCTGCATGCACATGCCCCCCATGCTGCACGCCCCCCCTATTCCACCTATGGCCCCCAGACAAGCCGCTCGCTAGGGTGGCCATCATAGAGGGCATTCCGGTTTTCTGCTACTCTATTGATAAGAAACCCCAATGCCTTTATGTCCTCTAGTTTTCTCTTCAAGAGAAAAAAAAAATAGAGGACATAAAGGCATTGGGGTTTCTTATCAATAGAGGACTGAGGACAGCCACTGTCCTCTATGATGGTCACCCTACTGCTCGCAGCTCCATCCCGCACCTAGCCGTGGCTGTTCAGGGCCTGCCCCTGCCCTGCCCCACTCCCTCCCTCACAGCTGCTGCAGCCACCCACACTGCCCCATGTTTGGGGGGTGGGGGGAGCATGTGCTGGGCTTTGCATCCCACTGCTGGGCTAAGCTTCATTCCTTATCTAAATCAGTGACCTAAGAATCAAAGGAAAGCTGGGTGACAGTGACAGCAAGTTGACTGCTTTCACCAACCATCGCAAAGCTGCCAAATCAGCCAGTAATGCAGTAGTCCTCAACTTTAAGAAAGCTAACTTTCATAAGCTCAGGAGGCTTGCTCTTGAGGCCTGAGAGGCCATGATTTCACAGGGAGTGGAGTTCAGGATGAGTGGTTGCTCCTTAGGAAAAGATCCTAGAAGCACAAGAGGAGTCCATCCCAACCCATAGGAAAGGTGGTAAAAGGCCTCAGCAACCCCCTTGGCTCAGAGAACTCATGGATCCCCTATGTCTAAAAAGAGACACGTATAAAGAATGGAAGACAGGAAACACCACTAAAGGAGGAGTATACTACATTGCTCCGCACCTGCAGAGAATGAACTAGAAAAGCCAAGGCTGAAAATGAACTCCATCAGGCTACATGTATCAAGAGCAATAAAAAGTACTTCTTCAGATATGTGGGGAGTCTAAAAGAAAAACAAGGGCAACATTGGACCCCTGCTAAGTCAGCTGGGGCAGCTGACTACTGACAACCAGGAAAAAGCCAATCTGCTTAATGATTACTTTGCGTCATTTTTTCACCAGTCCAAAAGGGACCACTCTGCCTAGCATTATGCGGGATTGACCAGGGTGAGGATGAATATATGTCCACCACTGTCGCGGATCT
The DNA here is from genome assembly GCF_052110815.1 of Crocodylus siamensis. Lineage (NCBI taxonomy): Eukaryota > Metazoa > Chordata > Crocodylia > Crocodylidae > Crocodylus > Crocodylus siamensis. The sequence goes on along the minus strand of NC_143398.1, from coordinate 210,193,059 downwards.
TGTGAGGGAGCATCTTGAGAGGCTGGACCTCATAAAATCTGCTGGTCCAGCTAAGTTGCACCCAAGAGTGCTAAAGGAACTGGCAGACATCATAGCTCAGCCACTGGCGAGGACAGTCGAGAACTCATGGCACTCAGGCAAAGTAATGGAAGTTTGGAAGAGGGCCAATGTAGTTCCCACCTTCAAAAAAGGGAGGAAAGACGACCCAGGAAACTACAGGGTTTAACCTGTAACCCTGGTAAGATTTTGGAAAAAATTATCAAAAAAAATCCTATTCTTGACAAGCTAACAGAAGACAACATTCTGAGGGACACCCAACATGGCTTTGTTGTGGGTAGGTCTTGCTTGACCAATCCGATTTCCTTCTATGACCACGTGACATATCACCTGGACAAAAAGGGAAGACAAAAATGTCATACATTTGGACTTTAAAAAAAGCCTTTGACTTGGCGTCCCATGATGTCCTTATTGAAGAATTGGGCAACTGCGGCCTCAGCTACTCCATAGTCTGATGGCTGTGGAACTGGCTCCGAGGTCAGACCCAGAGGGTGGTAGCTGACGGAACCGAATCAATGTGGCACGCGGTGACTAGTGGCAACCCCCAAGGCTCTGTACTCTTTAATGTCTTCATAAACTATCTAGACTCTGGTGTCAAATGCAGACTATCCAAGTTTGCTGATGACACCAAACTTTAGGGGAGAGTGTCCACACTTGAGGATAGGTTGGTGATCCAGGCCGACCTCCACAGGCTTGCAAGGTGGGTGGGTGAAAACCTGATGGCATTCAATATGGAGAAATGTAAGGTGTTCCACCTGGGAAATAATCCATATCACACTTATAGGTTCGGCAATGATACACTCACTAGCACCATGACCAAAAAGAGACTTGGGGGTCATGATTGACCACAAGATGAATATGAGCCACCAATGTGATACCGAAGCTAGCAATGCGAATAAAAAACTCTGGCTTGCATCTACTGATGCATCTTGAGCAAGACCAAGGATGTCATCCTCCTGCTGTACTCTGCCTTGGTGAGGCTGCAGCTGGAGTACTGATCCAGTTCTGGGCTCCACAATTTAGCAAGGACATGAAGAAGCTTGAAACAGTCCAGAGGAGAATCCTGTGCATGATCAGAGGGCACGATCAGAGGGATCAGAACAGGCCTGAAGAACCACAGGCTCCAGGGTGACATGGTGGCACATACGGGGTGTGCATCAGGATCTGGGGGAACACCTGTTCACCAGAGCACCCCAGGGGATGCCAAGAGCCTGTAGTCACAAACTCCTGCAAGACCATTTTTGGTTGTACATAAGGAAAAAAACTTCTTACTGTCCAACAGTAACTGGAACAGACTCCCCCCAGAAAACCTACTCTAGACACCTTCAAGAAAAACATTTGAATGCTTATCTTGGAGGGATCCTTTGATCCTAGCTGACTTCCTGTCCCTCGGGCAGGGGGCTGGACCTGATGAGCTTATGAGGCCCCTTCCAGCCCTAGTGTCTATGAAATAAGCGAATGGAGATTTTTTTTTTTTTTTTTAAACACATTGTACTACATACTAAGGATGTTTATACACATGCTCTGGGGTGAGGGGATTCGCTTTATTACAGCAGCTCCGAGAGCCTGAAGTGTCACATTTATCAGCATCCCCCCACTGAAAAATAGCAGCAGGGGCGCTTTGGCATTTTTTTGACAAACTTTGGTTAGTGGGGATGCCAGACATGATGCTGAAGTCTGCTGGAGCATGGTAATTACAACAGACTCAACTGAGTAATTACAGGATGCCAGAGCAGCCTCACTGCACTGCCCCAACTCTCAGCCCCATCAAGAGATACCTTCCCCAAAGACTACTTCCAACTCCAGTGCATCAGGGAATCAGAACCCCTCTGCAACCAAGTAGTTGTGCTGAGCACCTGCCACTTTATATGTTGCAACAACTTGAATCACTTTACACATTCAACCAGGTATTAGAGACACCAGAGCAAAAAGTGGAAAAACAAATCCTAGACATTCTGGGGAAAAGCTTCCTTCCTAGTCTTAAAAAAGGCAGGTACAGCAATCAACAGTGTCCAGAGCAGACTGGAAAAGCCCAGTCACAGATTCTATGTATGGGAGCTGCTGATCTGAAGGCAAAAGTGGGCTCCATGTACTATTTTTTAAAATAAACAGGATAAAAACAAGCATCCTCCGTGGTGGACAGGAAACCAGTGGCTTACTCAAGCTCCCTTCTCTCCCAGCCAGTTTGCAAATCAAGTGATATTCCCCACTCTTCTCCCTCCCCACCCCAAGAGCACCATTAAAAATAAAAGGTGGGTATGGGAAGAAGTCAAAATCCCTTGTCTGGAGTATTAAACCAGAAGTGCCACCCTCCTTCCCCAGTTTTGGGAGTGTGAGGTCTGCATTCTGTTGCATTAAAACCAGTATCAACTTCCAGGCAAAAAAGCAAATAGATGAGCACTTGCTTGTTTAAATAAATCCAGAATGTGCTGCACTTAAATCAGACATGATTCAACAAATCAGTGAATCTTCTGATGCAACTGAGATTTCATTCCTGCTTCAAGAAGTTGTTCAGTGGAATATCTCAAGGCCTTTCTTACCCGCAACAGCAGCACTGCATACTTGACAGGAGCTAGACAATGTGACAAATATTTTCAAAACAAGTACCAAAAATGAGAGAAATCTAAATACAAATAAAGTTACAGATATGTTTACTTCTAATTACTTTAAAAGGTGGAGAAACTTTCAGAGAATGCATGCAAATACAAACAGTACAAATATGGTAAAGTAATTTTTAGCAACTTAGGGGAAAGAAGAACTGGCAATATGGTTTTTAAATCATGTCAAAAAGACTTGGACTTACAATAACTCATATCTTAGTTATCCTTAGTGCCTCCTCAAATAAGTGCAATTTTCCCTGACAACTAAAGAAAGAGGAAGATTAACTGTATATATTTATTTATTTTTATAAAATCTCTCTCTATCAAGGACTGTACTACAAGTGAACCATGATTTGGATCCTTTGAAATCAAAACAAACCTTAGCTCATTTTAGAACATGTTTACAATTTGGATTATAACATGGTATATAACCACTGTGCAAATCAAGACTGGCTGAGGATTCTTTCACAGAAAATAGTCTAAGTGGAACATGTTGCCTCATGTTTTCCATAGAGAGTTTTGTTCCATCTTCACAAGCAGCTACAAAACTACCAACTGGTATTAATTATTGGTATGATATTTGGTATCATACAGTAACCAAGAAAAAGCTATACAGCATTTTAAGAAAAGGTAAGGGAAGAAACAAGTTTACAAGATTTAACATTGTGAGTTTTGGAACCTAATCAAAAGGAAAAAGGTAAAAAGTTCAGAAGACTCACATTTTTATTTTAGGTAACTTCTCTCTAGCTAACTTACTGAGCAACAGCTAAGGAACCCACCTCAGAGCAAGGAGCAAGTTGCTTGCAGTGCAGCTTCCTAATTACTAAGACTGATGGGATTCTTTCCACTGCTGCTTTCTGTCATAAAAAAGTAATGTAGAAAACTTCCTAATAATTTCTTGGTTACACTGAAGTTCCCCTTGGTCATCGCAGTAGCAGATTTCCAGGGCCCTGCTCCTTAGCTAAGAATCTGAGCTGCAATCAGTAACGCCAATTCACACAGCATTAATACAGATTATTGTATTAATCCCGGATCACAGGTGATCAAACAACAGGCCTAGCACCAATTCCCAGTTCAAGGAGCAACTTTGCCTTAAGAATTTATACTAACCAGAGATGAAAGCAGAGAACAAACTTTCCTAGTTAGCCAGACAACATCCTCTTTACAAAATAGTCTCTGTGCAAGCAATATAACCACAGCACATCTTTCAGACCAAACATTTATTTGCATAATAAGAAAACAAAGTTGGAGAACTAAGTAATACATTGGTAGTTATAAAAACAAATAATTAAGTCAGCACAAACAAGTTGTTAAAAACAGTCATATAGACAGACAGCAAATAGAGTATCTAAACATTCAGCTCTGAAGTTTCAGTGTTTATATTCAGAAAGGCAATTTATATTCAGAAAGTAATATGCACACTGAACAAGTAGTCAAGTAATGTTATTTTTAGCCCATCTGGAAGTTAGCGGGCCAGTTAACTGAGACCAGTTAAGCATTTCAAAAACTATGCTGAAAGACAAAGCTTAAAATTAGTTCTTAGAAGTTGCCAGAGTATCCATCATCTACTTACTGGTCTGGTAGGTTAACCATTAGTGTATTTTACTCATGGTTCATATTTTGTAATTTAAAAAAATGAAATACAAGTGTAGAATGTAAATGACTACTTTATTTAAATCAAATTAAGATTTAAATAAAACAAAGCTTCACAGAGCTCAAGGTATCAAAGCATAACAGTAGCCTTTTACATAAATCACATGGTGCTTTTTTTTTAAAAAAAAAAAAACACAACACCACATGCTCAGGGAGGTGCAGGGGGTGTTTTAATTATTGAGCACTTAATTAAAATTGCCAGAGGGTCATGTGTACCAGCATCCCCCCCCTTGCTGAAAAATGGCAGCAGGGCACTTTGAACTAAAGCTCATTGAACAAGCTTTAGTTCAAAGCGCCTTGCCACCCTTTTTCAGTACAGGGATGCTAATATATGTGACGACAGTCTGCTGGAGCACATTTATTTCTGTGCTCCAGGAGACCTGATTAATCGAGTCTGCTCCAACATGCTGGATTTCCAGCATGGAGCCAGCTCCCTGCACAGGTACAGGAGCCCCTTAAATGTTATTTCCACAAGGACTATTTATATTTGAGAAATTTGGAACAGACAGGTTTTCCTGGCATAGCAAGTACACAGATGTTATGAAACCACTTTGCCCCTGATCACACCAGATTAATAATTAAAAGATTCAAGAAATCAACATTCTTTGGTACAAATATTTAACACTGAACTGAAGGCTACTCCCAAACAGATGCACTGCAGTTCCTTTTAATTTAAAAATTGATTCCTATTACCTGATATTTGACATATCATATCAAAACACAGAATGATGAAACTTCCAGTACTGGCTTAAACACCACATTAGATTTACCTAAGCGCTAACTATATGATGTCAGATTGCACTGAATATTTAACTTCTGTAGTACAAACATTTCTGAAAGTAATATGGATTAGACAAAAAGTAAGGCCATTATTAGCCCTCCAGCCCTTTAACTAGAATTATAATACTTAATAGCATGCTAGGAAGTGAGTATGGCAGGAAAAATCTTTTATCCAAAATATGTTATTCACCACAGCAGGACAATGTTGGCAATCACCTAGGCTTATAAGTACACATGGTTGTACCTGGGTGCATCTACATGTACTTTAATGTGATAAAATAAACTGCTCTTGGGCGCAGCGTTTACATGTACTCCCAGGGCCATGGCGCTTTGAGCTGGGGTAAAGCAGCCCCAGGCTGTCAAGGGGCTCAGTCCAGGGTTATGGGCGGTGGCATCATGACCGGCTGGGGCATGAAGGTGCTAAAATTCGGGGCTAGGTGGCAGGCACCTCATGCCCCAACCAGCCCCTTTTGCCATCTACACATGCGTTTTAGTAGATTAAATTAGTCCACCATAGGATAGTACTGTCCCCAACAGTACTATCCTTTGGTGCAGTTAATTTACTGTGCCTTAATACCATTCCACGTGTAGACTGTGATGCTTTACAGTGAAGCTAATTAGGCAATTCTGCAATAAATGCACCCTCTGTGTGCACTGTATTGATGTACAGAAAGAGCATTGTATCTTCCTGCAGTGCTTTTAGTTCACACAAAATGTTAACCCCAATAACACTAAACTGTTTACCATCAGTTGATTGCAAACTCTCATTTCAACATTTGGCAACATTCAGTCTGCCCATACTCAAGGTCTTGTACATAAGAGAGATGTGGCTCTAAACTTCACTCCATGAAGTGAGTCTGTACTTTGAGCTTCCATTCATTCTCTCAACCCAATGTAAAAGTTAATCTGCTCATTTTCAAGACCTTGGATTTTTTTTCACATTCACATCCACCTACTCCCCGCTGGCTCTCTTCATGCCAAAGTTTCTCTTTCCATCACCGTTAGAAAATTCCAGCCCTTTGATTTGACCCGCCTATCTGAAACTCTCCATCCAAGTTACCTCTACTTTCTTCAACCTTCAGTTTAACGTCTTTTTGTATCAAAAAAGTCCCAACATCTCTTAATAAGGGGAGAAAGGAGTCATCAGCTACATTTGTGGCTGTCTAGATGGCGATGAAAGGAAACTGTTTAGTAGCATACACTTTCTTCCTGAACAAGAGTTCCTGTATCCAAGAACCTTCTAACTCATCTGTAAAAGAGATCTAACACAAACAATACCATGTTAAAAACTGCATTGCCCTTACTTTTCAATAGTGTACTATTACTAAATTAGTAACTAATTCACAAGCACAGTTTCAACTACCAAAAAGGTGTCTCTTGGGATTCTAACATGGAGGCTCCAAGTATCCTGTAGTCTCATTAAATCTCTCCCCCAGTTACTACTGAATAAAAACAGTTTTAACTCTCACTTGAACACCAGAGAGCAACTGACATTCAGGCTATAGTTGAATTTTCCAAGTAACACTACAGACAAAGCTTGAGAGTGACAGGATCTTTCATTTACATACCTCGCACTACAGAAACGAAGAGAGTTAAGTTGCTGTAATGCTGCTACAAATGAAGTCCTTGGCTGTCTGATAAATCTAATGAAAAACATTAGCTACAGGAGAATGCATGGTGCTAGGAGTTTGACTGAGGGAAGGCAAAGAAAGGACAGAATGTGAAATAAGCCAGACCCCCACCCACAGCTTAATGGGAGGGGCTGCTGGTAACACCAGCAGGGTCAAAACAGCATCCAGGAGGAAGGGAGGAGGCAAGAGCACAAACATGGGCAGGGCAGGAACCACTCCACCTCCCTTCAGGCACTCAAACTCCCAGGCTAAAATGCAGACAGTCAAAAAGCCCAGGGCTGAATCAATGCAGTTTAGACTTAACCTGTGAAAATTGTATAGACTGAACTGATAAGCAAGTGAACAAACATTCACTTTGATTCCAGAATTGCAGTCATAGGTCTGCAGTGGCCCAGGCCAGAATCTGGGGTGCACTTTCCTGCTGCCTGGAGCACACAGCTTGGGCCAAGGCTAGGCTGGACACCCTGTGAGCAGGGAGTCCCCCAGTCCCGGGATGCTGGGGGACTGCAAATTAACTGGAATATGGAGGGGATATGGGACAGAAGTTCAATAAACTGATTTAACCTAAATCAGTTAAGTCTGAAACTACATCCATCCAAGTTTATCCTAAATCAATTTCAGCCATTTTGAAAGTGGGTTATGTGCACTGAGCTTTTGTTGTGGTACAGCTTTGAACCAGGTTTCTAGTCACTTATACCAGTTTGTGTGTGATTCTCTGTCCCTAGCCCCACTGGTTGGGTTTATGGAAGGGATAGGAGAGCAGGGGGAGAGTAGGTTAACTGGCTCCTGTGCTACCACTCATTCCTAGTCTATTTAAGCTCTATTCCGAATTTTCAAAGACCTCTTCCTGTTCAAAGGCCCAAGAATATCACAGAGCAAAGGCACATCAACAGCAAATATGCAGAAGACAGTGTAAGCAAGAGCCCTGTTCAGATAGATGCTAAAAAGGACAGCTCCTACAGGTAAATGGGAGTCAATATTCCACCAGTAAACTTTGCACTTCTGGGAAATAAGGAAAAGCAAGGTTCCTGTGTCAACAACAGTTAGAAGTGAACTGAGTCCTCGGGGTGGGGCACTGGATACAACTCAAAATTATGAGCTGCATGGCAGGAGTCCTGTCATCCCAAGTTAAGAAGTGCCTGATATATGAAAATGTATGTGTGCATGATACACCTCTCCCAGGGGCACCAAATAACAACACTGTACCCAATGGCTTGAACCTATTGCTTGTAGGTGTACATTAGTGCTGCCTGATCTAAGGGACAAGGCAAGACGGACTGAATGGGAAAACTGTCAGATAAAAAAAGTTAGAGAAAGTGAAGGGAGGAGAGGGGGAGAACAATAGAAAGATGATGAATGGGACAAAATCTGTATAGATAAGCTGATTGCATGCAGACACAAAGCTGATTAAGGAAATAGATTTGTTCAGTATCTGTTGGGAACAAAATCCCAAAGCACTCATTTTTCCTATCAAAAGGTGTGGGTTCCTGCCTTTTATTAAGGGCAAATAATCTTATATTTATGCATCAGATTCATAGAGTAAAAATCTGTTTTTAGCCAACATGTGCAAAGAAGATCATTAAATCTTGAAATCACATTTCTCACTCTCCTCAAACTGAGATTAAAACTGTTCTATTTTTATTTTTCTCCTTATAAATTAATTAGCTGAAAGAACTGCATGTGGAAATAAATGTAGTCTCCACAGCATGTTAAACTTTTCCTTCAGTTCCAAGAGAGCTTGCAAATGAGCAAGCAAGCAAACAAACTCTCCCCCCAACTTTTCAAAAAAAGGACTTCATATCCCAAATGCATGGGGACCTCTGGAGCAGTGACAATCCCCAGCAGCTTAAGCTCAGACTACCCTGGAGTTTCAGTGTTGTTGACACTCCCAGCTTGCAGGTCTGCTTCAGCCTAATGGTGTCCCTGAATAGTGTATCAGATACATGGGAAATGAAAATGTTCTGAAAGCCAAATATGATTTATTTTAGCTGGTCCAGTTAACGAAACACAACTAGGAGAGAAACAAAAATTCTACAAACATTTAATAGTTTGCTCTACATTTGAGCATTGAGTCAGCAGCCTCCAAAGAGTCTAGCATCCTTTTTTACCCCATGGTCATGACTTATCCTGTAGAAGATGGACTCTGCCTTTCATATGCAATTTCTCTCTCCTCTCCCATTCAGCTTTGTTCCCTCATGCACATACAAATAGGTGGTGAGAGACCCTTCCTTTTCTAACCTCCAGTCCTTTTTTCAGATAACTCACCAGCCTCATTCAGCAATCTGGGGGCTCTTGAAAGTGATCCACTGGATTGGCAGGTCATCTGCAAAATGGTTGACCCACTTGGCAGAACCCATGTCTTTAACTGGTTACCACTGCAAAGCATAGATCAGGGGTGCTCAACCCCCATGCTGCAGGCCAGATCCAGCCCAGAGAACCATTTAATGTGGCCCGCAGGGGTCCAAAAATTTGGCAGCGGAGGAGTGACAGCAGCATTGCCACTCCTCTGTTGTCACCTTCCAGACTCATAGGGAGCCCCCCAGGTGAGACAGAGTGGTCCTACACTCTAGAGCCAACATGCCAGGCCCAACCTGACCAGCACCGAGCCAAGTGGAGGTGTTGTAAATCCAATCTGGCTTGCAGACTGGGCCTGTGCCAATCACTCAGCCTGCATGACTAAAAGGTTGAGCACTGCTGGCCAAGATTAACCTATTCAAACCCAGACATAGCTAGTAAATACAAGTCCATTGCTCACTTATTTCCCATTCCCAGGGAGTCTTTCTTAAAAAACAAAAAAACCTAACCCCTTGAGGTCATTTCACAAGCCGTCCAAGACTAAACAGAAAAAGTGAGTCACAAATATTCATAAAAATATTGCAGACATCTTCTATGTGGAAGCCATGACTATGGCTTTGTTGCAATATTTCTGCTTTAAATGTGTTCATGTTGTAATAACGAATGACTCCATTTCCCTGACCAGCTTATATACACAGATAAAGAAGGGTTAATAAGTCCCTTCCTAAAACCCAGAGCTGCCCAGTGGGATGAGACAAGATATGCTTTCAACAAAGAAATTGAATAGGTTTGTTGAAACTTCAAGTCAGGAGGTAGGGAGATGGATGGAAGGACTTGAATAAGAGAGTGTCTGCCTGACAGCTGAAGAGCCTGTGGAGTGCTTGTGCTGTGTGGACTGGATTGGGATCAGAGGAGCTGCTTAACCATTTGTAGAGGGCAAGAAAATCTTATATGGCCTTTGTCTCCCAAAATGTGCTTTATTTTAGTGGAGCTCTCTTATTTGCTCTTTGGAGTGCACTTCTCCCTTGAAAATTAAGTCCTGCTCTTCAGAGCTGACCCTAAAAAGGTAGCTTCCTGAAGCTGGTTTGCAAATAACCAGGGAGGGTCAGGAGATAGTTCAGATGGACTTTGACTCCCCTAACTCTAGAAGCCATGTTTGGTCTGGCTTCCAGAGATGCTCGGGAAACCAGACAAGGCTGAGGATCCCAAGCAAGCACGCCCCTTGAGGCACTTTGATAAAAGACTAAAATTTCATTTTTGGAAAGAAAATTCCTTCAAATCTACTTCTTATACAGAATTCCATTCTTTAACTAGTTGGTTGATTAGATACCATATACAAATGCAGCTTATGCTTGCCAACCTGTTAATATTCAAGTACAGAAAGTTAAAAAGGTACCTTTAGACAAGCATTTTATTTTCGGAAAATAGCTTAAAAGCAAAACACAAAGTGTGACAGGAAAAGAAAGAAGAACCCCTGTTGTATGTCTATTTATCCCCTGCAGTGATTATCCACTGTTTAGCTACCTGAACCCATGTCTAAATATGCTTCAACCTGACAGGAGTATCCTACAGTAATAAGTGAAACATTATTCATCTTTAATAATTTTATGGGGGGAGGGAAAAGGGAAGGAGCTGGGGGGACATGTTGAAACGGTCCCAAAATATTACAAATTAAAAATTTGTCCTGTGAAGCTTAGAAAATATATTTTAATTTACAGTAGAGATCTGCCACTTTAATTCAAGGGATCATGAGAGAGAAATTTCAAAAGTTCTGCATGCAGTGGAAGAACCATGATTTCCCCCACCCTCTCCCTACTTAAGGAATCGCTCAGTCATCTGTTTGTGGAAGATACCCTAAAAGATAAGATGGCCTCCCAAGACCATCAACTAGCCATGGTTTTTAGCTTTGGGATTCACATAAGAACTATCCTCAGTTCATTCACTACTCTTATGCCTTTAGGTTTTTTACATTAAAGCTAAACATGAAAACAAATGTTAAAGCATTTTCATTTGTATATTTCTAATAAGTGCCAACCTTGCAAATGCTTGTGTTTGCACATTATACATGGTACCAATCCCATTAGGCTCCAACTATTCAGTATTAAATCAGAGTTTAGGTATTATTTTTTTTCTATTCACTGTTCTTGAAGGGGAAGGGGCATGTCTACTCACGTGTGTACATGAGCATGCGTATGTGCACAAACATGCAAATTTCTGGCCATTAAAAATAATTTAAAGACATTATATATGATCCTATATAAAAAAATAATTTAAAGTCATAGGTTAAAAAGCACAAGATCATTGCCTATAAAACACAACTTTAGAATACTCTACTGGAACTCCTGGAATTTCCTATCTTAATATTTGTAGAAAATCTTAACAGTTAACCTAAATTTAGGGCCTAAAGTATCACTGTATATATCTGAGAGTTCCTATTTTTGAACTGTATCAGCCTTAAAGAACCACCTCAGGAGATTGATGAAAGACTTAATATCTTACTATCTCTAGGTAAATATTAATTCACTGATGTATGAGACGTAAAAGTTCCCAACCTAGTTCCCGTTAGAGTCTCACATTAAAAACGACACACACCGAACACTGAAGATAAGGGCTGGATCAAGGAATCAGTATTAGAAATAGAAAATAATATTCCCGTGGGCCAGGTTTGAGAGGCAGGGGGAAAGTGAAAATATGGAAGTACTGCAAGTTGTGAATGACTTTGTCCTACTTGTTCTGCAGACAAACAGTTCACACATCAATCCTATATGTAGGAGATCTATAAAGCAGGAATTGCCGAAAGTTATTACTCATGGTTCTACTTATATTATTGTGCCATCTTTATTAAATGACTACATTACAGATTAAAATAATTGATGAGATAAGGACCACTACATTTCTCCAGCTGAAAGATATTTTGTGGTGCTCTTCCCTCTCCATTTACCTAGGAAGTGCAACAATGCAAAATTTTATAAAAAGCCAGAATTGGTTCAAAATACAAGATGGGACTGGAAACAATAAATGAAACTGTGGTCTATAGTCCTTTTGTAACAGAAATTTTTTGCTACTTGTAACGCTACTGATATTATTGCTAAGAAGATCCTAACAGATTATCTCCAGGGTTTTATTCACCTACGTTGCAGCCAGGATAGACTATCAAATTCTTGCAGATTTATATCTGGCTTTATTTTAACACCTCTCTCAAGCACAAAGATCTTGGACTGAGATTTCTTTACTCCCCTCCCAAAAAAAGCATCTTCACTTGGACGCTAAATATTTGCTCTGGTTGCCTGTCAAAGAAAAGACAGTTTCTCTCCCCTAATCTAGAGGGCTTTGTTGAGTCTCTCCCTCAACAGTCTCATGCTTTTGAACAAAAGAAATGGTTTAGTCCTAGATGGAAATAAATCACATAACTGGGAACTTAACCACGTCATTAAACTAGGACATGTTTGGATTACATTAAAAGAAAGCAAGCAGCAAACGAGTCTTTCAGCTTCCTTCTGACCATTTGGCACAAACCATTTTGCCTGTCTGATTATCTGCCATCTAAGCAGCAGTAGTCTTGGAAACAGAAAATGCTACGTTTTACCCATAGTTTAAGCAACCTTGCCCTTTTATTAAAGGCCAAAAAAGCAGATACAGAGAGAGTAAAACTAAATGCATGAAATATAATCACAATCTCAGCCAGGGTACCATGACATCAGAGTAAATACCAGGTCTTGAAACTGACATGCAAGATCTAATGGACTTAACCCTCCTTCCTGAGGGCTGCAAAACCATTTGGACCAAGTACAGACAATCAAAAAGCCCAAGGCTGAATTGATTCAGTCTTTGCAGGTTAGTCTAAGCTGTAAATGTTGAACCAATAAGCAAATGCATAGACCTCACTTTTGATTCAGGAAATGCAGCCATATGCTTGCAGCAGCTCAGCCCAGAAGCCAGGGGGTGCTACAGCACAGCTCTCTGGCACATACCCAGCATGGGCTGTGTGTTTGCTTCCTCTTCCTGCTGCTCCTGAGGTCTATGGGATTTGCCATCCTCAAATCACAGCAGCAGAACTCTGCAGGGTTGTTCATTGCTTTCTCTTTCTGCTTCTAGATGCCTCTGGGATTTGTAGTCCACAGTCGCAGCCAGCAGTTAAGTTTAGCAAGGCAGGGCAGCTATGTAATTGGCAAATTTGCCTCAGACAAGTAAGAGAACATTCCAATTAGCTTCTTGTTAGGCATTAGAAATGCCTTCTCACTAGCAGAGGAGAATCAGAATCAGCTGACTAAACCCAAGACCCTGCCATCATGATCAGAAGAATAAAAATGAATTATTCCCAAATTGAGCATAGAGGCTGAAGAGTGCTTTTATTAATCCAAGACAGCACCCCCAGATGCAAAGTTTCACCCTAACCCTAGGGTTTATGGGAACTTTGTTCAATTATGTTTTTGGTTTCTCTGCAGAAGGAAAAATCTAGTCCCAAAATGGATTAAGGAAACTCTGGGATATAAAGGGACATAAAAAACCAGACGGCAAATGGTTAGACCCAACATGTTAGACACTAATAATCTATATTCCATTCAGTATGTAATTACAAGTTTATCTACAACCTTTTAGCAGAGAATCCATTTCATAAAGCAACCTAGATTAAAGTGAGAGATACCATAAAAAACAAACAAACAAACAAAAAAAACCCTCACAAGCCAGGTCAGATGACATTAAACATATTTATAGTTTTAACTAGTACCTCATGACAACCTATTCAGAGTTTACTATTTGAGCTACTACCATAATGAAAATGGCCAAAAGGAATGGGAAAGAAGCCAATCTACAACACTTCTTAAGAAATATATAACTGGGTGAACATACAGATAAAACAGAGGAAGAAAAGAGCAGTCCATGCTGAAAGGGGAAGCTTAACCTTTGATACATTAGTAAATCTTTCAAGTGCTCGTAACTCAAGAAAGCCTATGCTAGCTCCGTTAGAGAAAAACAACTTTCAGATCTTCTGCAGAGCTACAGAAAAGTGTTCACATTGACCCATTTTTTCCCCAACTTGCTCAGGCAAGTGTTCTTAATTCTATGGAATCAAAAGTTCACCCTCTTTAAAATTTCAAGTGTCTAGGTTATTGGGATATACCAATTATGACGTGAATGTGAATTGACACTGTCTTAAGCCTGCAGACAGAAAACCCAGTGTTGCTGGTACTCACAGCTTTTATAGCCCCTATTCAAAATCAACAGTAAAAAGAAAAATAACATCAATTTTCCTCTGTTTCTGCAATTTAAGCATACACTCTGCTGTGGAATTAAGCTCTGAAGCTATTCCCTGGAAGGACTGAAGAGCTGGGCAGCAGAGAGTCTAAGGGTGAGAAAGAAGCAGAATCTTCCTCAACATGGGAGCTACGAGTCTGAGAGACAGACATCAGGCCAAATCCTCCTCTCATCATACTACCCCATTCTACTTGCCATAAATCCAGACAGCAAGGAAGGAGCTGGGGTGGGGGCCGCAACAAGGATTACACCCCTCGTGGCTCCCCAGCATTTTGCCCCTGGCACGCCAACATCTTGCAAGTCGAGGTTGTGGGTGTTTTTGGTACTCTGCTCAAAAACATTGCTGACCCCTGGCCTAGGCTATTCCGCCTTCCCAGACGTTCTACGTAGGAAACGGCCAGCTTTCAACATGGGGACTGCCACTGACAATAAGGCAAGCCCACTCTCCCCGCTCTTTCCACATTTTGCATTTGTCTTTGGCTTTTAGGTTCATGTCTGTGAGCTACATGGTGTGTCGTTAAGTTTCAAAGACCTAAATGTTCATGGATGATCAAAAGAAAGAAGGGAGAGATGGAAGGGCTCAAGTAGTAGAAAAGGGTGCACCAAGAAGAAAGAGAAACAAAAAACTGCAACAGGTATATAACTTAGCTTAGGGAAAGCTGTAAAGAGTGCACTTGAGAAAGTGAGTGAGAATGTGGAAACGAAGTGCCCACAGAAATGGGAGGCACTCCAGCAAGATGACATAATATAATCAGTTATAGGAAAGGAAATAAAAAGAGAGGAAAGGGCCAGAAACTGTAACTTAACAAATACTTTTCCTTTATATTCCAGAGGAGTATGATTTAGTAGGAACTGACTATACAGGTATTTTTTATCCTCCATATTCTCAGGCTAGGACCAAATGAATATATTTTTCAAGCTCTGACTAACTTGCCTTTAGGCTTGATACAATAGATAACCTAGCCAAAAGTACAAGGCTGGGGTTTACATTCTTGCAAAACTGAGAAGACAGTAAATCTTTCACTGCTCAGCCAGCTTTTTTTGCTTTTACAATTTTTGGCCTTTACATCGCTCTCCCATCCACCTCTCCCAAAAACAGGGGAACTAGTCTTACCTTATTTATTCAGAGTCTCGAAGAATTAGGAGGATACAAGTAGTGCTGTAGCTGGTGTGGAAGCCAAAGATAACTTTTGGTCTTTATTAGTGGTGAGGGAAGGGGTGATATGGGAAACAGATCCAAGTCCTATCCCAGCACTCTTCATAACATAGGGATAATGAAGAGCTTTCAAACGCACACTTCAACTATTGCTGACAACTGAAGCCGTCCTCCTATTCTCCTCCCCTCCCTCCCCCCATCCAACTCAAGCACTGACTGGCCACTCCTGACCACAGATACAAAGAGAGACAATCCCTCCCCTTGCACAGAGGAAGGTGGTGATATCTTTTCTGCAACAGGCTCCAGACACAGGACATATCAACTACCTTCTCTGCCTAACCCCTCCTGAGCAAGTTCGCACTGGTTTCCTCCCTGATCCAATCCTTGCTGGATTCCCAGAACAGACAAGCAGGTAGGGGGAAGTTCTTTTCAAAGTAGGTCACTGCAAGGAGATTTCTTAAGAGCAGCAACTGCTGTGCAGTTGTTGCTCTCCTGACACCTAAATGCTATTGTAAAACCCCTCCTAATTCCCGCTGTCTTGGGAAGTGAGAGCAGGAAGAGAGAATTTATTTCAATCTATATTTTAGATGATTAAGAAAGTTATGATTTTTTTCCCTGGGAGTGGAGGGAAAGAAGGGGAGGGAAAAGAGATTAGCCTGTGTTAACCCTTTAAGTGATTTTAAAATTGGCAAGATCCTAGTCTTTTAAATGATTTAAAGGTTCTTCTGAATTACCACAATTAATACTAAGAAAAGATTATGTTAGCTCAAATTAGGGCCTAAAGAGCGTAACATTTGGTTAAAAACACTCACGAAGTGTAAGGTTAATTAAAAAGGTCTCCAGTAATTGAGGGTTAAAAAAATCCTACAGTTTTTAGTAAATAGATTTTAAAAAATTAATATTGAATGAGTGGAAATACAAATATTTAATGTATTGATATGCATAAAAAGAATAAAAATACATTCAAAGCATTCCCACACTTTAATGTAAGAAGTCAATTATACATATGGCACTTATAATGCTTTCTAAATATTGCTGATTTTAGAATTATTAATGGAGCTAATAAAAAGGGAGTATGTATTTTAATTAAAATAAAAGACATTAATTTCTTCAATAGTAGATCAGTGAATTAGGGCTATGTTTCTTCACTACTTTCAATGAATGCTTATCAGTTTCACTGTTGTGTTTTTAACTTTATAATTATATGCAGGCAGTAGACTGCTTTTTACAAAGAATTTGCTTGAGTGAGCAAGATTCTTTGAATTCTTGCTTTGTTGCCTGAACCAAGGTCAGAGCTCCCTGAAGGTGTACACACACCCCACCACTGTACATATAACACGTGTTTACAACTGAGGGCCCTAAAAAGGTTTGTCCTAAAAATCCTTCACAATGTCCCTTTCAAGGAATGTGTCTCAGTCAGAGTGCTATGGTGCAACGGCATCCTGGGCACTTTGAGAATCTTTCAAGGGTGCTGTAGGAAGCCACACAATGTTAGCCTGTTAGATGTACAAACAGGATTCTCAAGATAAACCGAAACAATTAAAATAAGAATCCATAGTGCTAAGAACATGTTGACCTGCTGTGGGCTTTGAGTTCTTTGCAACAGACAGATTACCCTACTGTTTTTCTGTAGTCAAAAAAAAAAACAAGTGAGAAGTAGGAGCAGGCATCTTCCCTGGGAGTAAGAATCTAAAGAAGTTAAGAACAATGCTTTAAAGTCAAAGGAGATAAAACTTCCTAGTAATTTTGAATAATTAAAACAAATTTAAAAACAATTCAGTGGAAATTAAATCTACAATTTATTTATCAACTGCACAGAAAAACAGCATTGTAAGGGACCTCAGGAGGTCACCTACTAGTCCAGTGGTTTTCAGTCTTTTGAGGCTCAAGTTATCCTTTGTTAGATTCAAAGCAAAAGTTAGCTCTTAGCTTTCACTTGTTTTTTGACTACAGAAAAATAAAGTAATTACTTTGTTGCAAATAACTTGCAACGGGTCAAAATGTTTTTGACACTATGGATTTCTTTTTGAAATCTGTGTTCTTTTTGAAATCAGGTTGAAAATCATTGTACTGGTCTAGCCTAGTTGAGAATCACTGTACTAGTCTATCCCTCTGGTTCAAGGCAGGATCATTCCAGTCTTTAAAAAAAAGCAATGATTTTCAACCAGATAATATTAAGTGCGCCTCTGCGTTCTGTGCAATATTAACACAGTTAGGAATGATTTTGCCTAGTTATACCCATTAAATCCCACTGATTTGGAATGTTGCTGCAGGTGTGTAAGCAAGCACCAAATTTGTTCGAAGTACTGCTAGAACATGGAGTTAAAACCCCAATGAGCTATGGAAATGGAGTATAGATATCAATCTTCTATAATAATTTACCACATCTCTTGTAAGAACAGGCCAACTGTTTTAAGACCATCTTGCATTCAAGATCTTGTCCAACTCTATCCCAACTATGCAGTTAAGTGCAATAAAAAGATACCATTCTAAGAAATACTTGCCTTTCCAGATCCGAAGTTACCCAGGCACAGATGACTATATAGACAAGGAAATGGAAGGAGGTGTCTGTATATAATTGTTGATATGACCCTTTTAAAAAGTATAATAATTTTCAAGCAATATAATACTCTTCCTACATACCTATTTAGCTTTCAAACACATTTTTTATAGACTTACTAAAATTTTCTGCTTACCTCCAAGAGGGCACAATTTTTTCTTCCCTTAAATCAAGTGAATTTCTTTCAAATGGATATAGAGATGGAAGGGAAGGAGGCAGGGTGTGCATGCTGATTTCAGTGCAGTTCCTCCTGTTCAACAGTGACATCATTAAGCCTAGCTATTTATAAATGCCACCAGCTGACCAAACAACCTACATATAACACCTCGGCAGATTTGTATAGTCATTAATCCTTACATATCTGCTGCAGCCACTTGAAGACACAACAAAGCTACTTAATAGTTTACCTTCAAGTGGTTTCATTGCCAGAAAGGGAATCTATTCCTGCTTGATGTCAAAAATAATTAGTGGAAAGAAATGATAACCTTCATGGTAAATTTTAGAATCTCTCTTCCACCCCACCACCACTTCTGCTTTTACTCTATATTTTATATTAAAAGACATACAACTTAAGTATGACTTCATAGAGTTTTAGTGATATTTAGGCAGGAAAAAATAGCCAGTTTACATGTAATTCATCATTTAAAAAATTAAATAAATAAATCACAAAGATTGAATAGGAATGCTTGCAAAGTTTTCATATTCCTGCAAAGCTTCATGTAATTCTTATATAATAAAGGGCTTAGTCCATCTGTCTGTCCATAATGCTCTTGGAGCACTCCAACCTCTGATTGGTTGTTTCACTAATGAATCGCAGTGCAGAGTACCGCACCAGTGGACTCACCCCCCACCCCCCGGCCCTGCTTCTTGGAGGCACTGGAGCACCGCTACGATGGCAGGGATGGAGCAGAGTGGGGAGGCAAGGCCAGCAGCACTGGCCTCACTCCCCTTCCCAGCCCTGCTCCTTGGAAGCACCAGCAACGTGGGGTGCTGGCAGAGGGGGACAGACGGAACAGTGGGACAAGCTTCTCCCCACCTCCCATGCTCCTGGGAGGCAGCAGTGGTACAGGGTGGTAGGTGGAGGCACTCTGTCCCTGTCTGCCTCTGCCCCCTCTGTCATTCATGACTGGCAAGTCACTAGTCCTTCATAAGGTTCTTTATTAGATAGTTTAATTGCACACACAAAATTCCATTCTTAATATTTGTAAGAAGGTTTGTATTGTTTGCAGCATGGTTATTTTGGGATCCAGATTTTATGTTAATAAACCATTCACATCAGGGTGCCAATAATCTGTTCCAAGTAAGAACACTCTTCACATTTATGTCCTGTTGCAAGCGAGTTGCAACCTAAGGGTGCCTGCCTGTACACACCACGGGGTTTAATCCTCATTAAATTAAACAAGTTTAAATTTTATAAACCTATTTATCTTCAAGTGTTACATCAGTGTTTGCATCCACATGGTTGCCAAATAAATTAAGCCCGGTCCTGGCCAGCACCACAGGAGAGAGTGGGACTGTCCATTGCTGCCCCCCCCGCCCAGGGCCCCCAACCCTCTCTGCTCCTTGGCTAGAGCTCTGGCAAAAACAGCAGACACAACAGGGTCTGCCTGGCTTCCCTATATCCCCCCCCACTCCCTGTTCAAGCAGGGATTTCCCCCCTCTCCTTTCCCATAGCACATCGTAGCCAGCATATGGCATGCCAACTAAATGCTGAGAGGCAGACAGGACAAAAGCAGATAGGATAGTGTCTGCTCAGGGCTTTTTAGAGCTAATCAACAAGGCAGCTGGTCCCTCCATTCCTTCCCTGGGAAAAGATGTTTTAAGAAGAGCTTGAACTAATGAGAAAAGCTTTTGTTTTGTTTTGCTGGGATGCTAAATGCCCTGCTGGGCTGGTCAGGAGCAGCAAGGGGTGGTGGTGGGTGGGGATGAACCCCTCCCTAATCAGAGCATCCTGCCAGGGCCTCACCCCGCACCCCAACTCAACACAGTGGAAGGGAAGGGAAGGAAAGGGAAAGGAAGGGAGGGCTGGTCTAGCACGCCACAGCTTTTAGCCTGAGCCACTGTAGGCATGTGCCTGCATATCTTCAGTCCAAATGGGATGTCTGTGCAGTTACAAACTGGTTCAGTCTAGCCAGGTTAAACTAACCTGTAAAGATTGAATCAATTTAGGCTCAGGCTTTTTGAATTTCTGTTCCTAGCCATAGTGTGCAGAAAGAACTAGAATTCTTACTTTTATGAGCCACCTTGTAGAAAAAAAACCTCAAACACTAACCAGTTTCACATTTGTTACTTAACAGTAATACAAGATTGATAGCTATTTTATGAGCATTAGAGAACTGAGACAATGCAAATGTCAGGCACTTCCATTTCATATGCATTTAACCAGACAGATAAAGAAAGTCCGGTTCTACTTTTTGGCTTTTCAAGCATATTGTAGGCACAGTAAAAGCTGCATTATCCAGCACCTTACAAGCTGGCATGCTTTATTAACTGGCATGCCAGCTTGTAAGGTAAAAGTGAAACTGGGAGTACCCACCGTGGCACTTCCGGTTTTGCCAAGCCCCCACAGCCCAGAACAAAGTAGCCTGTGGTGTTCAGCCCCCACAGCCCGGGGCATAGCAGGGTGCGGGGGGCCACCTCCCTGTCCCTTGGGGCCTGCGGGGCCCACGGGAGGGGCGGCAATGCAGCGGAAGGGGTGGCAACACTCTGGATACAGCAGGAGAGGTGGCAGCCCAAACAGGCCAAGACGCCTGTTCAGGCCTCTTAGTTAACTAGCATATTTTCTTACTGGCACCCCCCACGGGTGCCAGATAACAAAGCTTTTGCTGTAGAACATTATCACTCTAATGTAAGGGCACAGTCTGAACAATAAATGTTTCCTGGTATGGTAAAGTAGGATACAATATTTTATGCTGAGAATTAAATTTGTTAGAGTTGCCTCAAACATTACAATACTTACTTTCCTCTCAAGTTCAAAACTTCAAAAGCTGTATAAATCACACATTTACTATTATGGAAATTTAAAAGGAAAAAGATAATAGAAGCCTACAGGGGAGGTGGGAGAGGTAGAGGAGGAAAAACAACAGATTATTCAGAAAAAATTCAGCAGAGGGAAAATATCTCCACAACTTCAGGAAGCATCAGCAATTACTTGAAGGGCACAGAGTCCTAATCTAGGGCAGAAATTGGTCTATGGCAGAAGTTTAAAGTTACACATATCTTTTGACATAAAGGAAATCATCAACTATTTGCCTAGGAACATCAGCAGCAAGAGGCAAAGCAGGTGATGTACAAAGTCAGTCATATGGCATTTGGTTTAGTTTTACTTTTGTGTTTTTAAAAAGATCAGATAGTACATGAATAATCTTCAGGGATCTGGGTTTTCTATTTGCCATAGGAAAAATGTAGTAAAATGTGGATTTTTCCAATATCCCTGGATCTAGCTCTCTTGATCTAGATCTATATATTGCAATTTTTAAGCAGAGAAAACCAAGAACCATGCTAATCTTTATCAGCATTTGTACGGTGCAAAAAAAAAAAAAAAGGATTTTCGGAAGTGATCCCCCTTGTATCTTATTTCTGAAGTCAACAAGCGTGACTCTACTAAGTATCAAAAACAGCCCTACAAATTAAAAAGATACCACCTTGCATATTTTTATAGCCACAGTAACTAAAAGCTCATCTCCCTGCAAGATGAAAACAACCTATTGGCTCTTATCCATAGATCAAAAATCTGATTGCAGTTAGATAAAGAAAATAATAAACAATGTAATAATTACCGACTTATTATTTGCTGGAATTCTAGATAAGGAATAAATTCTTTGTATTTAGAAACATTTGAGCCATGGCCCCTCTACTGTTGTAGAAAGAATATCTGTTAAACATATCTATCTAGCCCTACAATAGTTTTGATATTTAGTGGGACCATGAGAAATTGGAGTCTTAAATCAGTAAAATTACCAGGAAACCTGGGGTAAGTAGAAGCACTTTTCCATATTAAATTCCTGCTTTATTAAAAATGGGCATTTAGTTCTTCACTAGCTTTGTGATCAGTAAAATTGTCTGGCCTTTAATGGACAGATACACTCTCCAGAGTTAATGCTTTTGTTATAATCAGAAGCAGTTTAATCCAGAGGAGAATAAGGATATGAATTTTGTAAGTGGTTTGGAAGTAGTGCAACTGTTTTTTCCTTAGATGTGGGGTGGCATGTCTGCAATTTACTTTTAGATTTATTTAAGTTTGATTATGCACTGTCCAGATATGTGAGAGTTCCCCACACACCATATAAGCTAAATATTTCTGGATGCCTTTTCCATTAAGTAATATTTCCTTACAGGTGTTTGCATACCACTTTGTTTGTATTCTGCTTTAGTGCTTTTAGGTTAGTTAGAATGTAAAGTACATCTAAACTAGGGGAGTACCATATACCTGTTAAGTACAGCACACTTGTTTTAGTGCTGTAAGCGTATAAAGAAGGCAGCTAAGACATGATGCTTTCCCAAAAAACAAGGTTTATGTCTTATTTGGGGGTACACAGTATGCAAGAAGTACATTGTACATCACATATATCCCCCTTATGCACAAAATACGATTGCATTTGAGGGTATTTGGAACCTAGGTTCAGCACTAAAAGAAGTGCATGCAGTGAGGCTCTCCTGCTTGGGAAAAAGGACAGAGCACATGACAGAAAACAAATAGATGAGGAGCAGGTAAAGATAGAGGTAAAAAGAAAAAAAAAAAGTCAATAGTATCCAGAGTTCAAGCAGGCGAAAGTATCTGGAAAAGAGTAAAATCGATGCTTAAACATACATTACCAATTTTGGGAAGACGCAGTACAAAAAAAAATCATCTCAACAGGTTCTTATTTTACTTAATAAAGACATGTATTGCAGATTAATTTACCAAAGTAGGGGCCAACCTTTTTGGCAGATTTATTGAAATTCCTTTGGATTTGTATGTTATATGGTGAGAAGACGTATCTAATATGCTATATAATCTCCCCCACCCACCCCGACACAATTTAAAATTAGGCTACCAATGGCAACTCTGGCACAGTTTAGCATATAATGAAACCTTTGGGTCTGGAATTTCCCCAACGCCCAAGTAGAAGCTAGGCTAAATGACCTGAGGAAATATACAATGAAAAAAAAGTTTCCTTTTTTTTAAAATCATATAATTAGTCTATCCACTTTTGTGGGAAAAGTCCCTAGTAAAATTTGTATTACAAAATTAATAAGATGCTGTTATACTTTCAACCTCTTTGTTTGCAGAAAGTCAACAATTGTTTTATTTATTTAGCAAAGCATATAGGCAGGAAAGCTATAGACAGATGTGACTGAATGGATTATGGAAGTTTTAGAACTACTGGTATCACTAAAGTAAAAACAACAAATTGTCCGTTCATAGTTTACAGATATTCCAAGTCACTGTTAGAACAAGTATTTATATAACATTCCAATTTTAATTTATATGAACGGTTACAATAAGAATTAGCTGATGGGCTAGATATCTCCATGCATCCTTTCCATCCAAGTTCACACATGCAACCTCCTGTCCCCTCAAAACATATACCATGCCAATCTGAGGCAAGAAGCAAGATTTCAGTATGCCACCAAGTGATTAAACCTGGCAACTGGAGAACAAAGGAAGAGAGAATTAGGTCTTAAATATAATTAAATTAAAATTAAATTCAAAAACAAAAACAGAACTTTCTTACACAGGGTAGGTCCAAATGGGGGAAAAAGAAGGCGTTACCTTAACACAAGTAAGCTTAGGTTAGCTATGAAAGTAGCTATCATGATTAAAAGTGAAGATGTGGGAACACAGGCTTCAGCATGGGTAAGCAACCAGGGCACAAGTCTTCAAAGACTTATGCAAATTGTTCTTCACTTCCATTATCTGTGCTAAACCTTGATTGCACAAGTAGTTATTCTCATGCGAAACTTCAAGCACACAATCTTTCTGTGGTAGACTTATATCTTTAGATGCTTAAGAGTCATAACTCAATGCATAGGGAATGTTGTGGCTTCTTAAATTAAAGTTCAAACCGGTTAGGACCAGTTTAGGTAAAAAACAACATAATCTAGAAACTAGTGACAGAAATACAGAGATTGCATATTTTGCTATCATGAAGTTCCCTCCCAGCAAGACAAGAGGACTTGCCCGAACTCCCAGGGCACTTCCTGAGGCCAGCCCTGATGTGGCTTAGAGAGGGGCAAGAACAAGCCCTAGTTCTATCCTGCTTTCAGAGTCTAACTCTTTGGTCCATCACCTTCACTGGTTCTCTGTACCCCTGATTCAAAGAGCTGGCATCCAGTTCCGCTCCTGGGAAAGGGACTCCACCTCCTGCTGAGAAGAATAAGTGCAACTTGATGTTCCAAGCAGCAAATAGCTACACTTCCATAAAGGCATTTATTGGGGCAAAAGACCAGCCAGAGATTCCTTGGCTCTCCTCCAAAGGAGTTAAGCAGTTCCTCTGTCCCTAGTCCAGCACACAGACCAGAGAACCGGCAATGACTGCTTTGCTGATCTCTTTCTAGTTTACCCAATCTTTGAGCCCCAAAGCTCCTCTGCTGCCTACTCATAATTTACAGATACTTCAACCACTGTTGGAATAAGTATTAGACTCCTCTCCCAAGCCAAACACTTTTGTTCACACTCCACTCTCCATCGTTACAGATTTGGTTTCCTCCAGCCTCCTGGATGTCATCTCATCTTTGTTGCATGCATCAACAAAGCTATTAAGGTCTGTTGATGTTAGAGGTCCACCTAGTCTTGTCCTACATATAGGCAGATCTCTTGCTTCACTGTCTCTTAACCCACTCCTTCCCCATGCATTGGCTTTATGGGTAAATTGAAGCATGCAACACCATAACATGAACCCAGTTAACATAGACATTCTAATATAATAGAAGGGCTTTGTCTGTCTGTCCATAATGCTCTTGGAATGCTGCAATTGGTTACTGAAACAACCAATTGGAGTGCTCCAAGAGCGTTATGGACAGCAGGCAGCAATGCAGTGAAGTGCCGCCATAACAGAGGGGACAGAGCAGGTGGCGGGGCAAGGCCCTGCTCCCTGGAGGTGGTGTCATGGGATGCTGGCAGAGGGGGATGGAGGGGACAGTGTGGCAAGCTTCTCCCCCTACACCTGGGAGGTGGTGGCAGCATAGTAGCAAGCTTTCCCCACCCTCCGCCCCCATCCTTGACAGGCAATTTGTTTGTATTACAATAAAAAAAACTTCTAGTTCACCACAGCTGCTAAGTGCTACAAGAAAGGGGGAAGAGAAAGAAAGGGGGAAAGAACTTACTGTGCTAAATAGCACAAAAAGAAATGGAAGGTGAAAAAATAAAACGGGTTAGTGACAAGTCACTTGATCAGACAAAAGAGGTTTTAGAATTAAATATTTATAGCATTTAATGAATAAGTTTCATACCATCTAGCTCTCCGAGATTTAAGAGAACTGTTATCAACTTAGGCTTTAGTCAAGGGACTTATGAGTAAAGAGGCATAATTTGTAAGGGTAGACTTACATTTAAGGTATGGCATCTGACTACAGAGTTTAAAAATTTTTCTACAAAAGAAAAAAAAAAAAAATCACCATCATGCTGATGGTTACATATCTGGTAAAAAGGTAACATTATTCTCTAAACCTGTAGTATCAGACAAATAATGCAATAGCCAAAGGATGGAGAATATCAATTATCCATCACATATCCACACTTTCACCAGCTCCTTTAGTATTGTTGGTGGGGTGGGGTGGGGTGGAGAACTTAAGAAAATAATTGAGATAAGCGCACATGCTACACAAATGTGGAGGCGGGGGAGAAGTAAGGACATACTATAGCCATAAATGAAGGATGGGAATATGTAACTATGTTCTTTCTCTACTGAAAAAAAAACACAGTTGACAATTTCTTCTGTGATTCAAAATAAATCTGCTGTCTCCAATTCAGCACCATGCTCAGTGAAGCTCACATAGTAACATACTGATTTCTGGTTCCGTAAAGCATTTTTCCGTTTGGTTTAAATAAACAAACGAACCAAAAAAAACCACCACACAGTGAAAAATGGATTCCTCCAAAATATACCATAGGTGTGGTCAAAGACATCAACAAAAATGAAGTGGCACTAAAATTTATAAACATGTGTGCTTAACAGAACAGAATTCTTTGCACATATCTGTGCAATTAACATTTTCCAAGGCTCAAAGAATTATTCACCTAATGATTGTAAGAACAATTTTATAGACATGTAGTACTTTTAGAAAATGTTAAAAGCATAGAAATTTTTTCCCCATAATCATTGTGTATGTTGTAAAATGACAAAAATAGTTAAAAAAAAAAAAAAAAGCAACAGAGGGTAGGTTGTACAATGTATTTTCCTAGAAGCCTGTCAAGAACAAGTGAGCAGGGACATAAATTTTGCAGACAGAAGGAACAGTGTTAGATATTTTTTACCCTACCATTTTGTTTAAGTTTTCCTAAGGGCTGCATCACTGTAAAGCCCACAGGCTCCCTGGATTTGCTAAATCAGCTCTTTTGCAAGTTAAGTATACCCAATGGCAGTCACACATGGGCATATCATGAAGTGACATTCTACCACTTGCCTAGTCAGTTCTTTTTGTGCAATTGTAGGGAACAGATGATTAAACTGGGCAAGAGGTTGGCTCTCATGAGCACTTCACAGAGCAAGACTGTCAAATTCAATTCCCTGCCTGCTCAGAGGAAACACGGAAGAAGCCAGATTAAATGCATCTGAGCACAGTGGTTTAAAGTCAAATATGAAATGCAGGACTCCTTCATCCCCATCCCATCCTGATTACACATCACTTTTATTGTAGGGAACTCACGCATGAAATAACAGGACCAAAGTCTCTCGCTACACCTAACTTGCACAGCTGGCTGCAACAAAATTGAGTGAAGGCAATAGACTTCTGGTCCATGCCAGCTTGTTGTTTCCATTTAGAAGCAGATGCACTGTGTAAACACACAGGGGAGTACTTCCCTTCCTTATCATTCCAGCAGCAGAAAGGAAGGGAAAGGATAAAAAAAACATTTATTTGGTCAATTACCTGATGGCGACCAGGTCTTAAGATGCTTTATAACAATTACTTCTTGCAACTGTAGCATAAATGGTGAGCTACAAATGCCTGTCTTACCCAGGTAACAGGTTAGAAGGCACATTATTTAGCAGGGAATCAAGAGCATAAGCTTGTCCCACCCCTTTCTAACATCTGCTCCTCCTACATTCCTCTGACATGAATCAGAAGCATCAGACAATATTGTCTCTGACACTTCTGTGCTCACCACTTCCCCAGGAAGGTCACCACTGAATGGTCAAGACAAAAACAAAGGGACTGGGGGAAAAGCAAAGCGCAAAACTGAGTTCTTAGGAAACTTTCTTGTGACTTACAGGGAAAAAAATCTAGTAGAATATCAGATTAAAAATAAAAGGATTTGAATGTTCAGCCTGCTTGTTCTTTTAGAGAGATTAATTTATATACTTTCCTGTGGGGCAGTTGAAGAAAAAAGTAACTGCCCTGAGAACCCATGGAAAGAGGAAGATGGGCAAGCTCATTTATCTTGTACCACAAAAAAGTCACCATTCCATTCAGTTTTACCAACAGCTGCTTGCTTTAAATCACTGCAAGACTCCAGTTCCCCAAAATGGTATGGTAATAAATATTTGAATTAAGATGCAATTCAAATCCATCTCATCCATACAGTACACGGAGCATTATAATGTAGCCTTGATTTTCAAGAGAACACAAGGTTCTGAACATTGTTCTTCCTTCCCTCGTGTCTTGCAACCCATCTTTCCATACAGCCTCAATACAGGAAAAAAAAACAGATTCATTCAAACCGGGAACACTGAATATGCTACAGGCATAGAGAGATTAAAATATATGAGCAAATCTAAATTATCCTGAACCAATAAAGCAAATGTGACCAAGCCCATATACAACCACAATACTCAAGGCTTTTTACAAGTAGGTTTTTCAGAGAGCCCCACATCAGCAGAACTATTAGGCTGGTTGCCACATGGGGACAAGAGGAGGATTCCAAGTACTCCTGCAGATTTGAGTGGAAAAAGTGCTCCTAACCTCTTGGTGTAAACCGGTTTGGGAGAGGAGTCTAATACTTGCTTTGGCAGTGGTTGAAGCATCTGTAAACTATGAGTTGGCAGCAGAGGAGCTTTGGGGCTCAAAGACTGGGTAAACTAGAAAGAGATCAGCAAAGCAGTCATTGCCAGTTCTCTGGTCTCTGTGTGCTGGACTAGGGACAGAGGAACTGCTTAACTCCTTTGGAGGAGAGCCAAGGCACCTCTGGCTGGTCTTTTGCCCCAATAAATGCCTTTATGGAAGTGTAGCTATTTGCTGCTTGGAACATCAAGTTGCACTTATTCTTCTCAGCAGGAGGTAAAGTCCCTCTTCCAGAAGTGGAACTGGATGCCAGCTCTTTGAATCAGGGGTACAGAGAACCAGTGAAGGTGATGGACCAAAGAAGAGTACAGAACAATCTTCATGTAATCACTTTTGGAGAGTGTCCTGCCCAGCCATTCAAACCCGGCAAACCCAGAAAGGCACTTGGTGAGACCTGTCTCTAGCAGTCCTTGGGACAGACTATGGGGAAATCCCCCAGAACAGCTTCACTGCTATGTTTATGGGATTGGGGTCTGTAAGCAAGAGCACATAAGCAGGCCATACTCAGGGAAGTAGCTCTCCAAGGCTGAGTACAGATAGTTAAAAAGCCCAAGGATAAATCCATTCAATCTTCATAGGTTAGTCTAAACTGCATAGATTAAACCAACAAGCAAGTGAACAGACATACACTTTTGATTGTGTAAATGCAGCCACATGCCTGCAGTGGCTCAGGCCAGAGGCTGGGAAGTGCTAGAACACACCTCCCTGCTCGCTTGGCTGGAGCAGACAGCTTGGGTCAAGGTTAGCCCACCCAACCTGCAAGGGAGGGGTTTGTGGAGGAGGTGCAGAGCATCCTGAGATCCTGGGGGGCTACAAGTTAATGTGAATCTGGAGGGGCTTTGGGATAGAAGTACAATAAACCGATTTAACCGATATCAGTTAAGTCTAATGCTACATCCATCCAGGTTTATCTTAGACCAGTTTTGAAAAACTATTAAGAAGCAGGAGGAAACAAATCAAAGAAATAAAGCCCCCTAAACCACACTCAGCCACATAAAGACTAGAGGACAGAAACAAAAAGAATGAGTTTCTTCCAGCAGAATGAGACGTTTTGTATTGCAACGACAGCAATTTTTCACAATGCTCTGTCTATATCAGCTGGAAGGAGACAATGTTATCAACCTCATTCAGACTGATGTTGAAGACCGTAAAATGTATTTTAGTTTACATTCAATTAGCTTATAGTCTAAAAGCTATAGTGCTTCAAGGAAAAGCAAGGACGGACGGACGGACGGACGGACGGACGGACGGACGGACAGACAGACAGACAGACAGACAGACAGACAGACAGACAGACAGACAGACAGACAGACAGACAGACAGACAGACAGACAGACAGACAGACAGACAGACAGACAGACAGACAGACAGACAGACAGACAGACAGACAGACAGACAGACAGACAGACAGACAGACAGACAGACAGACAGACAGACAGACAGACAGACAGACAGACAGACAGACAGACAGACAGACAGACAGACAGACAGACAGACAGACAGACAGACAGACAGACAGACAGACACTCGTTCCTTACAACTGGATAAGGTTTACTATTCTGGACTTTTTTTTGCCAAATGTTGAACACATTCTGATGTTGCTGCAGAATTTCTCAGAATTCAAGCACAGCCAGATGCAAACATAGTACCTTACTTCACATTCTGACCACATAGAAGAGGCCAAGTTCTCATTATAATTTTAGGAAAAGACACATACAGAAGCAGAAGCTGAAGAATTTGAGATTAAACCGGAAGTTCTGATTTGTGTTTAATAAACATTCAGATTACAGAAGGTACAGAAAAAGCTTTGTTATCCAGCACCCATGAGGAATGGGGGGTGCCAGATAACCAAATATGCTGGTTATCCGAGAGGCCCGAACAGGCGTCTTTGCCTGTTCGGGCCGCCGCCTCTCCTTCTGTGTCTGGTGCGCCATCGCCACTCCCACCACATCACCGCCCCTCCCGCTGCATCAGTGTGCCAGGGGACAGGGAGCGGGGCCCTGCACAGGCTGCTATTCCCCAGGCCGTGGGGGCTCAGCAGCGCAGGTTGTTGAGGCTCGGCAAAACCAGAAGTGCTACAGTGGATGTTTCCCATTTCGCTTTTACCTTACAAACTAGCATGCTAGTTAATAGAGCATGCCAGTTTGTAAGGTGCCGGATAATGTGGCTTTTACTGTATTTTATTTTTACAAAGTCACAAAAATATTTATACAAGGGCTTTTCAAACTGATCATTTTTTCTTCTTTGATTGTAGAGGGATTCTACCAAATACATACAGGTAGTCTCACTGCCTGTAATAGCCTTTCATTTGGAACTTGACATACGTACCTTTCCTGAAGGGCTCTAAATCTGGTCTCCATTAAAACACAAAACTTAATTATGCATTTTAAAAAGCAAAGGCAATCATGAAAAAGGAGTACGTAGATTTCCTTCACTTTAAGAATTAAAAAGGAAAAATAACCCACATCATTTTGTTGGATGTATTCCCTCTGCTTAAAAGATTTAGCAAAATCCCATTATATACAAAAATGTGACAAGTGTGCACACATGCCCCTCCCTTCTATGCCCTCCCTCACCAAAAAGTAGTTACAGACTTTGAATTAAGCTTTCTCCTTATAGCAAAGGATTTTAAATGTTTGATATTTTAGAGGAGCAATCCCAGATGGTCAGGAATTATACTTTTATTCAGAAAGAAGATACAGTCCTTGTGAACAAAAATTAAAAAAAAAACAACAGCAAAACAAAAAAATCTGCCCAAATGATGCAACTTTAAACTAAGCCGCAACTTGACTTGGAACAAAAATCTAGCCCTTCTGGAAAACTGTCTTTTCTACGATAGTTTCTGTAACAACCTAAGCTTGCAAATAAGTAGATGCTTCACACACCCCCCTTCTAAATGGCCTGTTTTCTGTAAATATACAAATTAAATCATAATAAAAACACAACCACAAAAAGTAGGGATTTGAATGATACTGCAGCAAAAAAACTGCTAGCCCAGACTTGACTAATACATTAAGAAAGAAATCCCGCTCTCCACAGCCACATGAGTAATTTCAATGTAGTCACTGAGCTATTCCTAAGAATAGGCATACATACCTCACCTGCTCTGCAATTAAAGAAGATCCTTAATTGCACTTAACTTGTAGGGTCCGAATGAAAGAGATTAATGAATTTTGATACACCATAAACATCTTCAGATAAAGTGAGATATTCATAGAAAGAAAAGACCAAAAGCACAAAACCATTACAACAGCAAAAAATTGTTTCATTATAAAAACTTGTCAGATGTACTTCAAAATGTATAAAACTAAGCCCTCCCTTGGCTGAAGAGATGCATATCAGCTTTCAAATGACTAGAAAAAGAGGAGTTTTAATATTAATGGAACAACATTGGCATCACTCTCTACAGAGGTTGGTTGTCTCCACTGCCATCTACAGAAAAGGAGAGAAAAAAAACAAACCCTTATCAGTAGCATAAATGGGTGAGGGGGAGTGCTATCAGCTGCAGCCGTTGCAGGTGATTGACACCACAAAATCAGCACTGGCAGGAGATGGCACTGCCCTGTGCACCATGGTTAACCCAGGTTCAGAGACTGCATGGTATAGGGATAGGAGGGAGTGTACGGGGGCAACTATGCAGCAACAGGGAAGCTGCTGCACCTAGATACAGCTGCAACTCAGGCCAGAGAACAGAGCCACTGTGGCTAGGAACAGACATTCAAAAAGCCTGAGCTTGAATTGATTCAATCTTTGCAGGTTAGTTTAACCTGACTAGGCTGAACTACTTTGAAACTGGACAGGCATTCTTTCTGGACTGAGGAAATGCAGGCACATTCCTGCAGTGGCTCAGGCCAGAAGCCAGGGGGCGCTAGAACAGCCCTCCCTTCCCTTCCCAGGCAGCTGAGCTGAGGGGGGCATGGCCAGGCTCCAGCAGGACTCTCTCATTAGGGAGGACTGCCTGCCTGGCTTTTCCCCAACAGGTGGGAGTGTTGCCAGCCCCCAGCCCCCGGTTAGCACTCTGAGGTATGCAGGGTGTGTGCAGTGCATGCATCTCTTGATGATAGGAGCTTTTCAATCTCCCTCCCTGCTTGTTTATACTGTCTGCAGCAAACTGACAGGCTGGGGGGGTGGGGGCTGATAAAGGTCTTTATCACTTGATTAGCAAAACAATAGCCTCTCCCCACATTACTTCAAACTTCTTAAACAACTTACCCTCTGACCTGTTGGTTAGCCCTAAGTGGTCACTGTTCTGTCTGCTTCTCAGTGAAGTTGGGGAGAGACACCCAGAGGCACCTATGGGCACTAGCTAGCATATCACATGCTGGCTATGGTCCCTGCTGTGGGAGAGAGGAGGCAGGGATCTCTGCTTAAGCAGCAGCAGGAGGGGATGGGGGGGGGGTAGGGGGAAGCCAGCAGACCCTGCTCTGCCTGCAGGTCTGTGCTGAACTCCAGCCAGGGAACAGAGGGGAGGGGCCGGGCCAGCCCTGCTGTGAAGCAGAGAGCCCTGCCCAGCCCAGAGAGCATGCTGGGATGCTGGGGGAGTCTGGTTCATCTTAAACCAGCACAGGGTCTGGAACAGACACTGCATAAACAGGTTTGAAAAAAAACCTGACTTAACTGATTTAGTTCAAACTGGTTTATGTGCACTGAACATCTGTTCTGTTACTGGTTTGAACCAGTTTCTGATCACTTAAACTGATTTGTGTGTAATGTCTGTCCATATCCCATTTGTTTAAACTAACTGCAAAGACTGAATTGATTCAGCCTTGGGCTTTTTGACAGTCTGTTCTTAGCCAAAGTCATCCAGCTCAGTTCCTCTCAAGTCAGGATAATTCCTGACTCAGCCATTCTAGCCAAGCCTCTGTCTAACCTGCTCTTGAAAACTTTCAAGGATGCTGATGATGATTCCACAACTTCACATACCTTGTTTCAATATTTGACTACCTTCAGTCAGAAAGCTCTTCCTAATACAAGTTATTCCTGTGACTTTTTAAAATTTAATTATACAAAACAAATACATTTGTCCCTGGAAAAGGCACAAATTCAGATAGCATTCTTTTCTACAGTATGGTCAGTAGCTTTTAAATAAGCTTATAACATAGTAAAAAGAAACTCAAGTTAAGACAACAAAATAAATCTAGCAACTAGTCCTGCCTGACTGTTCATCTCCAGGGATCCTGGTATTCTTGGATGAAAAAAAATCCACTTTCGAATTTAAAAATATTAACCCAAAATCCACATATTTCTGTAATGAAAATGAAATAATTGCATTTTAATCTCAGAAAAATGTGAGTTTTGGGGGTTTTTTTAAATTTGAAAATTGAGGACTTTTTTTCTCCCCCCCAAATCAGAAAAAAACAAACAAACCAGGATTTCCATATCATCGCCACATCCAAAACTTTCTCCAATACCTCTCTTCAGCATACTAGATGTCTACAGTATCAGATCCATCACCCAGGATCAAAAACTGAAAGTTACTCTGACCCCTTTCTAGGTCCTCATGTCCACATCTTGTAGACTCTTAAAAAACAAAGATATAGTCTACAATAATCTTTTCTATACTTATCCTCAACCTGAGAGCTAAAGGGGTCTATATACATGCTCTGGAGTGGAGAAGGGGGCACATTAATTAGAGTGGCTCTTAGAGGCACTGTAAATCACCCACAGCGTCATGTGTTTTCAGTGTACTGCACTTCAAAATGGCAGCAGGAGTGCTTTAACTAAAACGCCCCCACCATCATTTTGAAATGCGGGGACACTAAAAATACAATACAGAGGCTACTAGAGCGCAGTAATTAGCACACTCCAGCAGAATCAACCAAGTCTGCTCTGACATGCTAATTAGCATGGATTGGAGCAGAGATCCTTCACATGTATAGGTGCCCAGAATGCCTCCTAGATGAACTAGGACACCTTTACCAGCCTTTTCTGAGGCTTGATAGGTGCCATTTCTACCCCCCACAATCACATCTATTCAAAATACTGGAGCAAAAAAGCTTTCTACCATCACTTCAACAGCCAAGTGCACTCTCACTGGCCTTTTTTAAAAATAAAAAATAAAAAAACTGTTTGCTTTCATTTTCAAGTTCCTTGGAAGTGTATCATTCTCCTCATTCAGCCATGAGAGATCAACTCCTACTCCCGAGCTGCCGGTGCTGCCAGCCTCCACTGCTTGGCAGCTAGCACCAAAAGGTGCGTTGGGGGGAGAAAACAAATAAAAAGCATCCTCACGTGTTATTCCTCATTCCTGTGAGGAGCTTCTGCTAAGCTACCCATCTATCCCTCCTTCAAATCTCTACTGTGACATCTATGGAAAGCTTGAGAATACTTTGACTGATGATATACTGTGCCTACTGCTTATTCTACTGACCAGTACTGTCTTTTTGCTTCCTTGTGCTCTCTAGTGTCAGTCTCAATCTGCTGTCTTGTTTTATACTTCTAATCAAGGGCAGGAGGTCACATTTTTCCTGTACTTTTAGAGTACATTCCAAAATGGGGTCATGGTGTTTCCAGAAGTAATGGCAATACAAGTAATAAATCCATCATTTACTAAAGATCCCAATTCCAGAGAGGAGATCTTAAAAGCACTAAAAACTAATTTCTAACCAGATATAGCAAGCAGCCACACACAAACACACACACAGAGCGACAACAAAATTTGTCCCCAGAACAGATCAACTGAATTTCCCTAACACATTCCCTATTATTGGGTTCAGGAGAAAAAAAAACAAAAAAACCCAAAACACTAGTTAATACAATATGTTTGCTAAATTTCAGTTCACCATTTTTAACTTTTTCATGACATAATTCTTTGTCAAAGAAGAAAGGGTGTAAAGATTGAAAGGGGGCTGGGTGCAGGGAGGATAAAATCTGATCCTCTCTTTTTAAGACATGAAAAAGCCACAAGGTGGCACTGCAGCTAGATCATTCTCTGAATGGAAGTCAGAACTGTTTCTTTCTACGCAAAATTTAAAGCTTAGCCAATTTCTTTCGTATAAATCTCATGTAGCATTAATTTCTGTCCCCAAATGTTTTGAGAGATACTAAATAGCCCTAGAATAAAAAGCACAGAGGTGATGAAGTATAAATACATTCTAAAATAAAATCGCATCATTCATGAATTATGCTAAAGTATTGCATCAAAATGAATAGTGGCAAATTATCCAGTCACTAAAACAAGTTGAAAAAGGAGTTTTACTTTGCTGTAGGACATTTGCTTTGAATCAACAAAAACTTTATTATACAACAAAAAACCCTAGTAAAAACATTTCAGTTGTTCATTTTTGTGCAATAGACACTCTCTCCCTCTCAAAATCTGCTCTAATTATTAATACTGAAATGGCAGCAAGTCCAAACAGAACCACTGGGGTAGATAGGAATAGGGAGAAACAGAGTAAAGGTTAACAACCCTTAGGAAATGAATAGTTAGCCTAGAATAGTAACAGTTGTAGGTACCTGACACACATTACATTTAATCTCACCTTAAAGAGTAACTTGGCCATACATGCAAGTCAATTTAAGGTATAATAAGAAAGTAAATGGGCCAACAAGTTATTCCATAATACTCTATAACACTGACATGGAGTCAAGTTTGCTCTTTAAAAAGTTTCCACATATAGTGTGGTATAACTTTGTGGCTTGTTTGTATCACCAATAAAACAGATGGCAACCTATGCTCCAGGACTTGTCAAAACCCTGTGTGCCACCCAGCTGGGCAGCATATGTGGTTTTAGAGGTCCTGGCATGGGTGGTGTCTCAATCCCTGGGTCCCCAGTCAGACCCAAGACCCCCACACCTGGGGATGAATAAAAATGTTGTGTGCCAGCCACCTTGGTGGCACATGGGGTTTATACAGCTCTCAGTTCACAGGGAGCTATAAAACTCGGTGCGTCACCCATCTGGGCAACACACATAGTTTTATACCTTCCTAGGCCCCAGAAGCTGTAAAACCATATGTGCCACCCAGCTGAGTGGCACACAGGGATGCTGGGGTCAGGCTCCAGCAGCTAGGGTTTTCACAGTTGACTGATTGTCAGTTGTAGCCAAGGGCCAATTTGGTTCCCAGTGCCAGCTAATAACCAAATGGCATCTTGGTTCCATCTTGCTGGTGCAAGGACAGCCTAGACTCATGATTCCTTCAACCCTTTCACCAGCAAGTAAGGCATAATTGGGATCTAATCTCCGATCCCAAAAATCGCACATCCTATCATGCATGCATGGATGTCCAATTTAAAAGTAAACACATATGATTATAGGAAAGTAGGGCTGACACAAACCTTACAAGACAGGTTTGGCCTGGATTAAACCATCTCAGCCAAGCACCTGTCCAACCTGGCCTGGAAATACTTCCAAAAATGGAGATTCCACCATTTTCCTAGGTAGCCTGTTCTGATGTTTGACAACCCTCAGTCAGAAAGTTCCTCCTAATCCCCAGACTAATTTTCCTGTACTACAATTTGATGATACTGCTCCTCATCCCATCCCCTACAGCCACAGAGAAAAGCCCATCTACAGAATCTCTCTAAATCACCTTTTAGGTATTTGGGGATTGTTGGTATTTGGGGATCAAAATCACCCCTCAGGCTTCTCTTCTCCAAACCAAGTAACAACATCTCTTTCAGCCTTTCCTTGTAAGCCATACAATCATAGAAAGTATAGAAAGCTGCTATTTAATCCCCCCTTCAGTCTCCACTTCTCTAAACTAAATAAGCCCAGTTCCCCTAGTCTTTCCTCCTAAGTCATGTGCTCCAGCCCTCTCACCATTTTTGTTCACCTCCACTGGACTGACTCTCTCCAATTTGTCCACATCCTTTCTGCAGCAGAAGGCCCAACACAGAAAACGGTACTCCACATGTGGCCTCACCAGTGCTTAATAGGGGGGAATAATCACTTCCCTTGACCTACTGGCAACACCTACCAGTGCAGTCCAGGATGCCATTAGCCTTCTTGGCAACAAGGACACACTGCTGGCTCATATTCAGCTTATTGTCCACTGTAACCCCCAGGTCTTTATCTGCAGAGCTGTTGCCCAGCCAGTCAGCCTCCAGCCTGTACTGGTACATGGGGCTGTTCCATCTCAAGTGCAGGACTTCGCATTTGTCCTTGTTGAACCTCATGAGATTTCTTTTGGCCTCCAATTTGTCTAGGTCACTCTGAATCCTAGCCCTACCCTCCAGCCTATTTACTAGTCCCCCCAGCTGGCTGTCAGCTGCAAACTTGCTGAGAGTGCACTCTGTGCCATCCTCCAAGTTGCTGAAGAAGACATCAAACAAAATCTGCTCCAGGACCAACCCCTAGGGCACTCCACTTGATACTGGCTGCCAACTAGACATCGAGCCACTGATTGCTACTCTGAGCCCAATACTCCAGACAGTTTTCTATCTATCTTCCAGCCCATATTTCCTTAGCTTGCCTGCAAGAATGCTGTGGGTGACCATATAAAAAGCCTTCCTAAAAATCAAGGTACATCACATACACCGGTGTCCCTGCATCCAGAGCCAGTCACCTTGTCAGGGAAGGCAGTCAGGGTGGTCAGACATGACTCGCTCCTGGTGAATCCATTCCGACTGTTCCAGATCACCTTTTTCTCCTCCAAGTGCTTAGAAATCAAGGGTGTCAAATGGGGCCCTCAGGTTGGATCCAGCCATGGAACTTCATGTTCTTACTATGAGTCTCAGACTGACCTCACGCACTGCATGTGGCCTGATCCAGTCTGGCGTGTAGGCTGGACCCAGTTCAGCAAGTGCTACACACAGCACAGGGAGTTTGGTCTGGGGTACAGGCTGCTCTGGGGGGACTGGTATGGTTTGAGCCTCAGCAGAGCCAGTGCTGAAGGCCAGTTCAGCTGGGTGCTGCAGGTAGCACATGCCTCATGCTAGCCCCGTGCCGCATACAACGTGCACTACTGGTTTGGAACTGCTCACTATGTGTAGCATACACTGGTTCTGCTCCAGGCAGGGCTTGTTCTGCATGATAGGATACATGGCTGGGTCTGACACAGGGCACATGCTGCATCCAGTGCCCTGCTGAATCAGCCCTGCATGCTGGCTCCAGAGCACACCGATGGCCTGAGGCCCCATCTGGACCAGCCCCAAAGCAAGTATGCAAGGACAGCCTAGCACAGTGCCACATGCAATGTGTATCTTAAACCCTCTGTGCTGCACACAGTGCCCATGGTGCCATGTCCAGTCTATGCACTGCATGTAGCACAAGCTTCAGAGTGAAGCCAACACATGCTACATATAGGGCTGGACCGGGAGTGAGAGCTGCACACAGCACAGGGTTCGTGCAGTATATGGTGCCCAACCAGACTGGCCCTGTGCACTGGTTTTAGTGAGTGGCTCCAATCTGACCCACAGACCAGCCTAGAGACCCTCACCCTCCACTTGTGGCACTGGATAAGTTGAGCACCCCTGCCTTAAGTCATGCTTCCCAGGCCCCAATCATTTTGGCCCCTCTGTACTAGACTTCTTACAATCTGTCCATATCCTTCTTGATGTGTAGGGCCTAAAACTGGATAAAGTACTTAAGGTAAGGCCTCACCAGTGCTGAATAGAGTGAAAGAATCACTTCCCTTAATTCTCAAGTGGCACTCCAGTATATTGTTAGCCCCCCCCCCCCCCCCCCCAGCAAGACCATACTGTCGTTGCCCAATTAAAAAAAAAGAGAGAGAGATGACTGGAGTACAATAATTAGTCTTTCCATTGCATGTTGCTTCCAAATCTACTACATTCAAGCTAAGAATGCAAAATAAACATCTATTATTATTTAAAGGGGGAGAGAGGTACAGATTTCCACTAAATTTAAAAGAGACCAAATTTCCAAAACAGGTTTGCAGACCCATTCAATGAATCAGTTATTTTCCTAATCTAATAAGTTATTTAAAAACTACATACGCATGACTTTAGTGACTTGAATACACAGAACATTTTCCAATTTGATTAAAAAAAAATTATCCTTTGCTGCTATTCCACTTTTGCTTGTCAAAGCATTTCATACACAAAACGATAACTATAGCATCAACTTCTAGCAACGACTACTTAATACTCTGTTTAAATCAAACTTACATTTTTGCCCAGTTACATCATTTTATGAATTAGATCAGCTCATGTACCAACTATTTCTATTTTTCTTACTCCAGAGGGCAGTCATCGTGACAAGGAAAATCTTTTTTGTCAAAGAAAAATTCCAAAGCTCATTGCTAACTGTGCTGACTGCCAACTAGAAACTGTACTTAATTCTCTTATATTAAGCTTTGCAAGAAAATCTCTTAGCTAAAAGTGTGTGCATATGTATATTGGGGATTGTGGGGCCTTTCCTTAGTTTTAAGAAATACATATAAACTTTTATATCCATGGTAGTTGGAGAATTTATGCTTAGACTTCTGGTTACGTTTTATGTAGTGAAATGAGCATGGTAATTAGAGAAATACACTATTTTTTCCTGCTTTCTGTGAAACAAGGAGAAGTGTGAGAAAACATAACATCTTTAGCTACAAAGACCTCCAAAATATGTTTACACACAACCCAAGACACAGTATTTAGGATTGACTGATTTGGGGGATTTTTGATAGCTGCTTATAAGAATTTGTACTCAGTTAAAATATTTTATATGAAGCCTGTAACTGCAAGTTGTAAGTTCACTGCAAATGGTAGATGGTTAACCATTTCCTTATTGAAAATAATTTCTTCTGTAAGAACTATAGAGCTTTCAAACTTTTAAAAAGTTGGGATGGTTGGAAAAAGTTGGTGGCTACAAGGTTGTGTTTCTTAATAGGGTTAATTTTGATCATTTTTCAGTCTCACCCTCTACCCCCTGACCTTTGCCACTAGACGTACCTTTTCTTGCCCCCAGAAGTACTCTAGAACCAGAAAAATACCAAGTTAGAGTTTAAATATAAAACATCTACTACAGCATTCATTACTTTGATTTCAAAAAAGTATTCTTGTCCTGATTTACTTGCATTTGCATAGTGTACAGAGAGGTGATTGCATAAGACTTAAAATGAAGTCTTACTCTTGTATATTGTTGGGGGAGTATGGGAGGTATAGCTCTTGGGGGGCTGTGAGTGGGTATGTATGTGTGGGAGTTATGAGGGTGGATAGGTGTGGGGGAGCATGTGGGTGTTCGTGTGGAAGTGTGGGGTGTAGGAGGGTATGGGGTTTGTGGAGCACTGTGCAGGGTGTGCATGGGGGCAGGTATAGGCACCCACAGCCCCTGCCACCAACAGCACCAGGCCATAAGACCTCGGGGGACTCGGGGCCCGCGGCAGGTAGAGCCCCTGCCAGCCTGGGTTCAGCACTCCTGCTGCCCTTGGCCCCAAAGCAGTGGCATGAGCCCTGTGCTCCCGCTGCCACTTCTCCCCTCCACCTGCCACTGCTGCCCTTTTCCTACCTTCCCTCTCACCACCACTTCCCCACCCCTTTCCCCCTTCCCACCACTCTGGTATCACATGCTTCCCGGCTGCATGGCACAGAATGCATAATGCATCAGAAGCTGGCCTGAAAATGGTGGTGGCAGTGATGACAGGGGAGGGGAGGAGAGGTAGTAGAAGCATGGGACACGGGCTGGCAGAGGCTTTGTGGAGCTGAGCCAGCTCCCCCCCTCTCCTGCTGACACAGCCCTGCCCAGCTCCATAGAGCCCCTGCCAACCTGGGCCCCACGCTCCTGCCACTGCATGCTGCCCCTGCCAGGCTTGGTTGGCACCAATGTGGGCCCTGTGCTCCCACTACCCCGCCACCTGCTGCCACTGCCGCTGCCATTTCCCTGCTTTCCCACCTGCTGCTGCCACTTTTCCCCACCACTCCCACCTGCCCACCAGCCACTCTGGCACCACATGGTTCCTGGCTGTAATCGCCAGGACCACAGGACTCAGCAGAAGCTAGCCTGGCTGGGGCCAGCCCCAGTCCAAGGTCTGGGGCAATTGCTGGGGGTTCTTCCCTTCCTGCTTGTGTTCTTACTGGGGTTTCACTCCCAGACAGAGGGAGGTGGGAAAACAGCCCCAGGGTTGCCAGGCCAAAAGTCCCTGCTAGGAACAGGCTTCTGGCTGAGGGCTGGGTGTAGGGCCAGGTGGGCCCTGCTGCTGCAGTTGCTGGGTCCTTCTACCCCTAGGTTCTGCCACAGGCTTACCCTGGGTCCTGCTGCCGCTGACACCTTGTCCTCTTTGACAGACAGCCAGGGCAGAAAAAAAATTAATTTTCTGAATTTTAAGGGACGCTGCAAGCTGGATAGAATGGCCTGGAGGGCTGGATCCGATCTGCAGGCCATATTTTGCCCACCCCTGACCTACGGTATACATAACAACAGCTGGTCACTAGAAATTTAAAAACTATAACATTATCTGTTATCTCAGGGACATTTGCTTTCATTTCTCAGCAAAAATAATCTAAAAAGTCATAACTGTCAGACTCCAAGTGTCAGCAAGTCTGCATTGAGGTCTGGCTTAGCAAGTATAAACTCAAGTCAAAATGTTCACAAATTTGATAAGTTAGGGAAATAAATAAAGAGCATCCTGAATTTTCAAAGATGCTGAAAATCTAGTACTGCCACTGGTGTTCTGACCCAACTATTAAGATGACATGGCTTACTGAATTCTGAAGAGAAAAAAAAAAATAGGACAACCTGAGATACAATCGACTAATGGCTTTCACCAAAATGGCAAAATGCCCAATGAACTAGGGGAGTTATAAACAAACTGCATTGTAGGAAGAGTATGGAATCATTCATAGATAGGATATTATAGCAGTACTTATACAGCACGTGCAATTCAATGCAGTGACAAAAATAAAGATTCCTTCTCCCAGTTCTAGTTGCAAAAGAAACGTGCCAATCCTGAAAGCCTCATATTTTCTTCAGATATCTGGCAAGATGAAGATTTAATTAAAAGGACACAGCTAGCCCAAACAAATTCCTTATTAATATATTTCAACTAAAATCCAATAGAAGATGAAAATATAGGACATAAAATATATGCCGACAACCTAGATTTCACAGACATTAGGGCTGGAAGGGACCTCAGAAGATCATTGAGTCCAGCCTCCCACCCAAAGGGCAGGAAGTCATCTGGGGTCATAGGATCCCAGCAAGATAAGCATCCAATTTGCTCTTGAAGGTGTTCAATGTAGGTGCTTGACCCACCTCTGATGTCAGGCTGTTCCAGACCTTGGGGACTCAGACAGTAAAGAAACTCTTCCTTATGTCCAGCCTGAAATGGTCTTGCAGGAGTTTATGACCGTTCGACCTCGTCATCCCTTGGGGCGCTCTGGTGAACAAACGTTCCCCCAGATCCTGATGGTCACCCCGATAAACTTATAGGTGGCCATCAGATCACCCCTGAGCCTGCGCTTTTCCAGGCTAAAGAACTCCATGGCTCTCAGCCTGTTGTCGTAAGGTCTGTTTTCCTGACCTCTGATCATGCGCGTAGCTCTCCTCTGGACTCTCTCAAGCTTCTCCACATCCTTTTTGAATTGTGGAGCCCAAAACTGGATGCAGTACTCCAGCTGTGGCCTCACCAAAACCGAGTACAAGGGGAGAACAACGTCCTGGGATTTGCTTGAGAAACATCTATGGATTCAAGCCAGCGTTTTGGTTGCTTTACTAGCTGCAGCATCGCATTGCAGGCTCATGTTTATCTTGCGGTCAATGATGACCCCCAAGTCTCTTTCTTCCATAGTGATAGCCAGTGTAGCACTGCCGAGCCTATAAGGATGCTGCTAGGCTGAAGCCCACTAGGATAGTCAAAGCAATAACGTATAGCAAAGGTGCTGAATATTTTTCATTAAAAAAAGGAACAACCAGCAACATGGTTTCCAATGCTCAAGTCCACAGAGGAAAATATTTAGTGATTGAATACATCCACCTACATAAAAGGCAGGAAGGGAGATTATCGGGATCAGTACCCACAGTATAATCAACTTGGTAGTGACCCGTATATCCTTTGTGATCAACGCAAAATGTTCACC
This sequence comes from Crocodylus siamensis, assembly GCF_052110815.1. Taxonomy (NCBI): domain Eukaryota; kingdom Metazoa; phylum Chordata; order Crocodylia; family Crocodylidae; genus Crocodylus; species Crocodylus siamensis. The sequence goes on along the minus strand of NC_143398.1, from coordinate 210,149,908 downwards.
AAGGTGAAAAAATAAACTACATTAGAACGACAGGCACTTCGGGATTTGCAGAAGTGCTGAAGGTGGCCTTGGAAACTTCAATAGCAGTGTGATTTTAACATACGTATGAAATCCTTCAGTACACATGGATGCTTTGGGAAAACAGTTTTGTAAAAATAAGCTATTCGTATTAAATACAGCAGGAAATAGATTTTCATGTCCTCTGGGGAGAAGCAACAGTGAGCAAGTTCTGTCACATGCTCTCTCCCAGCCATGCCCGATGGGAACTTGCAATTTGTCTAATGTTTCAGTCTCTCATGCTCACCCACACACCCACCATGGGAACTTATGTTTTCTGGGTCAGTTGGTTGCACAACTGTGCTTTTGTTCTGCTTTTATAGGTCAGAAATATCTTCCTTAAGAAGTACGCTCAATTTATGAGAGATAAAAAAGACAACACAAAAGACAAAAATATTGGTATTACTAAGAACAGGATATACTGATGGTGTACAAGTTCATCACATGCACAGAGCTACTATTCAACAAAAGTAATAAGAATTTCCAAGATACGTTTAAAGTATAAGCATTACTAGCATACTATGCAAGTAGCTATCAGCATCATCCCCTGCTTGCGATGAATCCAAAAAAGGCCGTTACAGGTGGGATGTTTTCTTTCTTCCCTCTTCTAAGTAGCCAGGATCTTTTATCCAGCTGAAAGGCTTATTTACATGGGACAGAAAAAATCCCAAAATAAATGCTTCACAGAAGGGTATGACTTCTGTCACACACAGTTTACAATCTTGATTTTAGACAAGATGCAGTGAGTGGACAAAATATGTTAAGGGCAAGAAGCCTGTTGTTTGAGCCACCCATGAATTCCTGGATTCTACAAAATCTTATACATCTTCCTCTTAGGAAAGCTTTTCAGTTTCACCCTGACTAGTATCCAGAATGCATTTCGCCACATCTGTCCTCCTCTAGATACAGGAGGGCTGGGGAAGGGAAGATGGAGGGGAGGGGAGCAGTAGGGAGGCAGTATAGCTGTATTCTCTTATCAGACAGCCTTCTAAGGCTCTGGTTCCCACACTTCATGCTGTGAAAGTCTGATTATAGTTCAGGGTTCTAAAATTCTAGTTGCATCTCCCATTTTTGTTCCTTACCAAACCTATTCCACCAGTCTCAAACTAGAAAGGAGTTGGTCCAGTCTAAAAGGCTTGCATACACCCACTTATGAATTATTTATAATCCTGATTTTTTTCAGAGAAAGGAGGCATTTATTCTCCTCTGCTGGATCAAGCTGGGTGCAAGCATTTCCTTAAGCTCAGCAAGAAGATACTTCTGTTTTAGATTTCTGTCTTTATTTGTCACCTTGGCAATCCACCCCTTTAGGTTACATTTGAAATTGTTAAATATGCCGATTATCAATAGAGTAAGAACATGGGAGAAAGGATATGATCACATACTTAAAAACCCTGTAGTAATACATAAGGGCAAGAGGAGAGGTGGGGGTAAGGAGAAGCAGCAGCAGTGGGTGCCAAATTGCTGGGTGCTGCCCTATGCTATTTTACAATTGCTATTTGAGGCCAAAGGACCAGAGTTTTGAGAGTGTCCATTTTCTCCTCAATAGTGTGGCTTAGAATATTTGTAAAATGGAAAAAACTGTTAAAATGAAATCTTATATTTAAAACATGAGGAATTCCCTTTTTTTAAAAATGGAGATGATTAGCAGAAGAAAGTTACTTAAGTTCTCATACAGCTTCAATTAATGCAACACAAATTGCATAATCTAGCAAACATTTTAATTTTTAGAATTATAACTCTAAACACGTCAGTATCTCAAAATACTTGAGAAGTGAGGAGATAGTAGAAATTGATCTTCTAGGATGAAACTAATCATGATCTTTCCCCTTCTTGATCAATAAAAGATAGCCCAAATATGATGCCCTTCACTTCTCCCCAGGTATTTTAGAGTACGGTGACATGACATGACTAGATGTTTTTACTCTTAAATAATCTTGCTGGTTATGTAGAACTTCATCATAATGAGACTGTAGCTCTTCTTGATATATACATTAGTTATATTTATTTATATGTTTAAGTGGGTATCATGGATGCAGCTTACAAGGATATCCACTTCCACGCAGGGCAATCAGCTACCACTGTTTTCCATACAAAAGCAGAAACAGGAAAAAAGGGGGAAAATGATGTGGAAACCTACGAGGAGCTGAAGTCCAAGTCAGAGATTAATACACTGTTAAAATCATTTCACACCCTTGAATAGAACCTGAATATATTGCCATTCTATTTGTAACTTATTTGTAAAGTATAAATATAACTTCAAAACAAAATTCCTGGTCCAAACTTACTCATAGCAAACAAAAATATTGAATTCAAACTAAAAAGGGTATTTAAGCTCAGTATATGAAGCTTTTACTCAATCCCCAGCCCACAAGGCAGATCTGGTCCTACTGGTCATGGCCCTACATACTACGTCAGGTTCCCAGGGTCCCTGGAGCCTGATCCCAAATCACAGGGTCCAATCCAGCCCATAGACCAACCCCACACTGCTCAAACCCACAGGTCCACAAAATTGAGCACCCCTATTCTAGACCATTAGAGGGATTTCTACTAAAAACATGAGCAAAGGCAACGAGCTTGTAAGCTTTTATTTGTCCAATAGGAAAGAAAAAAGTTAGAGTTTAAAGCTTGGCTTGTCACTGGCTCTGCAATGCACCTGGTACACACTATCATGTGCTATAAATAACCAAAAATAAATACCTCTCTGCAGTTTGAGGTAAGGAGAGAAATAGGAGAGGTGTTCTTTTCCAGGTGCCAACCCATTTCCTCCCTTTCAATGCATTATAAAAGAAAAGAAAATTATCCCCGTGTGGTTTTCTTCACCAACATTCTGAAATAAAGAACAGGTGAGCAGTTCTACTTCATAGTTCTTATCATCAAAAGGGCAGGAATTAAAAGGTAGCCATGTAAAGGACTGAACTGCTGTTGTCACAGGCACCTCTCCTTGCACATGCATTAAGTTTCATAGTACTTGCGAAGACATCTGCAAGGAAATGAATTTAGACAGCCTAAAATAACAATTAAAAAGGAGGAATATAAATGAATAGGAGGAAAAAAAAACATCTTGAATGAGACATTTTACTGGATGGTATGATATACAGCAGAAAGCATATGAATGCATTTCTACCCTCCCTTTGCATACAAATGGGTGTTAAACCACCTTTAACTTTGGATTGCTCAGTTCTGAATATCTCTGTCACAACTCCTAGCAAGTACACAATAGTTTGCAATATGTAATTAAATGCTCTTCACCTTCCTCAAAAAAACTGTAGTTTAACAACTAGTTTAAAAACAAAAAACATCACTACCACATCCTTAATTTTGCGTGCTTGAAAATTTATACAAGTTTCTCTTGTGTGCACAAAATCGTTCTTTAGTAATATGGGGCTCAATCCTGGCAGCATGACCAATTATGTTTACTCTGAAGCAACAAGTTCTGTGTCAGTATGGCTCTCCATTAAAAGCAATGCAAACTCATCAGAATTGGACCCTTTGGTCTTAATGTTCATACAGTGTTGAAACAACTACATGCCACTTAAGTCATCTGCTTACCATGGTAACATATTTCTTTGTACTGGTAAAATGTGTTAAGTCTTAAACCAGACATTTAACCAAACCACCTCAAACTATGCAAAAGTACCACTTGGTATGATGCACATCTAAGATGTGAGGTGTTTTCAATTAACAGACTTGGCTCAGAAATGGGAAACATTAGACAGCCAATCTGCCTGCCAGTGTAAAGTGATTCCTTACATTTCCTAGCATTATATCCAACTAACTTAAACCCCCAAGAAGTAGAGTTCCAAAACCTGCAATTTCTCACTATCATGAAGTCTTTCCTAATAATTAATTAATATTTTAGAAGTTATTCTCATCCTAAAGTCTCCTTTTATCCCTGAGAACCACACTAAAAATATTTTGTACCAACTCGTAAGTTAAAGATGGTAAATTCTACACTGCCGTTTTCAAACTGGATCCACGTGGTTTTATTCAGCCTACCTAGGGAACAAAGTGATATTCACTTGGCAACACTTCAAGCACTCTCCAACCCTTGACATACCAGTTTCATCTCTCTTACTTCTGCTGTTTCTTTGGAAATGAAAGACCAAAAAGGAAATGAGAAACAGGCTTTAGTAGTGCAGGTGCTACTTATTAGGTTTGCGCTGCATGTTCAGGAAATATTTACTTCAGCTGAAAAGAGCATCAAAAAGTATTCTCTACTTTGTAGTATGATTCTTCTATTGAAATAGGAAGCAAACCACCAGCACAAATAAAATTAAGTTAAACCGTAATACCTTGTACATATTTTAAACTATTTGAAGGAGCCTGCAGAAGACTCCTTCACATGCTGCTTTAAATCTGAACTTGTGGCACTGCCATCGGGCTGCATGGTGTGACTTTAAGGCTAGAGACAAAGCAGTTTGTGTGTAAAGTCTAAGTGATCAGAAACTGGTTTAAGCCTGTAACAGAACAGAGTTCAGTGCACATAAACCAGTTTTGAAATGGCTGAAACCGGTTTGAGATAAACCTGGTTGAATGTAGTATCAGACTTAACTGATCTGGCTCAAACCAGTTTATGTAATGTCTGTCCCAGATTCCTTCCTGGTTTAAGTTAAATCAGAGTCCTCCAGCATCCCAGATGCTTTGCAACCCTGGGTGGGGCTCTGCTCTCTGCTCCAGTCGAGCAGGGCTGGCCCTGCCCCTCTGCTCCCTGGCTGCAGCTCCAGCAGAGTCTGCAGGTACAGTAGCATCTGCCTGGCTTCCTCCATCCCCCAACCCAGCTCAAGCAGGGATTCCCCTCTCCCCTCTGCCTTACACGGACACTTCTCAGTATTAGCTAGCAGACCACATGCTGGCTATGGTCCATGCTGTGTCTGCTTAGGGCTTTTTGGAGCCAATTAACAGGTAGCTGGTAATGTCCCTCTGTTCCTTCCTAGGAAAAAAGGTTGTTTAAGAAGAGTTTGAATTAAATGAGAGGCTTTTGTTTTGTTTGATGGGCTGATAAATGCTAACAACTACCTGTGTAACTAACTCCCTGCTGTGTAAATAAAGTGCTCTATTAATCAGCTCCCTCCTGGCTGATCCAGGAGGAAGGCAGGGGGGAACCCCTCCCTAATCAGAGTGTCCTGCCAAGGCTTAGCCACGCCCCCTCCATCAGCTCAGCACTGTCAACAGGAAGGAAGGGCTGCCCCCAGCTTCTAGCCTGAGCCACTGCAGGTATAGGTTGGCATTTCTTCAGTCCAGAAGGGATGTCTGTACAGTTACAAACTAGTTTAGCCTAGCCAGGTTAGACTAACCTGCAAAGATTGAATCAATTTAGGCTCACACTTTTTGAATGTCTGTCCCTAGCCAGAATGTTCCCACATAAGGTTCCCCATTAGAAGACAGCATTTAAAGCCACACCATGCAGCCCAATGCAGGGTTGATATGTAGGGGTGCACTGATAGAGATTTTGGGGGCCAATACCAATAGCCAATTTTTAAAGGAGGCATATCAGCTGATACCGATCCAATTTCCAATACAGCATGGACAGCTATGTGCAGCTGGCAAGTTAGTTGTGGTGGAAAGGGGAGGGGGAGAGAAGGGGTGTGGTGGGGGTGCAGATCAAGGCCCCTGCAGTGAGGGAGGGATTGGGGCTGGGGAAAATGCTGCCCAGCCAGGGCAGGGTAGCTCCCACTGCTGTGCCCACTCCAGGAGGGCATGGGGTGGGGCGTGTGCTCCCAGATCTGCACAGGGCACAGATGGAGTGGGCTGCAGCTCCCTAAAAATTTCACTGTCGCCCCCTGTTGTTCCCCTCCCAGCACTGCCACAGCCCAGACGCCCCCTCCCTGCACTCACTGTGAAGATCCTGGCGCAGTCCCGGTCCCACTCCGGAGCAGCAGCCCACTCTGCCCACCCCCACATGGATCCGGGGGCACACACCCACCCCTGTGCCCTCCTGGAGTGCGTGCAGCAGTTGAAGCTTCCACCCCGACAAAGCCAGAGCTCCATTTCACGCCTCACCCCATTTGGGCAGCACTTGCCGCAGCCCCACTCCTTAACTGCAGAGGCCTTGATCTGCCCCCACCACATGCCCCTTCCACCACACCAGATTTATCAGCTGCACGCTGCGCTTCATGCTGCCTATGTGCTGCATTGCAGCTGTATGCATGCGCTGGCATTTATCTCCCAAATTATGAGTCACATAAGGCCAATTTCCGATACACTCAATTTTCTTTATATCAGTGCCGATCCGATAATCGGCGTGTATGCAGTTATAGATCAGTGCACCTCTATTGATATGTCCACAGCACAAGGAGCTGGGAGTCAGGGAGCCCCACAATGCACAACTGCTTGTGCCACAGACTCTTAAACAGCATGCACAGCTGGAGTTTGTAGAGCTGCCTGATCTATAACTGCATACATGCCATTTCTAGGTTGCACAGTGTAAGCAGTTGTGGATCTGGATGTTCCCCAACCTATAGCTGTATGCACTGCAGATTTCCAGGCATGCATGAGACAGCAGGCATATCAGGCAAATAAAAGCTGGAGACTGGGAAGCTGGTTTTTTAGGTCTTTTCTCCAAGGACATCCATTCCATGCAATATTTCATCTATATTCTAAATGTGATATGCAGTATTCAATATACAAATTTAATATACAAATTTCTGTAAGCTTGCTCATGAGTGTCTAACATGTCCCTCTAAACTGTAAACATTAAGACTATTATTTTTGGGAGGTTATGCAACAGATCTGACAAAAAAATTTGAGGATCCCAAAAATATGGGTGTCAACATGTGCATTTGGCATTGCAGGACAAAATGTTGGGGATCCATGATAAAAAGTCACATCCAAAAAAAAATCACATGACTGACATCTGCCAGGAGCCATAGATAAATCAGTTTCTCCAGATGGTCAGCTGCTTCTGACTAGCACTCAGATATCTTTGAAATAAAAATAAGATTTTTCCATTAAACACCTAAATTGTAGGGTTTCCTTGTCCTAAATTCAAGACAATATAGTAAACAGAAGAACCCAAAACCACATTGGCAGGTTTTGTGAGCTCTCCAACATTTACACGTTGCTCTCCAACATTATCATGAGCTCTCCAACATTTACACAGGACAGGAAAGGACCCATCAACTGATTATTGTTAACCAACAACATCCCCAAAATTGCCATTTCAAATCCTCACCTGCAATTACAAGTAACAGTATCCAAAACACCGACATCCTATAACGTGGCACAGTCACGAAGACAATGGCATTGCAACCACCCTACCACTTCAGCAGTACAGAAACAGGTGGTTAATATGTGCTCAGGAAATCTTTGGAAGAAAGACCCATGTTACAAAGGAAAAAACAAGCCTGCACTGAAAAAAAAAAATCCTTTCTAACATCAAATATGGCAGTCATTTTAACCCTGAGCAGGATGGCAAGATCCTCTAGCTGAGCATCTCTGGGTTTTTAGTACCACCAGAAGCACCAGTGCACCTCAAACAGCCCCAGCTGTAGTTATGGCCAGTGTTCCAATGCTTCAAAAAGATAAAAACCTCTACCTCCCCATAGAAGACAATAGCATTCAGGGCCCAAAGTGGCAACCAACGAAGCCATGAGGCACGGGCTCCTCACTGCAAGAGCTTCCTTATACCCTAGCTTAGGGACTATAGTTACATGATTTCACACCACACTAAATTTGTGTGCCAGAACTCCCATATCCTATATCATCCATTCCAGAATCCTGTCTGGTTCAGCATAAGAGATTCAGGTTCCTTACCCGAAACACTTTGCTGGGAAGATCATTCCAAAAAACTTTGCTCTTGTGATAAAGATAAATCTTCCAGTTTCCAGTGCAAGTTTATCCACATCCAGTTGGTAGACATTTGAGCTTGTGCTAGTGTTGTTTTCAGTCTAAAAAGTTCTTTCCTTCCCTAATATTCAACCAAAAGATGTACTTGCACGTACTCACCACATCCCCCCTCGATATCAAGTTTATTTTATTTAACCATAGAAACCTTTTTCCATCTGCTTTCATAATGCTGACATTCCCTTAACCATTTTAGCAGACATTCTTTGACCTCATTCCAGTGTAAGTTTATATCTTTCTTGAACATGGGTTGAGAATGGTAGTTTAAATGTGGTCTCACCAGAGCTTTGTATTACCTCCTAGTCTGTACTTCATTTACCTGTGCCTTACAATCTTAGAGTATTAGGGCTTTTTCACTGGCTTGGTGACCTTATGATATACTAGTATGTCAGATCCTTCTCCCCTTCAAATTTCTCCACCATGTAAGAGGGAAGTTTAAAGACCTAAAGTCCCTGTATGTGGCAACCAATGTTATGACCTTGCACTTTGACCTATTAAACTTAATTCCATTTCTTATGTTCAGTTCAGTACAAATATTGAGGTCTTCACAGATTTCATAGACATTAGGGCTGGAAGGGACACCTCATGAGATCAGTGGATCCAGCCCCCTGCCCAGGAGGCAGGAAGTGGGGAAGTCTATTCCAGACTCTGGAGACTTGAAACATAAATAAGTTTTTCCCTTATGTCCAGCCTTAAAACTGTCTTCCAGCAATTTGTGACCGTTAGACCTATTCTTCCCTTGGGGTGCCCTAGTGAAGAGACGTTCCTCCCAGTTCATGCACAGCCCTTATATACTTATAGGGTCCCACCAAGTCACCTCTGAGCCTTCATTTCTACAGGCTGAAGAGTCCCATGTTTCCCAGCCTCTCCTTATAAGGCCTGTTCTCTTGACTTCTAATCATGCGCATGGCTCTTCTGGACTGTAAGGTTCTCCACCTACATCCTTTCTAAAGCGTGGAGTCCAAAATTGTATGCAATACTCCAGCTGCAGCCTCACCAAAGCTGAGTAAAGACGGAGGATGACTTCTTGGGTCTTGCACGAGACGCGTTGGTAGATGCAAGCCAGAGTTTTGTCTGCTTTGCCAGCTGCAGTATTGCATTGGTGGCTCATGTTCATCTTGTGGTCCATCATGACCCCCCTAGTCTCTTTCAGTTGTGGTGCTAGAGAGAGTGTAGCACTACCAAGCCTATAATATGATGTGGATTCTCTCCCCCAAGGTGGAGCACCTTGCATTTCTCCGTGTTGAATGGCATCAGGTTTTTATGCAAGCACCTTGCAAGCCTGTCTAGGTAGGCCTGAATTGCCTCTAGAGTGACCGCACTTCCCCATAATATGGTGTCATCTGCTAATTTAGCCAGTCCACTTCTGACACCTGAATCCAGATCATTTATGAATATATTAAAAAGAGTACTAGTCTGAGTACTGAGCCCTGGAAGACGCCACTGGTCACCACGGGACACGTGGACTCAGTTCCATCAACTATCGCTCTCTGAGTCTGACCACAGAGCCGGTTCACCAGCCATCCAGCTGTAAGGTTGTCGAGGCCGCAGTTCCCCAATTTTACCATGAGGACATCATGGGAGACCAAGTCAAAGGCTTTTCTGAAATCTAAATATGTGACATCAACCTCTTCTTTTGTCCGGGTGACATGGTCACCTGGTCATAGAAGGAAATGAGGTTGGTCAGGCAAGACCTACCCCCAATAAAGCCATGTTGGCTCTGTCTCAGAACACTGCCTTCCATTAGCCTGTAGTTGATGGATTATTTGATGATTTCTTTCAAGATCTTTCCAGGGATTGAGGTCAAACTGATTGACCCATATTTCCCTGGATCTTTCTTCCTTCCTTTCTTGAAGATAGGCACCACACTGGCATGCTTCCAATCACCTGGAACCTCTCCTGAGCACCACAAGAATTCTCAAGTATCCTCGCCATTGGTCCTGCTAGGATATCAGCCAACTCTTTTAGCACTCTTGGGTGCGTTCCATTTGGGACAGCTGACCTGGGATGTCCAGCTTCTCAAACTGTTCACTCACAAGATCTTCACCAATTATAGGTGTATGATCACCCTTACCCTGGTAGTCCTGCATCCCATCAGGCAGGGTAATACCCCTGGGCTGGTGGAAAACTGATGCAAATTAATCACTGAGATGTCAGTTGTCAGCTGCCCCATTTGGTTCAGCAAGGGTCCAATGTTGCCCCTGTTCTTTTTTCCAACTTCCCACATATTTGAAGAAGGACTTCTTATTGTCCTCAATTCCTGTAGCCAGCTTGAGTTTGGTTTCAGCCTTGGCTTTTCTAGTCCACTCCCTACAGGTGGGGGCCAGCGCTATGTAATCCTCCTTAGTGGTAGTTCCCGACTTCATCCCCTTATTGATGAGGAAAAGTACTAGTTCAGTATGTAGATGATTTGCTTCTCTGCTCTGATACCCTCCCTCATTGCCAACCTGATTCTGTTGCCCGTTTAGAACTTGCAGCACAGGGCCACAAAGCTTCCTGCTCTAAGCTCCAATTCTGTCAGGCGTCCGTTACCTACCTAGACTATACTATTTCTCACAGTACCTGTCACCTGTCTCCTGATTGCCTTTCTGCTATTTTTTCTCTGCCTCACCCACAGACAAAACACCAGCTCCATGTTTTCCTAGGTGCTGCAAACTACTGCCGACAGTGGACTCCCAATTACTCTGGACTTTCCAAACCTCTTACCCTTCTCACCCGACTCTTCCCCTGATTCACTACCCTGAGATGAAAGCCATGAAACTGCCTTCTTCCAGCTCAAGCAAGCCCTTTCCCCTCTTCTCCTGCTCTCGGTTTGCCTGACTATTCTAAGCCGTTCACTCTTTTCTATCATGAACACCAAGACACTGCTTCTGGTGTATTAACCCAGCCTTTTGGGCCTTCCCCGCATCGTCCCATTGCTTATTATAGTGCCTTCCTTGACCAGTTGCTTCTGGTTTTCCCCCTTGCCTCCACGCTGTTGCTGCTGCTGCCCTGCTGGTTTCTAAAACTGATAACCTTGTTCTTGGGCACCCCCTTACTGTTGCTGTCCCTCACGCGGTCTTCGCCCTTCTTCAATGCAGCAGGACTCAGCACCTGTCCCCCGGCTGCTTAACCCACTATGAGGTGGTCCTCCTGGCGGCAGACTACGTGACCCTTGTTCACTGTGACCCCCTCAATCCTGTCTCTCTTTTACCTTCATCCTCTGATGGTCAACCCCATGACTGTACCCAGCTTATGAATTTGTTTCTCTTCCCCGTCCTGATCTTTCCGATACCCCTCTGACTAACCCCGACCTCATTCTTTACGTTGATGGCTCCTGTTTTCAAGATAGTCATAGTGTTCTCCAAGCTGGTTATGCTGTCTGTTCTGACCACTCTGTCATTGAATCTGCTCCTCTTTTTGTTTCTAGTGCTCAGGCCGCTGAACTCAGTGCTCCGACTCGGGCCTGCCACCTTGCCGCTAAACAATCCATTAATATCTATACTAACTCTCGCTATGCCTTTGGTATCTGCCACTCTTTCGGGCAGATCTGGAAGCAGCGAGGTTTCCTTACGTCTGCTAGAACTCCCATTTCTCATCATTGCCTTATTACTGCTCTCCTGGATGCTATTCTTCTTCCCTCTGCCCTTGCTGTCCTATGGTGCATAGCGCGCACTGTTACTGATGATCCTGTGTCTCTGGGAAAATGACAGGGCAGATGCCGCAGCCAAGACTGCCGCCTTGTTGGAACTCTCAGCTCCAGTCCTTCAGGCTGCTCTCTACCTCTCTGTCTCCCCTGACCTCCCTCCCTCCAAAATGCTGCCCCAGACGCCAAAAAAAGATGCCTAGATTTCCGTGGGCTGCTCTCTCCACCCTGATTCCTTGTGGCGACACCCGTCTGGTCACCTTGTAGCCCCTTGGGCCCTCTTGTCCCTTTTAGCCCAAATGGCCCACTCAGTGGCCCACTCGGCCAAAGGGGGGGGTGGTGATGGCTGAAGTAGACAGTCATTGGTATGCCTTGGGTTTTTTTGCTGTAGCAGCCCATTTTTGTCACCAGTGCCCGCAGTGTCAATGACACAACCCTGGCTGACCACCCCGCCAACCACACACATTCCACAGACCTTTAGGGCATTATCCTTTCTCCCAACTCCAGATGGACTTTATTGAACTGCCTAGATCAGGACCCTGGAAATACGTGCTGGTCATTGTCTGCATCTTCCGTGGCTGGCCTGAAGCATACCCTTGCTGACGAGCTGATGCTCTGTGGCCAAGAAGCTTCTTTTGGACCTGGTGCCTCACTTCAGTCTACCTCTTTCCCTAGACGCAAACCAAGGCCCTCATTTCATTGGCCAGGTAGTCCAACATGTTTGCAAGGCCCTTTCCATCTGATTCCAACTCCGCAACCCAAATCATCCTCAGAGTGGAGGTAAAGTAGAACGGAAAAACTTTCATATTAAGCTTTGCCTGGCAAAGACTTGTGAACAAGCTGGTCTAAAGTAGCCAGAATCCCTTCCCTTGGTTCTTTTCCAAATCCAAAATTCTGTTCAGAGATCCTCGGGTCTGACCCCTTTTGAGATTGTTATAGGTTGACCCATGAGGAGACTCGCCACACCTCCACCCCAACATCTGACTCATCTACATGATTCTCTATTAACATACTGCCAAGGGCTCACCAAGGCCCTCAAAGTTATCTCGTTTCAGGTTAAAGCCACAACACAGCATCAGTCTCTAGGCGGTGACTCAGTTGTCAATCCAGTCCAACCAGGAGATTGGATCTTAATTAAGGTCCACCAGAGGAAGGATTGCCTGCAGCCTCGGTGGAAGGGACCTTTCCAGGTCCTGCTGACCACCCCAACTGCCATAAAGGTTGCCGAGGTTTCTGCTTAGATCCATACCTCCCACTGCAAAAAGGTATCTGCCCCAACGGGGTAGAAAGTTTCTCTCACTGGCGATACCTCCTTGAAGATCCAGAGGGTTCCTGTGAGTGAAGATCAGACGAGATCCTGAAAAGTTCCTGTGTGTGAAGATTAGACAATGAAGTCTCGAAAATAGCCTACCCGGCTAGCCAAGCTTCATCTGAAGCTATAAACTTTAGTTCTGTGTACTAATATACTTTAGTAATATTAGTGTGAATAGCACTAACCCATGAGAAAATTGCAGATAATTATGTAGATTTAGAAACTCCCCAGGGAGTGACGCTGTTTTGTATTCTTGTGATCAGTGTTTTGTTGTTAGTAGTGTGCTGGAGGCTGAAGTTTTAGCTGAAGAAAGTTCCTCAGAGTTCCAAGAGATAGCTGTGTTGGACTAGCGCTCGGACAGGCCCTAAGATGTTGTCCTTTCTTTTGCTTTGCCTTTTGTCAGGGGTTCCAGTTGAGGCATGGGAAGAGAACAGTGTTGTATTCCTGAGACAAAGTATTGTTCATGCAAGAAATCTTACAAATTGCTAGGTATGCATACCTGGGCCCACGCACCCAACCAAGTGAATCCCAATGCTTGGAGTGCCGATCCCCCTTGAAGTTTGGGGAACTGATTCCAATACTAGCTTTGTCAGGTTCTCCCCCCAACCCCATCTAGCAGAAACCAACTGTCAATACCTATGTGGTAGAAAGCAGCTCAAGACAGTTGGAAATTGTCCTCAGGGCTAGAAGCAGCCCTCTGTTATAAGTTTAATAAGACAAGAAAGACGGGGGAGGCTGGCTACTTTGTAGAGCATTACCCCAGATGCACGGTGGCCTTCACCTGGCCATGGGCTGAGAAAAGGAGAAAGGTAACAGGAGAGGTTCAGTCCCATTTTTGTGACAAGGCACCCATTGCCATCTTTACACCTTCAGATAGGAATTACAGTGTAGTGTCTAGTTTAGTGCTCAATGGCTTTGATTTTTATGTAATGTTAGGTCCTGTTTCCTGTAACCAATCAATATCTCATCCCAGAATGGTGGGAAGCCAACGTGCCCTTTCCTACACCCTACAGGTCAATCGAAAATGTCAGGAGAGAAACACACCCTGTAGAGATCTTAGTACTGCAGCAGTTCCCGGTTTATACTGGCTATGTGGAGATGACACCCATAAGACTCTACCGTGAAATTGGGTCAGCACCTGTACCTTGGGCAGAATTGTCCCGACATTTGACTCGCACTCTAACTTCTCTTGGCATGAAGCGTCTAACTTCCCACCTGGCTTGCCCAGACATTGGTGTACAGTTGAGAAGTCACTGGTACTCCGGCATACGAGGTTTCACCAATTTACCAGGGCGTTCCTCCCTTGGCTAGGAGTAGCTGAATTAGAAAAAGCCATTATAAACATTTTGAGTGTCATGGAGAACTTTATCAATGCTAGTGCCGACGCTTTAGGAGCTCTCAATGATGAGATTACCCAGGTGGGGCAAGCAGCTGTTGAAAATCCTATGGCCCTGGACTATTTCCTAGCCACCCAAGGGGGGTATGTGCAGTTGTGAACCACACATGCTGCACTTGGATATCAGCACCAATGAATGCAGAGATCTCTGCACCATAAGAAAGCTGTTGCAAGTGTTTCATGCTGTTACCAAAGAAAAATTCTTTGATTGGTGGGGCTGGCTGCCAAATATAGGGGGATAAGTGAAATCCCTATTGAAGTAGTACATTGTAAATGTTTTATGCCTTTTTGCTGTTTTTATTATTATCCAAATGATTTTGTGCTGTTCATGCCTTTTGCTTAGCAAAAACCGCCCAAAGTGTTTCTAGGTTGTCCGCAACTGAGTTGCAGATGATAGTGCTCAGAGAAGTGGCCTATGAGTAAGTGTCAAGAAGAGGTCAAAGGTCTGATGAATATAGAAATGTAAGCACAAGCACTTACAAGGGGGGGAATGATGAGGAAAAGAACTGGAGTGCGAAAAATAAAAAGTCAGGCCATAATAAAGAGCATAAGTAAAGGCCAAAAAATAAAGAGACCTTGAGATAAAATTATCGGGAGACAGCTAGAGAAAAACGGAGAAAAAACACGTTTAGTCTAGTAAGACTCCAGGGTGATTTATTGTCAGACTGCCAAGAATGTATTCAGGGGGAGGCTTCTGTGCGTCTCTCTCTCACAAGTATATAACAGAGTCTGTGATCTGCAGCTGCAGAGAATTAGCTGCCCTTTTTTCTTCTCCCGTGGCCATGTAAAATAAAGAGCTCTGTTAGCCAAACAGTGGTCCTGTCGTGATTTCCATGTCATTATAAGCTTCTCTTTTCAGATTCAGGAGGTTCACAAGTTCCCTATTAAGCCAAGGGAGGTCTCTCAGCCCTTTTGCTACCTTTCCTACAGGCCAGAATGGACTTCCATTGTGTTTTAGGACCATATCCTTAAGGAGTGACCACTCATTGTGGACTCCTCTCCCTGTCAAATCATGGTCTCTCAGGGCCTCAACAACTAACCTCCTGAGCTTTTGAATGTCAGCTTTCCTAAAGTCAAGGATTTCTACACTCCTGATTTACCAGCTTTGCGATGGATAGAAAAAAAAGTGATCAACTCGTGATCACTGTCACCAAGGTTCCCTTTGATCCTCAGGTCACTGACTAGATCATCCCCTTTGGCCAGTACCAGATCCAGCAGCACCTTACGTATTGTCAGTCCAAAGACTTCAAGTCAAATAGAGTTTGTCAATGCAAGTGAGGAAGTTTCATGACCCATCAGATTTGGCTGAATGCTCTTCCCATGAGATGTCAGGGTGGCTGAAGTCATCCATGACGACCATGCACCAGAAGCATGCAACCTTTGCCAGTTCCCTAGAGAATTCATGGTCAAGCTCTTTCTCCTGGTTAGGAGGTTTGTAATAGACTCCTGTAGTTATGTTCCCTTTACCACATTCTCCCCATATTCTAACCCAGACCATCACAAGTTGCCCTCCTTGGATGCCAATCTCTGCTTGTAGGGAAGTGTCCTGCTCCTTCACATAGACAACTACACCCCTGCCCTTCCTTGCAACACAATCCCTCCTGTACAATCCCCAAGATTATATTTATTTTTGCTTAGCAGAAGGGCTAGTTCCTCCCACTTGTTTGTCATGCTCCTGGCATTTGTGTACAAGCAGCTAAGCCTGCCATTGGAAGCCCTGGGCTTCCCTGTCCTCTTAGAAGAGTCCCATCCTTGGGCTGGGGTAGGAGTGAGTTCCTCTGTGTTACCTGACCTGCTGATTCTGTGGTTGTCACTTTGAGAGCTTATACTAGTGATTGTCTTCCTGTACAAAAAACTATTCCTGTCCCACAGTAAGTGGGATAGGAGGGTGGAGTGAATAACTCCACATACAAAGTCACTCATTACAAAAAAAGTAAACAAGATATGGTCAGTGGCAGGACCTGAGGGCCATCACTGGCAACCAACCTCCAGTCAGATAACTCCCCTTTAAAATATAAGCCACAGGAATCTCCCTTTGAACCAAGTCCTAAAGCCACCTCACTGTTGTAGCATTGATTCTAATCCATTCCAGCCCGGGCAAAATTTTTCCAAGAGACAAAAATCAAAAGCTTTATTTAGGCTTGGATAATTAAGTCCACACTATTACCCTTATCCAAAATGGTCATTACCTTATCACTGAAATGCATAATAGTCCCCTGATAAACTCGTGTTTCATTTCCTTCCATATCTTTATCCTTTTCCTTCAGTATCTGTTCTACTATCTTCCCTGCTGTTGAAATCAAGCTAAGTATCTTATACACTATTAGCTCCTGCAGTACAGCAGCCCAGTTCTCATTTTAAAAAGTTACATTTCCAGCCTATGTGAGTGCCGAAAACAAAGCCAAAGAAAAACATTAACTATCAAGCTATTAACTAACTATTAGACCAACTCCACTGACTAAGTGTTATAATACGTCACAAAGACCATCCATCTGATGGGTAGTTGGGGGCCAAAATTAAACAGACTGAAAGCATTTTCAAGAGACTGAAAAGAAAGATTTTATTTTGTTGAAAGTTCCCTCAACAGGACATGTGGAATAAGCCCAAGTATGCTTCCACACCCTAGTCAACATCCAACTAATGGGGTCAAAGATAACTGATGTGAAGGCATTTGCATGTTTAAATGGTTTATATGCTCTCTGATGACTTCCTATTTAGGAGCAGTTATGCTTTCTGCACTTTGACTCCTTCTCTAAAAAGAAAAAAAAAAAAGTCTCTGCATATAACCAGTACCTTGACTGGCTAAAAGAGGGAATAAAACTGCTTTAAATTGATCATACATGACAGTTATTTTGAAGATAATTATGGGAGGTAAGGAGTTATCCCAGGGAAACCTCCATCTGTTCCTTGGGGCAAGTGGCAGCACAGTGGAAAGAAACTCAGGGTTCTGGGGCTCCCTTGCAAACAGGTTGGTGACAGGGAAGAAAATGCTGAATCTGTTTAGTCTTGCATCTACAACGGATCAACTAAAATGGCAAACTTAAGTTTATATCCTACCTAAGAGTATATATATACAACAGAGCCTGCAGTCTTTCACAACACTTGATGCTGATCCTCAGTGTCTTACCATTCAAACAGTGGCATATTTGAAGTTACAGATTCTTTAACCAAAGACCCAGTTGTGCTGTTACACCAAAGCATTGTTCACTTAAGATTTTAGAAGTTGGGAAGTTTGAAGAACCAGTGAGGTTGAGGGTAGTAATGGCTTCTCTTTATTAAAAAGTATTGAATTGTCAAAAAAACCTCATTTTTTCTATTTAAGAATCTGTGAAAAGGTCACCCAGGCAACCAACATTTCTTTCATTTGGTGCAGGGAGGAGGGGGTGGGGGCAGGTAAGGGTTGGGCTGTGGAAATTAAAGCATATTTGTATTGCAAAAAAACAAAAGATATAGTACTTATGAATGCTAGAAACTAAGCAAATTACAAACACTGTGGGTAAGGTCTGTTAGATACAGAAGACTTCTGAGGTATTTAAAATTAATGCAGTTGATTCTGTGCAGTTACATACTTGATTAACTTCATGTTGTTGGGTCATTCTTCAGGACTGGAGTCTTACTTATTGTTTGTTTCTTTGTTCACCAAAAGCAGAGGGGAAAGGTCTAGCGTTCTAGCACAGCCCTGTTTTTTCAAAGTTCTTCAAGTGTTTAGAATTGTAATAAAAATGCCATCTCTTACTGAACCATTAGAAAACTCTATACCAATTATAGAAATCTCTCCAACTCCTCTATAGATCTTTTCAACGAGGAAATGCATGCCAGTGTAAAAACTTGCAATATAATAAGACTGCTCATAAATTGATAACGTGTGCCTCAAAAGTTACATATGAAAACAATTATTATTGGGAGGGCATTATTGGGTATCTGGGGTATATATACTTTGATTTTTAGGTCAAAAGTATATTTGTAATTTCACTCATTCCTAGAAACTCTATTTTAAAAGTGATATTTATTGCCTGAAAATAAGCTAAGCTTTAGCTTGTGTTTTGTGTTGAAACTATCAAGGGTGGAGCAGGTCTCAGCAGTGCCCAAAGCAGGGCAGAGAAAGGACCAGAGAACCTAGTGCCCAGAGCAGGGTGGAGACAGGGCCAGAGAGCCCAGTGCCAGAATAGGCAAGACAAGGGCTGAAGCCCAGAAGCCAGGTCTAACAGTGGGCCCTTGTTAGACATGCCAGTGAGCAGAGGGGTAGAAGCATGGAAGATTGAAGCCCCACCAAGGGAGACTGATTGAATGGCAATACCTGTGAGGCATGGGTGTGGCTAAGGGAAGGGCAGAGACCACAAAAGTTAGCCCTTAAAGCGATTAGTGCCCTTGTGGGGCATGAACAGGCCAAGAGAACCTTAGTACTCAAGGAGCAGGATTGGGATCAGCAGGGTCTGAGAGGAACCTGCTGGTCAAAGACAGACCAGGGCTCAGTCTGGAATCTGAGCACAGCTTCCCTTTTCACCCTAATACTCATTACACCAAGGCATGGCAGAGAGGAAAAATGGGGACCCAGGGAAGCTAGATCAGAGTAGAAGTCAGAAGGCTTTACAGCCCCTTCTGGGACTTGATCCTTTGCTACACACCATAACCCCATTTTCTCAGCACTCCCTTTGCCTCTCATATTTCCCTCCTTCTTCACCTCTGCATTCTTATTCTTGCCAATCCATTTTCTCTTGCTCCCCCTGACTAGCTCTGCTCCCCCTGACTAGCTCTGCATCCTTGCCAGGATGCTTTTTCATTGTCTGCCTTACTGTCTAAGCATCCGCAACAAGAACACCAAGTGTTCAAGGAAACCTGACCACTACTGAATCTCTGAAGGAGCTATTAATCAGCAGGCCTCTGCTGAGAATGGGTAAAAATGTGAATTTTTAGAACAAAAGGTCTGTAAGTATTCAGAAGAAATAAAGCAGGAGTATTCAACTTGGCCCCAACCCACATCACTGTTGTCTAGAACAAAAAGTAGCCAACTCTGGAATACAAGTCCCAACCATGCTAAAAACTGTTTCAAATGGCATGGTGTAACAAGAATCTACCAAGAACCAGAATAGACAAAAATAAAAAGACTCATCTACACCACACCTTAAACCTTAAGAGATTTGAAAACTAGGTCTACAGAAATTGGGGTTTCACATACAATGTACATCTTTTTACATAACTGCTTCCTAAAACTATACTGTGTGGCATAGGCACCAAGTACATGGGTACCCATGGGCCCTGCCTCCCCTAGGGAAGAAGGCTATTGGGGCCTAAACCTGAGGAAAGGAGAAAAACATGGGAAAAACTGCAGGGTTTTCCCTTGCAGGCTGGCAGAAATCCAGCCAGCAAGGGGCTGTGATTGGAGGCAGGGGCTATCGCTCGTGGGCGCACATGCATAGGGCAGCCAAGCACTGGTATAGAAGAGCTCCCACAGCTCCCTCTAGGTTAAGTTTAAGGGGGTGGGGGAAAGGGGGCATTGCCAATGCATCAGGGGGGCAGAGGAGCACAAGTAATGCAGCAAAAAGGGGCTGGGGGGTAAGGCAATGCAGCAGGGGGTGCACATGTCCCCCAAGATTTCTGTGCCCACAGCAAGGCGCATGACAGCAGTGGGGCTGGACCAGCTCTGGGCAGAAATCGCCTCCACAGTCCAGAAGGCAGGACCAGGTACAGGAGGGAGTATTGTGCTGCCATGGTATGGCAGCAGCAGGGGGAGCAGAGGTGTGCTCCATGCTGCTGGGCTGGTAGGGGGCACCTCACCTTGGCAGCCATAGCAGTCCACTGCTCCCTCCCATGCTGGGCACCACCACTGGGCCACAGAGGTGGTGCCTGCCCAGAGCCGATTCAGTCTGGCTGCAACCCTGAGCCCTACTTCAGGCACAGAAGTCTTGGGAGGCACTGCCCTCCCACCCCCCCACTGAACCATCTCTGCCTTTCCAATTGCCTATGCCTACATCCCCACCCCCATACACCCACCCTGTTCCTCACACACTGGGGGCTGGGGACACATGTCCATCACCTTAGCTCCTTGGCCCCCCAGCAAAATTAGAAAGTTGGCACCTGTCCTGTGTGGGACAGTCACTAAGAATCTCCAAGGAGAAGTGTGATGTAATGTGAAGTATACAATTCTTTCCACCTATATGCAAGAAAGATCAACTCAAAATGGAACAGGTGCAGAGAAAGACTATTAGAATGCAACAAAATATAGGCTTCCAGCAGGGGTGGTGCAGGCACTTACCCTAGAGATCTTCAAAAGAAGACTAGACACACACCTTGCTGGGGTTATTTGACCCCAGCAATCTTTCCTGCCCAGAGCAGGGGGGGTAGACCCAGCGATCTCACAAGGTCCCTTCCAACTCTAAACTTCTGTGAATGTTCAAGGCAAGAAAGGGCTTATACTAGAGCAGGGGTGGGCAGAATACAGCCCGCTAGGCCATTCTATCCAGCCCACAGGCCCACTAAAAAAAAAAAAAAAATTAAAATATTTTGTTATCTTTGACAGGAATCAAGGACAGGTAAAAGCCAGGGGCAGTAGGACCCAGGGGAAGCCCCAGTGGACTCCTGCTGGGCCCACCCAGCTCCGTCCCCCCAGCCAGAAGCCCCAGCAGCGGCTTCTGGCCTGGAACCATGTGGCTGTTTGGCTGCACCAGCGTGGGAAACTCAGGCAAAGGGGAGCAGGAGGGCAGGGGAGGACTGCAGGCAGAGAATGAACTGGTGCTGCACCTGGAGAAAAATGGCTCCTCCCCTGCCCCATGGCTTGCACTCATTGTTGCAGTCACTCACAGCCCATGCAAGGTTGTTTTGAGCTTGCACAGGCAGCCCCATGCAGGCTGCAACTAGCTGCAACGCAGGCTGCTTTTTCACATGCCCAGCACCAGCTTGTAACCCACCCCTGCTGCCAGCCTGTGTTCTGCACCAGCTCCGGGCTCACCCATCGGGGCTGAACCATGGCAGCAGCAGCAGCTGCTCGGTGTGGAAGAAAGTGGTCTCCCCGCTTGCTGCAACAGGCAGTGTTTGCTGCTGCTGCCTGCCCAGAGCTTGCATGCTGGGCACCACAGAGGCAGCGGTGGCAGCACTGTCCGGCACAGCAAGCAAGGGGGCCACAGCTGCTGCTGCTGCAACTCAGCCCCAATGTGCAGGCTGGCAGCAGGGGCAGGTTACAAGCTGGTGCTGAATGCAGGGAAAAGTGCCCCTTCCAACACGCCGTGGCCAGCACCTCACACTACAGCCCCTCACAGCCTATGTGGGGCTGCTGGTGCCTGCTCAGGACAGCCCCACACAGGCTGTAAGTGCCTGCAGCAGGGAGAGCAGGCCATGGGGCAAGGGAGGGCTGCATTTCCCCCACACTCAACATCAGCTCATTCCCTGCCAGCGAGGGCAGAGTCAGGGCTGTGCGCTGCCCCCTGCCTGTACCACAGGGCTGGTGGGGCACTGGGAGTGAGCAGGCGTGGGGGTCAGTGGGAGCACAAGACCCACACCAGTGTCAGGGCCACCACCGGTGAGGCCCAGAGCAGGGCAGCAGCAGTACAGGGTCCCAGCTGGCAGGGGCTCTATGGAGCCAGGCCAGCTCCCCCCTCTCCCTGCTGGTCCAGCCCAGCCCAGCTCCACAGACCCCTGCCAGCCTGTGCTCTATTCTGGACCCCACTGGTGCTGGCCCTGGGATATTGGCCCTCAACAGCTTGCCAAAACTTGGTAAGCAGCCCTCCGCCCAAGATAACTATGCACCCCTGTATTAGAGGAAACTAAAAGAGCTTTACTGTGTTCAGTAAAGCAAAGAAATGTTAAAAGAAGCTATAGCTGCTCTTTACCAATGCATGAAGGGAGAAAGGAGCACAAACCACACGACAGGGAGAAAGTAGAGCTTAACAAGACAAAGATGGCAAAAGATGGCCATGAATTTCTTTCCAGTCCTCTGGATCCTTAAAAGGAATTAGATGTGAAGATAAAGTTATTTCTTTTCATTTATCTATTTCCAGTTTCATTATCATTTCTTTATCCTGTTTTCCCCTAGGTGAATATGTCCTTTTGTATTAACCCAAGTAACTGATCACTGTGTGAAGTCTCAAGGACACCCTCCTTGAACATGACCCCAACATCCATGTGTTATCAATATACATTCCCCAAAGAAATAAGCATGGTGTTTAAACACCAGAACACACAGTTTAAATGCAGGAGGGAGAGGTGCTGTTTTTATCAGGATGCCTAGCCCTGAACACCATAACACCTTAGTTTACATTCCCCAGGGAATGGCAATCAATTTATGAGCATTATCCGCAAAGATTTTTCTAAACTGTTCTTAAGCAACTATACACAAGAAAAGGAGTTGTTTATCAGCGCTGAAAAACAAACAGGTTAAGTTATTTGATCACTTTTCTTTGATCATACAGTTGAGGTGAAGCAACTAGGTCACACTGGAAAAAGGAGGGAGCTGTATGTCCTTGCTAAGAATAATAGCAACTAAATATTCTATATACTGCATGACTCTAAGGAGCCTTGATCATTTCCTTATATGAAAATAAACAGCAAATCCCTTGCTTTATACTGTAGTCCTCCAGTAATATATTCAACATCCTGTTTTTGTATTCCACAAGTTGCTTTTTCTTTTAAATCAAAAATTGCTATACTTCCTTTTAATTATTAGGAATACAGCATCCTCCAATTTAACAAGATTTTTTCCCTTATTGTATTTTTGCTTTTCTGTTTAGATACATAATAAATATTTTAAAGACATACCAGGGCTCAATCTGGGATTTGAAGAGTTAAAATTAGGTTTCAACTTTTCTTTGAATTTATGTATTTACAAACTTCAGAGGAAAAAAGTAACAGCATCATTGTTTTAAAACAAATGCCCGGAAACCTTTATACTACAGGGGGTTAGGGTGGAAACAGAAGTATAGAAATACTGAGTTGGCATGAACCAATCAACTCAAGTATAATTCCTCTCCAAACCCATTAAATATATTACCAGTGACTGATCCTGAACAACACCCTTAACTCTTGTTTTTAATTTTCTGCACAGCATAGTAGTCAGTCAAATCTCCAAACATAATCATAAATATTTTGTAATTTTTTAAGTGGGTAAAAACATTTTTCCCCAAGAAATAAGTATATTCTTTCACCCCACCCAGTTGTCATTTCTGATCCAGTAATTTTGCATGCATCTTGCCATGTTATTGAAGAATTACAACAGAACAGTGCAGACAGTAACAGACAAAAAAATCCCCTCCTAGGTGTTCATAAAAATTGAAAAGAAAAGCACATTTCTGGCAAAATAAGAGCCCACCTCCCCACCTTCCTGTTTTCAGATAGTTATTTAACAACATTTAGATCTTTAAAACAAACACATTCAAGAGTTTATGTGGGGAAGAAATCCTCACTTTACTATTCTCTCAATGAAAAAAAAAATGTTTACACAAGCAACCAAACAGAGTTTTACCAAATACCTGGAGACATATTCATAAAAAGGTTTATTTAGTCGGGGGGGGGGGAAATCCCAACTATCTCTTTTAATATAGGAAGTAAGTGCACTTAATTATTGAAAATGTTAAGGAAAAAAAAAAGGCAATGTCATCTTACTCCTAAAAGGACTTTATTGGAATTCTGTCATTCCGCAGTTCTCATCCCAGAATTTAACTGTCTTTTAGATAAAGCTTTACTCTGTTCTGTAATGCATCTGAAATGAGAATTGAAGGATACAGACACTGAGAATGCACCTGCATTTAATGTGTTATTTCTAATCCTATGACACAAGATATGCTTTGGGATCGCAATCATGAAATCTTCCGAAAAGCAAGTATTATGTAGAAGCAGCCAAAGGATAGGCTAGTTCTGTGCATTTCAAATCTCTCTCTACTTTTCTTCTTACTAAAGATTTATTTTTTGGCTGATGTTATTCTTAGAATCCTTTTATTCTTTGTGTGGGAATAAATAAAAGCAAAAGAATGTGTTAACTTGAAGTGTTTAAATGCTGAGCAGTTTTAAAATAAATTCTAGCTTTCTCCAAAATATTGTTGCCAGTTACACCCCTACTCAAAGCAAAGGAAAAATATTAGTAGTATGTAGACCCTTCATTGTTATCTGCTTCCTTTTCAGATTCTAGAATTAACAGATTGCTTAAGTTCATAGGATCATAGGCAAGTAGGACATGAAGGTATCTCAGGGTCAAAAAGTCTAGCCCCCTGCCCTGCTCAAGGCAGAACCTTCCCTGACTAAATCACCCCAGCCAAGTGTCCATGTAACCTGCTCCTGAAAACTTCCAAAGATGGAGATTTCATATTTTTTCAAGGTAGCCTGTTTCAATGCTGGACCACTGCCATAGTCTGAAAAACTCCTCCTAATCTCCAATCTAAAATTTTCTCTGCTGCAGTTTGGGGCCATTGCTTCTAGTCCTGCCCCCTACAGCTATTTCTCTCCAACTGACCTTCAGGTTTTTAAAGACCGGTATCAAATACCACTCTTCTCCCTCCCCACTATATACACACCTCAGGTCTTCCTTTCTCCAAGCTAAACTTAGTTCTTTCAGCCTTTCCTCATAAACCTTGCCTCCCAGGCCCCTAATAATTTCTGTTGCTCTGCACTGGACTCCTTCCAAACTATCCACATCCTTCTCAGAATGCAAGGCCCAAAAGTGGACACAGTACTCCTCTCACCAATGCTGAATAGAATAAAAGAATGCCTTCCCTTGATTTGCAAATGAAAACCCAGACATCTTTTTTTGTAAAAAGAGCACACTTTTTCTTTATATAAAAATAATTTTTAAAAAAAATTATTTTTACAAAAATGTGCTCATACTCAGCTTATGGTCTGCTGTAACCTTCAGGTCCTTCCCTGCTGGTTTGCAGCCTAGTGACTCATTCTCAATTTGCAATTATGCCATCTTAAGTGCAGGACTTTGAACTGGTCCTTGTTGCATCTCACCTGATTTATTGCAGATCATTTTTCTGGACTATTCTGGATCCTAGCTCTACTCTTGAGTATCTGCATTTCCAGGGAGCAGAATAAGAATATAAATTATTGTTTAAGTTACTGAGCAGAAACAAAGAGACATGAAAAGGTAAGATTTCAAAACACTAACATGTAGAAGACATGAAATAAGACTATGGTAGCCAATAGAAATAAAGATTTTCTTTAATTAAGCATTCTAGAGAGTCTCACTTCTTCACCGTAGTAGTAGTAGTATAGAGAATGCATTCTGCAATTAATATAGAGATTTTGTTATGGAAGCTACAAACTTAGATGACAAATAAAGCCAAGGGTGCACAAACCTCAGCCTACAGGCCAGACCTGACCCCCAGCCCTGTGTCATGCATTTCATAGGGGTCCCCCTGGATCTGTGGGGAGCCCTGTGGACTACGGCCCTGTGCGCATGGCAGCATAGGGCCCCAGAAGCTGGATTTTAGCCAATCGGGGCAACATGGGGGCTCATGCAACCTACAGAGTAGCCCCACACCATTCAACTTTGAGCACCCCTGCTCTAAACACAGAACTGTTTTGTTTGAGAGGTGTAACAAAAAAAAAGAAGGACCTAAAATTGTTGTATGCTAAAAACTAAACCTCACAAACATGTATGCATACAGACCTGTTAGCACATCCTGTTTCAAGTCTTATGTTCATTAATCTACAATTAAACCGCTTCATAAAAGTTATGTTAACTCTTCATATCATGTTAGTCCTCAACTAAGTTCCTATTTAAAAAAAAAATGAAGATGAGTACAAGTATTATACTGATCTTTGTGCCAATCTTACAACAAAATCCAAGTAATCAAAAACAATTATTTATTCTGTAACTGAAAATGAATTATTTATGAACACTAAGGCTGCACCAGGCTTCTCCCAGGGGTGTGCCCCCCCTCCTGACAGATAATAGGGCTGCTGCTGTCACCTGGGGTCAGCACTGGGCACAGCCTGCACCCAGCACCAGGAAGAGTGGTGCTGCCGTTGGCCCCAGGTGGCAGCAACAGCATGCTGTCATCTGGTGCACAGATCCGGGGGCTGGCAGCCCCTGGGAGGGCTGGGGGCTGTCCCTGGCAGCTGCCCCCAGATCTGCACACCAGATGACAGGAAGCTGCTGCTGTTGGCTGGGACCAGCACTGCAGCCAAGCTCAGCTTTGAAACTCAAAACATTTTGAGTGCCCTTGCTTCATTTCGAAGGCAAGGGCAAGTTTTGTTTCAATTTCACAACGCATCAGAACAGCTTCAAAAATGAAAAACCCAGTAAAATTGGGGATGTCCGAAATGAATGCCGCAATGAAAGTGTTACAAAGCTGGATTTATGTATTTATGCATGTTTTTAAACCAAACTTCCTTCTAGTCTTTTCCTATCACTTACGGGGGCACTTGAGTAACCTAGTTAAAGTCAGGGCCCATACATACAGATTAGAAGTGGACTGCCTGAAAGGGCTACAGTTTAACACGCTAAACACTTCCAAGTCAAATTTCACAACAAGTACCACCATGGGAATGCGTGAAACAAGAAAAATCCAACCAAGAAAGAAACCCCCCCATCATGCACCCAATCTGTTTATAACAATCACATCAACATGAAAAAGAATGTTTAAATATTTCTCTCCTTACAACATGAACTGGGGGGGAGGGGGGGAATAAGCAGTTACAAAACCAAATGAAAAACAGCTCTTGTATTGCAGTTAAGCTCATCCTGATAAAGTAACGGTATTCTCCACAATCCAGTGCTATATGTATCCCGCTGAGCTAGGCAGAGCTGTGCCTATGTTCTACTATGACAATTTCCCAGGCTTCTGGGGTTTGCTGGTTGCCCCATGAGGCCAGAAGGGAATTCTCACCCCCCCCAGTTGCTACATACATCCGGGGGGGAGGGGGTTGTGGGGGGGGGGGGGGAGGGGGGTGTTAACACTTCCTCACAGGAACTGGGCTGCTGGGGATTTTGACCAGGGCATGCCAGTGCTCCGGCTGGGATTTAAACTGGGAGGTTTCTGGCTAGAGGCTGTCTGTTCAGGGTTAGACTAGTCACCATATTTGAGGTCAGGAAAGAATTTATCCCATGGTCAGATTGGTACAAACTGTGGGGGGCGGGGGGGGGGGTGTCTTCCTCTGTAGTGGGGGCATGGCCCTCTACCTGGGATCTCTTGAGCATATGTTAACAACCTCCACAGCAGCAAGACCTTGCTCTCTATGGTCCTGCTTATCTGTGGCAGGTTAGGGTGTTAGGTCTGGGTTCTGCGTCAGTGCCGATTGTGTAGTTCTGCTAAGAGGGCAGACAATGGGATGATTTAGATAGGGATGGTCCCTTCCAGACCTACTTCTCTGCAATTCTATGATCTTACAAACAAGATCTGAAGTAAGACTTTTTTTTAAGAAATAATATTTGGTACAATGATGTGCAGTATAGGAGACAAATCATTTATCCATATTTACAGAATATGCCAATTCTATGAAGAACCTGTCCTACTGCCATGAGGTCAGCACTTATACACTTTGCAGACAGGTGAAAAGAGCAAGTTCCAGTAATCAAATCTCAGGGCTCAGTCAGAAATGCATAGCCATTGCCAATTAGTTCTTATTACTGTTTTAAGGATGTCTGCTTTCCCCACAAAATCAGAAGCAGGATATTTTACATCACTGATGAAGTAAAACTTTGTCCAAATATAATAGATAATGCCAAACATTTTCCCAAGCCTCAAGTACATCAATAAAATCAAAAAAATCTTGTCCCACTTTCTGATCTTATCCTCCTCAAAAATTTATATTTCCTCTCCACACTCCCACCAATGAGCATGCATAGGCAAATAGTACCTTGTATGCATGATTTATGTGATCATAAATGCTGTTACTGTTTCATGATTTATGAATACATACCACTCATATGCAGTCACCTTTTAGAAACAGACCAAGCTTTAGCTTTATATATAACCATGCCACTTGTTCAAAGTGCTATTAGAAGGTAAAAAACTCTCAGAAAATATTAATTTATCAAACAAAAAAAGCTCCACATGCAATCTTGAACTGGCCTGACCACATGCACCAGATGCAGCAGTGGAGTTACCCCATGCACTGGTCCCACCACAAGCCAACAGAGTCTAGCATGCAGGGCCACATCATCACTACAGTGGAAATTCGGCATGTGGAGAAGCCAAAATTAATGCTGCCACTGTTGCCCTGCCACCAAATTTCCAGATTTCATAGATTTCATAGACATTAGGGCTGGAAGGGACCTCGGGAGATCATTGAGTCCAGCCCCCTGCCCAAGGGGCAGGAAGTCAGCTGGGGTTATAGGATCCCAGCAAGATAAGCATCCAATTTACTCTTGAAGGTGTTCAATGTAGGTGCTTGAACCACCTCCGCTGGCAGACTGTTCCAGACCTTGGGGGCTCGGACAGTAAAGAAATTCTTCCTTATGTCCAGCCTGAAACGGTCTTGCAGGAGTTCGTGACCGTTCGACCTCGTCATCCCTTGGGGCGCTCTGGTGAACAGACGTTCCCCCAGATCCTGGTGGTCACCCCTGATAAACTTGTAGGTGGCCATCAGATCACCCCTGAGCCTGCGCTTTTCCAGGCTAAAGAGTCCCATGGCTCTCAGCCTGTCATGGTAAGATCTGTTTTCCTGACCTCTGATCATGCACGTGGCTCTCCTCTGGACTCTCTCAAGCTTCTCCACATCTTTTTTGAATTGTGGAGCCCAAAACTGGACGCAGTACTCCAGCTGCGGCCTCACCAAGGCCGAGTACAAGGGGAGAATGACGTCCCGGGATTTGCTCGAGAAGCATCTATGGATGCAAGCCAGCGTTTTGGTCGCTTTACTAGCCGCAGCATCGCAGATCTGTAGAGACCCACAGGCCAGATCACATGGCTTCACAGGCCAGATCTGGCCTATCAGCTGGAGGCTGAACACCCTTGTCCTAAATGTTCTTTCAACATTTGTGCCCAAAATGGTCTCTATACAGACTAAATGTTTACCCCACCCTCCCCACATAATTTGCCCTGGTTAGCTCTTTCCAGGCTACAGGTGCTGGAAGTGTGGGGTTCATAGTAATTTGCCTGCATTTTCATGACACCATACAGATACCCAAGCATTCTACACTCAAATTGAAAAGAAAAAAAAAAAAGGTGGGGCAGGAGGAGGGCAGTGGATAATTATATAAAGTTCTGGTAGTGATTTCTATTTAAGGATATAAATTTTGGAAGGAATATTAAATCTCATGCTTCAGATTTAAAGATAATCATTGGATATGGACATACATACTCTTTAGCTACTTTAAGATGGGGAGGAGGAGCTCTGCTGCAGTGCACATCAACGATTACAATGCAACCCACTGGCTCTCAACCTTTTTAGCTTCAAGGTACCTACCCCTCCATAATTTTTTGGTATGTTACAGCACCACAGTTGAGAATCAGATCTGCAATGCCCTCCCCGATACCAGTTACAGAGGGGGCAGGAATTTACCCCACCATACCCTCCTTTTTTCACCCCTCCCCATCCTTAGTCTGTACCCTCACTCTTGTCCAAGCACAGCCCCAACACCAGGGCTGCTCCCCAGCAGTTTACATGCTGGCCACCAGAGCCACATACACCCACAGCCCCTCCTGTTGGCCTCTCGGGCATGAGAAGAATGTGTAGGGGGATAAATCAGCCTGGAAAAGTGCAGTCCCACACCTCTTTCCCTAACCTCCCCACTCTCTGCTCCCCTCCCCCCCCAAAACCCCTGCATGCAGCAAAACTCACTCCTGGCACCATGGGGGCTGCCAAAGGAGGCAGGGGCCAGCTGTGGGTACTGCTCATCTGTGAGATGTGGGAGACTGGCAAAAGGAGCAATGATTGTGGCAGAGGCTGGGTGTTGAGATCTTCCAAAGATGCTACATGGCTTCCCAGGGCCCTGTAGCACCTGGCTGAGACTCACTTATCTGTTTCATCTGCATGATCCTACATGGATACCAATTAGCTAAATTACCCTAACTTTGCCCACAGATAAAATAGGTTTAAAGCTGATGTAGCATTGGCTAGGCTTGGATTACTATAGTCATTCGGCCACAACAGTTGCATTACACAGCTTTCTTTTGATATGGTTACAGTTGTTATTTATTGTCATGTATTAAGGGAGACCAGATTTGGCACTGAAGGAACTGCCATATCCTTGCACCTTCCCCAGAAGCACCTGGTGCTGACCAATGTTAGAGACAAGATACTGAATTGATGGGCAATACGGTACGATGCCTATACATGAGTGCAAAAGCTGCTCTGACATTTGCAGCACATCAGAGCAGACTTGATTAAATTGAGCCTCCTGGAGCATGGCAATTACTGTGGTCCAGCCAGCCTTCACATCACACGTATAGGCATCCCTGTGCTTCAAAATGGCAGCAGAGGCACTTCCACTAAAGTTTGTCTAATGAGCTTTAATTCAAGTGCTCCCATCACCGTTTTGAAGCACAGGGACGCCGATACACAGGATCCCGTGGCACTTTAATTAGAGTGCTCTAATTAAGTGCCCCTCACCTCAGGGAGTGGGGGCACCAGAAGCAGCAATCCCCAATTGTGCTGACCAGGGGGGTGGGGGGAGTGGGATTCCCCCCATGGCCAATTGTGCTAACCCAGAAGTGCCAGTGGTTGGCATGCCCCCCCACCACCAGGAGATTGCTTCTCCTGGTGCCCCCACTCCCCAGGCAGCGCTCTCAAGGGGGACACCAAACACTCTTGCCTGCCCACGTCACCTGTCACCTAAGTGGGGAGCGTGGCCTGACAGGGGGTGCATGTGCACCCCCTACACACCCCCTCCCCCTGTGCACCCCCTACATGTCACCACTACCACATAGACATTCAGTTTCAGGAGAATCACTCCTCTCCCAGGAGAAGCCATGAGTATGTAGATGTTCAGGATTTTTCTCCCAGAGCAAAGAGGTCTGAGAACAACCAATCTTGTTTCTCCTGAACAAAAAGTGAATGTATGTACAAGTTCTCTTTTGAGAGAAGCCAGTCCACCAGCACCCCAGGATGCCTAGCAACTCCCTCCCTCCCTTTGCCCCAGGTGGAGAGGGGGACAGTGTTGCTCAAGCTGGACTCTTCTGCTCCAAAGCAGAAAGGAAAACATACCTCCTTGGAAATCCTACTTTGTGCTGCAGGGAGACACAGCCTGCAAGGAAGTCTGGGTCAGCCAATCAGGGCTGCCCTGTGAACTGCTGCAATCTTTTCAGTTTGCCCAAGACAGAAGTCCACAATACACACCAAGATACGTGCACAAGGGCTCCCTGGCTGCGCAACATGAACACTGCAAGCTCTCTGCTCTTCAGGGGCTGTTTTGAATGTCTATTCAGGCATCTCCAAGTAAGTTTCTTTTTTTTTTCCCTCCCCCCACCAAGTGTGGGAAAATTCTCTTAGGTCATTTGAACATGGGTACACAGCCCATGGTGCCACATCTGTCTTTATACAATGACTATTATGCCTCAGTCAGAACAACAGCAACCACCCTGGCTGAGTTGACAGTTTGAGGAATGGCAGATTTTTAGCCATAAGCTTCTAATATGTATTATTTTAACTATTTTTATTTGTGAACTATTTTGTAAGGTTCTTTTAAACCCATGCCACTGATTTTAACAGAGCATGTCTTGTGACAGGTCTTGCAATATTTATACACTTTCCCTAGGAACTACTTTATAGGGCTCCAACTCAGAATCCAATATATTTCAGCTTTACTGAAAGGACTCCTTTCACTCACCCAAGCATCTGTTACAATTTTGGCCTAATAGAAACTTAACTGTGAAGAAGTCTAGCTTGCAAATAGACTGCTAGAAAGGCAGCACAAAATATTCAAGTACTTTTTTCAATTTAGTTGCTCTCAACAAGAACAACTCCATTGTCTAGGAACTGACTGAACAAAATGGCAGGATCTACAGAGGGTGTGGACACTCTTACTTTGCCTTGATTGACAGGAATTCCATTGTAACATGCCAAGGAAGACCACCATAAATAATTTGTAAATCTTCCCTGCAAGTTAAAGACTATGTACAGACATCTGGGCAGGTTGCAGAATGCTGGGAGGGGCTGGGTGGAGCTAAAAATAGCCCAATGCCAGGGGGGGTGGGTAGGGAAAACACAGCCCTGGGCTGGGGCCAGTGGCTGTTCTTTCCCAGCCCCAGGGCTATGCTGGGAACTGTACAGTTAGATCAGTGTTGCTGGACCTGATTTAAGTTAGGACTGCCTTCAAGGTACAGTGAACGTAGATGAATATCGCCATTTTAGACCAATCTAACTGTCCTGATCTTCTGTACAATTCGCACTTAGACTGATCTAGCTAAGGATCTAAGTGTAGAAGTATGGACCTAGGCAAACTAAGTTAGATCAGATGGTCATTTTAAATACGATTTAACCTACCCAAACATCTGTTTGAACCCAAAGAGTCACATTTAAACAATTTTTAATAAGTTTATCAAATACACCCCTTGCTCCAAAGGCAAGTTATGCAGAGAGTAAATTTTTGTCAACATGAAAATTTGTAAGACGTATAGTAACATCATGCTATTTAGAACATAGGTGATATGTAGGGGGAGCACGTGCCCCCCCCACCCCCTGAGATTGACCCTCGCCAGCCGGGGAGTGGGGACACCAAGTGAAGTGCCAGCCGGTGCCCCCCCCCCCCCCCGATATTGGCCCCTGCCAGCACTTCCAGTTTTGCCAACAGTGCTGCCATCAGCCACTGGGGACCCCCCCCTCAACTCCACCCCGATAGACGATCAGCCGCTGGTGCCCCGCCAGACCCTGAAGGCACCAGTCACCCATGATTTAGAACAATTAAGAATGAACAGATATGTTTGGGACTAAACATAACTGCTTTATAAAATAACAAAAGGAATATAACATGTCCCAAGCAAAACAGATAACTATTACTGTAGCATTTGCCAGATGAAACAAATGCTGATGCAATAAAGTATTTATTTTACTGTATTCATCCTTAAATTATTAAAAATAAAATATATAATGAGACTTCCATCACCTTCAAACTACGAGTAAAATCCAGGTCTCAGTAATGCTCCTTTGCCGTGCTTATACAAACAAGCCCTGAGGGAAAACAAACAAACAAAAACTCATTCACTTAGTCTTGCAATAAACAAGTAATCTTATGAGTAAAGTGAGTAGAGCAACTCTTTCTGAGAGGAAAGAAGCTTTACAGATGTGACAGCAAAACTGTTCTTTCACCTTAGCATTCAGTTAACTATTTCAGCCCCCGTCCACAGGTTATCCAAAGGAGTAATACATAAAATATTAGGTTTTACTATAGCGCATGAAAAAACTTCAGTATTTCCATCATCATCTTTATTTCCAAAAAAGTGCAATTGTGCCATTAAAAAAAAAAAAAAAAAGTATACATTTTTTTTTGGTCAGTCTCAACAAATTAGTTTGCACATCTTTTTTCCAAATAGAAAAAAAAAAAGCAATCCCATATTTAAACTGAATGGTTGGTTCTCTAGCACTTAGAAGCTGGAGGGCTAGGAACTGTTTGCTTGGCGAGTAGAAGCAGGACGAAAAAGAAAAAGTGTGAGTAGTACCTAAAAATAAATTGAAGGACAACCTTACTAGGCAGATAAGATAATGTGGTGCTTGTTTGGGTATATTCATTTTACTAAAGTAATCACTAAACATTTCTGAAGCCTTCAATTAAGTCAGTCACTACACACGCCCCCTTTTACTTCATTTAAGATTATAGATAAGAACAGGGAGGATATTTCAGGATGAGCTCTGGAAAAAAAATCAAGTGAAAAAAATGCTTGGGAAGTGGGGAGCGGCATCTGGGAAACAGTCACAGGAGGCCGCTTAGAAACAGACTAGAAGCTTTCCAAAAAATGTTAAAGAATCTGACACGACTATTTTGGACAAGCAGTAAGAATAACCTTCCAGGGTTCTCTCATCACTAGTGATAATTATCTTTAAAGGAGTAGCCTCTAAAGAAGGAAACTTTATTTATATAAATAGCAGAACATGAATAATAGGAAGTTTTCCAGGTCTTTTAAATATGGATTTGACTTTTCTGTATAAAATTAATGAATACCAGACTATGCCACCTACACTTTTAATGGCCTGCTTTCAACAAACTGAAAAGATGCACTGCCACTTACCTTGCAGTAGAATAATTAATTCATTTGCAATTATTTGTCCAATGACTACCAAAAAGATAGTCGTCGTTTTTGATATTTACGTATATCAGAATCTCTCTCATTTAGAAACAAGGGAAACATTACGGTGTTGGAAGAAATAAAAATATATTATCCACCTTCTCCCCGGCCCATTTTTAATCCAAGTCTAGTAAACTTCTTCAATAACCCGTCATGGAGACATTAAGTTCAATAAACCAAGTTCTGGGGAGAAGCAATATTCCATTTAGAGCATAAGCAAGGTATTTATTTACTACAGGAAAGGACACAAAAGAAGCTCCTACTGGCTTGGCCAAAAAAAGAAAACCACTGTTTTAGAACTGCAGATATATTTCCCCTGCCTTCATAATACCTCAGGTCCAATTTTCTGACATTTCATGTATAGGCAGACATTAGGTAACCAGTCAATAAAAAGGAACTTCTTGACAAATGCATCCCAATATCTTGCTATCTGTTGACTAGCAACTTCACTGACAGGCACTGCCTGCCTCTTTCCAGGGGCAGAAGAGCTAAAGATGCCCTCCACTCCACACCATTAAAGCAGAGAAGCACACAAAGAAAATGAAATAAGTGTTAATATTGGTGAACTATGGGCACAAAATATGTTAACAATAGGCCACAAAGAAAAAAGGGATGCAGAATGAACTAACGCCAAAGGGTGTGAACTGCAGGTAGAAGACAGCCTTAGAAATCAGAACTGGACAATGGAGGAAATAAAATTTGAGGATGGAAGGAATGAGGTGCCCTGAAACATGCAGGTCCATTGTAGCAGACTCGGGAGAGAGTTAAAAAAATTCTTCCTTCTATATATAAGGGTCTTCCAGTAAAGACAGCAGAGAGAATGAACTCAATTTTTTTTCCAGAAGTCAGCCTAACAACAGGAATTCCACCAAAGGCAGCAAACACATTAAAAGCAGTTTTTAATCACATACTGTTAAGAGAGACAACACCAAGGATGGAATCAGTGAGGTCATAGAGCAGTGTGGGTGGAGACGGTTAAAAAAATAAAACCACAGGAGAGGAGAGAAATGAAAAACTATCAAAGTTATTAACAGAGAATATGGAAAAGAGAAAAGAAGAGAAGAGACAAGGAAGAAGGTGAAGAATGTTCAAGTAGTGGACAGAAAGTGGGAATCCAAGGCCTGTCTTCAAGACGGAACTACATTTGATGAATAAGGATCAAGAAAGGAGAAAATCAGATTAACAGAGCAGTCAAACTGCTATAGCAGAGAATCATTGTTACAGCATACACTTAAATTAACCTTTGGAATTTCTGAAATCCTCTTATATAAATTCAGAAGTGTCACCATTAACACCTACCCCCCCCATGCCATGGATAATAACCTTTTTTTTTTTTTCCACATCTTTCTCACTGTGTGAATCAACAGCCAGATTACTTGGTTGGTGCACACAGTTGCTCACACACCCGCCCCCCCAAGGGCAGAACCCCAGCAGTTACCTTGTTTATTTGTCTTACCTCTTTGTTAACATAGTTTGGCTCTTCGGTTGTGTTTGATCCAGTCTAGAAACGTTACACCATCTATCAATAGAATCATGTGTGCAAGCCACTTTTCTACCTGCACTTAAAGCTGTTATGCTAATAAGATGTATAGGACAAGGACTTAGGATCTTATGAGTTTTACAGAGCCAAGTACACCAATACTGTTTAAAAAAAGAATGTGCAGTCATTACCAAATATCCAGCTGTCAATGCATTTCCTTCTCTTTGATTTAAAATAAAGTTCAGACACCTAGTTAATGCAATGATCTAAAAAAAGTGACTACTCAAAGATAACATTTTTCTGTTTACCCAAACTAATGTTATATGTGCAGCACCAGTTCAAGTTTTCTTTCACTACTCTGCTCTTGGGCCACCATCGTGACCTATGACCTAGAAGTAATGCTAGCAGAAGTGAGAAAGAATGTTATTCTTTTAAACCTTGGGTTTGTTAATAAGTCTCGCAGCAAGTGGAGATGGACATTATATAAAATAAGCCTTTGGCTCAGTTTTGATTACATTAATCACCGCAGTAGTGATAACTGTCAGCCATTAAAGCCTGGCTTAAACTCTGCCAATGGTAAACCTAAACTGAAATGGTCTGTATCCAATTTGGACTTATTAACAACCTATTTCCCATTTTATCTTTCTGTAGTTTTTCCACTGTCTCTGTCTATAGGATATTTAAGGTTCAAGTTTCTACTAACCATCAGAGCAAAAACTCCGGAAATTAGTGGTTGGAGAGCAATAATGTCATCCTTAGATCTGGTTCCTCCAGATCAATATTAAAAAACACACTACTACTATACATCACCTCAACAATGTATGTCATCTTTCTTCCCAGAACCCAGCACCGGATGGGAAGCAGTTTCTGTAACCCTTTAGTCAGGATTGCAATGACAGCACCATACACTAGACACTGCCCTGGAGGTGGGCAGGGAAGGGAGGCAGAAACTGTGGTAACAGAATACTAGTTATTTCAAGTGTCAGAAGTGGCCAGACATTTGGATTTCCCCCCAACATACACTCTGCCACCTCTTTAAATTTTAAGAACACACACGCACCTTATAATGTTCAGTGATGAAATCCATCACACATTACAAGAGAAAGTTGAGTAGGGTTACCATATGTCCAGGTTTTCCCCAGACATGTCCTCTTTTTTGGCCCCATATTTTTGTGTCAGGTGGGTCTTTGTGTCAGGTGGGTTTTTAAAATGTGAGAAAATGTCCGGGTTTTTGCTTTGCCTCTGCTTTCCTGGGCTGGCTGCTTGGGGTTGGGAGCAGTGGGCAAGGCAATTGACTGTTAGGAGTCACATGCTCCCCACACGGGCCCCGGCAATCTGCTTCCAGGTAAAGAGACACTGTGCATGCGTGCGTGCAAGCATGCACGCAGTCCTGCTGCCCAAGCTGCTCTTGCGGGTCAGGGGTATGGGGCACCAGCAGGGCAGGAGGCTATGGGTCAGGAGCTCCTTGGGCAGCACGGCTGGTGGGGTTAGGGGTCTGCAGGTTGGAAGGGAGAGGCACCAGCAGCACTGCCTCGAAGACAGGAGGCTGTGGGTTGGGAGTGGGGTGGCAGGGACTTAGGAGTGAGAAGCAAAGGCAGGGCACAGGCAGATCACTGCCCCCCGCAATCACATTTTTATTCCAAATAAGGCCTTCTTATCCTGTTCCATTAGTGTAATTTAATAATAAAGTGTTCAGTATTCCAAAAGTTGTTTGGGTTTAAAAAAAAAAAAAACAGAAATATAAAAAGGAAGTGAGACTGTCCTGTAAAAAGTATTACATCTTAATTGAAAGTTAATAGACTCATGAACAAAATTTGTCTGGAACACAGGGCAAAAATATTACTTTATGGGAAAGATGCAGAGAAAGAATAGGAACTGTATAATCAGTGGCATTTGAGAGAATTTAAGATCATGGCTTTCCCGGCTCTAGCACAGAGTTAGCATTGTTTATACTGCTCTGGGGGCGGCTCAAAGATTTAAGGAAAAAAAAAAAAAAAGAGATGACTGAGCCACATTTTCCAAACCAAGTAATTATATTTCCAGAGCAGAGGTGGAAACCAACAGTCTTCTTCACATATTTCCCTAAATATTTAATACATTTATGAAAAAATATATAACCATCTTCTTTGCAAATCCTTAGCAAGTTTTTAAGGATTAAGAGCAAGTGCACACTTAAAGTGAAGATTTAACTTTTAATCGCTTAAAAAAAAAAAAGGGGGGGGTCTGGGGCTCACCCAGTGAAAGAAGAGAGCAAACTCCTATATTGCCAAACAGATAACTTTATATGTGTGTGCGTGCATACACACACACACACACACACACACACACCACCATCCACCCACCCACCCCCCAAGGCAACATTTTTCTAGACACATTAGGATCTATCCTTAAACCTGAAAGAGCTCTTCCATTGTTTGCAATGAAAGAAAAATATAGTATAAACCATAGTATGTTTTTATATAAACATCTACTTGCATGCTTTGGAATGGATAATGTTCTAGCAAGTGAAAAACAACCAAATACATTTCAATTCAATAAGGTTCTAGCTGTGCCATTCCTCTTCCTATACAAAGAAAAAATAGTTTGAGAGAAAAAAAAATGCAGTCATCCACATTAGAAATGTGCCAATAACACCACGTATTTTACTAAAGAAAGATCTATTTGCTACAAGAATTTTCTAATCTACCTTCCATATAAAAGGTTAAACCTCAAAACTGTACAGTTTTGGTTGGGATTTAACTGGAACTGTCATAGTTTTTGCCTCTCCAGGGGACAGGTCAAAGTAATATTTTTCTTGAAGGCTCTATTGTTACCTGCTGCACAAATCAGAGAATTTCCTCTTCATTGTCCTAACAGTGGACACAGCCATAGAAGTCTAAAGAACCCAGTCAACAGCTGGGTTCCTCTATATCCCCCAACACCTGGAGGTCAACTGCTAGGGCCCCCATTAGATTTCACTGCAGTACTAGCCTCAAATATGTACAGCAAAGAAGAAAAATTGGGCCAAGAACTCAGGCAACAAGCAGTTCAAGTGAACATAAATTAGAATGCCAGGTCTGTGGCTAAAAAAGCAGGTAAAAATAGGGCAGGAGGGAACGTAAAAAACTGAAATCAGATGTTTTTAGTTTAAAAGTATAAATGTTATTGCTCATTCCTCATGCCACTCTACCTAAAGATTTTTTTTTTTTTTTTTTGTGAAAAGGCTCTGCCGTCTCTTTTTCTATTCCTTGGTGCCTCCTAACCCCTTGATTTCTACATGCCATTTCCATCACAGTAATAGCAGCTTACATACGGATGCAGACAGACAAGAACAATTAGCCCTTACTAGCATGCAGTAATTTAAAAAGAGATCTATCCAACCCAGAAGTGGACCAGCTTCAACATTTAGCTTCATAGAAGAATGCCTCTGATCCCCGCTGGACACTGTTAAGCTGTATCTGACAAGGTCTTATTGTTTCCACCCGGCACATAGATAAAAGTTACTCAGGAGTTACAGTGGTTC
Organism: Crocodylus siamensis; assembly: GCF_052110815.1. Lineage (NCBI taxonomy): Eukaryota > Metazoa > Chordata > Crocodylia > Crocodylidae > Crocodylus > Crocodylus siamensis. The sequence goes on along the minus strand of NC_143398.1, from coordinate 210,110,541 downwards.
TTATATTTCTGCCAGCCAAACTGTTGTCTTGTGTGCACTTTTACATACAAATCACTGGGACAATAATATGCTCTATGATCACTTCACTAGGAAAAAAAAACAAAAAACCAAACACTAATACTAAAGTGAAGTGATTCAGTATTGCAAAGAGTTTGTAATTGTTTTAATGGAAGCCTGAAGTTCTGAAATACTTTTTCTTTCATATGCCTTTGACACCAGTGTTCGACCCATTAGTTCAGTACTGACCCTTATTTTTCCTTCTGACAAGATACCATTCCTCTCGGGCAAAGTTTTTTTGGGGGGTGAGGGAAGGGAACACCGTCTGCTTTCCTTTATTTATCTATTACCCTCTCACACATTTTTTCACCCTAGCATCCATATTCCCTAACCCCTAAAGTTCCTTTGATCTCATTCCCACAGCAACATCCTCTGATAGTGAAGGGCTGTATCATCACCATGGTGCTTTACAAAAAAAACACAACAACCACCACCACTAGCTCCAATTCTCAACTTGAAAAGTTTTATTGAGACCTAAACCAACTCTCAAATGTTGGAAGATGAAAAACACTGCTCTAGTGTCAAACAATTGTTATACTAGTTTCGTTTAAGTAGCTGCAGTATAAAGTGCCAGTAAGTAGCAGCTTTTGGATAGCTGCCACATAACTCAATAGCCTCTATGACAGTTATACATTAGAACTATTTAATATTAAGTGGCTCTTTATTGATACAAATATAAAAGAGGCCCTATGGGCATCTTTACCTGTGCTTGGGGGGTGGGGGGCGGCAGGATGCTTTAATTAGAGCAACTCTCTGGAGCTGCTCTAATTTAATGTATTCAGCATCCAGTGTTTCAAAATGGTGGTAGGGGCATTTTGACTAAAGCTCATTTGACAAACTTTAGTTAAAAAAAGTGTCCCTCCCACCATTCTGAAGTATGGGCACTCTGAATACGCAAGATGCTGAGGCTTGATGATTACAGCCCATCGGAGCAGACATCCTGCATGTCTACATGTACCCCCTCATTCCGCAATGATTTTTTAGTTTCTATTATCTACACTCCTTAATTGTTGCAGGATTTCTCTTGTACTCTAGGATTAAATTGCTTGTTAGAACACCACCAGAACAGAGTTTAATTTCATGAAAACCTCAGGTCAGTATTTGTCAACAATTCAAAGATTTCAATGGGTGACTACCTTTATTCAGGAGAGGCAGTTCCATTTATGGGCATGGGCATCCAAGTCTGAAATGTAGCTATATTGACAACACCATGTCAGCCAAATTTCTAATTCTAGCTAAATTAGTATCATAAGCACAACCATCTTACTCTTTTTCTTCATTGTCTACATCTGTATGGATTAAAATTCTTCGGTTCTGTAGAAGTTTTGCTTTAAGAATCCTTATAAAAAAAAACAAAAAACAAAAAACCACACACCCCTAACAGAACTGCAAGCAAGGGGATGAAAAAACAAACAGAAACAAAAAAACACCTCCACACAAACAAACCCCCATCAAGTCTGACCCCCCCCCCCCATGGCAGGGGGTCGGACTTGATGATCTGCTCAGGTCCCTTCCAACCCTACAAACTATGAAACAAAAAAACCCAAAACCATAAGACCTGTACCCACAAACAAACACTGCTCCCCCCTCCCCTGGTGTCTTTGCTGTGCCAGGAGTGGCCCCATGCCTCCCAAATGTAGTAACTGGACATCAGGACATGATGGAAGCAGCCCTGCACTGCTTCAGACACAGAGACCAAGTGCAAGGACAAGGCAAGGGCAGCAGGGGACTTTGAGATCCTGGGACAGGTAAGACCTTCCTCCCCCTGCTACTTGCTCTTTAGTACTTGGCACCATTCTCCACCCACTCCTCCCCCAGGAAAGTTTTGCCCAGGGTGCCAAACTTGATAGTTATACATCTGGCCCCTCACACCAATTTATTTTTAAAAGTTAAAAATGATGTTATATACAGAGTTAGTGGTATTAATAAATCAACAAGCAGAAGGAACTCACCCTCCTGCTGGCTGACACCAGCCCGGACATAGTGGGGATTACAGAAACATGGTGGGACTCAACACACGATTGGGCGGTGAATGTCAAGGGCTATAGGCTGTACAGGAGGGACAGGACAGGAAAGAGAGGTGGGGGCGTGGCTCTCTATATTAAGAAGGAAACACATCCTCGTCAATTAGTAAGGAGTCAGGGGAGGGGCACTCTGAAGTGCTTTGGGTTAGGGTACAAGGCAGTGGAGGGGAAAGAGACTTAATGGTGGGAGTCTACTACAGACCTCCCAACCAGGGAGAGGAGCTTGACCAGGATTTCTTGGGTCAGCTCACAGAGGTAGTGAAGGCTAAGGATGTGGTAGTCATGGGGGACCTGAACTTCCCCAATATCTGCTGGGAAGAGCAGTCAGCCAGGTCAGATCGTTCACGTAGGTTCTTGGCCAGAGTGCAGGACCTCCTTCTAACCCAGGAGGTGCACAGCCCCACCAGGGGGGACGCCTTGTTGGACCTAGTGCTGGCCAAGGGCGATGACCTGGTGAGGGGGCTGCAGGTGCTCGACCACCTGGGCGACAGTAATCATCGCCTGCTGGAATTCACCATCCAGCGCAAGGTGGCAAAGGCATGCAGTAAGGCAGCGGCCCTAGATTTTAGGAGGGCAAACTTCAATGAGCTAAGGAGGATAGTTGGAGAAGCGCTGAGATCCCAGAGCGGAGGGGAGCCAGGTATCCAAGGTGAGTGGTCGCTCCTTAAGGAGATGATCCTCCAAGCCCAAAGGAAGGTAATCCCGATGACGATCAAAGGGAGCAGGAGAGCACAAAAACCTCCATGGCTCACCAAAAGCATCCAGGAATGTCTCCTTGCTAAAAAGGAGGCTTACACCCAATGGAAAGAAGGGGTCATCTCCAGGGAGGACTATTCTGCAGTTGCTAGGGGATGTAGGGGGGTAGTTAAGAAGGCCACGGTGGAGATGGAACCGGGACTAGCTTCCCAGATTACGGACAATAAGAAGTCCTTTTTTAAATACATAGGGGGTAAAAAGAAGGTCCCGGGTAATGCGAGGCCGTTGCAGGACGCGTTGGGAAACTTGGCCGTCACACCAGACGGCAAACCTAACATGTTTAACGATTTCTTTGCCTCCGTCTTCCTAAGTAGGGACCAGAACAGCCACCTCCCTGCTGGGCCCCCCTCGGACCCCAGGAGAGGCACACCTAGGCCAAGGGTTAGCGAGGATTTAGTTAGGGAGCTTCTCGAGGGACTGCACATTTTCAAGTCAGCTGGTCCGGATGATCTCCACCCTAGAGTTCTAAAGGAACTGGCCGAGGTCACTGCAAGTCCCCTGGCACGGCTTTATGAGTACTCGTGGTACTCTGGAGAGGTACCGGAGGACTGGAAGAGGGCCAAAGTGGTTCCCATCTTCAAAAAAAGGGAGGAGGGATGACCTGGGAAACTATAGGCCAGTTAGTCTTACCTCGATCCTAGGCAATCCTAGGCAAGCTGTTCGAGAAAATTATTCTGGCACACATCCAGGAGGGGCCAGCAGGGGACTGCATGCTTAGGGGCAACCAGCACGGGTTCATCAGTGGCAGGTCCTGTCAGACCAGCCTGGTGGCCTTTTACGATCAGATCACCAGATCATTAGATGCAGGGGTAGCAGTGGATATAGTCTTCCAGGACTTCCGGAAAGCTTTTGACACTGTCGCTCACCCCGTTCTCATTAAGAAACTGGGGGGCTGTGGTGTAGACACCCACACAGTCAAATGGGTCACCAACTGGCCGGAGGGCCGCACCCAGAGGGTGGTGGTGGATGGGTCCCTCTCAACCTGGAAGGACGTGGGCAGTGGGGTCCCACAGGGCTCGGTCCTCGGGCCTGCGCTGTTCAACATCTTCATCAGAGATTTGGACGAGGGGGTAAAAAGCACCCTGTTCAAATTTGCTGATGACACTAAGATGTGGGGAGACATGGGCACATTAGAAGGAAGCAACAGGCTACAATCAGACCTAGACAGGTTACAAGGGTGGGCAGATGTGAATAGGATGGGTTTCAACACAGACAAGTACAAGGTGATGCACCTCGGTAGGAACAACTGGCACCATACCTACAGATTAGGGAACTCCCCTATTGTCAGCACGGAGGCAGAAAAGGATCTTGGAGTCATCATTGACTCCAAGATGAACATGGGCCAGCAGTGCGGGGGGCAGTTAGGAAGGCCAACCGTACCCTGTCATGCATCCACAGATGCATCTCAAGCAGGTCCAAACAGGTGATCCTCCCCCTCTATGCAGCACTGGTCAGGCTGCAGCTGGAGTACTGCATCCAGTTCTGGGCACCGCACTTCAAGAGGGATGTGGACAGCATGGAGAGGGTCCAGAGGAGGGCCACTCGCATGATCAGGAGGCAGCAGGGCAGGCCCTATGAGGACAGGCTGCAGGACCTGAACCTGTTCAGCCTCCAGAAGAGAAGGCTGAGGGAGGATCTTGTGGCCTGTTACAAACTAGTCAGGGGGGATCAGCAGGCATTGGGGGAGTCACTGTTCCCCGAGCACTGCCAGGAGTGACCAGGAATAATGGTCACAAGCTGGCAGAGCGTAGGTTTAGGTTAGACATCAGGAGGCGCTACTTCACAGTCAGGGCGGCTAGGATCTGGAACCAGCTTCCAAGGGATGTGGTGCAGGCTCCTACCCTGGGAGTTTTTAAGAGGAGGTTAGATGAACACCTTGCTGGGGTCGTTTGACCCCAGTACTCTTTCCTGCCATGGCAGGGGGTCGGACTAGATGGTCTGTTCAGGTCCCTTCCGACCCTAGAAACTATGAAACATGTATTCTGATCTGTCAAAAATGGGTGAGGGGGGAAATAATCAAATTACATCTTCCTGCCTTCCAAAAGTCATCAGCATACACACTTACATCACCATAATTGTGTCAGGGTACAGAGCCATTAGTTAATAACTTCTTAGTTGCCCGCTCACAAGAGTGGAAGAATTTCTTTCTGAACTTGTAAAACCCCACGATAACATTCATCTGTCTTGAAAGCAATCCCAGTTGAAGAGAAAATAGTAAAGTTTACTCCTGCTTCCCCCCACAAAACTACAAAAAACATGTTCAACTACAGTAGTTTCTATGGGATGATTATTTTTTCCTCAGATAAACATTAGGCTAAATGCAAACATTTTTTCTTTGAGAAAAAGAGTATGGGAAACTTCTTCAAAAGCCTGTCTCAGTGCAACAGATGGTAAAAATTCCACAGAACAAAGTCATGTTAATGCATCACTATAGTGATCTACAGTAGACTACAGACCATAACACCAGGTCCAAGCCATGTGTATTTTTCCACCCTAAGAAAAAATTAGCTCTCAAAGCAAACACCACAACCCAAAAGACACCCACCCATGATTCAACTAAGTGTTTCTAAAAGTGTACTACTAAACTTTAGGGTTGCTGGTCTAAGGACATAGGTAGACAAGGTTCTTTGGGCAAGTGTGATCTCCTTTATTAGCCCACCTAAATAGTTGGAAAAATTGTTCTTTGCAAGCTTTGGGACACAACACCGTTATAGGCATAGGGAGAGTTTGCTGGTGTATTCCCATTCCCTCTGATCTTCAGTGCTATGTATTTGCATATTCAGACCTGCATTTTGCATATTGACTTCTATTTTACCCAGGAGAGCACACATTACCCCAGTAAACTTTCCCTATGCCAGAAGAAGGGCATTTATGCCCGGAAACTTGCAAAGAACAATTTTTCCCAACTATTTAGTTGGTCCAATAAAAGTTTTCGTCTAACCAAAGAATCTTGTCTGCCTACTACTAAACTTGAAATTTAGCATCTCTCTTGCACAGTGGTACTCAGTCTTTTAGTGGCAGGCCACATGCTTGCAACCTGGCTGCACTGCAACCCCATTCTGGTGGGGGTAGAAAGAAAGTTGGCTGCCAGTGTCAGCAGGAGAAAAGAGAGAGCATTTACCTGAGATAAACAACACTTAACCTTGGGGGTGGGGAGAGAAAAAAAGAAAACAGGTAGTGCAGCCAAGGGAATCAGTAGTACTGCACAGGGCAGGGAAGGAGACACCAAACTGAACTGCTTGCCATTGATCCCTTGTGCCATGGGACAGATCAAGTCACTTTGCAGGGGAATAAATCTGACCCATACATTGAGCATCACTAATCCCAACCAATACATTTATCAATTACTATATCCAGGAATTTCTTTAAATAGTCATGTAAGAACAATTATACAGGAAAAACACAACCTTTTTTTCAGCCAGTGCATATTAAAAGTATTTTCTAAAGTCCACCGGGTAAATTGGCAGTGAAAGACGTAATGCTGTTATCCTTTCATTTGGAAATTTATTCAAAGGAAACAATTATTTCAAAACACTCTCCTTTCTAGATTACAGTCTTTCCTATAACCTCATTCAAATTGTAAGGACCAGGAATCGTCTCTGTGCACAAAACCGTTGTATTGGATCAAATAGACAGCAGCAAAGTAGACCGATTCACATGACAAAAAGCATATATATTGTTTTGAACCTGTGAAATTATAAAGTGAAAAACTTGCAAAATTTAGGCATTGGCAGTCATTTGGGCCAATATAGTACAAGAGGAAAGTCTTCCTCAGATAATTGTGTTCGTATTTTGATTAGTACTTTGCATGGCAGTTTCCTTATGACTTATGTGGAAAGGGCAGTCAGTAATTTGGGCCTTCTAATTCTGATGCAGGCAAGATACCAATTTCAAATCAATTCAACAAACAAATCCATTTATTAGAGCAAAATAGCTGGATCACAAAATAACAACATTAAGCAATTACTCCTTACTTCATTAGTAGTAGTAATAATAATAACTGGTTTTGCCATAATCAAATTAAAAGATACCAGGTATGCCATTTTATTATATGGATAATCAGAGAAGCTGTACTTAAAACACTGTATTCACAGGCATCTGCTTCAAGTAAAAAAAGTGTCAGTCAATAAAGCGAGAGCATTTTTTAGAAGGCTGAGCATGCCAATGAAAGATTTCTGTCGTAACAAGCTTGGAAGAAAGAGCAACGTTTGTTCCTATGTTGCCTAGAACATACCTGCAGGGCTGAACAGACCAGACGCTTCATGAGCTCCACTTTCAGCTTCTCAAAACTGAAACATGCTTATTGACCGACGTGTGAAGAGGCATTAGGAAAATGGCATATTGCCGATTTGCAGAAAGAAAGCAACCACCAAAATTCTGGCCCATGACCTGTGGATTATTACGTGTCACTAGTGCCTTAAAGCAACTGTCAGAACCAAGGTAAGAACACAAGAATCCATATGATCATTGCCAGGTTAAGAGCAGCAAGTATACCTCCTTATCTGCTCCACCAAGAGGCTTTTAGGTGGTTAAAAACAATAATTTTTAAAAATCCTGTTTACCTTTCCCACACGGATGCGGTCAGCTTTTTGCTTTCAGCTTCCGCAGTTCCCCTCTATCTGAACAGTGTCATTTTCGCCACCCTCTACTTAGTCCAACTTCCTGGCTCTCAGAAATGAGTACATTGCTGCAAAGTTGGGCTAGCGAGACTCCCCAGGAATGTCTCTCCTATTCAATTAAGCCATTCTTAGCTAGTGCTTTTGCTGGTGTCTGCTGCCAAACTCGATACAGACCAGGGCATGAAGCAGCAGGCTCAGACTTGCTTCTGAGACCTGGTGGCAGGCAGCTTCTGGGAGAGCCTACACCTAGCAGAGAAGGAGTGCTAGCTTTTCATGCGTCAAATCTGCTCTCGCAGGCCGTCTGTCTCCAGTAGGTGACACGGCGCTGCTCCGCAGGACCTTGTTGCATAAGAGGAAGCGTGAGCATGTACACACACACCCCGACTTGCTGGGGCAATGCCAGGTGTGCACACACACACACACACACTCTGACTTGCTGGGGCAAGGTACCCACACAGCCCGGCTGGCGGGTGAAGGGGCCCAGGTTTCACAAGTCCGAACTCACACAAGGGACAAAGCAGCTCTTTCATTTTCCTGGGGCCGGGTCCCCAAGCTGTGGTACACGCACCCCTGGGGGTGGGCAAGACACCCCTGGGCTAGGCGGCCGAAATTGTGCGATGGCGCAACTGGCTCTCGGTATCAGCAGAACTGGCTCGCGGGGGTTAAAACACGGGCGCCCGCCGGTAGCAGGACGCGGCAGCTGGCAAATTAGGCAGCGAGAAAAAGTTGGGGAAGCTCCGGTGTGGCGCAAGCCCGCCGGCTCGGCCCGGCCCTTCCCCGCCGGGCTCTGCGAGCCCCCGGCCCGCTCGGGCGGCGCAGAGGTGCCCGCTGCCCGCGCCGCCCCTCCCCGGGCGACAGGGGCCCCTGGTGCCGCCCCGGGCGCGCTGCATGTGCCCGGAGCGAGGTGCCCCGGCCCGGCCCGCTCCCACCCCCGCGCCCGGATCACCTTGGCGGGAGGCAGGACGCCAGCGACTGTTGCAGCGCGGCAAGCGGAGGAGAGTCGAGCCGAGCCCGCCCCGCCCCGCCCCGCCGGGCTGCGTTTACCCCGCGGGAGGCAGGGCGGCCGCTGCCCCGGCCGGCCGGGCGCGCCCTCCCCGCCTGCCCCCTCGCGGCTCCCCCTGCACCTGCCGCGGCGCAGCGGGAGGGAGGGAGGGAGGGAGGCTGGGCGCAGCCCCGCCGCGGCGGGCAGGGGCCGGGGCCGGGGCCGGGGCCGGGGCAGGAATTTTCCTCTTTCCCGGCGAAGCGCCCGGCTCTGCTTCCCCATTCCCGCCACCAGGAGGCCGGGCACAGCGCCCTGCAGGTGGGGAGGAGCCGGCCTGAGCGGAACCTGCTTCGTACCTCGCTGCCCCTCGGCTGGGCTGCGCGGTCCCTGCTGCCTCCTCTCGGCCCTCGCTGCTGAGACAGCGGCCCTTCTTGTCCCCGTCGGCACGAAGGGGACAACTCCCCGCTCGCAAGTGAGGGGCTCTCGGAAGATGTCCGCCCCCGGCCGCCTGCGAGCACCTACCGCGGGGAGGGCGCTCGGGCTGGCGTCGCGTCCCTCCGCCTCTTTACTCCCTTCGGGTAGGAATCCAACCGCCGGCGAAATGAAACCGACTCGTCCGCCAGCACCGGTGCGTGCTGCTGCGCCCCCGGGCAGGGTTTGCCTCCTGCTTGGCTCATTAGTGCAGCGCTGCTTGGGCCTTGGAAATGCAGAGAAATAATCATAATCATTTGAAAAAAAAAACACCAAACAGCTGGCTTTGAAATGGAAAGATTAAAAAAACAAACCAACAGCTAATTACATTGGTTCCAAACAGGCCTGGTCATGTTTAGGGTCTATTGTTACTGCAAAAGATTGAAGACACACACAAAAAAAGTTTGCCTTTTGTTTGTTCTTTGCCTCTAGCAGCTCTTTAGTCTGGTCTTGTCTGTCTGAGACATTTGGAGCAGCGCTGCTGCATGTCACAAATTGTGACTTTGTAGTTTGTTCCAGTAGTGTGAGTATCTGTATCAAACCAGGACTCAACACAACGAGATGCAATTAAGCCTTTGTTTGCAACATAGTACCTAAAAAGTTGTGAAGAGGCAAGATTAAACTGTTTCAAATTTCATTGCGATTTAATTCGTGTCAGTTTTCCAGGGGTTGTATCATTATTAAAATTAAAAATAATTATTCAGTAAGGCATATTGAAATGCAGTCTAGGCATTTCCCTTTCTCTGTTGCACTCTTGTTTTACAAGAAAGAAGAAAAGATGAAATAGGCCTGATGCCTGTTTTGTTTTGGGGGGGGGTTTGCCTGATCAGTCAGACCACAAATTCCTGGGTATACACACCCTGTATAATCACACATCATAGCAGGCACACCCAATTAATCTGTACTATTTCCTTACACAAAGAAATAAATCATTGATGAGTCAGATGGGCACTCCATGATGCAGTCTTCTCAGAAACTGTGACAAGTGAATCATTTTGAGCTGGAGGTTTCCAAGTCTGGTTCAGGGGTCCTTATGGAAGACCTCCCCGCTACCCAGTTCTAATGACTCCTCAGTCCCATGATTAATTTCTTCTTCCAAATTTCTGAGAACATCAAGAGGGCTTGTCAGGCCCATTGGGCAGTGCCTAATTCTCTAGTAACTAATTTTCCAGTGTCTAATTCTCAGCAATAATACCAGGGTCATGGCAGAGAAATGCAAAACTCTAAACTTCCTGGTTCAGAGATGACACTTTTTATTAGACCAACTAAGAAATTACAAAAAAAAAATATCTTTCTGTGCAAGCTTTTGGGCACACGTGTGCTTCCTCAGGCTCAGGGAAAATTAAGATGGTAAAAGTCCCCATAGGTAGAAGATAAGCTTCATTTTGCACAGAGGAAGCTGAAGACGGATATCTGTTTCTTTGGGTACCTCTGTTCCTCTGTTCAATATTTCAGCTCAACCGTGATGGACACAGTTGATCTCACTAAATGATGATCAGTCCAGCAGTTATTGGCTCCTCTTGTAACATGTATGACATGGACATCTTTTAGATCATGTGCTCTTATAATTAGATTGTCGAGGAGATGCCATTGTTTTGAGTGGGGGTGTTGCCATGTTGTTTTGTTCCTGTCACGTTGTCTGAAGATAGTGTTAATAAGGATAAAATCATGTTCTGCACGTTTACTAAGTAAAAGGATGCCATTGGAATTGGCCTTGCCCACTCATTCCTTCCTTGTGGTGCCCTCCACATCTTAAAGTCCTGGCCAACTCTACCACTGAAGTCTCCAAGGAGGATAATCTTGTCCTGTTTTAGAATGGTAGTCAGGATTTCATCAAAATAAGTATAACATTGATCTTTCTGTTCTTCCTTGGCATTGAATGTTGAGGCATATGCACTGGTAATGGTAGAAATGAATTGTTGGTCACTTAGAGGTTGGGAGTAATTAGGTGCTCATTAATATCAACAGGGAATTCAGTCATTCATCTGATAATCTGGCTCTTAATGCTGAAACCAACACTGTGTATTTGCAGGTTTCCCTTTCCAGGTCATTTGCAGGTTTCCCTTTCCAAAAGAGTGTGTAGCCACCCTCCTCCTCCCTCAGTTGGCCTTCATCTGTATGTCTGGTCTCACTGAGAGCAGCGATATTGATGTCATATTGCCAGAGTTCTTGGGTGGCAATAGCTGTTCTGCATTCAGATCTGTCACCGTTTCGGTTGTATAGTAGGGTTCGTACATTCCAGGATGCAAAAAACATTTTTGTGTTTTGACCCCAGTTAAGGTGATCCCCCTAGAAACGGTTATCCCCTAGGAGCGGGTAAGGTAAAGTGGTATAGCCTATGTTTTGGGCACCTTTTTAGCCCCCTCCCCATGTGGGATGAGCAGAGGTGATCCTAAAAAGGACTGCTCGGTTGAGATTGAAGCTGCCCCATCACCTTCCTATCCCATGTCAAGGGTGAAATGACCCTTGATATGGGACAGGACAAGTCATATGAACATTGTCCATATGCAGATCCGTGACTACGGACTCCCAGAGATCACTTTGTCTGTTCCCGTTACCACTCATTCACTGCTGCAGCACTTCCAGAAGTTAAGAGTATTTGTATTGGTTATTGTGGTAGATGTTGTACCAGTGGGAGAAGCCTGAATATGACTTATTTTAAATGAGGAGGTCATTGCACATTAGCAGAGAAGAAACCTGTCTCTAGTGGCAAGGAGATCCAAGACAGCTGGGGTTACTTCCACTGCAGTCTTCATCCACCTTTGCAGTCACTGAGAAGTATGCCTTCTGCATCTGCCAGCTCCACCATTGAGGTCTTTGTGTTATGATGCACTGCTCTTCGTCTGATACCTCAGTTTTGACTTTACTGCCATGGGTGACCCTACCAGGAGTACAAGACTCCTGAGAGTGTTGCTGTTAGAGTCATTGGTACATGCAAGCCGCTCAACCCCATCAAAGTGGCAGTCTGTGGAATAGGAACATCATTCTAGTGTTTGGCTCAATACCAATTCAGAGTGAAAACTCATCTATTGAAATACTCATAGCACCAATTATAGAAACTCTGTAATGGCAGAGAGAAAAGTAACAATTAGCATAATGTTTCAACACAAGAGTGTGTGTGTGTGGGTGTGGGTGTGGGTGTGTGTGTGTGTAGGGGAGGGAGCTTAAGGAGATGTGTGGCAACAGTGGCAACTGCAAGTGAGAGAGGCACTTTCACCATCTCAGCTGAGGAGGAAGGAGATCATCAGTTCTTAAAGACACTTTGAACTGACCTGTGTATCTTTAAAAAACCTAGAATTCCATGAAGTTTATTAAATGTTAATGACATAACAATAACAAAATAGTTCTCTGTTTAAATGTTTCCAAAAATTGCTGACAAAGGTCTTCTCTCTTGATTTTCCTATTTTTGAGAGGTTCAAAGTGCTGTGCTGACCTGAAAATGCTTATGTAAAAGGAAGTAACAGTAGCCACCTTGCAAAATGGACAAAAAACTACTCTAAATCATAGATTCACAGAAACGTAGGGCTGGAAAGGCACTCTGGAGGTCATCTAATCCAATCCCCTGCCTAAGGCAAGATCATTCCTATCCAAAGCATTCCATACAGATCATTATGTAAGCTAATACTAAAAATATACAACCCTATCACCCAACCACAAGGCACAGCACTCTGACCAACTACAGGTAAAGCAGTGGAACAACAGCAGTCAGTGTCCTGCTGCAGCAAGAGTTATTAAAGTATGCTAAAGAGATCCAAGGAGGAGGGCCATGCCCCCAAACCAGAAAATACTAAAAAGTAGGCCATTGATATTTTCTTTTACTGTAAAGCAGTTATTCTAAGAAAAGTCCTCCCATGATCTCAAACTGATTTGGGAAGGTATTGTTTGATTTTTTATTAATGTGCCAGAGAATTAATTGCATAGTTATCATGATTTCTTTCTTTGTCCATACTCAGAGGTAACATGATTAATCATTTACCTAGAAACATTAGCCCAGGTGACAAATGCTGGCCTAGTGTACTCATAAAGTATTATGTGACACTATATTCCAATATTCCCGTGTGTTATCCAGGCTGACAGTTGTTAGCATAACCATGAAATTCCAGTTTGTATTTTAAAAAAAAAGTACGTCTTTCTAATAAGGTGAGTACGCTGAGTTCCAGCCAACCTACTGAATGTGGATTTTTCATATGAGACATTAAATTAATAAAAAGAAGGTCTTTAGGTTCTGAATAAGCACTAACATCTGTGCCATCTTCTGTAACAGTAAGCATTTATCCAGAAGTCTTTGGGAAAATCTCCACACCTTCACCTCTCCATTAGGCAGTTAGCTGGTGGTTGCTGGCCTCCACCACAGAGCTTGCTGCAGTCCAGAGATTCTGTAGGTAAACAATTTAAATGAAAGATGCTGTAGAAATGTAAAATACCATGTACATTTTATCTATTATTGCCAGTGGTTTGTGCTATTTAAAAATTGAATAAAACGCAAGAGAAAAGAAAGGGATACATATTATAATATTTACTGTATCCCTTTCACAAAGTGAGAAAAGGTGAGTTAGAACTTCACTCATTTGTATGCATCACTTTAATGATGGCATTTCCTGATTTGGAGATGTTTAATCATGAAACTTTAATCTTCTCTTATTATAGTTTTGTGTACAGAAAATGATTCAGATAGCATGGTAGCTGTTTTGAAGAGCATTGTGCAATAGAGGAGTGGAGTATGTGCTGTAGAAGGGTTTTTCCCTCATTAAATTAATTTTATGGTGCATACGTAAATTAGGTGGGAAGCTAAGCTGTCTTCTTCCATTAGCATTGCTTATGCACAAGTTTTCATGTGACAACATAAGGGCTAGAACACTGGACAATTTTATGACTCTTGTCAGATCCTGTAAAACCAATATGTATTTTTCCTATGGAGCACTCAGTAAGCTTACATAGCATCCCAATCAATAGTTGTTGCTTTTTACTGTATTTGCATTCCAGTATCTAGGTGGGGTTTGGGAGAGCATGGAGATTAATGCATTCAGCCACTGAATGCAGTACTGTGAACGCAGGGATAGGTTCTTTTTGCTCATTGAACTTTTACTGTGTTATTAGGTGAGCTGAAGAACATGGCATTCATACACTCTTACATAAATGCTTCATAGTGTTGGGGAACAGGGCCCCAAGGTCACGGTGGGCCGAGCGGGTCGGAACGAAACAGGCAGGATTAGCGGCAAGGAGTCTGAGCGGTACAGGACTTGTGCGGTTTCAAATAAAGTTGATTTATTTACTTACGCTTTTGGAGCGTAGGCAGAGGAACTTGCTTGTTACAGTAAAATAATAACGTATGAACAAGGGAGTCTGTTGGTCCACGGGGTTCTCGAGCCGAGCCCTTGCTTTCTACCCCAAAGGATAGGTGCAGCTGCCCGACCTGATAGTCCCAGGACTGGTCAACAGCTTATTGACTGAGATAACAAACAACAGAACTGTAACACGAAGAACAATGTGACGCCAGTCCAATGTGGATGAATGAGTAGTCGACGGTGATGCCGATGCCGAGGTCGATGCCGAAGGATGTAGTGATGTCGTAGCCGTTGGTTGAGCAGGTTAATCAGGATCGTGGTCAGTCAGATGCCAGAAGCAAGGTCGGTAGCGGGAAGATCAATACACTAAATCAGATCAAAAAATCAATGAAGAACGAATTTTGGAAACCGCACGGTAAGGGGACCGGTGGGCCTAAGGCCCTCCTGAGGAGCAGTCCCTGCAGCCGCAGCCTCTGCTCTCAGGATCCGGTCGATCTCTCCCTGTGAGACAGTCCCTACCAAGGCACCCTCTATTCTCAGGTTGAGTCTCTTCCCTGTCACTCCGGTCTCTCCCCACCAGGGTGAGGGGCTTACAAGTCTTTTAAGGCAACCAGGTAGCCAATCAGGCTGCTTTGTTCTTAGTAATTTCTAGTCTAATTACATCATGCTCTTCAGAGTTGAGCATGTTCACAGTAATAAGCATTTGACTGACAAGCCAGATAGTTGGCAGATTTGAGCACAGCCTTGTCAGAAACTAGGTCAGATTTGATTGACAAGCCCTGAGGTCACACCAGGGGCACATGCTGGGCACCCTGTGGAATTTTCCACAGGCCTCGTCGGCTTGTCTGCGCATGATCAAACTTAACTCTTGTGTTACCAGCATACACCTAAAATTTGGTCCGGACACACAGTTTCATAGTCTGTAGGGTTGGAAGGGACCTGAGCAGATCATCGAGTCCCACCCCCTGCCATGGCAGGAAACAGTACTGGGGTCAAACGATCCCAGCAAGGTGTTCATCCAGTCTCCTCTTCAACACCCCCAGGGTAGGAGCCTGCACCACTTCGCTTGGAAGTTGGTTCCAGATCCTAGCTGCCCTGACAGTGAAGTAGTGCCTGCTGATGTCTAGCCTAAATCTCCCCTCTGCCAGCTTGTGACCGTTATTCCTGGTCACTCCTGGTAGTGCTCGGGGGAACAGAGACTCCCTCAATGCCTCCTGGTCCACTCTGACTAGTTTGTAACAGGCCACTAGATCCCCCCTCTGCCTTCTCTTGTGGAGGCTGAATAGGTTCAGGTCCTGTAGCCTCTCCTCGTAGGGCCTGCCCTGTTGCCTCCTGATCATACGAGTGGCCCTCCTCTGGACCCTCTCCATGTTGTCCACAACCCTCTTGAAGTGCGGCGCCCAGAACTGGACACAGTACTCCAGCTGCTGCCTGACCAGTGCCACATAGAGGGGGAGGATCACCTCCTTGGATCTGCTTGAGATGTATCTGTGGATGCATGACAAGGTGCGGTTGGCCTTCCTGACTGCATCCCCACACTGCCAGCCCATGTTCATCTTGGCATCAGTGATGACTCCAAGATCCTTTTCAGCCTCTGCACTGATGAGAAGGGAGTTCCCCAGCCTGTAGGTATGGTGCTGGTTCTTCCTCCCCAGGTGCATCACCTGGCACTTGTCAGCGTTGAATCCCATCCTGTTCTCATCCGCTCACCCCTGTAACCTGTCTAGGTCTGATTGCAGCCTATTCCTCCCTTCTAGCATGCCCACATCCCCCCACATCTTGGTGTCATCAGCAAATTTGAACAGGGTGCTTTTTACCCCCTTGTCCAAGTCACTGATGAAGATGTTGAACAGTGCGGGCCCGAGGACCGAGCCCTGCAGAACCCCACTGCCCACATCCCTCCAAGTTGAAAATGACCCATCCACCACCACTCTCTGGGTGTGGCCCTCCAGCCAGTTGGCGACCCATTTGACGTTGGAGGTGTCAACATCACAGTCCCCCAGTTTCTTAATGAGAACGGGGTGAGAGACAGTGTCGAAGGCCTTCCAAAAGTCCAGAAAGACTATGTCCACTGCTACCCCTGCATCTAAGGATTTGGTGACTTGGTCGTAGAAGGCCACCAGGTTGGTCTGACAGGACCTGCCACTAATGAACCCGTGTTGGTTGCCCCTAAGCATAATCTCCCCTCCTGGCCCTTCATGGACATGTACCAGAATAATTTTCTCAAAAAGCTTGCCCAGGATCGAGGTAAGACTAACTGGCCTATAGTTTCCCGGGTCCTCCTTCCTCCCCTTTTTGAAGATGGGAACCACATTGGTCCTCTTCCAGTTCTCTGGCACCACACCAGAGCATTATGAGTGCTCGTAAAGCCATGCCAGGGGTCCCACAATGACCTCAGCTAATTCCCTCAGTACTCTAGGGTGGAGATCGTCTGGGTCAGCTGATTGGAATACATCCAGTCTTTCCAGAAGTTTCTCACTAACCCTTGGCCTAAGTGCGCCTCCTCTAGGGCCTGAGGGGGGGCTAGAGTGGGGTGGCTGTTCTGGTCCCTGCTCAGGAAAATGGAGGCACATAAATCATTAAATATGTTAGCTTTGTCGTCTGATGTGACGACCAAATTTCCTAGTGTGTTCTGCAGGGGCCCTACATTACCTGGAACCTTCTTTTTGCCCCCTATGTATTTAAAAAAGGACTTCTTGTTGTCCTTGATCCGGAAAGCTAGTCCCAGTTCCATCTCTGCTTTGTCCTTCCTTACTGCCCCCCTGGATCCCTGAGCAACCGCAGTATAATCCTCCCCTCCCTTCCATTGGGTGTATGCCTCCCTTTTAGCTAGGAGACATTCCCGGATACTTTTGGTGAGCCATGGGGGCTTTTGCACCCTCCTGCCCCCTTTTATCCATGTTGGGATTTACCTCCCTTTGGGCTTGGAGGATCGTCTCCTTAAGGAGCGACCGTTCTTCTTGGACACCTGGCTCCCCTCCCCTCCCCTCCCTCCAGGACCTCAGTACTTCCCCAACTGCTCTCCTTATCTCCTTGAAGTCTGCCCTCCTGAAATCTAGGGCTGCTGTCTTGCTGTAGGTCTTTGCCACCTTGCACCAGATGGTGAATTCCAGCAGGCGATGATTGCTCTTGCCCAGGTGGTTGAGCACCTGCAGCCCCCTCACCAGGTCGTCGCCGGTGGCCAGCACCAGGTCCATCAAGGTGTCTCCCCTGGTGGGGCTGTGCACCTCCTGGGTTAGATGGAGGTCCTGCATTCTGGCTAGGAACCTATGTGAGCAGTCAGACCAGGCTGACTGCTCTTCCCAGGAGATGTCTGGAAAGTTCAGGTCACCCATGATGACCACATCCTTTGTAACAGTCCACTTTTCTGTAGAGTTCAAAACAATTTACCAAGCAGTTAAGCTTCAGAATATTTCTATAAAGTGGCTAGTATATTATTACCATAGTTACTCAAAACCAAGACAAGAGTTTTTTTTCCTCATTTAATACAGAGAATAATGCCCCTTGTCTTGGGCTCAAGTACAATGTAGTGGGGTTGGACTGGCAGCTGCTGCAGCTCCAACTCCTGCCTGACCCAAGGTCAGGGTCAGAGCTGCAGCTGCTGCCTATCCCCTTCCTCTTTCTGCTTGATTCCCCCACTACTTACTTCACCACTGCCTGCTCCCCCTGCTACCTCCCCCACTGCAGCAGTGGCAGCATCTACACATGCGGCCCTATTAGGCCACAGGAAACTAATTACATCCACAGTAGGTTAGTATTTGTAAATACAAGTACTATGCTATGGCAGCATTATTTGATGTGCCACAACTCACACATACATGCTGATGGAGCTGGCTGGGGCACAAAGGTGCTGCAATGAGAGGGCTACTAGCCAGGGCTCCTCCAGCCCAGCTCAACATGCTGTGGTCCTTTCCACATGTGTAAATGTAGCATCCAGGAGCAATAAACTCATATAACTATTGGAGTAACTAGGGGCAAACCTCCTGAGTGCTCACTTGCAGGGACAGAGTGGGGGACCATGGCAGAAAAAAAAGAGGGGCTGTCACCGCATCTGTACAAGCATTCTGGCAGCAGTGATGGCAACTGGAAGTCATTTCTGCCTCCGTGAGTGGCAGCAGCCCCAGGTACCCAGCCACCTTGTTATGCCACTTCCTGCAAGGTTAGTTAAACTGAAGCAAAAACATCATCATTGGGATTGGCATCTGGGGTATTTTTCTGCAGCTGCAGTGGTTGGCAGACTATTATTACCATAATATTTATCATTAGCTTTGTCCTTTTAAAGTGCATAGGTTCAAAATGTGATGTAGGTTTTACTGGCAACCTGCACTAGTAGCTTTCTTACTGGTAACCTGCACCCATGCAGAATTAGACAGTGTTATTCTTCTTTTGTTGTGCACACATAAGGGCAATGATGTTACATTTTTAACAATATTTTTGGCAGAACCCAGCAAAGAAGCTCATTAACATTTGGTGCAACCAACTACGGGATCAGGATCTAGTTCTCAGAGGGCTGTTCATACTTGATTTTTAAGGTGAGAAGGTGTATAACAAGGATTGGTATGGCTACTCCTATGCAAAGCAAAAGTGAAGAGTCCAGATTTGACCTGGACAAATCCATAGAAACAAAGCTACAGCAAGTCATCAATTTAACAGAAGAATATTATTTGACATTTATATTAAAATGGAGACTTCATTCTTCAGTTAGACCTGTACAGATGTGGTTCACATGTGTTTTCAATCAAGTCTCATTGCCGTAAGTGTGGCTATGTAAGAGTTTGCACCAATCAGAAATCAGGCCATAAAATCTTTTTATGTAAGAGGACCAGAAAATAATAGGACATCTGATATTATAACACAGGAAATATGACTATCAATATACTCTGCATGTGGTACTTCTTGTTTGAATACCAGTACTAGGAACATGGTGACTGATGGCTTTGCTGCCATCTCCTGTATTTCACTCACAGTTATAAACAGGGCTGAACTTACAGGTGGGTAACCACCCAGGCGCTGTTGTCAGGGGTGCCACACACATGCACATGTGCACACACACACACGAGCAGCCAACACTTTCTCCCTATCCTGCCCTAGTTAATCCCTGCCCGAGGCAGGAGGAGTAGCACCCAGCCCAGCCTGCATACCCACTGTCAGCTGTTGTTCAGGAGAAGCCAGCTGGGCACATGCAGGTGGGGTGGTGCCTGCTCCAGTCCATCCACCTTGCTCCTGTACAGCAGCAGCAGTGCTCCCCGACACAAGTCTCCCAACCCAGCCCAGCATCTCCCCCTGGGACTTTATTTTGAAAACTACTTTATTTCTGCTACTAGTAGTACATACTTAAACTCAAAGAAAGGATTCCAAAATACAAGTTTGCCCAAGGTGCCATTTCCCCTAAGGCTGGCCCTGGTTATAATAAATGACAGGTCCTTGTTTGTACCAAGGAAGAATTTAATTCTCTGATCTGGCTTTTTTTTTCCTTCATTACAAAAGACAAGAATGGCAATGAAATCCTCCTCTAACATGTTACTGGGACATTAATAGCTTCCTTGTTTTAGAGTTCTTGGGCAAGGGACAGAGAATATTATCACAACTTACCCAGTGAGAATTTGTTGTTAGGCACTCAAAGGTGGCATTGTGAAGTGCTACTGAAAGAAGCACTGCTCCTTTACAAGAATTCTTTTCTGCATACTGCTCACATGACCACGGAAACCAGCAAAAACCTTGGAACTGCGGTCCTCCCTGAGATCACACTTGCAAGCCTGACTGTGTTCCAAGTAACTGCCAGCTGTTTGTTCCTCTGAAGGAAGCCTTTGGAAGAAAGAAGATTCAAGTGTAAAATGAAGTTCAAGGGGTTTGAGGAGCATCCAAAATTTTATTTGACTAGAATAGTATTCTCAGCCAGGATACTGGGGCACCAGGGGGTGTAGTGAGATTCTTTTAAGGGTGCTGTTAGTTACCATGCAACATTAGTGTAACCTAGGCCCCTCTCTAATTGAAGGGATCAAAGCAGGTGCACATGCACTGTGGGAGGTGCAGGGACTCTCCTCCCATATAGATCAGAGCCAGACCACCAATGGGGGCATATACCTTTTAATACTGGGAACATAACAGACATAAATCAGAGGGTATACTGGACACTACAATGCCCCAAGGGGGCAGGATTCAACAAAGGTTAGACACTTACAATCATTGACAAAATAGGGTTAACAAAATATAAAATTCAAACAGCAGATCAAACAATATGGGCTGGTGAAATATACAAAGGGCACAAAATGCAAAATGTCAAATGACAAGGAAACATAGGGCCTTGGTACCTGGAAGGGGAGAAAACACTATGGCCCCTTTCCACTGAAAGAAGAGATGCTTTTTGTATCTTACTCACCCCAAATGAGACTTGAACCCAGAACTCCTACACAGTAGGCAGAAATGCTGCCACACAGCCACCACCAGCTAGCAGTTTGGCTCTTCCCAGAGCCTGGCCTTACATTAAGCTGCCTGGCCTCTGGGGGAGCTGGAAGCAGAGCTGGGAACCCCTCAGGTCATTGCTCAGATCCTGGCTGGAGCAGGGGCTGAAGCCTCTCCTGCTGGCTGCAGCTTCTCATAGGGGAGCCCAGTGGGGAACCTCTCCTACCAGCTGCACACGGTGCTGCTGAGGGTCCCACTGCTGCCTGCAGGTCCTGCTCTTTCAGGCTCTTCTGGTGATCTGCTCCTGGCTCAGCTCTGTGAAGCTCCTTCCTTGTTGTCTCTCTCCTGAGTCAGCCCATGCTGCCCCTTTTATTCCCCTCCCGGGCCATTGGGTCTCCAAGGGGCCAATTGGGACACGGGGGGCGGGGAGTCTCTGGGGCCTGACTGGTGTGGAAAGGGAATCCCAAGTTCTCCAATCATCTTTTGCCCTTTCAAAACCCCTGGGCTAGGTCACTGCCAGCCAGCCTGTCACATTAGCACTATTAGATGTGCAAAGCCCTACACAATTTACAAGAAAAACAAAGAAGCCATGTTCACACACGCACTGGTATGCACTTGTAGTGGCATAAATAGTGCTGGTAATTTGTGCCACAGCCCATGCACCTGAACGTGTGCTTTGTCATGTGACAAACTGTGCCACTTTGGGCAATTTGCCCTAGCCCAGCTCTTCCTGACTCTTCAGCCAGGGGGAGCTGAAGGCTGGGGCCAGCACCTGTGCTTGCCCCAGCAATATAAACTGCTTTTTCAAAAATAGTGACAATACTGACATTCCTTAGGTCAGCAGAAATTTTAAAATGGTGGCCTGGTGTGCAGGGCCACCTGCTCTTAGGAGCTTCTCAGGCCCAGCCAGTTGGTGTCTAGGAATACTAGCCCCCCTGTGCCAGCTGGACTGCCATGGCAGCCCTGACCTAGAGGGGACCCTGCACCCTGTACCCACTGCAGCAGTCTGGCAGTGGGGATTGCCACCTTGCTGAAACCTGCTGCCATCTGCTACAGCCCATCCCCTCAGACCTGCGGCCTTAGATTGCATCCAGCCATGTGTGCATCACAGTACATCCAATGGCAGTAGTAGCAGAGCTGACCAGCCAGGGACATTGTTGCAGGTAAGAACCACCCTTTCTGATGGTAGCATGTGGGAGCCAGAGTGTGTAAGGCCATCAGCATCCATCTGCAGGCCCACCCACTTAGGGTCACCATATTTCCAGCATTAAAAAAGAGGACACTTGGGAGAGGAAGGGGAGAGGAGGTGGGGGGGAGGGGCATATATTTGTGGGGGGAGCGATATGCCCATGTCCTGCCTCTGCCTAAGCCCTTGCCCCCCCCCGTGATCCTGATGCCCCTCACTCCTGAACTACAGCCCCCTGCCTCCAGCCCTGTCAGACCCCTCACTCCTAAACCACAACCTCCTGCCCTGCAGAGCTGCCGCAGAGAGCTTCGCACTCTGGACCTGCAGCCCCCGTCCCCCCAGCCCTGCTGCCCAAGCAGCACACCAGCCAGCTCTCTCTCTCTCTCTCTCTCTCTCTCTCTCTCTCTCTCTCTCTCACACACACACACACACACACATCTCTCTCTCTCTCTCTCTCTCTCTCTCTGGCTTGTCATGACCCCCAACAGCCAATCACCTTGCCCACTGCTCCCAGTCCCATGGAGCAATCCTGGGAGAGCAGAGGAAGAGCAAAAAACCTGGCCATTTGCTCTTATTTTAAAAACCCACTCCAATGCAGCAGAAGGTGCTAAAAAAGAGGATACATCTGGGAAAACCGCCAGCCCAGGGGCTTCCATCCCTGCCCATGGCCAGGGCTGCAACAACTTAGGTGGTGTGGTTGTTGTGAAAACAAAAGAAACTTTATTCCCTCTCCCCAAAACTTCCCCAAAACCAATAGCTCCACATTCCAAAAGTACCCCAGACGAGACCCTCCACAACCCCTCTATCCCCCTACCCTGCTTCACAAACCCATTCCAAATCAGAAATAAATGGCAACTATTTACACAAGCACCAAGGGGAAGAGAGAGGGTGCTTAGGGGCAGGGGAAAAACAGGTGAGGAGGCACAGGGAGGAATCAAGTTGGTGGTCCCTTAGCCCTGTGTGCCACCACCCTATGGGGGCCATGCCAACATGGCCGGGGCCCTGGCTGCTCTGGGGAGAAGGGCAGGTGTGCCTTCTCAGAAGCAAATGCCTCAGACCAGGAAGTGGAGAGGCAGGAGTGGCACTCTGTGGCTGCGGTGGGCCTGTGGGCCCTGCTGGAGTGCCAGCTGAACCACCAGCCAGGCAAAATGCTCCTAGCTGGGCCCTGCCCCTGGTGGGTGCCATGGGCTAGCTGTGGTGGCCAGGCACCTGTGCAGAGGCTGGCCTCAGCTGGGGCACAGCAGCAGAAGTGGCTGGGGTGGGGATAGCAGCCAGGAGCTGCTGCAACACCCTGTGCTCCTCCTGGACAGCAGAGGCCTGCAGTTGCTTCAGCTCCTCATAGGCGTCCCAGACCAGCTTTCACTTCTCTCTTATCTCTGTAACCAGCTGCTGTAGGGCCACCCTCCTGGTCCACCTCTCCTCCAGAACAAGGGCCTGGTCATGGCAAGAGGGGCAGAACTTGGCCAGGACCTGCTGGCAGTATGCTTTGTCCTCCTGAGGCATGTCCGCTCTGTCAGGAGCAGCTCTTCCTGGATACTGTCCCAGCATGTGCATTGCTCCCAGCACAGGCAGTGCATCTGGATGGCCCCTGGAGTGCCTGAGAGAGGGCGGGTGGCTTCAACGCACTGGACAGTGGCCTCTCCCCTAGCAGATGTGCTGTTTGTAGAGCAGCAGGGGCACAAACAGCATTAAAGACACCTGGCTGGCAGCCAGAGCATCAAGCTGGAGGACCAGGCCTCCATTTGTCCCAGCACACACATTTTTTTGCAGGTTTTGTGCCGTTATTTTTTCTGGTGCTTCTTTTTTACTACTGGGAAGTCCTGGTAGCATGTTGACTCCACGCTGGAAATTAGCAGCGCACCACATGTTTTAACATTTACCGCATGTGGTTTGTGGTTTCATACATGAGATTTCAAATAGAAATCCATAGTGTCAAATATATTCTGACATGCTGTGGCCTTGTGCATTCTTTGTAAGAGAAGAATTGCTCTGTTATTTCCATAGTGAAAAAAAACCCAAGTGAAATTAGATTTTGAAATGAAGCACTACTGAATTAAGAAAAATTAGGGAACAGGTGCCTTTAAACTAAAAATGTTGAGACCCCTGGGCTAGAATAACAGCCTTAGTGAGACAATGGCAGAAGAACAGGGGGACTACTTAGAAAAGTATGCAATGATTGATTCATTTATACTATAATACATGTACATTAGCATCATTTCCTATTAGTTTTTTATTGACCTCATAAAACTAAGTTTTAGTAGCTTTTAGTTATGTGGTAGATAGTCTTTGGGCTGGTTATCTGCACAAAACTGTATTTCACCCCAGTGAAAAAAGAAATCCCTGTTTTTAAAATAACGTCATTGACAGGCTGCCTTTTAATGCTTTTATTTCATGGACGAATTTATTCTTTCAGCATATGATATAATACAGCAGCCTTACCATGCAAACACTTACTACGGGGTTAAGTACTTACTAATTTTAGTTCTACTGAAGTGGCTTGTCACAGTAACCACACTTGCACAAAGGAGTAATGAATGCAGGAGAAGGCCCTTAATATTTATTTTCTTCTTTATTTCTCCTTTTCTTAACATGTATATTGCAGACATTTACATATTTTGTGATCTTTTGTCTTGTTGGGACATATTCTGGAGTAATGTAATAAGTTCCATGATGATTAATATGGGATTTGTTAAACCATGCATTTATAATTGCTAGCATTATTTTCGATTCACGTAATCTTTTTGGTGCTGGGAGTACCAGGATAAACATTTTACCAGGTTGAAAGCTATGATTTACAGGTTATATTAACATGAACATGAAACAATGTATTTGGGAATCAGTTAATTAGTAGGGTGGTGCTGCTACAGAACAACTCCTCACATAAAAACATTAGGAAGCTTTAAATGATGCAGAGCCATGAGTAATTTAAGATAATACCATTGCTCAGCGGTGCATATGCCCTGCAGTATCCAATTGCAATGCTAATTATGTTTTTAAAATGTTTTGTCTACACTTTCAGAAGCATAACCAGTTCAGTCACAAGTTGTTACAACAAAGCATAGATAAGATGCAGTTTTCAACAAATGAATTCAGAAGCAAAACAAGTTATTAATAAATTATATTAATATCCTGAAGTTACAAATTGTAAGCATTCATATATAACTCAAGCAGTACACCGTGAAAAAAATGTAACTTTGTAAATACTTAGGATTTCAGAATAATCATCAAAAGTAAATACCATAAAAGATCCACATGTGGTACTTAGGAATTGTTTGAAGTACTGGCAATGCATTCAACTTACATCATGTTTACCTATTCTAATAAAACAAACACTGTAGGAAACTTCTCTCTCTCCACTGGAGGTAAAGGCTTTAGGGCTAGATGGATGAATAAACTTAGGCTCCTAATGCTGGGTATTAAAACTAGTAATATTTAGGTGCCTTGATTCCAGAAGAGAATTCAGAGGTCTCAGCTAGATGCCTAGGCTCCCTACGTAGTACATGGGGAGTTAGGCATCTTGGAAAAGGGTTTACACTGACTAGGGAGCTGTCTAAGGCCATAAAAATACTTATGATAGAGGGCATGGCTTAAGCTAGTAGTTCTCAACCTTTCTTGGCTTAAGGCATCCATCATTAGACTCTAGGCCCCCTTCGGAAAATGCCAGCTTTTAGCTTTCACTTAGTTTATAATACAGAAAAAATAGTAGAGCAATGCTTCTGTTGCAAAGAACTGAGAAAGATAGCATTAGTCCAGATAGGAATCCATAACGCCAAAACCAATTAAAGATATCTTGTTTCATTTTGTGAATCACATCTAGGGGTTTGAATATCTAACCGTGCTAATACTCCACAGGGTGTCATATCACCCTAGTTGAGAATGTCATTCTGTTGCATATAGGGGCCTAAATTTGGGCTGGAAAACATTCCTCCTTTTACTTATGATTCACAGTCCTTAAATGTCTCCTGAAGGGTGGTGCCAAAGCCTACTTAATAGCAAAATGTCTAATGAGGAAAAACTTTTATAGTTCATTATAAGTCTTACTTATCATTAAGAGGACCATTTCTTGGCATTCCTTTGAATTCCTGCAGCAAACAGAAAGTACTTGATATGAAAATTCATCCAAATCCAAATCTTTAGGAAGGACTGAAATCATCTCTTGAATGTTCACTCAGTCTTCTCAGCTGTGTGAAGTGGGACATTGCAGCACAGGGAGACTGCATATGCCTCCAGCTATATCCTGCATGTGGAAACATAAGATGGGATGTAACAGGGAGCAATGTGAATTTGTAATGCTCTGAATTACTGGTGCTGAGAGGAAGAGAATTAAGCATTTTGTTAAATCCTTCTCTGTTTGTTAACCCTCCCAGCCAGCCTACCTTTAACCCAGCAAGTTTTATTTTCCAGAGATCTCTCGAAGTAGTACTAGAAACCAGAGCTGACAATCTGATTAGAAACTGAAAATTTCATTTGGAGACTTATCTTTAGTTATACATTAACAGCAAGTACATAATTTAATATAAAAGAAAATAAATCACATTAGTTGTGGCTTTGTGAAAGCAATATTTAAGAAGACTTGTAAATTCTAATGAGCCATGAAAGTACGATATTTTTTAATATTAAGATAGCGCTCACATCCAAAAGTATCATTTAATTTTATGAGAAATCTTATAGACATTAAAAAATACTGTGCAAAGGGATTAAAGAGTTCTACCTCATCCAAACAGAATATACAGTGACAAATGAAGACCTTTTTCCATAGATCCCAAATACCCACAACTCCAGTTCAGCACCTCTTTGGGAAATTAATTTATTGGCCCTACAGACCCCTTCCATTCATATGTTCCTATATCAGGCCCTGAAGTTCATACGAGGCCACTGTGATCACATGTAATTAATAGACCTCCTTGCAGTTTTAAAACTTTTTTCCTATGAATCTCTTTTCCAAAATAAAAACAAACATTTCAAATAAGGATAGTCTGTCCCTGGCAGTGGAACAAGCCAATGGCCGTTGCAATATTCAGTCACCCATGCCTGTACTGATTGAGCAGTCTTTGGGGATTCTGTAATAAACCCAGTAAACATACACATTTACCTCATGTACCAAGATTTTCTTGTACATAATTTTGAAGGCAAGAAACTTCTGGGAAATTTCTGTGCAGAGATTATAGTGCACAAAAAACATTTGTAAAAGGTGACTAGACTGCCAAACCCCTTTGCTCCCATGGGAGCTGGGTGTCTAAATATTCCTTTGAAAATCTTTCCCATGGCTTTTTTGGCTCTTCATACAACAAGAACAGTAAAGAGAGACCACACAGGCAGAGCTGGTTTCCCAAATAACTCTGTTTCAAGAAGTACACATATATGCCAGGCCTAGCAACATACATACTGCTGTTCTGATTGATTTCCGTTTACTTCTAAAACATAGATCATTATATTGTATACTGTATAAAGGTGTATTCCTCATTTTTATATATTGCTTTACTCATGTTGCATACGTGTGCGCGTGCGCGCGCACACACGTATAAGTTCACAAAAGATGGGATAAGCCAGACACCGGATGCATTTATTAAGCATCCCACAACTATGTAAAACAGAGAGGAAGATAACAGGTTCTGCTTCAGGCAGCTAACATACTGAATATGGAAATGAATAGTCACTATAAAGTGTGTTGGGTGCCTCATGGAAGTAGGTTATCTTAGGGCTCAAACAATGAAATTGCAGTGACTTATCCAGAAACAGGGTCTTACCACAAAGTAGCTTAATGAAGTCCCTTAATGAAGCATAGGCATAGTGTCTCAGTTTAGATTTTACTTACTGTAGTAGGGTAGGAGCAGACAGAGATTTCCCGCCTGCCAGTTCCTCTGTAGTAAATTCCTCTCCCTTTTAACTCACTGCAAACTGAGTGTTTGTTCATACTTTCATTGTAGCATAGAAGTTTGTCTGCCCCCTCCATCCTCCCTCCCCCACACATTTTTACTTGTAACATATAGATGCCAGGATTTAAACAATCTCAGAGGATAGCAATGGTTAACTTTAGAGTAAAGTGGAAAAACATAAAAAAAACAAACAGATGAACAAAGTCGTTTTAATAAGAATTGCTAGGGTAACAAACTGCTTTATTTTTATATTACTTTAATAATTAAAGATCAAGATGAATAATAAAAGCTACATATTTAGAACATAAACAGTCTAGATAAAAAAATCAAGGAGTAAAAAATTCAGATGTGATTTTATTTACTTTAAATCCACTTTTCTTTTAATCTAATCCTATTTGAAATAAAATGTGAAAGTATGTCAATTTAGTTTCTATTAATCATTTAATTAAATAAAATAACACTTAAAAGTACATTGTTGTTTGCTCATGTTTTAGAGTCAAACCACTGACCTGAAAGAAGTCATTGGCTAAGCTCTTAAAACCTGCTATCGGAAGTCTCTTCTTGAAGGTGCAAAGGGAATCTTTTCTAAATTTCATTTCATTCAAGTAGCTCAGTGACACAATGAACTTGCTCAAAGCTGAGAAAACAACTAGAAGTAGGAAAAGCTGGAAACTTGCTCCCCCAATCTATTAAGGAAAGTGATATTTGAGAACATGAGTTTTACTTGTTCCAGAAACTTGAAAAATATGGAGACCAGAAACAAGTGATTCAGTTGACTAAAGTCAGGTAATGCTTTCTTTGTCTCACAAATCAGTTTGCTTTACATACCAGGCAGGTTTGAATAAACTTACTTTTTTCCTTCTCATATATATAAACATATTTAAGGTAGTTTTTCTTAATTAATACATACAGTGTGTTGTACATTAATTGAATACCAATTTCCAGCTTGATGTAAACATCATGAATAAAAAATTAAACATCATCTAGTAAATATAAAATAGGTCATTTATGACTTTCTAACATAAATGTAAACATTCAGAATCTGAATACTTGTTAAGCTTAAATAAACACACACAGATGGATATATTTTTCCAGTTAGCAAAATGTATCAAATTAGTATACAGGTTCTATTTAGTTGCAAATCAGCTTGATTTAATGATTATATCAATAAATGTGAAATCAATCTTTTCCTTTCTTTAGTAAAAGAACTAAAACAATACAAGTGCACTTAGAGTCAAGGATGTAAAACAAGGTTTTCTTCCTGCTTGCTGATTTAAATTATGAAACCCGGTGATTTAAAATACCTTCATTTAAATCAATATACACTGCACAAACTACATCATTTTAAATGATCAGCACATCAAAGAGTTACTCAACACAGCTCACAAAGACACTCTCATGGACCCAGAGGGACAATCTTCCATCTTTAGCTCCTTCTGTGCAAAAATGAAGTTTATTTCCTACCTATGGGGACTTTTTACCATCTTGTACCATCTACACCAGGGGTGTCCAGCCTTTTTGAATGTGGGGCCAGATCATGAACTTTTTATCACCCAGTTGGCCGGCGAGCCATATTCAAAGACCTCACAGGAAGCTGTATCACATCACCCCCCCCGAAACAAAAGTGCAGTGTTTACTTTCGTTTCCCATTGCAGCACCTTGGGCTTCAGAAAACAGCTTGGAGGGCCACATGGGAGCCCGCAGGCTGTATGTTGAACAAGCCTGATCTACACTCTTCCCAGAGCCTGACAAAGGGACTTTGATCCCGAAAGCTTGCAGAAAAGGACAATTTTCTTGCCATTTTCCAGTTGGTCTAATAAAAGGTACTATTTTGGAACCAAGTGTTCTAGTTTTTTGTATAACATTTTATATTTCACCTGTCCCCATGACAACTAGTTTTTTTTGTTTTGTTTTGTTTTGTTTTTTTACAGATTCATTAGGTAAATAGTTTTAAATATGATGAAATTATCCAGCGAGTAGGACCAGCACAGCTTTGCATGTATGTTATATAGGCCTCCCTGAGTGTCATTGATCTCCTTCCCCTGCCTGATCTGCTGCTCTGCTTTTAGCTACTTGCTCTGTGCTCCTTGTCTGATCTGCTTCTCTGCTTTCTGCTTCCTGTCCCCTCCCTGGTCTGCTGTGTGCCACACAAAAAGGCTACCCATGTCACTTGTGGCACGTGTCCTGCAGGTTGGCCACCCCCACTATATAGTATTAAAGGGTTACTTAATATCTTAAACCAGAGTAGGAATCTAATCTGTGACACCAATTGATTTGCCTTTTCATTCACCCAGGTATACAAGTTATACTCTAAAATGAATTATATGTAGCAGGGTGATAACTCCATGTTTTCTTAGACCTTCTTCTAGCTTAAAGGCAGTGCAGGTTCTTTGAGATTTTCCATCACAGCTTCCACTGCTAGCAGATGGCCCTGGGACCTTCTATGAAAAGGCGCTGTACCATGCAGACAGGGTTTAGAGTACCTCCAAGGCATAACAGGCAACTCTGTGCTGGGCAGCGGTGGTACATGGGAAGTGCTGGTTGTCAGCTGTGGCTATTTTTGCATCTCCCTCCTACAAAAGTGGCAGCAGCCTCAGTGGCCCATCATTAGTTACTCTGCTAAACTTTTTCTTTTGGGTTTATTTTTTTTTTGGTTTCTTTGTTTGTTTTGGTTTAGCTCGTGGAAGACTGGAAGTGAGTGCTTTAGGATATCAATGTCCTTTCCTAACTCTACTCTAAATCTCATTTTTGACTCCTGCAGATGTCACCTGAAGTCCACTAATGTTTCCCTACAGCATCTAGAACAAAAAAGACAATTAGCTATTGGTAGTAATCCTTGTATGTCACCCTACTAAAACATGCTAATACTTGAAACAAAACCAAATTCAAATATTCCCCTCTTCTATTCAGAGACCTAAAAGATAAATCACATATTACAGCCTTGTCTGTATGAGCCTCAACTATTAGTGTAATTTTGGGCGCATTTCAAACATAGGCAGTCTCACAAGATTACACCTGTCTGTCAGTCAGCAAAGAAAAAAACTTCCTGGCTCTGCTTACATTTGGCATTCACTCCAAAGCTCCTTGGTTTGTCAAATTCTTAGGGCTTTTAAACTGTTTTATGGGAAGTGTGAATAATCACGAGGGCCTCTGGATATAAAATGTGATGCAGAGTAGCAAGTCTGAGCACACCATCTGCAGCAATGGCACTCAAATGCTGAATATCCAAGTTTCATTGAGGAATAATCAATAAGCTTTTGTTAGGCTGTAGATGGGAATTCAGAGGAGAAAGCTATCTCTCAGGCAATTTGTGACAGTGTCAAATGACTGCAGAAATAAGTGCAGCCCAGGGAGGGATCTTTCAAGCACTTTGAAGCTAAAACTTAGCAATGGGTCACTTCCTGTGTCCATGTGCTGTGTTTTGTGTAATAACTAGGGACCTACTCAAATTGCAATTTTGCTGCAAGAAACCATGATTTAAAGCAGTTTCTGCAAAAAGCAGTGTTCCCCACATTTTTCGGCAGAATCTCTGGAAAAAAACAAACCTTACTGAAAGTAAAATGCTATCTTTCCTGTGGGAGCCAGCAGTTTTCACAGCCACTGCACACAGAGAAGGAGCCTAGATAGCAGCCACTTTGTCCTCCTTCCACTGCTGACTGGCCAAGAGGGCTGCCTGTCATGCAGTCTTGCTCCTTTCCCCAATTAGTGCTGAGGGAAAGAATTGCATGAATGGCAGCCCTCTCTGCCAATCAGCAGTGGGGGGCAGGGCTGCTTCCTGGGCCCCTCAGCCAATCAGCAGCATGGGAGGGGTGGGATTTCACCATGAAAAACCATGAAGACAGCTGCAGGTGCCTCCCTCAGCTCACAAAGTTGCCCACCTGCCTCTTGGATTTCAGTAGGTTTCTAGTAATAACACAGGGTAGGGCTCCTGTTTCTACACTGAACAAGGTTTTAGTGTGAGAACTATTTGAAGAGATGCTGCAACTATAGCTAGATTCCAGACATGTTCATAAGACTGGCTTCCTGGTGCCTTTTCCAATCCCTTCCCTTCTGCAACTTATGCACCTCCCTCCAAATTCTATGGAGGTCACATCTTTTAACAATTTTTGTTGAATTTTACGCCAGTGTTTTCTGACTTGCCATGGGCATAGTTCAAAGCCAATTCTAGGGACATGAATTTTACTGCCAACACTTTGCTATTGCCATCTGTTTGAAAGACACCACAGATTTTTTAAAGAAACTGGGCTCCATTCATTGACAAGTTTCCAGCAAACACCATATTAGCTACCATGGATGTCAGGTCTCCATACACTTACATACTCCATGAGGACAGATTACATAAAGAACTTTATCCCTGATGAGCACACTACTTCTGTTTCCATTGCAGTCTCCCCCTTTGTCCTCACGCACAACTGTTTCAGGTTTGGGGAATCCATGTATCTACAAATGAATGGTACTGCCATGAGTATATGTGTGGCCACCAGCATATTTATGACAGACCTTGAGGTCTGTTTCCTCCACAGCTGCCCTCTTATTCCCCTGGTATACCTCAGATTTATTGATGAGATCTTCAGAATATGGACACATGGAAAGGAATCTCTAGAGAAATTTCACCAGGACTTTAACAACTTCCACCCCTCTATCATACTAACTCTGGAATACTTTCTTGAGCATATACATTTCCTAGATACTACAGTGAAGATTTGCAGTGGCAACATTGCCACCACACTGGCAACCATCTGACTGATGCACCTAATTTTATACTTCCAGATTTCACTCTAAGCACACCACTAGATCCATCATGTACCTCCAAGCTCTACATCACAACTCATAGATTCATAGATTCATAGATGCTAGGGTCGGAAGGGACCTCAATAGATCATCGAGTCCGACCCCCTGCATAAGCAGGAAAGAGTGCTGGGCCTACATTACCCCAGCTAGATACACATCCAACCTTCTCTTGAATACCCCCAGGGTAGGGGAGAGCACCACCTCCCTTGGGAGCCCGTTCCAGACCTTGGCCACTCGAACTGTGAAGAAGTTCCTCCTAATATCCAATCTAAATCTGCTGTCTTCTAGCTTGTGGCCATTATTTCTTGTAACCCCCGGGGGCGCCTTGGTGAATAAATACTCACCAATTCCCTTCTGTGCCCCCCTGACGAACTTATAGGCAGCCACCAGGTCACCTCTCAACCTTCTCTTGCGGAGGCTGAAAAGGTCCAGTTTCTCTAATCTCTCCTCGTAGGGCTTGGCCTGCAGGCCCTTAACCATATGAGTGGCCCTTCTCTGGACCCTCTCCAGGTTATCCGCATCCTTCTTGAAGTGCGGCGCCCAGAATTGCACGCAGTACTCCAGCTGCGGTCTGACCAGCGCCCGATAGAGGGGAAGTATCACTCCCTTGGACCTATTTGTCATGCATCTGCTGATGCACGATAAAGTGCCATTGGCTTTTCTGATGGTTTCGTCACACTGCCGACTCATGTTCATCTTGGAGTCCACTAGGACTCCAAGATCCCTTTCCACTTCCGTGCCACCCAGCAGGTCATTTCCTAGGCTGTAGGTGTGCTGGACATTTTTCCTCCCTAGATGCAGCACCTTGCATTTCTCCTTGCTGAACTGCATTCTGTTGTTTTCTGCCCACTTGTCTAACCTGTCCAGGTCTGCTTGCAGCTGCTCCCTGCCCTCCGGCGTGTCCACTTCGCCCCATAGCTTAGTGTCATCTGCAAACTTGGACAGAGTACATTTCACCCCCTCGTCCAAGTCGCTGATGAAGACATTAAAGAGTATCGGTCCAAGCACCGAGCCCTGCGGGACCCCACTGCCCACACTCTTCCAGGTCGAAACCGACCCATCCACCACGACTCTCTGGGTGCGACCCTCCAGCCAATTCTCCACCCACCGGACTGTGCAGTCATCCAAGTCACAGCCCCTTAACTTGTTCACCAGTATGGGGTGGGATACCGTATCAAAGGCCTTCCTGAAGTCCAAGTATACGACATCCACCCCTCCTCCTGCGTCGAGGCGTTTTGTGACCTGGTCATAAAAAGAGACTAGATTGGTCAGGCACGATCTGCCTGCCACGAACCCGTGCTGGTTTCCCCTCAGCATAATTTGTCCTGCCGGGCTCTCACAAATGTGAGCCTTGATGATTTTCTCAAAGATTTTGCCAAGGATGGAGGTGAGACTGACTGGCCTATAGTTGCCCGGGTCCTCCTTCCTCCCCTTCTTGAAAATGGGAACCACATTGGCCCTTTTCCAGTCCTCCGGGACTTGACCCGTGCGCCATGAGCGTTCAAATATTCCCGCCAGTGGCTCTGCAATGATGTCGGCCAGTGCCTTCAGTACCCTCGGATGGAGCTCATCCGGGCCTGCCGACTTAAAGGCATCCAGTTCTTCCAAGTGACCCTGCACCACCTCAGGGTCCACGCATGGAAGTCTGGTGCCTTGCTGCTGCCTCCCTACACTCCCAGTGAGAGACTTGTCATGCCTCTCGCTTAGGAACACTGAGGCGAAGAACTCGTTGAGGAGTTCAGCCTTGTCCCCTCTGTCCGTCACCAATTGTTTCTGCCCATTTAGCAGGGGTCCTATTCCTCCCTGGGCCTTCCTTTTACTCCCTATATATCTAAAAAACAATTTCTTATTGTCTTTTACTTGGGTATCTGCTCTGATCCCACTGATTTGGATGAATGCCTTAAGGGTTTGGAGCAAGGATTTCTATGATTAAAATACAGTCACAAAACTTTAGCTACTCAAATCAACAAAGCCAGATTCAGACCTTGCCCTGACATGCTGCAGTATCAGTCCAAGGCAGAAGATGCCACAATTCCTCTGGTTGTCACCTACAGCTTGAATACCTTAGATACATCATTGATGACCTCCAACCCCTCCTGGAAAAAGATGACCATCTCCAGGTATTCAAGGGGGACAAACCTGTTTTGGCTTAGAGACTGTTCCCCAACCTCAGATGACATCTCCCAAGCAACAGGCTAATTAACATCCATCCTTGCCAATGCACCAAGCTTTGCAATGGACCCAAAGGCCTGTTGTGCACCACATCAATGCAGGCCACAAGATCACTGGACTGAATAACAAGGAGCAGAACTTCTGAGGTTCATTCATTTGCAACTCTACCAACATCATATATGCCATCAACTGCTAAACTGCACATCTGCATTGGACAGACAGGGAGATCTCTTTGTGTAAGAATGAAAGACCACCGATCTTGACATCAGAAGCAGAATAACACAAAGGTTTGTGTCAGGATTGCTGTTCTTAGGCAATAATTTTTTTAAGTCTGAATGGGAAATTGAGGAACAAGAAATCATCCACAAACTGGATTGTGCTATGTGTGGTTTAAACAGAGACTACAGATTCTTATCCCATTACCTGGATTAGTTTGTGACCCCTTTGTTCCTTTGGGTTCTTTGTTTCTATGCCTCTCACAGCACTATTCCTCTCCCCTCTGTACTTTTTCTCCTTCCTCTTTTCCCACCTTTTATATTTAAATCTGCTTAAGTGAAGTAAAGAGTTCGCAAAATCTTGGGCTCTATATAAGTCTTATTTAGTTAGTCCTTAATAGTCTTAATAATATATATTTATAGTTAAGGTACAGATATTCTGCCTTCTGCCTGACTTCAGATTAGCACAACTACCTCTCTCATCCCTTTACTACCTCATACTACATCAGGTCTGCTAATTTTTTAACTGATCTGCTATTGTGGTGCTATTCCTAGTTGTGGATTTCTCTCTGATTTGTTGCTTTCATGCTGTTAAGAGATGTCCTGTTTGTTCTCTGTGTTCTCCAAATATCTTAGTTTTGTTGGGGGTTTTTTGACAGGCCAGACAATGGCTCAAGCTCTTTCTAAATCTTCCCAGTTATAGCACTGTCCACATTTGTCTGACTGTGCAAACTGTCTGTTACTCCTCAGCAGTTGTCCTTATTTTCCTCTCCAGCACAGTTCTGAGTCTTTAGCTACCTCATATAACCTGTGTTTCACTGCAGCTAGGACTGCAACTTTTTCCCATTACTGCGTGTGCACTATTTGATAGCTTGACCCACATCTACTCACATGTGGACAATGGCCTTTATTTCCAGTACCCTGAGTAGTAGTAGGCTGCTTGCTTAGACTGGTGTTCTCCTTACTGCTTTTTCCTACTGTGTCCATTGTTCTTCCACTACGTGAAGCAAAGTCTCATGGGAAACAGAGTCTTTTTTTTGGCCCATTATATTCTGTGCCAAAGAATATAATGTTAACAGTCCATTGTATTTGACTATTATGTTCTGTTCTTAAGTGAATATATTTTGATGGCCAACATAGCCAAGCTGGGGTTTGTCCTTTCCTGTATTGCCTTTTCCATTAGTCTTTTTGGGATTTTTTAGCTACTGATACTGCCTTTTCCTTGTTGTATGAATACTCAGGAGAAGATGCCTTGTCCTCAGAATCCCTTCAGTGGCAGATTGTTTGAATTTTTCTTCAGTAAACGGTGGCCCACTGTCAGAGCACAGTGTCAGGTGTAGCACACAATGCAAGGTGCTCCTGATAACAGTTCTTCCCTGAGTATTCCCCAGATAGTCCACCTCTCAAAACCTGAAAAAAACAATCTAGTATAACCCTGTAGTTCCTGTCATTAAACTGAACCAGTTTGTACTTCCTTTTCCCAGAGTCAGGTTTGCATTTCAGAAAAATGTGAAATCTTCTACTGTTGATCAATATACTCTTTCCATATATGCTCTCAACTGAGTATTTATGTCTAGCCATGGATACACTCCCCAGCTTATCTCAGCCTGCCCCTTTACAGAAATGTGAAGCCTGTATTGGTCTCATGATGTCACCCCTCAGATGTGCTGGGACTACTGCTTGTTCTTTAAACAAAACTCTGTCTTGCATATATAATTCCTCCTCCACTTAGTAGAAGAGGATTATCTGCTTTAGGACTTGACACTTTTGATATTATCAACTCTAAAAAATAAATTACTTAACTGTTAATAGCATCCCCTCCTAATCAGTATTTTATGGATGGGCAGTCTAACACCTTTTATTGGAGCTGTGAACATATTGTAGCACATGAGAGAATCTATGCCCTGTTCCATGGAATAATTTGTACAGTATCCGCAAAGGTATGCCCTGATTAATGCATCTGATGAAGTGAGCTTTTTTTCACAAAAGCTTATGCATCTCTGATTCAATTTATCTATAAGGTTCATCTCTACTCTGCATTCCTGGGCAATACCTTATCCTTACCTCATAGTTCTGTGGTCTTGATAACATGAATTGTAAAGAACTCAAAAGAGGCTTCTTTATAATGTTTGCTAATGGTCTAATGATATACCCACCTTGTACCGAAAGATGAATCTATAGCATTATTCCACTCCAAGAGACAACTCTGGCTATTTGGCGTGTCCCTTCTGAGGGCTTCTGTGGAAAGGATGCCACATGTTTCACAAGGTGCACCATGAGAGCAAGCATTCAAACCTCAACAGTCAAACACATTGCTTAGTAGACCTGGGCTTGGGGCTTCTTTTCTTTCTGAACATATTCCCTCACATTGTCTGTTAGGGTTCTAAAAGCAAATGCTATGGCTTTGCATCCAGGCTGTTCATAAGTCTTCTACTGAAGTATTGCACTGCTGCACTGTAGAGGGTTATAGGTCCTCTGAACTGAGGCCTTGCTTAAACACAACCCATAATGTTCTGTTAAGTGAGCACAGAATATGGAAAGATGGTTGGCCTTCATTGTAAGTCACTGAACTCCCTTCCCATTCTTTGGTTTAGGCATTTTGCTTTGATGGATTTCAGCTTCTCAGGGTCTAGATTAGGGCAGGCAACTACTTGGGTCCAAAGGGCACATAGGCAGTTCCGGGGGCCTGCTACAGACTGGTTAGCACTCCCCACCTCCTGCACAACAGCCCAGAGCCCCCATGCCCTGCAGCTCCTCCCTGCCACTGCTAATAGTGCACAGCCCCAGCTGCAATCCCAGACTGCCCTACACCTGCTCTGGACTGGAGCAGACCAGCCAGAACCCATGTGCACAGCCCCAACCCTGACTCACTGTGCACCTGCCCTTGCCCACCTGCCATGCCAAGCAGTGGCAGCAGCCAGGCAGCAACTGCTGCTCAGCACTGGGGAAAAGCAGCCCTGCCACCCCCAGGCCCTTCTTGCTGCAACTGCCCAGAGCCCATGCCTAAGCTGCCTGTGGCTTCTCTCCACCGCCATCACCCCTGCCTCCAGGCTGCCCAGTGGGGCAGCAGTGGCAATGCAAAGGAACCACAGAACAGCCCAGGGACAGGCTCCAGGGGCAAGAAAGGCCCAGCAGCAGTGAAGAGGAGGGGCCATATTTCCCCCATCCTGAGCAGCATCTTCTGCCCAGCTTGCACTGCTGCTGCCACTGCTCAGCATGGGCACGTGAGTCTGGAGCAAGTGTTGGGCAGGCTGGGGTCAGGGCTGTATGTGCAGCTTTCAGGTGGTCTGGAGCTGCTCTGTTCTAGCTAGGGTGAGTCTAGAGTGGGCATGGGGCAGGCTGGGGTTGGGGCTGTGCACCCAGGTCCCCGCCAGTACCATGGGGCTGGTGCCAGCAGCGGCAAAGCCTCCACCATCTAGGCTGCCTAGAAAAGCATTCCAGCTGCAGATCCACCCCAGCCGTACTGCATGCCCAGGGGGTGATGGGATTCATCATAGGCCAGACTGTGCCTGAGCCAGGTAGGACTGAGGGACCCACTGCAGGCTGGAAAAAGTCCCTCCATGGGCTGAATCCAGCCCACAGGGCATATTTTTGCCCGCTTCTGCTCTAGATGGAATCTATAAGAAATCAACAGATGTTCCGTCTGGACGATCTCAGTTCTCCTCAGCCTTAGCTTGTGTGCATTCAGATTAATATTCTAACCTTAGCACTTGTTTCTGAGTTGCCACAACTTGTTATTCTTGTCCTGGATTGCTTCTTCCTTGGCTTCTGCTTCTCCTACAAAATAATGCCTAGGAGTCCCTTTAGCACCTGGTTTAATTTAAACTGGAACTCTCCAGAGCCAGGCTGATGCTCCTAGGTTTTTGTACTCCACAATACCTGCCAGAAGGCACATCATAGGTTGTTAGGTGGCTGAATGCTTCATTTAGGTCTTATGAAAGAACCCACTGTCAACTTCACAAACAATGGACTCCTTTAGCCTGGGTAAGTCAGGGAATATATCTAGTGCACACTGTGGAAAGTACACACCACATATCCCACAAATACCTATGTTTAATTATGGAATCATAGGTGTCTTCAGTGGTACATGGGGATTGCAGAGTTCTCTTTGTGATATAATTATCTCTTTCCCCTTTTGCTTCTTGGTTGCAAATAAATAAAACTCTATGGACCTGATTCAAATTCCACTAAATTCAATGGAAAGACTCCTATTTACTTTAGTGGGTTTTGGATCAGGCCCTCTGCTTCTGCTGTTTCACTCTACCTGTTGTCAGAGTACAAAGACACCTTTATTAGATCAGGACTCATGGTAGAGGTGATATCTTTTATTAGACCAACTAGATTTTTGCAAGAAAAAAAGTCTTTAATTGCAAGCTTTCAGGCACATAATCATTTATTAGATCATACACCGATCTAGTAATCATACACTGTTTCAAGTATTGTTTCTGGTAACAGTATCTCATTCATATCTCACTGCTCTCCTCCTTCCTGCCCTTCCCCAATGAGGTTATATAAGTTTTCCTAGCTTTATAATCTATGGTCAACTACATGTACAGACTCAAATCTTGATTCCTTTAAGGTCATGCCTGTCCAAAGTTTTTGTCTGGAAATCCAGCACTGCCACTGGTATGAGGTCCTCCAGGCTGCTTGTGGGCTCTGTTTCTAAGAGCTGCTTTTTGGCCTGTTAATCTCACGTTCTTCCTCACTGTGAGTCTCATTAGACTGACTGATACCACCATGTTTCTTGTACTGTGTTCTGAGTAACAACATCAGGGGATTCCGCATTTCTAAAAGCAAACTGCCTGCAACAGTGTCCAGTACTCTGGCCGTGTGGGCTCAGGTTGATTTCTTAGTGCTTCTTCCCATATGCTGCCATTTCCTCTCTGCAAGTTCTATGGAAGCTCCCTCTGGAAAATAGATTGAACAAGAATGTAACAATTTGTTTTTGCATCAAGCACAATGTTTTTGGAAAGCTTCCTGAAAATCTGAGTCTGCATTTGCAATCTCTAAAGTGCCAAATAACTCAACTTGCTCTTCTGTTACATAAAAAAATTATCAATCGTCTAGTAAAGCAGCCTTGAATTCTGAAACTGAAGGAATCTTCATGGAAAGTAACTGTGCTCGGTACAGAAGCTTTCATACTAGGGCTGCCAATTAATCACCATTAACATGTGCAATTAATATGTTGATTGGTTTTTGCATTTTGTTTTTTTAATGCGTTAATCATGCACGTGGTTTTGGAGCCCATGCCCAGGCTCTGTTCTGCCACCATCACTGCCGCTGCTGGGCTGCCCAGCAAGGCCGTGGTGGCACTGCAGAGGAGCTGCAGGGAAGCCCAGGTGCAGACACAGACATACACAAGCAGCCGCAGCATGCACGTGGCCAGGAATATAGCCCAGCAATGTATAGAGCAGCACCCTTCAGGTAAGCCTGTGGAGGGGAAGGGGCAAGGAGCTGGTGTGAGATTGAGGCCCCTACAGGAGGCAGGGAGTGCGGCAGGGGCAGGCTGTAGGACAGCTGTGGGTGGCATGTCCAGGGATGTAGGGTAGTGGGGATCCCTGCTGCTACATGGACCTCAGGGGAGGCATGGGGTGCCCCCTGGATTTATGCACAGGGAAGAGACAGGCTGCCTGCTTCAGGGGAGGCTCTGCACCCTGCTGCCTTTGCCCAGGGAGCTGTGTGATGCCATGTTTTGTCTCCCACCACCAGGCAGGCAGGGGATGTTTGGCACAGCCAGTGTGTGGCTCCTAGGGCAAAGACAGCAGGGTGCAGTGCCCCAGCCTGCAGCAGGCAGCCTGCCTCTGCCCCATGCACAGATCAGGGGGCATGCCTCCCCTGGGGATGCAGGCAGTGGCGGGGAAATGCACCCCCTGTGCCCCTGGACAAATCATCCACGGCTCCATCTCATGACTCACCCTGGCCCTGGAGCCCCATTTACTCCAGCCCCTGTCCCACTCCTCAGCTCATCATGGGGGCCTTGATCTGCCCCCTCCCCCACCACATCCCTTCCCCTCCACAGACTTAACTGCTGGGCACTGCTCTGCACACTGCCTAGCTGCATTCCTATAGGGTTACCATATTTCCAGTTTCAAAAAAAGTGTGTGTGGGGGGGGGGGTTGTAATGATATGTCCATGCCCCTCCCTCCCAATTCACAACCCCACCAGGCCTGCTGCTGCCCCTCATGCCTGACCCACAGTACCCTGCATCCTGCCCCACTCCCCAGGCACCAGCCCCCACCCTCTCCCACCCCCCCAACCATATAATGCACCTGCATAATTTTAAGTTTTTAGCTATGCAATTAAAATTGTGATTAATTGCAACTAATTTTTTAATCCCACAACTAATTGCATTCAATTTTTAAAAAATTGTTTGACAGCCCCATTTCAAACTATAAACACTGTATGAACACTGAACTTCAAGCAGTCATAGGAAAGGGCTTGAATTCAGTCTTTAACCAGAGGGGATGGATGTACTAAATGATATGAATGCCCTCTAGAGGTATAGCAAGGAAATAATAAAATTGTAGAGTTTTATGTCAGAGTCTTTCAGGCAGTTTATTTATCAAGGACATGCAGGTCACTGATGACAGAATGCAAGTCATAAATACCTTGTATTGTATATATAGAACTGTGTTGGCCAATAAATCTTTTGCTATCCTCTGAATCTGGAAAAAAAAGATGGTGCTCCTTTTGAAGTTGCCCCCAAAAAACCCATTTATTTTTGAACAAATAACTCTTGTAAGCTTAGTGCAGGACACCTAGCCTAGGAGAGGAAAAAACTAAAGAGTTTGATAGGTGTGTCATTATGCCCAGGATTACAGACTAAATAAAGAGTCTGGGACAGAGTGAAAAACCTTTTGCAAAGGTACTATGCTGATGTCTCTCTTTGTTGTACAATACCTGACAAAAGGTGGCCAATTTTGTCCATGTTTCTGTGCAACATCCCTTCCTACACATATACCACCAATTGTCCTCTGCAGAAACATTAACAGAAGGTTTTCTGGGTGATATGAAAGAGTAGGTCTGCGATAATACTGTTGTTATAGTAGATTATGGACAGACTGATATTTGCTTTACGTGTTAGCGTCCTGTTTATAAATTAAAGTGGCCTTTCTTCTTTCCAAAGGCATGTTAAATTGCATACATAGCTCCACTTCTGAGTCCTAAGCCCCTCACTTCTGTGCCTATTTAGTGTATATTTTTTTCTAAAATTGTAAAGCTCAGAACTTCTTCAATTCTGCCCTAGTATTTTCCATTTACAGTTAAGAGTATAGCAAGGTAAGAGGGGAGGTAAATGGCCTAACAAGACTGCCCTAGTACACATTACCTTAAATAGGTAGAAAGATAAGAAAGAGGAAAGTATGTCAGGATCATTCCATCTCACATTCCTTCTTTCTTTTCCATTTGTCCACCTACTTTGTAAAATAAGGAATCTACATTTGACAGCTAGCATGTCCAGTTGTCCGAATCAAGGGTAAGGGGTTCATATTTTAAACCTTCTTTCTTTCATGTGACCCTCATCACAAATGCATGTGAATGTGGCACATTAATTTAGCCCATTACTTCATAAATTCAGTATCAAGCTGTTAGAGAAATTAAGGGTACAGCCCTCAAGGCCTAATAATAATACATCTGTCCGTTAAGATGCTGAATAGTTAAAATATTTCCATTAATTTATTAATGCTTTCAAGTTACATTTCATTAATCTGACAGGCCATATAAAGTTAAGCACATTCCATTCTGTATAATCTACAATACTTAACATACCCTTGTCACGATGAGATCTATACATCATTCCTGTACTTAAACATGTACTTACTTATACTTGTATGAGTAGTTAAAGGACTACTCACATGTTTAAATCAGTAATTTTGGGAAGTTTTGAGGATGTTTAGGCTTCATTTACAGAACACATGAGCAAACTTTTCCCAGAGAAGAGTTATTTGGGAAGTTTTCAATAGAACTTTATTCATGGCTTCTCTCATTTTCCAAGAACGTGGAGAGCCAGATCCTATTCTACTACTTTGGCACCCA
This sequence comes from Crocodylus siamensis, assembly GCF_052110815.1. Classification (NCBI taxonomy): domain Eukaryota; kingdom Metazoa; phylum Chordata; order Crocodylia; family Crocodylidae; genus Crocodylus; species Crocodylus siamensis. The sequence goes on along the minus strand of NC_143398.1, from coordinate 210,067,671 downwards.
AAGGTTTAAATAAACATAACCATATTATCAATATCAAATGGTAGCAATACTAGCTGTTGCAGTGAAACTGCATGATTCATTTGTGATTCAAGTGTAGCTAAAGTACTGTAACTTTATATCCATTTCATTCAGGTTAAAGTTACAGTGATTTAACTAAGGGCCTTGTTAAGGTCTTGTTATACATTGCACTTTGAGCTGCTCAGATGTTGATCAGTGTTAATGCTAGCTTGAATTTGGGGGTATAGGTTGTAGCCACATTGGTCTAAGGACACAAGCAGACAAGGTTATTTGGGTAAATCTGATATCTTTTATTAGACCAACTCAAATAGAAGAATTTTTCCAACTATTTGAGTTGGTCTAATAAAAAGATATCAGATTTACCCAAATAACCTTATCATCTTGAGTTTGGAGCAGTCACAGTTTAAGGCTAAAAGCAGTCTCTGACCATCCCAGACTTACACAGCTGAGACTTGTCACTAGAGGGCTTGAGAACAGGGGCATGAAAAGGAGCTACAGCTGTGAGTTGCCACTACAGGGCTGGTGAGCCAGGGCAGGCTTCTACCCCTGCTCTAGGTGTTAATGTGTGGACAATCCAGGGGTTGAGACTCCAGTAGCCACCTAAAATTAATGTGTAACAAGCCACTTACATGGTAATTTTGGGCAGGTCCTGGAGCTCTTAACCCTTGGATTGCCCACACTAACACGTGAAACTGATTTTAAGCACTCATTATGAGGTTCAGAAGTTGTGCCACTCCAGGGCAGGATTCTCTCTCATCTGTGCTACCCAGTTTATGTTACACTACATTGCAGCAGAGCAGGGGGTGCATGTAGTAGAGCTTTCCTAGGTGGTGCAGGTGCAGTCCACCCCAATGGTGCTGTTTGGGGCCTGAGTCCTGCCTGCTTCCTCCCAGGGCTGTCTGCCCTCTGCCATACCCACACCCATGTCTAGTGCCTAGTGCACACAGCTGCCCAATGGGGTTGCTCCCGGTGTGACTACAGCCACCCGGGTACTGCTCAGCTCCAGTGGCTCATGCTCCTCCTTCTGACCCTACTGTGATGCTCTGGGCAGCATGGGGAAGCAGTGGTGGGTACCCCGTGTCCAGTCAGGTGGGTGGAAAAGCTGCAGCCAGGCATCTCCTGCCTCAACGTGCAGGACTCCAGCTCCAGGTCACCTTCCACCCACTTGGTCACCTGCAGCTGGCTGTTTATTATGATGGGTGGGTAGAAGGCAGCTCGGAGCTGGAGCTCTGTGTGCTGGGACCTAGCTCAGTTTCCCCCCAGTTGGCTAGGCATAATGGTGCCTGGCATGCATCTCAACAGCCACTACCTCCATATCTCCATGGTACCTGTTGCCCAGAGCAGTGCAGTAGGGGCAGAAAGAGAAGAAGGATCTGCTGGAGGTGAGTAGAGATATTTGTAGTGCAGTATTGATGAGAGTCTATGAAGGATGCTGTTATGGCCTGCAGTGGTCTCCCTCTCAATGCAAGAAGAAAAATCAGTGCTCAACTGCATTTTTGGTTAAAGAAGGATTGGCATAAGAAGAACCATCATTTTATCAACTTATTTTTCCTTTCTGTATGCTAAGTGACACAATAGATTAACATGTCTTATTAACTTATTTCCCCCTCTTCATTTCCACTTCAGGTTAGCATAGAAAGCAGCACCAAAAATCTTTCCTAGTTCTTGTCAATCTACTTTCTGCTCTTGTTCAATGGCTGCACTTTTGGGGATACAAACTCTGGGCCAAATGTTAATCCATTTATTTGCACTTGGGTCATTGGGGTGGGTGGCGTATGGATGGGAATGCAGCATGGGCTGGATACAATCAGTTGGTGAGTTGGATTTGGCTTGTGAGCTATTTTGCCCACAACCTCTGGGTTAAACTCAGCTAAGTTGCTGCAGCTACTGATACGACTACAGCCGCTGCTCTGTGGGCCTGAACAGCAGCAGCCCTTGAACAGCAATGGCTGGACAAGCAGATTAACCCTTCCATGCCTGCTCCCCCAAGACAGACAGTGCAGGCAGCCATAAGTAATGCCCGTGGGTCAGGGGAGGCAAAGCCTGGAATGGGAGGGAAGGAGTCCTACATTTCAGTCCTCCAGACCCCAGCTGGCCTGAATGTGACTGCTTCAAACTGGAGCTAGCACTAACACTGATTTGTGCAGTTCACACTGATGTGTAACAAGGCCCCAACTGTGTCACTACAGGATCATGCAGATGCAGCAATCCTAACATAATGACCGACGCATGTTCCTGCCTGGGGGTGGGGTGATCCCTGCTGCCCCACACTGCACAGGAGGCGGGAGGCTCTGCAGGAGCCCCAGAAGCCCTGAGGCTGCTGCAGTAGCTGGTGAGTCTGTTTTGTGTTTTTCCTTAAAAGGCCAGAAGAGCAGGGGGGCTATCAGGGAGCTCATGACAGAGCTCCCCCATGCAGCATGGGGCAGCAGAGATTGCCCCCTCACCCAGCAGCAGCCAGTAAGTAGTGCTTTTTTTTAAAGCATGGGGAGCTGGGGGAGTGGGCAGGGGATGGGCCTGGCAGGGGTCCCCCCATGGCACCCTCCCCCCTCCTCCAACCTCCCCTTCCCTGCCCACTACTTACTAGCATGGAGCCCAGGTCCAGCTCCCTGCTGCTGCAGGTGGGGACTGCCTGAATCTCCGAAGTTCTCCGAATCTATTCCAACCTTTAAACTAGTCCTCTGATTTGATTCGGATTTGGAGATTTGGCCACTGAATTGGTCCAAATCGAATCAGCACCCAAAGCATCATACAGCCCTAGTTAACAGTTAACACAGAGAACAGCGAATATAAAGTTATTGTACGGATTAAAAGTTTAATTGAATCTCCCTGCACTAAGGCATGGCTGTTTAGCCACTACCTGTAATGGAAACTGAAGTGGACAGAGGACCAAAATGCCTTTAAAAGCGAAATATTTTAATTTAACTGAAACAGACAAATCTATTACAGCTTCTAGGGGCACTGCTACGATGCTCAGCTAAGCACATAGATGGTATTTGCAGATAGCAAATGAAGTTTCATGTCTTAATTTAAAACAAATTATTTGCCAAGACAAAAGGTTTAAGTATGTGCACAGAAATTCTCATTTGCCATTTTATTTTAGCACCAAAGTTCACCTCCTGGTCACTTAAGTGATTTTAAGGTAACTGTTTCCTGATTTCATCTACAAAATGTATTCATACGTACCACTATTCTTCATGTACCACTTAATTCAATAGATTTTCATATGTACATCCAGAAGAGGGATCAACTGAAAGTCTCTGCTCTATTTAAGTTTTTGGGTAGTGGGGGTGGGGGAAGGGAGGGGAAAAGGCAATGATTTAAAAAACAACCCCCCTCAAAAAACACACACACACACACACACACACACACCAGAAAACGAGGACTGAGGGAGAAGTAGTGAATATATAATTAAGTTCCTGGGATGTGTACATTCTCACGTACATGTGCAAATTACTACCTTTTCCAGTTGCTTCTGTTAATCTATCCATCTATGACATTGCAGAAAAGTCAGGTTATAGACTGGCAATCAATTGCAGTGATGAAAACATCTGGGAAATTTGCAGCACCAAGTGTGATGAGAAAATGAGCATGAACATCTTAGCCCTGTGGTCGGAGAGTTACAAAAGCCTTCAGATGGGAGCTCTCCAGCCAGGGCTCTGTAGCATATTGCTTCTTGGTTTCCCACACTTACTTTCAGGGGAGACCAGTCAATAACAGTGTGCCTTCTCCTCTGCCAAGGAAAGGGGCAGGCTACTAATGATTATCTGGCAGCAGGAGCAGAACTACTGTCTTTGTCCTGCTATACCCAACACTAGTGTTGCTGCCAGAGCTCCAGCTCTTGCCCGGGCTCCTACAGTGAGCAGGAATTTCCTAACCCTAACCCCACCATCATGTGCTCGCTCACTCCACCAGCTCTGTTGAACTGCAGAGCAGGCAGGCAGGAACCTAGGCTTAGGGTGAAGTAATTCTTGGCACTGCTAGAGCAGCCCAGATGGGGCTCAAGTGATGACTTAAATCACTGTCACACCTTGAGCTACTCCTGGAGTCTCTGGGACTTTTTGCTCAGCCACAATGGGTCCTGGGACTCTTCAAGGTGGGATGGCAGTAGGGCTGGGTGGGCTTTTAGGCAGCGACCACTCTTACTTCCTCCCTCCCTCTCCCTTTTGGGGTGTTACATGTAGCACTAGAAAACTTTGCTCTCGTAAAACTGCCGTTTCAACTAGCCAATTGTTTGTGGCAGAACCCCTACCTTTTTCTCTGCCACAAACTGCTTCAGTGCCTGTGCAATTATTTTTTGTGTGGGAAAGACTGTATATTTCCCGACACTAACATAACACCCATCCATAGCCTTCAACAACACAGGACAGTGTATCTGACCCTCTTCATCTAACACACACTTTGGTCAGCAAACAAAATCTGTAACCTATTTATTGGTGCTGTTTGGAAGTCTTTTCATCTAACAGCTATAGAATACAAAGTTAGGGCAGAGGCAAATTTCAGAGATGGAAGTGATTTAACTCCTCAGTAATCATGCAGAATCCATCTTAATACTTTTAATTTTATATTGGCAGTTAGCTTTGGCTATTTATTTATTTTTTAGAAAAAAATCCTTGTCAAGATGTCCAAATATTATCCTTTCAAATGACATTGTCTAGGAAGATCAGAAACTAGACATCCACCCATGCCCCAAAAACTAGATTTGATCTCTAACCATAGCTGTTTTAAATAACGAATTAAATTTTCATGAGGACCATGACAGCCAGTACTACATTTAAACATTTCTGTGTAGTAGTCAATGTACTTTAATATTTTGTTCTGCAATCAAGGTATTCCCTTCCTCCCAAGAACTTACATGCTACACTATAAACACTAGAATAAATGCTAATCCTTTTTGATCTTTCTGTTAGAGAACTGATGCGGTTTCCTTTTTTATTATGGTACACTGAACAAAACAGCTCACCCCCCCCCCACCCTTGCAAAATGTTTTAGCTGTTATTAGCACTAAAGGCAAGGGAGGCTACCTGTGACCTACTGACATTTCTGTGTGTCACTCACCCATGACATTAGCAGAATTGTGAACAGCAGGGAAACAGTAAAATGAAGCACATTAATCATTATCACTATTATTGTTTCCATAGCATCTACTAGGAGACCTAATTATGGATCAGAACTAGGTGCTGGTCCAGCATTCTGTTGTTGCTGTTGGCCCTTTGAATTCAAAGATGACCATGAAATCACTGGTTGGTTTGGTTTTTGTGAGCATGCGAGTGGCTGATCAGGCCAGTTTTTGTTTTGAACCATCTGTGGCACGCTGTGCAAGAAAAGCCGCTTTGGGTTGCTTGGTCAAGAGCAGAAATGCTGCTGTCGCAAGACTTGGTGTTTGCACTTCTGTGCTGCCTCAACAGTTCTCTTTCACTCATAGGCTGTAGCTTCAGTATGGATGAAGCTTTGCCAGGTGAAATGATCATGAGCAAGATCTTCCCAAGACTTTGGGTCAATGTTTAAAAGTTTCAAGGATGGACTTGAGGGAGTCCTTCAAATGTTTCTTCTGGCCTTCCTGAGCGCACTTTCCCTCCTTGAGCTCACTGTAAAAGATTTTTGGCAAATCGCTCATCTGATATCCTGGTGATGTGGCCTACCCATCTCATTTGGATTATATGAACAGAGTGTAGATGCTTGGAATACCTTGCTGTGTAAGGACCTCAGCGTCTGGAGCCTTGTCTTGCCATCTGATCCTCGTCAGTTTCCTCAGACAGACCATGTGAAAATGGTTCAGTTTCAGAGGCTGGTATCTGTCTACCATTGAGGTTTTGTATGCATGCATCAGGACTAGCAACACAATGGCTTTGTGGACCTTCAGTTTTGTCCATTGACTGATGCCTCTGCTCTCCCACGCATTTGTACATAGTATGCCAAAGGCCATGCTTGCTAGGGCTGTGTGAAATTTCGCTGGCTGTTTCAATATGACATTGTTTCAACTCATTTTGAGCTCAAAACAGGAAAAATGAATTGAAACGGAGGGCTTCAAAACAAAACAAGTTTAGTCAAAACCTCAGAACTCATGTCGAAATGGAATGGTGCCATTTTGCACAGCCCTAAGCTTGGTTTAGCAATTCTGGCATTGGTTGCAACAGTGTGAACTGTGCATGATAGTATACTGCAGAAATAGGTCAATTTGCCCACTGCCTGAAGGGTTTAGCCATTCACTGTGATGGCAGACCTTATGCAAGGCTTTCCAGGTGCAGGTTGGTGCGTCACTTCTGTCTTAGTGTTGACTGCGAGATCAAAGGTGTCACACACTGAAGAGAAATGGTCCATACTCCACTGCATGTCAGACTCAGATTTTGCATTCAGGGAACAGCGATCAGCAAACAGAAAAACACAAAGAGTCACTTTGTCTTCTCTTATAGTCTCCTCAAATTGAAGTTTGCCATCAGTCTGGTATCTGATGTGAATCCCCAGGTCACAGTCATGAAAGGCATGGCAGAGAACATCTTATTTGAGAGGGTTGGGGCCAACACATAGCCCTGCTTGGCCTCACTGGTGACTGGGAATGGTTCAAATGACTCTGTCATCCACAACATGAGCGAGCATGCTTTTGTGGAACTGCTGAGCCATTGTGATAAATTTTTCTATGCAACCAAGTCTTGCAAAGGCCCTTCCAACTGACTGTCAAATGCTTTTGTCAAGAATTCCGTTCCTGAAATTTCTTCTAAACTTGATGTGTTCTAGGTGCTTGTCAAACACAGAACAAAGATGAAGCCCCGTCCCACTACACTTCACCCTACCCCTAACAGCTTACAGTTTAAGACATAGGATCATAGAAGTAGAAGAAACCTCCTGGACTAGTGAGTCCAGAACCTTACAGTTTCAGGGAACTGATTTTACAAAAGGGTCCCCCACTGGCACACACTGGCCACAAAGCATTGCATCAAAACATACAATGCCTTGCTACTACATTGAAAGAAAATCAAACTAAAATATACTCAGACAAGAGATGACAGATAGTGGAATACAACAATAACCCTATCTGAATGGCAACCAATACAAAATACTAACTTTGACAGTTACAGAATACCTTTTAGTATGTGGGAACCTAAATAAAGTTCCCTATAAATAGGGTGCTCATATGGGACAAGGCAAAACCTGGGACACTGCCTTTCTCTCCCCCCCCCCCCCCCCCCCCCGCCCCATTCCTGCCTCCCTGCCCCGCCCTCCCCCTGCAGGCAGAGGCATCACTGGTATTACTATTCAGGCAGCTAAGGAGTCAATGGCCCATTAATTATCCATTGTTCTTTACTTCCCTGTGTTAACAATTGCCCTTGTAATGGTCATTCCTCCACTAATCAAGCAAACCAATTAGGGCAATTTTACTGTCTTCTAGGGAATAGTTTCTCAACCCGTGGTACATGTACCCCTGGGGGTACACAAGACACAGACAGGGGATACACTGGCACCCAAAACTCCTGTAGTAAGAGGGTGCTGCTGCTCCCCCTGCTGCCATCAGGTCATGTCCAACTGCTTGCCTCCCTGCCCAAGCTGGCCACAGGCTGCTGCAGGAGGGGGAGAGTGGGCACACAGATACCCATGCACTCCCAGCCAATCCAGCCACAGGCTCTCTTTATCCTGCTTAGGCTGGGGCAAGGCTAGACCAAGACCCCCACAGTGCAGAAAGGAGTGTGGTAGGGGCAGAGCACTGCCCCGCTCCTTCCTGCACTATGGGGATTGCCCCATGACCCAGCCCAGCCGGGTCCCGTTCACTGTGTACAGGAAGGAGCAGGCTGCCACTGCAAGCTGGGGCTGGCGGCAGCACTGGGCTCTTCCTGTCACTTGGGGCAGGCTGCAGTGATGGGAAAGGGGGCTTCTGCTACCCTAATATTCACCATAAGCCTCCCCAACCTGCCCCCCCCCCCCCCCAGCGCAGCCCCTGAATGCCGGGAAAAGCCTGGTGCTGCTGCTGGCCCCCACCTGTAGCCAGCCTGGGCTCTGGGCAGCTGCACCAGGCTTCATAGCCCTAGCATCTGCTCCATACCGGTGACTGCACACGTGCCTCAGAGCAAAGAGCAAGGGAGGGTTGTGCTGCTTCAGACCCTATCCCCACTCTCTGCTCTGAGGCATGCGTGCAGTCCCCGCCATCATGGAGCTAATGCTGGGGCTGTGGACCCCAGTGCAGCTGTTTGCAACCTGCCCACTACAGCTGCCCAGAGCCCAGGCCAGCTACAAACAGCTGCACCGGGCTCTGGAGCCCAGCATCAGCTCTTTGCCAGCAGTGACTGCATGCACACCTCAGAGCAGAGAGCAGGTCTGAGACGGTGCAAACCTCCCCCGCTCTGCTCTTAGGCATGCACGCAGTTGCTGGTATGGAACGGATGCTGGGACTGTGGAGCCCAGTGAAGCTGTTTGCAGCCTGCCTGCTGCAGTTGCCCAGAGCCCAGACTGGCTACAGGCAGGGGCCAGCAGTGGCACCAGGCTTTTCCGGGCTGCGCTGCCTCAGGGTCCGCTCCACCACCTGCTCCGAGGAACACATGCACCTGCCAGTATGGAAATGCTGGAGCCCAGAGCAGCTCTTTGCAGTCTCCTGGCTGCAGCCAGCCCAGGTTCTGTATAGCTGCTGCCAGCCAGAGCCTGGGCTGCTTGCAGCAGGGCTTGCAGCCTCCCAGCTGCCTGCTGGGAGCAGCCCAGACTCCATGGCTGGCAGAAGCTGCCTCCTTGTCCATCTCTTTCTCTCACCCTCTTTCCCCGTCTCTCTTACCCCTTCCTCCTCTCAAAACTATGGCAAAAATGTGGTTCAACCCTCCTAGTTTTGGCCAACATCACCTCTAGCCCAGGTACATACTTGAGTTGTAGACCCCTGGTGTAAAAGGTGGCAACCCTACCCACACCATATCGGACATCTGTCGCAGCCTTATATACACAGCCCTTCTTTTAACATATGGCACACATTAGTTTATAAATATAAAATCTCCGTAAAATTGAGTGTTGGGGTACTTATTAACATTTTTCAGAATGCTAGAGGGTACTTGCTACTTAAAAAGTTGAGAAACACTGCTTTAGGGCCTCCTATTTTACAGCTTGTGCTCAGATTTACCAGCAGGTTGGGACTAGTTTCCAAAAGTCCAGAACTGTCCTGGGTAATCTGGGATGTATCCATACCCTATCTATGGAGTCCCTTTCAAATAGAAAGGGCTTAGAAATCTTCGAAGTTAGCAAAGAAAGAATCCTTCCAAACACATGGGTATTGGCAATCAATCCAAAAAATCTTCCTGGTCTAGAGAGACACTCCATCAACATAGCTTCTGGAGGAACTGGCATTAGTGGCAGGGCATCTGAACTGCCTTATTAGCACCAGGGAGGGAATCTGGAGGTAATATTTCATCATAAGCTCGAAGTAGAAATCCAGCTACTCATTTCCAGTGGAGTGCAATTGCTCCCCACTCTTCTCACTGTCCAAACTCTGTGGCTTCCCTTCACCATAAAAGAGACCATTCCATTGCGGTGGGGTTGTAAATACAACCCTAAAGTGTTGGATGCCTCCCTCTACTCTTGTGGATAGGAAAAGCTTTTTGTGTAGGTGCTCAAAGAATTCCTGAGCCTACAGAAGTCAAAGGCAAAATTTCCATGAAGGAACCAGGAATTCACTCCAGCCATGTACTATTAACATACCCAGATAAAAAGACAATTTGTAGTACAAACTGAAAGAAGGGAGAACATCTTATCAAACATTTAATGCAGATGATGAGCAGATCCTAAATCCCAACTAAGAAAATAGTGAGTCTTCTTGTTTATCCACTTTCCTGCTTTATTTCAGTTAGTAATAAAAGAAACTCTTCAGAGCAGGTGAGACGAGGGGGCTGTCTCATGACCAGTTCAATTGTTGGCCCACCCACCAACTGCCCACCCACAATGCCCACGCACAGTGCCAAGGGCATTGGTGACTCCATCCTGAGAGGTACGGAGGGCCCCATCTGTCGCCGGAACCCCTCGGCATGCAAGGTATACTGCCTACCTGGAGCAAGGATTCAGGACGTGAAAGGGATGCTCCAAACCATAATCCAGCCCACCGATTATTACCCCATGGTCCTAGTCCATGTGGGCACTAACGATGCGGCCAGGAGGAGCCCTGATCACCTGATGGAGGACTACCACGCTCTGGGGTGTGTGCTGAAGGAGATGGGTGCACAGGTGGTTTTCTCTTCTATCCTGCCAGCGAGTGGACGAGGCAGACGGCCTGAAACGTGCATTGCGGAGACCAACAGGCGGCTGCAGGAATGGTGCTTCGAGGAGGGCTTTGGCTTCCTCAACCACGACCGGCATATCATGACGAGAGACATGCTGAAATGGGATGGGCTCCACCTTTCCCCTAAAGGTGGGCGTATGTTCTCTTCTAGGTTGGCGGACCTCCTCTGGTGGGCTTTAAAACTAGGCTCGTCGGGGGAAGGGGAAGATGAGGGCAGAGGAAACATCAGACTGCGAGACCAAACAGCACCCACAACTACAGCCCAGCCCAGCCCAACGAGCGAAGCGAATAAACAGGTAAGAGACGCTGTCTCTCACCCTGTCCTCATCAAAAAGCTGGGAGACTGTGGTGTCGATGCCCACACAGTCAAATGGGTCGCCAACTGGCTGGAGGGCCGCACCCAGAGGGTGGTAGTGGATGGGTCCTTCTCAACCTGGAAGGACGTGGGCAGTGGGGTTCCGCAGGGCTCGGTCCTCGGGCCCGCACTGTTCAACATCTTCATCAGTGACTTGGATGAGGGGGTAGAAAGCACCCTATTCAAGTTTGCTGATGACACTAAGATGTGGGGGGATGTGGGTGCAATAGAAGGGTGCAATAGGCTACAAGCTGACCTTGACAGGTTGCAACGGTGGGCAGATGAGAATAGGATGGGGTTTAACACTGATAAGTGCAAGGTGTTGCACGTGGGGAGGAAGAACCGGCACCACACTTACAGGTTGGGGAACTCCCCTCTTGCCAGCACGGAGACGGAAAAGGATCTTGGAGTCGTCATTGACTCCACGATGAACATGGGCCGGCGGTGTGGGGAGGCAGTTAAGAAGGCCAACCGTACCCAGTCATGCATCCACCGATGCATCTCGAGCAGGTCCAGGGAGGTGATCCTCCCCCTCTATGCGGCACTGGTCAGGCCACAGCTGGAGTACTGCGTCCAGTTCTGGGCGCCACACTTCAAGAGGGACGTGGACGATATGGAAAGAGTCCAGAGGAGGGCCGCTCGTATGATCAGGGGTCAGCAGGGCAGGCCTTATGAGGAGAGGCTACGGGACCTGAACCTGTTTAGCCTCCAAAAGAGAAGGTTAAAGGGGGGACCGCACTTCAAGAGGGATGTGGACAGCATTGAGAGGGTCCAGAGGAGGGCCACTTGTATGATCAGGGGACAGCAGGGCAGGCCCTACGAGGAGAGGCAACAAGACCTGAACCTGTTCAGTCTCCAAAAGAGAAGGCTGAGGGGGGATCTTGTGGCCTGTTATAAATTAGTCAGGGGGGCTCAGTGGGCATTGGGGGAGTCACTGTTCCCCCATGCACTGCCAGGAGTGACCAGAAATAACAGTCACAAGCTGGCAGAGGGAAGGTTTAGGCTAGATATTAGGAAGGACTACTTCATGGTCAGGGCGGCTAGGATCTGGAACCAGCTTCCAAGAGAGGTGGTGCAGGCTCCTACCCTGGGGGTGTTTAAGAGGAGGTTAGATGAACATCTTGCTGGGGTTGTTTGACCCCAGTATTGTTTCCTGCCATGGCAGGGGGTCGGACTAGATGATCTACTCAGGTCCCTTCCGACCCTAGAAACTATGAAACTATGAAGATAGGGGCCAGGGTAACACTGGGACTAGGGGGCCAGTACACACATCCACAGGAGGCCTCAAATGCCTCTACACAAATGCTCATAGTATAGGTAACAAGCAGGAGGAACTCACCCTCCTGCTGACACCAGCCCGGACATAGTGGGGATTACGGAAACATGGTGGGACTCAATGCATGATTGGGCGGTGAATGTCAAGGGCTATAGGCTGTACAGGAGGGACAGGATAGGAAAGAAAGGTGGGGGCATGGCACTCTATATTAAGGAGGAATACACATCCTCATCAATTAGTAAGGAGTCAGGGGAGGGGCACTCTGAAGTGCTTTGGGTTAGGGTACAAGGCAGTCGAGGGGAAAGAGACTTAGCGGTGGGAGTCTGCAACAGACCTTCCAACCGGGGGAAGAGCTTGACCAGGAATTCTTGGATCAGCTCAAAGAGGTAGTGAAGGCTAAGGATGTGGTAGTCATGGAGGACCTGAACTTCCCGGACATCTGCTGGGAAGAACAGTCAGCCAGGTCTGAACGCTCACGTAGGTTCTTGGCCAGAGTGCAGGACCTCCATCTAACCCAGGAGGTGCACAGCCCCACCAGGGGGGACGCCTTGTTGGACCTAGTGCTGGCCACGGGTGATGACCTGGTGAGGGGGCTGCGGGTCCTCAACCACCTGGGCGACAGCGATCATCGCCTGCTGGAATTCACCATCCAGTGCAAGGTGGCAAAGGCATGCAGTAAGGCAGCGGCCCTAGATTTTAGGAGGGCAAACTTCAATGAGCTATGGAGGATAGTTGGAGAAGCGCTGAGGTCCCGGAGGGGAGGGGAGCCAGATGTCCAAGGAGAGTGGTCGGTCCTTAAGGAGATGATCCTCCAAGCCCAAAGGAAGGTAATCCCAACGAGGATCAAAGGGAGCAGGAGAGCACACAAGCCTCCATGGCTCACCAAAAGCATCCGGGAATGTCTCCTTGCTAAAAAGGAGGCTTACACCCAAAGGAAAGAAGGGGTCATCACAAGGAAGAACTATTCTGCAGTTGCTCGGAGATGTAGGGGGGTAGTTAGGAAGGCCAAGGCAGAGATGGAACTGGGACTAGCTTCCCAGATTAAGGACAATAAGAAGTCCTTTTTTAAATACATAGGGGGTAAAAAGGAGGTCCCGGATAATGTGGGGCCCTTGCAGGACACGCTGGGAAATTTGGTCGTCACACCAGACGGCAAGGCTAACATGTTTAACGATTTCTTTGCTTCCATCTTCCTAAGTAGGGATGAGAACAGCCACCTCCCTGCTGGGCCCCCCTTGGGCCCTGGGGGAGGCACACATGGGCCACGGGTTAGTGAGGATTTAGTTAGGGAGCTTCTGGAGGGGTTGGATGTATTTAAGTTAGCCGGTCCGGATGATCTCCACCCTAGAGTTCTAAAGGAACTGGCCGAGGTCATTGCAAGTCCCCTGGCACGGCTTTATGAGCACTCGTGGTGCTCTGGAGAGGTACCGGAGGACTGGAAGAGGGCCAATGTGGTTCCCATCTTCAAAAAAGGCAGGAAGAAAGACCTGGGAAACTATAGGCCAGTTAGTCTTACCTCAATCCTAGGCAAGCTGTTTGAGAAAATTATTCTGGCACACATCCAGGGGAGTCCATGCTTAGGCGCAACCAACACGGGTTCATCAGTGGCAGGTCCTGTCAGACCAACCTGGTGGCCTTTTATGATCAGATCACCAGATCATTAGATGCAGGGGTAGCAGTGGATATAGTCTTCCTGGACTTCCGGAAGGCTTTTGACACTGTCTCTCACCCCATTCTCATTAAGAAACTGGGGGGCTGTGGTGTAGACACCCACACAGTCAATTGGGTTGCCATCTGGCTGAAGGACCGCACCCAGAGGGTGGTAGTGGATGGGTCCTTCTCAACCTGGAAGGACGTGGGCAGTGGGGTCCCGCAGGGCTCGGTCCTCGGGCCCACACTGTTCAACATCTTCACCAGTGATTTGGACGAGGGGGTAAAAAGCACCCTGTTCAAATTTGCTGATGACACTAAGATGTGGGGGGACATGGGCACACTGGACGGATGTAACAGGCTATAATCAGATCTAGACAGGTTACAAGGGTGGGCGGATGAGAATAGGATGGGTTTCAACACAGACAAGTGCAAGGTGATGCACCTTGGGAGGAACAACTGGCACCATAACTACAGGTCAGGGAACTCCCCTCTTGTCAGCACGGAGGCAGAAAAGGATCTTGGAGTCATCATTGACTCCAAGATGAACACGGGCTGGCAGTGTGGGGATGCAGTCAGGAAGGCCAACCGTACCTTGTCATGCATCCACAGATGCATCTCGAGCAGGTCCAAAGAGGTGATCCTCCCCCTCTATGCGGCACTGGTCAGGCCGCAGCTGGAGTATTGCATCCAGTTCTGGGTGCCACACTTCAAGAGGGATGTCGACAGCATGGAGATGGTCCAGAGGAGGGCCACTCGTATGATCAGGGGACAACAGGGCAGGCCCTATGAGGAGAGGCTACGGGACCTGAACCTGTTCAGCCTCCAAAAGAGAAGGATCTTGTAGCCTGTTATAAACCAGTCAGGGGGGATCAGCAGGCACTGGGGGAGTCATTGTTCCCCTGAGCACCGCCAGGAGTGACCAGGAATAACGGTCACGAGCTGGCAGAGGGTAGGTTTAGGTTAGATATCAGGAGGTGCTACTTCATGGTCAGGGCGGCTAGGGTCTGGAACCAACTTCCAGGAGAAGTGGTGCAGGCTCCTACCCTGGGGGTGTTTAAGAGGAGGTTAGATGAACATCTTGCTGGGGTCGTTTGACCCCAGTATTCTTTCCTGCCATGGCAGGGGGTCGGACTAGATGATCTGCTCAGGTCCCTTCTGACCCTAGAAACTATGAAACTATGATAATATATGGCTCTGTACCACCCCATCACTGCGTCCCATGCCTCATTGATGGCATCACAATATGGCTCTGGCCCCATGATATTCCAGACTGACATTTGGAGCCTAATCTGGATCCCTCCTGCTCAGGTGGCCAGCCTCTGCCATCATCCTGGGCTGCAAACCCCTTCTCACCCCCACTGGCCTCTTCCTCTTGGCAGAAGCCCCTCTGCAGGACCTTTGCCTTCACAGGTCCTGGATCTGTCTTGAGGCCAGTTGGGACTCCAAAACAACTTCACAGCCCCCACCCCCTTCCCCTGGCTCTGGCCATCCCTGGCAGTGGGCACTCTGGCCCTTCCCCCCTTGTGGTCCTGGCCCCAGCATTGACCCGTCGAGGTTCTATGGGTAGGTTCTTGAGCACCAAGCCCTCTCTCGCATGCGGGTTCGCCTTCTTGGGCCCCTCTACACACACACTGTTCTCACTCTCTGACCACACAGTTACTCTGGACCCGCTGCTCCATCCTCACCGGGCCTCTACTCTGGCCAGCCTATACACAGTCCTTCAGGCCCCCCATGGACCTATGCAGCCTCTGGCTCTCACTCCACCCCCTCACTGGGGCTTCTGGGCCTTATGCTCCATGGGCCTCAGGCCCCACTCTGTGGGCCTTGGCCCTGGGCTTTTCTGTCAGGTTGTGCTCCCCTAGCCTCTCTCCTCCATGGGGAGACCCACAAGGCAGCAGGGGCTGATGCATTCCTGCACCTCATATTCACCTTTGACTAGGGAAGCACAGGTGTGGCATTTCCTGGGGACTGCAGCCCCACCACACCATCCAACCCCCAGGAGGGTGCAGTTCCAGGTCATGCCCAGGACCAGGAACCTCCTCCATCCCCATAGTTCCTGCCCGTGACCTCCAAGTGGTCTGGGAGCAACAGTACTCCAGCTGGGAGATGTTCAGCCTACAGCTCCGTAGTTGCCAGCTCAGCTCCTAGGGCCTGGGCTTATATTGAGGCTGCCCAGCCCTCCTCCAATTCAGTGGCCCTCTTGTGGTCATGTGATTGCCTAATTGGGCCTCACTGCACCTGCCAGCTGCTTCCCAGCCTGCTCAAACCTCTAAAAGTGGCAGGCACAACCTGTGCTCTGCCACAGCAGGTCATTGTTTTCGTACCCATCAGCAGTAATCCTAGCAATCCTAGTATGTTAATACCATCTAGGACTACATGACAGTTTTCATGAAAGCTTCTCAGAAAATACTATTTAAGTAATATCCACCAGACGAAGAAACTGAGGAGGAGACGCTAGTTTACTCCAGTCACTGCTGAGTGACAAGTTCTGAAATGCTCACAATGGCCTCTATAATGGTTAATATGGCTTAGCTTCCTCCTGTTCCAATGTTAAATGTGAAATCTCACCCTCAGCTAACAACTTCTTTACCTGTTTTCTTGTTGACAACAGGCTCTGTATTTTCCAAGTTTTAAACAGAAAAAATATTACTCAGCAGGGCTCTAACTGCAAGGACCGAGATGGAACAAGATACAACAGAAATAATTTGACCTACTCTGCTTTGCAATGTCCCTCCTGAAGAGCAGTAGTTTTCTGCAGCATCAAATAATGTGAAAGAAAAAGGGCTTACCCTTTTGAATTGTAAGCATAAGTCTGCTGTAGACCTAGAAATGGTGTTGTCTGTAGCAATGGAGAAGGATACAAACCATGGCCTGTGAACAATTGCTTTCACTTTAATTGATTAGTCACAGAAAAAGATAGTAAAGATTTAACTGCCTGAATTTGTGATTTGGCTGTTACATCTTTTGTAAATCTTTAGTCCAGCTGTCCTTTGCTTTATGGACTTTACTCTTTGTTTTGCTTCTAATGCAGTTATAAACTCTACAAAGTGGTTTCATTTTATTTATTTTGCGATTGTAAAATTTTCCATTCCCTTTTCCCTGGACATGGATGGACTTACAATTATGCCACTTGAAAGAGGACAAAGAGTTTACCACTCAGGAACATGCACAGCCTGATTTAGTGCATCTGTCATTTGTGCTGTCCTATCCCAGAGAAAATAAAGCTAAATTTCAGGAATTTTCCTCAAATTAATTTGAATGGTGATGGTAATTTTGTGCAATTAGCATCACTTAATGTAGAGTAAGAGTGGACAGATGAAACAACTAACCCAGATTCAGCTACCCCATTCTCATTTTTGAAGCAGTGTAACTGTTTTGTACGTCCATGCGCTCAGTTGCTTGGTCTTAGAAAAACATTTGCCTATATCATAAAATGCTCTCATGCATTGTTTTACAGTATCTACCATAGTCACTTTTCCCCCAGGAGTTTCAAATGTTCCCAGTTTCCTTAAATATCTATGGGCATTTATACACGTACTTTTCCCCTGCGATGCACCAGAGATCCACCGCCTTAGAGCAGACTCATTCAATCAAGTCTGCTCTGCACATCAACTAAGGCGAACTGCACTGCAGCACATGCAGTTGTGTAAGTGGCAAAATGCATGTCAGGGTGTAGAAAATGGTTGTGGTGTGCTTTTGAACCAAAGCACTGTGCCAAGGTGTTTTAGTTCAAAAAGCACACCACTGCCATTTTCAGTGTTGACACACATGTCATCACTTATACAACTGCAAATGTTGCAGCACCAGGCACTTTTCAAAGTGCCCGGCGCTTCCATGTGTAAAAATGCCCTGTGATTCTCAAACGGCTATACAATGTTCTAGATCTTTTCTTTTCCAATTCTTAATGTGTAGAGAAAAATAGTTTTTCCTCACATCTATGACTTTCCTTTTTGTAATTTGTATAACTAACATATATTGAACTCTGCAGATGAAATGCATAATACAAGTTCTATATTATTGTAGATAATTACTGTACTTGCCTTGGCACATAGGCCATACCTTTGTAGATGTTAGCATCTCATATGTTTCACAGGATTTTTTTTTTTATTTACTCCTCTGTTTCATGAATAAATATCCACTTAACATTCGTAGCTTGGCTTCTCTTATGACACTCCCATATGTGCCATGTCCTGGATATACATTTTCATCTTTAGTCTTAACTGAGTGACATCCCCATAGGCCTCAGAACTAGGCAAGTACAAACCAATTCTGTCTGTACTTTGTTCCGACCAATGCATTCTCAGCCTAGTAATCAATAACAGCACTTGCTGGTATAGAACTATTTCTGGCTTACTGTCTTTATTTCAAGACTTATAGTACTAGCTTCATTCATGTGGTTTATTAAATCCTTTCTAAGCAAGTTACACTTAGAGTAACTTATAAATCACCACAGGGGAGTCTTAATGTTTAATGAATTGCTGATGTGATCTAGGACAGTAGCAGCCATAAAAGGGAAGGAAGGTAATCTAGAAGCTCTGTTCTCTGCTAGAAGAAGATCCAGATTATGGGATTGCATAGGGAGATTCCATTCCCTGGCTTTAAGATTCGGGTATAAAGACAGGTTGAATTCTAGAAGGGTAGAATGGGTGGTCATTGTTCAACTAGTTAAATTATGGCTTTATTGCGGAGATTTACTGATAGCACAGTTATTAACATATGTATATTATTGTACATAGATATAATCAACAAGGCTGCCTGAAATTAATTCACTCCAAATAATGTTGCTAGAGTCTCTATTTTCCACTCACTTTGAGCATTGTGATACCCACAGGGGAAGCGGGGGGGGCAGCCTGCGTAGAGACCCTAGCACCTGATCGCCTTTGTGGGCCACACCACTTGTCAATCCTTATCTGGTCCTACCTCACCTCCAGGCTCTCACCTACAATGACTTTGATATTGCTCTGTTTGTTGTTGGGGAAAAGCAGTCCCTGGGGCCCAGCATAACCTCGTGCATCCTGGTCTGCTTGGTTAAGTTAGCCCCACCTTGGGAACTTTGTGCTCTCTCTAGTACTTCTCCTTTAATGGGGTGCCAAGCCCCTTTAAGTAGGATTCCAAGGGTTTCAACTCTCCCAACCTTGGAGAGTATGGTCAGAGAGAAAGAGAGGCCATCTTGGCCTACTGTTCAAGATCCCAGCCCTTAGGCATCAGCCTTGCCTTGATGGCAGCCCCTTTTCTGGGGGTCTCCTTTCACCTCGCTAGTCTCTGCCCCTCTATCTTGGAACCAAGATCTGGTACCTACTGCAAATAAATGTACTTGGACACCCCCTGCTTATGGCCCCCTCTACCCTTATATCTATAACCAAGTCCTCCAGTTAGAAGTCCAAAATGGAACAGCAATCCCCCTCCCAGCCAACTGCTTCATAATAGAAAGCATCCCTCCCTCAGGGTTAAGTGTTGCTCACAGGCCCTACCTCTCAACAGCACCCTCTCACCTGCAGCTCACTTGGGCAGCTTGTATCCTTTGGGCCTGTCTACCTCCAGCAGCTCCTTTCTCTCAGCTTCATCTCTTTGCTGCAAGCAAGGGCCACTCCCAGCCTACTCAAAGACTGGTCTTATATCCTCCAGTCCAGCTTCCTTCCTGTCACATGATTAGACCTTCTGTACCTCTTCCCTGAGTCAGGGGTATCAAATTGCTTCATTAGGGGTCTGGCCTTTTAATCCCTGGTTCAGTGCACCTGGACTCTTGCACTCATTACCCTGCCTGACCCCTGGTTGCCTACCTATTCAGGCCTTCCTATTAACAGCAGCAGATATTCAACAGGAGCTCCCTATTACAGCATGAATACATTATTTCTGCATCCCCGGCTCTCCTCTGTCCTAGACATTTCACTGTTCCTGATTAATTTTGAGAAAAACTGAAGTCTCAGCAAGAGTGTTGCACCTGAGAAAGTTGTGCCTGAGAAAGCTTGATTGAGAAGGCCCATGACAAGCAGTAGCATGAATCATAATGATGACAATTCCAAGACAGCTTGATTTTTCACTCTAAACATGAAAGAAAAGGACAAAGTCCAGATCAAGAATTCATTTTATTTCATATATAAACAAGCCTTGTCTTCCTTTGCAATTTTATGCTTCAACTTTCATCTGCCAATTGTATCACTCACACAACTTGGACACCAGCCATTCCCCCCACCCCAATCTGTTGAAATACCATGTGATGAGAAGACAGGAAGAAAAGGAAGTGATTTTGATACTGTAATATCACTAGTCTATAGTGAACATAGAGCAGCTAGAGTTGGGGTCATGGCATAGCAGGGGAAGAAGCAGATAAGATAATCAGAAAAGGAATAAAAGTCATTCTTTTGGCAATTATATGAGCAGCGACTAGTAGCCTGTTACAGAGACCGTTCCCATCCTGCTCTGAATAACCCAAAGCAATAGCATGTTCCCAGTTCATCCTCCTTCCAAACTTTTGTCTGTATTAAATGAATAGCACCATTAACACCAACCTTAGCTTCTTCCTTCCTGCATGTCATGGTAAAAACACTCCAAGTCCATGGTATCCTGAGTTGGAACTAATGTATACCTATACATGTGCTGGATGTCTGATCCAATGATGCACATCAAGTGTGCGTCATTATGGGCTGCCAGGAGACTGAGCAAATGCTGTATTTTGACATCTCAAAATGAACCTAAGACTATTTGGGAAGACTAGTTAGTAATAGGACAAACTTTATGTAGATTTATGACTAATACAACCTTAGTACGCTCATTAAGGTTGCAAAAAGTTTAAAACAGTGCAGAATTTCGCCAAAAGCATTTTATCTGTTGACGTCCTAGGCCAATCTCTGACGTACTTAACAGGTGCAACCTTTAGAACTTTTGGCACAGTGCATAGGAAACACCTCTTGAATACCACTTACTGAACCAGTATCTGTATTTGTTGGGGATAGCCGCTGAATGGCCGTAGCCCATGTCTGCCTGGCATCTTACTTGAGTAAGCCGTTAGGGCACCAGACCCTATTGCCACCACCAACTTCTGATGTTCTCCTCTCATTTACCATGTCTTGATGTATTGTTAACTATTGGGAGCTGTATGTTGGGTTGGAGAAGATTCTTGATGGGCCTTTTTGGAGGGTTTTCCTCATGGCACTCTGCCTCCCCACCCTTACCACATCCAGAATTCCCGACATTGGGGTCCAAATCTTGTATCACTCTGAGATCACTGATAATTCAGCACTGGAGGTCCCAATGGGTTCCCTGTACTAGGGCTACCCAAGGCCATTTTTCTCAAAGTCCCTAACCCCTTTGGGCAGGGTACTTGCCAACAATGAGATCAGTCCATCACAAGTCCACTAGGCCAATGGCTTTAAATCAGCTTTTCCCCAGACTCCTGGCTTAAATGGGCTAGGGCAGTCCCTTAAGAACCCAATTATACCTTCCAGTGGGTAGCAAAGGAAAAGAAAAATGAACTTAAAGCATCCCCCATTCCTGGGTTAAGAGGCCTGGTCAGTGCTTTAGAGGGCCTAATCCAATAACCAGGTAGACAAACAGGACTAATGAACTGAATGTTCCTTTCTGGGCTCCTTGCTCAATTAATTTAGGTCAACCTCTTTAAGGATGACTCCACTGAAAAATGAAAAAAAATAACCTCTCACTGGGTTCTTCCCCCCTGGGTTGGCTCCTCAGGGTGAGAACCTTCTGAGAATCCTTCCAGGAGGGGAGTCCTCCCTCCACTTGCTCTACCCCATACTGGGAAAGGGGAACATGATCCCAAACAACAGAGGAAACAAACAAAAAAAAAAAAACCCACTGGAGCTATGCCCCTGAATTCACGGACTGCTTCTCAGTGGTTCTGCTGCTTTACTCTTTGGTCAGCTGTCTTCAAGGGATCCCTGTTCCACTGGGTCATGAAGTTGATCAGTGGTCCTCTGACCACTCTAGGTAGAGGACCTGCCCCCTTCTTCTGTTGTCTACCAACAGCTGCCCCCAGCCATGGACAGCTGTTTGTTGGTAGACAAGATTCCCAGTGTCGCCTCTGTCTGCTGGATGCAGTCCTCTCTTGACTGCTCCTCAATGGGGTCAGAAACACTGTCCTGTGCCTTCTGCCCACCTATCCGCTGGGAGCACATGCTGTGGAAACACAGCTGCATGTTCTCCTCTCTAGCTGAACCTCTTGCAATACCTGAGATAAGGGTTCCTTGTGTGAGCCTCTCAGAGCTTTTGTCTTGCCCTACTCTTTTTCCATCACAGTATTTATTTTTGAAATCACAGAGCATCCTATATGCATTCTAGCCTTTTAGAAAAAGGTTTTTTTGCTATGTCTCTATCTGTCCCATCTCTTCCTTCTATTTTGGCTCAGAGGTGTTGGTAATTAGTTTAATAATTTCATAGTTTGTAGGGTCAGAAGGGACCTGAGCAGATCATCAAGTCCGACTCCCTGCCATGGCAGGAAAGAGTACTGGGGTCAAACAACACCAGTAAGGTGTTCATCTAGCCTCCTCTTAAAGACCCCCAGGGTAGGAGCCAGCACCACTTCTCTTGGAAGTATGCTTTAACTATGCCAAAATATACAATACATAGGGACCTACTGAAATGGCAGATGTTTCAATTTTCATGGAAACCAAAATTTCAGACAAGTTCTGTGAAAGAGCACAAGCTCCATGTTTTTGGCAGGCTCCCCCTCCCCCCACCCAAAAAAACCCCCAAAACAAAAAAAAACTTACCAAAAATCAAATCCTTGTGGCCTGGCCATGAAGCCCACTGGGGAGGGGAAGAGGAAAAAGGGGCTGGCACCCCTATCCCTCACTGTTGATTGGCTATGAGGGCTGTCCACCAGTTGGGACTCTTCTACCAACTTGTGGTGAGGGGCAGAGCCACATGAGAGACAGCCCTTGCAACCAATCAGAAAGAAGGGACAGAATCTGTATGATGCACAGCCTTCACAGCCAAGCAGTGGTGAGGGGCAGGGCTACTGGGGACCCTCGATCAATCAGAGGCATGGGGGGCCCTACTGCACTCAGCATGCAAAAATGGCTGTCATACCCCAATTTCTGATGCTATTTCTCTCCTCTTCTGTGGGTTACCCCTGGAGTACCAGGAATGTAGGCTTCAGCTAAAAATATGTCTGAAAAAAAGGAGTTAATTAGGTTATGAAGTATGGCAGAGCACCAGTGAGGTTCTTGCCATTGAGTGTAGGCTGCAACAGGCTGGAGGAGTGTGTCAGAGCACCTTAAGGGCTCTGCCACTTTAAGACTGGGATCAGGCAGCAGGCAGGTGTGGCCCAGCCCTGACAAGCAGCCATTTTAAGTCCCAGGCAAGGAGGGGTGGAGGCAGCAGTTTGCACTGAAGAAGCACCATCTTCTGGAGGAGTGGCTGCCCTGAAAACAGCTCGGAGGTAAGGGCGAGGTTATGGGGAAGGAAGAGGCCTCAGTGGTCTGGGGTATGACCTAAAACTTCACTCTACTAGGAAAGGAAGGCCTAGTGGGACTACCAGTGGTGTGGTAGCCCCACACAAATGCCAGGACCACTCATTTCCCTGGTGAATGACAGGTTGTGGCACCTTAATAACCCCTGCCCCTACCACCTTGGGGGTTACACTCCCATTGAAAGGGAGTAGGGAGGCTATGCATGCAGAGGGCCTGTACCTGAGCCTATTGGGGTGGAAGACCCTGGAGGTGAAGCTGGGTAAGCTTTGAGAAGTGCCTGAGCCTAAAGGGGAGGAAGACCCTGTAAGAAGAGTAGTGGGCTCAGGTACCCCATATGGATATACCTGGCCCCATAAGGAGGTAAGACCCTGTAGCCCCAGGAGGGAGGCAAGTAATTGAGGCCCTGGGGGTGGGACAGATAACTTGCACCTCTGAGGGTGAGGAGTGGAAGCTCTGTGAAAGGGTGAGGAGTGGAAGCCCTATGAGGGATGAGCAGCTGAGGCCCTGTGAGAGTAGGAGGGTGAGCAGTTGAGGCCTCCTGGTGTGTGCCACCAATTTAGAGGGCTGGGTGCTAGACCTGTGATGGTGAGGCCTGCTGTGTGCCACCAGCCCAGGGGCCAGGGGCTAGGTCAGACACCTATTAAGGCCCCATAGAACAAGGGGACAGAGCTGATGCCTGAGAGAGATGTGTGATGGCCCAGTGAAGGGCAGGGGTGGAGTCAGCATGGAATCAGGTAAATCAGATAGTCACTGCCCAGATGAGGGCCACAAGAGAGGCCCAAAAGGTGGGGCCAGAGCAATCTAAAGTATGAATGGACAATCCTGAGGATCTTCATGGAGTAGGATGGTATGAGTGTGGCCTGGATAGGCAGTATGAAAGAAGCCCTTGAGAGAGGTGCAGGGTGAGAGAAGCCCCTGTAAAAGCGGGGCAGAGTGAGTGAGACCCAATCAGGGTAGAGTGCAAGAGGCCTGATGAAGGTCTGCATTTTACCTGGCAATAAGCCAGTGCTGGATATAGTAACAGCAAGACATCTGTGAGGCATAGGACACATGTAGGGATGGTTGGAGCATGTATATTATTTGGCCCTTGTCAATAGAGCAGCTGAAGGGCAGTCTCCTGCCTAACTAACAATTCAATTACTTACAATCAAGGTGTGGCAGGTGAGCAGCATTGCTCAAAGATGGGTAGGTGGCCAGTATTGTGACTGGTTGGGGAGTTCCCACTTGTCACACAGCTTGTTGCTTTTAAGTGTGATACTACAAGTAGTGATCAGAACTTGATGTTGGTTAGAATAGGAATACCATGTCCCCATAAAACCAGGACACTGTTGTTATAGGTTAGCTTAGAGAGGTGGAAGGGTCCCTGTGCTGAGCCTGAAATAGACACTGAGAAGCATGTCCCACCCATTCATTCCTGCTTAGCATGTGCCAAAATCTGAAAATTAGGCCATGTTGCCATTAATGAGCAGCGCTGCCTATACACTTTAGCTCTACTGAGAGCAGCTGTGAGTACTCCAGACAGTCTCTAAGACAGCTCCATAGCAGGAAGAATGGTTGGGCCATATTGCTTGGCAATGGTCCCATTTGTGGCAGACAGGGTAGATACAGCCTAGATATCTTCTCCTCTCACTTTCTGAGGTCAAAGATGAAAAGACATATGTAAGTAAACTTGAAGAAAGGACATCTTGGGCACATGAGACTAGAAGGTGAATCATCTTTTGGAAGCTGGCAGTAAGGCTCTCACTTTAAGAATTATTTATATAAATAATTCTTAAAGTGAGAGCCTTATTATTAACAATAAATAAAAACAAGGTGCCAATTTATGACACGTGTTTTTATTATATATATATAAAATAAATAACTTTTCTATGTAACAGAATATCTTCTGAACTTCTGTTTTATGAGAGAAGCTATATAATAGTGCTCCCCAAAACGGGGAGAAACATTGTGGAAAGGAGTAATGCTTTACTAACCAGGTGTTACTCTGAATATACCACAAATACAACTCTATAAATGTCTTATGCACTGCTTCTGTAAATTGGAATGAACATTTTTGAGAATATATTTATGGTAATGTTTAAGCACTCTTGATACCTACATGGCCAGAGGTCTACCTACATCACACAGCAACGTAACCTCAGTCTATGTGGAAAAGACTTCAGATGGGTGAAGAGTGAGATCAAATGAATTGGATAAAGCCATCTTGTCCCGCTTCTCCATATGTATTCACAACTTCATCCTGTTCCCATTCTCCATGAGTTTCAATGAGATTTTCATGCAGAGAGGTTGGTGAATAAGGCCCTTTTTGTATCTTGATAGAGCAGAGAATAGATAAGCCTGTCAGTGGCAATGGTAGACAGCTATTCATGTTTAGCAGAAGTAGCATTACTTTGATTTCTACTCTTCACAAGCAACTGATTGTACAGCTCTGCACAATATAAGTATTACAATATGTTTAATAATCAATACAAACCATTTCAGATATTACATTATGTTAATTCATTAATGGGATGGCATTTGAGTTGATGGAGATTCTCATAATCTTTAATAATGTCATTGATTCTAGTATTTGAGCCGATCAAAATTTAATGAGCTTAACATTCATTTTCCAAACTATTAATGTAACCCAAACATACAGATATAGTCTGAAGAGCCTCTTAACCTAACTCACTGGGTCACTGGAAGTAAGGGTGCATGGCTTACTGCAGAATTTGGGGCTCTTTGGCCCTGTTGGCCATGGTCATCAGCAGTGAGTTTGGGTTGTGGTGCTCCTACTGAAGAGCTTTGAATTTTCCAATCAATTAAATTAAAATTTTAGAATTGATAAGTGGCAATAATGAGGGTTGTTAATCCTTGGAGTCCAAAATCATGGTAAAAATGTGGACTTGTGGGGCTTTACCACTAAGCATTAATCTACACCCTGACTTCACTTAGCATCCGAAATGATTAATTAGCAATAAAACAAGTGACACAAATGAAGGAATAAACAATTTCTATATTGTACCACAAGAACAACAATCAATTAGCAAACAAAGTGCAATAGAAACAACAATACCAGTAACAAGCCTGAGATGGACCATGACCTTTCCATGTGATAACAGGCAAATTTATTGATACACAGTTGTGAGGGAGCAGGCGCTAAGGGCGGCCATAAAACTCCCTAGCGCCACTCACCGTCACGTTAGGGTGAACGTAGCACCCTCAGAATCTCGCCCGCCACGACTTTGATGTCTAATATATATAGTATGGAGGCTGCCTGTTTCCCTGATGAACGGTATCATTGTTCCTGTCTCTGCTCCCCAATGGGGTGTCTATCTGTGCCCTGCCTGAAGGGCTACGCGTGCCTCCAAACCTCCCCTTTAGCACACTCCAAGCCTCGCAACTGTTCCGGGGGATGTTTGTCTTGTCCCTCGCCCGTCGGGTGCCTCTCAGCCACCTGGCGCCCCACAGGGCCTATAGCGCCACTGCCGCCCCACTCTCAGCGCCATCGGGCCGGCATTACCGCCACCCTTGTCTTGGCGCCGTTGGGCCAGCGCTATCACTGCGGGTGCCTCTCGGCCACCTGGCGCCCCACGGGGCCTATAGCGCCCCCGCCACCCAACTCTCGGCACCCTTGGGCCGGCCTTACCACCGCCCTAGTCTCGGCGCCATTGGGCCAGTGCTATCGCCTCTGTACCTCGCCCCCTCTGGGGCCCAATACCGCGCACCTTGCGCCTCGCCCCCTCTGGGGCCTGTGCCTCCCTGGCACGATCTTCCGGAACCCCCCAAGCTGTTGCGGGGGGCCCTGCTGAGGCCTCCTCGCTCCCCAACAGCCTTGCCCGGTCCTCTGAATCTACCTGCCCTTGAAGGTGATCTTGTTTCCTGCATCATCGCAGCCGGTAAGTTTGGTAAGGCTGCCCCACTTGCCTCGGGCTGCTCAGCTCAGCCGCAGAGCTCCTGCTCCTGCGGCAGCCAGAAGGGAACTGTGAGGCAGGCTCTGGCCTAAGCTGTTTATAAAGGCCGGGCCCTGCCCCCTTCTGGCCACGTGACCCAGCTGGTCACCCTGGCAACCGGCACCTGAGCTGCCTGGGTGATTGGCAGCTCTGCCAATCACCCTCACAGTCACGGGGAACCTGCGTGACTCCGTGACAACAGTGATAACAGAAAAGAAGCAATATGAACTATCAAGCAATTTTGTATATCTACCAAATCCTAGGGTGTCATCAGAGTCAAAGTACATCTGGCCAGGATGCAGTTTTCACTCTGATGCTCTCTCTTAGCTGTCAGATGTCAGCAGACTGGAGGTGGGATGCCAAGGCCCAGACCCCCACTCCAGTGGGGTGCATGCTCTCTTTCCATGGTGGCCTTAGGGACCCTTCCCAGGGGATGGGGACTCCTCTTGGGGAGGAGGAGGAGGGATGGGGAGGGACCAGGATGGTGGACCAGGAAGGATGGAGACTCACCCTTACCTCCGAGCTGTTTTCAAGTCTCTGTTTTTTGTATTCTCCTTCCTTCCTGATGACTCCTGATCCGTGGCTATTACTGGCTGGTTGTCATACATTCATGTAGCTTATCACATGCACACATACTAATTTGGTTTTTCCAAGTCTTCTCCTAATTTGGTCTGTTCCCCTAAAACTGAGGGTCAGGCCCTTTGCTCTGGGGCCTTGTTAGCTGGTTCCACTTTATTTTGTGTTCTGGGTAGTGCAGTACCTACTCCCTCTGTTTTCCAGACTGTGTCCTTGTTGGCCTTGTGTTAGACAGCCTGTCTGCTTCCAAGGTTGTGTGAAACTGAGACCCAGACTCTTAGAAATCAATTAACCCCTGATGCCTATCCTGAAAGATTCTAATGCATGTACATATACCTAGAAGCCAATTCCCAAAAAGCAAACCTTTAAATACCATTTTCTAAGCCAACAGAAGCCAGCTGTTCCTCCATCTGCTTCTGAGAGAGAGGACAGCAGGCTCACCACCCCAGCTAAGCTGCTGATCACCTGCCACCCACTGCTGATGCACACAAGTGACCTTTGGCTTCCAAAGTACTCAGTCACACCAGTTTGTGATGACCTCTGGCCTCATGAGCCCTCCAGATGCACACAGACCCACACACCAGCTTCAAAGATTTGCACACACAGACAGATGACAGGGGCAGAGACCCAGATCTCCTCAGATGTCCCTTTTAACCACATTTACAGCCAGGCAGCTGTCACTCACACACAAGGCACCAATCAAGCATGCAGGTACATACAACACTTGCCTATGCACCCAGCACTCTCCAGTGCACTTGGCCCTTTACCTGTCCATCAAAAGTATCAGTGTGGAGTCTCTTAAAACACCTCAGAGACTTCCTGCCAAAAGAGTGCTCTAACTGAGCATGCCCACAGAACAAAACTGGGTCACTGGTTCACTACCCAGTCCAGGGGTACTGCGACTTCAGTCAGCACCACCTCCAAGCCATCACTGTGCACCCAGACCCCTTCCTTCAGGCTTCTCATTGACCTGCTGCTGCCAGACTGCCTGCCCCTTATGAGGACCCCTATGGTCCAAATATGGCCTGGGGCCCCAAGTGATTTTTGACTCTCTCTCTCTCTCTCTGAAAACCATGGTTTTGAAAATGCTACAGCCCATTTTGTGGCAGATGTAACTTGTGTTGGGTTCCTAGATTTATTGAAATCACTCTTGCCTCACAATTCTTTTGTGGTATATATTAATTCTATATTCTTTATAAAATCCTCTTTCTGCTTATGGAAAAACTGACAAGTTCACTGGAAGGGACTGTCTTACAGAAGAAAAGATTAAAATAAACTGTTAAGTGGTAATCTTTTTATTGGTGATAAATTAATCTTAAACTAATTGCATTAGGATTTGGATTTAGATACAAGGATACTCTTTGTGTAATGTTAATAGTATAGTAATTTCACAGATTTTTGGTAGATTTTTCTCCTACGCATAAAGTAGCAAGACAGAAAACAGTTACTTATGGGAGAAGGCTGGTATCTTGTGGAATCAGGGGAATCAAGGCTGGTATCTTGGTGAAACAAAGGCAGAAAAAGAGGGAGGATGGGGATAAATTGTGCATGGTGGAAGAGAGCTTCAGAGATCATCAGCCCTCAGTAAGACTATTTTGGTGGCAAAATTGAAAAGAGCTGATTATTATAATGTGGTAAGAGAGGAAAATTAGGTCTTGAGAAAAGAATATGCAACAGAAATGGCATGACTTGAAAATAGCTTGGCTCTGTGGTCAAAAGACTCCATTATTAACTGTAGATAGATTGCAATCATGAATGATGCATGCCCCCGGTGGCTGGTGGGGCACAGTGGTGGGAGTACAGTGATGGTGGAGCACAGTGGTGGTAAGTGGGGAGCTCCTGTGGGGGGGCGGGTGGCAAGCGCCAACCAGGGGCAATCACTGACTGCCCGCAGACACAGCTGATGGTGTTGACAAGGAGGAGTGGGGTGGGGGGTAAGCAGGCCCCGCTGACAGTGTTGGCAGTGCTTTTCCATAGGGGGTGCACTGCTACACTCGGGGGGGTGTACATGCACCCCTATGCATCACCAATGATTACAGTCAAATCCGAGAAATGACTAATAGGCCCAATTCTGCAATGAACAATGTCAATGAGTGGAAGATTCTTAATACCCTGAGTAAAAAGTTCTTAGTCACATCAGTCTGTCAGGTAGAAGGCAGGGCACAGTGACACCTTAAAGCAAGGGTAGGCAACCTTTTCTGGAGACAGAATGACCCACTCAAAATCAGATGTGGGCAGAAAGGCGAGGAAAACGACTCAGCTGCTGCCGCCACTTGTCTGCACGGTAGCATGGGGGAGCGCCTACAACCGAAGCTCCCGCTGTTGAGTGCTGCCGAAGTTCTAAGTCCCCAGGCTGGACTCAGCAGTTCCATGGGCTGGATCTGCCCTGTGGGCCACATGCTACCAGCTCCTGCCTCAGAGAATAAGAGATATCACCACAGTGTATTCCCATCCCAAACCTCTCTACCATCCTTTGCTGACCATTGAGGACAAGCTGAGCTTTACCAAGGGGCTAACCCTGTAGTCCAGGACACCTCCGCTCCACTTTTCTCACACAAGCCTTGCCTGTACTGCTAGCCCTATCAGAGGCTATCTTGCACACCCTTGTCCAGATTTACAGAAATATTGTAAGTCCTTACCTCACCTAGGAGTGACCAGCCTATACTGTCACCTTTCCCTCCTTAGTACTTCCTGAGAGTTACTTAGCATCTTGCAGGACAGAAGGTTTCTATGCTTGAAATCTCTCTCAATTGTTCCTTGCATTATGACATTGGATCTGTGCACTGTATTGTCACCTGATATTATGCAGAACGATACTTACTTTAGGTCACCTGGTAAATATACCTCTCTTTTAAAACTCATGGGACAAAAAGAAAGATAAAGTATTTTATTACTTGCATGGTTTCAACAGAGAAAAGTTGTAGTGTAGAATGTAGAAAAGAAAGGAATTGTAATATGTAAAGCCATTAACAGAATAGCAATTAACTTTAAATTCTTGTATTCATGACATTTGACTTCTGGTATATTTATACTTGGGAGAACGTTATCTTCACTAACTCAGTTTGTGACATAAAACTACTGAGTCATACATAATAATATATTGAAATACATGCATTAAGATATGGCAAAATAAGAGCTCTTGTAGCTTTGTCAGCACTGGAGGCACTGTGAGCTCATTGAGCACCTGGGGTGGAGGGTATGGGGGCATGCTGACCACTGTACATGGGGGAGGGGAGGACATGGGAGAGGGGAAGTCTTACCAGCCTTGGTGGCTGCCGCTGCTGTAGTAGCATCAGCTCCACTTCAGTGGCAGCAGCCCTTTGACAAGGGTCCATTGGCCTCATGCCTCATTTACTAAATACTCTCATGGCTACATCTACTTTGGCAGGCTCTCTGGAGGTGGGGGTGAGCACCATTCTGCTCACTCCACAGGTTCCCTGCCCTCAGATACAT
This sequence comes from Crocodylus siamensis, assembly GCF_052110815.1. Classification (NCBI taxonomy): domain Eukaryota; kingdom Metazoa; phylum Chordata; order Crocodylia; family Crocodylidae; genus Crocodylus; species Crocodylus siamensis. The sequence goes on along the minus strand of NC_143398.1, from coordinate 210,036,743 downwards.
TACTTAGTGAGGTGCTTCCTGCCCCATCCAGGGGGTGATTCTGACACTCTGCCAAAGTCAAGGCCTAGGGTTGGTGCCCTGATTGCCCCACCCTAGTTTATACTTATGGTCAGCACAGCAAACATTTAACTGACAACTGCTACTCCAGGCTTGACATTTTTCAAATTGCTAAGCATCATAAAAATCTGGGCACTAGAATGGGTTGAAGATGAGATGATAAATCTTCCTCTACCCAGTCTAAACAAAATCAGTGAAAGATCTGAAAAGGCAGGAGACATGGTTGCCATGGTTCGTTCAGCAGAATCATATGCCAGGACCCAATAACACTGACTCTAGACACCATCTAAATCAGGGCTGTCCAACTGGCAACCCACAGGCCTTATGTAGTCCCCAAGAAATTAACTCATGGCCCCCAGGCTCATTGTCCAGGCACCATTACCCCCATCAGTCTCCTGATACTGTCACTGGTGTCTCCCAGATCCCCTTCCTTTTCCAACTTCAGCTTCCTGACCCTTAACCCCAGGGTGAGGATGGTTGGCACACACATCTAGTGCATGCATGGCGTGGTTAGTGGGGTACTCACCATGCAGGGGACAGAGGATGGGGATACAGGACATACCTTATGTGATGCAGTTCCCAGTCACTCAGAAGTTAGATAGCAGGGCTGTGCAAAGCTTCGGCAGCCAATTCGATTTGGAAGAGATTCAGCTTGATTCGGGGACCAAATATCTGAACTGACTCAGGAAACCAATTAAAAGCTCTGAATCAATTTGAATAATCAAATCGATTTGGCCACTTCAGAGAATCGGCCATAGATTAAGCAGGCAGCTAACAAGGGTGCCTCCAGTTTGTAAGTCTGTTGGGGTTGGGGAAGGGGTGTGAGGGAGGGATTGGGGCTGGGGCAAGTTGCCCAGCTGTGGCAGGGAGACGTGTTACTTGGGGTGGGGGGGCAGGCACAGGATGCGGCACAGTAGTGGTGGGAGCAGGAACTATGCACCGCTGTTGCCCGGAGCAAGCTGTGCCTGCTTTGCACAGGCCCCCCACCGCACTGGCTGGGTTGGCCAGGAGATAAAACCGGGCAGGGCAGCCATGGGGGCTTCTCCCACAGTGCCCCCCACCAGGGCAGAGGTAGGCACAGCCAGAGGAGCTGCAGAAGTCTCCTTAGCTGTCCTGACAGGCTCCAGCCTCCCAGCACTTAAAAAAAAAAAAAAAGCCCCGCACTCACTGGCTTTGGCAGCAATGATCAGGGCCTCTGAGGGCTTGTGGCAGAGCCCCCCTGCACAGCGCTGGGCAGTGGGGCTCACTACCCCACACCAGGCATGCGCGTGGCAGCTGTCCCATTATGCAGGTGCAGCATGGCTCAGCAAGGTGCTATCTGGGAGCTAGGGTTCCTCCAGCAGTCAGCCAGACCCCAGAACTGCTCAGCTACAGTGGCCCCAGCTCCCAGACAATGCACAATACTCTGCCAAGCTGCATTGCACTGTACCTGCGTTGCCATACGGCAGCTACCACGCAGGTGCCAGGTGGGGGGATGTGATCCCCACTGCACGGGAGACCTTTGCTATGAGCCCTCAGAGGCCCTGATTGCTGCTGCTGGTGAGTGCAGGGCTTTTTTGAAATGCTAGGAGGCTGGGGCCAGGCTGGGCAGTTTCAGGGGCTTCTCCTGCAGGTTTCCCCCCCTCCCTCCCCAGGAGAGGCAGGCACAGCTAGAGGAGACATGGAAGAGCCTGCTGCTGCCTGGGTGTGCCTGCCTTTCCCTGGCCAATCCAAATAGCCGAATTAGCGATGAATCTCTGATTCTGATTTGGCCAAATCGAATGGGGACAGTGATTTCAAATCACCGAATCGAATCGCTGTCCTCTGAATCAGCTAAATCCAAATCGAATACTTCCCTATTCATACAGGCCTATTAGACAGCTCTGACCTTATGTGTTCCTTATTGATTTACACAATTTATTGCAGTCTTAGATCAAAACGGCATGTAAGGAGGTTTCTCTTTCAGGATTTTCAGTGAAACCCAAGGACTAACTTGCATCCCAAATGGACTCATGAGGGAAAATTTTCACATTCTTCTAAGGGGTGTTGGTTGTAGCCGTGTTGGTCTGAGGACACAGGCAGACAAGGTTCTTTGGGTAGATGCGATATCTTTTATTAGACCAACGAAATAGTTGGAAAAATTAGACTATTCTTCTTGCCTAGGGTTACCATACATCTGGGTTTTCCCAGACATGTCTTTTTTGGACCCCTGTCCTCATGTCCAGGTGGGTTTTTAAAATTAGAGCAAATGTCTGGGTTTTTGCTCTTTCTCTACTTTCCCAGGCTGGCTGCTTGGAGATCAGAGCAGAGAACAAGGTAATTGGCTGTTGAAGGTCGTGTGCTCCTCATGGGGGCCCCGGCAAGCCACTCCTAGGTAAAGAGAGAGAGTGTGTGTGTGCATGCACAATGCAGGAGCTGCTTAGGTAGCAGGGCTGGGGGACAGGGGGCTGCAACTTAGGAGTGAAGGGCAGCAGCAAGGCAGCGGGGGGGAGGGAGGCTGTGGGTCAGGAGTGAGGGGCATTGTCAGGGGTGGAGGGAGGCAGGGGTCTGTGGGTCAGGAGTAAGGGGCACCAGCAGGGCTGAGGGGCTGGGGCCTGTGGGGTTGGTGTGAGGGGCACTGGCAGTGTTGGAGGGGCAGAGGTTGGCGAGTTGGGAGTGAGGGGTACTGGAAGTGCCCAGGGGCCAGGAGGCTATGGGTTGGAAGTGAGGCGGGGCTGGCAAGGGGATAGGGGTTTAGGAGTGAGGGGCAGAGGTAGGGCATGGGCATATCACTGCCCCACCCACACAACCATATGCCCATTATCAACACATCCTTAGCTGAAAGATCATAAAGATCTTAAGATAACATAAACAGATTCCAAGTAGGTGAACAAATGTCTTAATATGGATGCAAAACAAAGTATTTTCATAAGCATAGCAGTACAGTGAAAAACAAGGCTTAACTTTTTCACATTATTTACATGCAAAGCCTTAGTTCAGTAGACATAGATAAAAATCGTCTCAGTGAAAGTTATGGATTATGCTGTTACCCATATATTGAGCAGTGTTACTAGGGCTACCATGTCACTTTCTAGTATCAAGGGAAAAAAAGAACAAATTCACCTACAAATGTACAGCACTACAGAATTCTTTATATTTAGAGTGCTGTAAATTTAGTTTCTACCCTGCTGTTTTGCTTGGTAATGATTTTGAAAGTATGTTCTGTTGAATCAAAATAATAACAATAATAAAAATGATTAAAAACACACATATGGACACTTGTGCTATTTCTATTCATGTTTTTATAAAAAAAAAAAAAAGCCTAAAGCATACAACTCTTACAGTGGAATCTTGTCATTCACAGTTCTTTGTGTAAAACTGCCATCATAAAGAAACCAGGTCAAGGTCTCTGCACCACTAAATCCCATGTTTGAGTGTCAGTGCATGACTCTTCCCCCTCACCTGGCAATTGGTGAGGGGGGTGCTATTTTATTCTAAGCTGCTTATTCTACAATTCATAGGCAGAATTCACAGGGCTACCTCAAATTCTTTGCAAAGACATAACAGCAAAATGGTATGGTCAAATCTTTCAATATACTATTAGATGCTAGTAAAATGTTCTGTAAGGCTTTATAAAAGAATTAAAACTAAATTACACTTAAATGAGGGGGAAAAGTTCAGTCTGAGATGTTTGCTCCAAGCTTCTTATTTGTGTTTGTTTTCTGACTTACTAATTTGCAAAGTGTAGTCCTTTGCAATTGGTTTCCAAATCAGTCATGCAGTATAACAAGACTGAACTGAACAGACTGGTCTGAGGCAATGAACCTTAAAGCATTTCAGCCTTAAAAATTAAAGCTGAATTTCTATCTGGAGAAGGATATAGCATTCAACAAGATGTGTACATATACATTGTACAGTTTAATATTTTTGTTTATGTGAAAATTCAAGAACTCTCTGTTCCTGTCGTATTTAAATTATCATTGGACTCACAGGAGACATGTAGCATATCCTCATGGTTAGGATACTGGCTAAGGTGGAAGTGTACTACTATTGTAAAGAGAGATGTTGCTAGGGAAACAGTAGAACATTTCTTTTCCGTGGCTACATTCTTGGGGATGCAAAATAGTCAAAATGAAGCCAACTGTCATCACTAATACACCAACAGTGAGAATCAGGCAGGATATGAGACGATCTGAATGGTTCCAACGCTCTTCAGACAGCTTCAGATAACACGCTGTAGGGATGATGAAAATAAGTGGAGTAGCACTGAGAACCCCCTGGGAGTAGGAAACAACAACAAAATCCATAAGCATATATGCTTGTGTCTCCTCATATGCATATATACTCGTGCATAAAAAAAAAAAGAACAATTGCAATTTTCCTATATGTAAATGAAACTGTGCAAAGTGATTCCTATTAACTGAAATTAGACTATAGTGAGGGGGGTTTCCTTCCATGAGGGGGGTTTCCTTCCATGTGGTTAGATGTTGTATTTCACTTACCCAAACACTAGCAACTCATAAAGGCATTTGTAAAGACTGTTTGAAGTCTCTCAGGATTAAGAAAATAGTTGTAAATATATTCACGTGGCTGAAGCAGGGTGAAATTTTATCTGACAAACTAAAGTTACGTGAAATTTACCAGCTACAAAAGTACAGCAAAGTTCATATATAAACAGTTTTAAAATAATTTATCATTAAGGAATATTTAGGAGCATTGCCTGGCAGGGTTTTCGAAGATATGATCAGAGGCAATACTGCTTTTGCCTTTCAAAAGAAGAAACTGAAGCTTGCTAATGCATGGTGAAGCTTAATGCATCAGTGCATAATGTAGTTTTAGCAAATTCTCAGCTTAATACTACTCAGCAATGCTTCCAACTTTGTGAAAGTCCAAATCCAGAACTTTTAGAAGACTACATCTTGGCCTAAAAGCACAGCATATCCTGGATAAAGATGCATGTAATCCTATCCTAAAGGCATGTCTAAACATACAAACTGATGATCCAGGGTACTGTCCACAAGCAGCATACACTACTGCAGGCAGGCTACTGCTTCAACTGGAATCAACACAGCCATGTCTGCAAAGGGCTAAAGGTGGACTCATTAGCACTGTCACTCAACAATTCTAATTAGCCCACCCCAAATGCCTGATAGCTTTAGCCACACTTCATTCAGTTTAGGAATCAGTCCAGCACAGCACAGCATGCTGGAAGACATTATTCTGGACCACAGTCAGGGTTTGAACAAATGGACTCTTGGGGTGCTTATACATGTGACAAAAATTAGCTGTTTTTGTGGCTTAATTGTGTCACACTGTACAGGTGTGGGGGATTTTTATGATTTAAATGAGTTTGCTACGTTGCAACCTAAGCCACATCTGCATTTAGTTTAGTTTGCAATCCTGCTATTTGTAACACTGTAGCCTTTGAAAATTTGCCCCCCTGCCACAGAAGCGGACTGAGACAGAAGCAGAGAGGGGCATGACCCCCGCCTTTTTTTCCCTGCCCCCCATGGAGCCTGCATCTCCCACAGCCAGGATGCAAACTGCTGGTGGGCCGAGCAGTCCCTAAGCTGTGGAGGACCTCAGTCCTTCCCTCCAGGGCAGTGGTGCCCCCTGGGGCTGCCCAGGCGGACTGCTAGTAGTGGGGTGCTGCCCTAGCTTGGGATCAGGAAACAGTTGGATTGGGCTGGGTGCTGCCTACACCCACCCACTAGCTGCCCACCTAGGTGGCCCTGGGGGGGCACCGCCACTGTGGAGGAAAGGAAAGGTCGGGGCTCTTCACAGCTCAGTGCCCACTGGCAGCAGGAGATGTGGCAGATTGTGGGGGGCGGTGGCGGAAGGATCAGGGATCACTCCCTTTGCCATGTTATTTTTTTTCCCCTCTGGTGGTGATGCCCCCTGGGGCTGTCCGGGCGCTGCCCCAGACCTCCAGATCCAACTCTTCCCTGAGACTCAATGCTGGAAGCCCACCAGGTGCTGCTCGGGGAAGAGCTGCGTCTAGGAGGTGCTGCCTATGAGCTGAGGCAGCACCCACACAGCTAGGTGCAGCCGCAGAGGGAAGAACTGGGCCTCCCTGGAGCTCAGGTGCTGCACGGCATGACAAAATGATCAGGCCCCTCATTGTAACGGTGATGGAAGCCCCTACATTGCAATGGTGGGTTTTTAATTGCTGCAATTAAAAACCCAACTGTTTCAATTTGGGGGACTAAACCCCTGTCACATGTACAAGTGACCTTGGAGTGGCTACAGAAGTGGAGGGGGGACTGGTGTTCTGGAGTGCTCAACAGCTGTTATATCAACTGTTATGTATGCACAAGCCTATAGCAATACCAGTGAGAAATTCAGGGACAAATTCAGAGGGGGTGCAGTGGTACAGTTTCACCCATTTTGACCCACTGTGAGAGCAGTGATTGGCATCTATTTTTATGTCCCTCAGGCAGATAAGAATCTACCCTTCTCCCTATTCTCAGCACCCACTCTCTTCCTTTCAGTGCTCAGCAGTCAGTCCCCTTCCTTCCCACTTCCCTACCTGCCGTTACCATGGTCTGTGAATGGCCCAGCGGTGCGGGAAGGCTCCACAGCTGCTCCTCTACTGCTTCAACTGGGCTGTGGGGGGAGCTAGGCTTAGGTAGGGACAGTGGCAGCAGCAATGATGGGCAGGTTCCCCCTTCCTGCCTGCTTCCACCACAAATATTCCGCCAGGGGGAACTGCCCTGCCTCATTTCTGCTGTCCTTGATTAAGCTTGAAAGGTGGGGACAGCAGCAGAGGTGGGCAGGTGTCTGTGTTCAGAGACATAAGTAGAGATAGCAAGGAAGGGAATGGGAGGAGAGGGGAGGTACTGATGAACAGAAAGAGGAATGGACGGGTTGCCTAACGCTGGGAGATGGGGATTCTTACTTATTTCAGGGAAACTTTAAGAAAGTCTCCAGCTGCTGCTCCCACCTCCACCTCTTTAAAAATCCCAGATCTGCCTAAATCGGAATGGTTTTGCCATAATTGTATGACAACAGGCTAATGCACACCCAACTTGTTACAGCATAAAAGTTGCAGTGGTCCCCCTCTCTTTCTGAAGCTACTCCAAGTGCATGTGCAGACATGAACTAAGCTAAAAACAGTGCAAGCTTGAATATTAGTTGCAGCCAACTATCACTTGCCCTCAGAGAGCAATGCATTCCTAAGTAAGAGTTGAGAAGTTGCTATCTCGATGCACAGTTTATGGGCAACATCCATTAATGAATTAGTTTATTGATTTAGGAGACAGCCATAGAGTGATAATCCATTTTATATATTTTTTGTCTTATTTGTTTGTATTGACCCATATATTGTTATGCTGAAAGGTGTTAATAGTTACTGTTACAGATTTGGTAAAAACTAAAATGTATACTAGCCATCTTTAGTTCTGGCTACATAAGTGTGCAATTCAGTTTTATGATGGCTAAAACCAAAGAACCCAAAGGACATGTGAAAGGACAAAACAGAAGCTAAACTATGTGGCCTAGAGGTTTTCTCTGTGAAAATGCAGTAACATAGTAGGTGGAACAGGACTTTTGGCTTCAACTGCATGTTTCTGTGTATAATTAGAAGGAACTAATAGGCAGAAAGAAAGTAAACAGGCAGTGAAGGGATCAGTAATGAGTATGGTCCATGCTAAGAGTAAGAGCCAAGAGATGGCGCTTCATTGTAGTACAGCATTTGCTGTGAGGGTAGATTTGGATTCCTGTACAAGGAGACTGAGTTTTAGGTATATTTCTTACATACAGAACAGGACTCCTCCAACTAAAATACCTGGCTCATCAATTTTTCTTTACAATGCTCACCACCTGATAAGGCCTTGATTACTGTTTAAATGGTTGGGACAAATGGGGCAAGAATATGGTATTTATGGACTATTAAGTCCTGAGTAATTATTTAAAAACCTTTAAAGTTGAAAAGTATTTAACAATAAAAATCAGGCATGTTTACTAATCTTAGGAAGATAATAGAGTTGGCATACATTGCCGGCTCCTTACTGTAACATAATTGATTCAGATCTGTAGCACTATATCAAGGATGTAACTCTGGGTAATGAGAGACTTTATACTGAAAAGCTGTTGTCGATGAATAATGCATGTATGACTGTCATATATTTATAATTTAAAACAGAAAGAAATGTTGAAAAGCGCATTACTAACAGATGCCCAAGAAGCCGTATTTGGGGGATATGTTAATGTTAACATGTAAAAGGGATTAATTACAAGGAACAATGAAGGTAATTATTTCAGAGAGGTTAATTGGATAGCTTATCTGGATGTTAGGATCAGTACAACAGCATTAGCATGAGCATGAGCGCTAAGTAAGCTGGTAACAACTTCTTTCTACCACTCGAGAAAGTTAAACTGCATTGTGAATGAGAAAGATGCATTGTTGAAGATTGCTCGTTAAAGCTTTACTCCTGGGAAAGTGCTTGCACTTGTGTAGAGATCAACTCACTTCCTTTTACTTCACAATTTCAGTGAGGTTTGGTTAGGGTTACCATACATCTGGGTTTTCCCAGACATGTCCTCTTTAGTGGACCCCTGTGCTGCATCTGGGTGGGTTTTTAAAATAAGAGCAAAATTTCCAGGTTTTCTATTCTCTTGGGCTTGCTGCTTGGGGCTAGAAGTGGGCAAGGTGATTGGCTGTTGGGAGTCACGCACTTCCTGTGTAGGCTCTGGCAAGCCAGAAGAGAGAGAGAGCAAGCGCAGGTGCATGCAATGCAGCAGGACTGTGGGGGCAGAGGTCTGTAGGTCAGGAGTGTAGGGCACCAGCAGGGCTGAGGGGCAGAGGCTGTGGGTTGGGAGTGAAGGGCACTGCTGGGCTGGGAGCACAGGGGGCTGCAGATCAGGAGCAAGGGGAATGGGATGGATGACTGTGGGGTGTGCAGGGCACTGGCAGTGCCAGGGGTTGCAAGTCAGGAGTGAGGGGCACCAACAAGGGGTGGGGGGGCAGGGTACTGCTGTTTGGGAGTGAGGGGCACTGGCATTGCTGGAATAAGTGGGCCTGGAGTGAGGGGCAGCAGCAGGGCTGGGGGTGTGTGGCTTGTCAGTGAGGGGCAAATAAGGGGAAGGGGCAGGGCACTGGCATGTCACTGCCCCACCCCCCATCATATTCCTTTTGCACCCCCTCCTCCCCCAAAGGTGTCTTCTTTTTTGGACCTGGAAATATGGTAACTGTATTGCTGGATCAGGTGTGTAAATTTTCAACTAAGGACAGTTACATAAGGAGCCCCCTTTTTGAATGCTTTTGAGCAAAGTTGGTAATGCTTTTGGCAGGGGGCTGGAATGACCCGACTTAAGTCTGAGAGGGGTGGGCAGTAGCATCTGGCTGCCTTTGCCACTTCTCTCTGCAATGAGGCTGGGTACAACACAGGAAAAGCCCCACCTTTGTCAAAGCCCTGGGCAACTGACTGCCACACAGGTACAGGTAGTACTTTCTATCTGCCAAAGGTCATTGTGCTCAGCTTCAGTAGTGTGGGCTGTTGTACATTTGATGCATGACATGCTGTAGATTTCCCCAAACTGAATTTGAAGCTAAATTGACAGGATTAAGGGGAGTTTATGAGGATTACCACAAAAAGTGACTGCCTGATTTAGGAATATGTTTGCTTTTCTGGTGTTGTGACAGCATGGCCGGGAAGCCTGCCCTACCCACTGGGAAATGAGGCAGGGAAGATGTCATCTTGGAGCACCTCACTGCTACTCAAGCACAGTGGGAAGAGAGTTCAATTGTAGCAGCAGGAAGCACCCTAAGGGAAGCTCAACTGCCTCATGTCCAAGTTTTGTGGGTAGGGAGAGGCCATGTGCCTTGGTCTCCCATTCTGAAACAGGAAGCAGTACAAACATACCCTCAAAAGGCTTTTTTGTTAAACTACAGAGCCTGCTTTATGAAGAACACAAGTATTCTGTATGACGCTGTATGATAATCAAAATAAGGGAGTCTGTTGGTCAGAATGTGGTTCCCATCAGCAAAACCAGTTTTCAGTCTAAAAGTTTTAAAGGAGAGAAAAACCATGTCTGTTTTTTAAACTGAATTCTGTTTAGCACCATGCACCTTGACTTTAAAGTAGACTAGGGAGGTTGCTTTACAATGTACACATTTTCTCTTTGAAAAGTTTAGGTTTGGATTTTTGGACTACCAAACTCCAATGAAGACCATGGTGGGAGTGTCGTATACAGAAAATACCAGTACAGTAACAGTGGTGATCTATGTTAGGAATTGGCTCTAACCACCCTTCTGCCATGAGCTCAACAAAAGTGAGCAGAACTACTTTGGGAGCAGTCCTGGATAGAGGAGGTAGTGATCCAACATGGGATATCTGCAATAAGGATCAATATTTGAATGGGTCCCACTGTTCTCAATTCTTCCCTAACACATTTGACTATTGGACGTCATAGCTACATCTGCTGCTCATTTACTCTTCTGTGTTTTGAATGTCCTCCAGATGTCTAGTCTTCTTCCTTAGCTTCACGCCATGTCTTCTTTCTTACCATCTTTTGGAGGTGGTGAATAATTCTCTCTGACAGTCAATACAAAACACAATGCTACATTCATTTTAAGAGGCCTGTACATTTTCAGAACTGCATAACAATGAAAAGGTGGCTTATTTAATAATAGAACATCTAGGTGTACTTACATTCAGCTCTAGAACTATTCCAAGACAATCGTACACTAAAGAGACGCCTGTGGCTACAGCAACAATGATTACTGTCACAACAATGTGGAAAACTGTTGTTAGATTCCCTTTGAAAAACACATTAGCGATAACCTGAAATGGAAACAGAACTTTAACTTTGTTTTCTCATTTTATTTCAATGAGCAGAATGTGTTTAATTCTTTATGCTATGCCTCTATAACTCAACTGAAAAGAGAGGGTGAGGATGTAATGACTTTCAGCCTTAACCATCTTGCAGTTCTATCACAGAAACAAGATAATAATAACCAAATAAATGCTATATGTAGTATACACCAGGCCAGTAACCACTGGTCTTCACTAAAGACCAATCAGTGACTGCAATTAGAACAGATCTCTCCATCTACTTTACAGATTAATATAATGGAAAGTATGGTAAAAGCTCACCTCTCGTGTCACAAAACATTCAATTGGGAAAGTCAGGATTACAGTGACTCCATAACAAAATCTTCCAAATGTAGCAAGGTCATCACCTCTACAGTAGTTTTCAAATAGGTCCCCTGGAGAATAGTAAAATACAAAATTATTTTGAAATTTTTGACAACTGTGACTAATTATGAGGTGACATTAAGAGTTTTGCAAATAGAGAGACTGAAGTCACTGTAACAGCATTGTGCAAGCACTTGAGATTTCCTGACCCACTTTGTGAGGCACAGATCAGGAAGAGATAATTATACAGTCACAAATTACATTCAGAATGAACTGTCACTATCACTATCTCCTATGAGTAGCAGCTTTCTCTATTATTACTTGAAATCAAGATAATTTCCAGGTTGGTATTCATCTTTTTAAAAAAATCATATGGCTTACTATGTTGCCATCCCTACATTTTGCAGCTCTCTTTTTTAATTGAAATTTTAAGGCAACTAGTGTTTGTTTAAAATCTGTATCTCACAGTTTTAGAAAGAAAACAATTCTAGATAAAACAAACAGATTTCCTTTAGAAATGTTATTCATAGGACAAGAACAATTACATAAGGAAGACTAGATGGGTGCATCTGGAGACTTGCATTTCCTGCATATCACATTACAGGATCTAATCACAGCTGCAAAAACTATATTAGAGGACTTCAAATATATATTGACCTCTGTAAATACACTCCAGTTAATAATCCAGTTTTTTTATATCTAACTACCATACTATTGCTAGACAATTTGAAACACCATCCTACCTAATTGTTATAACAAATGACCTGAGGAAAGATGAACATAGATTATAGCTGAGAAATGCAAGTAAATCTTAAGATCAGAAGAAGATAGGTAAACAGATATCTTCTCTCTTAATGCTATTGTGCTATGGATGGTCTGCACCTACAAAACTACCAGATTTGTTCTGGAAAAGCCAGGGACTGAGTGACTTGGTGGAAAAGCCAGAGGTTAGAGGAAATTGCTTTATAGTATAAACACAAAAGGGCACATGACATAGACCTTTCAAGAGCAGGAAAATCTGTCACAGGCATTCCGCTCTCAGTCAGTCCAGATAAAAATCAGGATATAATCAGTGGCTAGAATAAATTGTTCTCTTGGATACAAAATGTAATAAAGTAGGTTTACACAGGGGGCAGATCTGGCCCATACAGCCAGCTGATTTGGATCAAAGCCAGGGAATTTCAGCAGTGTTTTGGCAGAATTCTGATGGTGTGGAGCTTTACCTGTGTGGGATCAGGAGCACTACAGTGGGAAGTAGGGACTGTGGCACTGGAGCAGGCTGGGCTAGAAGTGGCTCATGCTCAGAACTAAGAGTTAGCAGTTAGCTCTGTTAAAGCAGTTCCAGTTTCAAAAGTTTGCCAGCTGGGTTTAAAATGGCAACTGCTCATACTGGTATAGGAATGGACAGAATCATCCAAATGTATGCTTGTGAGTGGTAAGCCCACTCCCATTTACATTGCTACATCAATTCACAGCCAAAGAAATGTTTCCTGCTCCTCTTCTCTCCCTCCCCCACTCTATTAAAGTCCCCTTGTCTCCCTTTGAGCTACTGGGAATGAGTTTCTTTGAACCATGTTTATGTATCTATGGCAGATTCATTCTAGCTGGTGTAGGTGAAGATAAGCCAGACCAGGCTGAGCCAGCCTTGCCACCAGCAGAGAGTAATTATTCTCGAAGAAGTGTAGGTGATGATGATAATAACATTGGTGTCCTCGGTCACGGTTTCAGCTGGGGGCATTTAAAGCTAGATATTGTAATTGCACTGTTAGCAACAGATGCCAATGGGGTGTGTGAATACTGCTTAGTCTTTTACACTTTGCTTCTTAAATCCCCAAACACCCTGGTCTTTACTTTGGGTATTTTTTACACTTTGCTAATTCTTCAATTGGGAGGATGGCATTAATCAGTTACAGCAGCTTGGTACTAATACATGTCCTTGGTGCTGGTTTTCCATCAGCAGTGACCCCCCCCAGTTTTGAGTCCACATCATCTTATGCTATCACAGGCCCTCAGATGAGCTTTTCCTACTTGCTTGCTTTCTGATTACTGGATGTGAAGGATAAATTCCAACTCTTCCTTCATAAGTACAAATAAAAAGATCAGCTTGGCATTCTCCCCTCTCCTGTGTATTTTGCAAAGCAGAAAACTGGAAAGAAGGATGGAAATGCCAGAGACTAAAATAAACATTAAAATGGATGGACTGAGCATCTTACCTTCTGTGTATCCTTTAAATGTCACATATCCACATGCAGCAAACATCATGCTGATAGACACAGCAAGTGAAACAGACACATGTGTGATGCGAGACCAGTTACTTAGAGTGGGTTCCTCCAAAGAGCCATATATTAAAAAGCTGTTATGGTGGCAAATGAATGCTGAAACACACATGGCCATTAATAGCAATCACATGCATTTTACTTAAAAAAAACAAAAAACAAAACAAAAAATCCAAACAAATAATGATTCGTATCAGGCTAACGTTGCAAATTGTGTACTCCAAGGCAGTGGAAGTATGGCACAACTTAAATTAATTTATTATTACAAATAAACATGAAGTAGGTAATGAGTAGCAAAGCTCACACAGCCTGAAATACTAGCTACCTGTCCAATTCTGTGAATGTTTTTTTCTTTTGCTACTCCCTTCAGTGTAAGACTGTGACCCCAGTACCAGTTCCTACTCTGGCATTCTCTGTGACATGCACATTGTGCAGTAACAAGCAACGTGGAAACCACAAAGCAAAATCAGGACTTATAGAGAGGTGTGAGAACAGTAGTAGGGTTTATGAATATTTGAGGAGACATCAAATTTTGAGGAATGATTTCATTTCGACTACTGGAAGAGAATGAGACCCAGCTTAATTTTGCCTACAACATCTTAATAAATACTAATATCAAAACATAAAAGGGGGTGCCTACTTGCTGGCTAGATCAAAATATTTAAAATAAAACTACTTTACATAGCAAGATTGACTGCAGGTTGAGAAGAAATGTTCAGATACAAACTTACCAAAGGACATCACCCCAATGGCTTGTACTGCATTAGACTTTGCAAATACCCAAGCATTCTCTGTTTGGGGTCTAAAATAAAAATTTGTTTTAATAGAACGTCCCCTTTCTTGTGATCAGGAATTTTAAATACGATATAGAACAAAGTGACACTGGTGAGCCCCTGAACTCTTCATGCCAGGTTTGCATGTGCCAGCTGCTTTCATTAAGTAAAGTAGCTCCAGAAATACAAGTAAACCTTTATTAAAACAACCTATCTGGGAACTGCTGTCAGCACACTGAAAGCCAAGGTGCTCATACAAATAACCTCTGAGTCTACTTCTCCTGGAAGCATATCCCACGGATTTCAATGGCTATACATCCTATACAAAATCTTTCTCTGTGCAGGTGCGTGTGTGTGTAAATAATAAAGTTTTAACCAGTCAGATTAAAGAGTAAGTACTACAAGTTCGCAGCAATGGCCCTAGATTGATAGAAGATGGATTTAGGCCTATCCCAAACTTTCATCCTTATTAGGTAATATGCATACAGAATGAGTATAATTTCAGATGCCCACACATTACATTTTTCCAGTTATACTAGTAAAATTATACACATGTTCTTCAAGTGCTATAGGTCTCAGTATAGGTCAAATGTATTGGAACAAATCCCCTGTAGACATTTTTATTCCAGAATCAGACTTTTTTTTTCTGATTTAACTTAAGCTATGGCCAAAGCAATATAAATTAGAGAAAAAAGAAGAATTTTTGTAGCAGAATAAGAGTATTTATATGGGAAATTATTCCAGAATCACCAATGTTTTAAATAATGTCCTACCTTAGGACAGTGTAATTTTTCTGTATAGACAAGTCCTAGGAATATGTAAAAAAAAAAAAGGTCCAAAAGAATAGCTTTACAGAATTAATTTGTGCTGACTGGCTGTTTTTAATCTACAGTTAGTTACCACTTCCATTTATGTATTTTTAAAGTTATTTCAGGGTATAATTTCTTGTTGCCTTGTACAGAGAGACCAAACTGCCTAAATTGCTTTCAGTCTTTAATTCAGAAACATCCTCTGAAGAGGACTGCAGAAAGCAGCTCAGATCAGACTGAGCACAGAAAAGAAATCTGGCAGCAATCTTTGTTAAATCAGATCCAGAGTTTGAGTTACAAAATTCCACCCTGAAAAAAAATCATGAAAGTCTTCTTCATGTTAACGTACACTCTAGGGAAATCTGGGTGGGTGACGGGAGAGAGAAAATACCGTTTTTGTAATATTGGTCTTCAAAAGTATCAATTGAAATGTGCTCACCTGTTGAGCATTTCCTTAACAGCTCTACAGAAGAGATAAAAAAAAAAAAAAGCAGGAGAGAACATTGTCACATAGTCAGTTGCTTGCTCCAGTTTCCACCACATTTTGAGGAAGCTGCTGCCACCTGCTGCTGTACTCTTACTATAATGTAACACAGCATGAGAATTATTAGACCACCTCTGCCAAGAGAATAACACCTTCTTTCTTCCTTTTTGTTGATGACTAATCTGTTTTCACAGTCCTCCTATCTTAGTTTAAGACTTTATTGTTACCAAAATTTTAAATTCTTTCAAGTCAGTTCTTTCCCCCCCCCGCAATATTTATTTTCCCCATTCTTTAGATCTGGAGTGCCTTCCAGAAGAGGGATTTTAACAACTTGATTATTCCAGTTACACAAAACACTACTGAGGTTATTCTATGATTACACTGCTTTGCTTTTAAAGGACTATCAAATAGTAAATTCTTACTTTCCATCTTAGAAATATGGCTTTTTCAAGGCAGCATATTTAGGTTTGATTCAGAAAAGCTATTCTTCATCTCATTCTTAACTTGTAAGTAGAATTTGAGTATATACTTAAGGTAAAGACATGCTTAACTGCTGTCATAATTCAGTCCCTACCCAAGTTAACATAGGCTCAGGCTAAGATACAGTACATGGACTGGATGTATAACATATTTTTCATCTTTCGTACTGTTTCCAGTATTATCAAACTCAAAATCATGTGAGGGCTCAAAAAACAAACAATCAAAACAACAAGAAAAATCAATAAACTCGCCTCCAAAGCATGATTTTTTTCTCTTTCCCTTTTTCTTTCTAAAGAAGTGTTATGGTATGTAAGGGCTGTCCTTTAAATTCCCCATTCACATTTTCATGGTGTGTGAGAAAGCGAAAATTAATATACTGAGGAAGGCAGACAAGGTTCTTTGGGTGAATCTGATATCTTTTATTAGACCAACTTAAGTAGTTGGGGGGAAAAAAATTCCAACATATTTTTGGACACGATGATCAGTATCCAGACCACATTATAAAAAAGAAACCCACAGACCCACATAGATATCTGCACAGAACCAGCAATCATTCTAAACACACCAAAAAAGCTGTGCTATACAGCCAAGCCCTCAGATACCACTGAATTTGCACTGAGGAGAACACCTAGGATGGCTTTTGCCCAACAAGGACACTCCTCTAGAGAGACAGAATGCATGTTTGAAAGAGCTACCAATACCACATGAAGAACTGCTGTAGTACAGAAGAAAATCCCCCACGAATCACACAGCGCTGGTTATGACAGATCATCTCTCCCTTGCACCCATACAGAATATCCTCAAACAATTGCAACCCATACTAGAAAGAGACCCTATTTATAAAAAGATCTTCCCAGAGCAGGGGCAGGCAATTATTTTGGGCAGAAGGCCGCTTACTGAGTTTTGGCAAGCCAACAAGGGCCACATGACAGGCAGCCAGGGGCAAATAAATATTAATTTTCTACATTTTTTAGGGATCCCGTGGCCTGGATAGAATGGCTTGGTGGGCCACATTTTGCCCACCCCAGAGCCACTCATCCTAGCCTTCAAACAAGCACTGAACCTTGCTAACCTCATCACCAGAAGCAAACTTCCTATGACCCAAAGCACACTAAATGGATCCAGACCATGCCATGACAAGAAATGCAAAACCTGTCAACACATTTCCATCACCCCCACACTTGCTACACCCCACAACAGAGCCATCAGCATTTCTAGATCTTAGAACTGCACTTCCAGAAATGTAATACATCTTATCCAATGTACCAAATTCCCTGATGGAAACTACACAGGAGAGACCAAACAACAACTGCGCACCAGAATGAGTGCACACCAGGAATCTATCAAAGACAAGAATACCCAATTACCTATGGGACCACATTTCTCACAAGAAAACCACTCTCTCTCCAATCTCTCAGTTCTAATCCTCAAAGGAAACTTACACAACACTTCCCAGAGACGAGCCTATGAACTCCATTTCATCAACCTCCTGGATACTAAAAACCATGGACTAAATATATTCATTAGATTTATGACACATTATAACCTGCATGACATCCAACTCCCCAGGTATTCATTCCCCTTCTTTCCCTTACCGCCCCCACCACACACCCAGCCTGTTTCTCACCCATTGACACCTCAATCTACATCTTCACTGACTACCTGTCTTGTATGCAGACCAGCCCAGCCTCTCGCTTCTTTAATTTTCATTCCATCCAGGAAGAGCACACACCAACTGCTGAAACTCAGCCTGACAAAGGGTTTTTAAACCTGAAAGCTTGCTTAATTTTTTTCCCCCCAACCATTTAAGTTGGTCTAATAAAGGATATCAGATTCACCCAAAGAACCTTATCTGCCTATGTCCTTAGACCAACATGGCTACAACCTACACCCCTGTATACTGAGAAAGGTGATTTTAGCTCACTAGTACTGCAGGAACTCGTACCCAACATATCTGTTCACCCCTGCTACAACTATGTCCACCCCAAATTACCACATTTATTCTGCTTCAACATTAATTCTACCAGTCTTCTTAGATGTGGACCCCCTGCATCTAAAAAGACCGACCTACAAAGGATGGAGGATGGGATCCACCTCCAAGGAGGAATATACTGCATTGGTCCAGGCCTGCAGGGAGCGATCCAGGAAAGCCAAGGCTGTGATGGAACTCCAACCAGCTACAAGTATCAAGGACAATAAAAAGTCCTTTCTTAGATATGTGGGGAACCAGAGGAAAAGCAAGGGCAACATTGAATCTCTGCTAAACCACATGGGTGAACTGATGACCAACGCCCAGGAAAAAACCAACTTACTAAATGGGTACTTTGCATCAGTCTTTCACAAGTCCCACAGGATGCCCCTGCCCATTACGGGACGGGGATCCTTGCCCTCCATCAGTACTGACCTTGTGAAGTCAGTGACCTTGAGAGGCTGGACGCCTTCAAGTCAGCCGGTCCTGACAATTTACACCCCAGAGTACTCAAGGAGCTGACCTGCATCATTGCTCAGCCCCTGGCACGGATTTTTGAGAGATCCTGGCGCTCTGGTGAAGTGCCCGATGATTGGAAGAAGGCCAATGTGGTGCCTATCTTCAAGAAAGAGAAGGAAGTGGATCTGGCAAACTACAGGCCCATCAACCTGACTTCTATCCCGGGGAAGCTCTTAGAAAAGAATAAAGAGGCCATTCTTAATGGACTAGCTGACGGCAACACCCTGAGGGATAGCCAGCATGGGTTTGTTGCAGGTAGGTCGTGCTTGTCCAACCTCATTTCCTTTTACGACCAGGTGACCTATCACATGGACAAGGGGGAAGAGATTGATGTCATAATATCTTGGCTTTAAAAAAGCCTTCAATCTGGTATCCCACGATCACCTCTTGGCAAAACTGGCCAACTGTGGCCTCAGGTCCACCATGATCCACTGGCTCAGAAATCGGGTCTGTGGTTGGACCCAGAAGGTGCTGGTTGATGGAAGTCAATCGTCATGGTGCCCTGTGACCAGTGGGATCCCCCAAGGCTCTGTCCTTGGACCTATGTTGTTCAAACTCTTCATCAATGATGTGGACATTGGAGTCAGAAGCAGACTGGCCAAGTTTGCCGATGATACCAAACTTTGGGGTAAAGCGTCCACACCCGAGGACAGGGGGGTAATCCAGGCTGACCATGACAGGCTCAGGAAATGGGCGGATGAGAACCCAATGGTGTTTAACACCGAAAAATGCAAGGTCCACCACCTTGGGAGACAAAAACCTGCAACATGTTTATAGGCTCAGCAGTGCTACACTGACTAGCACTATGGATGAGAGGTACTTGGGGGTCATTACTAACCACAAGATGAACATGAGCCTTCAATGTGACGCTGCTGCTAGTAAAGCGAGCAAAACCCTGGCTTGCGTCCATAGATGTTTCTCAACCAAATCCTGAGACGTCATTCTCCCATTGTACTTGGACTTGGTGAGGCCGCATCCAGTTTTGGGCTCCATAATTCAAAAAGGATGTGGAGAAGCTTAAAAGCGTTCAGAGAAGAGCCACGTACATGATCAGAGGTCAAGAAAACAGACCTTATGACGAGAGGCTGAGCTATGGGACTCTTCAGCCTAGAAAAGTGCAGGTTCAAGGGTGACCTGATGGCCACCTGTAAGTTTATAAGGGGTGTTTCACCAGGATCCGGGGGAATGTTTGTTCACCAGAGTGCCCCAAGGGATGACAAGGCTGAACTGTTATAAACTTCCGCAATACTATTTCAGGCTGGACATAAGGAAAAACTTCTTTATTGTCTGAGCCCCCAAGGTCTAAAATAGCCTGCCGCTGGAGGTGGTTCAAGCACCTACTTTGAATGCCTCCACAAGAAACCTGGATGTTTTTCTTGCTGGGATCCTATGACCCCAGCTGACTTCCTGCCCCTGGGGCAGCAGGCTGGACTCGATCTTCCAAGGTCCCTTCCAGTCCTAATGTCTATGAAATTTCCCAGCCTACTGCCCTTCTTCCAACCCCCAAGCCATCCATCAATTCTGTTCCCCAAACTCCCAACCACACCAAGCTTCCAAACCCACCATATCTTTCTGAAGCCTCACTTCTGCCCCTCCTGAGTGTCTTCATCTCCCTAACCCAAGTTTGAGGGGCAACTCTGGCAGAGATCCCTTCTAGTCTTGTGGGAAATGCCTCTATACAAATGCTCAAATGCCTCTACACAAATGCTCGTAGTATGGGAAACAAGCAGGAGGAACTTACCCTCCTGCTAGCTGACACCAACCCGGATATAGTGGGGAATCACTGAAATGTGGTGGGACCCAATGAATGACTGGGCGATGAATTTCAAGGGCTATAGGCTGTACAGGAGGGACAGGATAGGAAGGAAAGGTGGGGGCGTGGCACTCTACATTAAGGAGGAATACCCATCCTTGTCAATTAGCAAAGAATCAGAGGAGGGGCACTCTGAAGTGCTTTGGGTTAGTATACAAGGCAGTCGAGGGGAAAGAGACTGAATGGTGGGGGGTCTACAACAGACCTCCCAACCAAGGGGAAGAGCTAGACCAGGAATTCTTAAGTCAGCTCATGGAGGTAGTGAAATCAAAGGATGTGGTCGCCATAGGGGACCTGAACTTTCCAGACATCTGCTGGGAAGAGCAGTCAGCCAGGTCTGACCGCTCACATAAGTTCCTAGCCAGAATGCAGGACCTCCATCTAACCCAAGAGGTGCACAGGCCACCAGGGGAGACACCTTGTTGGACCTGGTGCTGGCCATGGGTGACAACCTGGTGAGGGGGCTGCAGGTGCTCAACCACCTGGGTGACAGTGATCATCGCCTGCTGAAATTTGCCATCCAGCACAAGGTGGCAAAGGCCTACAGCAAGGCAGCAGCCCTAGATTTCAGGAGGGCGGACTTCAGTGTGCTAAGAATAGTCAGGGAAGCACTGAGGTCCCGGAGTGGAGGGGAGCCAGGTGTCCAAGGAGAGTGGTCATTCCTTAAGGAGATGATCCTCCAAGCCCAAAGGGAGGTAATCCCAATGTGGATCAAAGAGAGCAGGAGGGCACATAAGCCCCCATGGCTCACCAAAAGCATCCGGGAATGTCTCCTAGCAAAAAAAGGAGGTGTACACCCAATGGAAGGGAGGGGCCATCACCAGGGAGGACTATACTGCAGGGGGGGGCAGTCAGGAAGGCCAAGGCAGAGATGGAACTAGGACTAGCTTCCCGGATCAAGGACAACAAGAAGTCCTTTTTTAAATACATAGGGGGCAAAAAGAAGGTTCCAAGTAATGTGGGGCCCCTGCAGGAAACGCTAGGAAATTTGGTTGTCACACCAGATGACAAAGCCAACATATTTAACAATTACTTTGCCTCCATTTTCCTAAGCAGGGACCGGAACATTCATCCTCCCACTCTGGGCCCCCCTTAGATCACAGGAGAGGTGCACCTAGGCCAAGGGTTAGTGAGGATCAGTCAGGGAACTTCTGGAGGGACTGGATTATTTAAATCAGCTGGTCCAGACAATCTCCACCCCAGAGTGCTGAGGGAATTAGTGGAGGTCACTGCGGGATCCCTGGCATGGCTGTACGAGCACTCGTGGTGTTCTGGTGTGGTGCCAGAGGACTAGAAGAGGGCGAATGTGGTTCCCATCTTCAAAAAGGGAAGGAAGGAAGACCCAGGAAACTATAGGCCAGTTAGTCTTACCTCGATCCTGGGTAAGCTTTTTGAGAAAATTATTCTGGCGCATATCCATGAGGGGTCAGCAGGGGAGATTATGCTTAAGGCAACCAACACGGGTTCATTAGCGGTAGGTCCTGTCAGACCAACCTGGTGGCCTTCTATGAGCAGATCACCAAATCCTTAGATGCAGGGGTAGCAGCGGACAAAGTCTTTCTGGACTTTCGGAAGGCCTTCAACACCGTCTCTTACCCCATTCTCATTAAGAAACTGGGGGACTGTGGTGTCAACACCAACACAGTCAGCTGGGTTGCCAACTGGCTGGAGGATCGCACCCAGAGAGTGGTGGTAGATGGGTCATTTTCGACTTGGAGGGATGTGGGCAGTGGGGTTCTGCAGGGCTCTGTCCTTGGGCCCGCATTGTTCAACATCTTCATCAGTGACTTGAACAAGGGGGTAATAAGAACCCTGTTCAAATTTGCTGAAGACACTAAGATGTGGGGGGGATGTGGGCATGCTAGAAGGGAGGAATAGGCTGCAATCAGACCTAGACAGGTTACAGGGGTGAGCGGATGAGAATAGGATGGGATTCAACACTGACAAGTGCGAGGTACTGCACCTGGGGAGGAACACCTGGCACCATACCTACAGGTTGGGGAACTCCTTTCTTGTCAGTACAGAGGCAGAAAAGGATCTTGGAGTCATCATTGACTCCAAGATGAACATGGGCTGGCAGTGTGGGGATGCAGTCAGGAAGGCCAACCATACCTTGTCATGCATCCACAGATGCATCTCAAACAGGTTCAAGGAGGTAATACTCCCCCTCTATGCGGCACTGGTCAGGCCACAGCTGGAGTACTGCATCCAGTTCTGGGTGCCACAGTTCACGAGGGATGTGGACAACATAGAGAGGGTCCAGAGGAGGGCCACTCGCATGATCGGGGCAGCATAGCAGGCCCTATGAGGAGAGGCTACGGGACCTGAACCTGTTCAGCCTCCACAAGAGAAGGCTGAGGCGGGATCTAGTGGCCTGTTACAAACTAGTCAGGGGGGACCAGCAGGCACTGGGGGAGTCCCTGTTCCCCCGAGCACTGCCAGGAGTGACCAGGAATAATGGTCACAAGCTGGCAGAGGGGAGATTTAGGCTAAATATCAGGAGGCGCTACTTCACAGGTCAGGGCAACTAGGATCTGGAACCAACTTCCACGTGGTGCTGTCTCCTACCCTGGGGGTCTTTAAGAGGAGACTAGCTGTACACCTTACTGGGGGCGTTTGACCCCAGTACTCTTTCCTGCCATGGCAGGGGGTCGGACTCAATGATCTGCTCAGGTTCCTTCCGACCCTAGAAACTATGAAACTGCAGCAGGACTCTCTCTTCCTTCTTCCAGGTCAAGGGCAAGCAGCTTTTCTCACCCTTTCCCATGTCTACATTACAGTGAGAATGATGCCACGTTGCCAAGAATCTGATTGGCTTCCTGAGGATCCGATTGGCTTTTCTATGCATGGGGGTAGGCAACTGGGTATACAGCTAATCATAGAGTATTTTAAAACTCATGAGAAGGCCTGAACTTATTTCATGACAAGGCTGGCTCCTTTCCTAGCCAAACATTCCTTCTGCAAGAATTTAGGACAGGTGGCATCACTGTATTTTTAGCTGAGAACCACAAGGAGTCGGAGGCAATGAAATGGAGAAAAAAGGGAAGTTCTGCAGAAGCAGCAGTTAAACCCATACAACGCTTACAGCTATCAGCCTGTCTGGGAAAATCTCCCACAGCTTTATTGGGCATACTGTAGGTGGGGATAGATATTAAAAGGTATCTCTAGCCGCGATACCCTCTACCCTGCTGTCATACCAGCCAGAAAGATAGGAGTTAATTAATGGATATCTTCCCCTTCCTCCTGAAGGGGCTGCTAAAGCCAGGTGGTAAAGACTGTTGGAGCCAACAGCAATTGCCATCTTTGGTACACAAGAATAAAATTGCTTTAGGCTGGGCCTCAGCTAGCTGGGGTTTGAGGAAGGAAGAGGCTTTGGCCCATTGCCTTTAGAGCTGGGATACTAGAGGATGCAGCAAGGGGCCCTGCTGCAGCTTTTCCTCTGTTTCCTCTGAAGTAAGGCAGAACAAATGGAGTATTATCGTTCACACTTGGCTGAGGTACTGTGATTATTTTTGTAATTATGTGAGCTAGAAAATTACTTAAAGGAGAGAAAGACTTACATCTGAAAACTGTAATAGGTTTGCCCCAAAACTTCCTACTTGCTGAGGCTGAGTGGAATTATACAAGACTGATCCACACGCATAACAGGCACGTACATTGCATTTTTAAACAGACTGAATGCTTAAACAGTGATATTTCCTGTAGGTTAGGCAGATTCAAAACACGTTGGAAAAATAGTTAAGGTTATCCATAAGGTTATCCAATATAGAAACAGTAGTAAGGTGTAATGAAGTGAGTTCTTGTGAAGACAAGACCTGCCCAAGAACGACATAATCTGGCCTGTGGAGATCCCCACACATCCAGAAATTTGGTGGTGGGGAGAGGTGGCATTTAACACATCCACTGCTTCTTCACTACCAAATAGTCAAGCCTTGCGGCCAGCTGACATGGCCCTATATGCCAGACATGGCTTGTGCAGGGCTGGGACAATAGATTTGATCCAGTGCTTGCAGGGCCAGGGCCCTATCTAGAATACATGTGGCTGGGCCCTGAGCAAGAAGCCCAGTTCCTCATGCAAAGAGGCTGAGGCCCATGTGGCAGGTCCAATGTAGCATACACAGAACTGGGGCAGGGAACCTGATTTGGCATGTGTGAGGCCAGAGTAGTAGGCCCAATCTGGTGCATGCACAGTTAGGGTTGGGTTGCAAGCCTGAACTAGCACACAGGGCCAAGATCTAATCTGGCACATGGGGCTGTGGTCACATGCCAGGTCACGCCTGCACACTGGCTTCACACTGGATCAGGGCCATGAATAGGAGATCCATGCATCTCCCAGCCACTTGTTCTGTGGAGAAGAGATGTCTTGCAGCAGCAGATTTTGAAACTACAGTAGCAGCCATATAGATCCTAACCAGTTCTCTTCCCATATACCTCCAGATGATTGCTACATGCAACTTTTCTGCTTAGGCCTTGAACAGGTTCCAAGATTTGGCCCTGAATTTGAAAATGAAATTATGTGCAATAAACAATTATGTGTAATTTATCAAACTCACTTCTTTGGTGAAAATGCTTGCAGTTTAATTGTTGCCAACTTTTAAAACTTTCTCTCTTCAATATTTTGAGGTTGTTCTTAAAGCTCCAGCTCTTATTTACTTGGATCTGCTGCCTTTCAATAGGGGTGGGCAGGTGGGGAAAGGATTGTAATATTAGTATTGTCAGTTAGGATTAGTATATTGAAAGTTACACATGGGCAAGATTATTCAGAACATGAATATTCCATGCATTGCCATTAGATGAACAAGCGTCATAAACTTTGTTAAATTATGAACTATTTAAAACAGCCAGCATAATTAAGTTGAATTATACCATTAAGGCCAACCTACTGAAAAATATCTGTATAAATCTTGTATGCATTTAGACATTAAAGGGCAGAAAAGTAAATTTAGAATTTTCTTGTTTTTTTCTTTTCTTTATTATCTACACCATTCTGAATGGTAGAAACATAAAAATGTATTTAAAAAAATATTAATTATGCTTCTACTGAAGCTTGAGGCTGTTGTTCCTAGTCCCTGGTAGTCATGATAAAAAGCCTATCTCCATCCGCTCTATAAATGCCCTTCAGGTATGTGAAGACAGTTATCAAATCCACCCTCAAGCTTCTCTTCTCTCAGCTAAATAGTCCTAGTTCTTTCAGCCTCCCAGGCTTGGCCCCTAATACTTTTTGCTGCTCTGCACTGAACTCTTTTGCTTCTTGAGGTGTGGAGTGCAAACCAGACACTACTCCAGGTGACGCCTCACTAGCACTGAAGAGAGTGGAAAAATCACTTCCCATGCAACATTCCTGCTGATATAACCCAGTATATGCTTTGGCCTTTTTTCTGCACAACAAGAACATACTGTTGGTTTATATTCAGTTTATGGTCCACTGTAATCCCCAGGTCCTTCTCTGTTGTACTGTAGTCTGACCAGTCATTCCCCAGCCTGTATTTGTGCATACAATTATTCCACCGCAAGTGCAGGTCGTTACATTTGTCTTCATTGAATCTTATCTAGTTTAGTGCCATCGATTTAAAAAAAAAAAAAATCAGAAATATGTGACGATAAAGATGAAAGTAGGTAGGTATCAGTAGGTATCACAGCCAGGTATCTAATTCCAGTCTATCAATGTGAAACTTATTACAAAAATCCAAAGTTGCAACAAAACAAGTTTAATAATATGTCAAACTAAGATGTGCAAGCAATTCAGTTTTACAACCACTAGATGTCAGATAATATCAAAACAGAAGGAGAGACTGTTTAATGTTATTCTTTGACGGCACTGATCTAACGGAAAAAAGGGAAGTCTTTCTAACCAAGAGTTAAGACACTGAACCTTTTCCATTAAGTATAGTTCTAACTGCATTATAATGTATGAATGTACTGACTATTTAAAAACACAACCAGAAAAAAATGCTTTTAATGCTGCTAAAATATTAAAAGTAAAACACAGGCTGATATGAAAATGGCCCTACAATGCTCCACTTTGACACACTTCATTTCATTATCAAACTGACAATTATGACAAAATGTGTCAGATTAAATAGTTTTATAGCTAAATTATAAATAATAGTAGGTATGTCAGGACTTTGGACGTCATGTATATTATGAAAAGACAGTAAACAGGGCAGTTTGTTAAAGATAAAAAGACACTCATGAGTGGTGTGCATACTGTAAATAGTGGCTTCTGCTTCGGCAACTTATCACACTCATCAATCCAACTGAAACAATGTTGTTTTCTAGGTGCATGACTCCATAGAGAGGAGAGTACTACTTGGAAATAGCACCAGAAAAGTAAAATCCTTAGACTGGATTAGCTGGGCACAGAAGGTGGTTCCCAGTCCCACCACACATTCTTTGAGTTACCAATCAGACTTCACACCACATTACCTCATTGCAACTGTATGCCAATACAGAGCATCATAACATACAAATACTATATCCCTTATTGTACCAAACATGTTTTCCTAATCGTTAAATTAGAAATAGAGGGAAGGCACACAACTCTGGAATTAAACAAGTTCTTTTCCTATTTTTATAAGAATCATCTTCATATTCCATCTCTCATGAGATACACTGTGCAGTCTAGTCATGAACTGGAGTTTTAAAAAGCAGTGAGAGGTAGTCAGCTGTGTTAGTTTGTAGTTAGGCAGAAGGAACAGTAGAAATGCATCTTATAGACCAGTGGGGGGAATAACGTTTTTGGGAGGAATACTACAAGTTAACTCTGCACACTCCTCATATGGTACTCCAATTGTCTTGTGTCCAATCTGCTGCTCTGCTTTCTGCTTCCTTCCCCATCTGCTGCCCTCTTTTCTGCTTTCTGTCCTACCCCCTTCCTGATCTTGTCATATATAGAGGCTGCCCTTGCTACTTGCTACATGCTGTAGGCTGGTAATGCCTGTTACAGACTAAATCAGAGATACATAAGCATTTATGGTCTTAGGTTCAATTCATCAGGTGTTGCGTTGGATAAAGTGAGATTGGGTTCACAAAAGCTTAGGCATTTCTGATTTAGTTACTCTAAAAGGTGTAGCTCTACCTTGCCTTCTGTGTTAGAAAAGAAGTGGTTCCCAAAAGGATTTAAGTAAATATTTACCGTGAAATCTTAATATATAGGGTTGAAAGATAGTTCCAGAGTTGCAACTTCTTTAACTTCTCCAGAGTTGTAATAATCTCTGACTCCTGGATACTGCATACTAGGATTCGGATTCTGCTGATAGCAACTTGATTCAGTGATTCAAATCACTGTCCCAAATTGATTTGGCCAAATCTGATTCTGAGATTTAGCTGCTGTCAAATCGGCTGAATCTCTGAATCAAACAGGTCCCATCCCCTGCACGCTATCTCAGCCCCATCAACGGCTGCCCCGCCTGGCCCCAACATCCCAGCTCTTTAAAAAAAAAAAAAAAAAAAAAGCCTTGCTCTCATCAGTTGCTGCCATGAAGGGGGGGCAATTCCTGCTGCCCCCCACTGCATGGGGGGCTCTGCCACAAGCCCCCAGAAGCCCCAGTGGCTACTGCAGCAGCTGGTGAGTGCAGGCTTTTTTTTCCTTTTTTTTTTTTTTTTTTAAAAGGTGGTGGGATGCTAGGACCGGGTGGGACAACCATTGATGGGGCTGGGAGAGTGGGCAGGGTTGGTGGGTGCTCAGGGGGAGCAGGCAGCAGATGGGGCCTGGTGGGGGTTCCCCCATGGTCCCTGCCCCCCTCCTGCTTACTGGCACAGTCTGGGCCTAGCTCCCTGTGGCAGCAAGTGGGGACTGTCCGAATCTCTAAATCCCTTCAAATCTTTCCCAAATTGATCCAGAGAGCTTTGAATTGATTTGGACCTTTTTAGGTTTCCCAATTTGATTCAGATTTGGAGATTCAGCCACCGAATTGGGCCTAACCTCCTCCAAATCAAATCAGCACCCAAAGGTTTGCCCAGCCCTAACGAGTACCATAGTGTGTTGCAACCTATATAGAACTTTGAGGTGGGGCACAGGTTGCAATAAAAACTCCTGTATCCCCGATCTCAACCCTACCACACGTACCAGGTAAAAAGAGCTCAGCAAAATAGAAAAAGCACTTGCGATCCAGGACAAAAGTCACACTTCTGTAAGAGGTGGCTGCGTTATTTTGTACAGCAAAAGCCTCCCACTTTCTTGAACAGCAGCGTGGCAGGGTATTGTAGGTGCCTGCCACTTTTAGGGCCAAGCCAAGTGGCCAGCAGGTGCTTAATTGTGGCAGTCATTTTAGATCCATGGCTACCTATATAAACAGTGCAGTTTACTGCTGGCAAGGCAGACAGTAACATTGCTTGGCTGCAAGGCTGTCTGGAATATCCTGGAGGTAAGGAAAGGAGCTGTAGGGGATGGTTTGGAGGCTCCTGGTCCTGGGCATGACCTAAAACTTCACTCTGCTGGGAGTGGGTGGTAGGGGTGCCTTAACCCCAGCCCTTACTTGTGGGTGGGCCATGTAACACTGGAGCAGGGTAGGCCACGTAAACTTCTGGAGGTGCCTCAGCCTACTGGGGGAGTGACCCTGCAGGGCCAGGCATGCTTCCAGGAGCACCTGAGCTGGGAATGGGGGACCCCAATCCATAAAGGTAGGCAGGAGGCGAAATCCCTGCTGAGGTACTTGACTGGTCAATGCTGGGGCCAGGACCACAGGGTCAAAAGGGCCAGAGCCCCACTGCGAGGGATGCCCATGAAAAGTGCAGAAGCTCAGGGTCCCAACTGGGCCTGAGATGGGCCAGGGCTTACGGAAGCCAAAGGTCCCCATGGTTGGGGCCACAGCTAATGGGCGAAGGTGACAGTTTAGCTAACTGCCTGAGATGCCATCTGTGAGGCTTGGGCTGCAGTGTACGGGTGGAACAGAGCTGTGGATAGCTCCCTCCCCCCTTTTCAGGGTGCAACAATGGGCAGCCTCCCACCTTAATTAACAACTTACTTAATTACCAACAAGGTGTGGCGGATGAGACCAGCAGGTGGCGTGCCCAGAGGCAGGTGGGAAGTTAGCTTTGTGGCTAGTTAGGGACTCCCACTTTGCCACAAGCAGCAGCAATAAAAAACTACAGGAACAAAACTGCCTGGTTAAGGAGTAGGCAATTAGCAAAGTAATGCTGATAATGAAGCAACAGATGGTAGATTTAATTCAAGTTTGAATTCTAAAATGTAGAGCTCTATAATTGTGGAAATTCAATTCCAATTCTGAGGTAAAACTATGTAATGAAGCAAAATATGGAATATTATCTTTATACTCTGGTTTAAGGCATTTACAATTTGCAGCCACTGAAGAGAACCTCAATTTGCATTATGAAAAAAAAACATAGTTACAATACAAAATTGAAGGCTCTTCTGAATAAGGGAGATCTTCCTGACCATCAAGGAAAATAAACCATCAAATGAAATACCACTTACAGTTCTGGCACATCCCTAATTAAAGATAATAATTGTGTTTTCCTGCTCTTTTTAATGGACTATTTAGTGGTGCTATAAATATGGAGTTTCTTTGTTCTGGATTTAATAACAAGCAAAAATTTATCTTTGTTATTTGATTAAGGAGGAAGAAAGCATCAAGTTCCCACTTTCATGTTGTTTTTTTGAACACTTGGAGTTTCATCCCTATGATCAGCTGCCTAATTCTCACATCTACATTTATGTGTGGTCTTTAGAAGTCGCTCTTGAAGATTTTGTGGAGATTTATTTCTTTTTCAGGCACTGGCATCATGCTATTTTTTCACAATCTACACCAGTATAGTGAAAAACAGTTTAACTTTATAAATGGCATTATTTATTATCCCTTTGCTAACAATGCAGTTTCAGAAGTTTATTCTAACCTATGAATTCACTTCATGCAATATTAATGCAGCTGAAAATCACTATAGCTTGAGTTTACTCTAACCCACTGTGGTTCCTAAGCGTGTTAAAAAAGTAACCAGCCGTAAGTAGTTGGAATTAAACTGAAGGGAAGATCATCTAACTGTATTTTACCAAACAATCCTCTTAAATTTAGCAAAGCCAAGAAATATAAAGTGTATATTCTTAAAAAGCTATATGATATGCTTCAGGCAACCACCTTTATATACAGATTATGTATAGTGGAAACAAATCTGAAAAATTAGATGAAAGAGAGAATGTATATTTACTCTCTTGGCTAAGGATAAAAATGGATCCAAGTAGTATTCTCGCACAAATGTAAACTCTTTCTGAAGCCTACCAAAATACAACTAGGCCTTCGCTATTTTTATAATAATAATCATTAGTATGTGAAATTAAAATAAACATAATATATCTAGTTTGGCCAAATTACTTCAAACTGTAACACAAAAGAACTTTTTGGAAAGGTGATCAGGCCACGGAAGAGAATTGCATTTTAAATGAAAGAACGTCAAGTAAAAATTGGTGCTAGGTCTCCACCCTAGTGCACACACACTGGACCTTAAAGACACCTACTTTAAATTGTGCAAACAATGAGGCCTTTGCTCTTCCATAAGTGTCTGTTCCACCATCTATTTGCAGCCTTTGTTTAATTTATTTTCCTTCAACCACATCAATAATACAGAAAAATAAATGGATAACGAGTCAAGTTCTTTAGAACTCTAAAAGGATGTCTAGAAAGAGCAGTGTAGATCCTTCTAGCTCCCCATACCAGGGAGACCCTCCTTACTTCCCCACGCCCCTTCCTGAAGGAGTGGGAGAAGCCCGTCACTGTCCTCCTTAAAGAGCAAAGGGAGAACAGAAAATCAATCAGGGTTCCAAACCCACTGGTAGTAAGAGAAACCTTACTACAAAGTCACGAGGCAAGGAGAGATGATGGCAGGCTGTAACTACTGCTTTAAAAAGAAAACTGAGAAATAGAAATAAAATCTAACATAATGAAGGTACGATAGACTAGAGAGATAAATACACAATGTGTCTAAAATGGCAAAAAAAGAAACACCTATGTTTATTTAGCTGAAATCATATAAATATCTCTGAGTTGCAGGCTTTCCTGTAACATCAGTAGCTGTGGAAGTGGAAACGTTCTGATTTTTCCAACACTAACTTCTGACATATCTACATAAAAATGAAAACTTTCAGTAAGGACATACTGCTAGCACCACAGTATGATCACCATCCATTCTCACTAAGAAAGACGATTTCCTCAGACCAATATACATCTGTGAAAGCAGCTATGCCTATTCTTCAGGGACATATATGTGGTTTCATCCTCTAAGGCTGCTTACAGATGTGACCCCTCCCCTCCCCCCAACAAACAACACTTTACTGTCAGCTTGGCACCCTCCTGTGCCAAGTGCAGCGCATGTCCAGAAGAGGCACTGCGTTAGTATGATCTAGCTCACCCAATGTCTGCATAGATCAGGTGCTTCAGCAGGGGTTTTTGGTGCTTTTATCTGATTGAATCAGCTATTAGATAAAAATGCCTAAAAGATCAGGTGAAGTGCCCAATCTATACAGATGTTGGGGAGCCGAGTCAAACTAACATGCTTCCTCTTCTGGTATAGTGCTGGGTTTTTGTTTGGTTTTCTTTCCATGTCTGTCAGCAGCCTAAATGTTGCAAACTTAGAAGTCTATTAGTATTCACTGCCATTTGGGGTTAGATATTGAAATAAGGCTCAAGATTCTCATCTCAGCCAGATTCTACTTGTACAGAAGCTCCCAATCTTTTCTGAGTTTCAAAATCCTATTTATATGTTTCAAAGACGAACTCTATAAAGAACTGTCAGATATTCAGGTACATGGTTCCCATCACAATATTAAATAGCTAGTAAGCTATTTGGATCACAGCTGCCAGGTTCGCATAATTATCTGTCAGTAACCTAAAACTTTCAGTCTCGTGGCAAAAACGGTGGTTTAACTTAAACTGATTTTACTTATAATTTTAAATTATCAGGCATGGAATCTTGATTTAAATAATCTATTTGAATCTTGTTTTGCAATTATATTTTACCTTTGTAAAGAAAGGTCATCTCTCACCAGTTTGTAACCATTAAAAAAATACACTGCTTTGCAATTAAACATAACCTTTACACTTTATTAGGTACTACTTTCTGCTAGCTAAGTAGCACTAGGATTGCTTATTTAAGCCATTATAGGGGCTTAAAAATTAAGAACCGAATACATACATATTAGTTTTTTATTAAGTTAAAAAAAGATTTGAGATTTTTCCTTTTTAATAGATTATATTTTTAATACTTGTACTTGATGTCAAATTGGGTTTGAGTGGAAATCGGGATGGTACAAAACAGCATTTTAAAAGCACAGTAGTTGTTAAAGATGCTTTGTTAAATCAATGGAAGCATTCTCTATAGTTAACGAACTGAAGGGGTTATTTTTGGTTACCATGTCCTTCAGCATTTTAGATTTCACAGACTTATCATCTGCACTCAGTATTTACTTGTAGATTGGTGTGGTGGCATACCTTTGGGTGCTTGCCACTTTAAGGTCATGTGCAGGTGAGGGAATAGAGGGTCACGTGTAGGCATAGAGGGAAGCAGCAGAGATACCGCCCCCCCCCCCCGGGGAGGATTTTAAGGGGGAGTGCGTGGCGGTGCACTTTTGGGTACTTGCCTCTTTAAGGGCCTGAGCAGGCTGTGAGGTAGCTGCAGATGACCGCAGAGCCAATCAGATGGTCACATGATAGCCAGGAGGCCACTTGACTGGAGCAGGGTGGAACAGCCTCAGAATAAGAGCAGGCAGTTGCAACTGGGGAGCTGAAGGATGAACAAGTCCTGGCTGGAGCACAGCTGCTCCGAGGATCATTCTGGAGGTCAAGAGGAGGAGGTTTCTAGGGACCAGGGAGGGGGCAGTCCCAAGCCCTGAGAAAATGGCTATGGGCCCAAGGATAGTGTGGCTAGCTTAAGGAAGGGGCTTAGAGAGTGTGGGCCTACTGAGGGGCTAGGCAAGCACTTGATTGAAACTGGTTGTGACTGAGGCCGGGGGCTCAGATGAGCCCGATGGAATAAAGGGCTGCCAGAAGATCTCTTGGGCACTAGGCAGGTCCAGCAGGAGTTGATGGCTGTATAGTGGGTCCCCCGCTGATTAGGGAGGTCAGCTGCTGCCAGACCGATCCTCAGACTCTCAATTACTCGATGCAAGGCAGGCAGAGCTGATAGGCTGAAGGACATGGAAGCCCATCATGAGAGGCAGGGCAGGCTGTGGAGAGCTACTGGTACCTTAACTGGCCTAGAGGCAGGGCCACAGCTTAAAAGAGGCTGAAGTTCTCTTCAATGTGGGGGACATCACTGCTGAGAGAGGACAGGAGGTCAGCCAAAAAGCAGGCTGGTAGGAAGAAGGCTGAAGCCCAGCCTCCTGATGGGAGGTATTCTGCAAGGGGAGCTGAGAGAGATGGGGCCTGTGGCTGAGAAGAAGAGTATGAGATGGAAACTGCAACACAGTGCCCCAGAGTGAGCAGCCTGGGAGGAACATCTGGAAGCCCAGTGAGGGAGGTGTAAGACCAGTGCAGGTAGGCCTATATTGGTCCTGGGGTATGACCTAAAACTAAAACCCTGCTGGGGTAGGATAGTGTGGTGGAGCTGCTTGTGGTGAGGCAGCCCTCAGGAAATGCCACACTAGTGCTCCCTTAGAGACAGGCAAGTATGGGGCACAGGAAAGCCTCACTCCCCACTGCCTTGTGGGTGACTCTGTGGAGGGTAAAGACTACACCCTGAAAGAAAAGCAACAGGTTTGGGCAACAACAGGCTTGGAGGCCAGGAGGGCCCAAAGTGTGAGAGAAAGAGGCTTGGGCAACAACATGGAGGCCAGGAGGGCCTGAGGCTCAATGACAGAGTGAGGTTTGGGTGACAACACAAGGGCCAAAACGGCCTGAGGCCCAAGGCCTAAATGAGAGTGGAGCCTAGTGAGATGCCCAAAGGCAGGTGAGGTCCAGGTATGCTGACTGAGGCCTGAGCGGGCCATAGACTGACAGTGGGGTCCAGGCACATTGGCAGACACCTGAGGCCCACAGGGCATAAGGCCCAGTGAGGGGGCACGAGTAGAAGCCACAGTGAGACCCAGCTAAGGGGCCAAGGGAGTCAGAGTGGATTTGGATGCCACTGGCAAAGCATGGGACACGGTAAAGGGGAGGGTGGAGCTGTCTATTATACCCTTAGCATCAGGGCATTAAATGGGCAGCCTCCTGTATTTTTTCCATCTGTATATTTAATACATCAAGGCGTGGCAGGAAAGTCAGGGCAGACTGTCCTAGACAGCTGGGCAGGCCAACATTGTGACTGGCCCTGGGGATGGCCCCCCGTCACAACTGGGAATGAAAAAGCAGTTAGTCCAGCCAGTCAAGGAACCCAACACAGGTCTGTGGCTTCAGCCACTGATAGTACATCCCCCTAAAACACAATTCAATGATGGCCCAATTTCTGGGATATACACAAGGTAAGGGAGAGACAAATCAGTCCCTATACAGCCGATGGAGCTATTTATTATTTACTTGGTTCTTCTGCTATAATAAAAATGGTGAAACATATTAGATGAAAATAAAGCAATACAGATTATGTTTATTTTGTCATTAAGAGATAATACTACCTGGGAATGAAAAGATTTTCATTATAAAAGTACTATATACATATACAACATAAATAATTAGATAACAGGAGAAGATTCTAGAACAGTTAATTTTAATAGACTCAGTTCTGAAAAGAAGAATAGTAAAAGAATAATTGATAAATATTGGAGGTATCAAAAAAATCCATTAGTAAAATCCTAGAAATTATTTTACAAAAAAATGTTATTCTTTATTATTAAAAAGTAAGCAGAACAATGTCTTATGATTTACAATGCAATACTATTGTTAAAACGATAGTGTTACCATAGTAACAAGGTCTTCAGTAGCCATTATATACAGCTCCCTTTTTGACGGGGGATTAAGAGATCTTTCTTTCACATACATACTGGTATTTAACATGCACTACCGTTTCCTATATCATTTCAGTGAAGCAAAACAAGAAAGCAAAACCACACCATGCTGAACTGACAGATGATGTACACTCGTTTATTATGTTTTTTGTTTATCATGTTTTCAGAAGCAAGACTGCCATTCTAGGTATTCTGCCAACATTAAAAATATGCCCTATAGTTAGCCTAATTATCAGACAGCGATCAAACCAGACAGATAAATAGCTCTGTGTGGTACCACTGAATCATCCACGCTAACATCTTCCAAGTGTACGAATCTACTCCATATACACACACATTCTGAAGAGTGCAAACAATCCCAATGAATAAGAAATTAAGATGTTCACGTAAAGTCCCTCCCCTCTAAGACGTGAATCTCATATAAAATAGAGGATACCATTCTTTTAAAGATGGATAAAGCCATAAAGGATGTACATAAGATTCATACACTTCCTGCTAGTGTAGCTTTACAAACATGGTTACCACCAAACAGACACATACTGATCTTCTGGTTTGTGGTAATGTTAATTATCACACAAAGTGCAGTACAGAGTACTGGGCTGCAGTATTGGCCTGTTTATTCACCTGTTTTCTGGAACAGCTTATTAGTATTTCTATTTACTGGATAGTTTCCCTTTTTTATTCTTTCCCATTTGTTTTCCCAACTTTGGCTTTTGAAATAATTGTTTTAATAAGCTCTGAAATATCTATATTAAATTGCCAACATTTTCTAACTTTCAATTAAAACAAATTTTAAATTTGACTGTCCATTACATGAAAAACCATCAGAAAAAAAAATCAGAATCATCACATCTTAAAGCTTACAAATTTTTTAATACATCAATGCAGCCCATTAAAGAATGAAATATAATTCTTAGGCTCCCTCTACACATGATACACAGGTATCACACAATTAACTGGTTAATTGCACATTTAACTTAAGACCAGCTTCGTGTATGAAATACTTATCACACATTAAAAAGCTCCAGTCACCTATAAAGCTAAACTTTGAAAATATGTACTACTTTGACAGCTGGCTGCTTTTGAGCTTTAAATTTACACCTGCAGATGGGAACTCCATCAGCTGACAAGGCTCGTAGCCACAAACAGTACATCATGCTCAGCATGAAACCCCAAGGCCCTGGGGATTGTGGCTGCTGCAATCCTGAAGGCTTGGGGGGTGCACGAAACCTCTGGGCCCGGGGGATCACAACTGCTATTATCCCAGGTCTGGGGGTTTCAGATACTCCCTGAGCCTTGAGGGTTGTGGATGCCATGATCCCTCGGGTCTGGGGGTTTCATGCACTCCGGCCTTGGGGATCATACCTGCTGCGATTCCCAGAGCTCAGAGGTTCAAAGATTATACAGTCGGAAGGGACCCAATGGATCATCATATCTGACCCCCTGCCCCTGGCAGGAAAGAGGACTAAGGTCAGACGACCCCAGCCAGGTGATTGTCAAGCCTCCTCTTGAAGATCTCCAAGTTAGGTGATAGTACCAGCTCTCTTGGAAGCCCATTCCAAACTCTGGCCACCCTTACTGTAAAAAATGTCTTCCTAATTTCCATGCACTTCTAAGTCTCAAGGATCGCAGCTGCTCTGATCTCCCAGCCCCAGGATTTTTCTTCTTGATGGTGCATGTATGGCATGACCGTGTGGATCATGCATTAGGTTGCATCACACCTTTACCTGCACACGTAGAGGGGACCCGAGTCCTGCATTATTTTAGAGAAGATTGTGCCATTGAGATTACTTTGGGGACATTTGTCAGATGCCTCCCTTTGTGAAGACCTCAGGGACCATCTGGGCCTTAGGAAACAGGATCATTCCCCCAGTGCTTCAGTAAATCCATTGAACTTCGCTTTTACTATTGGCTTACTGCATAGACTAGTACAGTTATGACCACACCCTTCTCCTCATGGGATCACAGAAAGGTTGGGCTGGAAGAGACCTCAGGAAGTCATCTAGTTTAAACTTCTGCTCATGGCAAGATCATCATCATCTAGACTACCCTCTACAAGTGGGTGCCTGATTCTTAAAACTGCATGAAAAAAGTCTCTTGCCCATCTACTACACACAATGCCCAAAACCACTAAGAATGTCTCATCTCACTTTAGGTAAAACAGAGCCATGAAGACACTATTAATGTCCTTCAAATGCTGCTTGTTAAAATACACTTGATAGATTCTGAAAATGAGGATCATACACCCATTGCAGAGGAAGATAAAACCATCATGTGTCCATGCTGATCTGACAGTAGTATACACTTCTTTCTGACCCTAAATCTGGTGATTGGTCTGACCCTGAACAGAAGACCCATTAACAAAGAAGATCAACACACTCCAGTTGGTAACCCTAGTGTTGACTGTAGCTAACATCTAATGCTTCTGAGGAAGACAGAAACCCCCCCGCCTGACACTTGTATCAGCAGAGGGGAAAACTTCCTTCCTAGATTCATGCGGCAACCAGCAAAGCCTAGACACACAGGAAAACAAAACAGTCTGCACAGCAACCTAGAGACCACAAATGCAAGTCCAGACATCCTAACTAGAGAGCCAGAACTCCTATTTCCCTTACTGAACCCCCTCCATAAATTTCTCAACTCCTTAAGCTTCTTTCATAACAAAACCAGCTGTGAAGGTCTGCTTTATTCTCCTGTTGCTGATCATGGCCCTCTCCAGTAAGGCTCTTATTTTGATGTCCATTCAACACGCATGTGGTCTTCATAGCATGCTCCAGGCATTGCTACTCCTAGAACACCTCTGACCAATGCTTATCCAACATCTTGAAAACCATTACTGAAGGAGATTCCACAACTTCTCTAGACAGTCTATCCTGCTAACTTACTTACAACAGCAAAGAAGTTTTTCCTCAGACCCAATCTAAATATGCTGTACTCCCCCTGTAGATATCTTTTTATTACCCGCATATTGTGAGAATGCAGCTCTGTAAAGCACAGGACCGCTACTGTGAATCGCACTCGTTCAGGAGAGGCAATGAAAGGAAGGACTATATTTGCATCAGGCACATTGCCTATTACTGCAATGGTTTCCAAAAGAATGGATGATTTTTTCCCATATGTAAAATGTTTTGATGCAAGAGGAAAGCTGCACAATTTCTGAGGGGGGTAATATATTGCATATTTAGCTGTAATTCTCAATTCTTCGTTTATATTTTTTTCATAGCCCTGCACCTGTGTCTGTATCCCTTCTCTTTCCTTCCATCACCCAGGTTCTGATCTCAATCAAAACTGAACGCTAGCCTTCCATCTACTTTTCATTGTATTTTCCAATTTGTAAAATCTATACTATTTTAAATATATTCCAATCCTCCAAAAAACAAATCCCAGAGTCGAGTTCTTTACTCATGCAAATGCACACAAAAGATAAAATACATGTGCTTTATAAAATTCATTCAGTGGTGTTCAAAATGATAAAATACTCACACTTGTGAACTAAACGTAACTGCCCGTATCATCACAATGACCAAGATGACAATTGTTAATATGAGAGATGTAAGAGATACCTGCAAGTAAATCAAATATGGTATCAGCTGGATGGTCAGAAATTAAATATTTAAATATCTATTTCAAAATCATAATTTCTCTCAAAAAAAGGAAAAAGTTTCTTTAAAACAACTAATATTGCAATGGATCTTTTGTAAAAAAACAAAACAAAAACGAAAAAACATTCATAGCCTTTTTCTTTTACTTCCAGTCATCCTCTTTCTATGGTTCTATGTTGGAGACAAAGGTTTAGTCCACTGCAACCACCGAGAGTGTAGATGTCAGAGATGCTTTCCACTCACTTCATTTGAAATTGCAGAGAATCAGTATCTTTTTCAGTCAGGCCCACAGTATCTGCCACTAAAAATAAAAGCTTACCTTTCTTCCTAACAGTAAAAAGAACATACAATTATGTAGGTGCAATAATCTTTATTTTTTAGTAGAGACAAATATTTTGGATTGGAGCCTATTTATCCATACGCTCCTGTATTTTGAGGATGCAGGTTGATTAGTCCGTTTTATTCTATTACTTGGGGGTCATGTAACATGAGATAATCTAAATGTATAAAGTATAAAATAGATTTTCCCCAGAAAACATTAAATAAAAATACATGAAGTTGACAAGAGCTGCATCTGCCTATGTCAGATCTAAGTTGGGCTTTATTTCATTCTGGTCACGTGAGATGCTTCAATACATTTTATATTCATGGTGTTATAAAGCATACATTTGAAGGTGTTTTAGCACATAAGTCTTGAATTCTAAATTCTTATCATCATGGACACATGGATTTGCTTGTAGAGATAAGACTGCATAGCTGGGGTAAAAGTTTGCTTGGACTGCTTACTGGTTACTATTTTCCACCATGATCACTGTATAAATTACGTGATCTTCATTTTTAGGGAATACGATACAAGATTCAGGGATTGAACCTGCCATCTTTGTTAGAAAGACACTTTTTGCATCAGTATTTGAGCCAACTCCTCCTCACAAAATTCATGCTGATTCATTCAAGTGACAGCCATTATTAATGAGAGTGGTGCTCTGCTCAATACTCTAGCCAGGGTATCTGAAATGTTTTGCTCAGTCTTTATCAAAGAAAATTAGTTCAGCATGAGCTATCCACGCATGTAAAGAGCATAAAACAATCTACAACTGAATATGAATTGGATTTCAAAGAGAATTGCAGAAAATTATTAATATTCAAAATAACACCCTGTTAAGCAAAAGTAATAGAATTTGTTTTTAATACTTCTAAATATTTGGCAATCTGAGCAATTCAAGTCATCCAAGAAAAATGGCTGATAATATTCACAATGAGATGGTACCCAAATATGGGGAAAACTTAGCCAATTAATTTAATATAATTTTCTACATTTATGACTGTCAAAATTATATTATAATATGTAATGTTGTAAATTGCTTCAACCACCTAACCCTTAACGATTTAATTCTATCAGCTGCAGTCTCTAGAACGTACTTTCCATTTTTTACCCTGAGAGATTGTGGGTTCTCTCTCACTGGAAGTTTTTAACAGGTTAGGAAAACATTATTCTGGGATGTTTTAGGGTTGAAAAAGGGTTGGACTAGAGAAGTGGTCACCAACCTGGGGATTGCAATTGACCTGCTCGATTCCTGAGCCTTTTTAGGTTGATCCTGGGCTGAAGGGATAGCTGGGTGCATGCACATACCCAGCGCCATCAGCCCCAGCAGGTCAATCTGGGAAGGGGGGAAGGGGGCCACAGAGGCCCCTGCAGAGAAGGGATGACCTGCGGCTCAACCAGGAGCAGGGGAAGGCAAGTAGGGCCCCAGCCTCATTGGGTGGTGGAAAGATTGGAACCCCAGGGTGGTCCTCCAGGGGCATGGGGTGCTCCCTCCCTGTCCCTGAGGGTGGAGGAGGCAGAGGCGGCTGCTGTAGTGCCTCAAGCCTCAATGCAGCTGGCTACATGTGGCTAGGCTCAGCAGTGGGGACTCATGTGGTGTCAGGCACCAACCTGGATGGGTCTGGGACTCTCCATCGCTGAAGGGTACAGCCCAGCAGGGGCTCATGCCCCCCACCTGTCCCCCCCAATCTGTGCTTTGCGACAAAGTGGCTCCTGCTGCAGGCTGCCTGCTGTACCTGGAGCAGAGAGAGGGAGGGTGCACGGGCCAGTGGAGCACAGATGGGGGTAGGGGAGGGGGTTATGGGCCCTTGAGGCTTCTACCAGGTTGTACCCAGCAAAAGGAGCCCCACGCCCCTGGGTGGTGGAGTCCCAGGCCCAGCCAGACCGGGGCCCGATGCCACATTCCTTTGGTTGCCAGGCATGGCAGAGAACTGGGGTCGGGACTGGGACTGTCCGCCACCCAGAGGCACATGGTGGGGTGCTCCTGCTACTGGGAGCAGCCTGGCGGAGGCCTTGGGAGCCTATGCCCCCACCCCCCACCTGTGCTCCAGGTACAGCAGCAGCTGGCTC
The DNA here is from genome assembly GCF_052110815.1 of Crocodylus siamensis. NCBI lineage: Eukaryota > Metazoa > Chordata > Crocodylia > Crocodylidae > Crocodylus > Crocodylus siamensis. The sequence continues at coordinate 209,995,586 of NC_143398.1, read as the reverse complement.
ATCCCAGAGCACAGGGAGGTGGGGCCCGGGCCTCAGGAGCCTCCCCCCCGCCCCACACCCATGGGTGGTGGAGAGACCCAGACTGGGCCAGGCTAGGACCTGACCTCAGTTCTCTGTCACAACTGGGCTGGGGGTGGGGATGGGTAGGTGGGACAGCATGGTAGATCCTGGGGTGCCCTTTACATCCAAGAAGTGATCTTCACCATAAAAATGTTGGAGAGCACTGGACTAGAGGGCTGTCTGAAGTCTCTTCCAGCACAACTCCCTTTGATTTTATAAACACTATCATTTTGACACCCATGTCTATATTTCTCCAAAAAAAAAAAAAAATAGTTGTAACATTTCATTTAGTTATATTCTTTTGAATGTATAAAGTTTATTCGAAGTGTTTGTTGTGAAAGTTCTTTCATACATATTAAGAACAAGAATGTAGTCCCCTTTCCCACACTGGAAGATGCTATTGAATGCAAGTATTCCCTAATCCAGTGGTGTTCAACCTTTTCCCCCTGCAGGCTGTATGGGTAGTGCTTGGTCTGGCTGCAGTCTGGATGGTAATTCCAGTCCACTGTCTGGGGCTGGCATGACTGGCACTATCCAGATGTGTGGAGGAGGAAGGGGTGGGTGGGGGGAGGGAGGCTCTGCAGGTAGCATTTGGCCCATGGGCCAGCAGTTGAGCACCCCTGCCCTAACTTTTGTGACTAGGTGAGGCACAAGATCTTATTCCAGGGGCATCTGAAACTGATATATGGTTTCTTTAGTAGACTTATAACATTTAAGTCTCTCAGTTACAACGCCAAGGAGAACTCAGGACCTGAGAACAAGTCTGTCAGTACCAGGACTATTCAGTTCAAGGTCTGAGCCACGCAAGCAGTAGGAAGCACTAAAAACCCAATCTAGTACCGTTTGCAGTCAATGGACAGTCTCCAATTGACTTCAGTAGGATTGAAACAAGCCAGGAAAACCCAATGTTAATAATGGGAAAAGGAAGAGGAGACTAAATGTGCACTTTTTAAAAAAATACAAAAAACAGGATTTAACCTCTGTAATTGCTTTCTCATGCTGAACTAAATAGTTAGCAGTGTAAATGGATATTCTATTGTGGTATAATAAATTACATCAAAGACCACTGAGATTCACTGTCATTATGATTTACCTTTCCCAGTTTTGCTATGTCACGATACAGAGATAAAGGCAGAGTAAAGATGATGGTAGTACACAGAATAACAAAGTGACGGTCAATAAGCCAGTTATCTGGTCCAACTAAAACAAAGAGGAAAAAAACAGAAAATTTATTTTTGAAGAACCGATTTATAGCAAGGAATTTAGGGTCTGCCCCATAATGAAATAAAGTGTGACTTCAACTCCTCTCCTTTCCTATAGGAAACACACATTAAAATAAAAAGCGAGTATTAAATGGTTCTGTGCAAATATAAAAGATATACAGTTATAAAGTAATATTAAAGGCTTAAATACACATTTAAAATTGATTTGCATGATCTGATTTGTAAGTCTTCTAACAATGATCAACAGACAATGATTGTTTGAATATCATAAGTGGTGTTTACTTCAGCTGTTACCCACTAAGAAACAAAATGTATGTTGGCATGTTTAAAATCCTGTATCACCCCACACTGCATGGAGTTGTACTGAAGCTAGTTGGGGTCAACATTGGCAGAGAAATCCACTAATATTAATTAGGTAGGGTTAGGGCCTCAGAGTACAGGAAAGACAATTGTATATTAAAATAAATCCTTCACATAGGAGATCTTATCAGTAGGAGAAATTAAATGACTGTTTATAGAAACATTATGGTTACTTTTTACTAAAGAATCTCAACTAGTTGATTGTCCCTGTACTCCCAAGCTTTACATATAAACTTACCTCCAGGTATTCTTTGAAAAACTTTAGTCAAAGTGTCTCCTGTTGTTATGTTGTAACTAATCATAGCTTCAAAAAACAAAACAGAAATAAAACTTACAATTAATCAAACTTTTATTAATACAAATCAATTACGAGATAAAGACCCACACTACATACTACAGACTTCAGGATTATATGCAGCTAATAATGGAACCGAGTCAACATGGTGCATGGTGACCAGTGGTGTCCCCCAGGGTTCAGTTCTCAGACCAGTACTCTTTAATATATTCATAAACGATCTGGATTTGGGTGTTCGAAGCAGACTGGCTAAGTTCACGGATGACACCAAATTATAAGGAAGTGCCGTCACTCTAGAGATGATAGGCTGGTGATTCAGGCTGACCTGGACAGGCTTGCAAGGTAGGGGGATCAAAACCTGATGACACTCTTCAATATAGAGAAATGCAAGGTGCTCCACCTCAGGAAAAAGACCCACAACATATTTATAGGCTCAGCAGTGCTACACTCACTAGCACTATGACCAAAAGAGACTTGGGGATCATGACTGACCAAAAGATGAATATAAGACACCAATATGATGTCGCAACTGGCAAACCAAATAAAATCCTGGCTTGCATCTACCGATGCATCTCAAGCAAGACCGAAGATGTCATCCTCCCACTTTACTCAGCCTTGGTGAAGCTGCAGCTGGAGTACTGCATCCAATTCTGGGCTCTGCACTTTAGAAAGGATGTTGAGAAGCTCAAGGGGGTTCAGAGGAGAGCTACACACATGATTAGAGGTCAAGAGAGCAAGCCTTATGAGGAGAGGCTGAGAGGCAGGGGACTCTTCAGTCTGGAGAAGTGTAGGTTCAGGGGGGACTTGGTGGCAGCCTAAGTACATAAGAGCTGTGCATCAGGATCTGGGAGAACATCTGTTCACCAGCGCTCTCCAAAAACAGTCACAAACTGAAGGAAGACTATTTTAGACTGGACATAAGTAAAAACCTTATCGTCCGAGTCTCCAGTCTGGAACAGACTCCCCCCAGAAGTGGTGCAAGCACCTACTCTGGATACATTCAAGAAGTGTTTGGAAGATTATCTTGCTGGGGTCATCTGACCCCAGCTGACTTCCTGCCCTTTGGGCAGGGGGCTGGACCCGATGATCTCGTGAGGTCCCTTCCAGCCCAAATGGATATGAAATTTATGAAATCTAAATTAGTTGCAGTCTCATCCTTACTAGCCTTTTTTTTTTTTTGACTGGCTTCCTAACCTTACTGCTGCCTGTAAGCTGCCCTTCACAGACCTACTTTCAAGTTTTGAATGCTAAATGAAGAACTATTTAATGCTCACAATTTTCCTTGTATAATAGACATGAGAACTTGAAAGGGACCCAGTCAGATGACCAAGACTGTTGAATTTTGTGGCTAAGCACATTTACTTCAAAAGGGGGAAAAAAGGGCTTTTAAAACTGCCTCCGTCAAACACAGCAATTCATTGACAGCTTTTATTACAGAGAAAAATTACATGCATCCAACAGTTCGTTTCAGCTTTATACATAATCCTCTGGGCTCAATCCCGCTGTCACATGCAAGGGGATATATGTACTTATTTTACCTTGAACAATTATGCACAAAACTGATTTTACAAGAGTGCTAGTCAATGTTATAGTTATTTGTCCTGTTGCAGGGATGCCACTTCTAGTGTATCTTTTAATTTAAACAGTGACAGATACAAAAGTTACTGTAGGAACCTCATACCAAAGTGCATTTTAAATGGCAACTGCTGTAGATTATGCGGTAAAATTTTTTTAAGTAATTGAGGGCAGAAGAGAAGCAATATTTCAAACAGTTCCCTGATGCTTGTAAACAGTTACTGAACTTTGCAACTTGAATAATGGGAAAGGGAATAAAAGCGGTAATGCAAAGGGAAAACTGCAATAGATGAAGATACAGGTTTTGAAGTGGGAAGACTAGGTTTTAGTCCTTCTTTTCTCAATAGGCTTCTATTCATTTCATCAGGAACTTGAGTAAGGACAGAGGGCTTTAGGTCCAAACTCGCAAATCATTTTTTTACATCAAAAGATTACTACACATACTATAGATATGCATGCGTTTTTGTCTTTTACAAATTCATATATAAATATGCCCCATCATACAAATGCTGATGCATGTATTTAACTTAACTACTATAGTTAATCATTATTAGTAGGGGAAATCAACAAAAAAGCATTTATTTTAGTGGATGCATAAATATTTTCATAATTGTATATTTCCTATGATAAAGCTACTATTTTTCACGCTAAAAGGTTGGGGATTCTGTTCTAGTACCTTACTCATCTCATGATTAGAAACTCTGTTCTGATTTGTAGCTCAAGTTTATTCACTCCAAATGCATACAGATCTGTTCTTGGACCAACACTGTTCACTTAATTTGAATAGCTTTTCTCCCTTAATGAAGTTTATTCTTAATGTATTTGGACAGAACATATCCCTTCAGCTTTGCCAGGTAAAACAAACTAAGCTTTTGGTTTGTTGTTGTGACCCATGCCTTTTGTACAATATTGGATGGAATTTTAGTCTATTAATCCTGTTTTCAAGGTATTTTTTCCCTTTATATCAGTCTTCTTCCAAAGCACCTGAAATTAGTTGTCCCTTGAAAATCTTCAGCATCAAAAGGATAGAGAATGAGTTTTCTGTGTTTTAACAAGTAAAACTATTGCTACCAATGTTGGAGTGATGTCATAGCTGTAACTTCACAGGAAACATGCAAAATGCAAGGATTTGTGCATGTAATATCTTTTGTTGGGCCAATTGCATGGTTGGGATATATCAAAACAAGAAGAATGCATTGCATTTGTAAACTTCAGGACCTGAAAAAATGCACTCCATTCAAAAGTTTGTCTCATTCTATCCCCAAAACTGAAAGAGTAGCTGCTTGATGGCCAGGCTATCAGAGATCCAGCCCTTTTACCTCTCTCTCCCATGAAGGAGGAGGAGGGAGAGCAGAGAACTGTGGGATCCTAGACACCCCTGTAATGCTACGAGTAACTGTACAAGGGCTATGTATACAAAACTGAAAAGATCCTCTTTGAAACAGATACCATTTTTACTATTTTGTAGCACTTTCATGATCTTTACAGAGCTACAAACAGCATGTAGCCTTTTTTAAAGCATTTAGAGGGTGAATTTAGCTTTAGAAATGTAATGACTGCCCATGACCTTAATATTCAGCTCTAGTCACTAAAAGCATAAGATTCAAATATACCTGGGATGAAAGCCTGGTGCAGCTGAATCAATGGGATTTTACCATAGACTTCAGAGCCAGAGTTTCACACTCTGAAATGAACCAGACCTAATAAAATGTCCTAATACATTTTCTTACTTCAGATAAGGACATATTATGAGTTAAACTGTGAAGATCTAACTATTGTTTTATGGTGATATTATTTTTAATTGACTGGCAAGACAGATAATAAAATTATAATTATAAGAACAGGAGATACTTGGATTTAAGTGTTCTCAGTTTCATTGCCAATATAACGAAACACAAAAATGAATTCTTATCCTAAAAATTCATTTTTAAGTATTTTAAGCTAAGATGATCTCTTTTTTGGTAATACAAATAGGACAACTTTAAAGGAATAACTTTACAGTAATCTTACCAATAAATGGATATAAAAATTGCAGAGTGGAGAGGATTAGGTACCCTACAAAACCGTATGTTTTATGTACCAGTGCTTGATAGGTGTTCATACCAGAGAGATTTCCTGCTTTAATTAGTAATATAATGGAATAATCTGTAAACAATAAAGACATATTGGAGATTAGCTTTGTGGTTTTTTGTTTTTTTTTAAACACGTTCCAAGAAAACAGTTTGATAAATTTTACAACAAAAGCAACCTGCAATTATTGACTGAAATGCATGGGTTTACCTTAAATCAACTTTACAATGGATTTAAACATTAGAAGTCAAGATATTCAAAAGTGTAATTTCCACCATGGATGTGTAACAAGTTTACTCACACATATTACAAGTCTAATCTTTGACTGTGACAGAACACTAAGGTAGTCAAAATTGCACACTCTGGCCCTACAGCTGTATGCAGCCATGCAAAACACTACACTGAGTTCTCTAAATGGAGTTACAAATAATTAAATTCCCTGGTCTCTGTGTCTGATATCTAATAAATGGGAATCAACTTATTTTGCCACTAGATCTAGTGATGACTATTGGGATTTAACAGTGTAAAGCTGGTTAAATCCTGATCACTGATTTTCATGACTCCTTTTAGGTAGTATTTGAACCCATAAAAATGGCCCTATAAACTTTTTTGTACTGTGTAAAACTATGAACCTCTGCACGACTTTTGGCTATAGGAGCATATTTCTGCGTATCATAAATTGCAGCATCAAGGACATGAAACTAGCTCATATAACATCCTAAACTTCTAAAAAAAAAAATAAAAATAAAGGGTCTTTAAGTCTGCATCCTAGGATTAGTATGTATTATTTAAAAGGGTTGGCCAACTAGCCTGTGGGCACCTGCAGCTGCCTCTCCTATTGCAGTGCCGTGGGGAAAAGCCCAGGGAGGGCCATGCACTGTCCATGTAGCAGGTGATGGGGAGACTGCACACTGTTGACAGCCCACGCAATGATGAAGGGTGCCCAGGGGCCTACCCCAACAGGATATAGCCAGTGTAGTGTGTGGCTCAAGGGCTACACTCTAGAATTACATAAAGTTCCCAAGTTCACTGACACTAGGTAAACCTGTCCTTCCAGTTGTAGCATGAGACACACTTGAATGTGTACCAGATCAAGAAAAAGGACCTAAAAAACTACTGTACATAGAACATAAGTATTCAATTTTGCATATGGGTGTATTGGAATGCTTAAAGTATATAATAGCTTCTTGAAGAATGTTAAGTTACAAACACACATGACTGCTAGTCTACAATTTTTAAAAATGAAAAATGTATATTTTAAAATGACAAAACAGTGATTTCTGCCTTGCGTTCCAATCCTTACTACTGTAAGGAAAATAAAGTTGAATTATTTGTCAAATCATATCCTGCAGACTTGAAACTAGAATATTTCAGTCTCTCCTCTCACTTTAGGGAAGCAGCTGAAAAATTCTGAATGGTTTCTGTTCCCATCTGCACAACCACCTACACTGCAGTAAGCATTGTAGTTACACCCCTGAGAGCTCCAAAAAATGCATAACTGGAGAGTCTGTGCCAAAATACCAACTAACTCCTTGAAAACTTGTTATGGAGAAAGAAAAACACCAGGCAGCATAATATAAAACTGTGGTAATTTTATCAGGAGATTTCTAACTGCAGGGAACCATAATATTTCCTTCAAAAATTAATTATTGCTGTTCTGTGGTACAATTTCTTCCTGGAGGAGGTGTTGCAAACATAGAAGGCCTGTATTTTGCCTTAACTTCAGTTAAGTACTGGGACAGAGTTGTCCCCCAGGAACTTGGCACTGATGTTTTAGTGAAATTTCTGGCAGTAGAAACTACCTGTTATATACAACAGGTTGGGTGTAAGTTACCCAGAATTCCACATCACTGATTTCTCCTACTACAGGAAACCAATGTTCAAGACCCTAAGGTTTGCTCAGACATGCTGCTGTCCCTCCTGCTGTCTTAGCACTGGGCACCACAGGGCTAGAACATGTGACTTTTATTCACATGGATAAAGATTTACAAACATACTCCCATTACAACCAACAGATTATTAAATTTGGGAAGTAGATGCTCACTCTGTGAATCTACATTGTGGCCCTTTATGAATATAGAAGTAGGGGAATTTAGATTCTTTCTTGCTGGACAATTATGATAAAAATAAAATAAGCATGTTGAAAAAGATCTGGTTTTAATATGTTTGGAATACACCATTTATGTCTTAATTAGAACTTTTGAATAGGAACAAGTGTTCTGCAAGAATAGATAATATTTATCTCAATAATGGCTTAATCTAGTCTAGTTACCTAGATATCCCCTCCCCGCAAGAAACAGCTTTAAATGTATGGCATAATTCTCTGCTTGTATTAATCTGCTCAAAGGATTAGCAAACTAAGTGTAAAAGTCTTTATTTTTACTAAATTGTAATTCATAGATATACTTGCTAAGTTATTCTCAACTTCAAATTCAGTTTATCTTTGCAAAATGGATTCTCTCCCTATATAATCACTATTGCTTTTGTTGTACCTGTGATATAGGCAACACCAAATAAAAGTAATATTCCTAACGGAAAGCCAGCTTGCTTCATTGAATAGGGCAATCCTGTGAATAAAGAAACAAATGCAAATTAGAAAAGATCCGTTCTACGTATTTGTAATGTTTTTGCAAGATAAACATTCTTTCAAAATAAAAATCTATTATTCATCCCAAAACTTGGAACAATACTGTGCAATGTTTCCCAGCCCTTCCTACCCGTATACTTCAGGGCTTACTTAAAAAAAGCTCACTTTTGGAGGATAAAGACTATTTATGTCTTGAAGCCGAACCACTACTTGATTGCTCTGCTGGTCTGCCAACAAAGACTATACAACAGTTATCATACTGGGGCTCTTGATTCGTTTGCAAGTGCTACTTCAAAACAAGTACATAATAGTAACCTGTACTGATAGCACTATAATAATGTAAAAGCATGTTTTTCTCAAGACTGTATATTTTTGCAACGATGAAAGACCAATTAAACCAGAATGAAAAAAGTGTAAGTTACCTATTATGCCCGATCCTATGATAGAGTTGATAATATTAAAACCAGCCGATGGCAGATCACCGTTTCCTCCTTTCTTCCTGGGCTTACAAACCAGGGCTGTTGTGTCACCTGTTTCTATCTAGTCCAACAAGATAATATTAACATTATACAAGAAACAAACAGCACAGGAAAGAACAAGTAGATTACACACATTTAACTAAAAATAAATAAATATTGCTTTCAAATGTAATCACCATTCAGTCACATCTAAAAGTCTGGACCTTACTCTTCAGCTTCTCAATTAGTTCTGATAAGTTATAGGATGGGGACATAATGGTTGAAGCCACATGCACTTATGTGGGAAAAGAGTTGTTCTTATGAGATCTTGACCCTAGAGGCAGAAATATGGGACCAGGTATCCTTCCAATATTTTGGCTATGTGACAAAGCACTCTCAAATTCGGATCTATCCCAGAGCCAAAAATCAGACAGATAGTTTCAGTGCCAAGAAATCAGATCGGAATACTCAAGAAATGTAAATTCAAAGTTCCACCGGAGATTCATTTTTGGTTCTAGCAATTTCCTTCTTAGTTAGAAGTTTAATCCATTATGTATAACTAAATGATACAACTAAATAGCTAGCTCCAGCTATGTGGAAGACCTAGATTCCAGGCAAAGCAAAAGATTATCATGCATCAGACTTGCAATAGCCACCAGGTCTTGCAAAAATGAGATTCTCAGTCCGTAGATAGATGGAAGAGAGAGAAAGATGCGTCTTACTCTGATCCTCTGCTTGTGTTGTCAAAAAAGGTGTAGTCCCATCATTATACTGCAACTACCTGAATCTAAGATGACTCTGAATTTAAGGTGGCCCCCTCGAATAATTAGATTCCGTGCATGGAAAATGCATCAAATTGTTATCATTTTCCATACATACAATCTAATTATTGGACACCAATAATTAGACTGTATACATGGAAAATGATAACAATTTGATACATTTTCTTAAAGTCATCCCCCCACTGATCCAGCAAGGAAAACAGGGATGGGGAGCAGGTGGTAAGAGGAAGAAGTCAAGCAGCCTGGCCCCTGCCTCTTGCTCCTGCCACATGTCTGCCCCCAAACACTTTCTCCCTGCTGCCCAATTCCCACCTTGTGCTTGGGCTCTGGGGCCTGGCCAAAGTTACCAGAGCCACAAGAGCTGCTATTGGGACAGGCTGGAGATGGAGCAACCATGTGCTCTGTGCCCTGGGCTGCAGCAGTGCCAGAACTATTCTAGAGCCAGAGGCTAAGCAGTGGAGGGGAGGGAAAGACAGCAGTGAGAGCACCGGGCCCATGCGGGGCAAGGGGACAGCTGCAAGCAGTCCTCAAAGACTATGCACTATTCTGCTGCCACAAGCCTGGAGCCAGAATAGTTGCCTGCTCCCCTGCTACCTCGTACTCAAAACTAAGATGAGACCCTCACCCCCTTATTAAGTGGGAGGGAAAACCTCATCTTGGATTCAAATAAATTTGGTATGCAGCAATAGCATGGAATTAAATGGAGGAACACGCATTTATATGGAAGTTAAAAATGTAAACTCAACCATCCTCATACTCATCATGATACTGAAATCCCTGTCTCAAGCAGGTAAGAGCTCAGTCAGTATACTCCTACAGTATAAAGAAGAGTTCAACCTGGCTGCCTACAGCCAACACTAACAAAAAATTAATATGATTTATCAATGTCAATTGTATTCAGTTCAAAGATCTGTGCACTTCCACCAGCGGCCAAGGATAACAGCACTGCAAAAAGACCTAATTAAATTATTACATGTCAGCTTGCTGGTGACAGCAGTGTACATCAACACCAACATGGGACTGGAACATTTTAGGTTTTCTCCCTTGCATCAAGCATTTAGATATTACTTCCATTGTCTAAAAGCTTGATGCAAGAGATGCTCCCACCCCTTGAAATAAAAAACTTGTTAGAAATATCCACTTTGAAATCAGAAACTCATTCATGTTATTGTCCCCTCTCCAGGTTACTGCATGATAAGCCTTTGGAAAAAAGAATTTTATGGTTAAACTCAGGGGCTGGCAAACGTTTCAAACTGCAGGCCAGAACCACTCAGCTCCAGTCTGGTGAGGGCTGACTCAAGGTTGCTTCCACTCAGGCAGGGGCCAGGCAGTTGGAAACCACTTTCCCCAGTTCCCCAAGTGGGGCACAAGCACAGCTTCCAGCTAGAAGGGAGCTGTGCTGGGGGATGGGCAGCTGGCAACTGCACCCAGGCTGCTACCACTTCTCCCTGCCCCCCTCTCCCTGGCTGCAGTGTGGGGGCAGCTTCATCAAGGCCAGGGGCTGGAAGCACTGCTGCTGCTTCTCCTTGCTCCCCTCCTTCTGGCTGCTGTGCAAGCTGCACAGATATTTACTGCCCCCCGCCAACACATATTCAGGCAAAGGCAAAGCCTTCCAACTCTGAGGACCAGATCCAGGCTGTGTTGCTGATCCGCAGTCAAACTATGTTGGTTACCTGTGCAGCCACATGTTAAATATCAATCCTTATCAGCAACCCTTGTGAAAACCAATGGTGTAGCCTGGATGGGAACCTTTACTTTTTTCACACCTGTGAGACTGGCCTTCAACAAGGGCCAACAAAGCATCCATGCAATTCGCGCAGTGTTATCTGTACCAGAAGCATTCCTGACATCCTGAAAACAAATCCCGTTTTAAGAGAGCATCCAAGAAATGCAACAGACAGTCTAATTACCATTCATTTCTTTTTGATGCATCACAGTATAATATAACAAAGGAATAAAGGGTTCCGGTCTCTATTCTGAATCACCACATGCATGTTGGATAAAATAAATCCTCCTTCATGCCTGTGATTCTTTTCAGTTACTACTACCTGTGCATAGTCTTTTGAGGACTTCACAAGGCACCAGCATGCCTCCATGTTTCTATAACATGCTCATCCATGGAAAGGTAAAACTAGGACTGACTTTGCTTTCCTTCAAGACTGGTGTGGAGCAGAAAGGTGCTTGAAGGCAGATTTTCAGAGGCGCCCACTCCCCGGGCTCACATGACAAAACCCACGCGTGCTCGCTGTGTGCCTTCCGTGCTTTCTTATCCCTCCCCCACCCAAGTATCTTGCATGGGGGACGCTCTTCTAAGCCAAGACACGTCGGTTCCTGCCGCCCCGCCCCCGGCAAGGCTGGCAGAGGCTGCTTCTGTTTCCAGACATCTCTCCGGTTAAGGCGGTTGTGCAGCGCTCTCCCCCTCCAGACACCCCCCTTAGGGTTCGCACAGAGGCGGCAGCTCAAGGGGGCCCAGCGAGTTCAAACCAAGCCAGGCCACTACTAACGCTGACAATCTTTTCCTCCTCATCCAGGGTGTCCAGGCCCTTGGAGATGTGGCTCTGGCGGGCTGCGGGCTCGGACACACGCGGGTGTCTGAGGGGCCAGCGGTGCTTTCCTCCCCGCGCCGCACGGAGCCTCGGGTCCGGCAGCCAGAGGCGAGCGAGAAGGGGCACGCGGCGCGGGCAGGTCGCAGGAGCCCTCTGAAGCCTGCAAGCAAAGGAAGGGCATCCCGCCGGCTCCGCCGCTCCCCGCCTGTGCCCCAAGTGCACGGAGGGAGCCCGCACAGGGGCCGCGCTTACCTGCGGAGCCGGCTCGGGCGGCTGCATCTCGGCGGGCCGCGTCCCGCTGCCGCCGCTCCGCGCTGAGCCCCCGCCGAGCCCCTCGCTGCCCGGAGCCGGCGGCGGCTCGGCTGCAGCGGGCGGAGCTCCTCCCGGCCGGGCGGCGCCGCCAGCACGTGCGCGGGGGCGGCGGGGCGGGCTCGGAGCTGCGACCTGGGCAGCTGCACTCGAGGGCGGGTTTCCCCCGTCCCTGAGGCGGCGGAGCCTGCCCGGGACGCGCCGGTGGGGCTGTGCCCGCCCGCCCGCCTGCCGCGAGGGGTGCTCGGCCCCTGGCCCCTGGGTGGCGGCACGCCGCCGCCGGGGAACAGATAGGCCGCAGCAGTAGAGAGTTGCCCGGGCACTCGTGGTTCCTGGGAAGGGGGGAAAGGAGTCAAATGCAAAACGGACTGAGGCCACGGTGACATTTCAAAAGGAAAAATACTTGGGAAACAGCACTGCCAGTGATGCAGTACGCCGGGTGGGAGACGGGCGCTGCACACCTGCGGCAGGTGAGAAAGAGCCACTGGGTTGTGCACAAAAGCTCCAGCTGTTGGGAAAGAAGGGCTGGATGCTGTAAGTGCTCAACCACAATCATAGGGCAGAGGGCAACACACAAAGCCCTCTAGTCCTTGCCCCTGCTGGGGCAGGATCATCCCTGACTAAACCACCAGGCTTGGTGTCTGTGTAATCTGCTCTTAAACTTCCAAGGCTGGAGACTGCACAATCTCTCTAGGTAACCTGGTGCAGTGCCTGATCGCTTGCATAGCCAGGAAGTCACTCCTAGTCTGTGGGGGCAGGGACGTGGAAGGGGGCCATACTGAGGCCCCCACAGCAAGCGAGGGAGGGAGTGGGGCTGGGGCACAGACAGGTGCTGCCCACGGGGGGCAGGGCGGGGTGTGGGACGGCGTGTCTGGGGAGGTGGGAGGGGCCGGTCCCTCAGCTGTGCACAGGCCCCCGCAGCAAGGGCAAGCTACCCGCTCAAGGCCAGAGGCAGTGCCCACCTCTTCCCAGCAGGGGACTGGGCCAGCCTGTGGTCGTGGTAGGTGGGGCGTGGTGGGCAGTGGCGGCACTGGGAGGGTGGGTACAGGGGTGCTATGGTGAATTTTGGGGTGGCTGCAGCTTCCCTTGAGCACCACCACCACCTGCTCCACCCTGAGCACAGCCCCAGCCCAACCCCCACCAGGAAGAGGCTGGCTTGGCCCCCAGCCCTGAGCCTGCAGTGGGCAGCCCATCTTCACCCTGTGCACAAAACCAGGGGTCACATGCCCCCCATGCTTCTCCCAGGGGTGCACACAGCTGTAGGAGCTGCCCCCTACCCCTGGATGAGCTGCCTGTGGCTCCGTCCCATGCCCCACCCTGCCCCAGCTGGGCAGCTCCTGCCCCTGTCCCAACCCCACTCCCTCTTTCACCATGGGGGCCTCAATCTGCCCCCCCATACACCTTCCCTCCCCCATGCCCCCTCCTCGCTACAGAGTTACCAACTAGATGTTGCTCTCCAGGCTGCATAACAGTAATCAGATGGGTACTGGCTGAAAATAATTGGCCAAAACATTCTTTGTTATTGAGTTCCAATTTACTGTCTATATGAGGATTCTAAGAAATGGGGTTGTTCAGAGTTTAAGGGATGGAAACCATGCCTGTGAGACTATTTTCTTTCTGAGCTCAGGGTACATTAGTAGTCTTCTACTTACCTGAGCAGAAGGGCTGATATGGGTATTAGGAAGTAGTGTATAAATTTTTTAAGTTATTCATTATAGGATGCTATGTGATGTTTTGATGAAAGCCAAAAATTTACAGTCATGAGACTTTGGGACTGATTTTTCTTTAAGCTGATTTAAAGTAAGAGTGACTCTAGGTGAACTGGGAAGATAGGACGGTATCTTGTTGAAATGAAGGGGAGTCTGGCACCTAAAGTAGAGTAAGGTGCCTTAATACTCTGAGTGGATGGAGCAGGGGTATTTATTCAACCACCAGCCCATGGCGTGCTTTTGGCTTCAGGGACTTAACTTGTGGCTCTTGGTTGCCACTATCCCCATCGCTCTTCTGCTGCTGCCATAGGGTGCAGGCAGAAGTTGTGTTTGATGTTCAGTTGACCCCTTGAAAGTGCCCTACAGCCGTGCCCTTACAGAAGTGCATGGCTGCAGAGCACTTTAAAAGTGTCCTAAGGTGAGGGGGCTCCAGACGTGTCTTTATATGTAGGTAGCATCAAGGTGAATTTAGCCTCATTGTTATGTCTACATGAATTGTGGTATCCCATATACATATGATTTTGATATGTCTTGTTAACCAAGACTGTTTAGTGGGGCAGTGATTAACTTAAGCAGTCCTCATCTATTCACACTTGGAAAAAGTAATCACTGGGGGTTAGCATGTGATATAGGGTTTGTCTACTCACGGAGTAGATCCTGGCAGATGTGTTCTGAGGCCCATGAATCAAGCCCTTCAGACAATGACAAACTCCCCAGCTCCCAGACAGTATGCAGCGCCTTGCTGAGCCATGTTACACCCATGCAATGGGACAGCTGCTGCGCGGGTGCCAAGTGGGGGGGGGATCCCCACTGCCCTGCACTGCATGGAGGGGCTCTGCCATGAGCCACCAGAAGCCCTGATTGTCACTGCTGCGGCTGGTGACTGCAGGGATTTGTATTTATTTATTTTTTAAGTGCCAGGAGGCTGGGCACAGGTGGGGGATGGGACTAGGCAGGGCAGCCATGGGGACTTCTCCTGTGGCTCCCCCTGCCTGGGCAGAGGCAGGCACAGCCAGAGGAGCCATGGGAAAAGCCCCCATGGCTGTTCTGCCTGGCCCCATCCCCCACCCAGCCCCAGCTTCCTGGCACTTTAAATGGGGGGCTGTGATGGGGGACGGGGACAGTATCTAGCTACAGACGTCAATATCAGAGCTGTCCTTCTCCCCCCTGCCTCCCTCTTCTGAGTTTCTGTTCCCTGCAAGCCCACCTCCAAAACATCCAAAACATTTGGGATGTATTTGTTACCAGTCTCACCAAGGTCTTCCAAACCTGTAGAATTGGGCATCCCTGGTTGTATCGGGGGGCCACGATGTGTCACAGGAATGGTCACTATGTTCGTAGGGTTCAACATTAAGCTATCTTAACTTACTATCTGCATTCTTGTGAAGTGCTCAGACTTTGACAAACCTCAGATAGGAGATGATACATAATTACAGATTATTTTAAAAGAAGTAGTACCTTCCTTAAAGGTAATTTGGTGATTCAGGGAGCTGTAAGTGATAGGGGTGTGCAAAACAGCACCATTTCATTTCGGCTTCCATTTAGCCATGTCAATGGTTCAGTGTTTTGTTTTGAGTTTCATTTAATTTCAAAATCACTGTTTTGTTTTGTTTCGTCAGAACTGTGTTTCACTCTTTCGACGTTTCGCCCATAGGCTATAATGGGGAAGCATGAAACTGCCTGTAAATTTATCATTTTTTGGCAGATTTGGATGAAAGCAGCAGGGATGGTAGCTCCTTCTGAGGCCATGAAGCCTGCCAGCTTTTTTAAGAGAGAGGTGCAGGAGTTTCTGGGAAACTGCACCTCAAACCGCTGACAAGCAAAACTCACGATGTGTGACTGTGTGTGTGTTAAGGCATGCCCTCACTGGTGCTGGGGCCTCTAGACAACACGTTGGTGTGCCCCAACGAGGTCTCCTCCTCCCCTACAGCCTCAGCCCCAGTCTTCTCAGCAACTTCTCCACTGTCCTTCCCCCTGCTTCCTCCTCCCTCTCCTTACTTTCTGTTTCCCTGCAGACAAGCTCAGCTTCAGCTTTGAAACTCTAAACGTTTCAAAACTTTTGAAACATTTCAACTGCACTCGTTTTGTTCCGAGGCTGTTTCCAAGCCCTTTGTTTCATTTCAATTTCACTGTTTCGAGCTAGAAACAAGTCGAAACAGTGCCAAAATAAAAAGGCCGGTGAAATTTTGCACAGCTCTAGTAAGTGAGCTACCATAACATTTCATTTATTCAAAGTATTAAAAAATGCCCGAATTTTCCATTCATTTTTTCCATTCACAATTTGTGAGTACAGTCAACAATCTAGGGGAATATAGGGCATTTATACACATACATTTGCCTGCTCCGATGCACCAGAGATCCAGCATGTTGGAGCAGAGTCAATTAATCAAGTTTGTGGAGCATGCGAGCTGACATGCCCAGCGCTGCAGCGCATACATTTGTACAAATGTTGAAATGTGCATCAGTGCTGAGAAAGTGGTGGCAGTGTGGTTTTGAACTAAAACACCTTCCATATGTTTTAGTTCAAAAGTGCACCACCACCGTTTTCTCAGAGCTGATGTGCATTTTTCCATGTATATACATGCATGTGCTGCAATGCCAGATGCTTTTAAAAGCACCCAGTGCTGTGGGGCAACCATAGAGTTAGGATTTTCAGCACTACAGAAGAACAGTTTTCTTTATCACCAGGCAAAAGTTATTCCTTTATATCCTATGACCCTTAGGGTAATGCTTTTTCATGTTTATAAGCCTCATGGAAGGCTGAGGATTGAGGAAATATCTGAGACCATAACAACCTTTTTCAGCTAGAGTAATTATACTGCTGTCTTTCTTTACTATGTCTCTGATGTTCTTTTCTTCTGCTGCTGCTTGATCCTTCTGTATCCTGTTTTCTCTTTTCATTTCTGGTCATTGTTTATCTTCCAGACTATCCTATTGCAGGTTCTTTTCTGTTAGATATGCTTGTAACAGTTTCTAGCATATATTATCTTATACTCCTATCCATAAGAGAACTTTCTTCCTGAGCAACTATCCTTAACAGAAAATTGATTTTAAAAACTAATAGTGGAATGTGACAGTAGTGAGTATATGCAATCAGTCTGAGTTGATTCTAGGCAGCCTTTAGAAGCTCTTCATTCTTTTAAGGACACAGATAAGTGTCATGTCTCAGCAAACCGCACAGGAATATTTCAGCTACTTTGTCAGATCTTACTGTGGCCACTGTAGTCTTAAGCAAAAGAAGTATAGCTCTCTGATTTTGTTTTTCTCTAGTTTGTGAACTTTTCTAAGTGTGGAATAATAGGAATAATGACTGATATTAATTAACTTGTAAAATAAAATGGGAGACATACACGGGAAAATGGCAAGTTTGCATGCTGGGAAGAACTAATTTCTTGTGGTTTTATCCCAAAGGCTCTGGCTTGTTGATTGTTAATTCGGGTGTGGGGAAGGGAAGGGAAGGCAAGGGGGGGAGGGGAGTGAGCAGGGTGTGGGAATGGATTGGTAAAAGAAAATGACACTAGAGAATACTTACTGGGTATCAGGAAAACAAATAGACAACATCATTTTTTTTCCTCTCTCAATCTGAAAACCTCTCATCTGAACATGTGATTCCAATACTTTGTAGGGTAAAGTAGAGTATATAAAGGAATGCACATGCATCAGTAATTTTTGTCCTTGAAGACCTATAGTACATATGATTTTAAAATCAATAACTTAATCCATAGGAAAGGAATGCATGGTATTTTTTTGCCCAATAACCTAACCATATTAGGTTCAGCTGCTGGTGGAGGAGGGAAAAGCACTAATTAGTTCCATGATAAGCTACAAATAGACATGTATTTTTGTGTGACTGGTCAGCTGATATGACTCAGCAAAGAAAATTTCAGAGCCCCAAGATTCAGAAGAAATGCTGTCTTTTTTGGTAACAGCATAAGCTGTACTGTAGGAAGAGCCCTCATTTATACTGTACAAATTAGATTGTGTGGACACAAAGGAGTAAAGATGAAGCTGTTTTAAAATAAATTATTGTTTTAGAAAACAGTGTACCAAATCATGCAGTACACTTTAATGAAGTTATTCTGCCTGACTTTGTGTGTCTGATTCAAGTTGCTGAGCAGCTTGTTAGTAGCATTCCATTTTCTCAGAAAGCCTTTCTGTTTCAGAATCATGTATGCTACAATAATCCCCATATATGCTGTGACTTTTTATAGTCCAAAAAAAAAATAAATTTTGTCATATGAGAAAACATTGTTTTGTAAGAGTGTGCGTGTGTGTGCATACACACACACATGCACGCACATACACACACTATTATATAAAAGGTGTTTCTCCTATATAATGTTTTAATGGATATTTAATGATGGGTTCTTACTAGGCAGTTCTTACAAAGCTGGGACCCATTTACTGAGTTCAGGAACTATGTGGTAGTCCCTTGATTTCATTGGAACTCCTCACAGTAAGACAATGTTGAGTACTGTTTGTAAATCTGAGCTCTAAATAAATAGCATATAGCAATGAATTAGGAGAAGGAAGTATGTGGGGGTTTTTTTTCCTATTTTTTATCCTACATTATAGTCCCCAATTACTTGATTTCTTATTTTTGGGGTACATTATACAATACTCTTAAAACATTCTACATTTTTGTAATGTGTACATGAAATTTTTGTGTATACAGGGGAAGGCAAAACCCCTCATTGTCCATGCCCATCTGAACATGGGATAAAACTCCTTCCTGACTGTAATATGGTTTGACCCTAAGTCAAAGGCAAGACCCTTTAGCCAGGAACCTCTGGCTTTGGTCCCACCAGGAGCATTGGCATATACCAGTCAAAGTCCCAAGCCTTGGTTGTAGCCAATACTCAGTGCCTTTGAGGAAGGCTTAAAAGCATCCTGACACACGTAGGGAAAAGGAAGGACTGAGCAGGGGCAACCAGCAAAGCCTAGAAGCATGGGAAATCCCTACAGTAGAACATAGGCATAGCTATTCCTAGATCATCCCCAATCAGTGGCTGACCAACATCTTCTTGAACACTTCCAGTGATGAAGAGTCCACAGCTTCCCTAGGAAGTCTGTTCCACTGCCTCACTATTCTAGCAGCAAATAATTTTTTTCTGGATATCCAGTCTAAACTTACTTTGCTGCAACTTCAAGCCATTGATCCACATCCTCCTCTCTGTAGCAAAAGGGAAAAGATGATTTTCCCATTCTTTATGGCAGCAATCATATCCCCTCTTAAATGCTTTTAATGCAAGTTGAACATGCCTAGTTTCTTCAGCTTCTCATGACTTGCTTTCCAAGCCCTTTATGTTTGTAGTCCAGCTCTGAACCCTCTCTAACTTTTCCATATCCCTTTTAAAATGTGAAGCCCAGGACTGCATATGGTACTCCAGATGAGGCCTAACCAGTGCTAAGTAGAGAGGAACTATCACAGTGGCAGGCAATTATTTTGACTGGAGGGCTGCTCAATGAGTTTTGGTGAGCTGTTGAGGACAGCAAGGGTAGCCCTGTCTCTTGACAGGTGCCTCGCCCCTTGGTTGCCATCTTGCCACTGGAAGTCCCTCTCCTTGTCCCCCAGAAGTACTCCTTTTTTGTGGGGTTGCCATCTTGGAACAAGAAGAAAACCAGATCATATACTAAAGTCAAACAACTACTATAACATATTTTAATTTAATTACAAAAATATTATTGTCATGATTTGTGTTTGTGTAGTGTATATTGAGGTGATTACATAATAACTCAAAAGTAAAGTCTTACTTTTGTATATTGTGTGGGGGTGTGAGATATGGTTGTGGTGGGTGGGTGTGTATTGTGGGAGGTGTGTGACATCCACAAACTCCGCCTCCCTCCATACAGCCCCCTATGCTGCAGACAGCAGCAGCTGACCGCAGGCCCTCAGGGCGCTCGTGCCTCATGTAGGTGCTGCTGCCCAGCTGTGCATGGCTCTGGCCAGTGCTGCATGTGATGGCAGCACCTCTATTGCTTGGGGCTCCCTGTGGTGTACATGCAGCTTCCACACTAGCGCATCACTAGGGGAAGCACCGCATGTTGGAGCTGGCTGCCTTTACTGCTCTCTGCCATTCAGGTCCCAAAAAGCTTTTTTTGCCCGGTGTGGCCAATAATGTTGCTGATAAATGCCACATGCATGTGCAGCTGCATTATGCACACAGCAAGCCTGGCAGCTTGCAGAGCAGTGGCCGGCTGGTAGGTCTGTTGGGGCAGGGAGAGGGAAACGGCATGGTGGGGGGAAGATCAAGTCTGCTGCGGTGATGGAGGGAGAGGGACTGGGGCAAGAGCAGTAGAGGCAGGGTGCGGCACGGGATGGAGCCATGAGGGCTTCATCCAGGGGGTGAAGGGGAGGTGGATCCTGCTGCTGCATTCACCCCTGAGGGAGCTATGGGGGGTATGTGCACCCCTGGATCTGTGTGCGGAATGAAGATGGGCTGCCGGCGGCCAGGGGCGGCACTGGGCTTTTCCCAGCTGGGGCTCTGGACTGAGGCTGGACTTGGGGCAGGTGGCATCACTGGGAGGCAGGGCTACAGTGAATTTTGGGGTGTCTGTAGCTCCCCCTACAGCCCCTCCTTGCAGTGCTGCTGCCATGCACCCAAGCACAGCCTCAGCCCAGCCCCCCCACAAGGAAGAGGTTGGTGTAGCCAGCCCCAGCCCACTTGACAGCCTGTGTGCACAGGGTGCACACATCTGAGGGGCACTTCCTCCATGCCTCCCCCCAGAGGTGTGCGCAGTGGTGGGATCCATGCTCCCTGCACTCTTCAGACAGGGCGATAAAAGCTCCATCCCATGCCTCGCTGTGCCTGAGCAGTGCCTGCCCAAACCCAGCTCCCTGTCTCACCACAAGCAGTTTTGAACTTGAAGGCCCCGTTTCCTTTGCATTTTTGAGATGTTGACTGGGACATGCTGGAGGACCAGGAGAATCGGGCACCCCAGACCTAGAGAAGGATCTGGGCTCAGGATATTTTGGGACCTCTTAGAGACCTCTAGGGAGGATCCGGGAAGCAAGGGATTTCACGTTTCTACTTTTGAAGTATATTATTGTTTATGTTGTTTCTTTTGTCTCAACAGTATCACCTATGATACTCAGGGTTTGGATATCTAGACAAGAGCAGCATAGTCTACCATCACCTCACAGGAGATGAAGAACAAGATTTCATCAGTGCAGTTCCGGCACTAATATCTTCGAAGGAGTCCAGTGGCTTTGACGGGGTGACGAGTGCATTCTTGGTGACACCATGTCTGGTGTGTGAATAGGTGTAGGGGAAGTGGAGCCTCAAGTAATTGGTCTGTCACTCCATAAGTAACCCTGAGGAAGGGATGGAACCCGTAATAGCTGCACTGAACCCTCCTCTTTCTTCTTAACACCAAAGACGTGGCAGACAAGTTGGAGGTGGTTCTCTCCCAGGGTGCTCACAGATAGGCCTCCTGGAGTGCAGGCTCTACCATGCAGATATACTTTATACTGTGCCCCTCTGACTGTGTGGCAGAGTTGTACTGCTACCAAGCATGTCCACATGTAGCAGGTAGTGGAATGACCTTCAGGGTAGCTGTAAAATAATCAGATGTAGCTTATGAATAAGCAGTTATGGGCCAAGCAATGGCAGCACCACTTGGATGTGGTGACAGCAGCAGATGACAGTTGTCTCCCTCCTGAAAAGTCACACATATCCTGTGATGATGCTGTGACATGATGCGTACCTGTCTTCGCTATAATAAAACTGCCCAGCCCTCAGCCATGGGTCTGTAAGACCTCAATGGCAGAGTAGACAAAAGAAGATGTTAGAATCTCAATGGCTGCAAAGGCAGAGGAAGGCTGCTGCAGAATGAGAACCCTGGTTGTTGTGGTCTCCTTGCCATTGGATCAAGGTCCTGTTCTATCAAGAGCTGTGTGGAAGCTGATGTGCAGCAGCTTCCCCATGATAAAACAAGTCATGTACAGGCATCTTTCATGAAAACAGCTTTTCCAGATCATTCCTCAAGCCTTTTGGTGACCAACTAATAGTGACAGGAGCAGGATTGTAAGGCCTGGAAGCTCCTAGTCGTGAACCAGCAGAAAGGCAGCAGTTACAAGAAGGTCATCTAGCACTTGGACAAGACAGGAGTGTGATTTGGCAGCTGTAACTGTGACTGAGTAGCCCTCTTCAGGAACTGCTGCTCACCCTACATGGGAAAGGAGCTAAAAAATGTGCCCTAAACGTAGCTTGTCTAATACAGTATTTCTTCCTGCCTGGGTAACCCTATCCAGTGGGATCACCTTTATGCAGTCGAAAATACCAGCAAAGACACACAATCATTCTTGGGACCTGGAACATCAGCACCCTCATGGACAACTCTAATAGTGAATGCTCCGAGCACCACACTTCAATTATGGCCTGAAAACTCAGGCGACACAACATTGATGTAGTTGCATTGAGCAAGACTTGGTGAGCAGGAGATGGGCAGCTCAAAGAACATGGAGGTAGCTATACCTTCTTCTGGAAGGGTAAACAGGAAGGAGAACACAGACTTCATGGAGTTGGTTTTGCCCTTAAAAATGGACTCTTAAACCAACTCAATGAGTTTCTGATCAGAATTAATCAGTGCCTCTTATTAGGAAACATCAAGAATGGCTTGATGAGAATGACTGGGAGATCCAAGAATTAATCGATCTTAAGTAGGGATCCTGGTTTTCTCTGCTAAAAGTGTTCAAATTCTCTGATTAAAAACACAATATCCGTAATAAAAATTAAAGGCCCCCCCAAGTAGTGGCACACAGCCATCCCCACCACCACCCACGCCACGCAGTGGCCACAACCGCCACCACACTGCTGCTGCTGCCCTGTGGCCAGCCATACAGCTCCAGGCATGGCTCCGTGGCAGCAGCGGGAGGTTTTGTATGCAGCAGCCATCACCGCTGGCATACAGCGGCTGCTGCTGTTTGCCTGTGAGTCGGCCCATACCAGTGGTGATGGCTGCTGCATACAAAAACTCCCACTGCTGCCACGGAGCCATGCTCAGAGCTGTGTGGCTGGCTGCCAGATGGCAGCAGCAGTATGGTGGCAGCCATGGCTACTGCGTGGTGTGGGATGCTGGTGAGGATGGTTGTGTGCTGCCCAGTCACCACCACACTGCTGCTGCCACCCTGCGGCTGGCTGCAGAGCTCGGCACGGCTCCACAGCAGTGTAGGGAGGTTATGTAGGCAGCAGCTGTCAGCATTGGCACATCCCTACAGGTAAGCGGCAGTGGCCGCCACATGTGAGCCCCCTTGCACCCGCAGCTGTCATCCCTCACTGCCTCTGCAAAGATGGCCATGTAGCTGTGCAGCCAGCTGCATGCCGGCCTCTTCCTTCCTCTCCCCTGGGCAGGCGGCGGGGCAGTATGTGTACAGCTTGCACATGGCAGGCACCACCACACTGCACCCTGCATTGCTTGCCCACAAAGCCCCTGCAGAGGGGCACCCCTGCTCTCACCCCCTGGCTCTGTACCCCTGCCCGTACCCCCTGGCCCTGCTTCTGACTGTGGTATGTCACCTGGGGCCCTCAACCATCTTCCCCAGCCCTGCCCCATAGCCCCCAAGTCCCACTTACCTCTAGGCTCCAGGGGCAAAGGGCGAGTCTGAGCCTGAGCTCAGCCTTGGCTGCCTCAGAGGCTCAGGCCCTGGCCTTTCCTCTCTTCCTCCCCTTCTAGGCAGGGCTGGAGGTTTGCCACTCTTTCTGCAATCAGCTCTTGCAGGCTGGAGCTGTGCCAGCCTGCAATAGCTCTTTGCAAAAGCAGGGAATCTGCAGATTTCTCTGCTAAAAAGGAAAATCTATGATTTTCTCCATTTTTCTATGGGGAATGGAAAATCTGGATCCCTGAACAGTGCAAGGCCTGTTGTGCTTGGCAAAACAACACCAACTCCAAGCAAAAGAACTTGAATCTCCAACAAGCCAGGGCAGAGATCCAAAGGAGGACCTGTGTTGTGAAGAACAAATGGTGGAAAGGTGAGGCTAAGGACATTCAACATCTTGCTGACATCCACAATATGCCTGGGTTCTTCAGTGCCACCAAAGCCATCTATATTTCAAGCATTCAGGGACCAATTCTCGTGAGACCTAAGGATAGAGGAGACCTGATCAACGAAAGGGGAGCCATCAATGTCCATTGGAAGGAGTGTTTTGAAGACCTTCTCAATTGAGGCTCTGTTGCTGATAATGTTCTCAACTCCATCCTGCAACACCCAGTTAGAGATGATTTTGGAATCCCTCCATCCTTGGTGAGTTGACGAAAGCCATAGTGGAGGAAGAACAAGAAGGCATTTGGAGTGGATGGAATCCCTGCTGAAATCTTCAAACAGGGAGGAGAAGAGCTCACATCACAGCTCCATGCCCTCATCTTAAGGATCTGGAATGATGAAGAAATTCCAGATGACCTCCGGGATGCCATGATCGTGACAATGTTCAAGAAAGGAGGCAAGTTTGACTGTGGCAACTACCGAGGAATCACTTTACTGTCTACCACAGGGCAGATCATTCTGAGACCCCTCCTAAACTATCTCTTTCCACTTGCTGAAGTGCTCCTCGCAGAATCCCAGTGTGGGTCAAGAGGCACAACTGACATGTTGGTAGTGCTGGATTCTTGATGTGGGCCTGCTGCCCCCACTTTTCCATCTCCTGTTCTTGTTGTGAGGTTTCAACCTCGTGAGATTCCTGCAGCAGACTTCCTCAACTTGGGACAGTCCTCACTTGTACATGTGAGGTGATGTTGGATTTCTTCATTGAAGTAAGCCTTTTGAGAGATGACTTCTGAGGTACAGAAAATACTCAGTGTTTTCCAGAGTCTCACCATGGATCTGGATTACTGGAGCTGGGAACTGTACCTTTTACAGCTCACCAGCTTCAGGAGAAATGCTGGGAACAACATAAGCCTCTTTACATGGCCTTCTTTGACTTCACAAAAGCTTTTGACTTTTGTGTTGTGGAGTATCCTTCTGAAGTATGGATGCCCATGAAATTTGTCAAGATTTTCTGCCTGCTCCATGGCAATATGAGAGTGGTGGTTCTCAGTGATGGAACTATCACAGATCCCTTTGAAGTTGCATGGGAATTAAGCAAGGCTCTGCCATTGCTCCAACACTCTTCTCATACTACTTGCTCTGCAGTGCTACTTTTGACCACCAACAAGCTTCTAGCCAGAATTAAGCTAAACTACTGAAGGGATGGCAAGCTGTTTAACCTCAGCTGACTCTGAGCCAAAACTAAGACCACCCCAACTTCAATCATTGAGCTCCAGTATGCTGATGATGCTGTAGTGTGTAATCAATTGGAAGCAGACCTTCAGCAATTGTCAACACCTTTACCAAGTTATACAAGAAAATGAGACTGATGCTTAGCATTCTGTAGACTAAGGTCCTCCACCAACAAGCTCCTAATGAACAGTCCCCAGCTTCAGTAATCCAGATCCATGGTGAGACTCTGGAAAACACTGAGTATTTTCTGTACCTCAGAAGTCATCTCTCTTACTTCAATGAAGAAATCCAATATCACCTCACATGTGCAAGTGAGGACTGCCCCAAATGAAGGAAGTCTGCTGCAGGGATCTCAGGAGGTTGAAACCTCATGACAAGAACAGGAGATGGAAAAGTGGGGGGAGCAGGCCCACATCAAGAATGCAGCACTACCTACCCCACACAGAACCACATGACCAGGGTTCGGTAGCGTCTGTTGATCCCAGAGGGGCCTCATCAGCTATCTTCGGACACACAGATAAGACAGTTATGGAAGATGATATTCCTTGACTTCATGGGATTGCCAGAGAAGATCCACAGCAAATAGTCATCCACCCAGAAAGTTACTTTGTCAAAGAAGGAGATGAAGTTTGTTTGACACTGTATGTTTTTCATAAATCCATAGTGGCTGCTTGTGATCAGCCTTTCCTCCTCCAGATACATCCAAATGGCCTTCCTTAGGATGTACTCCAGTAACATTCCAGGTATTGAGGTGAAGCTTACTGCTTTGTAGTTCCCTGGGTTGGTGGGTTGGTTGGTTGGTTTGTTTGTTTGTTGTTTTTTCCCTGTTTTGCCTTTTGGCTTTATCCAGCATCATGGTGAGGAATGTTCCAGGCAATACCTTCCACACGCTTGCCAGATAAATATTTATTCCTTTTCAGATTATATATTTTCTCTTGTTTTATCTTGCTTCTGTTATGTTTCTACTAGTTTCCTCATTACAGAGGTTTCAGAGTAAGATGAAAGGTTTGTTATCATTATAAATTGGAACAATAATCAGGGAAATTTAAAAAATGGAGTTTCTTGTAACCTTACTACTTCTGTTCATGTTTTTAACACAAATATAGTGCAGGAATGTCAAATATATGGCCCACCAGCTGGATCCAGCCCATAGACCTGTAGCCCCAGCCTACCTCTGCCCGGTGCACAAATCTGGGGAGCCCAAGCCTCCCATGTCTTCCCTGGGGGTGTGCACCACGGTGGGGAACCGTGTCCCACCCCCTTACCCCCTATCCCCTGGTGCTCATGGACGTGCCAACTACAGCTCCATGGACCGCCCTGGCCCCAGCATCCCATTAACCCAGCCCCTCTCCCACATCCTCACTGTGGGGGCCTCGATCTGCACTCCCTTCCTCTCCGCAGCTGTAGTTTAGCTGGGCACTGCTGTACATGCAACCAGGTTGCATTCCTGTAGGGTTACCACATTTTTAGTTTCAAAAAGAGGACACCTGTGGGAAGGGGGGGGTATGATTGTGGGAGGGAGGCAGTGATATGCCCATGCCCTGCCCCTGCCCCTCAGTCTCACTCTGAAGCCACAGCCCCCCCACGCTGCTGCTGCCCCTCACTCCTGACCCACAGTACCCCACATCAAGGCAGGCAGGGTTTTCCCCCTCCTTAGGCTCCAGAGCCCTCTGTGGGTACCCACCCCTCACTGGGCTTCAAACCTCACACGCACACCCAGAGCCCCCCACACCTTCACAAATCTGCCCCCCCACAAACACTCCACATCCACCCCCCAACCATACAAAGAACCTGCATCATTTTGCATAATTTCGAGTTTTCAGTTGTGCAATTAAAATTGTGATTAATTGTGACTAATTTTTAAATCGTGTAACTAATCATGAACAAACTTTTTAATCATTTGACAATCCTACCCAAAATCACTATCTGCATCTTTTTGAAACTGTAAGACAGTAATTCTGAATAATTTGCTTGTTAATGGGTCTGTGTAAAAAATTAAACCTGAATCTTCTATTTACGCTACCCATGGCTAACACAGAAACTTCCTCTAGGTGTGCTAGAAATCAAGCTTCAAAGTAAATTGGGCTATAAGCGAGTGAACTACACTCTGGTGAGGAAAGTAAATAATCAGGAAAAAGATAAGGGCCATTTTTCTCATTATTTGGTGTTTTTTATTTAAATTGCATCTTGGGTTCTGTAACATTAGTGGTCTGGAAGCAGGGCATAAAATGTAGAATTCTTTATTTTTAGGAGTTAACATTCTATATTTTACTGATATCATAAAGGCTAACAATGATAAAAATAAAAACATTAGCAGCGGCTTTAGTCCTTTGTAAAAATATGGAGCCAAAGATTTTTTGTGAGTGGGGTAATAATTTTGAAAATTGAAATCACCTCTTTGTCTGTCATTTTTTCATACTTGCCAAGTATCTCATCTGAAACATCAGTGTGCAAAGCTAGAATATTTCCTCCAAAGTTTTTTAGCTCCCCCTTTCCTCCTCTTAATTTTTGGTTTAGCCTTTCCCTTTTAGCTTCATCCTCTAAAACTGCTCTGAGAGACCTATAGTTATGAAGAAATAAAGGACAAGAAACGGATGGGCAGAGGTTGAGAAGGAAGAAGCAAAATCCTATGCTTCAGCATGCTGATTCTCAACCAGGGTGATACAACAGCATGGGGTACTGCCAGATCCTTCAAAGGTTGTGGGTTGTGAGGAGCTAAACAGATAAGCTAACCAGATAAGTACAGGCTCAAGTTTTCCCCTGTCTGGACAATCTCCTGCTACCACTGCCTGGTTCCTCTGTAAGAGGGTAAACACTTGAATGTGTAAATTGAAATTGAATTTAGTTTTTGAAATTAGATGTCACTCAATTCAGAAACGTTATGGAAAGGTACCTTCAGTCCAATAAGGGGTGCCTCGAGTCTAAGAAGTTTGAGAATCACTGCTTTAACATCTCTAGTGAAACTTAGTAGCCTTATTATTTCATAGCTGTCAGTTTGTCTCAGTTTGGTTTTTTTAAGCATAATAAGTGTGGTTAGAAAAACTGAATAATAAGAGCCGGTGACTGTGCAATTTGGAAGCAGTAGGCAGATGGCCCTGCCATTGTCACTGTATGCATTATTGGTCATGTCAGTGCACAAACTGGTTGCCAAAGGTATGCAAGGAAAAAAAAATACTGTGATCCCTTAAATTTGTCTTTGTAGGTCACAGCTGATATATGTTGGCAGGACTTCGTGGTGAAGTTTGAATTGTTACAACTTGTGCTTTATCAGTTTTGTGGCTGGAGGACTTCATTTTCCAAGGCTGTCAAATAGACTGTCATCTTTCATGAGAGAGAGAGAGATAGCTGAAGGAAAAATCGATAAAAGGAGTTGTTTGTGTACCATCACTCTGAAGATGTGTTGCTGTAAGTCTGAAGGCATTCATAAGATAAAAGAGATCCAAGGAGGAAAGATGATACAAGATAAAACACAAACTAGACGTGATGCAAATTGAGAAATATAAAGAGAAAGAAAATTCATTTTTTCTACAGTCTATTTTTTAAGTTAATAAAATGCAAATAAATGAAGATGCTAGAAGGATACATATAATCACATGAAACTTGGAAGTCAGATTTGCCAGTTTTTGTTCCTTAAGTTGTCACTAGCAATATCATTTGAATTATGTCTTTGTCCATGAGGCAAATCTATAAAGAACCAATGGTTTTTGTAATAGTAAATTAATTTAGCTATAAGACAGCTAACAATATAAGAATTGGATTTAACTCCTTTGTAAAGTGAACATGTCCAGATAAGTAGGCCCCTATGTTCTGTCTGAACAACATAAGGTTAACATTCTGTCTTCCTCAATTAGATACTGTTACAAAGGCTGTTGGGACTGCAGCCTCCTGATGCTGTAGCTGCAAGCAATCTGCCTGCAATGCTTAATTGAGTAGCTTAATAAGCAGCAAGTGCCTGATCCTTTGGAGGAGTATATAGAGCACCAGGGAAGGTGTTTGCAAGAATGTGAGGTGGAAGAATAATGCTTACTTATGTTTTAAAAGGCTTTTCAAGTCCTTGTTCATAGAAGCCTTTATTTTTTGTGAGTATTTGGTGGGCGAATCTAAAGCAGTTGAGCTAAAAATCATCTGTGCAACTTTCCTTTTTCCTTTTTATATGGCTATTATATAGCTTGTCTGTCAGAGACAGCTATTAAGAATATTGATAAGATTTTCTATGTGGCCTGTAGGCTTCACTGGTGATCCATGATTCTCGCTTTTACGTATCTGTTTCAGAATTGCTCTATTTGACACATCATTTGAGCTGCTTATAAGGAAAATCTGAGACAAGTCTAACTGGGTATTTTAAAGCAAATATGAGAAACAAGATACTTGCTTATTAGGACTGTGCAAAATTTCGACGAGTGTTTCATTTCGAAGCTGTTTCAACACATTTCAAGTTTGAAACTGAAATGAAACAAAAGGCTTCGAAACAACTTTGAAACAAAATGAGAGCACTCGAAATGTTTCAAAATATTTAGAGTTTCAAAGCTGGGCTTGCTGCAGCTAAACAGAAACTAAGGAGAGGGAGGGGGAAGACGAGGGAAGGACTGCTCTGATATTGACATCTAGCTTCCTGTTTGAATCCCCAGCTCTATGATTGTTTCCCCCAGCTCTTATCATTTTCTCAGCTCTTTCCAGGGGGTGAGGGCCCCTGGTTTGCACACGGGATTTCAGCAGTCTGCAACTGAAACTGCAGTGGCAGCTTGCTGAAACTCAGCACGCAGATCTGGGATGCCCCGGAAAGAGATGGGGAAATAATCAGAGAGCTGGGGAATCGAACAGGGGGCTGGGGAATCCAGTTGGGAGCTGGGGGAATGTTTAGGTCCCTGAACATGCCACTAGTTCCCAGTAGGATTCCCTGGCTCCCCGATCTTTCCCTCAGTTCTCTGATCGCTCCCCCCAGATCTTCCTGGGGGGCATGAGCCCTTGGATGATGCAGGATGACAGTAGGCTGCTGCTGCTGGCTGGGGGCAGTGCCAGAACCAGGTTCATCCCGGTGCTCAGTGTGGGCTGTGCCAGGCAGACTTGGGTGCTGACACTGTCTCCAGCTGGCAGTGGCAGCATGGTGTCATCCCACATGCAGATTTGGGGGCCTGTACCCCACAGAAAGAGTCTGGCATAGCCCTAAGCCCTCCTGGGGTTACAGACCCCCAGATCTGCGCGGGGGATGACAGCAGGCTGCTGCTGCCAGCAAGTGATTCAAGTTTGCTTATAATGGGTGTGCTGCTGTCAGGGCTGTCCCTAGGGTATGGAAAATTGGGGCTACTGCTCTGGGCCCTATGCTTTGGGCGGCCTATGGAGCTGGGTGGAGCAACCTTGGTCCCTCCCACAGGGCCTGCCTGGTGGTTCCACCCCATGCCACAGAAGAAGCTCGGAGACTCCTCCCCCAGATGTGGGGGAGACCCCAGTCCTTGAACTGCCTGTGTGGGGGTCCCATGGGTCTTGTGCAGTGTTAAGGGTTCCCCACACAGCCTGGCTGCTGCTGTTTGTCCCCAGGGAAACAAGTGTCCGTGCTCATCTGGATGCAGCCATGGAGTTTAAAGGACTCAAGGCTCTGATTCTGCAAGCAGGTGAAATGTAACACTTCTGTCAGGTTTCTAGTTGCATAGCTTTATGCAGCATACATGTGTTGTGCTGGACTTGGTTTAGATAGGGTAGGACATTTACTTTTTTCTTCTTAACATGTTTTAACATGTTTTTCTTAACATGTCCTGTAGTCGGATACACTTAAAGTCTTAGCTTTACTGGGCAGGCATTGTATAAAGAAGAGCGCTATGTGTCCTGATACGGTCCTTTATGAAAATTGTGTAAATATCCAGACTCTGAATTTTTTGAGACCTTCAGTAACAGTAGTAGCTCTAAATGTTGGTTAGCCAAGGATGATTTTAGGATGTAGTTCTACATGTAGTCCATCTCCATTTAGGCTACTCTGTTGGGTACTTGTAGCTGAAGTGCATGTATAATATAAGAACCAGTAACACTTTCGATGGGTGGTTTCTAACCTGCAGAATATGAGCCCCTTGTGGTACTCAAGGGTGACTTTTTGATAAAGAGATTTTTATACTTGATTGTGAGGTGGAAACTGGCTCCTTGGACTGCACGCTGACTGAATTATTTGAACTCCATTTGCCAGGGAAGAAATGGAAGAATTCAAATCTCCTCAGCTGTTTCCTCCTCATTCCATTGAAACACTAGAAGCCTCTTTCCATAGGTTTCCCTGTTAGTCACCTGTTGCATCACAGAGATAACTCTGGCTGTTCCATATCGTACATGGTTTTAGAAGCCTCAGCATGGTTATAGATGAAGATGGGAGTTCATTTGGCTTTGTCCGAATTTGAGTGTCTAGGAAAGTATGCGCTATCTCAAACATGCAACCACTCATGTCTCCCTTCCCTTTTCCCCCTGGGAGGGGGGAATAGAAGCTGGCAACCAAAAACTAGGGAGCTTTCCCTGACTATTATAGCGCAAATTGGAACAACCTAGAGAAATACAAGTAGGGTTTATGGAAACTGGATTTGACTTCTCGGTCTTCTCTTCACCCCTTGTGCTGCCTAACCATCTCCAAAAAAGCAAAAGAGAGAAAAACTGCTCCAAAATACTGACTGTAGAGTGAAATAATTTTTGGCACCCAGACTGAAAAACTCTGCCATTTCAAATAACCTCTGTGGTCCTTTCTTTAATTGTTCTGCTATACCATAATACTGACAACAAAAGCTGGTATGCTTTATGCCTTGTATCTGTTGCCTTACTTTGTCTGCCTTAAATTCCCAGGCTGTGGGAGATCTGCTTTGTTACAAGTGTCCAGCAAGACCCTTGGAAAATTGTATTGTCTCTGTCCAAGCTCCCCATCTGTAAAAAGAGCAGTTCAATTACCCCAGCAGGAGTGTTTTGACAATAAATACAATAAATATTAGAATGCAATCAGATACAACAAAGATGAAGTGCTAAAATGTATTTATCTTAGATGTTCATCTTTGGCTACATTCATACCTAGTAGTTCAAATAGAAAGAAAGTGGAAAAATCCATGACATTTTCAACTAGAAATAAATTCTGACTTCTGATCCAGTAGGTCATTTGAATATTGTCCAAAAAAAATTTATGCAGGACTATATTCTGAGAAAATGTTGCATGCATGTATTCCTTCAGATACTGCGACCAGGCCTTTGAAACAGATAGCGTAAGTTTATTATGGCCTGTATTTACACTGCTGAAGCCTTGTACAATCGATAAGGAAAAGATTAGGTTTTTGATACGTCATGGTGTACAGCAGGGTTGTCCAATTTCTAACCAGCTGGGATCTGTATGCCCCATGAGCCACACTAGTGGAGGCTGTACTGGTGGAGATCATGGCCCCTGAGTCCATATACTGCATGACTCCCTGCTGAACCACGCACCCCCAGTGCCCCTCCCACCCGCTGCACCACATGCCCCAGTGGTCTTTCCCACTGCGCTTCATAGATTTCATAGACATTAGGGCTGGAAGGGACCTCGGGAGATCATCAAGTCCAGCCCCCTGCCCAAAGGGCAGGAAGTCAGCTGGGGTCATAGGATCCCAGCAAGATAAGCATCCAATTTACTCTTGAAGGTGTTCAATGTAGGTGCTTGAACCACCTCCGCTGGCAGACTGTTCCAGACCTTGGGGGCTCGGACAGTAAAGAAATTCTTCCTTATGTCCAGCCTGAAACGGTCTTGCAGGAGTTCGTGACCGTTCGACCTCGTCATCCCTTAGGGCGCTCTGGTGAACAAACGTTCCCCCAGATCCTGGTGGTCACCCCCGATAAACTTATAGGTGGCCATCAGATCACCCCTGAGCCTGCGCTTTTCCAGGCTAAAGAGTCCCATGGCTCTCAGCCTGTCATGGTAAGATCTGTTTTCCTGACCTCTGATCATGCACGTGGCTCTCCTCTGGACTCTCTCAAGCTTCTCCACATCCTTTTTGAATTGTGGAGCCCAAAACTGGACGCAGTACTCCAGCTGCGGCCTCACCAAGGCCGAGTACAAGGGG
The DNA here is from genome assembly GCF_052110815.1 of Crocodylus siamensis. Lineage (NCBI taxonomy): Eukaryota > Metazoa > Chordata > Crocodylia > Crocodylidae > Crocodylus > Crocodylus siamensis. The sequence continues at coordinate 209,962,352 of NC_143398.1, read as the reverse complement.
AGAATGATGTCCCGGGATTTGCTCGAGAAGCATCTATGGATGCACGCCAGCATTTTGGTCGCTTTACTAGCCGCAGCATCGCATTGGAGGCTCATGTTCATCTTGTGGTCAATGATGACCCCCAAGTCTTTTTCTTCTGTAGTGCTAACCAACGTAGCACTGCCGAGCCTATAAGGGTGCTGCAGGTTTTTCCTCCCAAGGTGGAGAACCTTGCATTTTTCGGTGTTAAACACCATGAGGTTCTCGTCTGCCCATTTGCTGAGCTTGTCCAGGTCAGCCTGGATCACCCGCCTATCTTCTGGCATGGATGCTTTGCCCCAAAGTTTGGTGTCATCGGCGAACTTGGCCAGTCCACTCCTAACTCCAATGTCCACATCCTTAATGAAGATGATGAACAGTATGGGTCCCAGGACAGAGCCCTGGTGCTCCTGTTTTGCTGTACTGTGTGCCCGAGGGCCCCCTCTCTTCACTGTACCAGGCATCCAGGTGTCCCACGTCATCCTAAGCTCTCCAGCCGTGGGCCCCTTCATTGCACTGTGACATGGAATGGCGAAGGAGAAGCTGAAGGAAGGTGGAGGCTGGAGACCATGACTGCTTCTGTAGCCAGAACAATGTCGGGAGCAGTGGCTGGATGGGAGCCTAGGGGCTTCAATTTAAACCCTCATGGGCTGCCTGTGGGCCACGAGTTACACAGCTCTGGTGTAGAGTGCCTTTTTTTGTAGCTGTTTGATACTGACTCATTGTGGCAGTTGGCTTTAGTGATGGTTGAGCTGAGGTGTTTATAGCTAAGTGGGCTAACATGCAAGTCCCTTATCTGGCACAAAAAGATTCTGCTTTTAAATGAAGAGGTGCAGATCTGATCCCTGCCACCAAAACACAAGAAAGGTAGCAGTATAAAAACTGCCTTTGTTCTTACAGATCCCTGCCTCTTGCGCTATCAGACTGTTATCGGGTCTGCAGGGTAATGTCCCTTCCTCTGTTTCTTGCCTGCCATGACTTTGTTCTTATTAAGGGAGGAAAGAGATGGAGTGTTAATAGGTACCCACGGAGTAATGATGCTTGACCCGTCACGTAATCCAAGTGCTTTATTCTCTTGTCTTTCTTTTACAGTGGCCTGGACCACAGGCGGCAGCTCGTCCACCTCACGCTCCCCAAAGTCACCCTCTTGGTTGAGGAAAGATCAGCGCTTCACTGTCCTGAAGGTAAGCGCCGGCTGGGGGACCTGCGGTGCTAAATACCTCATTAGCAGCCCTCGCAAATGAAGCCTTTTATCCCTCGCTGATTACTGTAAGCAGTGCTTCTGGCTGTTCTCCGTCTGTGGGTCTCAACCAGTGGGAGTCCTGACACAGTCCCCCTGGGTGCATGTCGCTCCAGCTGGCGACTTGGCGTAATATCCACTAATTACCTCCTTAGCAGTGGAGGCTGGCCACGTCTCTTACTGCCTCTCAGCGGTTTGAGGCAGCTCGGCTCTGGGAGCACCGTAGCTGCTGGCATCGGTGCTGAAACTTCGGGGCAGTCTCCCCCTTTCCCTTCAGGGTTGCTGTCCGCTTCCCTTCTTGGATCCCAGTAAGGAAGCTCTTCTCTGCTCCAGGACACTGCACCTGCGTCACTGCCCGGATCTGCAACTCCTTCCCTTTGACTCACCGCAGCGGCTGGGGTTTCATGCATCAGTACCAGGCGTCTGGGGGCTGCCTGGCTCTTCTCATCTTTTCTCCGAGATCCCGGACGGCCCTCCTCTTCGCTCTCTAAGTGCCCGGAGGCATTTTTTCTGGGGCCTCTTCCTTCCTTTATTCCTGGAAGCTGGGTCCCATTGGCTAACCGGTGGCGTGGGGAATCTCTCCCCACCCGACCCTGCCTGGGCATTGTGACTGCCAGCTGCAGGGATTTCTCCAAGTAACAGGGCTTTGCTCAGGGACCCTGTTACACAGACAAATCATGGTGTAATGACTCTGGACCATGACTTTTTGGATGTTTGTAGAACAGGTAGAATAAAAGGCCCTGATTCTGGTATCAGTATGAAATTTCTGATGTTGCATGTGAAATAGTGGATGACACAACGACCTAAACTGTGGCATTCTTAGATTTTTTTGTTTAAATTTCCATTATATTGAAATAATACTAGATGATGTTTGGAGGGTCATTCAGTCCCCTTCTCTGCACAGATGCAGGATTTGCTGTTCCTAAATTAATTATTTTTGTTAATTAAAAAAGAAAAGCTGTAGAAACTTTTCTGTACTAAGTCCACTCTGCTAAACTTTAAATCATAGTTTCAAAATAAAAAACTTTGAAACCCAGGGGGAAAACAACAAGGTGTGGATGATTGAGGTACACTTGTCTGCAATCAACCTGAAGGAAGAACAGCTGTTTCTTCAGTCACTTAGCATATTAGTGACTGTCTGCCAGTCAGGCGCCCAGAGTACAGACAGTAAAAGGTAAGGGTAGAGAGACACGTATTTGGCTTGTGTGTGTTTTTTCACATGGTCTTCTTTGGCTAAGTGTATTAAATTAGTATTCCTGCCAAATTCCACATTTAAATTGTGCTGGATCCAGTGGCTAATCAGCTGGTGTTGGCATGGCTGCCAGCTAACCTAGATGTTTTGATTAACTTCTTTGATGCTTCTGGTTTGTGGCAGACACTGACAATATTCTGTTGGTAGTTCATTGTGGAAATACTAGGTACAAATGTACTAGAGTTGTATTAATCTGTAGCTACATAATATCATTTTTCAGGTAATAATTGAAGCTGTCTTGGTTGCTAGGTACTTAGGTTCTTAAACAGGGTTAAATAACTTGACTTCTATTAATGGATCTGTCCATTTTGACTCCTCTGTCCCCTGAAGTCTTGCTCATCTCCAAAGTAAATTCTGAGTGATTGCATTATTTATTTTCTTCCTGGGAGCATTTTAATGTTAAACATGTGTTGTGGTGGTGGTGGTGTCCTTTTAGTGGATATCAGCATTAGGCTGCTTATATTAATATCATGACTTGTCCTGGGGATCAAAAAACACCTTCTTGTAATATGAAGATCCCTTGTTTTCTCACTTGAGAAAAACTAAGTATGATTTACTATGGCCATAATCTATTTCTTTCTAAGAACAAAAGATGAAAAGGGTGAGTTCACCTGTTCTGAATGATAATTACTTAATGACATATTTTAGATAATTTACAATTTGGGGTGAGGGAAAGAGAAAGATAGAATGTTTTCTTTAAATTCTTTTAAAAAAAGATATGATTGTAATCAGAGGCTTATTAACTTACTGAACACAAGGACTCTAATGTTTTCCTATTTTGACATTCAAGGTTATTTTTTTTAATGTGCAGTCCTAAAGGCATCATTTTGCATATAAATTGCCCATAAACTGCTTTCCAAGTGTTTCTAATTCTTTTGTGCAGAAATTCATAGCTTCTGCTAATGTAATACATTTTTCAGCTATGGCAATCATGTCTCCTTCACTACATCAACATTTTTGTTTTTGTGGGCCTGAGTTTTCCACCAAACTTCTGCAGATTCTATTTGAGACAGCAGCAGTAGCTCTGTTTATATAGACTAGAGCCTGGAATAATTTACACTAGGTGGAGTTCATGTAATTGCTTCTTTCTTCAGTTTTATGTATTGGTCACTAGAGGGCAGCATTTGACTTCATTAGTGGTAAACTACAAAGATGTAAAAAATCCTCTGTAAACTCCCAAGATGGATATAACTGAATATAGGCCAAGTCCAAAGCCCATTGAAGTCTGTGGAAATAATTTACTTTAGTCAGTGCTGATACAGGTTTATTATGTGCAGTCTTCTACAAACACAAATGAAACAGAAATTTTAAAATATATATTGAAAACAGTATCTGAAAAACAGGTTCTCTCTCTGTGTTCCTATTCTTGCTTTGCAGTGACTCTTGCTGCTGACATGGTTGCTTTTATTGCACAGCTCTCACTATGACTTCATGTGATATCAGCAATACTTATGGAAGAAACATCCTGTCATCGGTACTTGTATTCTTTAAGGAGGTAGGGGTCTGTATGAATATAAAAGCTTGTTGGGTCAAGTCAGTTTGTAGGGTGAAGCTTTGACAGGATGCTATAAGCACAAGAGTAAGTCTTAAAACCAATTTTAAGATCTTATGTATGGGATCATTTTTTTTCAAAGATGTACATACATAACTGTTTATACATGTAAATGCAATGATGACATACATGGATTGCTTATGGTTAGTTGTGTGTGTGGAAGATGGCCAGGTACATATTTATGATCCAAAGAGATGTATAATAATAAAATGTATAAGCACTGCTTTGGAAACCTTTAAATATATTTAAATTCATACATCTTTTCTGTTGCTTGGAGTAAGAATGCTTGGATAAGTTTTGCTTGCCAATTTCTAAAATCATACATGTTCATCTTATAAATTTTGTTTCACAATAATATATTATGGAAAAGAACTTTTTTCAGTAAATGCCTATTTAGTATAGCACCTATGGCCACATCCAGATGTGCAGGCATGTGCAGTTTGTGGCACTAAAAACTTCTTTATGGCACCATAAACCGCATGCTTGGGATGTTAAAATGTGTCCCTATGCTGTAATTTAGAAGTGCTGGGGCAAGTTTTGCTACTGAGAAATCCCAATAGCAAAAAAAATAAAAATAAATAAAGGCACGAAAAGCACATTAGAGGAGCGGGCACTGGCAGACACAGATGTTTGGTCCTCCCAGGAGATGCTCTGGCTGCTGGCCAGAGTGTTTCCACACCTTTATGTCCCCTGGCTTATCCACTATGCTAGGAGCCGGAAGGAATGGGGAAAGGGCAGTTTTGCTGAAGTGGGGCATTTGCCCCACACCAAACTGCACATGCAGGGGCGTGCACAGCAGCAAAAAGTCAATCAAGTCCATCAATTTGATTTTATTGTTCTAATCCTACATCTGCCTTACTAAGATTAGAGGCAAACAGAACTTTCCTAGTCCCATGAAATATGTACTCTGATGGAAGTTCCCCACTAGATGCTGTTTTCTAATACATGCATATTTTATATCATCAACTCTAGTTTTTCTTTGATTCATAATGGCTTTATATAAAAAAGTATATCATCAGCCAGCCAAACTGCTTGATAACCTTGGCTGGTGTTCCCCCAAAATTATCTTCCTTGCCTCTTTCCCCCAAATTTATCAACAAGGTCCTGGTTTTCTTTGATTTAAAAAATAAATCCCCAATTTTCAATTAAAAAAAAATAGTAACCCCAAATCCACATTTTCCCATGATTTAAATGAAACACCTTTAATATATATAGTATGTATATATTAGTGGTGTTTCATTTTAATCATGGAAAAGTGTGGAGTTGGGGTTACTTTTTTAACAAGAAATTGGCATTTTTTTAAATAAGAGAAAACCGGGATTTCTTGTCATCAGAAAGATGAAAACTCTGGCTAGGGTTTGCTTTAAGTGATTCTGACTGCACTGACTGACTTTAAGGGATGTTTCAATTTTTTTTTTTAAGAATTGAAATTGTGATTGAATATTCTATTTTGAGCTGCCAGCCTCCAGTATAACAATAAAAAAAAATCAAGTAAGTATTGGCCAGACGTTTAAAAACACTCTGCAATATCTTTTTATTTTTAAGTTAATGAAACTAGAGCAAAGTAATCGGTAAGAGGACATGATTTGTTAATGTGTGATTTTCTTCCACATGGTATGACAAATTTACTGTATTCCGGAGCAATCTGTATGTCAAGGGCAGCTGTAGAACAAAGAATAGTTGTACTGTGATCAGAACTGTAGAGTAATATTGTGATCAGACTATGTCATTTGTCAAAAATGCAATTCTATTGGGCTCTCATCTGGATGAAAAATGCAAATGAAATAAAGTTTTAATGCTCTAATAGCTAATTTTTCAAATAATGTGTATATTCAGTAAGTAATACAAACTCCTTAGAACCTAGTTTGTAAGTGAGTGATGATCATATGGCCCCATCTGAATGTTACATTTTAGGCATGACGAACCAGTTAATCATGTCATAAGTGGTCATCTGGCCACACATTCAATCAATTAATGGCTTGCTAAAAAGAGGAATAAGTTACAAAGTTATTCCATAGAATAGGTATAATAACTTTGTAGCTGCTTCTTATCATGCTGTTAATTGAACATTTGGCCAAGGTCCTATGGCTAATTGACAGTACATATAAATAAAAGAATTACTTCCATTGACAGTTTCCTTAGCAGAATGGTCACCATCATATTGCAAAAAGTATTATAGTGTACTTTTGGTGCATTGTTATAGTGCATGGATTTTTAATGTTTGTTCTTGATGGTCATTTGTAAACCTTCCTTGGTTATTTTTTTTTAATGCCAAAATTGAGAGGACAAGATGAACTCCAGTGCAGGAAATGAAGTGTAATCAAACTACTTAAAGTATTCAAATTAATTTAAAGTACAGCATGACATGCTGTGAATATGCAATAGATCCTAAGTATTGTATTTGAATCTCTCTTCACTTGATATATATTGCCTGTGAATTTACACTCTTCTTAAGAATGACAGTGAACTTACATTTTTTGGACTTCCTCAAGGTATCTCTTTATTAATGCTCTTCTTTTTTATACTGTCTGGATGCTTTGGATAAGATGTTAAAGATGAAACCCAGGTCCCACTGAAGTTAATGAAGTTAACTGAACTCTTATTTACCCTAAATACTCCATAGGGATGATAGATGAAAAAGTATATACTGCATATGCCAGGATTCTCTACTGCAGTAGTCACCAATGGGTAGATCGCGATTGACTGGCAGTCAGTCGGGGGCTAAGCATGCCTCCATCCCTTCCCTCCCACACAAACTGCCCAGCAGGTCAGTTTGTGGGGGAGGGAAGTGGTGAGGGAGGGAGTGTGGGGCAGGGGCTATTTGAGTGAGACCCTGGCCAGGCTGGGTGATTGGACAGTTGGGGGGGGGGGCGGTTCTGCCACTGTGTGCACTTGGCAGAGACCTAGGGGAGCACATGCCCCCCCACCAACTTGTGTGCGGGGTAGAGGCGGCTGCCACTGCGCACTGGTTTTTGAGCCCTGAGCCCCACTGCAGCTGCCCCGGGAGCGGTGTGACACCATGTGTGTCTCGCCGCTGGGTGGGCAGGGGGGTGTGGCTCAGGTAGTTTCTGGGTTACACTTTAATTCAAAAAGTGATCTTGTGCTGAAAAAGGTTGGAGATCACTGCTCTACTACCTATGACACAAAGAATTTGAGGGCATTTCGTAACTTTCATTTCCACATTATTTGGAATATAGACAGTTTTACTTTTGGGCACATCTTTCCCAACTATGCAGTTGATCCATTAAAAGATAATCACAACCCCCGCCCTCTGTAGTAGTTTGTATGGCAGTTCCTTCTAATCGTATCCTTTATAACTGTAGAGATAATACATACTTTGCACAGGGTGGATAAACTTCAGCATAAGAGGAAAGACGGGAGCAATAACATTGGTCTAAGAGCACAGTGATGTCAAATATCAGCCTTAAGTGAATTGTTGGTAGTCCCTCATCATAAAGCTACAGTCTCCCAGTAAATAGGAAAGTCATCAATGAATTCATAGATGATTGAGGAGACTGATATGAGATCTTTATGTTTCATTGCAGATGTGGCAAATAGTTCTGGGAGGAAGGAGTAGATCCTGGTGATGTTGGGTCACAGCTCTTTTCCTTTCTCTCATCTCTCTCTACCTCCATAGTGAGATGAGTTAACTTGAAATGTTCAATGCCTTGTACATTGTTGGGGATGACTTAGTTCCTGAGTCTCCCAAGTATTGATGTTAATGTAACATTTCAGATTGGCTCTTAAGGCGTCTCTTCTTTTTTCCCACTTGTAGAGCAGTGACCGGGGTGATTTGGGAGTATAGGCTTTGTTTGGGTGTTTGATTGTCAGGTGTTTATGATCGGTACAGACAGTTAATTTTAATATCGTGGTTATACTTGTGACAGACAGGGTACATTTTGTGGGTTACAATCTTGCAAGCTTTGCCTTAGCTAATATTAACTGTTATGCCATTGTTAAATGCTTCCACGAAGCAGACATTATTTGCTATAATTTGCTTATTAACCTCTTTGGTTCTGACCATCACAGTCAGGCATCCTTATGACATGTCCTGTCGAAAGGAGCTGGTACCATATAAATTTTACTTCAGTGCTGATGGTGTTTGAGCCAGAACACTGGCTTTTGTTCCGTCTTCCCAGTTGATGTGGTGGATTTTCTAGAGAAATCATTGATGGTAACATTATAAAGCTTTCAGTTGTTTTCCAAAATGTTGTCCATATTTCACACGCATGTAACAGAGTAGGAGTAGAAATAGCCTGGTAGGTGAGAAGCTTGGTTTGGGTCCTGATGCCATGATCAAAGACATGATTTTGGAGACATCTGAAGGCAGCAGTGGTAGATTTTATCTGGTATTGAATATCATCGCTTACGTTTACTTTTGGGAAAGATGGCTACCCAGGTTGGGGAAATGCTCAACATACTCCAAGAGTTGCTCTTTAATTGCAGTGTGTGGAGAAACAGCTGGTTGGTTTGGGGTGGGTTGGTAAAGGATCTTGGTTTTTGTGGGGTTCACAATGAGTTCAAGCAATTCATAATGCTTCACAATCAAGAGTGACCTAGAACTGAGTCAGCACACACAGCACAATCATCAACATATTGAAGATCAGTAATGCAGGTGGAATTGGTTAATGTTAAAGAGATTCCTGTCCACACAGTTTTGGAAAATTACTTCAAATGCAAGCCTCTCACCAATGAGATGAGGAATTGCTGTAATATAGATGGGAAAGAGTACTGGTACAATCACATATCCTTGTTTGACTCCAGTTCTAATAGTGAAGGAGTCTGTTTCTGCTTAGGATTGTCGTTGTTATTACATCATGAAGGAGACTGATAATGTTAACAAATTTTGGTAGGCATTATTCAGATCTCATCAGAATCTTCCAAGGGGTCTCTCTGTTGATTTGACAAACATTGAGGTCTTTACACTGTTGTCACATCAATGAAGGTAGTGTAAAGACCTCATTGTTTCTAATGGTACTTCTGCTGTCTAGTAATTCCTATCTAGTGTAACTCTGAGTGGTGTGAAACTACATTGGGACTTGGGTAGAATCCCCTGAATGAGGGAAATTAATATGTTGAAGTGAATGTGGGTGAGGATTTGCCCAGATATGGACCAAAGTGGTGTACCACAGTAACTGCTGCAATCCTATCCATCTCCTTTCTTGAATATTGTAACAATTCTGGCATCTCTCAAGTCACCATGACTCTGTTACTGTTTCCAGATATTAAAAATAATGACGTATAGTTGGTGAGCTTTTTTCCACCTTGCTTATAAATTTCAGTTGGTGTTCCATCAAGATCATGTGCTTTGTTCTTCATAATCTGCTTAATGGCTTTCAAGGCCTCTTGATAAGTTGGTGGATCTGCAAGGTAGTCCTTAATAGTGTGGAATGGCTTTGATGGTATGGTCTTTGACATTAGAATCTTAGTTCAATATTGAGTGCTTGAAAAAGCGATCATGTCTAGCAGTGCATCAGTGAGAAATTCTCCTTGTTGATCTCAACACCATTGATCACTAAGGAGAGACTCAAAAAAGGAACCTATGAGGTGAGCAAAGAGTCTCTAGGCTTCACAAGGAAACCTTAGGACTGGTTCAGTGAAAGTGGTAGGGAAATTCAAGCTCTCATTGACAAAAACAAACAAACAAGAGCCTTCAGAGCTTGGCAGAATAAAATCAACTCCAAAACAAAGCAAGGCACTTATCTCTGTATTAAAGCTGAGAGCCAGAGGAAAATTTCAGTGAAAGACTAGGAGAATAAAGTATGTAAAAAAGATTCAAAAGTTTCTTGATAGCCGCAATATGCATAGTTTCTTCAGCGCAACCAAAGTTATGTATGGGCCAAGCACAAAAGGAGCCATCCCTCTGAGGTCCAAGGATGGAACAACACTGCTTAAAGGTAGTTCCACCATCAATGCATAGTGGAAGGAGCACTTTCAAGAGATCTTGAACTGAGATTCTACAAGTTTAAGTGATAAATAGAGGTAGCTTATGCAAAATATTTAGAGTATGGGCTGTGATGCTTACAGGGCCAGGAAGCCCAAAGACTGGGAAGTGGGAAAGACCTAATGGGATAGTGGCAACTTAAAGATGATTTGAAAAAAATAGGATAGAAACAAGTGGGGGACAATTGAGTTGGTCAATATAGTCAGTACTATTCTTGTTAATTATGCTCTTGAGAGTTATTTCTTTGTTTCTTCTTTAATTGCTTTTGCAGCCTCTTCTTTTTTGAAGAAGCATTTTCTGACTTAGCACTCTTAACATTTCACCCAAGTAGATGATTAAATGTTTTCTAATTGTAATTCAGTTTGTAATCATAACTGATTGCTCATTTTAGCCCTCAATATATTAGTTAATTGTGAAAAGCAGTCAAGAAATTTTTGAAGCAGTTCTTGATTCAACTGTAGAATGAAGGTGAAGAAATCAGATTTTTTCTGTAACTGTCATAATGTCAAGTGTAACAGTGTATTAAGCATTTCCTGTTATACTTTACACTGAGGATGCTCACCCCTCAGCCTGTGGGCTAAATCTGGTCCACAGGGCTCCCCAGAGTTCAGGGAATTTGGCAGAAGGGGAATAGTAGCCCTGGCTCCACCTGCCTCAGATGCCAGATTAGGCCCACTGGCTGGGGCCAGCCCACAAACGGACTGCACACTGTTTGTCCATGGCAAAATGGTTGGGTCCCACCACTTTACAGTGACTTTCACCTGTATTGGCACAGCCCACCTGCAGCATTCATGCCAAGATTGGCACTATAGTCTCTGTATGTGGCACATGCCAAATCCATGCGGGGACAGGCAGCACAGCAGCAGAAAGCAAAGCAGTGGATTGGTTAGGCAGCGCAGAGCAGAAAGCAGAGCAGCTGATTGGGCAGGGAGCACAAGGCAGGAAAATAGAATAGCAGATTGGGGAGAGGAAAGGAATCGGTGGCATTCAAGGAGGATATGGGGCTAGTTTGTGGCACATCTGCCAAAAAGGTGGCACATCTATATGATCCAAAGGCGGCTGATCCAGAGGCAGCTGTGCTTGGGCTGGGTAGGGTGGGGCAGGCAGTGACGGTGCTGGGAGGGGGGACTATGGCGAATTTTGGGGTGGTTGTAGCCCCCTCATAGCCTTCCCTCTCGTTGCTGCCTGTACCACGCCGCCCGAGTGCAGCTGCCAGGAAGAGCCAGGCCTAGTCCTGGCCCTGAGTGAACAGCGGCAGCCTGCCTCCACCCCATGCATAGAACCAGGGGGCACATGCCCCCCATGCCTCCCCTGGGGGTGCATGCAGCAGCAGGAGTCGACCCCTTCCCTGGGCCCCCTGGACAAGCTGCCAGCTCTGTCCCATGCCCTGCCGCACCCCGGCTGGGCACTGCCTGCCCCTGCTGCTGCCCCACATCTTCCCTCACCATGTGGGTCTCGATTTGCCCCCACCACCCCCACTTTCTGCCATGTCCCCCCAGCCCCCCTGCAGACTTACTGGCTGTACACTGCTCTCCAAGCTGCTGGGCTGCATGTTATCTATCAGATCAGCATTGGCTGATATGGCTGGTGAATAATCGGCCGTCAGTATTGGCCCAAAAAATCTTTTATCAGTGCACCCCTACACATAAGGCACTACTGGAATGTAGCTTCTGCTGTTCATAATTGCCTATATAGTTGTTCATGTGTTCAAATACAGACTTCTGCTGGGAAGTGTCTGTTGTATGCATGTTCCAAGATACTTTCTGTTGAGTGCAGTGTCTGTACCTCAGTTTTTGTCAGCTGGATCCTGACTTCCTATGTGTTCATAGGAAAGTATGACTGAAAGGGACTGTAACAGGTTGTCTGCCCCAGCGCCATCTTCCCTGTTATCCGCGCCCTACGTGGAGCACCCTTGGAGTCCTCTTTGAGGTTTCTTGTATCCTGCTGTCTACTTTCCTGCTGCGTCTTGACAGAAAATTGTTATACTGATGTTCTTGTAAGCAGGAGACTGCCTATTATATTTTGTATGTTGGGGTCTTCCACCTACATGAACCTCGACCCCTGCCTTTCCCTAGCTAGGCCTCCCCATCTAAACCCACCAAACAGGGTTGGACTCTGAGGCTCTAGCTCTTTTCCTTGTCTTGAGGCTCATGGCCCTCCTTTCTGCTCCAATCTCGAGCCAAGTCTCCTTGGCCCAGAGGCCCAGCCACTAGCCCCCACCCCCACAGCCAGGGGGTCACAAGTTCAAGGCTGGGGAACCCATGCTATCCTAGTCCACAACCCTCCCCCCCGCCCCAAACAAACAAACAAACTGTACCTCAGGGGCACCAAACCATCCCGGCCTTTTAGGATGACACCTTCTGGTGTGGGGTCACTACCCCACCAAAATCCTGTGCCAACACTGGCTCTGGGGCCTATGTACCCTGAATATTGTGCCTTCTCTGGCACCGGGGTTAGTACACCCCAGATCCGGCACCCACATGGTTGCCAAGTCCCCATGGTGTAGTGGGATCCCAATGAGGCCTCCTTCTTTCCCACTAGCCTTGCCCAAACCGCTGGTGTTATTCAAAAAATCCCATAAACAGTCTGTCCATGGGCTGTAACCGCCACCAGAAAAATATGATCAAAGAAGGCAGAATGCCAGCTTACATTTACTCAAGGGTCATGCTTCTGCTCCCAACTGTTGGCTACCGTCCTTCCTCTGGGGTTGCAGCTGCTTCTCTGGATTCCTCAGTAGTTCCTTCAGCCTTTGGACTGCTCACCCAGCCTCTCCATGGAGCTCTCACACGCACTTCTTCTTCCTTGGCTGCCAGGCTCCAACTGCTGCCCAGCCCAGGGTTTTTATAGTCCTGGCCTGCCCCCTTTGTCACCTGACCAGCTGGCCTGGCTCAACTTCTAACCCCTACCTTTCCAGTGCACTGTGCCCAGAAAGTCCTGATCTTAAAGGGACTGACCTGTCTTCTGGTAACAGGGCTAGGGTCCCCCTCTCTTCTCTTTTGTCTGGTCTGCAGTCTTTCCTTCCCCTCTGAATCCTCAACCTGCCTTCTGGTAACAGGGCCAGGGTTCCCTGTTACAGGGACCTTGTGAGCTCATCAAGCTTAGCCCATGGCAGGATCATCTCAGCCAAGTGTCTGTTTAACCTGTTCTTAAAAATTTCTCTGGATGGAGATTCCATAACTGCACTAGGTACCATGTTCCAGTGCTTGACAACCTCATAATCAGAATATTCCTCTTGATCTGCAACCTAACTTTACTGCATCTTGAGGCCATAGCTTCTATCCCTGTCCCCTACAGCCACATTCCTTGCCATTCTATTATTGCCCTTCAGCTGTTGTCAAATCTCACCCCAGCTTTTTCTTTTCAAGACTAAATAACCTTAGTTCTTTCAGACGTTCCTCATAAACCAGACTTCCTAGGCCTCAAAATCATTTTTGTTGCTCTCCACTGGACTTTTCAATCCGTCCACATGTTTCTTGAAGTTTGGGGCCCAAAATTGGACACTGGACTCCAGGTAAGGCCTCACCAATCCCAAATAGAGCAGCAGAATACCTTCTCTTGATTTGCATGTTACATTCCTGTTAATATGACCCAGGATACTTTGACTCTTTTCCAGGAAGAGCATACTGTTGACTCATATTCAGATTATGGGCTGATGTGATTCACAGGTTATTCTGGGGTTAATTAAGACAGCCAGAAAATTCTGTTTGCTTCAGTGCTTTAGAGGTCATTAACTGGCTAGTCTGTTGATCTTGTATTTTAGCACTTCTCTTATGGTTGGTAACTTGAGAGTTTTATCACTAGGTGTACAGGTACACCAAGGGCCTCTTGCTTTGGGAAACTGCATATTCCAGAAAAGTGCTCTGTTTTCAAAATCTATCATCTAGACCTGTAAGAAAAAGATGGCCAGACAGATAAATCTAAAGCTAAACAGTGCTCCTGAATTTTCCTTTGACCTTGGACTCTGCTCCATTGATCTTCCACTCCAAAGCACTGATTTAAAGGGTTTGCTTCTAGCATTACAGCACACAGTACTGCAAACTGTAGCATGGCTACTGTTACTGATGTACAAGCCAACACAGACAACCTAAGAGACCTCAGTATACCTTCACATGCATGTAGCCTAGCATTTCCAACATCTTGGCCTTAAGATCTATACTATTCTATGCCCATGATGTCTATATTGATGACCCTGGGCTTAGCATAGAGGTGGGGGACAATGATGAACTGTATACTACTTTCAACAGGCTTTCCAACATGGACTGCCCCCATAACTTCAGTGAGCCACCTCTCCAGAATAGGAGGATCTAATAAAAGATTTCACACACACATTTCCACTAACCTGGTTGGCCCTATTCCAGCTTTCTTCTTTTTCTTCAGTTAAGGCCCTCATCTCTTCAAGTTTGCACCTGGATGAATAAAAAAGCAACTGCACTGCAGATTCCCGTGGTAGAGGTCAAGAAACCAAACTGTTAATTGGTATACATACTACTGATGGAAACTAAGAAATTGGGGTGTGTGTGTTGTCTGTGCATGCCCATGTAGTATGTATGTATGCATTACTTAAGTGGGGAAAGTGGTTCTGCCTATAAAGAAGAAATGTGAATCTGGTAAACATAGTGTGTCCAGAACCATCCACAGCAACACCTACAATGTAAGAAAAAGATATCAGGTATCACATATCACTAAATATATACTTGGCCACAAGGCCACTTGATGAGTTTACACTTCAGGCACCAACTTTCAGACTGTGAGGTCCATGCATAACTGTTGAGCCTCAGAAGCTAGGATCCTTCCCAGGAAATCTACTACCACAACTGAGACAGAAGTTTGTCTGCAGAGTTTGGACAACTCATGGTCAAAACCATGTTGCCAAATGCACTAAGTGCAGTGGATGCAGTGGCAACTCTAGCATTCATAAAGTGTGCATAATTCAGGCTTTCCTGAATTGGTCCACTGCTTTGGAGTTGTGGTAAGTAGAATCCAGATGTAGGATGCAAAGTTATGTATATAGCCACTGGAGTCCCTTGTGATATGTTGTTGAAATTCATATTTTCTTTCCATCTTCCTCAGTCTTTCTCTGTTCAGTCTCATTTGAGAAGAAGCCAGGGTACCATTGGTGTGTTCTTGCCCTTTATATACTTGGTGCACAAAACAAGGACTATGAGGACATATATTATCTATCTGCTGGACAGATATACCCCATCCTCAAAGTAAATGTAATGTGTACCATTAGTAGAATATATTTATGCATAAAATATCATCACAAAGATTACTTTTGTGCTCCAGTTACTATATAAAGAGCTTCTTATTTCCCTGGTATAGAAGATAGAACTTGGACCAAAGGCAGGAACCGTAGAACATATGTATCCATCAAAGATCATAGTAGGTATGCTTACAATTTTGGAAATTTAAATGATATTTCTTTATAATAGGAGCTCCTGCATTTAAAGGAATCCATACTTCAAAGCTAGAAAATGCATAGCTCAAATATTTGTACTTTTGCGTACTCAACTACTCTGCTTTGGAAGAAGACAAACTAGAACTCATCTATCACATCTCTTATTTTAACAGAGATGTTCTGGGCCATACCACTTTCTTTATGCCTGTAAAATGGGATTAATGGAACTTCCCTACCATGGAGCGATGCTGTGGAGATACAGTCATTAACATTTCTGGGGTACTTAGATGCTACAGTGATGAACACCACAGAACTTACTACAAGTAAGCAAGCAGTTATGTTTTATTTGAGTGACTGGGGAAAAAACTTATTTTCAGTTAGATTATGTAATAGATTCTCTTGTCATTTATATTGGTGAGTTTAGTTTCATTTCACTTTTGATCTAGTTGGAGAGTGGCTTGTGTAGGAAGAAAATGGAGAGAGGTTAGAACTTGCTAATGTGGGGCCTAGATGTAGTTGCTAAAAAGGAAAGTTATGTAGGAAGAGCCTATAATTTTCAGTGCTATCTTTGGACTTGGAATAATGCCCAGGATAGTGACAAATAAAATGTCACTGGGGAAAGACTCAGAATCAACTCCATTGGCAATAATAAATAGCTAAGGAAATGGCTAATGGCATAACATTTGAACACTAAAAAAATTAAATCAATAAATTATTACATTTTTAATTTCTTCTGGGATTTGTTTTCAAAACATAAAGTATTAATTAAAAAGGAAGATATTACTACTTGGAGTAGTAGTTGGATTGCAAATGGACACTTTATCTATAAAGTGCTTTCCAAATAATGAAACATTTTCAATTATTTATTTTCTATTTATGGAGCGCAAAAGTGTCCGACATACTTTTGTACATAAGTAGAAGAATTCCCCGCTCAGAAGACCTTATATTCTAAGATTCTTAATCTACCTGAATGGGTCCCACAGCTTTCTGTGATAGCATACAAAGGAAGTTGAACAAAAGCACAAGACGTTTCTCCTCCTTTAGTATTTCCATCCACTCTTGTATTATAAGTTTTCTCGTTTCCTTCTCGTTTCCTTCCATAATTCAGCTCAATTTTTCCTTGTCCTCAGTACAATTCTGCCACTGTTCTTCCCTTCCCACACCAAACAAATAAACATCATCCCTTAATTTCTTTCTTCTTTTCTCTCTTCATTGCCAGGCCACAGGCACAATTATGAAAATGATGTTTTCCTGGGGCTTGGTAGTTTAATTTATTCTTGGCAACAAAAGATATTGTTTCCACTGCTGTGGTAGAGAGCTGGAGAAATGCCTTGTTCTCCCTCTATAATATATCATTATAGATTTCTAGGATCGGAAGGGATCTATTAGATCATCGAGTCTAACCCCTTGGTCTACAGGCCCATCAGCCTGACTTCTATCCCAGGGAAGGTCTTAGATAAGATTATCAAAGAGGCCATTCTTAGCAGATTGGCCGATGGCAACATCCCGAGGGATAGCCAGCATAGGTTTGTTGCAAGTAGGTCTTGCTTGACCAGTCTTATTTCCTTTTATGACCAGGTGACCTATCAGCTGGACAAGGGCGAAGAGATTGATGTCATATATCTTGACTTCAAAAAAGCCTCGGTCCGGTATCCCATGATCACCGCTTAGCAAAACTGGCTAACTGCAGCCTCGGCCTCACCACTATCCACTGGCTGGGGAATTGTCTCCATGGTAGGACCCAGAGGGTAGTGGTTGTTGGAAGTCAGTCGTGGAGTGCTCTGACCAGTGGGGTCCCTCAAGGCTCTGTCCTTGGTCCTACACCATTCAACATCTTCATTAATGATGTGAACGTTGGAATCAGAAGCGGACTGGCTACGTTCATTGACGACACCAAACTCTGGGGTAAAGCATCCACACCTGAGGACAGGAGGGTGATCCAGGCTGACCTTGACAGGCTCAAAAAATGGGCGGATGAGAACCTGATGGTGTTTAACACCAAAAAATGCAACGTTTTCCACCTTGGGAAGAAAAACCCACAGCATGCTTATAGGGTCAGCAGTGCTACGCTGGCTAGCACTATGGGGGAAAGGGACTTGGGGGTCATCATTGACCACAAGATGAACACGAGCCTTCAATGTGATGCTGCAGCTAGTAAAGCAAGCAAAACCCTGGCTTGCTGCCATAGATGTTTCTCTAGCAAATCCCAGGATGTCATTCTCCCATTGTACTCAGTCTGGTGAGCCTGCAGTTGGAGTACTGTGTCCAGTTTTGGGCTCTGCAACTCAAAAAGGAAGTGGAGAAGCTTGAGAGAGTGCAGAGGAGAACTACGTGCATGATCAAAGGTCAGGAAAACAGACCTTATGATGAGAGGCTGAGAGCCATAGGACTCTTCAGCTTGGGAAAGTGCAGGCTCAGGGGTGATCTGATGGCCACCTGTAAGTTTATCAGGGATGCTTGCCAGGATCTGGGAGAACGTCTGTTCACCAGAGCATCCCAAGGGACGTCAAGGTCAAATGGTCACAAACTCCTTCATGACTGTTTCAGGCTGGATATAAGGAAGAACTACTTTACTGTCTGAGCCCCCAAGGTTTGGAATAGACTGCTGCCAGAAGTGGTTCAAACACCTACTTTGAACACCTTCAAGAGACATCTGGATGTTTATCTTGCTGGGATCCTATGATCCCTGCTGACTTACTGCCTCTGGGGCCAGGGGCTGGATTCAGTGATCTTCCAAGGTCCCTTCCCGCCCTAATGTCTATGAAATCTATGGAAGTTTTCTTTTATTACCCAGGCAATGCTGGATTTTGTGTAATTGTGATTTCAGTAGGTCCCTGTTAATAGACACTCTTCTCTTCTTTGCAGGAAGGGGAGATGAAGCAAGTGTTCAGGATTCATCAGTAAGCTGACTTTTGTATCCTTTCCCTATTTTATTGTGGCCTGTCACTGAAATCCATCTCCACAACTCTCTGCCATTTATCTGCATGTTCTGACAAACTGGAATTGAACAGACTCTCCATTTCAGAACTCAGACAATAGTGACTACCTTCTAAAAATATTTTGCTTGCTTTAAATAATTAAACTGTCTCTTCAGTGCTCCTTGTATGAGAGAGGGCTTATTTAAAAAAACATAGTGAATATGATTTTTTCAAATGAAAACCAGCATTTATGTATACAGACTCTAGATTATTACATGATAAGAAGCCTAAATATGTTTAGATTGATTGTATATGAGAGACTGGCAAATACTAAAGATATTATTTAAAGCAAAATTGGAAAAAAAATTAGGAGCAATCAATACAGTAAAGACAGTTCCTTCAGTGCTCTGGGCTTTTGCTTATTTCTAACTTAGAGAGACAAGTGCTTTCCTACAGAAATAATGCAGTGAACCAAGCTAATGACAGTGCTAAATATAAGGTTTTGAAATAGTTGGGTATTTAAGAAATGTTCTAAATATTAACTGGTATGTTTCTGGTGTGAAATAGCTTGTTGAAGCTGATTGTTGACACTCATTCTTTAACAACAAAAATCTGTTTGCAGGCAGAAGCAGAACATGTGATAAAGCAGCTGAGCAAAATACAGGTCTCCATATTATATGCTGTTGCTAAGGGTATAAACCTATCAGTTATATCTCATTTTAGGAGTTCAAAGAATGAATAATAGACCTGTGACTAATTATTAATGATATAGAGAAAAAACCCTGTGTTGGGTGACAGAAGATAGTAAAATGATTCTATCTGCATCAATGCACACTAGTTTGCACAAACATTACAGCTTTAGAGGCAGGGTAGGTGGAAATGCAGCTGGGTAGGTGGTAGTGATAAGATTAAAAGAGAATGCTTGATGTGGGGAGAACTTGTATCCTGAAAGTACATTGAAACACTAGAAATTAGAAGTGAAGGGGGGCTGGGCTTCTTCAGGTTTCCAAATACTGTCTGTAGTCTGAATTCTGGGTTAGTGGCATCTTTATTTCCACAGCAACCATTCATGGTGTTGCAAAGAGAGGACTGAAGGTAGAGGTGCCATTATTAAATACAGTCAAAGCAGGTATACATTGTAGCTCTGACTGTTTTAAATATATCCCTTACAAATGAATTCAGCATGCTTTTACTCTTGCTAGTTTACAGGTAGACAAAATACTAATGGTATCAGAAGAGTATGTTCGATCAAGAATTTAACTTATACCACTTTAAGAATTGTTGGACAGGAAGTCATTGTGAACTAGCTACATATTATTGTCCTTGTTCCTTTTAAAGCTAATAAATGAATGTCACTTTAAGCATTTTTAATGGTACTTGAAACTAATTTTAACAAATTATTTTCCTCCCACATGATATGTTTAAGTTAGCATAGCTTTATTCATGACGGTTATTCTGTAGTCAACCACAGGAGAACATTTGATAGTCAGTCTTTTTTCTGCCCTTATTTTCTAAATATGAATGATAGAATCATGTGTATTCACAGTTCTTCTGCTCTGTATTATCTCAATTTTGAAAACAGGGGCTGCAACATTGTTTATATTTAGCCTTCTTGTTGAATCCTCAAGGATCAGCAAAACCAAAGACAATGAGTTTCTTCATATACTCATGATTATCTTGTTATTCCTTTCCATTTTTTGTATCTGTGTTGTATGATAGCCTGCTGTTGAAACATTCAAGGATCTTGATTTGTGAGAACAGTATTCATGCATATTGCATTACTCTGCTGGCTCACAAGAGCACAGTGTAGGGGCTAAGTAGAGGGATGTTGCAGCCAAGTAGAACAAAACTGCGATATAGGTCTAATTTTAGGACTAACAGCCTTGACATGTGAATGTGTGTGTGTGTGCGCGTGTGTGTTTAAGTCAAAACCAACTTCAGCAGGGATAATACACAAAATTCAACACTGTAATGGATTCTAATAAAAGGTTAATCACATTTTGATAAAAATCAAGTTACAGTTCCATTTATTTTTTTCAAATGTGACATGGATACAGTGGAGCTATAGGAATTTTGTATGCATGGGTCTAATTTGGAAGTTTTCTATGCATTTTGGAGTCTTCCCAGTTCCTTTTATTGCTATTTAATAAATTAAAATGTTTACATCTCTTGGAAGATATGCTAGCAATTTGTTTCC
This sequence comes from Crocodylus siamensis, assembly GCF_052110815.1. Classification (NCBI taxonomy): domain Eukaryota; kingdom Metazoa; phylum Chordata; order Crocodylia; family Crocodylidae; genus Crocodylus; species Crocodylus siamensis. The sequence continues at coordinate 209,941,833 of NC_143398.1, read as the reverse complement.
TAAATAATACACAATTAAGTCTTTTGAAAACACTTTTCTTCTGTGTTTTGAAGAAAGAATGTCCCTTTTTTAAATGCTGGCAGCTTCTGTACCTGCAAGGTTTGGAAGTCTCTTAATCGTCATCATATAAATACCATGATGCACATCATGCATGCATAAAGATGAATTATTATAGCACTGAATTTTCACAGCAGGATACATAACTAGGTGTAAATACAAGATATATATCACAACTTTATTAAAGAAGGTTAATAATTATCAGGGAAAACAAACCAACAAAAAACTAATATGGTGCGTCTCTAATTAAGTTTCAGCAGTTTAGGCCATAGCATTTTTTACCTTTGTGCTTACTTTCATTTATAGTATCCACAGATATTGATTATTTGTCAAATGCTTCACCTTGCCTTATAAATGAGATCTAGACCAAAATGTGGGGCATCATGTTCTGCCCTTCCTCATCCTGAAAATTCATCAAGCCTCTCTCCCAGCTATGCAGTTGTTCCAATAAAATATTTCATGAAAAAAGCCTTCTAGCCCTTACATGTGTTACTAATTCTGACTGAATAAGAACTAAAGCCTTTGACATGACAGCAGTTCAGATCTTTGGGAAAAAAAAATTTCTTGCAGTGCCACTATTACCAGACAAGATTAAGATATGAAAAGAAAGGACCAGTTGAACCCCATTATACAATATTAAGGCAATAATGGTAATGTCTCTCTTAAGAATTTGTATAATTCCCTAACAGTCTGAGAGATCTTTGTTTTAAAACAGTTTAGCTGAATTTCCAGATTAGTGCATGTCTGTGGAGACCTAGTTATGTCAAAAGCATTGATAAAAAATGTATGCTTCTGTTAAAGGCACAAAGATAACAAACTGTAAAAGTGCCTTTAAAGTAATAGGTTAATAGCACAAATCAAGGACATTCCTAATTAAATCTTCAGATTCTTAATTAATAATAACACATTCCAAGGCCTTGCTCTACACATTTTTTATCCAGAAGTTTTACAACGATAGCTGGTCAATTAATATGGGAAAAAGAAGATATTTATAAGCTAATCTACTGATTGATAGAAGATTTTTTTTAACAAATTCTCCAAATATTAGCCAACCAACTATACAGCATATCAATTAATTAAAAAAAATGTAACAAAAAATTATTTGTTTGGGGGAAAATGCTGTAAATCTCTCATGACAATTATTTGAAGAAATATTTTTTGTTGATGTTAATACAGTAGTAAAGGGACACTGGCTTAGTGTTCTCCTCCCCCCACCAAAAAACCCAACAAACAAAACCACCCCCCCTCAAAATTTATGCTTGAAGAAGATGAAATAAGAAATCAAACACGTAAAATCCACCATTCAGTTCAGTTCTGTTATGGGGAGTACACTATAACCTCTTCCCTTCTTGCCAGTATATCAACTTTTCTTGGGACTGTTTATCTTTTCTGTTCTAGGATTTTGTGTAGTGCCCATCATTACGGCATATGACAGCTTCAAATAAATGTTTGCTAAGTGGGAATTTGTATACGCTAAATTGAAATGCAGTCCAAGAGAGCATGAATCCTTAAGAGTTGTAACTTAAACCTGAAAGTTTGAATTGTTGTGTTTATTAAAATGTATGCATTCGTCTTGCTGGGCTTTTCTGCCTAATGGTAAACATGTATAATGTGTCATTTTTCTGCAACAGTAGATAGAAATTTTCTGCACTTGTAATCTACTGCCAGTGGTGCAGCTTCTGGCAGAGGATAATGTATTAAGCATTTGCATCAGTGAGCACATTTTTTACAAGCACTTTGAACCATCCTACCATACATTCTTAGGACATGTTGCATCTCTTTTGACCATAAATTGACTTTCCTTGCAATTCTCTTTTATAATATATCAAAAGTCATCTGCTGTCTGCCAAATACCATTTTGTTGTTCTAAAGAATTTTTCATAAATGCAAAACAAAAGGTACCCTGAAATCAGTTTAAAAACAAACAAACACCAAAACAAAACCTCACCCAACCTTCCCCATCAAATAACTTGACAAGACCCAGAAAATTGCATTAGTTTGAAATTGCAGGAAGAATTTGTCCCAATATCACTAACAAGGCTGCAAATTAGTTGTACTGAATTTTGTGATGAAGATGCCTCTCCACTAGAAACTTGACAGAGTATCAAGAATAAACTTTGCCTTGTATTATCCCAAAGAAATTCATGAGTTCTCTCCATTTTCTGTGTGACTGCTTTTGTTATCTGATAGCTTTTGTTTAAGTAACTCTTTAAGTAGTGTTTGTTTACGGTAAATTTTCAAAAGCTCTTTAGTAAAAAAGCTCATAGGAGATTCAGGTAATTCTGAAATTTTCATTCTTGAATTTCTGCATTATACATTAAGCTCTTGATTTAGGGAAAGAAATCTTTATGAATAAAAGAATATTGAAAGAGAGATTTGATCATTATAATCTTCCTTTCAGTGTTGAGTGGCTTATCTAGTCTGACTTCATATTTTAATGCTAAAAATAAGAGTGTGAGATTTGCACTTTAAATACCTCCAGCTTTGGGGAGTTCTTTTTTGTATCAAGATCATTAAAGTAATCAATTTAATCTAAAATACTGACATTAGACTTCAAACTAGTTCTTGATTTTCTATTAGTTGATTCCTCAGAAACATTCAAATGGCAAGCACCTGAATGCTGAGGCATGAGACTACATCTTAAAGGATTTCAGCCATTTGCATCTTTCTTTTTGTCTCTTGTATGTAAATTTTCAGGCTCAGCCCTTTCAAAGTGGCAGCGCAATAACACTGAAGATCAAAAGGAATGTAAACTGTTTCTGAGACTAGCAGCAGTAGAAAAGCAGTGAACGCAGTTAAAAGATTAATATACCTAAGGGTACACAAAAAAAACATTGAAACTTAACTTAAACGTGAGGGCTTAAAAAGTATTCCAAACACTGTATCATTTCAGTATTTAGCCATTAGGCCTGTGCAAAGCAGCTAGTATTCATTTTGGATTTGGATTCGGCCCATTCGGGGGGACAGTGATTTGATTTGGTGTCCCAATCTGATTTGGGTGAATCTGCTGCTGCCGAATCTCTGAATTAGCCAGGCCAGTCCTATCCCCCGCCCGCTCTTCCCAGCCCAGCAATGGCTGCCCCACCTGCCCCAGCTCCAAGCACTTGGGAGGGGGGGAAGCCCTGACTTGGTGGGTGGTACCAGGCAGGGGATGATCCCTGCTGCCCCTCAATGCCCCATGCTGCATGGGGGGCTCTGCATGAGCCCCCTGACCCTCCACTCGCTCCCCCAGTCCCCCCACAGGTGCTCCGCCCACCCCAGCTCTGGCTCTTTAAGAAAAAAACCCCCTGGACTCACCGTTCCTGCCAGTGGAGGGCTCTGCATAAGCCCCTGAGGCCGCTGCAGGAACAGCGAGTCCCAGGGCTTTTCTTTGGCCTTTTTTTTTTTTTTTTTTTTTGCTTAAAGGGCCAGAGCTGGCCTGCTGTGGGGAGCAGGAGGAGCAGGGAGGGTTAGGGGGCTCATGTAGAGCCCTCCCATATAGTGGGGAGGGCTGTGGGGGGGGGCAGCAGGGATTGTCCCCCCTCCCAGCAGCACCAAGTGCACACCAGGGCTTTTTTTAAGGTACCAAGCTGGGGTGGGTGGGGGCAGCCATGGGGGGGCTGGGGGAGCAGGTGGGGGTCGGGGAGGCTGGCAGGGGTCCCCCCATGATCCCCTCCACCCTCCCCCAACCCCCCCTCCCCTGCCTCTAGTACTTATCAACTTGGAGTCAGCTGCAGCTCCCTGCTGCAGCCACTGAGGACTGTCTGAATCAAAGCTCTCTGAATCTTTCCTGAAGATTCAAAGAGCTTTGAATTGATGTGGACCTTTAAAATTGGTCCCCTGGTTCGATTCAGACTTGGAGATTCAGCTGTTGAATCAGGCCGAATCTCTTCTAAATTGAATCACCACCCGAAGCTTTGTGCAGCCCTGTTAGCCATATAGTACAGCCTGAAACCTTATGTTTGTCCTCAAGATTAGACTATTGCAGTACAAAACTGCTTGGCTTTTCTTAAAATCCCAAACTGTATTGCAGTCCAAATACCTGCTGTTTTATGTAGCACAACTATGTAGGGTTTTTTAATGCTTTTGGCACCCAGCATGTTCGCAGAGTAAATGGATTTCCTGTTCCATGTAAGTCAAATGATGAGGTAGTATTCTAACTTTAGGAGGCTGTGAATAAGTCCATTAGGACAACGACAGGTGAGAAATTATAGAAATTGTTTTTCTCCACTTTTTAATGTTACCATCTTCCCTCCTAACTCTACCACCAACCCTTTACCCTGTTTCCATGTCTCTCATCTGAAGCCGTGTGCCTCCTCCTATTGAAGTCTCTTGGACTAGTTAATTGTGCGCTGTTGTATATTTTTGAGATTTTTCTGTCTTCTGTGGGTGATCTGCATAGTCCTGAAGAACATAATTTGATTGCTACTTTGATTATTTCAACTGGCATAACTTCATAAAATGTTCTAGCTGTTTTTCAAAACTAGATATAGTATTTGGCTCTGACCTTTTCAGTTAATGAGTTCCCTGTGTTGGCAGTTTGCTTTGTGAGGAGATACTTTCTTTTAGTGACTGATTTACAGTCCGTGTTTTCATATTATTAAGTAGAATAAATAAGCAGTTAACTGGTTCTATTTTTCTATTGTTCTTCAGTCTGAAAACATCAAGTCTTCTCAAACTCGCCTCTTGTTTGTGGTAAATGGGAACTTTTGGTGTTTCTCATAGTAAACATACCATATTTTTAATGATATCTTACTGGCCTCTCTTCTCTTCTCATTTTCTGCTATATTATTATAGGCTCTGCTTTGCAAATAGACATGTATAAGTGCTTGACTTTACTATCATGACTAGTTCCATACAGTGTTAATAAACTTGTGCACATATGTAAGCATTTGCAGGCTCAATGGCCAAGTGTTCACCTGCTAAAGCCCCAGTCTTCAATGTAGACAAAGACTAAGAGGGGATAAGAGAATTATATTAACAATCTGCCTGTTAACCCAGTGAGCAGAGGGGGAAATGTCAGTTGCTTGTCTGCCAGGTGTAAATCACTGCTTTGCTTGCCTTGAGAGAGCTGGTTGGGAGAGAGCAGCTTGTCAGACCAACTGCCCAGAGGTTCCATCCTAGTGGGAAACAACCTGCTGAGCCAACATGCCTACCTGTGATCTCTTTTTAAGTCATATTATGAGCAAATGACCTGGATAAGCAAATAAAGGAGGGAAAGGAGGGAGCAGAAGGAAAATCCTTATAAGGTTGAACTCTCCTACTATATGAAAAAAATACTATGTAAAGCATAAGGACAGAGACACAGGAGGGCAGTTCAGTGCCTTGGGCGGTTGTGGCCGTCACGGCGTGGGGTCTAGGAGCGGTTTTGATCCTCTTAGCACCCCCTACCATGTCAATTAGGCAATCCAGCACCCTTTATCTTTGCCTGCCATGTCTTTGCTGTTAAATGGTTCAATTAGGGAGGCTGCCTTTATCTCCTAATACACAGTATTTGCTGAACTATCCCCTGTTCCATATGGGGTGACTCAATACCCCAGCTTTAAGGGCTATGTGTGCCTCCTACCTCCCCTTTAGCACACCCCAAGCCTTGCAGCTCTTCCGGACGTTGTCAGGTCCTTCTCTTTTCTGCGCCCCTCTCTTTGGCACCCCCTGGGCTTGCCACACAACCCGCGCCCCTTACTACTAATTAGCCCTATCGGGCTCACAAATGGTATCTTCCCCACTGGGCTAGTGGCCTAAGCCTCACCTAGCCCCTCTGGGTTCCCGTCAGTAACAGTTATCCAATTAGGCTCAGGCAACCTAAGCCTTACCTGGCCCCTCTGGGTCCTGTCAATCATGTGTGTCCAGTTAGGCTCAGGTGGCCGGAGCCTTACTTGGCCCCTTTGGTTCCTTGGGGTTCCTATTACTGTGGAATCCCTCCAGAACACTTTCTAGGCTGCACCCCTTTTGGGGTGACTGTCAATCATACACACCCCTCTTGGTGTTGCTTCTTACTACACGTGCCCCGCCTGGGGCCTCTCTTCAACACATACCCACTCCCACAGCTTCTCAGCACTTTCTCCAGGCTCTATATAGCCATGGATTTGCCCTCACTGTTTAGTCGCCTTTACAGCACCCACCCTAGGCTTTCATTCGTGTGGCTCCCACACCTGGAGCCCAACACGAGTCCCTACAGGCTTCACTCTGGTGCTAGGACCTTCGGGCAGGGTCCTCTGCCCTGCTCTGGTCTCTCACTATCACCCATACAGGGCTACCCGCTGTGCCTTTCCAGCACTGAACAGCTGTGCCATTCCAGGCACCACTCTTTTGCCAACATAGGGCACTGGGAGCCCCCAGGCAACTGGGGAGCTCCCGTGAGGCCTCCTCACACCTCTACAGCCTCACCTGGTCCTCCGGTGTAAGCAATATCAAACAGGGAACACAGAAGCCATGAGCCAACTGGCTGCAACATAACAATAAGCCTTTTGGCTATAACATATGGTCCAGGCCCCACCTGGCTTTCCAGTAAAACCTCCTAGTCAGGGTTTTCTCCACCCGTGCTATAATGCAGCTGCTCAGCTCAGCTCAGCTCCCCTGAAGAGCTCCTGCTCCTACAACTGCCAGAAGGGAACTGCTCTCTAGGCTCCATCCTGGGCTGTTTATAAAGGCCTGGCCCTGCCTCCTCCTGGTCACATGACCAGCTTGGTTGTCCCAGCAACCATCACCTGGGTTCCCCTGGTGATGGGCAGCTACCCTTCTTCCTATCTAGGAACAGGGCACCTAAGTGTTCCTGTGACAGTGGGATGTGGTGCCAATTGTGGTGGTGTGATCAGCTGCTGATACAGTGGTGGCTATTTTTTGCACCCTTTGCTCTCCTGCTTACACACAAAGGTGGTACCCAATGCTGCTGCCCATTCACCCCCTTCCAATTAAATAATTTCATAAAGGGCTGGTGTTTGAGAAGGTATAATTATGTATTAAAGAGATGTCATTGAAAAGAGATAAGATAGAAGTCAGGTAATTGAAATTTGGGTGTGCATACCTGACCTTAACTGTATTGCAAACTACTGACTGGAATATATAAAAAGGTACTTGGAGAAACACCACTAACAAAATGGCAATCACTTCTGGAAATACAGAAGCATGGTATGATCCTAGGATTCCAACCTGGTTACAGCTTAATGAGATCAGGTATGCTTTTCAGAGTGTATTTTTTTATCAGCAAATCTACAAACTAATCTGGAAATGAGCAGTAATCATGCATGTAAATATAAGTGTCCTGTGCTGTTTCTCTAAGCATATGAAATTAAGTGGTTAAAAAAAAGACAAAATGTTATGAGCATTGGAATAAGTGATAAGAAAAATAAATGTTTCCAACATGTATATTCCCACTATGAAAATGAGCTTTCAGTGATCTTGGGAAAATGCTTGATTGGTATGCAAATCATGGTTCCTACAGTGATGGGAAAGAAAACATTGGAATAGAATCCAAGAAGGAAACAGAAATGCTCAACTAAAAAAGTAAAGCTAAAATCCTGTTTTTGGGCCACAGATAAATAGTTTGATTGATTGATGAAATGAAGAAAAGTAATTAAAATGTTAGAAGTACAGGGAAATATGGCATAAAAATAGTGATACCATATGAGTAACTCATGGGATAAATATGGAATTGAATTGTTCATTTTGGGAAAACAAAAATCACCTGTTCATAACACAATCCAGTACTCATTTTCCAAAATAAGTAACTCTCAAAGATACCATAACAACATGGGTTTCAAGCATATTACATCTGTATTTGCACACAAAGGAATTCAAGTAATTTTAATAGTAGGAAATGCCTAGATTTTGCTAAAATATGTCTTTTATCATGAGAAGTCTAGTCGCAGATACCTCTAAACCTATTCCATGTTACTGTAATCTCTGGCACTTAAAAAACAAAACAAAACAAACAAACAAACAAAAAACAACTTGCCGAAAAAGGGCAATGAAGAAAAGTCAGTTGTTGAACACTTTTAAGATATATAAATGCTCTGTTATTGGACACTGGGGAGGAAAAAAAAAAAAAAAAAAAAAAAAATCGGTGAAGGACTCCGTGATAGTGTGGAAAAGACGGGGAAGTACAGAGTTAAATAAAACTAAACACAAAGTTTCTGGCTGAATTTGCTTAAACAAACTCCAATCAAAAAGGAGTTCTCTCCTATACTCTCTGATCACACGTCAGTTTCAAACTTTAGAAGGAATCCTATATACATAAAAGCGTGGCCAATATTAGTCAGGTGAGAATAGATATACATTAAATACTTAACAATAGTTCTTTCATTATTTTAGGGAAGTATGAATGAACACAGTAAACTACTCAGGAGAGCATGGCTACTGTCTTTCTCTACAGTTATAATAATTTGAGCTACACTGGACATGTGTATTGTTACCCGTCAGCTCTGTGTTCCTGAGGAAGCCCTGGCACCCAACTTGCTGGACTTACAAAGGACTTTTTCTATTTCCCTCCCTCCCCCCACCCACACACACCTCATCTACCCAGAACTAAGCAGAAGAAAAGTTTAATAGGCATCTTGGTCCATACATTCCCTGGTTCCAGTATGGGATGCCTATTTAAACTTGATTGACTAGAGCTCGGTTGCCGGGTTAGGGAAAGCTGAGGCAAGAGACCAAGGCAGAGCAGGTATGGGCAACATTTGAACAATGGTTAAGTGTTCACAATAGATAAAATACAAAACACTGATACTGACTTCTCAGATGGCCTAGCTATGCTTGCACTGTGAAGAAACAATGTGGTATCTCCTTCCAGTATATCTTCTATGTTCGTAATTATTTCAAGCTAGCTCCTAGGTGTCTAGTTGCTCCATAAAACTTAATATTTTTCCTGGTCATTAATCAGTTTGTTGAGATGTTCCAAACCAGATTACCCCTTGTCACTGAAAAAGGTAATTCATTTAAATTTAAACTGTTTATATAACAGGGTTTTCCCTGTCAATTATGGCTTGGGACCCTCTTGATTTACACAATTAAAAGAATGCTTTGAAGAGGCTAGACTAAGGGTATAAGGAAGCTGTAAATCAGCAAACAGTGTGCTTCAAGAGAGAGCAGTCTCTTTGACACTATCCGCTGTTCATAGATGCATAGATTGTAGAGTCGGAAGGGACCATGATGGATCATCATGCCCGACCTCCCTGCCCCTGGCAGGAAAGAGGACGGAGGTCAGATGTTGTTCCCAAGAAGCTGAGAGAAACAGATAGTCTCCCTTCAGCAATCATGTTAGAAACTTTGCTTGTCAACACATCACCCAAGTGCCTTGAAATGATGAGATTCCAGCTTTTGCTCTCTCTTTCTCTTTTTTTCTCTAGGCATAGCTTTCTGAACCTGAATTTTATTAGTTAAGCTTGAGCTAGGTTTTCCCAAATACTCAATTAAATCAGGGTAATATTGTAATTGTTTTGTTTGTTTTTCCTTGCATGGCTATTACTACTAGTACCATTATAAATTTTATATATTTAGCAATAAATAACTTTTATAGTCAAACTGGTGGTAACTGGGTGAATTTTTCCTTGTCTTTTTCCCTTTCCCACTTGTTCTGCAGCAACGTTTTTTTTACCCAAGACAAAGATCCCTGTGAAGCCCAGAAATACTGAGGTCCACTCATCAAGAGGTTACTGCTACTAGGGCAGTTAAGGCAAAAGATTGGGACATGCTGATTTTGAGACGCATAAGGGAATCAGCTTGTATAGGCTAATTGACCCAGTTTGGCTCAGATGTGCCCTAATGAACTGAATGCTAGCCCATGAGGGTGTCAGCTGGACACCCAGCCAGATTCAGCTGTGTGCTCGTCTGGCTGCATTTTATTGTTACCTTAATGAACTGATTCCTGGCACATGAGGGTGTCAGCCTGTACGTACTGATCAACCTGGCCAGGTCAGGCATATCACATTAGAGAGACAGTGAGTGAGTGTTTGACTGATTTGGTGGCTGGAGGAACCCAGCCCCACGGAAACCGAGTCCTACAAAGTAGCTCCACTGGGGGTGAGGACTTGTAGAGGGGGGAGATACAGCTCTGTATAGAAACACAGGTAACATGAGCAGCATATTGATAGAATTACAGACCCTAGAAATGTACCCCTAATAAATGAGCACACCACAAAGTAATGGGCAGATCTGGTAACAGTGCTAAGCCTTTGCTCAGCTATTGCACCGTGATTGTACAGTGGTTACTTCACATTTAATAGTATTTGTATAAGCAAATATTAAATAAATGTGCAGTAACTGAAGTTACTACACAGTAGCACCGGAGAATGCTTTTTAAGTGATACTGCTGTGCAGTAGCCTAATAGTACGGCATAGTAGTGACTTGACATGGTTTTTGCCATGTCATGCTACTGTTCAGTAGTATCAGGCTACTGTATAGTCAGCATCTTGTGTAGACGTGCCAATGTGGCTCGTTGGGGTGAACAACAAAATCCCTCTCCCTGGGGTTCACCTGCCATGTTTTGGAATAAGAATAAGGGAGGGTATAGTAAATCACCCCAGAAGCAGGATTTTAAAAAACCTGGTTTATTAGTAACACCCCTGCAGGTTGTGGAGAACCCCAGCTGTTCTCACAGCTGGCGGTCGCCACTGTGGAGCCCATTCCCTCAAGCCAGTCAGCTCCGCTCCAGTCCCACTCCTTTCTCTCTTTCCTGCCAGTACCAGCAGATCCTTTCCCTGTGGGACCTTCTCTCAGCCAGTAAGTTTCTCCTTTCTTCCTCACCGCCTTGCTTCACTGGTTGCCATAGTTACCTACACCCAGTCAGCTGGTTTTATCAGCAAGCTGCTCCAGTGCTGGGTCTGCTGCTCCTGGTGTCCCTGCTGTGCCCCACGGAGCAAAGAAAAACCCCTTGCTGTGGACTTAAGTAGCTGCTGGCTCCTAACCAGTTAACATTCACCTGGGGTGCAATCCCCTTCCCAACTGTGTATACTAAGTAATTAACTTTGCCCTGTCCCTTCCCCATACTTGCAACATCATAACATTAAAGGAACAGGAATGTCTTTGCTCTGTTTCAGAGTACTAAAGGAGTTATATAGCTGTGTATTCTTATGCATTCTTTTCAGGGTTCATATGTATGTTTCTATGTAAGGCAAAAGTAGTTAACTCCTACAGGCACTAAAGAAGCTATTTAGTTGTAAATACTGTATATATTTTTTCTTTCTGCTATCATAGCTTCTGGTTTACACACCACTTGCCATCTTTCTGTGACTAATCCTTAATTTGTTTCTCAATTTGTCACTTGAAATGAACAGATGTATTTGAGATGATCACAGTGACTAAAAATCACTACATTCTGCAGCATGTAGTGTTCAGTGACCTTGAAGTTCTTTGCATACATTTTTGAACAACCCTATGGCTTATGCACTGCTTATCTCTGTTAAACAGGTGAGGAAAGTAAATAACAGAATGTTTCAGCATCTTGATAGAGAGACTGCAGGAGTCCTATGGCAGAGCTAGGAACAGAACAGTTCTCTAGATTTCATTACTGTATCTTGACTGATGAGCCAAGCAAAGACTTGGGTAGCTTTGTTTAAGCCAAAATTATTGGTGATTTTAGTGGTAGCTGTACACTCACAAAGGTAGATCAGCCTATTTATTTTGAAGGAGCCATTAAAGATTCAATGCTAATTACCAACCTAACATAAAGCCAATGCCTTCATCCATCTCCCCGTGTATCCTAGGGAATGTTGTCAAAGACATGCATGGCAGTTAAAAGTCTAACTTTCATTGGAAATGCATATCTTTGCACCTGAGAGAATCATCCTCTGCCTTTTCTTTGTATGTATTGGTGTAGAGACTATTTTGTGTTTTGTATGTATAGCACCACAAAAATGAACAAATGACTTCCTCCTGTCTAAAATGCATGATTAAAAGATATGCATGTACTATAAGTATTAGTATAGTGAATGGTATGTAAACATAGTGTGAATGATCAATCTAGATGTCGAGAAGGGTCCGGGCAGCTGGCTGAGCCAAGCTCACGGTCTCCTCGGTCACGATGAGTTGGCCAGGTGGGGGCAAATTGGATGCGAACAGGTTGGGATTAGCGGCGGTTGAGTCGGGGTGGCACAAAAGCTTGATGGTTGTAAACAAGCAGATTTATTGACTTACGCTTTGGTGGCGCAGGTACAGATGCTTCTTCTTGTTACAGTTATACAACAGACAAGGGGGTCTGTCCACTCACGAGGTTCAGCAAATAAGCCCTTGCTTTCTACCCCTGAGACTTGCCCAGGGATAGATGCGGCAGCCTGATGCCTAGTCCCAGAGTTGGGAGACAGCTCATGAAATCAAACAAACAAAACTGTAACTGAGCATGGAGAGAGTTGGTGGTCCAGTGGGTAGCGGAAGTCGGTAGCCGGTCGAGAGATAGTGGGAGTCCGATGAGGTGATCTGAAATCGTAACCAGGTCGAGCGGGCCGAAGGTCAAATGCCAATGGGTCAAAATGGAGAAATGGTATCGATGTGAAGCGAGAGGCAGGTGAGGAGGAGACCGGTAGGCCTAAGGGCCTAGCTAAGAGACAGTACTGTGACAAGCAGTCACTATTTCTAGCCACGCGGGTTGTCTTTGAGACAGTCTCTGGCAAGCCACTCTCTGTCACAGAGTTCCCCAGGGAGGGACTCAACAACTTTTAAAGCAGTCTTGTGGCCAATCAGGCTGCTTAACTGAGTGAATTTTCCAGAAGCGTGACCTCATTCTGGTTAGTCTCTGAGCATGCTCAGCTGCAAGCTCTGTGAGGCAACTGAGTCTGCGCCAGAGAAAAACTAGGTCAGGCCTGAGTGACAGGCCAACAGGTCATGAAAAGGGCACCTGCAAGGCCCGTCGCCACGGTGCATGCCTGGTAGCTTCTGTTTTGGCAGCACACACAGCAAATTTCTCTGACACTAGACAAATGTAATATTACTGGAGCAAGTTTGTTTATGTAAACCCTAACTAATTTTTAGAAGTTGAAATAGGTAACCATTGCTTCCAAGACTGTTTTATATGGCTTTACTAATGGTCTCTGGTACTAAATTAATTTTAGGGGATCTGATGCTGAAATACGTATGGGGGTGGCAGATCAATGCCCCCACAGTGAGTGAGAGAGTGGGGTTGGGGCTGGGGTAGGCACTGCCCAGCTGGGTTGGGGCAGGGCATGGGAAGGAGCCATAGGTGGCTCATCAGGCATGTGCATGGGCTGGCTCCTGCCTCTGCACACTCTTGGGGGAGACATGTGCCCCCTGGATTTGGGTGGTGCCAGGGCAAGCTGCCTGCTGCAGGCTCAGGGGCTGCACCAGCCTATGCCTTGCAGGGAGGCTGGGCTGAGGCTGCACTTGGGGCAGGGTGGGCAGTGGTGCTGGGAGGTGGGGGCTACAGGTTGTGCTACAGCTGCCCCAAAATTCACTGTAGCCCCCTCCCCAGCACAAGTGCCATCCACCCCACCACTGCCTGCCCATGGAACACCCTTGGCCCAGCCCCCACACTGGGAAGAGGCTGGAGCAGCACCTGAGCCTGCAGCAGGCAGCCTGCCCTTGCCCCACACAAATCCAGGGGTCACATGCCCCCTATGCCTTCTCCAGGGGTGCATGAAGCAGCAGGAGCTACTTTCCTTCCCCACCCCCTGGCGCTGCCTGCATGAATCACTCGTGGCTATGTCCTGCTTCTCACCCTGCACCACCCCGGCTGGGCAGTGCCTATTCTTACCCCTACTCCAGTCCCAGCCCTACTCCCTTTCTCAATGTGGAGGCCTCTATCTACCCCCACATGCCCCTTCCCCCATATAGACTTACTGGCTAGATGTTGTTCTCCAAGCTACATGCCTGCATTCCTGGTTGTGTGCATGCTGTCTGTGCGCTTGCATATGGCATTTATTGGTGACGTTATCAGTCACATTGGCCAAAAAAAGCCGATTGGCAATAATGGCAATTTTCCTTTTATTGATGTCAATACAATATGAACCAGCTCTACTTGTTGGTAACTCAATTTCTTTTGCTTGGAGTTGGAGTGTACCAAGCACACGAGGCTTTGCACTTGCAATGGATCAACTCTTGGATCTCCTGGTCAGTCTTATTAAATGTTGTGAGGGAGCGGCAACTAGGGGCGGCCGTGAACCCCCTAGCGCCGCCTACCGTCACTTTAGGGTGACGTAGCACCCTCAGAACCTCGCCCGCCACGACTTTGATGGTAAGATATATGATGTGGAGGCTGCCAGTTCCCCTAATGGACGGTCTAGTTGTTCGTCCCTATTCCAGACTGGGGATTTTAATAAGCGTCCTGCCTTAAGGGCAATGCGTGCCTCCAAGCCTCCCCCTTAGCACGCCCCAAGCCTCGCAGCTATTCCGGGGGACGCTTGTATGGTCCCTCGCCCCTCGGGTGCTCTTGTTCGCACTCTCGGGCACCGGGGCTCTTCGCCCACCTGGCGCCTCCTTGGGTCGGGCCCCAATCTCTGGCCCGTTCCCCACGCCCTGGGCCTATCACGCTGGCGCCCAGCCACTTGCTGGCGCCTCCTGTGTCGGCTCCACCAGCGCCGCTCACTACCGGCCCCCCCTGGGCTGGGTTCTAGCCGGCGCCTGGCTAATCGCCGGCTCGGTCTGAGTCTGGAGCACTCTCGCCGCCCTAGCCTCGGCGCCCTTGGGCCGGCACGCTCCCTCTCCCGGATCTTGGCTCTCTCGCCGCCCTAGCCTCGGCGCCCTCGGGCCGGCTCACTCCCTGCGCCCGGATCTCGGGTCTCTCGCCGCCCTAGTCTCGGTGCCCTTGGGCAAGCACTACCGCCGCCCTCGTCTCGGCGCCCTCGGGTGGCTAGCTAGGCTGCTCTCGCCGCGCTAGCCTTGGCTCAATCGCTGCCCTAGTCTCGGTGCCCTTGGGCCGGCACTACCGCCGCCCTAATCTCGGCGCCCTCGGGTGGCTGGCACTATCGCCGCCCTGGCCTAAGCTCCATCGCTGCCCTGGCCTCGGCGCCCTCGGGCCGGCTCACTATCGCCGCCCTAATCTCAGCGCCCTTGGGTGGCTAGCTAGGCCGCTCTCGCCTCGCTCTGTCTCTGCCCTGCTCCGGGCCTTGCCCTCTCGGGCTGACTCTGCGCCTCCTGCGCTCTGTCACTGCTCCGCTCCAGGGTTAAACACCGCCCTTCTGGGCTGGGGTCTGTAACCCGCTCACTGTGCCTCCCTGGCGCAATACTATGCCCAGCCGCACTGACACTGGTGCCCCCGGCACTGTGCCTCTACTGGGCCCTGGGAACCCCCAAACTGTTGGGGAGCTCCCCTGAGGCCTCCTCGCTCCCCTACAGCCTCCCCGGTCCTCCGGATGTAAACTATAACTAAACACTCAAGCCATCTGGCTATAACATAAATACAAAGGCTCCACACGCCTAACAACTCCAAGCCCCACCAGGGCCCGCAATCCTACCTCCAGTCAGGGCGATCCTGTTCCCTGCATCATTGCAGCCGGTTAGCGCGATGAAGTAGTAGCCACTAACCCCGGCCGCTCAGCTCAGCCGCAGAGCTCCTGCTCCTGCAGCAGCCAGAAGGGAACTGTGTCTCAGGCTTTGGCCTGAGCTGGTTTTAAAGGCCTGGCCCTGCCCCCTTCCGGTCAGGTGACCGCCTGGTTGCCCTGGTAACCCAGCACCTGAGCTGCCTGGGTGATTGGCAGCCCTGCCAATCAGCCTCAGAATCACGGGGCACCTCTGTGACTCCGTGACAAATGTGTTTTGATGTTTCCTGGTAGAAAATCTAAGTGCTTCTTCACCAATACTGCTGATAATTGACTTGAAGTCACGCCAAGGACTGATGATATTCTCCCATTGTTGTTGATGGGAATTTGCTAGTTTTTCATTGAGGCACTGGTGGAAGAGGTGTCGCTTGATTCGTTCTATGTTGACCTCCCATTGGCATTGCTTCTGCTACAGCTGTTGTTTGGGAGCCAGTTTGAGTGACATAAGCGAGTGGATGAGTCAGTGATCAGACCAGCAATCATTAACTTCTAGCATAGCTCAAGTGATTTGAACATCTTTATGATCCTGGGCATGAAACATGATGTAATCAATCAAGTGCTTAGATTGTGGATGTTGCCATGATGTCTTTTGGTTTTCTGGTATTCTTCACATTTGTTCAAGAGGAGGATACTGTTGGAATTAACCTTTCCCACTTGTTTGCTGATGTTTCCATTCCAGAGGTTCGAGTACTTTCCCATTCTATTATTGAAATTTCTGAGCAGAATAAACCCGTCTCCCTCTGGAATGTCAGAAAGGACTTGGCCAAAGTTCCTCCTTGCTTTCTTTGGCAGCATCAAGAGTTGGGGCAGATGCGCTGATGACAGTGCCATAATGGGTTCCTGCCAATTTGAGACAGAGAGTCATGAGGCAGTCATTCATTCTGATAGGGAACCCATTGGGTTGGTTTATGATTTCATTCTTAAAGCCAACTCTGTGAAGTTGGTATTCTCTTTCCTATTTACCCTTTCCAGAAGAGGGTATAGCTGTCACCTTGTTCTTTGAGCTGCCCATCTCCCACTTGCTGAGTCTTGGACACAGTTATCCAGTCAGAAATAAGGTGAGCAGAGCAGATCCTAAAGAAAGATGGTCAGTCAGTTACAGCTGCCATATCACTCTCCTGCCTCATTCAAGTGCTAGCTGACCTTCCTGTAACTGCTGCCTTTGTGCTAGTTCATGGCTCAGAGCTTCCAGGCCTCACAGTCCTGCTCCTACTGTCACTAGCTGCTTGCCAAAGGACTTGAAAAATGTGCTAAAGCTGTTTTCATGTAAGAGGCCAACACATAATTTTTTATCATGAAGAAGCTGCTGCCCATCAGCTTCCACATCGTTCTTGACAAAACAGGACCTTGATCCAATGGCAAGGAGGCCAAAACATTGGAAATCTTGTTCTGCTGCAGCCTTCTGTCTTCACAGCTGTTCATATTATAACATCTTGTGCCTGCTCCACCACTGAGGACCTATGGCTGGGGGTTGAATGGGCTTCTTATAATGGCTACCTGCTCTCATCATGTCACAGCACTGTCGGAGGATGGATGTGGTTTTTCAGGAGGGAGTCTTAGGGTAGTTTGTCATATTTTATAATTTAAAGTTGCACTTGCTTTTCGAGTGGTGAATTATAGTATTTTTCAATTTATATATTCAGCCTTTTTTAATCATTGCTTACGTTCTGTATAGCTTCATTATTATCTGAACTTTTCATTTTGTTTATCAGCTGGCCTTGAGTTGTTTTTGTAGAGCTCATAGTGCCCATTATATTATATCTTTTCTTTTTTATTGTTGTAAGAAGTTTTTCTAACATAACATAGCAATGACCTTGTTACCAGCTCAAATTAACTGAACTTGGCACTAACTAGCTGGATCAGAGGGATGAAATGATTGGATATGTTAATGAAAGGTGATAAGGGAGACCAATGGACAATGCCCAAAGTAAGACACTGGAAAAAGGCCAAATTAAGAGGTGTGTTCATGATGGGTCTGTTGAACAAAAGAATATGCTGACAAGATAAAATATGGATAGTATGCTGACCGCAGAAATCAGCCTGAAAGCCAGGAGTCATCAAAGGAGTGAAATTAAAGACGAGCATAAAAGGAGGCAGCAAGGAAGTTAACTAGCATTGTCATAAATCCAGCCTTCAACATCTGTCTGGATTATCCCAGCTAATGATGCACCCTATACTGCCAGGAACTGAGTGGCCAACTTTTCTGTTGAGCAAAGTAACATCTGGGATTGGGTGAGATTATTGTACTGAATGTTTTTCTCTTTCTGATTACAGAAACTACTTACTACTAAAGTTAGACTTTGATTTTAGGACACACTGTTGTCTGCATTTGTATTTCAGTTTCCACTTAAGAGTTAATTGTGCTTTAACGATCCCTAAGCACTATCTGGTGGACAGTGTTGCTAACGGGAGAGCATTGCCACCTGCTGTTACCACCACATTCTGGCGGTGCTGCCCTTCCTTGATCCGCGACTGCTTATTCATCAGAGTTGCCTCTGCTTATTTCACAACTAACTTTCCCTGAAGGCCTTTCCATTATCCGCCACCTGTAGATGTGCTGGATAGCAGCACACCTCTGCCACCAGAACAATTGTATTTACAAATTGTACTTGCTTCTTAAAGGGTGTTCTGTATTATTAAGCTTCCCTCAGATATTTTTTCATACCTGTGTGTTATTCGTTCTGTGCTCAGTGGAAAAGGAAATAAAGAATAGTATTGTTAATTACTTTCTGTTACTAAGAATCTTGATATGACTTTGTACTGTGTATTAGTGAGTGCATAACCATCTCTTGCAGAAATCTGAGGAAAAGAAAAGGGATTATTTTCTTGCACTTGTTTAAATTTTAATTGCCTTATCAACTAGCAAACAAGCTTCAAGCTAAGTCTTGTAGATGTTGAAATCTAGGTCGTCTTGTTTATGCAAAAACTATGTTTTCTATACTATAGCACGATGGTTTAAAAGAAACAATTTAGGAAGATTTTAAAGTATTTAGTAAATCCATAAAAATGTTATATACTTTTTAAGGACAAAGCTGTAAATTGACTGTTAATTTTCATACAATTCTGTTAATTCTTTTGCTCTGTACATACTTGGTTTTACCTTTAACTAGCCAGCTCTAAATGAATAACTGCAGAGAGCTTTCCTTATTCAGGATGTATTTGGAGTAAAAACAATTTACACTTTTCTTAATCTGAGGTGATCCAAAGCCTTCCATGCTGACTAGACTTTAGGGGATTTATAAGACTGTTTTGTTTGTTTTTTATCCACCCACCAAGTTCACCTGAAATTTCGTGACACAATAAAACTTTTTCTTCCCATGTCAGATAATGCAAGAATTATTTTGTTTCATTCCTTTTGATTTTACTAAAGGCTCATACTGGATCCTCTTCTGATTATAAAGCCATGTATCAATTCTAGGTTTGTGACAGATGTGGCTGGCTAGTATGGAAGGATTTGGATCACCTCAGATTAAGAAAAGTGTAAATTATTTTTACACTCCAACTTCATGGGCTACATTCTCAATAAATAAAGCTCTCTGCAGTTATTCTTTTAGAGCTGGGACACAATCTGAGAAACTACCTATTGGCATGCATACAGTAGCATAGAATTTGTACAGTGCTGTGGGGCAATAAAGTTATGAAAGCAAGGTGGAGTGCAGTTTATGCACAGAGCAAAACATGATAAAATAAGTTACATAGATAAAACCAATTAAGGTTGCTGTAATTGAGGTCATAATTTGAGGGTAGTGGAGTTGTGTATTTTTAATGAAGGGTAGAAATTTTCATGAAACTTGATCATGAAAGGTGATGTAGCCCAGTGAATTAAGCACAAGGTAGAGAGTCAGGAGTTCTGTGTACTGTTAACATCTCAGCCACTGACCTGGGAAACTGGGAAGAAACCTATTTTTCTCTTTCTCCATTTTCCATTTTTTAAATTGGGGTAATAATATTCTGTCTTCTCTTTAAAAGTGTTAACCATTTTTTGAATGAAAAGCACTGTAGAGATTTGTGGTATTATATATTTAGTACCTGAAACAATTCAAAAGCCAGAAAGAATTGAGCTGAGCATCCAGTTTGTAGGATATGTTTGTAGAGTGTGAATTAGGGGAAGTAATTTAAACATTTTTCATTGGTGATCTGAGAAAATTTGATATATAAATGGATGGTGAAACAAAGTTCATGTAGAGAACAGGTTGCCATTGATTCTACAGAGGAAGAATCACAGTTGTTTATTACTCACGTTTACAGCACATGTTGCATCTCACCTTCTGTATGGTAATACAGTAATAAAACTGTAATATCTGAACCACAAAATGTTTCATTGGATGGAAATGCCATTTTTCTGGCTGGCTTACACATAAATAACAATATATGTATTGTATATAGTAAATATTTAACTGTGAACTTGTGTATTACCATAAGACATTCAATTAAGTTTTTTTATTATACTTCTTATAAATACTAAACCTATCAAAGGGAAATACATTTTGTATTTGATAGTTGACATCTAGGTTCTGCTGTGCATTTTATTATAATAGGATCATAATCTTTTCATGGTAAAAATAAAAATAGGCATTAATCAACATTTGGAATCAGCTGACAGAGAAAATACCTGAAAACATAAGGTTGGCTACGGAGAAACATCTATAGAGCCTAAACAAAGCTCCCAATTGGTCCTGAATACCCCACATTCAAGACATCTTTCTTTTTCAAAGTAAATTTTGGACTTCTGCATTTTTGCTAAATTGTCCAAATTTCAGTTCAAGTACATAAAATAATAAACAGAATGCAAAGGATTTTAAAATGGTCAGTGTGGCAGGGATAGGGTCCTGGCCCCTGCCACGCTCCCACAGAAACAGCCCTGTGGTTGGGGGAAACTCACCTGGCAGGGTCTGGATACATGGCATGGCTCCAATGTCTGGGGGAGCACAGCTGCTGGTAGTTCCAGGAGCGTGGGAACCTGGAGAACTGGCCCTGATTGGCCTGCAGCAGGTGGTGGGCCATTTAAAAGTGAGAATGCCAAGGGAAGCATGCGTCAGCATTCCCAGGCAGAAAACACTGGAGCCTACAGGAGGGGACACCTCCAAAGAGAAACGTCCCACACCAGACCCTTGGGAGCTGCTGGGAACAGGACGACCCCAAGTGAGGATTGTCCCTCCCGGAGAGAGAAATAAACCATGATATGTGGGGATTGATGTGGAGGGTTGTTCCCATAAGAACCCAAGCTGGGATTCTGGGGAAAGAGAACCCCATGGCTAGGGTTATGCCAATCATTGCTCAAGTGAAGGAGAGATAAGGAAAGAGGAAGAAAGAAAGTGAGCCAGCTACCAACTGAGGCAGCTGACCTAAGGGAAAGGGTTAAACTGCACTGCTGGTGGGAGGACCTGAGCAGAAGCACAGTCTATGGCAGAAGGAGAGAGAAGGACTCTGAGGGATTTACTGGACATAGGTCTGTAAAGGAAGAACCAGGTTGAGAGCCTTGGCTAAGAGCGTTTTTTGTGGGTTTAATTCTTCCTACTGGAGACAAATCCTAAGAGTGGAATACAAAAAGGAGAAAATCCTTCCCTGGAGATTTGAGTTTTAGTTAACCAAGCAGCAGGGCAGGATTCCCAAAGAGGGGACAATTGGCTAGGGTCCAAGGTTGGTGACCTGCATGGGAATATCTTCAAGGGACCTTGAAGAAATAATGTGTGTATGATTTAAGGAGCGTATCCCTAGAATGAGTGAATGGATGAAGAGTTAGAACCAGCTACTGGGAGTGTAAGACAGAAGGAGAGACTCGGACAAGTTCCATTCAATACCCACAAAGCACAGTGACCATCCACCCAAGAGAAAAGGGGCAGGGTAAAGGGGAGGTTGGAGCCCTGCAGAATATTTGCGATGAGACCAGATGGACTGCCAAGCCAGAACATCCCTCCTTCTGAACGTATTTACCATCAAGGCATGGCAGGAGAACGTGGGGAATATATACATTGTGATCCCAGGAACCTGGTGTGGTTCTGAAGCAAGAGAATACAACTCACTCACAGACAAATTATAGTCCTCTCTTTCTTTGTCCCCCTTTTCTAGCCTATGAATCTTGTCACTAGTGTCCTTAGAAAAGGACCCCTCTAATGGGCTTCTCAACCTTTAAAACTGTTTTCATTTGACCTATAGAAATAACAAACCAAGGAAGTCTTTTACAAACTCATGCTACTTCTGTATTCCTACATGCCAGATAGTGATAGATAAGAACATGCCCAGCATCTCCTGTATGAGAGAGATGGTAGAAGGTTATCAAATATTTCTGCTAGTCATTATTATTAAAATTGTTATTGAAACTACAGTATCTATTTATCAAAACATAGATATAAGCCATAATTTATCAATCAGTGATTATGCAGCATTAGCTCAATATTAGAGATGGTGCATAACTATTTTAGAACATTTTTTTTGATTCATACAAACCAGATAGCTACCTGTTTGCCATAGCAACTCTCTTGATAAAACTGTTATCTTATCTACATGAGTCACTTTTAACACGAGTAATATGACTCTTCCACACTCACAGCATCCTGACTTCTCTTTAAGGTTGGGGGTAGGGTGGTATGTGAACACACGTGGGTTGCAAACAGAAGAAAAGGTTCTCTACTATTTTTATCCTGAACTTTAAAGCTGAAATCTACTTTCTGACCATAAAGTTGTCTGTGTTAAAACATCTATAGAACCAACCTAAGTAAAAGTCCTGAATAAACTACAGATTTCCCTCTGTTCTTTATATGTGAATTCACTCTTATGTGATGAGCATATTCAGACCCATAATTTGTTATATGCAAGGTAAATTTGCTCTTATGTGATCAGCATAGATGCCCCCCATCCCCTGCCTAAGCAGGTAAGTCTGTGGGGGGAGGGGAAAGAGCCATGGTCCCACTTATCCCAGCCCCAGCTGCAATGGCCCTGGGAGCAGCCGGCGCCAGCTGCCTGCAGCCATGGGACTGCACCATGCCCTGAATCCCCTGGGGCTCTGACTGTCTCCACTCACTGCAGCTCCTGCTGCACTGCCCTGGGAGCGGGCAGTGCCAGCTCCCTGTAGCTGCTGGGCTGCACTGTGCCCTGGTGCAGGGCTGTAGTGAGTGTGGACAAGCGGAGCCCTGGGCAGTGCAGGGTGTGGCACTTGCTACAGCAGCTCCGGGAGCTGCTGGCCACATGTTCAGCTCCAGGGCTGGTAAGTAAGGGGTATGGGGGGCTGGAAGAGGGGGGACTATGGGGGAGACCCCTGCCATCCATGCCCTGCCTGGCCCTTCTGCCTCTCTACCCCCGGCCACCCTGATCACTGCCTGGCCCCTCCTCTTATGTACCCTCCCAATCACCTCCCTGCTCAGCCCCACCCCCTGCCTGCCCTCTGACCCCTGCCCCCCCCACTCCATAGTTAAAAAAAAACAAACCCCAAAACAAAACCCAGCACTTACTGGCAGTCTGGCTGCCATGTGTCTCACTGGGGCCCCACCCGCACAGTGCAGGGCAGAGGGACAGGCCCATCCCAGGACCTCCTTCCACCCACTGCCCTGTGCTGCCTGGGGGGCTCTGTCAGGAGGGTGGTATGTGAACACACGTGGGTTGCAAACAGAAGAAAAGGTTCTCTACACCTGCTTCTAGAGTAAGTAGAGGCTTTTTATTCTGCTTTTTTTCTTTTTTCTTTAAAGTGATGGTGCCTGGGGTTGGGGGGGGCAACCATGGGGTCCTGGGGGTGCAAGCGGGGGTTGGGCCAGGCACGGCAGCCATTGGGGGAGCGGGGGGTGGGGCTGGGGCTGGGTGAGGCAGCAATCAGGGGGCTGCTGTGGGGCATGTGGGTCTTGCAGAGGGGGTGATAGCCCCTGCGAGGGCCATTTGGACCCTGTTGGGGGGCCATAGGCCCTGCATAGGGATCAAACCCCCTGTTGGGGGTCTATAACCCCTATGTGGGGGCTGTAGCCCCTGTTGGAGGCTGAATCCTCTTTTGGGGGGGCATAGCCCCTGTGGGAGGGCAGCAAAATATATATTCATGTATTCACTAATTCATGGAACATGTATTTAGAGTTCACTTTATTATGGTAGAGACACTGGTAGGCTTCCACATTGCCTTAACACTGTAGATATATCAATAAAACATTGCCCAACTGATTGCTGTCTCTGTCTTTCTCTCACTTTATAGTGGTCTTTTGTTTTACTTGTGGAGGAACATGGATTTTGGGGTATTTTACAGAGTGACTTTGGTTTTTTATCAGGGATTTTTCAGTTTTCCAGTAGGGAACACCAGAATTCCTGCTAGGGAGGCTAGTGGCAGGACCTTGACTGCTCAGAGCTGGCACCTTGGACCCAGCTGGCTGTGGCTGGCCTCCTGGCTAAATGCAGCCAGGAGGACATGCTTTGACCACCACACCCAGAACAGCAATAGCTGTCCAGATGGCTGGCCAGGGGGCACACATGACAGTAGTGCCGCACAGAGGTCAACTCTGCAGCCACAGCCCGCTGGCAGGTGGCCCAGAGGGGCAGATGCTTCTATTGGCTGTGCAGTCCCCATCCGGGTCTGGTAGGTGCACAGCAGGTCATGGCCAGGCAATAACTCCCACTGTCAGCCTGCTGCAGTGGGTAGAGGGTGCAGGGAAATTTCAGGGCTGCTTCAGCAGTCCACTACAAGGGGTAGTGTCCCCAGGTACCAATTGGCTGGGCCCCCGAAGCTCCTGAAACTGAGTAGCCCTGAGCTACATGCCAGGGTCAGCTTTTTATACTGCTGGGGACAGCACAGGTGCTGGCCCCTGGCTCTAGCTCCCCCTGGCTGCAGATCAGGGAGGTGCCAGGCAGGGTTATTTTGCCCCAAGTGGCACAATTTGCTCAAAGTGCATGTCCGGGCTTGTGTGCTGAGGCAAAAAGCCCCAGCTCAAATTTGCACTGCTTCTATTTGAGCTGCTGCAAGTGCACATGCTTGCATGTGTGGACACGCTTCTAGAGTTACTATTTCCAAACACTGAGTCAAAACCTTGATTGGATTTTCCCATGAACAATGGGTGGTTGAAAATTCAGTTATTGGACTTGCAGCATGTTCCAAACTCACCAGTAGTTAAGTCAGTGATTCTACACCAAGTACTATCAGCTCCTTAGAAGGGTGTTGCAAGCTGTGAGGAGGTAAGTAGATAAACTAATCAGTAAGCTAGGTTCAAGCTTGTCCCTGCCTGAACAAGCCCCCTTCCCCACAGCTTATCCCCTGAGTATATACATTAGTTTTTAAACTTTGGAGCCATTCAATTCAGAAAAGTTATGGAGGGGTGCCTTGAGCTCAGTGTGGGGTGCCTCAAGTCCAATAAAGGTTGAGAACCACTGAGTTAAATAAATTTAATTCAGTATCCCATAATAACGTCTCTCTTCTGCACTGTTTTGGTGTTGGTACTGATTTAATAGCATCTTAAAATATAAAGCTAAATGAATTTGTAGAGGTTGTATAAATCTAGTGTGATGTGTGTAGATGAAACAAATTATGTTCCTCCTGTGTCATGCATAAAATCTGCCACCTCATTGTAATGCTAGGCATCAGTTCCATTTTTATTTATATTTTTATTTTTATCTTTGAGGACATAGAAAACCTATTCTGAATATTTACACCAGGATTAAGAAAAGGAAGTTTTGTCACATGCTTTGGGCAGAAACCCAGAACCAGCCAGCTGCATTTGAAATGGACCTTCACTTGTGTGGGGGAGGTAGGAGACGTATCAACAAAGTTGTTTTTTCTGTCTGGCCCTCTAGATTTTGCAGAAATGTATCTATGCTGCACATGTGTGATTTCTAATTGGCAACCATAGACCATGTCCACATGAGCACTGATGTTTGGTTGCTTAGGGACAAATAGCTGTGGCCCAAGGTGAGCCGCCTCTACTTGTCCCTGGGGAACACCTGTGCCATGTGCACTTTGGCATGTGCCAAATTACCCCCAGTGAGGTAGGGGAGGATGGGACCAGCATTAAGCTGGCCCCAGCAGCCTTCTCTGGGGTTTTTGGGCCTCCAAATGCTGTTGAAGTAGCCTTTATAACTAATATTCTACACTGATTTTAGAATTGATTCTTTTTAGCAGCTAGGGGCCATGACCACAGTATCTGCTATTCAGCAGGAGCTTTATTGCTCTATGCCTTTTTAAATAGAAAGTTAATTAACACAATTAAGGCAAGAGAAGCTGTTTCATGGTTCTGAATATAACAATAAGCAGGAACTCCCTAGATTTTGAGGATTAGTAGTTCAAGTATTTGGAATCTGCTTGAAGAAATGTAGCTATTTAACTCTGGTGTTAAAATTCCAGAATAGATGGTGATTATTCTGACAAAGAATTGTATCAGCTTTATGTATGACTGGAAATGTATGCATCTCTGCAGATCTTGTTACTTATGTATTTGAAGTATTTTGGAAATCAACTCTTAAACAATGCATTAACTAATTTAAATATTTGCAAAATAGCCATTTGGTTCATATTATAGCCAAATATATTGTGAGAATAACTCCCAAAAGCAATATATATAGAAAGGCGATTTGTAGGATAAAAATGATGTGTGATGTTGGTATCCAGTGCAGCTTGGGGAGGCGTGAAATAAAATCTCTATTCAGTTGGCCCATTGCCCAGATAATATAGACAATGCCTTGCCAAGTCCTATAGGTAAGAAATGTCACAGATCCCAAAGAGAAATAAAGGCCAGTATGCCCAGAAGATACAAACAAATCCTGAAAAGCTTTAAAATAAATGTTTGTAGTCTCTTCTTATTTCCTCCTTCTTGATCAGGAAGTTGTGTACCCTCTCACAAAAAGAACTACAGCCTGTAGCAAAACAATTCATTTTTCTCACTGTTTTGAATGGTTGCACAGAAAAGGCATGGCCTAGGCAAATGTTTCTTCGCAGGGATGCAAGAAATTACATGATTAAATACCTAAAAGAATTCAGATTTGATTACCTAAAAATGACTAACTTCCCTTGCATTGAATATTGTCTTGCTTCCATTAATACAAAAAACTGGATAAAGAGAAAAAAAATAATATTTTACAGAGTAAGGGATAAAAGTACCTTAATCTAATTATATTACAGAATTGCAGTCTAATTATATATTTCTTCATGCCTATGTTAAATATGATAGCTGACATATATCATAGACCCTGGCATGGATCTTCGAGAACTCCTGGTGCTCTGGTAAAGTGCCTGAAGATTGGAAGAAGGCCAATGTGGTGCCTATTTTCAAGAAAGGCAGGAAAGTGGATCCAGCAAACTACAGGCTCATCATCCTGACCTCTACCCTGGTCAAGGCCTTAGAAAAAATTATTAAAGAGGCCATTCTTAACAGACTGGCTGATGGCAACATCCTAAAGGGATAGCCAGCATGGGTTTGTTGTGGGTAGATCTTGCTTGACCAATTTTATTTCCTTTTACAATTGGGTGACATATCACCTGGACAAGGGCGAGGAGATTGATGTCATATATCTTGACTTCAAAAAAGCCTTCAATCTGGTATCCCATAATCACCTCTTGGCAAAACTGGCCAACTGTGGCCTCAGGTCCACCATAGTTTCATAGTTTTATAGTTTCTAGGGTCGGAAGGGACCTGAGCAGATCATCTAGTCCAACCCCCTGCCATGGCAGGAAAGAATACTGGGGTCAAAAGACCCCAGCAAGATGTTCATCCAGTCTCCTCTTCAACACCCCCAGGGTAGGAGCCTGCACCACTTCTCTTGGAAGCTGGTTCCAGACCCTAGCTGCCCTGACTGTGAAGTAGCGCCTCCTGATATCTAACCTAAACCTACCCTCTGCTAGCTTGTGACCGTTATTCCTGGTCACTCCTGGCGGTGCTCGGGGAACAGTGACTCCCCCAATGCCTGCTGATCCCCCCTGACTAGTTTATAACAGGCCACAAGATCCTCCCTCAGCCTTCTCTTCTGGAGGCTGAACAGGTTCAGGTCCCATAGCCTCTCCTCTTAGGGCCTGCCCTGTTGTCCCCTGATCATACGAGTGGCCCTCCTCTGGACCCTCTCCATGCTGTCGACATCCCTCCTGAAGTGTGGTGCCCAGAACTGGATGCAGTACTCCAGCTGCGGCCTGACCAGTGCCACATAGAGGGGGAGGATCACCTCTTTGGACCTGCTCGAGATGCATCTGTGGATGCATGCCAAAGTGCGGTTGGCCTTCCTAACTGCCTCTCCACACTGCCAGCCCATGTTCATCTTGGAGTCAATGATGACCCCCAGATCCTTTTCCGCCTCTGTGCTGACAAGAGGGGAGTTCCCTAACCTGTAGGTATGGTGCCGGTTGTTCCTCCCGAGGTGCATCACCTTGCACTTGTCTGTGTTGAAACCCATCCTGTTCTCGTCCGCCCACCCTTGTAACCTGTCTAGGTCTGATTGTAGCCTGTTGCATCCTTCCAATGTGCCCACGTCCCCCCACATCTTAGTGTCATCAGCAAATTTGAACAGGGTGCTTTTTACCCCCTCGTCCAAATCACTGATGAAGATGTTGAACAGTGCGGGCCTGAGGACCGAGCCCTGAGGAACCCCACTGCCCACATCCTTCCAGGTTGAGAAGGACCCATCCACTATCACCCTCTGGGTGCGGTCTTCCAGCCAGTTGGTGACCCATTTGACTGTGTAGGTGTCTACACCACAGCCCCCCAGTTTCTTAATGAGAACGGGGTGAGAGACAGTGTCAAAAGCCTTCCGGAAGTCCAGGAAGACTATATCCACTGCTACCCCTGCATCTAATGATCTGGTGATCTGATCGTAAAAGGCCACCAGGTTGGTCTGACAGGACCTGCCACTGATGAACCCATGTTGGCTGCCCCTAAGCATGCAGTCCCCTGCTGGCCCCTCCTGGATGTGTACCAGCATAATTTTCTCGAACAGCTTGCCTAGGATCGAGGTAAGACTAACCGGCCTATAGTTTCCCGGGTCCTCCTTCCTGCCTTTTTTGAAGATGGGGACCACGTTGGCCCTCTTCCAGTCTGCCGGTACCTCACCAGTGTACCACGAGTGCTCGTAAAGTTGTGCCGGGGACTTGCAATGACTTGGGCCAGTTCCTTTAGAACTCTAGGGTGGAGATCATCGGGACCAGCTGACTTGAATACGTCCAACCCCTCCAGAAGCTCCCTAACTAAATCCTCGCTAACCCGTGGCCCAGGTGTGCCTCCCCCGGGGCCCGAGGGGGGCCCAGCAGGGAGGTGGCTGTTCTGGTCCCTACTTAGGAAGACGGAGGCAAAGAAATCGTTAAACGTGTTAGCTTTGCCGTCTGGTGTGACGGCCAAGTTTCCCATCACGTCCTGCAAGGGCCCCACATTACCCGGGACCATGATCCACTGTATACAGAACTAGCTCTGTGGGTGGACCCCGGGGGGTGGTGGTTGATGGAGGTCAATCGTTATGGTGCACTGTGACCAGTGGGGTCCCCCAAGGCTCTGTTCTTGGACCTATATTGTTCAACATCTTCATTAATGATGTGGACATTGGAGTCAAAAACGGACTGGCCAAGTTTGCTGATGATACCAGGCTGTGAGGTAAAGCCATCCACACCTGGGGACAGGAGTGCAATCCATACTGACCTGGACAGGCTCAGCAAACGGTCAGATGAGGACCTGATGGTGTTTAACACTGAAAAATGTAACATTCTCCACCTTTGGAGGAAAAACCTGCAGCATGTCTATAGGCTCAGCAGTGCTACACTGGCTAGCACTACGGATGAAAGGGACTTGGAGATCATGATTGATCACAAGATGAACATGAGCCTTCAACATGATGCTGCAGCTAGTAAAGTGAGCAAAATGCTGGCTTGCATCCATAGATGCTTCTCAAGCAAATCCCGGGACATCGCTCTTTCATCATACTCAGCCTTGGTGAGGCTGTAGCTGGTGTACTGCATCCAGTTTTGGGCTGGGCTCCACAATTCAAAAAGGATGTGGAGAAGCTTGAGAGAGTCCAGAGAAGAGCTACGCACATGATCAGAGGTCAGGAAAACGGACCTTACGACAACAGACTGAGAGCCATGGGGCTCTTTAGCCTGGAAAAGTGCAGGCTCAGGGGCAATCTGACCCCAGCTGGGATCAGGATCCTATGACCTCAGCTGACTTCTTGCCCCTGGGGCAAGGGACTGGAGTCGATGATCTTCCAAGGTCCCTTCCAGTCCTAATGTCTATGAAATAGATGTATTGTGTGTGTGTCTATGCACACGCACAACACACGCACACACACACCAGTTGCCCATCAAGAATGATGGGGGGGTGGGGGCGGGGGGGTGGCTGGGATGGAGTGCTGCCACCTAACGCCACAGGGTGGGGCAGCCAAGGCCAGCGTTGTTGGCCTCAGCCCCCCGACCCTCTGTCTGGTCCTCAGGCTCAGCTTTGGAATCATGGCGACACTCTCCCAGACTTGGAACATTCTGATTGGCTGTTTCCATCAGCCAATCTGAGTGCGAATAAAGTATTACAGACAAAAAGACAGACTTAGGCTCTCTCTATATGCATTAGGGCTTTAGTGTGCTACCTATAGAGACCCATTATTGTCCACTCTTTGAAGTAAAAGATTGTTTTTAATCTCCACTAAATTAGATGAATGCAAGAACTACATGAGA
The DNA here is from genome assembly GCF_052110815.1 of Crocodylus siamensis. Taxonomy (NCBI): domain Eukaryota; kingdom Metazoa; phylum Chordata; order Crocodylia; family Crocodylidae; genus Crocodylus; species Crocodylus siamensis. The sequence continues at coordinate 209,911,718 of NC_143398.1, read as the reverse complement.
GTAGGAAAAATCTAACCAAAATACTTCTATGGTGCATATTTTGTGACTGGGGGTCAGAATCCATTATTAAGTGTCTTACCTCAGCTTCAGAAAGAAAAAAATAACCTTTTTAGAAGCCCTGATCAAATAAATGAGTTCAGGTTATAGTCTGTTATGTGAGAGCTCCTTCGGGAAACAAGGATTCATTTTTGTTGTTGAGGCTGTTGTCTGCTTACTACCAAATATTGAATTAATTTATGTACCCTGATGGGATACCCTCCCTACTGTTTAAGTAGCAATAATTCTTTGTGGCTTATCTTTGCTAAAATGAAATTAAATAAATAGAACTTAGTAAACCAAATTATATAAGGGCATGGATATAAGAAAAGAAATGTTGCAGGCAGCATTAAACATTTAAGTTTCAAACAGAACTTCTCTTGATTTTGTTTTTAAATTAATTTTGGTTACTAACTGTTTACAAAGCAAAGGCATAAAGACATGGCAATGAGGTATGCATTTTTCCATTTGCCATCTCCAGCAAGCATAATATTCATTCATGATTAAGTATTCCTTATCTTAAAATTATAGAATTGTTATACCTTGGTAACATTAAAAGGCTGAATAAAGTACTCTCTACAGCAGCGTTTTCCAAACGTTTTGAACATTTTTGTGCCCCCTACTTCAGCCACCACTGCCTCCCTCACTGTTCGTTCCCCTCATTACCAGTTGCTGTTCTTGGTATCTTCCTTGGTGCCTGTTTGCTCCTGCTGCCATTGATTTCCCTCTCATTAGTGATTGCCACTAACATCCTGGGTCCCCTTGTTCCCTCCCACAGGAACTTTACACATACCAGAGCTGCCTTATTCTGTACAAGGGAGGTGTGTCCCATGGTTTGAGAAATGCTGCTCTAGAGGATGTGGGATTTAGCTTTTCAGGCCTTACTCATGATACTAGTTCTACTGACTGTATTGAGACATATGGATGAGTAGGGGCTGCAGACTTGGCCAGTAAGCCTCAGGTGAATTAAGGAAGGTGTTCTGGACATATTCCAGACTCCAAACTGTTGGTCTCACTGTAAATATCAAGAGTTAATGTTTAGTTCAAAAGTAGCATATTTACGTAAGCAGTTTTTGTTATACCATATGCATTTTAGTTCTGTATATTGCATACTTTTGATACATGTCTTTAACCAATTATGTACCATAAGCACAGTAATTCACAAAATTGAGATGCTACATGTGTCTGTAGTGTTGCAAAATAAACTGTAATAAATTATTAGAAGCAGTGTTCTCATGAAATTAGACTGTATTTTATTGTATCTCCACAAGGTGGCAGAGTTAACTTTAGCTTCATCAACCTTAACTTAGGATTTTCTGTATTTGGTGTGTTAAAGCATTTTCTGTAGTTGGTGTGTTAAAGCATTCAGCATACTGTTCTGTGAGAAGAATGCCATATTCAGTATGGTGTTACATGGGTACATACTGGGTGGAGGGCATAAAAAGTCCCACCACCTTTCCTTTCTTTGCCTTTATGATGTTCATCAAGAATTGCAGCCCCTCTAGGCATTTTTTGAACATAACATTTCCCCCATATTCCCAGCGTCAGCTTTCACTGCAGACTCAGCATCAGCATAGGTGTTAGCTGATCTTTCCAAAAAAGTGTAGTAAAGGTCAGCTGGTCTCCTGTTTCTGTGTGTGCTCTCTATATACAGCTTTTTATTTCTGATTGCTAGGTACTGATTCTTTCTTACAGTTGATTTCTCAAGGGGTAGTCCTCCTCAGCACTGATGGGAATGGCAGTAGATATTGCCTTACAAATGCTTGTGCTGTGTTCATTCCCCAGTATTCCCCCTGTATGTTTTGGGAAGGGCAGAGCCAAGCTCCTCCCAAATTTAATAGAGAAGCATTAACCTGGTCCAACTTTGCAAAACTACAGCCCATGGAAACCCCATAAAAGTTTCTGAGAGGCTTAGTAGAGTCAGTGGAGGGACAGTGGAGTATGCTGCAGAAACTGAGCTCAGTCTTCATTCTGCCCAAGCCACTGGTTCTCTGTGCCCAGTGGCAGAGGGCTTGGTAGGACCCTTACTTTTCATTAATTGCTGCTGTTTCTTGGTGCTAATTCAGCCAGTTTCCCTGTTTCTAGTCAGTTTTGTTTTCAGGTTCTCACATACTAATACAATGCCGCAATGTTTAGATTTAATCTGGAAGGGATAACATATTTTAAAATCTGTATTTCCTTTGGAATAAAAACATCAAAAACCCAATTCATGGAAACATCTGCAGTCACTTCATCTTTGCAAAGCCTGTTTGGAGTTTGGGGTGAGCTAGGACATACATTGTCCTTTCAGTTTTACTTACTAAGCAGGTACTTTTGAAGAACTTCAAATTCCCCCTTTTATTCATTGGCAAGTTGCTGCTGTTTTGGTGAGAAATTTTCATGAGGCTTCAAAATGTACCTGAATTATTTTCTTCTTATTTTGTTCTATGGGTTTTTGTTGTTGTTGTTGCCATTCCCTCTGTTTGTTTGATTTCTGCTAGGATCAGGTTGTTTTATAGGCTGCAGCGTGCTCCAAAACGCCGCGAAACAAAGCATTATATTCTGGCTCATCGCCTCCATTGCAGGGCAGACAGGTGGCGATGTCCTGTCACCATGACTACAGGCAGTCCTCAGGGAAGCTCTTCTAAGATGATACTCGGTTCCTAGGACTGGGGGAGGGGCAGCTAGCTATGCTAACCTTAGCTGTGGGCTCTGCTGTAGTGGTTACACTACATTATGAGCCCCTAATGTGCTGCAGGAGCGTATGCATTTATTGAGATGCCTTTAAGTAGAAATCAGAATAAGAATGATTCATTTAAGACAGAGGCAATAGCTACTTCACTTTTCAATCAGCATCCCTACATTTAGTGACATTCCACCGAGGCTCCTTACCAGATTAACTCTTCATTATAAACTATATTCATTTGCTATCGTTTTCATTCTCTCAGCTCTGTTATAGCTGTTTCCTGTTGTGCGTAATCAGCATGTTTAACTCCTAATGAACATGGTCATTCACTTCCTCAGCAACAGCCTCCAGCAGGTGACAGCTCACTTATTAAACTTGATTAGAAGTGTACAGTATGGTCGCATCTTACGTGGGGGTTAGGTTCTAGAGTCAGTGTGCAAGGTGAAAATCGCATATAGTCAAAATTACCCTTGAAAATCAGCTGCACAGCTTCCCAGCAGGGCTGCTCCCAATATAGCTGCTTGGCCCCATGCACAGCACTGCGGGGGGCACTCTAGGTCCCAGGAGCTGGCTGGGGGTAGAGGGGAGCCGGGGGGCTTGCCCAGTGGTACAGTCTGCTCCCTCCCCCATCCAGCTGCTCCCGCTCAAGGCAGCCTGCACCAAAGTCCCGCCCAGCCAGTGTGCGCAGCTTCCCAGCAGGGCTGCCCCCAATCTAGCTGCTTGGCCCTGTGCACAGCGTTGCAGGGGGCAGCTGCAGGCTGCGCGCACGCTAGATCCCGGGAGCTGGCTGGGGGTGGAGGGGAGCTGGGGGGCTTGCCCAGTGGTACAGTCCACTCCCCCCCAGGGCATCCTCCCACAGCGCCCAGGGCAGCCTGCTCCAAACTCCCGCCTGGCCAGTGTGCACAGCTTCCCAGCTGCGGGGGGCAGCTGCAGGCTGAATGCAAACAACTGCCACTCCGAGGTATATGCTTATGAGGAATTTGCGTAAGTTAAATGCACGTATGATGCGACTCCACTGTACGCTTTTTTCCTGATATGTTTTACCTTGAAGTGATGTGGAAATAATACAAACATCAACTTACTCTGTTCTCAGAACATTTACAAACCAAAAGAGATGTGTAGTTTTGATGGTGGCTTTCCCAAGCATTTCTTTATTTTAAAAAAATCACAAATATCCTAGAATGTCACAAGTTACTATACGGGATGTGTTCCCTGTGTCCATCCCCACTCCCAGATATATTTGACACCTCAGATATATTGAATGCCTATTCAGAGAACATCCCCTGAGCATTGCAGGTCTTTAGAGGCAACAGCATCAACAGGAACAGTGTAAACCTGATGAGCTTGAGCAATCATGGCACTATTGTATTTATACCCAATCTTTCAGCCAAGCTGATTTCACAGCTCTATACAAACTTTATGAACACTTCCTTTCTATCAATCCAATTTGTTTCTGTTTGTAAGGGTGTGTCTATATAAGTGCTGTGTTGCGCTGGAGATTGCAGTTGAAAAGTTTGCCGTACCCATGTTCTCCTAGTTCTCAAAGCCACACATTCCAAGCCTAGAAACATGGTGGTGCATGGGAGCAATCCCCACTGCCTCTCTTGATCTTTGTTTCACATGTCAAATCTCCTAGCACCATGGTTGGGTATAAATTCAGTAATGATTCAGGTAGAGGAGTGCCTCTGAGTGAATTACCAGTACTTTCCCTCTAGAGACATACCTTCTGTGTGCTGGCCTGGCCTGACCTGCCGTTGTTTAAACTCATCAGATATGACGAGATAACAGCTTGGGTTGGTATCACTGCAGGATACTTGTCAGTTTCATTCTACTCCTTTCTACTCTGTTAGGGAATCCACCATTTGTAGAAGCACAGATACATTTTTTTTTACTGACTGTATACACATGTGTGCAGGAAAGAAGAGACAAACTTAAAAAAGGAGTATGAAAGAGACAAATGACATGGAAGAGGAATTGCAAAAGTAAGAGAAGGAATGAAACAACCACAGGGCAAGCAGGTCTTGTGGTTTGGTGGTAATATATTTATTGGCTTGTTTGAAACATTACAAGCTATACTAAAAGAGTTTCTGTCTAGTGTTCCTGCTGGCCTTAACAGTCTTTTAAAAATACATTACAGAGCTCTGTTAATGCCTGCAGAGATTTGAGGTCACAAGAACCCAGCAAGAATATCTAATAGATGTTAATAGACCTGAACTACAACTCTCAGGACCATTAGCTTGAAAGAGTACTAGCAATCTCTTGGACAAGGGATGAAGGCACACTTTTCAGTATGTTTCAGAAGTTAATAAACCCATATCATTCATATCTCCAGGTGGGGGGAGAGGGGCATCACAACAAGCTTCATTCATAGTGACTTCTTAACTTAAGAAAAGCTATTAGTTATTTGCTGTGGCTTTACCTCAAAGAAGTCTCCCTCTTCAATCAGCTGGAGCTCATCATAGTCCTGTGAAATTCATGGGGACAGAGTGCATTTGAAGTAAAAGCCACAGCAAATAGCTGTAACACCTCAGCAGTCCCATGCACCTGCTTACTCCAGCTTTGCGTACCCCTAGATACTTCAAACCTTCACCTTTATAGGTGGGTTAAGAAATTAATCATGTGAAGTATCCAGGTTTTCCTGTATAGACCTGGGAAAGGAGGGAGTTTCAGAAGGTCAGGGCCTATAAAAAGGCGTGACCAAATTCCATCCCTCTTATGGGATCATCAGCTCAGGTGCCTCTGCTGGGTTGCCACTGTCAGTATTCCATGGGAAGACTGTCATGTAGTAAAGACTTGTTCATTAGGGGCGTATGTACGCATGATAAAAATTGGTTGTTTTTGCAGTTTAATTGCATCCTGATGTACATGTATGGGGTTTATTTTACAATTTAAAAAGTTTGTTATGTTTCAAACTAAACCACATCCCCATGTAGTTTATTTTGCAACATAGCTATTGGTAATGTTGCAGCCTTTCGACAGCTCCTCCTGCCCCCACAGAAGAGGCGGGCTGAAGGCAGAAGTTGTGAGGGGCCAATTCTTTCCCCCTCCCCCTGAAAAACCTGCCCATGTCTCCCATGGCAGAACAATAAGCTGCTGGCAGGCTCTGAGCTGTGGGGGCCTCAGTCCAACTTGGGGGGCTTTTCACTTCTTCCCCTGGCAACTGAGGCCTGGCTGGGATCCCCCAGCCCCACCCCTTCCTTAGTTGTTGCCTCTGAGAGGGGTGAGGGGACAGGGAGTGGGAATGCACCGCTCATCCACCCCTATACCAGCCCCCCATCCGAGGTCTGCCCGGTATGGGGGGGAAAGCACCCACTGGATGGGCTTTTCATTCCTGTGCAACTCAAGCTGGCCTGAGATTGCCCCAGCCCTGCCCCCTCCTTAGCTGTCACCTCTAAGGGTGGGCACGCACATGCACACGCACCCATTCTGGGTCTGCCTGACGTAGGAGAAGCACCCACCTGGGGCTGTCTTTTCTCTCTGCAGTTCAGAGCTGGGCTGGGATTGTCTTGGCTCTACCTCCCCCTCAGCCCTCTGCCAGATGGGGGAGGAGGAGGACTGAGATAATTTCAGCCTAGCTCTGAGCTGTGGGGAGATGAGAAGCACGCAGGTGGGTGCTTCCCCCCCACACCAGGCAGACCCAGGCTGTGGGGGGGGGGGGGCAATGCCAGGCCCGTGTTCTCATCTCCTGCCCCTCTTGGAGATGACAGCTGAGGAGGAGGCAGGGTTGGGGCAATTCCAGACCAGCTTGAGCTATGGGAGAGCAAAAAGTCCCCCTGGTGGGTGCTTTCCCCTGTGTTCTGGACAGACCTTGGCTGCAAGTGGGGGAGAGGGCTGGAGGGGTGGGCCTGGTGCATTCCTATCCCCTGCTCCCCTCACCCCCAGAAACAATGTCTGGAGAAGGGATAGGGCTGGGGGATCCCAGCTGAGCTCAAGCTGCATGGGGGGTGTGGTGTGAAATGCCCCTTGTGGGTGCTTTCCCTTCTGTGCTGGGAAGATGTCAGCTAGAGGGATACTAGGGGGTAGGTTCCTACCCTCTGCTGCCCCTTCTCTTTCTCAGAGGTAGAGCGTTGGGGAAGGGGTGGAGGTGGGGTGATCCCAGCCCAGCTTGATCTGCAGGGGTGGTAAAAAGCCCTCCCAGTACCTTTCCTTCCCACACTGGGCAAACCTCAGCTGAGGATTGTGTTCCCACCCTGCCTCCCTCTGCACCACACTCTTGGAGGTGGATGGCTGAAAAAGGGGCAGGTCTCAGCTGATCCTAGCTTGTCTCAGAGCTATATGATGGCAGGAGATAAATTCTTGGGTTGGGGCTTGCCCCGCTTCCAGACCATGGCTGGGGGAGCAAGTGCCAGGTGGGAGGTGGGGAAGGGGACGTTTCCCCTTTCTAGAAGGTGGAAGCTGTGGGGAGGGCAGGGCTGAACTGATCCCTGCCTGGCCCACTGGGCTGCAATGTGGGTAGCAGAAAGTTCCCACAACAGGGGCTTTTCTTCCTATTGATGTACAGCCTGGGACTAAGGGTCCCTGGGTGTCCATTCCCCTGCCCCTCATTCCAGTGGGTTGACAGGCCCAGAGGCAGGAAGCAGGCTGAGGAGATGAGGCTTTAGTGCCTCAGGTCTGTGAAAGCTGTGGTCAGGGCCAGCCTTGCTCTGTTGGAGCAGACAGAATAGTTGCAAAGCATCCTGGGATGCTGGGTGACTGTCAGTTAACTTGAATCTGGAAGGGATCTGTGCCTGAAGTTCCCTAAACCAGTTTAACTTAAATCAGTTAAGTCTGATACTATTTCTAACCAGGTTTATCTTAAACCAATTTCAGCCATTTTGAAAGTACTGAACTTCTGTTCTGTTACAGGTTTAAACCAAGTTTCTAATCACTTAAACTGGTTTTATGTGTGACTTCTGTCCCAAGCCCACATGTTCAGATTATGAGTCTGGAAAGTGGCACTACAGGAAGGAAGGTCACTAGTTGGGAGCCATTGCACCCACTCTGGCCTTTCCAGTACAGTAGTTTCTGCTTTGGCTGTATGCAGTTGACTGTAATGATCCTAGAATAGAAAGAAAAATTTTACAGATGAAGAGACCTGGACAATATAGAAATATTTCACAGTATAATATTTACAGCCTCTAGCTGTAGATCTTTAAAGAAGTGGTAGAAAGGCGGGATGTTAGCACCGACACATGGAAGTAGTTCATCCTCCTAAATGGCTGTAACACCATATTCTGATTTGAAATGCAACAAGGATGTTCCCATGCACATGCATAAAATCTGCAAAACAGAAATAAAAACCAAAAACATAAAATACACAGTTGCATAGTTTCCACGATCAATTTACTAGCTTAGTCACAACATTGATTGGCCTGTCCTTTACTATGACAGATAAAATGGGAAGTTTTACTTAGATATCTTGAAAATATTATTTGTTGTGGCCTGATAGGCTGATGTAAGATTACATTGTTACAGGGGGAGCTGGCAGGAAGCTCTATATTTAGGTTGCTTAACACTTTTGCTTATATGCAAATAAAAGTTTGAGACATCAAGAAAGGGAAGGTGTTGGAATCACAGCTCTACTAAACTCACTTCGTGTAAGCTGGCTGTCATCCTGCTTGATCTGGGTAGCAGAGGATTCTGCCTCTCCTCCCACCCCACAAGTGAAGGATGATCTTGTGGTGACATAGAAACCCTCATATGGCAGTTTGTATAACACCTGTCTTTTTACATGTATGGCCAGTGGCTGGACGATACTGAATATATACTTGGAATATATGTTTGAATTTTATATGCTATTTGGCTATTTGGTTCTGTTGTATACCAGAAATTGGCCTAATATGTGGGGCACTGGGATTAGCGGACCTTCCAGGTGACTTGCATCTAACATTTGCAGTCCCTCATTTCTAGTTGCAAAGCTGAACACAACTTGTCTGTAGCAGGTCTAGTCCATGATCCTAGAAAATACCAATATGTGCAAAAGGCAGCTCTGTATGTAGAACACTGTATGGAAAAATACATCCTCAAATGAAGCACTGAAATGCAAACTACGTTTTAAACGTCATTATTCATATCACTCAAAATGCTGATGAGAACAGGGTTAAATAATACTTTAAATAGAATTGCCTGCCCTGATTTCTGCACCACATGCAGCACATGAATTAAGAATGCGGTTGGTGTGGGTGGGAGATGTTACACAGCATCCTTTTTACACAGCATGTATTCATGAAAGTAAACTGGATATACTAACTCTTTCCCTTGTATTGAGTTGTTCTGTCACTTTGAAATGGCGTGTGGAGTTTTTTGTGGAGTTGGGATAGCAAGATCCGGTCCACATTACTAAAGAGTATGTGTCTTTCCATGATGTGTAGGTTTCCTGGATGTGTCATTTCAGGAAATACTCCTTGCTCTTTCCCTTTCTGTTGGTTTTTTTTTTGTCTATAGCCTATGGTTAGGGATAACTTGGTTGAAGGATAGAGAAAGTACACAGCCTTTATATTGCACACTATCTCGTATTTCTCAGACCTCTCTGTACTTATTTGTATGAAGCGTTTAGATTATGGCCTTCAGTGTTGTGTAGTGACAAAAGGTTGTTGCTTTTTCTGTGTCAATCAATTTCCTGCCGCCCTCCATGCTATCTTTTCTTCCTTAGATCAGGTCAGGGATGTGCATAAGGGCAAATTGTTTCCTGCAGAGTCCTGGGAATCAGGTCTGCAGCCATCTTCACCCTATAAGCGCAAAATAAAAGCAAATGTGATTAAGTGCAAGTTTTTGTGGCTATTGAACTCAATCTAGTGGTTCCTGTTACATAACAAGCAGTTGCACAAGTACATATCCTAGATGTGTTAAATTATTATTCATAAAGGTATGTAAATTAGTAGTTATGCTTCTCCTGAGGGAGGGAGAAGGAGCAAGAGGAGAAGCTTAAGTCCCCTGCCACATCCCCTTCTCATCCTCTGGGCCAGCTGACAGGGTGGCATGGGGACTTCAGCTTCTCCTCTCCCTCCTTCCCCACTCCCCTCAGCTGGCCCAGAGACAGAAGGGGACGTGGCAATGGATTCCTGCCCTGCTCCCAGCTTGGGGGTAGGGGAAGAGCCAAGCCCCAGTACAGGTTGCTTGATCCTTACAGCCCGCCCCAACTGCGGCTGAGAAGAGGAACTCTGTCCCCTCTTGTGCTGAGCAGTCACGCTGCTGGGCAGCTGCCACTCCATCTGTGCTCAGGGCAGTGTCCTGAGAAATAAGCCCCCTGCTGCTGGGAGGGGCCTGGCTCAAGTGCAGACCAAGTAGCAGCTACTGATTGCAGGGCAGCAGCCTAACTTCTCAGCACAAGAGGTGAGAGAGTTCCTCTTCTCAGCCTTGGGGCTCAGAGGAGGGGGGAAGGAGGGAGAGGAGAAGCTGAAGATCCCTGCCATGAGCCCTTCTTATCCTCTGGACCACCTGTGAGGTGGACAAGGCTCCCAGCTTTGGGGGCAGAGCCAAGTCCCACTGTGGGTTTATGCTCCCCACATCCCTTGCTGGCCTCAGCCAGCCCAGAGGCTGGGAAGAGGATGTGGCAGGGGACTCCAGCCCTGCAGTGGTGGGGCAGGGACATGGCCAGACAGGGCCCCTTGGGGGCGCAGGGATGGGGTTATTCTTCTTCCCTCCAACCTCCTGGGGAGGGAACAGCAGAGGGCCTATTCCTGCACTGGGAATGAGTGTGGCAGTGGCGTCAGGCAGATCCGGCTACCTGTGGGGGTAGGGGGGAGGCTAACTCTCTTCCCTACTCCCCTCTGCCTCAGGGACCATGGTGCCCCGCTGCTGTAGCAGCAAGGGGGGGGTGCCCAGCATGCCTGGCTGGGGTCTCTGCAGTGGGATAGAGAGGGGAGAGTTAAACCCCCCCTTGGCCAGACCCCCCCCCTTGCCTGCCCCTGCTTGAGCGGGGGAGCAGAGGGGCGGGGCCAGCCTGGCTGGGCTAAAGCAGAGAGCCCAGCCCAGAGAACAAGCTGGGATGCTGTGGGTCTCTGGTTTAAGTTAAACCAGCCTGGGACAGACATTGCATAAACCGGTTTGAGCCAAATCAGTTATTCAGTCAGGTTTACTCAGTCAGGTTCACTCAAGTTGGTTTCAGTCATTTTGAAACTGGTTTATATGCACTGAATGTCTGTTCTATTACAGGATTAAACCAGTTTCTGATCACTTAAACTGGTTTATGTGTAATGTCTATCCCTAGCCTAAGTCTTCAGAGAGGTAGGAGATAGTGTGCGTTATCCTAGATAGGTGTCTAGAGTCCCTTTAAATGCATAGGCATCATTTCTGAAGCTGGTGTGACAGAATGCCCTAGATCTACTTATCAATTCATTTAGGTGCAAGAAATAGCAAAGCAGATACAGATTAAGAATATTGCATTTTAGGATGTAAGTTTATAGAAAGTAAGCAAATACCAGGTATATACCAGGCAAATACCAGAGAATAAGCAAATACCAGGTAAAACCTTGTAATGTAGTGATCTTCAAATTGCAGGTGCCTTCTTCATTTGTTTCATATATATTTCATATCACAGCAAGGAATTGCAATTTTGGCTGACTTGTTTTTTTTCCCCTTGTTCCTGAATGTATGATTTGTACAAAATTTAAAATGGCACTGGTTATAATAGAAAATGTGCTTAAGTACATTTACATGGCATGGCTCCCTGCTTTACTGTTATGAATTGTTCATAATATGTCTCCTCATATATGCATCAGACACTTGCTGCATAGATGCATGTGATTTGTCTTTTCTCCTGAGAAATGATAATTGACTTTGGTTTACTTAGGTTACTTGCAGTACAGTTTATTTTCTCAGCCCAACTAAGATTTATGCAGCAGCATACTCATACTATGAGGGATGAACAATTTAATTTCTTAAATGATAGAGGGTATGCAGTGCATTACAGAGGTGGAATATATTTGTACTTTAAGATATGTCATAAAATAGATCAAACACATTTATACTGTATCCCACTGAATTTGTTGTTAATTGTGATAAGCTAGTAAAAACAGAGGCTTTCTCAGTTAAAAGATCAGCTTCACCATGTGTACACAAAGAACACATTAGGAAAGTAAACGATGAATAGGGATATTTTAACCATTTATTATTACTTTTTTAAGACTATAATCCCTTTTCTGGAAATGTTCATAGCCCAATCCTGATCTTTTCAAATATATTCAGTAGTATTTGGTGAATACTAGCAGTGACTGTTGAATGACTATCAAACCATGGCTTCTTTGAATTGCTTACTTTGTCTTTTAATAATTATTTGTGTGGTGGAGCTGCTTTGTCATGTTTCTACTTCTGCTTGCTTATGAAGTAATTAAAATACTTTAAACAGTGAACAATAATGAATAACATTTTTAGGTCTGAATTCTTCACACTAAAAGGGTGACTTTTAGATTTTATTGCAATTTTTAACTATGTGATGAGGTTCTGAATCTTAGGGATAAGTCATGATATGAACCCATGAATCATGGAAAATTTAACTTCAGGGAATAAGTTCTTCTATGCAAAAATAATTGAAAAGGAATATTTTAATAATTGAAGCACTTACAGTTAGGGCTGTGAGAAGTTTCAGTCGCTGATTCAATTCAGCAGAGATTCAGCCCGATTCAGTGGCTGAGTCTCCGAATCTGAATTGAATCAGGAGACCCTTTAATCTCTCTGAATTGAATCGGAGAGATTCGATGATTTGAACATAGAGCTTTAAATGTTTTTTCTACATACCTAAAGGTACCAGGCAGTACCTGGTGAATGCTGAGATGCTGGGGTGGATAGTGTGTCACACCGGAGGACGGGGTGGGGGATCCCCAGCAGACTCAGCAGTGGACCCAGAAGTGGACCAGAAGCACTTCTGGTCCATTTCTGGGTTCACCGGAGAGTGCGCAAGGCCGCCCCCTGCACTCCTGTGGGACGCTTCATCTGTCCTGCCTTCGGAACATTCAAGAGCCATGCCTGGTACCTGCAGGTATGTAGAAAAAACATTTAAAGCTGTGTCATGGATGAATCACTGATTCTCCAAATCAGTATTGAGGATTCGGATTCCGACGAATCAAATCAGGACAGTGATCCGAATCAACTAATCGGATCAGTATAGCCAATTCAGGCTGAATCCCAATTGGATACAGCCCTTTTGCACACCCCTAGTTACAATAATGATAGACTAGAAGACTTAATGTACTGAGTTGAAGCAATTAATTTTTTTTCCTGAGCCTCTATCACAGCCATAGCTTCTTTCCACTTACGTTTTTTTACATTGAATTGCATCATACAAAGAAACACAGTATGTAGTTTTATAACAGATCCTCAGAAATGGTGAGTATCCACAGCTTTGTTTTCTGTTATCCTCGGTGAGTCTGAAGAATGCACTCTGCTACTGTGCAAGATGGCATTCCCAAATGGGCAGTCTTTTGGTTTCTTTCCTTTGGTTCCCAGACTGTTCATTTCCAAAACTGCTTATTTGTTGATTTATTTGCCTTTGGCCACAGAAGCTTGTCTTCACTGCAGAACTTGTCTCAACTAAATTAACTTAAGTTGAGCATTGTACTGCAGTAGTGCTTAACCTGTCTGGCCATGCGAACTGCATGAGTAGCACAGGGTCAGTCCATGGGTGTAATCCAGCATGTAATGTGTGAGGCATGGAACTCAAGGCAAAGATTCCTACTCATCTTTAATATAATTCTTAGCCTGGCAATAGATACATGAAGAGCATTAGGAGACGTTTTAATAACGAATTATGGCATGTCTTACGAAGGACATCATGCAGGCTGCCTGAAGCCGGGGGCCAGCAGAGACAGTGGATTAGGGATTTAATAGCTGCAGAATTCCTCAACACTGGAGGTTGTAGAGGAGGAGCATGAGCACAAAGCACTAGGACTACATTGTTGTGAAGACTTAGGTTGCCTGCAGGCTGAAGGGATTATTTTTTAGGTGGCATCTCTGTTGAAGTGCTATAGAAGCAGCACTGAGAGTAGGCATAGTAGGAACATAACTGCCATATACTGAGTCAGACCGTTGGTCCATTTTGTCCAGTATTCTGTGTCACACAGTGGCAGAAGGGTGAAAGGGTGAGTGAACAGAACATAACCAGTAGGCCTGTGTGAATAGGGAAGTATTTGATTCAGATCCAGCCAATTCGGAGGACGGAGATTCGATTCAGGGATTTGTATCACTGTCCCAAATTGATTCAGCCTAACTGGCTTTGGAAGATCTGGTGATTCGTCCATAGACTATAATGGGGAATCACTGAAATACCTATAACTTTGTCAATTTTTGGCAGATTTGGGTAAAAACAGCCCTTTTTGAAGGCATGAGGTGTGTTATGATAGCCCTTTTTGAAGGCATGAGGTGTGTTAAGTTTCACAGAGATAGGTGCAAGGGTTTCTGGGAAACTGCACCTCAAACTGTTCAAAGCAAAACTTGTGACGGGGATAAAAACAGCAGGGAAGGTAGCCTGTAGCCGGGGGCCTTCCCAGTGCTGGTTAGATCTCTGCCCACCCACCTTTTTCTGGGCCAGCCATGCTCCCCTCTTTTGCTCAAGCAGAAACAGCTCACAAAAGGGACAGAAAGTCTTCAGAGAGAGGCTTATATGCTTTTTCTACATCCCTCCCCCAGAGCAGTGTGATTGGAAGAGGACTCAAGGACACATCACAGTCACTGGCCGTCTATTAAATGTCAGTCTTTCCCCCACCCGTTCCCCCTCCCTCTTCTCAGTTTCTGTTTCCCTGAAAGACTGCCTTCCTAATCATTTTCCAAATTGATTTGAAGACTCCAAATTGATTCGGGGGAGGGAGGGGTTGTCTCCTGATTCAATTTGGATTTGGTGATTCTTCCTCCGAATTGGGCCAAATCTTCTCCAAATCAAATTGGCAACTGAAGCTTTGTTTTTTTCCATTGTTCCTCTTCCACTTGTAGCATCCAGCATTTAGGCCAGGTACAGACTGTACACTTTTACTGGGGTAAGTGATTGGAAACTGGTTTGTACCCATAACAGAAGTTTAGCAAACAAAATACGCCCATACCCATAACAGAATAGAAGTTTGGCACATACAAACTGGTTTAAAAATGGTGAGCCAAGTCTAAGATTTGCCCCCCTCTCCTCCCACCAAAGGGCAAATGTGTGTTTTGCATGCTACTGATCAATGATGCTGCTTACAGAAAACCACATAACTTAGGTCGATTCTGCATCAGGCTTTCTGAATATCTGTACCTAACCCCAGTGTCTAGAAGTTCTGATTCAGAGGCTGTGCCACTAACTCCCATGATCAAGCTGTTAACAGCTAAAGACTTGAGTTAGTTTTTAAGTAAAAATGTATTGCGGTAGTTTTGTTGTTTAGTGCCTCCTCCCCTCCCCCTCCTTTCCCCAACTCCTCTACAAATACTCATCACTGCTTTAGTGCTGCTTGAATGATAAGCAGAACTTCCTGCTCAGTAGCAATGATATCCACTTGTCTAAGATGCTCTTTACTGCTTTGGGCTCTCCACTGCCCCTTCCACTCAGGGTATTTGAAGTCCAAGTCCTCATGCAGCTCTTCAGATGCTGTTTCTAACTCCAAAGCCCAGATACAGTGCCTTGTAGATCAGGAATAACTGGCTTTGGACTCCAGAGATGTAAGTCTTCTTAGTAATCTTCCTGGATACAGGCCTCTCATCTCTCCAATTCTTTATGGCTTCAAGTAGTTGTTTTTTGGAGCTTCCTCTTTGTCCTGGACTTCATGTCAGATTTCCTCTGTTCTCACCTTCTTGGAGTTCCTGAAGGTGTGCAGGAGAAAAGAGCCTTTGCATATGACTGATGTGTACCTAGAAGCTTCTTGATTCTGCCTGTGCGCTGTAGACCTTATAGCCTTAACTTAAGGGGAATGGGAGAGAAGTAATTCCACAATGGACATTCCTGGGCTGCGGAACCATGACACTAATTGTGACTGACCACCTTCATCCCTGATCTTGTATATGACTTCCTTCAACACAGAGTCTGAGGTTCATTTGATAGCTGCTTTCATTTATTGTGCAACTGGCAAGTTTGGTCCAGAGTCTCCTCAGTCCCAGTTAGATATGAGAAAGAATCTGAAAAAAGTGAGAAATAAACGTGGAGGTTTTAGGGAAAGAGGCATAGAGAGATAGGGGGTGGAAAGCTCAGTGATTTAGTTTGCAATGATATTAAGCTGTGGGGACACCCACGCACATCAGAGGATAGGGGAAGGATCCAGGATGACCTTGACAGACTGGTTTTATGTGCAGAATGGAATCAGATGAGGTTTAACAAGGTTCTCCTGTTGGAGGGTTCTTCATCTAGGTAAGATGAACCTCCACCATAACATCATGATGGGTGTTGGTCCACTGGCTGGCACAGCTTCTGAACAGGACCTGCCGGTCACAATCGACCAGAAGATGAACACAAGCCAACACTGGAATGAGGTTGCCAGCAGGGCAAATATAACTCTGGCATACATCAGCTAATGTGTTGCCAATAGATCCAGGGAAGTGCTTCTTCTCTGTTTGGTGTTGGTGACATCACAGCCAGAGTACTGTGTCCAGTTCTGGGCACCACACTTCAGGATGGATGTGGATAAGCTCAAGAGGCCACACATATGATTAGGGGCCTGGAGGATAGACACTGTGAGGAGAGATCCCAGAAACTGGGCCTGTGCAGTCTGAGTAAAAGATGACTGAGAGCTGACTTGATAGCTGCTTACAAGTACATCAGGGGTGAGCACCAAGATCTAGAGAAGCAACTCTTCATAAAGGCACCTCAAGGGAGGATGAGGACCAGTGGGAACAAGCTAATAGAGGTTAAGTTGGACATAACCTCTCCCCAAAAAAACCCCAACTTCTTTTCCGTAAGGCTAACTAAAATCTGGTGCTCACTCCCAGCAGAGGCAGTGCTGTGCTCCACTATCCTTGGAGGTATTCAGGATGAGGCTGGATAAGCCTTGTTCAGCTTGTTTGAACCCAGTAGCTTCTTGCCTATGGCAGGGAATGGACTTGATGATCTTGCAGGTGTCCTTCGATTCTATGATACTTAAGGAAATGCATAGGTTATCTTTCAAGTATCTCATAGTGGTAGACTTTGAAGTCTGAACTGAAAAATTGTGTGAAATGCTTGAGCCTACCCTTTCAGTTCTCATGGGACTACTCTTCTCATAATAATTTCATATTTTTGTCTACACAGATGAAAATGTAATATTATAAAAGCCTCTGTCTGTCTGTCTGTCTGTCACTAAAGCTGACAAACAGCCAATCAGAGTGCGACCAAGTGTTCCAAAAGGAGCTGGTGGCAGTGGAGTGCTGCCATGATGGCAGGAACACAGAGGATGGGGGAGCAAGGTCAGCTCTGGTGGCCTGCCCCCCCCCCCCGCCCTGCTTCCTGGAGTTTAAGGCAATGGATGGGTGAGGCCAGCACCCTCACCCCCCCGCCCTGCTCCTTGCAGGTCATGGCAATAGAGTGTGGGGGGGTGAGGCCACTGGAGCTGGCCTTGCCACCCCCTTACTCCTTGCAGGTGACAGCAGTGGGGACATTGGAGGGGAGTTGGGATCAGGATGCCATGGGGGGGTGAGGCCACCACCTCTGGCCTCAGCCTGCCCCTCCCCACTTCTGCAAGGCCCAATGCAGTGGCAGTGGGGGGAATAGTGGGCATGCCATGGCAGCAGCAGTGGGGGGAGGGGAAGGGTGGGTCCAGGCCCAATGCGGAAGAGGACTGGGTCTGAGGGTGGGGAGAAGCGGGCCTGGACCAACCCAGTGACAGTCGGGGGGATGGGAGGAGTGGGTTCTGACCTGACGTGGCGGTGGGGGAGGAGTGGAACCAGGCCTGGGGTGGGGATGAGGACCAAGCCTGAGCTGAGGGAGAAGCTGGCCCGTTGTAGTGGTGAGGGGGGGGAGAAGTGGGCATGGCCTACTGTGGCAGTGGCTAGGCAAGGGAAGGAGTGGGCCTCCTCCCCCCCTCAGGTCTGGTCCCACTTCTCCCCCACCCCCCTCTCCCTTGCTTCAACCCCAAGCCTGCTCATAGAATCATAGAATCATAGAAGTAGGGTCGGAGGGGACCTTGTAGATCTTCAAGTCTGACCCCCCGCCTGGGCGGGAGAAAAGACTGGACTCAAATGAGTCCAGCCAGGTAGTCATCAAGCCTCTTCTTAAAGATCCCCAGGGTAGGAGCCAGCACCACTTCCCTAGGAAGTTGGTTCCAGCTCCTAGCTGCCCTAACTGTGAAGTAGTTCTTGCGGATGTCTAATCTAAATCTACTCTCTAATAATTTGTGTTCATTGTTCCTTGTCATGCCAGGGGGCGCTAGGGGAAACAGTGTCTCCCCTAAACCCTTCTGGTCCCCCCTAGTGAGTTTATAGACAGTCACCAGGTCCCCCTTCAGCCTTTTCTTGTGAAGGCTGAACAGGTTTAGGTCCCGCAGTCTTTCAATGTAGGGTCTGCCCTGTAGTCCCCAGATCATGCGGGTGGCCCTTCTCTGGACCCTTTCAATGTTGTCCGCATCCCTCCTGAAATGGGGCACACAGAACTGGACTCAGTACTCCAGCTGTGGCGTGACCAGCATCGCATAGAGGGGGAGGATCACCTCCCTGGCTCTACTTGAGATGCACCTGTGGATACACGACAGGTGCGGTTAGCCCTGCCAACCGTGACCTCGCATTGTCGGCCCATGTTCATCTTGGAGTCAATAATGACTCCAAGATCCCTTTCTGCCTCCGTGCTCTCAAGAAGGGAGTTTCCCATTCTATAAGTGTGCTGCTGGTTTCTTCTACCTAAGTGCAGCACCCTGCACTTGTCAGTATTGAAATGCATCCTGTTTATGTCAGCCCACTCCTGTAACCTATCCAGGTCTTGTTGCAGTTTTTCCCTCCCTACTAGTGTGCTCACCTCACCCCAAATTTTGGTATCATCGGAGAATTTAAACAGGTTCCATTTCACCCCGCCGTCCAAATCGCTGATGAAGAAATTGAACAGCGCAGGCCCCAGGACCGAGCCCTGGGGGACTTCCCTGCCCACTTCCCCCCAGGTCAAATATGACCCGTCCACCCTGAATATGCTCCTCCCATCCCGCTGCTACCAGCTCAGCCTGGGTCCACTGCTCTCCCTACCGTGGTGGCCTGGCTTCTCCTCAGCCTTGGGCCCACTCCTCCCCAGTATCAGGCCCAGGCTCACTCCTCCCCTCCCCCCGCTGCTGCAGGAGGGAAAGGAGGAGTGGGTCCAAGTGGCAGGGGGGCACACTCCCTGCCCACTCCCCCCTGTCATTTGTGATGGGCAATTGGCTAGTTGCCATAATAAAAGTCTATCTGAAGATTCAAGAAAAACACATATATGTACAATAGTATTGTACCTAAGGATTTGACAAACTATATTTATTTTCATAGTTTCATAGTTAGTAGGGTCAGAAGGGACCTGAGCAGATCATCAAGTCTAACCCCCTGCCATGGCAGGAAAGAGTACTGGGGTCAAATGACCCCAGCAAGGTGATTGTCTAGCTTTGTCTTAAAGACCCCCAGGGTAGGAGCCAGCACCACTTCCCGTGGAAGTTGTTTCCAGATCCTAGCTGCCCTGTGAAGTAGTTCTTACGGATGTCTAATCTAAACCTATTCTCCAACAACCTGTGGCCATTATTCCTTGTTATGCCAGGGGGTGCTCGGGGGAACAGGGACTCCCCCAATACCTGCTGGTCTCCTCTGACTAGTTTGTAACAGGCCACTAGATCCCCCCTCAGCCTTCTCTTGTGGAGGCTGAACAGGTTCAGGTCCCGTAGCCTCTCCTCATAGGGCCTGCCCTGCTGCCCCGATCATATGAGTCGTCCTCCTCTGCACCCTCTCCATGCTGTCCACATCCCTCTTGAAGTGCAGCACCCAGAACTGGACGCAGTAGTCCAGCTGTGGCCTGACCAGTGCCGCATAGAGGGGGAGTATCACCTCCTTGGATCTGCTTGAGATGCATCTGTGGATTCGCGACAAGGTGCAGTTGGCCTTCCTGACTGCATCCCCACACAGCTGGCCCATGTTCATCTTGGCATCAATGATGACTCCAAGATCCTTTTCGGCCTCTGCACTGATGAGAAGGGAGTTCCCCAGCCTGTAGGTATGGTGCTGGTTCTTCCTCCCCAGGTGCAGCTCCTGGCACTTGTCAGTGTTGAAACCCATCCTGTTTTCATCCGCCCAACCCTGTAACTTGTCTAGGTCTAATTGCAGCCTATTCCTCCTTTCTAGCGTCGCCATATACCCCCACATCTTAGTGTCATCAGCAAATTCAACAGGATAAGTCAAAGTCAGTGATGAAGATGTTGAACAGTGTGGGCCCAAGGCCCAAGCCCTGTGGAACCCCCCTCTCCACATCCCTCCAGGTCGAAAATGACCCATCCACCACCACTCTCTGGGTGCGGCCCTCCAGCCAGTTGGCAACCCATTTGACGTTGGAGGTGTCAACATCACAGTCCCCCAGTTTCTTAATGAGAACGGGGTGAGAGACAGTGTCGAAGGCCTTCCGAAAGTCTAGGAAGACTATGTTCACTGCTACCCCTGCATCTAAGGGTTTGGTGACCTGGTCATAGAAGGCCACCAGGTTGGTCTGACAGGACCTGCCGCTAATGAACCCATGTTGGTTGCCCCTAAGCATGATCTCCCCTGCTGGCCCCTCGTGGACATGTACCAGAATAATTCTCTCAAAAAGCTTGCCCAGGATTGAGGTAAGACTAACTGGCCTATAGTTTCCCGGGTCCTCCTTCCTTCCCTTTTTGAAGATGGGAACCACATTGGTCCTCTTCCAGTCCTCTGGCACCACACCAGAGCACCATGAGTGCTCGTACAGCTGTGCCAGGGGTCCCGCAATGACCTCAGCTAATTCCCTCAGCACTCTGAGGTGGAGATTGTCTGGACCAGCTGATTTAAATAATCCAGTCCCTCCAGAAGTTCCCTAACTAGATTGACCTCATTGACCCTTGGCCTAGGTGCACCTCCCCTGGTGCCTGAGGGGGGCCCAGTGGGGTGGGGGGCTGATCCAGTCCCTGCTCAGGAAAATGGAGGCAAAGAAGTTGTTAATTAAGTTAGCTTTGTCGTCTGGTGTGACGACCAAATTTCCTAGCATGTCTTGCAAGTGCCCCACGTTACCTGGGACCTTCTTTTTGGCCCCTATGTATTTAAAAAAGGACTTCTTGTTGTCCTTGATCTGGGAAGCTAGTCCCAGTTCCATCTCCACCTTGGCCTTCCTGACTGCCCCCCTGCATCCCCAAGCAACCGCAGTATAGTCCTCCCTGGTCATGGTCCCTCCCTTCCACTGGGTGTACACCTCCCTTTTAGCTAGGAGACATTCCCATATGCTTTCAGTGAGCCATGGGGGCTTTTGCACCTTCCTGCTCCCTTTGATCTGTGTTGGGATTACCTCCCTTTGGGCTTGGAATTACCTGCTTTTGGGCTTGGATTTTAATGCGAATATGGGGCTTCATCATGCACTAATCTTTTATCAAATTTTATTTTTATATGTTACTGTTTCTGTGTAAGAGTTCAGAAAAAGATCTGAAACAGTTTTATAAAAAGATTTCAAACATCACTGTTCATATTAAGGGTGCCTTCCCTCAAATGCTTAATGCTCTATTGTTTTGCCTTTTTCTTTGTTTGTTATATGCAACTCATTACTGATCTTAAGGTCCAAACTCTTAATGAGACAATTCTCAATTCCAGCCATAAGTTTGAAGTTATGCTTAAACTACATAATCTATTTTTGGCAAAAGTCTTAAAAGTCAATTTTGTTGTACAGTTTAACTGTCTCCTAAATTTGAAACAGTAGGATTTAAGCATTAATTTCATTCTAGGTTTTAGAGCAGGAATTCCCATTAAATCTTGGTACCTGCTTTGCCTATCAAATGCTACTATATGGTTTCAAAAAATGCTTGATCTAATAAGGGCCAAATTTCAGCGATTTGTACAAGAATGAATGCCTATTACAATTAAGCCATTGTGTTCCCTCAGTAGTGGTAGAGGTTACAGTGTCATACCCTTTCTGTGCTGACATGATGGTCTGCGCTCAAACTTACAGATAATTGAAAATGAATTACTTGTTTTTTTTTATATTATATTTTTTTCCAACTATTTAAGTTGGTTTAATAAAAGATATCAGATAAACCCAAAGAACCTTGTCTGCCTATGTCCTTAGACCAACATGGCTACAACCTACACCCTTGTAACATTGCTTTATTTTATTATTTCAAAGATATCGAACGGTCCAAACCATGCCGTTCTTGGTCTGTAGTTGGGCAACAAGTCTGTTGGTTCAAAATATTGTTGTTTAGATTTGTTTAGGACAGTTCTATCTGTCAGTTTCAGGATCTTCCTTACTTCAAAAATGGGTACATCTGCATTTCTATCAATTTTTCCCATTTGCGGTTTTTGAGATGTATTTTGTAATTTTCTCCCGTTTTGTAATTTCTTGTCTCTAAGCTAAACATTTCATATCTTGAAGTCCTCCCCTTTTTCTCCCACCCCACATGGTGAGGGCAGCTGCTGCAAAAGGAAAGAAGGAGTCTAATTTTACTCTGTTTAGATAATTGATTAGTATTAACTGCCTTTCAGGATATGTCTAGATGTGTTCCAGTGTCTCGCCAAAACTTACATGATAGGTTCATGAATTATTCTTTATACCATCTTTCATTAGTATTTGATACCTCAGCAGGTAAGTTTGAAGTTCCCTTCTAAAATGGGATCTAGATAGTACATGAAATTAGTAATATTACTCTCCACTCACAACTGTATCCCTAGGGTATTATGCTGTTCTGTGATTTGTTTTTTATATAGTGTTCCTTTCCAGCAGTCAACCGTTGGTGTTTCTCATTATGTTGACAAACTTTAACTTTTTTGTAGGTAACTTTCACTAGATAACTGTTCTAATAAACCATCATAGCACAGGCTTCCCTGAGTAGTCTTCAGATATCAAAATATAGTACGTCTGCTATTTAGCTGACTTTAGTAAGTGGTAGCAAGTCATCTTGCAAGTCTGCTGACTTCCTACCACTTGCTAATATCAACCAAATAGCAAATCTAATGTTCTGCCTCTGCCAGTGCTAAATTTCAAATCAGAAGGAAATCAAAAATTGATAGGACACTAGTTCCTGACACTGACAAGGTACACAGAATAATATCAAAGACATTATATAAGAGCCCAATATTATTGTGATTTTATTTATCAATCTGACCAGTTTTTCATGTAGTTGATCATTTTGATCTACTCCCTTGTTTATAAGATCTTGCAGGCATAGGCAGGGCATTGATTTCTATCATAAGCACTAGCTTCATTTCGGGAATCTTACAATTTTAGTTCTTAAAATCAGACAATAAAAGATCGGGTCTTCTAAGCTACAATCATGGGACTCCTCAGTAGTGGGTTGTTATTATAGAGAAGATGGTTTATATTTTTAAGCTTTTTCCAGAAATTGTTTTTGGTTTTATGGACAGAATCAAGGCATATCAATGCATAAATTATTGTATAGATATATGGCATGTTTATACTAAGGAGAAATATTAGAATCAGAATATTAGGGACCCATCCAACTATTCAGTAGAGTGAGGTGGAAACAATATCTACAGTCAAGGTGGACTAATAGTTCTTTGTTATAAACCCTAGTGTTTGGATACTTATTCCTTTATAAAATGTAACTGTTTAGCCTAACATTTATATTGGGTCTTTCATTGTCAGGGGTCAGCAACCTATGGCCCTTGGGTTGGATCCAGACTGAAAAGGGCCATATGGGTCTGACCTGGGCTGCATTTTATTAAGGGTGTGCTAGTCTCCAGTTGTTTGAACCCGTCTGTGTTTTCCTAATGGCACACCAATAGCCTCCAGCCTGCAGTGGAGGGGTGCTCTTTCTCATTGGAGCCTCTGCTCACCCTTGCTGGAACGGCTAGAGGTGAGTGTGGGCTTATGACATCAGCTAGGTTGCAAGCTGTGTCACACATTAGTAAAAGGTTCTAAACTTTTTAATATATTGTTGTCTGTTATTTTTTCCCTATATATGCAGATGATACTTTTAATGTATAGAGATTAAGGCATTTAACTTTGAATATCAAGAACACATTCCTGATCAAAAGCAGTTAATCACTTTATGATTCCTTAAGCAATAAAGGCAGAGAATCAAAGGAAATAAATACAATAAAAAACAAATGTTTATTCTTTTGGCTCAATTATAATGTAGTTTACGTTTTTTATGGTAGTAGCAATTTCCTGCATGCACTCCATCAACACATTACAAGTTAAAAGCATTAGTAAGGAAGAGTCTACATTTATCTTTAGCTTGTGAATGATACACAAAATGTGGTGATGAGTTTGATTTACAAGTGTACCATTTTTTCTCAGGAAAATATTGGCGATTCCATCATATGCTTGAGTGCAGTATGAATTAAAAAGAATAAGAATAGCCTATATGAACAAATACTGAGAAATAACAAGGTTTCTGTGAAAAATGGGTATCTGTACATGAGCATCAAGGCTGCTCCGATGCTCTGTAATTACTGCCCATCTAAGCAGACTTGATCATTCAAGTCTTCTGGAGCATGGTAATGTGGTTCAACAAGCTTCAGATAAAGTAGCCCCACTGCCATTTTGAAGCACGGAGACACGGATGTATGAGATGTTCTGGGCTCTTTAATTACAATGGCTCTCAAAGTTGCTCTAATTAAAGCACTCCCCCACCTCCCCCCTGCCCCTCAGCAGATGTATAAATGCCCAGTAAGACTATCGTGAAACTTCTGATGCAAGTAGTGCTAGAAATTCAGTTGTCCCCCTAACAGTTTCTCCACTATCCCTAACACCAGATATGATTGTATGGTAACTAATAAACTGGTGTTCCAGTTTTACACACTTTACAAATTAAATATCTGCAAATATAATATTAAAACAAAATAGCCTATTAGTACTTATTTTCTTTATTTCTTATATTGTGAAGATCTCAACCGAATATTATCATGGACAGAAAGTAAACAGAGTGATATGGGAAGTAACTTAAACAGAGAAGTGAGCCTGATGACAGTTACCTTATATACAAAATGCTGCCAATAATATGATTTTTTTTACATTATTTATATATGCTAACCACATTTCAACAGGTTAAGCAATTTGCAGTATGCCCCATACATTTTGATTCTATACCATATAATAGCCACTTAAAATTTAAAATGCAAAACTAAAGAAGCTCATAAATAACTTCAAACTATTGCTTAATGATATGAAGGAATGAGGTCTTGTCAAACAATTTGATTCACTTTATCACTGACATGGCTTCCTATAGCAGAGACTCTGGACAGTGGAAGGAGCAAGATACAGCAGCAAAACTATTGACATGCATCAGTGGTACTCTCCAAACTATCTATAATGATACAGAATATAAGAACTTACCGGTTGAGAGCTTAGAATCTACACATACTTTGGTACATATTTGATGCAATATGCTGTGGCACAGCCAGTTATGTATATATTCAAATATGTACAAAAGTGTAAAATAAGTATTTACACAATAGGGGGGATTTTGTTATTTCATTAGTTGTCAAGCTTACTGAGAGTAAAAAGGGGATAAACAATTTCAATAAAATATAAACCTTTAAAAAAATTACTTATTTGATTAAATTACTTTCCCAAGACAAATACAATACAGTGGTTTTTTTTCTGAACAACATTTGATAAAAACAAAGACTAGGTGACTAGAAATTGGGATGAAGTTTGCGCTTGCTTATATTTCATGATTTGCATAAACATAACTCGTGTAAATTCTTGTAAATTACAAGATACTTTGCAGGCACATAAAGATTAGTTTGAATGTGACAACACAAATCGTTAAGGACTTCAAATTTTAAAGCCACCCAGAAAGATGGAAGTAGTTAAAACCCTTGTTGCTTTGCATCGTGTCATGGTTTTTTTTCCAGGCACAATCTACAAGTGCAGCATGCCTCCATGCAAATCACTTTGTCTGTACATTATAGAGAATTGGAGAGTAAAACACCTGGCCCTCATACCCCCTCCCCAACATAAAACCCATTTACAAAAATAGTCACATATAATATTAAACAACCTGTGGATTAAAAAAATCAAAAATTCACTAACACTGTTTTTGTAAAAATATGGCAAATGTGGCAGTTGAAGTACAAACAGTGAATAGAGTTACCATACTAGGTGTTTTTCAGTATGTCAAACACGCAAAAAATGTAGCTTTGCACACCTTTCAGGGCTCCTATGATGTAAAGAACCATTGTGTCTGTCTTCTTCAGCAGTGTCAGCTGTGATGAAAACAGTAACCACCTATCAAGTATGTTACCCTGTTTTAGACTTACAGGTTGATGACGATGGGTCACTGTCTTGTTATAGGCACTGACCATAAGTATATATATAATGTGTATATACATATATATATGTAAAAACAGTCAGTTTGGCATAAACCTCCTACAGGAGTCCTGTTGACACAGATACATTACTTTCAAAGGCTGTAAACAAGGTGACCTACAAACAGAATTCTTAGTGTTTTACTTTTTACTTTCCCTGATGTCTTTGCCTTTGTAGTCTTTTACTGCTTTGTCTTTTTCATATTTCTCTTTTTCTGGCTTTGTTACACTGTCATAAGAGGGCGGTGAGGTGGTTGAGGAGCTCTCATCTGTTTTTTCTGGAGTAGAATTCTCATTTAGTTTATCAATAATCATATCCTTGATAGGTAGTCCATCTCCTTTGTTTTTATCTTTGTTAATTAGACTAGAAACTTTTTTAACTTTTTGCCTTAAAAGGTGCCGTCTGTAAGCACGCTGAATAACAGTAGCAGAAACCTCCTCTTGCTTTCTTTTTAATGTGGTTGTAATTGGTTCATAGGAGACTTTAGAAGGATTGGCTGCCATAAACCGATCTTCCATTTGTATTCGAAGTGCATCCATCTCCCCACTTTCACCCAAAACACGCTTTGTAAAAGCAAACAAGATGTCCAGGCAGTGAATTCTGTCACCACTTACCATGGGCAGATCCATTGCAATAAGCTGGACTTTGTTGGGCTTTGCTATAAGAAGAGGAGGATCCAGTGAAGCTGCAAAATCAGACAGTTTACTATATTCTATGAACTGGGTTGCATCTGGGTCAAACTTTTCCCAAACCTCATAGAACATCTCAAAGTCATCCTCACTCAAGGGCTCAGCACTTTCTTCAGTTGCAACACTGAAGTTCTCCAAAATCACAGCAATATACATGTTTACTACAACTAGAAATGATATGATAATGTAACTGACAAAAAAGAAAATCCCAACTGAAGGGTTACCACAGTCTCCTTTAACAGAGCTTCCAGGGTGATCTTTATGTGGGTCACAGTCTGGTTCCCCACTGTTAAGAATTGGTGCTAACAAGCCATCCCAACCAGCGGATGTGGTAATTTGAAATAGGCAGATCATGCTGTTGCCAAAAGTTTCAAAGTTGAACATGTCATCAATCCCAACTTCCCTCTTAACATAGGCAAAGTTGGACATCCCAAATATTGCGTAAATAAACATGACCAGGAAGAGCAGGAGGCCAATGTTAAACAAAGCAGGAAGAGACATCATCAAAGCAAAGAGCAAAGTGCGAATCCCTTTAGCTCCCTTAATGAGTCGCAGGATTCGACCAATTCTGGCGAGTCGGATGACTCTGAACAAGGTGGGGGACACAAAATATTTTTCGATCAATTCAGCTAGAAACATTCCTGTTAAAAAATAAATTAAGTTAGTCAAATAGGCCATTAATTTAAAAACAGCTACTGGATATTTATACTAGCATATTCAGGCTGACCATAGAGGAATATAGCACACTTGTAGTATACTATAGCAAACTATAACAAAATTGCAGTAGTTTGTATTGTCACCATTCAGTTAATTGAACAAAACATTCACAGTATGAAAATCAGCAAAAAAAAAAAAACCCTAAAAGTTTTACAGCACTCTGCAAGACCATGCAAACTGAGCCAAAGAAATGCATATATTTTAGCTGGCAAGGTTCTTTGAGTAGATGTGATAACTTTTATTAGAACAACTGAGTAGTTGGAAAAAAGCTCTTAGCAAGTTTTTGGGTGCAATCACCCGATATTTTAGCATGTGCGTATGTGTGTGTGTGTGTGTGTGTTTTTCCTAGCACAGAATACTCCCAAATAGGAGTATTATAAAATGCACTTGGCCAGCCTATTTGTATTATCTCAATATCATAGATATTGAGGTCTGAGGAATATTGTTCTGTTTTAGTTATAATAAAATAATATAGATTAATTGGAAGGAAAAGCCCTGTTTATAGTTGTTGGTGACAGATTACAATGTAATCAAATCAAACTACTTCTATGAAATATATAAATTTATACAGAAAATTAGCTTTTTGCAAAGAGCAAAGTTCAAATCCCTTTATCTGTCTTTATTAGTCACAGGATTTGACCAATTCTGGCAAGTCAGATGACTCTTAACAAGGTGGGGGACACAAAATATTTTCCGATCATCTCAGCTAGAAACATACCTATAAAAACAAATACACATTTAATTCAAGAACAGCTTTAAATTTATTAATGTATCATTGGTGGAAATATTTGTTTGTTGTTCTCTCAGAAACAATCAGAATATGAAATGCTTGTTTCTTTACTTTAAAAGCTAAAAGCTGACATCAGTCTTTCTGGAAGGAAGATAACATATATACAGATATAAACTGGCTATTTTATTACCACACTTACTTTAATACAAGACAATGCCCAAATAATTAGATTCTATATATGGAAAATATATAAATTTGTTATAATTTTCCAGGTATTGAATCTAATTATTAGAGGTTTGCCTTTAATTTGTCCCTCTCTCACTGCTACAGCAGGGAAAATAAATTTGGAGGGTCAGGTAGCCTTTTTGCTCTCTGTCCCTGTCAGCTTCTGCCCCCCTGCAGTCCCTTTCTCTCTTCCACGCTGTAAGACCCTGTTCTCCCTGAGCACATGGAAGTGAGGGGCAAATCTGAAATAAACATACCTGTATTAATTCACATCTAGATACATTATTACATGTACCCACACACTTAGTTCATGCAGATTTGATCTATTGTATCTTCTTCTTTTTTTTTTTAATTGCTGCAAATTTTAAGACAGGTCCTCCAGAAATGCACTTTTTAGAAACACTTCTGTACATACACTTTTGTGCCAGACTATCCATGGTATTAACCCAAAGCCAAAAAGGCTCATGATTTACCATATAGGTCATTGGCCTGGACCCCAGCAGAGTCAGCAGCTTTTAAAGCCATGGTGACCTCACAGCTCAGTGTTGCTCAGTATGTTTGTGTACTCTAGATTCCCCCTCCCCCTACACAAGGATCCATATGCTAATTAGTCCCCTACTCATGACTAGAAGTGTTCTTGTCATGAAGCCTGAGACCCTCCAAAAATGTATATGTAGATGAGGTGCAGGGCAACCTGGTTTGGCTGTACCTCATGGAATGTGAGGCCACACTAATCATATGAAACAAACTGAGAGAGGAGGAGGCAGAGGCATTCTGGGTGAACTGTATGAAGCTGACGTTTGCCAGACATTAAAAGCAGAACTCAGCTGTGGGGGTGAAGAGGAAGTCAAAATGTATTCAGTATAGTGGCTAGCCATGACTTGAAAAAGAGTCAGTGCTGAGGGGGACTGTGCTCAGTGGGCGCTACCATATATCTTATTCAGTTGGGTTCACTAACCTATCCTTGTGGTAGGGTCCAATCAGCATGTTTGTCCAATATGGGCCATGTGTTTTATAGTTAAGTTCAGTGTTGGTTGGGCAGTGCACTTACTGTGCCTGCCACTTTAAGAGGTCAGGCCATCTGCGGAGCCACTGGGGGGGGGGTGGTCAGGCCTAATTAGAGAGTCAGTTGACCCAGGGGCTTGCAGGTGCAGCTAATCCAGATCAAGGGGGTCATCTGACTGCATGGGAAATGCCTGATTGGAGGAGAGCTGGGCTTAGACAAAGTATAGGCCCAGACACCAAGAGCAGGGCAGGCAGTAACATCTTGGGAGCTGGTGGGGGAACATCACCCAAAAGGAAGGTCGCAGCTCCTGAATTCCAGGAAGGAGAATGACATTCTGGGGGTTTGGGTAGCAACTAAGGGGACGGAGGAGGTTCCTGGGGACCCAGGGTGGCTTTCAGAGGCCTGAGAAGGGGGATGAGTGCCTGAGCCTGTTGAGAGACCAGAGGAGCCTTGAGAAGGGGACTGTTGAGTGCTAGTGGCCTATTGAGAGGCAGCCCAGCCCAGACAGAGAGGAGCAGTGTGCACAAGGGCCTTTAGAGAGACTCAGAGAACCTCAACTGGTCCAGACTGGAGACAGGGGCCAGGGGCCAGGGCCTAGGAGAGGCTGAAGGGCTAAATAGCCCACCACCAGAGACTGAGAGACCCAGGAGTCTGGAGTCTCAACTGGCCTGGAAGGTGGGGCCAGGGCCTAGGAGAAGCCAAAGGTCCCTGGGGGGCCACAGGAAAGAGAGGGAGGGGTCATGGAAAGACAGGCCAGCCCAGAGAGAGTGAAAGACTGTGTGCAGAAGGGGCCTAGAGAGAGAGGCTGGACCATCCCAGAGTGAGGGGCTTGCATACGAGGGCTAGGTAGGCCCTGAGAGAGTAGTTTAATGTGTGGGGAATCTAGGAAGGGCCTGAGTGAACCTCAGTGAGGGTGACAGAGTATAGAAGCCCACTGAGGGGCCTTGAGGAGCACAAGGAAGAAAGGAGCTGCATAAAGGAAGGACTACGGGGCTCATGAGGGAGTGATTTATGGAGGGACTCATGAGGGCAGACCAATAGAGAAGAGAGGGCTGGCTGTTGGAGGAATAAACCTAGTGACCTCTGTTGGTCCAAACAGGGGCCAGAGCCCAGATACAGATGAAGGGTGAGATTGCCCATCACAAGAAACTGCCAGAACCAGGAGCTTGGAGTCTTGACTGACCTGGTGGTGGAGCCAGGGCCTACGAGAGGGCAAAGGTCCCTGGGTGGCCACAGCCATGAGAGGAAGGGGTCAAGCAGCGGGCAGCCATGGATGATGATGACTGGAGCTAGGCTATCTGAGGAGGAGGGATTTAGGAAAGGGATCTGAGAGTGAGCTGGGAGCCAGAGATGGAGGTTTTAGATATGAGGTTGAGCTAGGGCCAGATGGCCCAGGAGTTAGCAGCCCAAGAAAAGACTAGGACATTTAGGGTCCCAGAGAGGAAGTTGTAAGATCAGGTAGGCCTGAAGACTGGTCCTGGGTAAGACCTAAAACTGTATGCTGCTGGAGTGGGTTGTTATGGTGGGGCAGCCTCCAAGAAATGCCACACATAGGCCACACCAGGGAAAGGTGAGGATGGGGCACCAGAAAGCCTCAGCTCTCATTGCCTTGTGGGTTACCCTGTGGAGTGGGAAAGCTAGAGGAGCACACCCTGATAGAAAAGCACTGGCAAGGAAGATCAATGAGGCCTGAGTGGAGAGAGGCCCAGTTAGAGGCCTGAGGCCTAAGCAGAGTGTGGCTCAGAAAGTGGTCTGAGGCCGAAGTTGACTGGGTCCAGGATGAGGGACCAAAGAGGAGATGACATCCGAGAGAGGGGCCAGGTGGGAGACTGAAGGGCCTGACCGCCCAGTGAGTGTGATTGCATGAGACTGAAGGGTCTGAGGGTCCAGAGAGGGGCCTGAGGAGAGATTGAGGGGTCTGGCAACCTGAGTGGGGCTGAGAGAGAGATCAAGGGGTCTGAAGGCCCAGTGTGGGGCTGAGAGAGGCTGAGGTGTCTGAAGGCCCAGTGAGGGGCTATATCAGAGATTGGACTATCTGTAACAATGCCATCTGTGAGGCATAGGACACATTGTAGGGGAGGTATGGAGCCTTGTTATTGGCCCATAAGGTGGGTGGTTGGTACAGATTGGCCCATAAAGACCAGGTGGGTGGGTGGTACAGTAAGATCTGGGCAGCCTCCTGCATTATATATATATCAATTTACATTGAGGCATGGGCGGCAAGAGTGGGGCTGACTGCTCATAAAGCGGAGTAATTTCAGTTTTTTGTGAGGTACTCTGTGACAGTTGGCTACATTTAATCAACTTCAGTTGGCTGCCGTTACTGAATACATGCTGCTTTTTGGCAGTAGTTTAATGACAGACAGTGTATTTAATGAGGTTTCCTTGTATGCGATTTCAAGGCAAGGGGCTATTCCACCCCATGCTGAAAGGAGAAAAACTTTTTCTTGTATTTTGTGTTTTGGGCTCCACAGTTCAAAAAGGATGTGGAGAAGCTTGAAAGAGTCCAGAGGAGAGTCATGCACATGATCAGAGGTCAGGAAAACAGATCTTATGATGACAGGCTGAGAGCCATGGGACTCTTTAGCCTGGAAAAGAGTAGGCTCAGGGATGATCTGATGGCCACCTATAAGTTTATCAGGGGTGACCACCAGGATCTGGGGGAACTTTTGTTCACCAGAGCGCCCCAAGGGATGACGAGGTCGAACGGTCACAAACTCCTGCAAGACCATTTCAGGCTGGACATAAGGAAGAATTTCTTTACTGTCTGAGCCCCCAAGGTCTGGAACAGTCTGCCAGCGGAGGTGGTTCAAGCACCTACATTGAACACCTTCAAGAGTAAATTGGATGCTTATCTTGCTGGGATCCTATGACCCCAGCTGACTTCCTGCCCTTTGGGCAGGGGGCTGGACTCGATGATCTCCCGAGGTCCCTTCCAGCCCTAATGTCTATGAAATCTATGAAATAGTTTCATAGTAGGGTCAGAAGGGACCTGAGCAGATCATCAAGTCTGACCCCCTGCCATGGCAGGAAAGAGTACTGAGGTCAAACGACCCCAGAAAGGTGATTGTCTAGCCTTGTCTTAAAGACCCCCAGGGTAGGAGCCTGCACCACTTCTCTTGGAAGCTGGTTCCAGATCCTAGCTGCCCTAACAGTGAAGTAGCACCTCCTGATGTCTAATCTGAATTTACCCTCTGCCAGCTTGTGACCATTATTTCTAGTCACTCCTGGTAGTGCTCGGGGGAACAGGGACTCCCCCAGTGCCTGCTGGTCCCCTCTGACTAGTTTGGAACAGGCAACTAGATCCCACCTCAACCTTCTCTTGTGGAGGCTGAATAGGTTCAGGTCTCGTAGCCTCTGCTCGTAGGGCCTGCCCTGCTGCCCCCCGATCATGTGAGTGACCCTCCTCTGAACCCTCTCCATGTTGTCCACATCCTTCTTGAAGTGCGGCGCCCAGAACTGGACACAGTACTCCAGCTGCGGCCTGACCAGTGCTGCATAGAGGGGGAGGATCACCTCCTTGGACCTGCTCAAGATGCATCTGTGGATGCATGACAAGGTGTGTTTGGCCTTCCTGACTGCATCCCCACACTGCTGGCCCATGTTCATCTTGGCATCAATGATGACTCCCAGATCCTTTTCTGCCTCTGTGCTGATGAGAAGGGAGTTCGCCAGCCTGTAGGTGTGGTGCTGGTTCTTCCTACCATAATTAATACGGTAATTATGAAAAGGTTATGCTGCAGAATGTCTATAGATAACATTTTTTCCTTCTGTGACATTTTGAAACAAAAAGGACACTCTGGATTAAAATTGAAGTGAACATAAGAAAAAAAGAATATTTAGAGAAAAGCTAACTTCTGGTTGGCAATCTAAACTCTGCACTTATTACTAAGGAAGCCTGGAACAATACATTTGTCTCACGGAGTTCATTAGTTCTTATACCTGAGCCTGGTACAATCCTTTTATATCAAAGAGTATCAGCAGTTAAAAGTAAGGTGAACTCATGCAAATTGTAGGAAGCGATAAAGCAGTCTCAGAGACTCAGTAAAACTGTTCCATACCTTGAAGAAGCTTGAAATCTTATAAACTGCAATATGGAAATGTACTACTTTTTAAATAACAGACCTCTAAATATTCTTGGAGGCTCTATTTAACCTCCATACTCTTCATTTTGCTAAAGAATGCACCTTTATGATTAGTTGATATGAGCCACTGAATATATTTATTTATAAATTATGGTGTAATAATAATGTGAAGCAAGCACCTTCTTTATAAGATTCTGACATTAAAAATTAAATAAATGATAACAATTTGGTAAAAATGATCTTACTGTACGCATAGTATATTTATAAAAATAAAAATCTATAGAATTGCCTTATCTGAATAAATTTATAAGCCATATCACAAATAATAAGGCTGTGTGTATGGTACTATAAAATCCTTAAACAGACGTTCACTTTCTCCTCATTTAAAATCTTATTGAAAATGAATTGCTCTTACCTACTATGGAAAGAATGACAACCACAAAATCGAATATGTTCCAGCCTATGGTAAAGTAATAATGACGGAGTGAGATCAGTTTCAGGACACATTCTCCAGTGAAAAGGATAATGAACACCAGGTTAATCCGAGATAAAATAGTTTCCATATCTTTACTCTGATCATCTGTTTCTACCATCATTGTAACCATGTTAAGGCAGATAAGAATCATGATGCTGATATCAAATACTTGCTTTGTTACAAAATCAAAGACCATGCCTTGGAATTTGTTCTGCCAAAAACAAAACAAAACGTAAGAAATACTTTTGGTACCCTGAAAATACCTTTTTTCTTTATAAATTGCAAATTAAAGAATAGCAGTTTTATAGCACATATTGGCTTTGCAGAACAGAAACAACTTGCAACTCATCTGGTAACATCATTTTCCTACTACATGCTGTCTGAGGTGTGCTAGAAAGGAGTCACCATTTGTTGGAGAGGTATAATGCCACCTGGTTAAAATGTGATGGCAATAATGTAGGAAATTAAGATTAGTCAAATCAAAAGAAATGGCAGTGACTTAGTCGAGAAGGAGCTAATTTATTATTTGTCATAGCTATTTTCACCACTTTTTGCTCCAGGGTTGTACACATTCTATATTTCTGGAACTGCCTTGAACAGACTGTAGTTGCTGATTTGATTGTATTAGTTAATTTGTTATAGCTTTAATCCATTATACTGGGTACTTTCTGCAATATGTATCACTTCCCAACTTTCCAAAAGGGTTCAACAAACTATACACTATGAGGTGCACAATGAATCTCCCCATATCCACTGTCATGTTCTTACTACATTTCTTTAGAATTGAAACTGACTAGGATCTTTGTGTCTAAGGCATGCCAGTTTGCCACTATTGCCCTTCCTATTTGCTGGTATTCTGGGAACCACCTGACAGGATTGGTGCATTCCCATTTCTTACAGAGGGCTTCTGGATCAGCAGAGGGGTAGAAGTCAGTGTTAGAAAGTACCATCTATTGCTGCAAAACAACAAGAGCCAATAAACAGCCAAAATTCCCAGTGCCTGTTCTGGGACTTAGGTGGTAAATCCTGATATTTAATGCAGGTGCCTAAGAAATTCATACTTTGTATGCCCAATGTACATACTTTAAACCAAAATTAAAAAAAGCCCCCAGTTACTCTTACATGCTAAACTAACAAGAAGTGAGGAAAATTTCCCAGCTCTGGGAAAAAAAACAAGAAAAATGGCTTCCTTGGCAAAACAGCCTCAACTACAGTGTAACATAGGCATTAAATGCTACCGGAGTGAAGACAGAATCACTCTTACCACTGGTCTAGGTATAGGTTTTTGTGGTTTTTTGGACCCTAGTTTCTTCATTGCATTGTAATATTTCTTCTGCTCTTCTGTCATAAATATGTCTTGACCTCCAAAGTAAAGAAATGAGATAAAAATTGTTACAACCATGTTTTAGCTATAGCCTTTACATACAGTATGCACCATATCATTTAGTTGTGGATATTATTGCATTTATATTTGAGTCATAAGTTAAGATTTTGATTTTCAGGTATTTATATGCTGGAATTTTGTTTTGAACAGTATTAAGCATAACAGTGGTGTAACTGACTTTTCATCAACCTTTCTCAGTCCCGGATGCTGAAAGTGTATCCTAGGGAAGGAGTGTGTTTGGGACATCACTTTGTTTTTGTAGTCTCTGATTGTTGAAATAAATGGCTCTTAAGGTTGCAGCCAGCTATTTGCAAATTGGGGAATCCTTGAGACTGCTCTAGCTTGTGCAGAGGCCCAGTCCTGGTTGACTCCAGGGTTAGGCAGGTTGAGAATGAATGGTTTAAAAAACAAAACAAAACAAAAAACCACCTTTGAAAAATTCTCTGCCCCACTTCTCAGCTTTGCCAAACAAAACACAGTTCTAGCCCAGGATTGAGATCATAATGGATAAAATTGGTTTAGGAGAAATGAGGAGATATCCAGGGGCAATCATGTCAGAAGAAAACATGAAGTAAAAAAATGCGGAGCCTTTAGTGTGTGTGTGTGTGTTTTATCATTGGTTTCTATTTGTATTTACAAAGTCTGTCGGTCAAATGCCCAATGGCTTCACTTGTGGGAGTTTTCAGTATTCTCACACGTTCACAGTTCACTGTGGGCATAAATAAATATCCAGACTCAGTGTCAGTCCCTCAGTGGCGGCTACACTGGAAGTTTAAGCCCAAGTTATGGCATTTGTTGACTGAATCTTTTGAAATGTTTTTTTTTTTTTGTCTATACTTGTTCTGAGCAGAGAAATGGAGGGTTTAAAGATATCCATATCACAACATCTATTTTTATGATTCATGACTCAGTTTTACCTTATATTTTGCTGGAAGAAAAACTGAAAGGTTTTTATTGCTCGTTTTTTCTGACTGGTTGATAAGAAGGGCTTCAGTTTAGGCCATACAATTTTCACAGCAGATGCAATGATTTATGACGGAGCTCAAACTTTTAGCTTCACTAGAAGACTTAGGTTTCTCGGAATCCTAGGGACTCCTGTTTTCATTAAAATGTTTTAAAACCACTTGAAAGTTAAGTAGTTGCAGCAAAAAAAATAAAAATTCTCCTTTTCCTCTTTTGTACTATTATTAAAAAAACTCTCATAAGGCATAAGTTAGAAAAAGTAAATATGGATTACAAATTCTTCCCATCTCCTATAAATTTGTGTGGATTAAAAATCATGGGACTTAGTCCTGCAAGTCCTAACTCACAAAATACATTATCACAGTCATACCCACAGTAGCAAATTATGTTACAAAATAGGTACATACGGCGATTTCTCTCTCTCTTTTTTTTTAGAAATAAGTATTTGAAATAAATGGTGTCAACATCTTCACAATGCATGAGCCATTTATTTTTTGGAAGGAATGATTTGAAAGGAAATTGGCTCAGAGTGGATAGCTTTTTGTTTACTTTTATAGCAGTAAAAATATTTTAAATACTTATCTTCTTTTTTTGTTGGTTGAAGTTATCGATGATAACACCAATGAAAAGGTTTAAGGTAAAGAATGATCCAAAGATAATAAAGATGACAAAGTAAAGATACATGTACAAGTTATCCTCATACTTTGGCTGATCTTGGACCTACAAAATATAATCAATTGATATATAATCTATATGCTGAGTGTCTAATTTTTTTCATTTATAAAACAACAATCTGTGGGAAGCACTTGGACTATCTAAAGCTTTATCTATGAAATATATTTTCTTGGGTAATACTAAGTTTTATGATATCTCTTTCTATGTCTCCTTTGACAGACAGAAAAAGAAAAATAGAAGTCCTAGCATGGTGAAAACAGGGAGTAGGAGAAGAATGGGGAATGCTTCATCTTTACTCAGTGACAGATTGCAGCCATTAATGCTTTTCATTTTAGCAACCTAAGTTTAAGTATCCTCTTATTTGTATATGTATACATTTGCATATTCAGAGCCATTTAAACCATGGAGAGGTTTACAGCCCTCTGTTACATCTGCTGCCCCCCATCCACATTGGAGTTCTTCAGAATTGCCACAGTTGCATGAAGCAGCATACTTTCCAGCCGAGATGCAAAGCCAGGGTCCTACAGCTCTGTTCCCCCCTCCCCACAAGAGTTGTGGCAAAGTGGGATGGGTAGCCAATCAGCACTTTCTTGTGCACTCAGTCTCTTTTTTAGGGTGCTTCATAAGGTATATTGCTTTCTGCTCACTGTTTGAAGTGCTTCAAATGTTACTTCTATCGAGGACCTGAGAGAGGCCAGTTGTAGTAGATTCCCATTTCCTATTGTTTGTTTGGAGTCTGTTAGACAGACTTCATCCTTCCCCCAACCCTAATATTCATTATTTCATTTCAGTTCATTATTCATTTCTGTCACAACTGTTCTAACGTCTGCTTCCACATCTGTATTCTCAAGGTACATTGGCAGTGCACAATACAATGTGCAATGAAACAGGGTAGATTAACTCAAGTAAAATGCCATGCTAACACACCTATGTTCTTATTGGTACCTCAGTTAGCTCACTGAGAGCTAGTTTGGGTAACTTTACACAGCAACGCATTTTAGACAAAGTGCTGTATGGGAATCCTTTTAACTTTCTGGGGCAGCCAAGCTAAGGTTCTGCTCCTTTGATACATTTTCAGGTGATCTTCAAACATGAAAAGTCATTTGCACTTAAAGTTGGATAACATATAGTGCTCTGTATAGTATATTTCTCAAAAAGTAATCTATACTTTTTCAGCAATTTATGCTGATGATTTAACAAATGAAGTGTTAAAACACCATCACCATAAGACTGGATATTTTTCTGAAAGGTAGTCTACATAGATTAAAACAAACACAGATTATAAGTTTGATAGAAGTAAGGAAGACTAACTCTCTCCAATACAGGACTCCAGGACAAAATTCTATCACGTGTTACATAGGAAATCACATTAGATAATTTAAATAGTCACTGAAAAAAAATCTCTGAATGTGTGTGTAATGTTGTTGGTGTGTTTGGTTTTTTTAAATTTCACTGTCTATGTAGTATACCAGCATATGGTCAATTAATGGTCTGAGAACTTATACTTACATCTCGTGAATCAACAGCTGCATACATAATATCCATCCATCCTTTGAATGTAGCCTAAAATAGAACACATGTGTTCACCTTTCCTGTAAAAATCCAGGCTCTAGAGAATTACTGGGGTTCAGCATTTAATAACAAATTCATATCAGCAAATATACACTATACTGAAAAATAGGGTATAATAAAAGATATTTATTTAGCCATATCCTCTTCACTTTCTTCATAAATAGTTATCAGATAATCTAAAATTATGTTTCAGCGGTATAGTTTGTAGCCATGTTGGTCTAAAGACATAGGCAGACAAAGTTATTTGGGTAAATCCGATATTTGTCATTAGACCAACTGAAATAGTTGGGAAAAAAATCTTCTTTGCAAACTTTCAGGTACAAATGCCCTTTGTCAGGCTGAGGAAGCATCTGCAGTTTGCCTGTGCTCTTCCTGGATGTAATAGGAAAAAAAGTCAGAAGCCAGTATGCATGTGAGAAAGCTAGTCAATGAAAACATAAATTGAGGTAGTCAATGGGTGAGAGACAGGTCAGGGGAAGGGGGGAAAAGGGGGATGAATATAGCTGGGAAATGGTAGAGAGGTTACCTGGGGAGTTAGATGTCAGGCAGGTTATGATGTGTCATACATCCAGTGTCTCTTAGGTCATTATTTTTTGTATCCAGTAAATTGATAAAGTTAAGTTTGTAGCTTTGTCTGTGAAAGGTGTTTTCTGAAGTCCCTTTGAGGATTAGAATTGAGAGATTAGAGACAGAAAAATTTTCTTGTGAAAAATGTGCTCCCAAATGTAGTTGAGTATTCCTGTCTTTGATGGATTTTCATTGTGTGTTCATTCTGGTGCACAGTTGTTTGGTTTCTCCTACATATTTTCCATCAGGGCATTTAATGCACTGGATGAGATACTACATTTCTGAAGGTCCAGGAATCTTGATGGTTCTGTTGTGAAGGATAGTAGTTGTGGGGGTGGTGGTGATATGTTGGCAGATTCTGATGCCTCCCCCTCAAAGAATATTTGCACAAACAAAATGAATCCACTTCCAACACTTTCAGCATTCCTGGATCTTATATCTGCATCTCCAGAAATGTTATATATCTCATCCAGTGCGCTACATGCCTTGCTGAGAAATGTGTAGGAGAAGCCAAACAACTGTGCACCAGAATGAATGCACACTGAATATCCATCAAAGACAGGAATACACAATTACATCTGAGAGTATATTTCTCACAAGAAAATCTTTCTTGCTCCAATCTCTCAGTTCTAATCCTCAAAGGGACTTTACAAAACACCTTTCACAGATGAGCCTACAAACTTCACTTCATCAACATGCTGGATACAAAAAAACATGGGATAAATAGACATGGGATTTATGACACGTTATAACCTGTATAACATCTGACTCCTCAGGTAACCTCTTTATCATTTACCAGCTATATTCATCCCCCTTTTCCCCCCTCTTCCCCTGTGTCTTGCCCATTGACTACCTCAATTTATGTTTTTACTGACTGGCTTTCTTGCATGTATACTGGCTTCTGGCTTTTTTACTATTCCATCCAGGAAGAGCATAGACAAACTGCAGATGCTTCCTCAGCCTGACGAAGGGCATTTGTACCTGAAAGCTTGCAAAGAGATTTTCCAAGTATTTCAGTTGCTCTAATGAAAGATATTGGGTTTACCCAAAGAACCTTGTCTGCCCAAAGTATAT
Source organism: Crocodylus siamensis (assembly GCF_052110815.1). NCBI lineage: Eukaryota > Metazoa > Chordata > Crocodylia > Crocodylidae > Crocodylus > Crocodylus siamensis. The sequence goes on along the minus strand of NC_143398.1, from coordinate 209,871,523 downwards.
GCATCTTTGTACATTATCTCCTCACTTTGGGTGCAGGTGCATATTCAGACTTTGTTGTCAGAAGATCGCAGAGATTTTAGAAGATGTTTTTAAATGAAGACTTAATAAAAATTAGGATCATATGTCACTAGGGCTGGAAGGGACTACATAAGATCATTTAATCCAACCCCCTGCTCAAGGCAGGATCATCCCTGACTAAATCATTCCTATCTATTACTTTCCAGAAGCTGCAGTTCTTCAAGATATGTCATTCCTTTTCCTATCCACTGAGGGTGCACATGGGCCTCAAGCACTTGAGATCAAAACATTTTTTGCTCTAGCTGTACCTATATATAGTATGTATGTGTCCTGTCTCTCCCTCCTGTGAGGCTACCAAGATACAAGCCCATTCTTCCTTTTCTTTTGTGACCAGGAAGTAATCATTATAGGACAATTCTGTTGTGTGGGAACCTCTTCTATGACTTCCAGATACAGGTGGAAGGGGACTACCTGTCAAAGTAAAATCTCATGAGAAGTGTCTCTAAAAGAAAATGTGGGCATGAGGTTTGGATATAGGTACCATGCTGAACTGGATAGTATAACTAAGGTGTTTAGGACTCACTGGGTGCATCTACACAAGACACTTTACCTGAGATCAGATCAAATTACTGCCTACACGTACACATGCTTAGTACATGTAAGTACTGAAAAATAATTTGCTCTAATCATGAGTAAATTTGCTACCTGTAAATACAAGTAGCAAATTTAGTCATGATTAGTTAATGCACTGTATGGCACATGCAGATGGCTGAAAGATGGAAATTTGCTCCTGGGCAGTAGGGGGTGGGAGATTGCTTCCTGCCCTTGGGAGCTGTCTGCTGCCAGGGCAGGCTCCACCACTGGAGCCCAGAAAGGAACAAGGTCCCCATACCCCAGCAGCAGGGAGCTTCCACTCCCCGCTCCCTGATTGTGATCATGGGGCGGGGGCTGGGGAGTCTGCTCCCAGCCCCAGCTCAGTGATTACTGGGTGGGGACCGGGAACAATCTCTGCTGAAATCTGTCCTGGTCAGGGTCAGGTCCCAGCCCTGTGCCCCAATCAGGGAATAGTGATGCGGGGCTTGGAAACAGCTGCAGGGGAGGGGCAGGTCCCAGCCCCCTACCCTGATGGGCACTCTTAGTCCCTCCCCTGCAGCTCTTTCCAAGCCCCCTGCCCCTGACTAAGGAGCCAGGTCCAGAAGCTCTCTGCTGCTGGGGCAAGGGGACATTGTTCCCATTGGGCTCTGGGGACGGAGCCCCGCCCCAAGCGGCAGGCAGCTTCTGGGACCAGGAAGCAACCTCCTAGCCCTGTGGTCCCTGTCAGCCCCTGGGCTAGCACCCATGGGGAACCTAGACCCCCCCGGCTGCTGCAGAGGACTGGTGCAGGGCTGGAGGGGGTGGGACCAGACTGCAGCAAATCTGTGTAGATGCCTGCCCAGGCATCTAGAGTAAACCCACCCTGCAGCATTTGCATGTTTAGTCACACACACTGGATCTAATCCAATGGATGGAAGGATAGGCAGCCGTTGTTCTAGGTATGTCTAAGCATTTTATCTGGGAGAAAAAGGCTTGCATGTTTTCACTTTAGTGTGCAAGAGTGAAAGGCCTGAGCTTCATCCTACTGGTCAATCAGTCAGCTAGAATACCTGTCCTCTTCCAAAACACACCCAGAAAGAAGCTGAGATCCCAGGAGAAGGAGGGGGAAAACTATTAGAGATGCCACAGAAACTTCGCTGGCCTAGAGAAAGAATCCCTAATTATGGTTCTGCAGACAGGTGCAATTGTATTGTGCACCATTTAAAAGATTTTTTTTTTAAATCAAAAATACTATAACTGGGGTTTGAAGATATCCTCTATACTTGTAGTGGGGAACACTCTTCCTGCCAGTAATACCTTAATTACTAGCAACAATTCAATATGTGTTTTTATGGATTCTAACAGTATATAAAAAAGCAATCATTTTGCTAATGAAAACAAAGCAACACAAAAAATATGAATTTACTTACTACTTGAAGCAGAGCAAGATACCCAGCTCCTACATTATCGAAGTTTACTTTTACATTTTTCCATCGGGCACTTTCATTTCTTTTTATAAGTTCTTCACACTGAGTGTAATTGTCAACATCACTGACATCAAACATCTCACCAGTTGTAGTATTAACACAGTGGTAAAACTTGCCAGCAAACAGATTTACTCCCATGATACTGAAGATTAACCAGAATATAAGGCAGACCAAAAGCACATTCATGATGGATGGAATTGCTCCAACAAGGGCATTCACAACCACCTAGTATACAAATTAAAGAAAAAAACCACAAATGTATCTCTCGCAATGAAAGAATCAGGCATTTTCTTTAAGTTATATTAACATTTCTATAAAACTAATACTTCATATATTTCATTATAAAATATAGGTAGGAAAAATGATAAAACATTAAGACAAAATGATATATTTAATGAAACCACAAAAAGTACGAGCTAAAAATCTAAATGGAAAGGAAGAAAATGCAAAAAGTGCAAAAAGAAATAAAAGAAAACCTGGTAGTGGCAAGATGGATTCTTAGAACATTTGTGGTCTAGGAAAAAAAAAGAGAAAAACATTAAATACGAAAACATAAATAGAAATCTATAAACAGTGTAACAAAATATTGTTTTTAAAAGCTTAAAGAATGGTAGATAACATGGAAGGGTGATTTAAAAAAAAAATACTGCACATCACACTAGAAGTATAGGTGATTTTATTTTTTAGACAGGAAATATGAAAAGTTATACTCTTGTATCTACACCTTATTCTTCTAAAAATCATATACAAAAGTAGTATAAACATTATGTACTTAATTTTGTCATTACGTAAGTCATTTTGTCATTACATAAGTCATTTACACCTGGATATTAAATGGGCTTATTCTCTGAACTTACCTAATGTAAAATTTGCACATTTTTGTTAATTTGTTTTTTCTTCACTATATTTATTTTATATAAAATTAAGCAATTTTTCTAGGAAAAGATCCTAGTGTATTCAATGGAGCAAAAGATTCTTTTCACTATCTACAATTTTCATTATCTCTACTTATTCTGTTTTATTCTTAGAGATGAAGCAACTGACAGAACAGCACATAAGGGCTAGACACAGAAATTACATACCAGTATAAGTAAACAGAACTAGTTAATTTCTGTAACACAACACAAGTTCAAAGCACATACACCACTTTCAAAATGGCTGAAACTGGTTTAAGATAAACTTGGATGGACATAGTATCAGACTTAACTGATTTGGGTTAAATTGGTTTATTGAGCTTCTGCCCCAGATCCCCTCCAGATTCAAGTTAACTCACAGTCCCCCAACATCCAAGGATGCATTGCAGGTAGGTGGGCTAGCCTTGGCTCAGTCTGTCTACTCCAGCTGAGCAGGGAGGCATGCTCTAGCTCCCCCTAGCGCTGGTCTGGGCCACTGCAGACATGTGGTTTCATTTCTGGAATCAAAAGTGAATGTCTGTTCACTTGCTTATTGGTTCAATCCATGCAGCTTAGACTAACCTGCAAAGATGGAATCAATTCAGCTGCAGGCTTTTTGACTGTCTGTACTTAGCCAAGCTGTCTGCTAAGTCACATGAAGCTGTGAGGTTGGTGGAGGTTACTGAATGGTTAATTTTATATGGCTTTGAACATTAATGCAATTTTGTGACTGAGGAACCTGATCCAAAGCCTGTTAAAATCAAGGGGATTTTTTCCTTTCCTTCATTAGGTTTTAGATTAGGGGTATTTGTTATTTGCAAAGAACTATTGTTTTATGTAGTTGCCCGGTCCAGAGGTCCTGGTCATCGTTCATTAATTTATATATATATGTCTGCTTGAGAGATATGCATACATACCCACCCCCATCAAGAAGTGCAGTATTGGAAACTGATGGGGGGTTTTATATAGAAACTTAAAGATAGATTTGTAAGGCTCTCTCTCAATTACATATTATTATTCATGGTTCTCCACAAATTAGCATGGACTTATACTTCAACAGAAATAGTGGGTGTTATTCTTAGGCAGACTGGCAAGATAAGGAACTCACAGTAATTTCTTAAACAACGCAGAATTGGAGGGTTGCATGGGAAGAGAGGTAAGATCATATAGCCTCACCACAACTTCCTTAAACCTTAAGAGAAGAATACATATTTAAAATTAAATGTTGAGGGTGCAGGGGTGTGGTAGCTAAAAGACTTCAGCCATCTCTTTTCTTCTGTACTTTCATGGGCTATCACATCCATTTCCCCCTGTATTTATTAAGCTTCCTCCCCTAATTCTCCATTATTAATGCCACTCAAAAGCAGTGTACTTTTCCTCCCTGAGGTAGGAAGGGATCTTATGGCTCCTAACACATCTTTTTCTCCACTGCTGGCCATCTTCTTCCCTACGGAACTTCTTAGTGTTTCATGGCAGTTCTGTTTCACCCCCAGTCACAGGAGGCAGGGGATGAAGACTGGCCACAGAAATCAGGGGATACATCTCCCAAACAGGTTAGGGAAAGAACTAGAATTCCTGATTTCTCAGGATGGTCTCTCTGCCTAATCAAACCCACAAATCTAATAGAAATTATAACAGCTTCAAGGCTGAAGTAAGAGCTATGTAGCCATGAGTAGACAGGATGATCTGTTTACAGTTTGACCTTCACAAGTAAGCTCTGTGGGCACATCCAGATGTGTGTGGACATTTGGTTCCCTGGGGACAAGTAGTGGCAGCACACCATGCTCCACCACTTCTTGTCCCCAGGGAATGCCCATGCCACACACGCTTTGGCACGCGGCAAGTTGCCCTGGGTGGCCTGGAGGAGGCTGTAGCCAGCGCTGTGCTGGCCCCAGCAACTTTATCTGAGGTCCTGGGGGCCTCCCAGAGCTGCAGTTATGGTGGTCCTGCTGGACAGAGCCTGGCCGGCAGCAACAGCACAGCTCCGAGTGTCCCAGCCCTGCTTTTAGCAGTACACGCTGCCCTGTGCGCTGCTTCACATTTTTTTTTCTGCAGTTATTTTTTTTTGACCCCTGGATATCCTTGCAGTGCACAGAACTCCACACAACTGCGCTCATTTGGATGTGTTGTGTGGGTGTGTGTGCATGTACTCACGCACCTACATGTAATATAAGCATGCTTATAAACAGTGTTCCTTTTCTCTGCCACAGCTGTATGTATTTTCTGAAAGGAGTTCTGTGCAGTATACCTGGTATCATAGTATCATATTTGAAATGTGATTGTCATAGAAAGATAGCAGCCACAGTATATGAAATGTTGTAATCTCAGTTGTCAACATTTTTTTTAGCAGGTAATGATATAAAAACTATGCCTCTTCCACACATTATCAGTGAACACATTAGGATGAATAATATACGTTAATAGTAGTTGCATAATATTTTAAAGAAGAATGCTGTAACCTCTGGGAAATAAAGTAACCTTAATGTCCGTGTCTTATATATATAGGCTGCTTACACTTTTTAAGTTATATGACAAAGTAGCCTTCTGTAGATTCTGAAATTTTAAAAAGTATAATTCAACATTTTAATAGTGATTCCTAATTCTGAATACATATTCCATTTTTATTAATTCATTTTATCAGATTCTTTTGTTTTAACTCACCCTCATTCCTTCAAATCGTGACAAAGCTCTTAGAGGTCTCAAAGCTCTTAGTGTCCTTAGTGATTTAATGGCACCAAGTTCAGAATAGCCCAAGGCATTGGCTATTAAACTTACCAATGAGACCTACAGAAAAATAGAATAACAATTGTAATTTTTTTTCAGTTATTTGACATTGGGATACAATATATGCTACATAAGTTTCTTAAAAAGCATAAAGGTTTTCCCCAGGAAAAAAGTCTTTAAAAACCAAAGAAATAGAGAGACTTACAGACTGCCTACTTATTGAACTCTACTTGCATAAAAATGGTCTTAAAATTTCATGTTTTGTTGGAGTTGTAAGGAACCATAATAACCCTGCTAAAATAGTTTCCAGTTTTATGTAGGGGAAAAAAATCCTGAATCACAAACATGAAACTTACAAAATCATGTGCTTAAGGAATACCAATTTAGAAGCAGACCAAATTAATCAGCTGTTTTATTATTATTTATTATTTACAGTGTACATTAATCTGATTGAAAATAACTTTGCAATTAGTTCACTTAACTAGACCTTTCAATGGATAAAGTCTAAGAAAGAATTCATTTTTACAAAAGGAGAGGCTTATTTTATTGCTATAATAGTTACATTTGTAAAGGAACTTCTGTACTTTTTAAACATATTAGGAAAAAATCTTTCTATCACCTTTTCAGTAATAAGATAGAAGATTTATTATTTTTGTCATTACAAAGCAGATTTAGAAGTCATTCAGGAGATTGGCTTTTTCCTAGGTGTTGCATATTTTTTGTATTTTTACAACTGATTTAGTGACCCTAAATGTCAATGGTCTTAAATTGCTTCAGGGGAAATTTAGGCTGGATATCAGGAAGAACTTTTTTCACTATCACAGTACTTAATCAAGATGATTAAGTATTGGAAAAGACTACCTAGAAAGGTTGCAGACTCTCCATCCCTATAAATATTCAAGAGCAGGCTAGACAGACAACCGCTTGTTTAGTCAGGGATGATCCTTCCTTGAGCTGAGGTTGGACTGGGGACCTCTTGAGGACCCTTCCAGCCCTATTATTCTATGCTTCTCTGGGGGAAAGTGGGAAAAGGAAGGGAGAGAGTGGGGCAGTGTCAAGCATTCCCACAACTCAAAGCTAGCAGATGTAGCAGGAAAGGATAGACCTGTTGGGTATATGTTTTATGTGAGAAGTGGTAAAAGAGAAAGCAGAAGGAGGCATGTTAAAAGGGAAGAAGAAGGAAGACCTATATGGTGAAGGAGAAAGAACCAAAGTGGTGTGAAGAAAAGGGAGTCTAGGCTAGTGGTGCTCAACCTTCTAGTTCTGCAGGCTGAATAAGGTATGTGGAGTAGGTCTGCTGGTTAGATCTTATATGTGGTCAGTTTGTGGGTGTGATCTCATGCACTGGTCTGATCTCACACACCAGATCCATCTGCACACCAGCCCAACCCTGAGCTCCACTGTGCACTGGCACAATCTAGTGCATGACTGATGCATATTCTTGGAGGCTGGAGAGGCATGGCAACTGCCCACAGGCGGCATTGGCAGCAGTGGGGGTGTGGTGGCAGTGAGTGGGGACTGCTCACAGGCAGCTATGGTGATGTTGGTGGTGAGGGTGGGCTGAGCAGACTCAGTGGCAGGGGGGTGGCGAACAGCGGGTAGCAAGTGGGGACTCTCTGCAGCCACCCTTCACACTGTCAGTGGCACTGTCAGTAGCAGCAAGTGATAAATGGGGACCCTCCACAGCTGCTAGTGGCCATGTCAGCAGCGGGGGGGCGGGGGTCAGCAACCACCCACAGAAGCTGGCAGCTTTGGCAGTGGTCAATCTTGGGGGGGACACATGCCCCCCTGTGCCCCCTCTACACCTTGCTTATGATCTAGTGCATAGGGCCATGTCATCTGGCTTGCATGGCTCCCTACAAATCTGGACATTTGGCAGCTTAGCGCTGCAATTAAAGCTGTAGATGACATTGCCTCATGGGCTGAATCTGTCTTATGGGCCCAAGCCATTAATCTAGGCTTTTAGCTCAGACTAAAGTGAAAACATGTACTAGACAGAGAACAGTGAAAGAAGCCCAGAGTTACCTAGAATCCACAGAGATAGGCAGAGATGACCAGAGCAGGGTGCAGGGCCCAAGGCAAATCAGCCTGTGTGGGGCCCCACCCTCAGATGCAAGGAAGCCAGCAGCGGATTCAGTAGTGGGGTGGTGCTGTGCAGCCAGACATAAAGCTGGTGGCAGTGCGGAGGTGCCATAGCCGCTCTGCTTGGGCTCTGTGGGCTCCCCCCAAAGCATGGGGCCCAGGGTGCCCCAATTCACCCTCATCTGCCCCAGGGATAGCCCTAGAGATAGGATATTCTTTCACTTTTATTGCCAAAAATTATTTAGAAGTCTAGAATCATTAAACTATGGTGACAGTTACTTGCTTTCAAGAAATGAATCTCAGCATTTTAAGTGCCCTCGATAGATTATTTTTGGTGTTTTACATTGTGAATCTCTGTTGCATACTGTTGTTGACCTTTGGATAGTTATGGTTGAGATATGTGCTCTATGAATCATAAATCCAAGAAAGAACAAGCCAGGCCTCCCTTTACTTTCTTTTATGTGCCTCCAATCACAGTTCTTAGATAGTGAAAAATCAAGGGCAGATGGCATATGTAGGCGTAATATGTAAAAATAGAGAAGATATCAATGAATTATATAATGCTAAAGCACTGGGATGGCACTTTTAAAGGAGTAGAATTAATTTAACTTTGCTACCATTTAGGTTGCTGATTTTGAAAATCCCATCCCTAGTGCATAGTAACGGTTAGACTGATTTGCACAGTATTGTTGTTGCTATGGATGTTCCAGAGGTATGAGAAATAAGATTTGTGATGTAATATCTTTTTAACCTAATTATTATTAATGAATTTTCCCACCTAAAAAAGTGGACAGTTATCCTCTATGGAGCAAAGAGAAGTTAGCAAGGGAGATTTGAGAGGTAAGTTAAAAGGAGCCATAAAATAGGAGTCTTTTTAAGTCCACATATGTTGGTACCCAGTAAAGTTAGGAATTTTTGTTCCTGGCCCTGTTTCCTGAAGACATAGCATCAGTTTCTTTGGAGGATAAAGACTGTGCGTTAAGAGACAGAATTGTTGTCTTGTGAAAAATGTTCTCCTACTTTTTTAATTAATATTATAATAGTCAATGAATAATTCATAACATTCATCAGTAAATGAATTTCACTTCTTTCCATTTACAAATTGTCCACAAATAGACTGTGATTTTTCTGATTTTTTTAAAAATTAATCCTATATTCTTGTCTAGGTAAGTATTATTCTATAGTTTATTCATTTCAAGTATTCAAAATTTGCTTTCCTTAGACACCTAATTTTCCTGTTTTCGTGTTCTATTTCCTGACTGTTTAAGCTAAACTGTTAGAATGAGGTTTTGTTCATAAACAGTCATGAATTTGAAATTCATACTTGGCAAGCATTTTGTAATATTATCTTAAAATTGCCTCTAATATAGGTTTCCTGCGTGGGAACATCACCTAATTTCTCTGTATATGGATTTCCAAACTGTGATGGGGTGATAATACTGCCTTTATTTTGCAATTTTTGTGCCTGTTTACACTAGAAGTTCTTCAGGATATGCTATTGTATTCACATAAGGCATTTACCACAGACCTGATCTTGATATGGCCCCCTGGGTACTATTATAATATAAATAATAAAAACTAACAATACTTTTTAGAACATTTCTGCTGGGAAGCTAATTTTGTTTGCAAGTTAATAAAAAGATTGCAAGCACAGCCGAAGTGAATTACTTTAAATATTTGAACAAATAAGCATAGAACATTTTTAGCTGTATTCACCTAGCTTTAGCTTTAATAATACATAAGCTAGCAGTATGACCTGTCTTTTTATATAACATCTAGTAAGCTTCATTTTTTTTTTCATTTAATTGCTCGAAGATTACCTCTTTTGGAATTTCAACCTGTGTGAGCAGTTTAGATGCTGAGATATGGAAAGTTCAGCTCAATGGTTGTATTCAAATTATAGTTATACTAGCCAATTGCCCATCTAGAATTATGGGGGGAGGAGCGGGGGGGATGGAGCCCCATTCCCCCCCCATCTGGGCCTGCTCCCCACTTCCCTCCAGCCTCTTGGGGTCTGGGCCCACTCCCCCCTTCTCTCCCCACCACAGTGGTGTGGGGAGGAGAGGAGCAGGCATGAGCCTGATGCAGGAGAGGACCTGGTCCAAGAGTGGGGAGAAGCCAGGCCGCCACAATGGTGGGAGCATTGGGCCTAGACCAACCAGGCGTTTGTCAGCCAATCAGAGTGTGAATAAAGTGTTATGGACAGACAGACAAAGGCTTTTATAATAGAATTGATGCACAACAGAATGCCTCAACAGACCATCCCCTTTCTCGTCTCCTCATATAGCTCTAGTTTGGTCAGGTCTTCTGTAACTATAGCAGTGTCACACACAGAGAAATGTAATTTCTTAGCTAGGTTTGGGGATACATAGGTCTACGCTGGTCAAAAGCTTTGCAAAATGTCATTTCTTATCCTTCAGTAATTTGGTCAGGCAGTCAAGCAGTTCACGTAAGTGAAAACTTCAGGCCTTTATAATGCAGAAAAGTGTGACCAAGAGGAAAAAAAAAGCCCAGTACTAGGAGAATGAAAAGTCCCTATCAAAGTCTAATAAAGTCTATTCTTTTCTGAAGGGATGGACAGTGACTTAATACGTTTATGTTCAAAGTGCTGTCTGGTAATTTTAAAGGGCGGGGCATGGCTGTTTAATAGCCTTAGGCATAGTAAGACATCTTTTTATCACATTGGATATAATATTTTGAAGAAGGTGAGTTGTTTAAAACTTGTCTGATTATTCTTTCTTCTATAAAATTAAGATGAAATGTAAAAAAATGTCAAATGTTCATCATTTTTATGTGAAGACAATATTCTGAGATTCTTTTCATACATAATACTAGCTCTAATTATGAAAAAGCATAAAAATTTTACTGCCATGTTTGCCATGTGTAACATGAAACCAAATGGGAGGGCACAGTAGGATAGCCTGGCTATGTAGGTAGCCAGGCAGCTGAGACAAGGCTAGCTGCACAAATATAGGTTGGAGGAATAGGGCAGATTCCCAGGCAGCCATAGGACAAAGGCTGAAAGCAGCAGAGCTAAGCTGCAACCAGGAGGAGCAGACTGCCCATTAGACCTAAACAGGAACACCTGTGCAGGACTAGGGGGTCACTTGACCCAAGGGGGCAGGGTTCTAGGGCATACAAACCCTGTATATAAGTCTGTCTTGCTCGATGCATTGCAGGGAAAAGAGCTCCTAGGAGATGGGAGCTGCAGGAGACACCCTGGCAGGCACAAAAACACCCTGAGAGTAGACAGGTAAGAGCCCAAAGGAAGGAGTGCTGGCTAAACATTTGTTTTACCTATAGTGGTTTTAAAGTGGTTGCTTGCCTTTTTGTTCTAGTTTAGACTGGCAGAACAGCTGTGGCTGTAAGGTGGGGGTGGGCAAAGTGGCCAATGGGCTGGATCGGGCCTGTGGCAGACTCCATTTCCCAGCACCCCCTGCCCACATTGCAGTGGCTGGTTTCCATGGAAACCCCAATTGTGACAGTGCCATGACAGTGCAAGGTCAGGGTTTCCATGGAGTTTGGCCCCAGTAGCACTGGCAGGGCACATGGCTGGGAAGGGAGCTGATCCAGGGCTGGGGCTGGAATCTTTCAGTGGCAACAGCATGGTCCAGAGCCAGGGCAGAGCTGTGATCCACTGTGATCTGGGAGGGGAAAAGGGAGTGCCCGGGGCATGCAGGCAGTGGATTGCAGCTCTGCCCTAGCTCTGGACCATGGTGTCACCACTGCAAGATCCCAGCCCCGATCCCAGAATTGCACCTTGTATGCGTCCTGTCGGTGCTGCTGGGGCCAGTCTCCTTGGAAACCCTGGCTTTGTGCTGTCATGGCATTGCTCCTACTGGGGTCTCCATGGAAACTGGTAGCAGTGATGCAAGCAGAGGCTGCTGGGAAATGGAGTCTGGCTGCTAGCCAGATCTGCCATTTTGCCCACCCCTGCTATAAAGGGTGAATAGGAGCCCACAGAAGTGCCTGAGGAGCATGCTAGTTTTGAGCCAAGGCTGACAGGGCCAAAAGGACCTGATCTGAGACTGAGAGGAGGAAGACCAGTACCAGGGAGCCCACAGCCTGAGAAGGGCGAGACTAGGGCCACGGGTCCCAGAGCCAAAGAGTAGCAAGAACAGGGCCAGGGCTCCAGAGCACAAGAGGGGTGAGAATGGGGCTAGGGGGCCCAGATCCCAAGAGACCAGGGCCAGGGGGCCCAGAGCGTGAGAGGGGGAAGACCAGGAGCAGGGAGCCCATATCCCAAGAAGGGTGAGATAGGGGCTGGAGCCCAGAAGCTTAAGTCTGGCATAATGGGTCTTGGCTGAGAAGGGCCCAGCCAGAGAAAAGAGGCCAAAGCCAGGAAGGGTGACACTCAACAAAGGTTTTGAATTCTGAGAGTGCCAAGCATTGTGGTGTGCCTGGGCTGCCCTTCTGCAAGGCATGGATGTGTCTCTGAAGGCAGATGGAGACCACGAACACAGCTCTTAAAGTGCTTGGTGTCTTAGGGTACCAAAAGGGCTGGAAGGGCCACAATGGATTGTCTGAAGATAAATTGGCAGTGGATGGATTCACTCTGGGCTCTTTTTTTTATGAACAACATCAAGGTGTGGCAGAAGAGCAATAGGGGAGGGCACCCTGAGGGTTCAGAGTGAGCAGGAGGTGCTATAGCACTATGATCTTGTAAATAAAAAAAATTCATGTAACCCTTCATTATTCAGGAGAGAAGTTTCAATATTAGTTACAGTTCATCTGAAGGAACACAAGTTAGTGAATTTCAAATACTCCTGGAAGGAAATTATTGTACTGAGCATTGAATGATATACTGTTGCTGGTATAGGAGTAGATGTAAACCATACAGATATGTTACCTCTTCCAGATTAAAATATTTTTTTGCTTCTGAGACTCATGAATCTCACTTACTCCTAGTAAATTTTTACAGAGATTGTACAACTGTACCAGAATTTTGTACATTTAGTGAAAAGATATACTAGTTTCGATGCAAAAAAGAATAAACATCTTTGCCAGAAAATGCTCCTTCTCAATTCCACACACAACATAACTTTCACCATGACTCTCTGGTGAACCAATTCAGATAATGGGTGAGGGAAGGAGATTAAAATATTCTGGGAGCCACAGGCAACTGGTGGAGGGGCATGGGTGGCGGGGCACATGCCTCACCTGAGATTGGCCCCTGAAAGTGCTGGGGGGCCTGTTGATGCACCCCCAGCTCAGCACCTCTAAGGGTAGGGCCAGGTGCAGAGCAGATCTTCACCGGCCTGATTGTATGGCTGGGGACCACACTGCTTCTCTAGCCAGCCCTGCTTTCCCTGACAGTGCTCTGGAGCCCAGAGTGTCAAAGAATGCTCCAGCCAACCGGAGCGTTGCCTCATCTCCCTCCCCCGTACAGCCCCTCTCTCTCCTGCTCTATCTGTAAAGAATATGCTCCAATCCCCCAGCAATGGTGCTGTTCCTGCTGCTGGGAGAGAGGTAAGCTTGGGGCTCTTGCTGGCAGGGGGGGCAGCCCAGGGAGAGGCAAGGAGGTAGTGGTGTGCTGTGTCTCCCCAACCTGGCTCTGAAGCAGTTATTTTTGCCATGTGGGCCAGTAGCATGGTAGGGGGTGGGCACTAAACTGCAGCATAGAAATACTCAATAAATAATCAATTTATTGTCACAGAAGTATAGGAGTGGATATGGGGCTTTGGCCTGCCCTGGGCTCACCTACATATTGTCCCCTCCCAGACTCAGGAGGCACCAGTCGTCTAGGAGCAAAACCAGTTTTGATACTTTTTGGCAATGCCTAGATCCCATATAAAATATATCACAGCTGGGAAAACTGCCAAGTCATAGCTGACTTTAATATTCCAAATTGTTAACCAACTTACAAATCCAAACTATGCTAACTGAATTTCCCATAAGTGACTGCCTTTCTTATGGCTTTACTGGAAATAGTAACAGAACATGGGATAGTAATCAAGCAAGCTGATTGAGGGGCATCAGCCCTGGGAATAGTTGTTGGGCTAAGCAAGCCCTGAGAAAGACAGAGAGAACGTGGTTAGACACTGAGCCCAAGGGGCTGATTGTGTGGATATACCTGTAAGACTGGCAGTGGACTGGGTTGGGCCCACTAACACTAAACAACATTTGGTCCTGAGTAGCCCTGTGATGTGAATGAGCCAGAGGTACCTAAGGTGGTCCTTTAACTAAACTAAGGGCCTATTCATTAATTATCAAACATCAAGGCGTGGTAGGTGAAAATTAACCAGGTTACCAAGACGTTGGGAGGGCAGGCAGGTGAGGACTGACTGCCAAGGTGAAGCTGATCACTTCAGGACATCTGGGGCTACACTATGGACCATAATAAGATTGATTTTTAAAAGTGCATACATACACTGTGGAAGTAAGATTTTTCATGTTGCCTTAAGTTTGATATTCTGATTTAGGATTTCTAGACTATTTTGCTTTGTATTAGGTGTTCCCTTCTCTGCATTATTAGATAATGACACGCTATCAGTAATGTTGAATTATTGTACTATTTTGGAGTAATATTTGTTAAAGTATAATGTTTATTAGACCATGTATTACACCCTCTGGCATGTCACACTGCATTGTCTGGAGTGTTACCTGAACTTGAAGCAAGATGACTCCATCCATGTGGCACTACAGGCGGCTAATTAGGCAGCTTAATTGCCTATGTCAACTCAGCAGTGCTAGCACTCTGAAGTGCCACACAGACACAGCAACTTTGCTTCCTGTTTAGGAGGTGGCACACATGGTGCTGCGGTTGCTGGGCATAGCAAACTTAAAATGTAAAAATGGTATTACAGTGCTGTGTAACGCTAATGAACTCTATAACTTCTTTAACATGGGAAAACAACCTAAAAAATATTGTATGTACTTACATCAACAATTAAGAAATCCAGCCAGCACCAAGCATTAGTGAAATATATTTGAAAGCCGTATGCTACCCATTTTAGAAGCATTTCCAGAATGAAGATGTATGTGAAAACCTTGTCAGCATATTCCAGCATGGTTTTGATAGTCTTGCGCTGTTCAATATATATGTCTTCAAAAGCCTTTGCATATAAAAGTATCAAATATTCACAATGCTTTCAAGTTCAGAAAGGTAAATCAGATGATTTATTTCACTTATTTACTGTTTTTACTGGTTACTATATTACTTATTACTACATTAATAAATAAATTAATGAGTTTCTATCAATATTTTTGAGTAAGAGGCTTTCATTGAAAATCCCTCCTTTGTTGTAAACTTATTCCAAAAAATATATATTTTCTTGGAGGGAACCTGAGAGAGACAATTTACTGCACCATTTAAATCAAACTTTTTTCTATAAATATAACCAAGGAAGAAGGCAGTGTCACTAGGCAAGCATTTTTATATTAAACATTAAGAGCAAACTTGCTTAATAATACTTTCTCAGAAAGCATACTTCCCACTCTGATAGTATAGCAAGTGTCTAGCTTGTGTAATTTGAAATTGAATAGTGCTTGGTAGTAAGGATCATTTTGGAGAACCAAACAAGAACTGTTATATCTTAAATGCTCCATAACACTGTCTCCTCCCCTTCTTACCCCCCTCCAAAAAAAAAAGGCATGATATTCCAAACATACAAAACAGAAATACAGAAAAGATGAACATGACAAGAATGACTGAAAAAGAACCCCAAGAGTGGAAGAATTTACCTGAGAAATGGAAATTACCCCAACAATCTACTCAGTCTACAGAAATAATTTTTACAAGAGCTTCTTTAGCATACAAAAAAAATCTTACTATATTTTCAGTACCTGGGTAGTTACAGAAAGTACATTTATCCAGGGCTCATATACTTGGTATTGTTACCTTTACTATATCACCCATCCCTATTAAAATACAAACAAGTTCAAATGTGGTGATTTTTGCATTGCAGGCATTTGCATGAAAATTGTCTGTATGGATTTGCATGAAAATTGTCTTTATGGAATAACTAGAGGTGGGTGAACTGATCACCAGCCTTAAGCGTTGATTTAAAAGTTGTACCAGTGGTGGCAGCAGCCTGTGGTAGTGGAGTTAAGCAAGACTGCAGCAATTAGCACCACCATGCCTTACTCCCATCCTTCCCTGGGTGCCAAAATTCTCAGTTATGCTCTAACTTTAATCCAAAATCCCATTTTCTTACTTAGTTCACTTACCAGAGCACCACTGCTCAGGAGAATCATGAAGACAATGAATGTTTCAAACCAGTTGTGTTCAACTATGCTGTAGCATGTTTTCCTAAGATTCCACCATATTTTCCCTTTTCCATCTTCTATACTTACTTGACAACATGGGAACTTCTTCACGCAACCTGTAAATGTGATATTAGGTTATTAAAACTTATGATCAAATAGTAACTTATTTTGAAGTAGGCTGTCACTGACAACAAATTCATTATTTTCTTAGTTTTCTAGCCATTCACACTTAATGAATACTTTTAAAATCTGACATAAGAATCCCATATTTACTTACAGGGTACTGGATAGCTGATGATGGGTAGTAAATATGTTTTTAAAATATTTGAGTCAATCCATTATTGCATGTACAATTAAGATTTAATTTTTTTTTAAATCTGTCTATATTAGACACAACTATTTTGAGCTGTGTGCAAAAGCCACTTGTATGCAAGGCTTAGTCCACAATTCTGTTTGCTCATGGAGTTCAAAAGAAATTATGTCACTCCAAATTTCAAGGTCCCTCCTAAGAGACTTCAGAACACATTCATTTTTGGAACAGAAAAGTTAATTTAGGAACCCTAATTCTAAGAGGTAGGACTGTGCAAAGCTTTGGTCCCCAATTCAATTTGGCCCAATTCGGTAGCCAAATCTCTGAATCCGAAGCAAATCAGAGGACCCTTTAATCTCTCCAAATTGAATCGAAACCCTCCAAATTGACTCAGAGAGATTCGGAAAAATTTGGAGATTCGGACATAGACAGCTTTAAATGTTTTTTCTATATACCTCTAGGTAGTAGACGGCTTGTAGATGCTGGGGTGCATGGAGTGTTCCACAGGAGCGCAGGAGGCTCCACAGCGCACTCGGCAGCAGACCCAGCACTTCCAGGTCTTCCGGGGAGTGTGCCGGAGGGCCCCCTCACACCATCTCCAGCTTGGCAACTGGTGCCTCCTGGGTCTGGGGGTGGCATCCTGGGTCCCCCTCTCACTGACTGCTGAGCTGTTGGGCCTTGAGGGGGCCTGCACACTTCCTGGTGGGTTCAACGCTGAACACATGGAGAGCCCCCCTCCACTCCTGTGGGACCCTCCATCTGCCCTAGCATTGCAGCATTGACAAGCTGTTCTGGTGCTTTGAGGTATGTAGAAAAAACATTTAAAGCTGTGTCTGTGCCCGAATCGCCGATTCTCCGAGTCAGCATCGAATTTTCAGATTCAGATTTGGCCGAATCAAATCAGGGACGATCCGAATTGAATCGCTGTCCCTGATTTGGGCTGTATCCAGATCCGAATCGAATAGGGCCAGCTTCGCGCATGCCTACTGAGAGGTATCCTGTTATTGGATGGGATGGAAAAGAGCCAGTTGCCAAAGAATGTTTACTTTGATGTCTTATGACTATTAATTTGAGTTTGGAGCTACTTCTATTGGCTGTTGAAGTAAAAAGGCAGATGGAGTTTGAAAATTAACAGGGCACCTTCATAGCCTGGGCAATGCCAGCTGCTGTACTGCTGGTGGCAGCAGTGACTACTTTAGCATCTTTGCCCTTCCCTCTGAAGATGGTATCTGGGACTGCTGCCTTTATTATCTTCCCTTGCTTATGCTCTTGGTAGACACTGTCTGTATGACTCAAGCTGCTGTTGACTAATTTATATCTTTAGTCAGTATGGTGTGCTGTTACCTTCTGTAAAACAGGCTTCTGGTTCCAGAGATTCTTCAGGTTCAATCTCAGCTTGTTCACCCTCTCCAGGAGGGGCAATATCAACTGTACTGCCTTCAGATGAGCTGGATGCATTTAGTTTCTGCAAATAAAATCCCACAAAATGCACTTTTTTCCCTCATGAAGTACTGTATTTATAGAAACTATTGAAATATGCCAGTCTCTAACTTTTAAATAAAAATATTAGTAAATACATAGTGACATTCTGCACTGTAAGTGAAATTTTAGCATTAAAATTTACATGTTATGGTTTCGTGTTCCAGAAAGGAAAGGAGACGAAGAGTGACAAGGAGTTTGACCACTAACCTGCTCCATACATAAGAATTCTGAAACAAAGATTCAGTAACAATAAGGTCCGGTGCATACCCCATATTGTTGAGTTATTTAGTTCTCTCTGTTGCATTGGATTACACAGCAAATGCCACTTAATTTTTCTAGCACAGTAACAAAGTTAACAGAAATGTGTATGTTATTTCACATCCACTACAGAAGGTGTTTTCTCAAAACAATATATGGATTGAAATATTATCAAGTCAGTGGCTATCCTCATAAAAATACACAGCACCAGGTGCTCATAGCTATATCAGCTGAGAGGATCAGCAAATTAACTTTAGAACATGCATTGTTTTGCATTCTTTTCCATTATGCATACTATTACTTTTATATGTAGTCAAATCCAATAGTGTTTTTACTTAGACAAAACTCTTAGAAATGCCAGTGGGAGTTTTTCAATCCCTACTTCTTAACTCAGGTGAGATTGATTTGATGGTACTCAAATGATTGGACATATTTCCACAGGCCATAACAGACTGTAGATAAAGCTGATAGTCCATTGGCAGTTTAGAGCTATTTATTATTTTGGCATGCTTGTTTCCTTTTTAAATATGCAAATAAAATATTTTTCAAAGGGCAGATGCATTTGTTTGTCAAAACAACTAACATGAAAGTTGGGACACTCAGAGTCACAGAGTTTCTAACATGTTTTTAATTGTCAATATTGTTCCTTTGCTGTTTGAATTTATTTGGAATTAATTTTCATTTGCACTTAAATAAGAGTGCTAATCAATTCTACAACATTAAAGAAAGCAGTTCAGTAAAACATTTCATTATATACCATGCAGCAATATACATAGTATGGTACATCATAGTAACTTAAATTCCAGTATTAGTAAGAGACTGTTAACATGATTGAGGTAGAATTATAATGTAAAACTTTTGGAAAAGCAGCATACTCTGTTACAAATTAACAGAAAGATTGATGTTAGTACAAACGTGTATATGGAATTAAAACTGATTGAGGAAACCACTTATTAGTATTATTTAAAGAATTTTTATTCTGTGCTATATCAGAATACAGAAAAATTTAGAGGTGCTATTTAATAAGGAAATGTTAGTGCATTTCCTCATCAAGAAGTAATAATCCTATGCAAAGTACTTTGAGGCTGACAGGACAGATCCTTATGTGGCATATCGGGACAACTTCCTTGATTGCCTAGCAAGGGAGCATCACATTCTGCTAAATTACATGGATTTACAGCATCCCAAGGATTTAACCTGATATTTTATCAGCCCAGGATATGAGTAATAGTGAATCAACAGGTAGTACTCTCAATTTGGTATCAGAAATATTAAAATGAATAAAATTATAACCAAAATGATCAATCAAATGTCATTATGAGATGTTGAGATCATCGTTATGAGTACAGACACAGGAAATCCTGAGGAATTGGTAGGAGTGCCAAGATTTGCAAGGAAGGCTTCCAAAAAAGCCAATATCTGTACATGAGTTCTAACTTGTTGCAACAATCTGTTTCACTATAACCCTTGATATAAGTTACATTATTACATTATGATTTTTTAAAAATAATTTTGAGTTTTGCTTTTGTTAAAAAGATGTTATGAAGACCAGTGTTTCTATTGATTTTAGGCATAATCTTACAAGTGTCAAGTATTGTTGTCTTTCTGTTAAGTTAGGAGAGAGCCTACAAGTTGGGTTCTCAGTTATTTGGAAACAAATAGCCAAGTAATCTATAAAATGAGTAATTTAGAAGTCATTGATTTTCAAGGTAGGAAATGTTGATCCTGTATTAATATTCATACTTCTGCTATCCAAATTACATTAATTAAAAAATTCCATGTGGAAGACATAGGCAGAATGGCAGCTGGTCAATGTTCTACTTCTGGCCACATTATTTCTTGTTGGAAGATGAGATTATGTGGTTTGAGTCAAAGAGACTTGTCTGAAAAGAAGTAGAGTTTGAAAAGAAGTAGAGGAAAATGTATTTATTGTTTTCAAGTGACAGGTGAAGCGAGATACAAAAATAATTTTGTATCGGTGGATAAAAATAAAAAATTGAAGAGACATTTTGGCTTGCATAATATGCTCTGCAGTACAGGCAACCCCCACTTAATGTGGTTTCACTTAATGCTATTTTGCTAAAGCTCTCATTTAAAATGAATACCTGATTTCACTTAGCGCTAAGCTAGTTTCATTCTAGTGCTCAGCGAAGCAGCAGCGGCAGTGAGAAGTGGTGAGTGGCACCAAGTGGGCGGGCAGGAATGAGTGCGGAGCCTGCACTGGTGCTGCAGGGCCAGGGCCAGCAGGGGCCCTGGGCTGGCACACAATGCTGGAGTGGCTGGTGGATGGGGGAGTGGAGAGAAGCAGCAGCAGTAAGCAGCAATGAGTGTGGGGGGGTAGGTGTGAGTGCAGGGCCTCCACTGCTGCCTGAGGCCAGGGCTGGCAGGGACCCAGGGTGGAGTGGCAGAAATGCAGGGCTGGCACATGTGGGCTGGCACGTGGGGCTGGAGAGACCAGCAGGCAGGCAGAGAGGTGGGAAAAGGAGGCGGTGGTGAGAAGTTGCAGCAAGAAGTGGCAGTAACTAATTATCTCTATTTACATTAGTTCATTATGGGGAAATGGGTTTCGCTTAGTGCAGTTCCACTTAATACTTGGTTTTTCCAGAACCAATTAAGAGCATTAAGTGGGATTGCCTGTAATACACACTAACTCTTGAAAGGGGTATTTTCATGTTTTTCTTTAGTGACCATAAACATTTAAAAAAATACATCTAGTTCTTTCATGTTATTAAACATTATCCCATAGGGGGAATAAACTGGTAGATAAGAAATAATGTGATGTTATTGTAGATTATGTGCACTGTGTCTGTCTAAACATCAGGTGTAGATGAACAATTTATTTTTCTCATCAACCCTCTAGATCAAGTGATTTAACATTTTTGGCATATTTATAAGTATTTATGTGATTGCTAATAGAAATTTGTGGGCTTAAGTCTCGATATTTGGCTTTCACAAATACAACATTTCAGTAAATTAAACTCAGCTCTGTTGTATACTGATAATAACCAGTCATGGCATAACTATGAGTGCAGTGAAATTTAGAAAAAACAAACACTGCAAGGTTTCTCTTCTGGTAAATAGACTTATCTAAAACACACACACACACACAGGGGTATATTTTGGAAACCATGTATGCATTATATATCTGTTAGCATTCCAGCATTCCTCATATGCTTTCTCTTGGTTACAGAAGCTTTAATAGCACAGTGTGATGTATACATATGGCTCCTTAATAACACTGTTTTTGAAAGATTAATATATTCAATAATTATGTCAATATTGTCTATTTAAAAAACTAACTAATTTTCAATATCAGAACATATTCTAAAGACCACAAGTAACAAATATTGAAAGTATATGTGCATTAGAACTGAGAGGTCAGTATTAATGTTTAGTAATTACTAGGCAAATATATGTGAAACATGAAGGAAATAAAACTGTATTATATAGAAGTATTTCACACTTTTGCTTTCACCATTCCATTTTAGCTATTATCTACATAGCAAAGTGCTGAAGTAATGGAAGAAAATTGACAATTACTAGCACAAAATTACCTATAGTAGGAAAAAGAAAAGAAAGAACCATTCTTTTAGAGCAAAAAATAAAAATTGTGAACTTCTTTTATATTTGTTTATTTACTATAATAAGACTTAACTTCTTCCTGTCATTGGAACTGTGCTCTGTTCCTTAATTAACTGACAATTTAGTATTATTAAATAATCTGATACATTTAAATTAGGCAGATTAGGAATCATTTAGAGACTGATTCAGCACCACTGAACTCAATAAAATAGACCTAAAGGATAATAGGATAAAAGATCACAACAATAATCAATTTTTATACTTCGAATGACTGCCAGTTCAGTGAAGCCAATTCTTTGAACATTTCTGCCTCGTATAGACCTGTCTTCATTAGTCCTATCAGAATAATCATTAAATAGCAAATATTAGAACTGCAGTATATGTTTAGTAATATAACAAATGTGGCAACTCCTCAGCGTGTTCTTTGTTTATTTTTCAGTTAATCTCAAATAATCACAAATTAAAAAAAAAAATATGAAGTAAATGAAAATTACTTCCTCTACCCCTCAAATTAAAAAAATAATCCTTAACATTTAGAGATGGAGGCATTAATTCTGGTACTTTTTCTAGGAGTAAAACTAATAAAATAAAAGGACATTCAAAATACACAGTCATTCTTTGTCAAATTTTTCCTTTTATGTCACATGTAGGATTATCACATCCTAAAACATTCCGTTCCCTGTAGATACTCATTTGCACCTGTAGAAATGATGTCTTATTATCTACAGGGATACATTTGAAAACATTTGCTTATGATGTAGCATTCTCGAGGCCTGAATCAGCAAACCAGCATGCTTGATTGAGCAGAAGCCTGAGCATTATTGTGGGGAAAAACACACACACAAAAGTAATCAAAGAAAAAACTACTTGTATGGGCTTATATTGGTTATTTGGGTAGAAGAATATTATTGGTATAATATATACTATTGTACAGGATGTGAAAAAGAAGTTTAAGCAGGACTGCTTACGAATATTTGAGTCCCTCATTTGTATGCATGTAGAGTTGAACCTATATGCTGGGAAGTAATGCATCTCTTAATTTTAACAGTTTAAATAATCAAATAAGCCTTGACCAACAGCATGTTAATGTGCCCATTTCCATTAGAATGCATTCACATAGGACCCAGTCTTGCTCCCATTTAACTGTCCTCTAGATTTCAATGGGAACAGGAGCAGGTAGCAATATTTTTAAGCTTTACAAACTGCTTCATGATTCAGGTGACAATAACATAAAGAAAGGGATTCAGCCATTATAAATTGCCTTTAGTAATCCATCCATTAGTTTCAGACTTAGAATTTTGATCGTTATGACTTACTGTATAATTGAGAGACAAAATATAAGATAAATAAAGGGATTCACCCATTCCAAATTGCCTCAAAATCTACATAAATCTCAAACATTGTAAGAGCTAATTTACTTATATGCCAAGAAAATAACCTGTCTGCTTCCCTTAAAGCTTTATCCTGAGCTTTTGATTTAGCTCAAGCATATCTACATTATATTTATATACTACATTATATTTATTCTCCGAGACTATACAATAATTTGAATTTTTTTAGCACACAAGAGGTGGTGAACCTGGTTTAAATTACTAACCATTAACATGTCATTTAAAAATAGTAGATATTAGATGCCACCTAAACTATGCCTGATAAAGGGTATGTGTGCCCAAAAGCTTGCAATTAAAGAATTTTTTTTTGCAAAAATCTTGTTGGTCTAATAAAAGATATCATCTTACTATGAGTCCTGATTCCCTTTTCCTGTAGACGAATACAGGTACAACCTGGGTACCTGACACATGGAAGATATTGAATTTTAGCCATTTTTAAAAAAATGAAGTCTTCATATTTTCCCAAGTAGGAAGCAACTGTGACTAACTGCAACCTGAGATCCTGCTCCTGCCTTTGTTTTAAGGTAATTTGCATCATCACAGATCCTCACAGGAGGTAAGAGGCTTCATACCAGCTGTGAATTGACTGCCAAAAGGAGTTTTCCATCTATTGACTCCTCTGTGAAATCCTATGAAATAGGAACTTTCATTTCTACCCAGAAGATCTTTTATGATCTTTTCTCAAATGCCTGATGAAGGGTGTTTGTGTCAGAAAACTTGCAAGTAAAGAATTTTTTTTGCAAAAATCTTGTTGGTCTAATAAAAGATCTCATCTCTACTATGAGTCCTGATTACCTAAACTGTACATAATTTCAAATCAATTATATCTTCTATGCGGTTAGGTTTTATTAGGGGAGAAAATGAGGTGCATGACCTGAATGATAGGCAGGCAAGGTTCTTTGGGTAAATCGGCCATCTTTTATTAGGCCATCTCAAATAGTTGGAAAAAATCCTCTTTGCAAGCTTTTGGTACAATTATCCTTCATCAAGAAGAGGAAAGGTAATTGTACCTGAAAGCTTGCAAAGAATTTTTCCAATTATTTGAGTTGGTCTAATAAAAGATATCCAATTTACCCAAAGAACCGGGTCTGCCTATGTCCTTAGAGTGACCAACAGAGTTACAACCTACACTTCTGACCTAAATGATGGCATTTTGCATTTAAAGACACACAGTGCAGTACTGCCTTCTCGGCATGTGAGGAAGACGGCACAGAATAGACCTTAAGAGGAAATGATTGTTTTTCACAGCACAGCTATCTTCATATTTAAAAAGGAAGACCACTTGCATGAAACATTCAACTAAAATTGGTTCATATAGACAGATACTTTGAAGTCAATGGGGTTCCTCCTAGTTATAATGGTTTGACCTTCAGTATCTAGTACAGGTGTGTGAAGCAGGCCCTATTCAATTCGGTTTCAGATTCAGCCTGAATCAGGGACAGTGATTTGGTTAGTTGATTCAGATCACTGTCCCTGATTCAATTCAGCTGAATCTGAATGAAGATTCAATGCTGATTTGGAGAATCAGTGATTCGAACACAGACACAGCTTTAGAAGTTTTTTCTACATACCTTGAGGTACCAGCGCGGCTCATGATTACTGAAATGCTGGGATGCATGCAGCGTCCCACAGGAGCACGGGGGGGTGGGGGCGGAGCGGGGCCCTCTACATCCTTAGCGGCAAACCCAGAAGTGGACCAGAAGTATTTTCAGTCCACTTCTGGGTCTGCTGAGGGGCTCCCCCATGCCTCCCTGGCTTGGTGATCAGCTGCAGGGGGGGACCCCAGGTGCCCCCCCCCAGACCCAGGAGGCACTAGTCACTGAGTTGGAGAGGCACAGAGGGAGCCCCCATCGTGCTCCCCAGGGTACCTGGAAGTACTTCTGGTCCACTTCTGGGTCTGCTACCGAGTGTAATGGGGAGCCCCCGTGCTCCTGTGTGATGCTTCATGCACCCCAGCATTGCAGCACTCATGAGCGCCTGCTACCTAGAAGTATGTAGAAAAAACATTTAAAGCTCTCTCTATGTCCTAACCTCCAAATCCTTCCAAATCTCTCTGAATCGATTTGGAGGTTTCTGATTCGATTCAAAGAGATTAAAAGATTCTCTGATTTGATTCAGATTCGGAGATTCAGCCACCAAATCAGGCCGAATCTCCACCTAATTGAATCAGGGACTTAAGCTTCACACAGCCCTAGTATCCAGAGGTAGGATTGTAATCACTGGGCAGGTCTACATGGGACACATTTACTGAACAGCATATTCATTTCCTGTGTAGTAAAGCATCACCATCTACTTGTGTGTGGCAATTAGGGTGCAGTACACTGATTTACTGCATTGCTGGATAGTTCCATCAGATACAATTGTATCAGGCAGCACAGTAAATTACTGTGCTTAAAAGCACATGTAGACGGTGATGTCAGAATTAGTTTACTCCAGCTTAAATTGAGCTGGAGTATATTCAGTTGCATTAATTGCATATGTAGATGCATCCACTGTCACTAAAATGTCCTTTGTCCTTTGCTACCATCATGTCAAATTTTACTTTGAGTCCCACTGGTATAAATTCACACTTCTGTAATGGCAGTAAAATTGCTACAGATGCATACTGTTGTAGCTCAGAGTGGAAATGGATGTATAACTTTTTAAATGTTCCATTTTTTGCATTATATCTAGTGTTCATGGGAAGTGAAGGTCCTGTCAGTTATTGCATTGTGTAATTTTGTTAAAAGTTATGTTAGTTGCTCCATATTCAGTAATTTACAGTGAGTAATGTGAGTTCAAGACTTGAATCACAGATGTGAGTATTACAAGGTATGTATCCCAATTTAAATTCATGTGGTAGAGGAAATTTCGAGTACTCCATATTTTTTTAAAAACATTTGTTTTGTATAACATTTTCAAAATACTATAAAATTATGTGACCTGCCTCAGTATATTAATGAAAAGTCAACATATGTGGTGTCCAAATGAAAACGAAGTATGGCTGGTAATATTTGCATTACATTCTGATCAACATATGGACTGTTCAAATTTAAATGCATGTAAATTTGCAGCAAATGAGATTCATTAATATGTTCAAATTAGTATTAAATAAGGAGCTCTAAAGTAACAGTAAGTATTACACAAAAACATCTACACGTCCTTTATCAACACAATACATTTATAAGGGCTGAATCAAAAAGGGTTGTTTTTATATTATTTAAAAACTGTGCATGCTCCCTTTTTTCCTTTGACTTTTTTAAAGTTGAACATTCCTGTAATTTTATGATCCATAATTCAAAACCTATTGAGCATGCAGTTAATTATTAAAGTACTTTATAAAGAAGTATTAAGAAAAGTCATAAGCAGAGTCAAATGTATGTTTGGGTTGCCAATCTTGCCTGACCATGCTGTGATGTGAGTCATGTGACTCAGCAGAGAGCAGCTGTGCATGTTTCTACCATCTTGCAATGGATAGGGAAGGAACATAGCTGAGTAGCATGCAGGCCAATCAATATCCATTAAAAAGTGATTATATATGTATAACTTGCTTAGGTAACCTGTGTAAAATTGGTGACACGTTGCTCTGTCTGGTTAAAAAGCACCAGAGCTGCATTCTTGATTGCTCCAGCTTGGTTTTACCCCTGTGAGAAGTAAGAATGGTAGGCAATGAAGTTCAATATACAGTATCTCTAGTTTCTTCTTTTTGGAACTCTAATTCAAACATAGCTTCAAAACAGTTAAGGTATATTTGCTAATTATTTTATTACCCACTGACAAAGAGGGCAATACATGCAGGCTGATTAGAGAGAACAACAAACATGCCTAAAGCTTTACTACAAGATTATACCTATCTCACTCACAGTAATACAAAATGCAGGAACTGATCTAATAATTGTACAAGTAATTGTGGTTGACAATTAGAAATACAAATAAATAACTGCATAATGATATGGCTAGCATCAGAAGAGTTGAGTATGTTGGGGCCTGAGGTCCCTGCCCCCCCTCAGGAAGAAGGCTGTCACCTGAAATGCATAAAACTTTCCACATGTCCATCATCTTAGCCTCCCTCCCCGCTTCACCCCGGGAAAAATAAAAGTCGGCATTTATGACTAGCATAGATTGTGAAAGTTTTCCAGTTTTTATTAAGTATATAATAGCTTTTATCAAATAAATATAATAAGCATTATTTAAGGTTTTAGAACAGAATGTTTCTCCTGTTTTCCATGTAAATGATCTAGTCTTCATTTCATGTGCATATTTTCTCTTGCTTGAAAAACTGGATGCATATAGTCACGGCTGTCCCTAGGGGGGGTGAACTGTGGCAACCGCCCTGGGCCCCAAACTTTGGGGGGCCTTGTGGAGCCAGGCAGAGTGACTGTGGTGACTCCATGCAGCTGCCAACTTCACGTCTGGCTACTCACACACCCCCAACCACTGAATCCATTGCCTCTGGCTGCTCGGCACTCCCCCCACACTTTCTCCAGTTGTTAATGATATATAAGGCAACAACTATGATCAAGAATCTTGGAATCCTGACTAGTTCAGGTCTTTATTTTAGGCCCTCCTTACAGGTTACAGGTATTGCACAATCAGTGGGTTGAGAGCAGCTACAAAAGCAAAGTAACTATCACACAATAAAAAGCTCCAACCAGCTATAAAATAGAGGTCCCGATATATCAGTCCATATCAGATCCGCATCGATAAAAGGAAAATTGCCATTATCAGCAATCAGCTTTTTTTGGCTCGTGTAGCTGATAATGTCACCGAGAAATGTTGCATGCATGCTCACAGCATGCATCCAGCCAGGAATGCAGCACAGCAGTGTGGAAAGCAGCATCCAGCCAGTAAGTCTGTGAGGGAAGGGGCATGGGGGAGGGAATAAGGCCCCCATGGTGAAGGAGGGAATGGAGCAGGGGCAGGGGCAGGGGCGGAGGCTGCCCAGCCAGGGTGGGGTGGAGCACAGGGTGGAGGCATGAGTGGCTCATCCAGGGGGAGGGTGGCTCCCCACCTGTGCGCACCCCTGGAGGAGGCATGGGAGTCATGTGCCCCCCAGATTTGTGTGTGGGGCAAGAGCAGGCTGCCCACTGTGGACATGGGGCCGGGGGCTGTGCCAACCTCTTGCCAGTGTGGGGGCTGGGCTGGGGCTGCACTGGGGGCAAGTAAGGGTGGGGCGAGCACCATCAGCAGTGCTGGGAGGGGGCAAAGAGTAGCTATGGCATATTTTGATGTGGCTGTAGCCCACCACATAGCCCCCACTCCCAGCACCACTGATGCCCACCCTGCCCACTCCAAGCACATCCCCAACCCCCTCACCAGAAGGAGGCTGGTAGAGCCCCTGGCCCCAAGTCCACAGTGAGCATCCCACTCTCACCCTGTGCACAAATCTGAGGGGCTTATGCCTCCATGCCTCCCCAGGGATGTGTGCAGTGGTGGGGAGCTGCCTCCCTCCCTGTCACCCTGTGCCTTGCAGATAAGCTGCCTGCAGCTCCACCCCACTCCCTGCCTCACCCCAGTTGGGCAGTGCCTGTCCCAGCCCAACCCACTTCCACCCTCACTGTGGGCTTTGATCTGCCTCCCCACTTCCCTTCCCTACTACAAACTTACCAGTCAGATGTTGCTCTTCAAGCTGCCAGGCTATATATTGGCTGTTGGATTGATATCTGCTGGTATGGCTGGTTAATAATCAGCCGTTGTTATCAGCCAAAATTATCTTTATTCAGGCACCCCTACTATAAAATTAGATCTTGAAAATGTGTACTAACTTTATAGCTGGCTGCTACCAAGCTTTAATTTGCAAATGCACTAGCTTCCTCTTCTGTCATTTTATTTACTATGTAATTAGTATATATTAACTGGTAAATAATGCAACTGCTAGTATTCTGATGTTTGATAATATTAATGCAGTCTGTCGGACCAATTAGCTTTCATGCTTTGTATTAGATAACACAAAACTCAATGTTAGGTTAAGTTTCTCCTAAAATAAGTTCCAGATTACTTTTATAATTATTCTTCATTGTTTTGATTATTTGCTAAGGTAAATTCATTCAAGTTTCATTTTCAGAACTTAAATGAATCATTTACAACCCTAGTCTTTGGTAGTCAATCCAGTGATTGGTAGTTAGTCGTTCAAGTCAGCTACTTAGCTCATACTTAGCAATACATGGTGTGTGAACTTTTAATTTACTTGACTAAATCCTCTTTGCCACACAAAGCTCAAGTAAAAAAGCTTGGCCTAGACCCATGTGCTGGACCTAGGGAAGAAGGAAATGTTTCCCAAAGGGCAGGATCATAGGTGTAGTAGATTTGTTGACTGCTAAATCTTGTTTCATGACAGAAAAATAGGTTTGGCTGGTGAATCTGTCTTATGATATGTGCCAAGGGTCCAAAAAATATCTTTGTCCTGGGCAGATACGGGTATACTCTGTACAGTAACTCCATGCATTCGGTCTTATCCCCTATATATACAAAGCAGCACTGTACTAGTTTCACCATGCTTGGGGTAGTCTGTGTATACCGGAGGGTAAAGGTGAATTTACCTTAACTGCAGAATGTCTAAACATTACAAGGTGCTACAAATCCATTTGGAGATACAAATGGGTAATTACAAAAGAACTGCTATAGTTTCAAGTACTTATTAAGGCAAAATACAGTAATTTAAATATATAAACACATATGTATTTTATTAAGATTAAAAGTATATCTTCAGTTGACAAGACTTTTTTTTATTGAGACCTGATGAGAATGTGTGGCTGACAGTCATGTTCCAGATAAGTTCGTACCATCTGCTCTTATGCAGATGACTGTTATGTTTCAGGCAAGCTAACACTTGCAAAGTCATATCACTTTTCATGTATGTCTGTAAAGAGTTAACCACAAAAAAGATCTGTTCTGAGGTACTAAATGCAAAAGAGCTAGAGACTTCTAGGGGAAGATGTGGTATGATTTAGAAAAACTCAGATGCAATTTTAGAGCCAAATAAGGCATGTCTGTAAGTGCTACATCATGATGAAAATGAAGCAGTTGGAAAATATGGGAACAACCTATATAGACAATTTTTTTTATCAAAAATCAAATTGCCAGTTATAGTTTACATTCAAACTGCATATAATATAGTCGTGAGTAAGCCAATATATCATGAAATGTTGGCTTTGCAAAATTAAGACTGAAATTCAGTTTTAACTATAATCTTGATTCCTTCCTTTTCTCTCCAATGGCCTTGTCTACATGAGACACTTTACTGTTTAGTAGACTAACTACTGCACAGTAAAGTGTTGCCATCTACATATGCAGGTGCTTACTACATATGAAATTAGTCTACCATACAGTAACTGTACTACCTACACATGCATATGTAAATTTACTGTGCATTAAAGCCAAATAGCATTAATTGCACGTATAGATGCACCCAGTATCTTCAAAAGAACTATTCCATTTCAAATTTAGCGTATGTAGGATTTTTAAATAAACTTGAGTGATTTGAATAGTATGCAAATCAGAACTAATAGGTGTATTATATTAAAAAAGGCAAATGTTTTGCCACATTTTATCTAAATCATAGATTCCTTTAAAATTTCTAATGAGTTTTATGTGAATTATCTTGGTGATATTTAGACCAGGTAACTGAATTCAAAAGAGAAAAAGGTATTTCTAAGAAGTTATTTATTCACTGGCAAGTTATTTATAGCTTTTTTTCCTTAAAGCAAGTCTCCAGCCTATTTCCTACAGATTCATCTTCAAAAATACAACTGACTGATAAAGTTTTAACACAATGTGATTATTGGGAAATAAAACAGGAATATTTGGAATCTAATCCTCCAGCTACCAGCAGTCATCATTTCCAACTCATTTATCGGCTCTTGGCATCTTCCACAAGCCCCTCTTCCATTTATCCCTTCCCTGTCAGTGGAGATAGAATTATTAAAATAAACATTTTTCGTACACCTCCATAAAATATCTGGTCTAAGTGTCCATGACTGTGTCAGAATTACTAGAAATTATAGGTAATGCCACTCCCTTTGTAGCTGAACCAATGTAATTTCTCACAAGTCTTTTTGGAAATATGAAGTTCTATGGAAAGGAGTATCTCTTAGCATTTTGATTTCTGAAGATACTGTAGAAACCCTATGTCATATTTATAGGAAGAGAAGATGTGTCTTATTTTTTATTCTTTGTTCTGAAGTATCAGACCTTCTCTTGCCAGCAGTTTTGTCCTACTGGAATTGTCCAAGAAGAAAAAGGGAATAAATGCTGCTGTATTTCTCCAGTGATGCAATTTTTAAACACTAGGAAAATATATAGAGCAGTGGTTCCCAACATTTTTTTGCTGTGACCTGCTGCTGGGAGTGGAGTGTGGCAGTGGCCCAAAGGCAAGGGAGCTCCTGGCACACAGTGCTGCTCAGCCTTTATATGCAGTGCTGCCAGCATTGCCCCCATAACCCTCATTTGGGTTACAACCCGAGGTTGGGAACTGCTGGTATAGAAAAAATAGCCAGCAGAAGTATCCTCTGTATTTACTATCCATGGGGTGCATCTACATGTGTGCTTTACTGTGGAGTTGACTAATTAGCTCTGCAGTAAACCATCACCATCTACACATGCACTGGTATTTAGGGTGCCATAAATTAATTAACTCTGCCATAAGATAGTACTGTTGGGGACAGGTCTATCTTACAGCAGAATCCTTTATTGAGCATAAATGCATGTGTGGGCAGTGACTGGGACTGCAGCAATTTGAGCTGAGGTGGAGCAGCCCCAGGCTGGCAGCAGGGTAAGGGGGTCAGCTACATGGCTTCAGAGTTCCCAGCCAGCTCTTCCACTGCTACCTGGAACCCAGGGCTGACTCCTTGAGCCTGCTGCCAGCTCCTAGATGCACATGCAGATGCTGCACTCAGGAGCAAACGACTGGCTCAAACTGTGCTGGAGTTTATCATATCACCTAAATGGCTTGTGTAGATGAACCCGTGCAACTATAGCTGATCCAGTTGGGGAAATTGAAAGTTACATGGCTTAAGATAAGCATGGAATACCATGTTTTCTCATGTACAACATGCCCACAAATAAAATATGCCCCTTGATTTTCGAAGGCAGAATGTAGAAAGGCAGGGTTATGGTCAGTTGTGTGACACAGAGGGCACATCTATATGTTCATTAATGTACCTTAGATACTGTGCATTTAGTTGACAACTTCCTTGATAAAGGACTAACTAAATGCACAGTACCTAAAGTTACTGCATATTAGTGCTGGTGCACAGTTAATTAGTGACACTGTACATTAGCCTAATAATACTGTGTAATAGGCTATTATCAGTGTTTGTGCTGTGACACTCTACTGTGTAGTGTTTTTAGGCTAATGTACAGTAAGAGTTTCATATATATGCACCCAGTGTAAGTCTTCCTGGGAACATAGAGTATGGAGGATATGTAGCATCCCAGGAGATAGTCTGGATGAAGCAGTTGACACCAGGAAGTTCCTGCTACTTCACCCAGACTATCTCCTAGGATATTGCACTTCCTGGACACTATATTTCCAGATTAGGCCTGAAATTTTTGCAAGGGTGGTTATAAGGCTGATAGCCCTTTACTGTGAATAAATAGTTCTTTTTATAAGTTCCTGTAAATAAAGTGTTGTTTCCACATCTTAGTCTTCATCATGATTCTGCCAGCAGCTTACTTGCTGCTTCAGGCACAAGCTGCAGTGCTCAGCCAAGAGCTACAGTGGTTAGAGGGTTAACAGAGGACTCTGCTCCTTCAGTTTTCTGAGCCAGACACAAGCTGCAGCAATGTTGGCAGCTGCATGGCATACACAGTGTCTCCAGGCTTGCTTCTTTTCCAGCAAAGAAAACAGCTTTCCCACTTGAGTCACACCCCAATTTTGGGGGCTTATTTTTTTTGGGGGGGGGAGACGTTACATGTTGTATGCAAGATAATATGGTATTAGTGCCATTTATGAAATGATTTTTTTAACTGTCCAACATTCATCTGCCTACCTCTGAAGTATGTGTGATCAAGTATTAGGCAGTTAACTGCTGAGCAATAAGATATAAGCAGAACTCAATACAAGCGACTGGACTCCAACTTCCCTTGGGGCTGGAGGTTAATACAGCCTAGGAAATCCTAACTTTTTAGAGCTTATCCTACCTCCACTGTAATTTTCCCATAAAGCATTCAAGCATCATACACTTGTCTTGTAACCTTCACCAGCCAGCTTCCCCAAATCACCTGGCCTTTTTGCTCTTAAATTACTTAATATTGATTATTTGCAGTTTGCCTCTCTGAAGACATCGGTGCAAACAACATCTGCTACACGTGTTTTTTACACTGAGTTGTTAAAGTCCTAAGGACTGCAGAAAAAAACATAGGGAAGCAAAAGCACAGAGCCTGAAAAAACGAGCAGAGGCTGCAGTGCATGAAACAGCTGCCTTGTAGTATGAGGTAGGAAGTCACATACAGAACCTCTTAAGACCAACATTACTTTATTTACTGTTTCACAGAGCTTCAGACCTGCCCAGTTCCTGTTGTTTAACATAAATATCTAAAAAATGAAAATCCTGAGAAAATACTTAGGCCACTACCTTTGCTCAGCACTCAGCTGGGCTTTATTAGAAGAAGACTTGTCAAAATAGCCATTAGGAAAAAATTGAAATTTAGAGCAAAGATTTGATTTTAAATTAAACCAAAGCATTTGAAAGAATGAAAACTTATGGTTAATGTCACTTAAATGATCTGAGGAAAAAAATTCTCAGGCAACCTTGTCTGTTTAGCTCATCATTGACACCCTAGGCAAAAATGGTTTACCTAGAGTCTTAAAAGGGTTTTCTGAGTGGTCTTCTTTACACTATTTGTAATCCATAAATAAAAACATGGTCTTATCACGAATGATGAATACCATCCATTCATAACTCATATTTGATATAACTTGGCTTATAAAAATCATGGCATTTTTTGAAAATTAAAAGTACACAACTAAGAAAAACCATCCTGTTGTTTAACAAATAACCAAGAAAAGGCAGAGATGCTGTTGTTAAGAGGAAGATTCTAATATAGGTTTGAACATAGCACTATTTGCATATTATTAGATAAGTATCAGCAGAGAAGAAAATCAATGCATTTTTTACAAGTCCAAAGAAGCAACAACAAAAAAAAAAGGGAAGAGGTTGGAAAAGAGAGTTACAATATGGGGTAAAATTGGAACACATAATAGATGTTGTGCCAGAGTCAACTTAATTTCACTGATTTTGGACTTAAGTAAGCACATTATCAAAATGCTATTGAATAAGGTTACCATGGGCGTGTCCACACATGGAAGCACGTGCACTTGCAGCAGCTCAAATAGAAGTGGTGCTAATTTGAGCTGGGGCCTTTTGCCTTGGTGCACGTGCCCAGACATGCACTTTGGTGTGGGGCAAACTGTGTCACTTGGGGCGAAATAACCATGCCCGGCTCCTCCTGGATCTGTAGCCAAGGGGAGCTAGAGCCTGGGGCCAGCACTTGTGCTATTCCCAGCAGTATAAAAAGTTGCCGTTTCCTGGCCCCATCAGTAGAAAAAGCTGCCCTGGCAAGTAGCTCAGGGCTACTTGCTCTCAGGAGCTTCTGGTGCCTAGCCAATTGGTACCTGGGGACACTACCCTTTGTGCCAGCTGGACTGCTTAAGCATCCCTGAGAGTTCCCTGCACCCTCTACCCACTGCAGTAGTCTGGCAGTGGGGGCTGCTGCCTGGCTGTGACCTGCTGTCCACCTGCCAGACCGGGATGGGGACTGCACAGTCAGTAGAGGCATCTGACCCTCTGGGCCAGCTACCAGTGGGCTATGGCTGCAGGGTTGGCCTTTGTGTGACACTACTGCCACATATGTCCCCTACCCAGAAAAGGCAGAGATGCTGTTGTTAAGAGGAAGATTCTAATATAGGTTTGAACATAGCACTATTTGCATATTATTAGATAAGAAGATGTTCCAGTTGTGGTGGCCTGCTTTGAACTGTTGGCCTCAACCGGCCAGGAGGTCAGTCATCTCCAGCTGGGTCCAAGGTGCCAGCTCTGAGCAGGCAGGGTCCTGCCACTGGCCTCCCTAGCAGGATTTCTGGTGTTCCCTATTGGAAAATTGGAAAATCCCTGATAAAAAAAATCCTAAAGTCACTCTGTAAAATACCCCCAAATCTATGTTCCTCCACAATTAAAACAAAAGACCAATATATATATAGAGAGAGACAGTGTGAGATAGAGACCCCAGCCAGATGCCTATCCAAACTTCTCTTAAAAAACCCCAAGGTAGAGGAGAGCACCACCTCCCTTGGAAGCCCATTCCAAGTTTTGGCCACCCTCACCTAAATCTACTCTCTGTCAGTTTGTGTCAATTGTTCCTTGTTACCCCAAGAGGCACCCTGGTGAACAGAGAATTTCCGATCCCTTGCCTTGTCCCCCTAATGAATTTGTAGGCAGCCACAATATCACCTCTTCAGCCTTCTCTGTGGAGGCTGAAGAGGTCCAGGTCCCTCAGTCTCTTGTCATAGGGCTTCCCCTGTAAGCCCCTAACCATACGAGTGGCCCTCCTCTGGACCCTCTCGAGTCTATCAACATCCTCCTTGAAGTACACTGCCCAGAACTGGACGCAGAACTCCAACTGCAGTCTGAACAATGCTGCATAGAGGGGAAGTATCACCTCCTTGGATCTATTTGTCATGCATCTGCTGATGCACAATAAAGTATTGTTAGCTTTGCTGATGATTTTATAACACTGGCGACTCATGTTCATCTTGGAGTCCACTATGACTCCAAGGTCCCTTTCCACTTCTGTGCTGCTGAAAGGGTCATTTTCTAGCTCTAAGGTGTGCTGGTGCTGGATATTTTTGCACTCTAGGTGCAGCACTCTGCACTTGTCCTTGTACTACATCCTATTGTGTACTGCCACCTTTTCTAACCTGTCCAGGTCTGCCTGCAATTGTTCCCTACCCTCTGTAGTGTGCACTTCACCCCACAATTTAGTATTGTCCTCAAACTTGGACAGAGTATACTTCACGTCCACAGGGGTCACAGCCCCCCAACAGGGGCCAAATGGTAGCCCCCTACAGGGCCCACATGCCCCACCCCTGCTTGCTGCCCCAGCCCCCTGGATTGCTGCCCCGCCTGGCCCCATCCCCCACCAGCTACTGCAGCCCCCCCCCATGGCAGCTTCACCCAACCCTCCCTGCTTCCCCAGATTCCCCAATGGCTGCCTCACCTGGTCCCATCCCCTGATTGCATCTGCCACCCCCTGATGGCTGCCCCCCCAGCCTCTGGCACTTAAAAAAGAAAAACAAAAGCCTCTACTCACCACAGTAGCAGGGGCTCTGGGGGCTCTGGTGCCTCCTGGCAGACCACCCCCACACAGTGGGAGGGCAGCAGGGCCCCAGCTGGGGCTACTGTGGCTGTCACCTAGCTCTGCGCTGTGTGGGGTGGGCCCCAGTGACTGCAATGGCAGCTGCTAGTGCTGGTGAGTGCAGGGGGTGGCTTCCTGGGATGCTGGAGGCTCGGGGGGCTAGAGAGGGTGAGACCAGGTGGTCTAGGGCTTGGAGTCAGGTGGGGCAGCCATGGCAGGGCTTGGAGGGCAGGTGGAGGGTGGGGCCAGGTGGGGCAGGCATTGGGGGGCTGGGGGAGTGGGCAGGGTCCGTGGGGTCCCCTTCTCCCTCCTCTATTCCCCCCACCCCTTACTTACCAGCACTAGAGCATGGGTCCAGCTCCCTGCGGCTGGCATGCTGCCTGCCCTACACAGACAGTCAGTGTGCTTCAGCACCAGGGTGAGGGCCAGCCATACAGATGCTCTGGCTGCTACCAGAGTGTCTCTGTGGAGGACCCAGCCTCTGGTTGCCTCAGCCCAGCCCCACTTTTTTCTCTGTGTTTATTTTTTTAACCCAGATATCCAGGAGTCTAATTTTGCCCTTGCGCTGCAAATTTGCAGTGCGGGGAACATTTTCTCATTCCTGCACGTGCCTCTTGCAGTGTCTCAAACAGCTTTGAGATGCTGTAAGACGCATATGTGCGCTCATCTGGATGTGCCCCTTAGGGCTATAAACCATCTCACTATTGCTTTTAAAGCTCTATAGTATTTGAATGGAGTGAATGTGAGAAGACATGAAGTTCATGAGAGAAAGTGAAATATCTGGAGGTACTCTGAAAACATCAAGGTTACACAAACAGCAACTAGAACTTTGGCAGGACAAAGTTAGAAGAAAGAGGGCCCAACGTCCAGCACATGAAAGCTGTAAGCATCAAATATTGTGTAAATTAAAAGGATTGGGCTTTCTAAGTTGACACCAAGGGAACCTAACATCTCATTATGTCTTTGGTACCATGGATCTTTATTTCATTATCTTCTGTAGCTTAGACTGTTTCCAGAAAATTCAGCCAACTAAGCAAGTAGTACTCATTCCCAAGAGATTTTCTCTTGGGAGGATGAATGCTTGTACACCAAGGTTCCCTCCAAGCTGTGTGTGTGCATGACCGCACACACTTTAAAACCATGCGCACAAACTTATTAAGGCCATGCACCTGCCCGGAGAGGAGCTGTGCTGTGGCTTCCCTGAGAGGAGCTGGGCAACAAGGTGGGCATGGAACATGGCAGAGGCACCGGGGCCGGTGCAGGACACTTACTGGAGGTAAGCTCAGGCAGTGGCTCCTCCCCAAGGCCATGTGCTCAGTGTGAGAAGTAGAAGGAGGATTTGCCCTCTGCTCAGTCTGCTTGGCTCCAGGGGAGTGTAATGTAAGTCCCCCACTTGCTTCTGATTCTGGAGTTCCCAAAGTGAGAAATGGACAGGGGACTTTGCCCTGCTGCTCTAGGCCCCTGAGAATGGAAGGACTGGAGCAGCCTACACATTCCCCAGAATGGGATCACCCCAGTTTTGGGAAGGCACAAGGAGCAGGGGAGTGGCTGAACACCTATACTGCTCCCTGTCTCAGAATCGTTGCTAGAGGTAGAGATTTTCCACTTCTGGCAGTGAACAAATATGCAGCCTCAGTTTATATTTCAGTATGTAATATACAGTTGATTCTCTGACTATAGTGAGGCTGAATCATGGAAGACGACTAAAGACTACCAGTAAAACAGCTTTAAGAGGCCAAGGTGACACATACTTAAAAGTTATTTTACACTCCTTAGTAATGCTCCAAGTGATGTCTGTTACAGATAAAAATATAGATAGACACTACACATATAATATACAAGCTTTCTAGCACCAGTCATGAATTTACTGCTATATAGACAATACAAACCTTGCGGTAATAATGAAACATAACTCTTAGTATCTTATTGGTAACATATCAGTGTCTTAGTGACTTTTAGTATCAACTTTAAATATTCCGCCTACAAGTTGTAAAAGAACCATGTTAATTCAAAATGTCTGTAGTCATAGATAGCAGACTCCACAAAACTAAACTTTTCTCGGTTCTTATGTTTTTGCTTAGATAATGTTCTTGTATATTTTTTTTTCTTGACTTGTATGTATTCTCAACAATAACTCCAGGTGTACATATTTTTGACTGGGAATATTTTCCAATGTCAATTCTAAAAACCTAATTTGCTTTTTAAATCAATATTTTTCAATTGTTTTGCAGTGATATAATGTCTAAACAAGACGTTTAAGTAAGTTGCTGCCACATGTATATGCATTACAAAACATAGTTCCTCTGTACACCATGGTTTCTCCAAGTGCTGCTCTTGAGAATGCTTAGGAAGATATTTAGTTCTTTCATGTAAGCCAGCTTCATCTTTGAACTAAATTTTTTCACAAATACTATTCAAAAAACTTCAGTTGATCTAACATCTGTCACTGGTCTATTTATACCATATCTCATTATTCACCTTTCAAAATTGCCCATGCACACATTTTTTCAGTGTATATTAGATTAGATATTTACAGCCAGATACACTTAGGTTCTCAATTATAGTACTCATGAGGCTTTTTTAATACTCTTATTTCATAAGCTCTGATCAGTAGCTTATAAAATGTGCATTGTGTCCTAAAACTTGACAGAATAAAGTGTGAAAGAAATGCCACCCTTTAAATCATGTCTCTGCAGAAGTGAGCAAGCTAATAAGCAGAATGTTATTTTTTCTGTTAACAAGCCTGACTAAAAATACTGTACCTAAGGAATCATGGTTATTGAGAGAACTTTTTCAAAAGCAATGCAAAAATAGATTACTTATAGGAGAAACAAATACATGATTACAACTTAATTTTTCATATATAAAATGTCTTACCTCTTTGCTTCCTTCCACATCTGATTCACTGCTAAATTCTTCTGTATTTAAATTTTCAAAATCTGATTCTCCAACAGCAATGGGTACCATCACAGTGAGGCCTGGGTTGTTTATGAACGACATGTAATCATTTTCCTCAATTATGTATTTTTCCACACTGCTTCCCGTTCCTACACCACTGGTAGTTCCATTCCCATCTCTAAGATAATTAAGATCTTTGCTTATCTCTACTACAGTATGGTTAGAAATGCAGCTGTCTTTCTTGTTGTTTAGCTCTTCAAGTGCTTTGATTTCCTCTAAAGCTTTTTGCTTTCTAACAAAGGCTTTTTGGACGAATTCCCGTAATTTTTTTTTGACATAGTCTATTCCCTTCTGAATCCTTGCCACAGCAATCTGGAGGTTGTTCATTTCATTATCATCATCTGTAGCAGCAAGGTTGTCTGAACTAAATGAACTCAGCAGCAAGGCTAGAAACAGGTTCAGTACCTAAAAGAGGAGAAAATAGAGTTGTAGAGTATATATGTAAATATAATGAATCAGTAGTTTTAAAGAATGCTATTAAATTAAAAGGGAGCATACTGTTTGTTTCCAGAAAGAGTACTCCCTAATTTATTTATTTAATACAACCTAAGGACACCTTGTATTAAAAAACCTGAGAGGTGTTTCATACATTTCTCTTCTGAATGTGTGTTGTCCCTTTGGTCACACAATGAAAATAGACATGTTAGTTTTTTGTCAGTTTAGCTTTCTTTTCTCCTTTTTTTTTGTTAGCTCAGTTGCTTAGATTCTAAATATATTTGCTCATTTAAAAAAATTAAACATTTTAAAACTTCTAGTTGGCATGAAAGAATAATTTTCTACTTCATGAGTGAAAAATCAGGTCAAATGTAATAAAAAAACAAATATGGTTCTATAGATGATAAATAGGTTATTCTCTTCTAAAGCCTGCATATTGTAATAGTAAAAAATATCCTCAGATTTTCTAACAACTTTTTAGGATGTTCTGCCTGGAATGGAATTTTCAGTTGGGTGGAGTCATTGTATAGAACAAAGAATTAGCCTTCATTAAATTTTATAACACTCCAGTAAGAGTATTTTAAAGAAGTTTTAGTTTTCAATCTTCATTACTTAGAATACCACCTGCAGATGAAAAACCAACTAGTTTCTCCTTCTTTCCATTTAGCACACCCTGACTTTTTTTTGCTTTTCTATAAGAATTTTAAATTAAAGTAGCTTTCTTTGTTCACTAGCAATATTGATGATGCACTTACAATGCTGCAAGGGAAATATGATTTATTAACTACTGCTGTAAGCTAACAGAGGTCATGCAAAAGGACAAAACTTCCTAAGTATTATTTCAGCAAGGTCTTCAATAAACTCTGAACAGTTCTGAACATTTTAAGCAGTAGATTGTTTCATATGTATCACTTCAAGCCCTCAGTCTGTATAGGAATGTAACATTCCTGACCAATTAGCAGTTTTTAAAGTAGGGGTATTTCAGATAACATTAAAGGGCTAATAATTGGATTTGCAAGCTTTGGACCATAATCCAAACTATAAATCACTGACCATCACTGACCAGAAGCTTTCATCTGATGACAGCATTTATATAATCAATACGTTTCCTAGTAAGAAGTTTTCACAGCATTTGAGAAAAATAGTAGGCTGAAATTTTGAAATATTCTAGTCTTAATTTGAAAGAGAAAACAGAACAAAAATAAATCAATCTTGGTATGTTTCAAATTCAGCATGTAAAATCTCCTGGACCTTTTTTGTTACATAATAGTGTCCAAGTCTTAAGACCTTTCGTATATGAAAGTTACCATACAGTCAGAGAAAATTTTGGGAACATAAGTGATGCTGATCAGGCTGAAATAAGCAATAACCTTTCTAAGTGAAGACTAACGCTAATAAATTGCAGAGCAGGATCCATTCAGCAGGGAAGGGAATTATTTTGCAGCTTCTCAGACTATGTTATGCAACATGAATTGTATGTGCCCTTGGTGGCTGTGGGGGAATGGCTGTGCCAGCGGCTGCAGGAGCACAGTGGTGGGAGCCTGGCGGTGGTGAGCATGGAAATCCTTCAGATGCCACCAGCACTGTTAGCAGTGGGGCAGGGGAGTGGTGAGCACCAACCAGGGGTCAGCAACCACCCACAGGCAGCAGCAGCCAGGGAGGATCATGGACTGCCCACAGACACTGCTGGCAGTGCTGATGGAGGGGTGGCAACTGGCGACCACCAGCAAGCACCGCTGACAGTGTAGACAGCAGCTTTTTGCAAGGGGTGCACCACCAGATGCAGGGGGTATACATTCACCTGTGTGCACCCCCTACGCATCACCCCTGTTATGCAAACTATGAAAACAATAACAGCAAAAGAAACTAAAAGCTAAAATAATAATACAAGAGCAGTGGACGCTTAAACACTTTTTTTTAAAGTTCCAAATTGGTACATTAGGCATAAACTTGGCACACTAGCTGCCAGTTTGGATGCAAATTCAGTGAATCATTTATGTAATTTTATTCTTTTAGATATGTTATAAATACAAGAGCAAATTTGGAGGTCTCTGCAAATGGTGTAGTTTTTAAATAGGCACGTTTTAAAAATGTATATATCCAAAAAAGTGACAAAGATCAAAATTTACAAACTTAGATACGTAAAATTAGTCCCCTAAATCTAAGATGTGCTACATAAACAGAGCAACCTTTTTCATTGATATACAAAGTCTAATAAGTGTCTTTAAGGAATATTTTAAAAACATTTTACAATCTACCCAAAGTCTCATGGACAAAAAGGGAAGAACAGCTAAAAGAATTACATAGAGTTGCCTTTAGACACAACTCTAAGCATGAGGTGCTGTAATGTACAAAGCACTATACCAAGGGGACTTGAGAGAGGAAGTTAGCTGTTTTAGTCTGAAGTCAAGCAGAAGGCAGGGCAGGACAGCACCTTAGAGACAAACTGGTTCAGAGAGTCATAAGCTTTTGCAGGTGATGGCCTACTTTGTCAAATATGGGGAGACAGTCTGACTCAAGACTCAAGACTCGAGCCCCCAAGGTCTGGAACAGCCTGCCATCGGAGGTGGTTCAAGCACCTACATTGAACACCTTCAAGAGCAAATTGGATGCTTATCTTGCTGGGATCCTATGACCCCAGCTGACTTCCTGCCCTTTGGGCAGGGGGCTGGACTCAATGATCTCCCGAGGTCCCTTTCAGCCCTGATGTCTATGAAATCTATGAAGACTCTGAGTTAATTTTCTGATCATTCACTCTGTGGTTGGTAGGAGTTAAATGTGAAGTATCAGCTTTATTCCCACACACTTTGACCCAGGATAAGGACATCTTCATATCAGAAGGAGTGGCCTTCCTCCTCTTTACTCCTCTTTGTGGACATGTAGTCCAAGTCAAAATCTAGCATCATAAAAAGAGATCTCCCTTTTCCCTCTTTTCCACAAAGAGTCTGGAACACCTAATTGCTTGTTTTGTGAAGTATTACATGCACTTTTGTGTCAGAATGAATTTTTGAAAAATGCTGATTACGTACCACCAGGTTTCCAATGACCATGACCAGCATGAAAACTATAAGGCACATGGTTTGGCCTGCAACCTCCATACAGTCCCACATAGTCTCTATCCATTCTCCACAAAGCACTCGGAATACAATCAAGAAAGAGTGGAAGAAGTCGTGCATGTGCCAGCGTGGAAGTACACAGTCTGTGGCAATCTTGCAAACACAGTCTTTGTAGCTTTTACCAAACAGCTGCATGCCAACCACAGCAAAAATGAAGACAATGATGGCCAGCACCAAGGTTAAATTTCCCAAAGCCCCCACTGAGTTACCAATAATCTTTATCAGCATGTTTAGTGTTGGCCAAGATTTTGCCAACTTGAAAACTCGAAGCTGAAAAATAAGAGCAAAGAGACAATGTTAGTAATAATTATAGTGAAGGTCTTCATGACATTTCTGTATTGCAAAATGCTTTATTTTATGGTTACAGAAACATTTCATTCATATTTTCTATGGAAGTTATCTGTGTATATCGTCTAATTCAGAAGCTTTAGGGCTTGTTCCACATTTATGACTAGAAGATGTCATTTTAGCACAAGCAATTACCCTTCTGCTTCGGGAAAGCAAAAGATGCAGGTTTAAATTCCCCTCCGTCTGGGTGAGTAGGGCCTAGAATCGGAGTCTCTCGTCCCCTGAGTGAATGCCCTAATTGCTATGCTAGCAAGCTAAAACATGGAAAGGCACTTGTCCTCTTTCACATGATTTTGTGTCTAACAACCACTAATCATGGGTTTTTAGCCTGGCCACAATTTCAACACTTACCCAGTTTTATACATGCACCTGGGCACGTGTACGGCCCCTAGAGTGCATCCCTTCTGATCACACTCATTAGGTTTATGGAAGCTTGTTCACACTGCAACTAGAATTGAACTGAAAACTTTGTATAAGTGTCAAAACCAGCACTTACATGGCTGGGCAATGTCAGGGTCACTGATCAGGTATACCCGGCTGGGCCAAGCACCTGAGTTGTCACACCTACCCCTGATTTCTGGCTAACAAAACTTCCCCAGTTCTCT
Source organism: Crocodylus siamensis (assembly GCF_052110815.1). Classification (NCBI taxonomy): domain Eukaryota; kingdom Metazoa; phylum Chordata; order Crocodylia; family Crocodylidae; genus Crocodylus; species Crocodylus siamensis. The sequence continues at coordinate 209,827,721 of NC_143398.1, read as the reverse complement.
GCAACTGGATTGGTTGCTAAAAGTGCCACTCACCCCTTATAAGCACACCTGTAGCTTCAGGCTGCAGGCAATAGCATGGCTTTACATGCCTCTATCTGTTCTGGCAAGCCTTGTGTTTACTGCTGTATTATTCTCCTGTCTCCTGACTCAGCTTTGGCTTTTCCTGATCCTGGTCTTGGATCTTCCCTGAACCTTAGTGCTGGCCTTGGTCTCTCTGGTTTGCTTGGTATCCTGACTCAGCTTGGCTTCCTGACACTGACCTCAGGTTTTCCTTGGAACTCTGCACCAGTTCTCCAACTCCTGGCTTCAGACCTCAGCTTATGGCTCAGGGTGTCACTTGGATTTCCCCCCTAGCTCCCCTGGACCTCAGTCCCAAGCTTTCCATTCTGCCAACACAGACTCCAGCTTGGTGCTCCAGTATCCTGTGCCCCCGCCCTGCTCACACCCCAGGTCACTCTTAGTGGTCTGTCTCAGGTCTGGCTGCCTACATCCCAGCTGAACCCTCGCAGGTAACTGCCAGTAAGGTATGTACACTGAACTAGGATATAGCCTTTTGTTCAAGGTATTGGTAAACCCTTAATGGGCTTAGTTTCACTTATCAGAGAAATCGTCCAATAAAGTAGGTAGGGCTTTTTGTGTCTGTTTTGGGCCTTAAATAATGTAAATCAAGTGTCTAAGAGTGTTCAGAGCTGAAGCTTAACACCTCTAGAAGCTGTTCTCCCTGGAGGTAGGCTAGATCCTTGTTTTGGTAAGCTTCCACATAGTAATGGCTGCACTGGCCTACAGTGAACATGAAAAACATTGGTCATTTTACTTAGCTTAATAACCCAAATATGATAATATCATATGACATATATTGAAGCCCACTGCACTAATTACTGTTGTCCTGACAGTTCTCTTCTTTTCCCATTAAAAATAAATGTTGTAAATGGTAGATGTATATAAGGAAATTATAGAAAAGACAAATTTAGTGTTTGGAAGACAAGAACCTAATTAACAATTTAGTAACTCTTATGATTGTATTGGTGAGATGTGCTTAAACAACCTCAAATAGTTTTTAATAACTTTGTTTTCTTGAGGAGTAGAGATTAATAAGTTACATATACGTCCGTATACAATACATAGACGAATAAGGTGCTTTTAAAGTTATATGATGCATTCATAGATTGATATCTTAAATGGTAAAATTGCATGTCTAACAATAGCATTTTTCATTCCATTATTGCTAAATGGTATTGCTAAATAAAATGTTATTGGTAAAATAACATTATTGCTAAAATATCTAGCAAAATGTTGTGTTTTCCTTGTATACCTAAAATATAATTAAATTATTGGCTAATAATAAATAAATGGGATAATACCATATTTACTTACACATCATACACACTTTTCTTCCAAATACCAACCCCAAGGGAGCAGTTGGTGTCTATGTCAGTGTCCAAATATTACAATCATAAGCAGCAGGTAACATATACATATTCTAGACCTGATTCTCAAAATAAGGAATACACAAAAAGATGAACAATTGCCCTCACACTTGCAGTGATGGAGAGTACATGTATATGCACATTGGTCAGTGATACTGCATGCTTAATATTTAAAACCACATTCCAAGGTAATAAAAATAGACCTAAATTTTCATCACTGGGCCCAGGTGACAAGTAAACACCCCTGATATCTAATGTCACTGCTATACTTCCTTACAACATCCTGATAAAAAAAAAAGGCTTCTATGAATTTATGTTCCTCTTTTGGTAGAAGCCCACATTACACAGTGCATGTATGAGGCAATGCAGATTTCCTGAATGTGCTTTATATACACACTATGGCTTAATTTTCAATGTACATTAGAACCTAGAATATAAAGCATGAAAATATGTATTTATTGATATATTTACCAATCTGAATGATCGCAAAACCGATAATCCTTCAACGTTTGCAAGACCAAGTTCCATCAAGCTAAGGCTGACAATAATGCCATCAAAAATATTCCAGCCCTCTTGAAAATAATAATAAGGATCCATGGCAATTATTTTTAGAACCATTTCTGCTGTGAAGATCCCAGTAAATACCTAAATACAGATTATAGTTAGTTAGTCTAATTCTATTGTGTGTGCACATAAATTAACGTTTCTAATCCATTTAGTGGCTGCCTTTAACTATTATTTCATGAACACTTGGTTATATTTCTACAGAGCTGCTAAATATTTATACACAATGAATTTAGTAATTAAAGTATTTTTACATGAATACGGACATAAGAAACAGAAGTTTAATAACTGGCTATCAAAGTTTCACCTCTAGTTTACCAGTTCATTGTGAAAGAAAAGCTCTACTATTGGCTTATAATATTTTACAAAGATTACTTGTGGTGCTTTCAGTTCAATTCCCAGAAATTATTTAAAATAAAGACAGCACAAAAATAGGCAATTATTTGTATCTTTGCTGAGGTCTCAGCAGAGAGACTAAGGACAGAGACAGTTTGAACTTTGTTCTTCCTCTAGAGGTGGTTTGCAGGTGAGAACTGAAAAGAATAGGTGGATTAGTGCAAGGAAGCTTGTTCTCCTGTACCGATTCTGAGAATAAGAAAAGCATTTCATCTTATACTGCTGAGAATGTAGCACTTAAGAAGCTCCATACTAATATGAACAAAAAAAAAAAAAGGAAAAACGCTGAGGGTAAAAATGTGCTTAAAAACATTTGAAAGCACAATGAAATGGCAAAAGGCCCACTGATTACAGTGGGGTGAGGATTTCAATCCAAGATCTCTTCTGCATACATATATTGATAAGCAGCATTTAGAGTACATCAAGATGATTTCTAAGCAAACTGATTTCTAATCATCTAATATGATTTCTACTATCTGTTGTAATTTACTACTTAAGATGTTTTGCAATACCATGGAAAGGCATCCTGTGACTTCTTTTTCCCCTAGTTGTCTGTGAAATTCATGCACTCTATTGCTGTACTGTGACTGTGCATTTCTTTCACCATGTTCTCAATTCCCCTTTGCTCCCCCTTCAGGCTAATTCAGTAGTTGCAGAGCAGATTTTTTACAGTACTATGCAACTGTAAATAACACGATCAGAATTTTAGAATTTCAGAGGCTGTAAGAATAGCACATGTAACAGTATGGTTGTATTATCATTATCAAAAAGCAAATACCTATATTTTAAAGGAGATGTAGAAACAAAATTATTCTATAATTAGAATGACATAACTACATAATGTTTATGGCAAACTAAGTGCAATAAGGGAAACAACTCTTTACAGAAAGGTACAGTGCCATGGAGGAGGCCCCACACAGGAGACCTGGGTTCAGTTCCCCAACACACATACAACTATAGTCATGGAGGCACCATCTGGTCTTTGGATTCTGTCTCAGTCCCCTGAAGGGAGGATAGAGGGTAGCCTCTACTCCTCTAAAAATTCCTGCCTAGCATTCAACATCTGGGTGGCCCTCTTGCACATACATGATCCAGCAGGATCAATGGTTGCTGCAGTTCAGGAAAAATAAAAGCCTTACCGAGGATTAAAGGAATGAAAACCTTTCAGATATTTTGACACCATCCACAGGCTGTTTTCTCCTGAGGTTTACAGTAGTATTAAATCCAATGAAAATGCAATAGCAGATAGCACTTCTTAGCAGAAGTGAGTATACTTTTGTCTCATGATTGTTGAATAGTTCTGAATCCTGAACCAATTATTTAATTATTTGAAAAATGCATTTCTTGGGTATTTCTTCCTTCTTATTAAGATACTGCAAGAGTGCAACCTTTTGTTTGTCATATCATAATCAATCCTCAAACAATAGAATATGATGTCACAAACAAAAAATATTTTAACATTCTTTAGATGCAGAAAACCAAATTAAAGTAAATAGACTCATACAGTGAAGAAGTGGTGATTTAATTGAGACCAGCAGGGAAAACATTCTTTACATCCCTAATTAAGGTAGTAGGTTATTAGAATGGGTAGTTTAAAATCTAAGTGTTGTTAACACGAATAAAAAACACATCAGAAATTCAGAATAGCAAAGGAGAAGGGGGAGGACCTTGGAATAACAAATGGTTGAAGTGAGATGTTTTACAATTAATCTTTCCAGAGATAGAAGATAACACCTTCAGGCAGAATGTTCTCGAATGTGTGATGAAAACAAGGCGCAAGATCAGTCATATAAATTCTCAGTGGGAAGGGGGGAACTGCATGTTATTAAAAAGCACCTCACTTTATCATTTTATTTCTCTTTTCTATTCCTCTTTCAATAAATCCATTTAAAAAGATATTACCGAGGTGCATGGGCTAAACAAAATGTATTCAGTATTTAAAACATCCTCCCACTGGTAAATCTTTCAGCAGTCCACATGAACAGAAGCTAAAATTCTTAACATCTACCAAAGAACACTTGGTTAGTTTTGGTTTCCATGACAAGAGGGTTTTTTTTCTCTCATACATGTACTATGTACAATCATAGAAGCTACCCAGGGATTAAAAATTTATAAGAGTTCAGTTCTCAAGCAAATGATTCTTGAAAGTTTCAAACTCCTTCATGCTTGCAAGGATGAGAATGGCAAGTGAAAAGAATCAGGGAATATATCATGTATGTTGTTGAGATAGCTAGACTTGACCCCAAAACTACCTGTTTAGAAAGAACAGCATGTATATCCCTGTAGTTAAGCATTAAACTGAGTGTTCAGACCCATGTGTAAAACTGATCCAACTCTACTTCTGCATGTACAGCAGTTAACAGAAGCCTGTACTTAGCTTTGCTTTATATTGGACCTTGTTCAATGCAATACTACTATCAATATTACAATACTATACTACATCTAATCCGGCTTCAAAGAATGAAGGCTTCTGCTTCTGCTTGGTTTATTGTTGCTAGATTTATACATGTTTGGACAGTTTCTGATGTGGAATAAAATATACCCTTTTAGTTTGGGGAATAATTTTCCAGTAACCTAAGTTGTCAGTGGCATATTACTAGTAAGGAGAAGACAATTTCCAGAAGTAGGATTTTTATATGAATATAATGAAAGCAAATTCAGAGAGCTTTTCTGATACCTGAGTATTTTATTCCTGACACTATAAAAATATTTTCTGTGCAAAGAGTATTAAAGGAAGCACAATTGAAGATAATTAAATTATCTTCTAGGGGTTTATAAGGTTTAAGATAGGCTTCAAGGAGTCTATCTGTCAAGCAATTTTCCTAAAGTTAAGATTATACTGTCAAAAATATTCAGTGATTTTGTTACAATTTAAAATTATGGGCCATATCCTGCTTGTGTAGAAGTTTAGATTTGACATTGCCTTCAATGAAAGGAAGGCTGCCTTGTCTGGAAAAATCCCAGGTACTCTATTTAAACTGATTACAAAAGGCTGTCTGAAATTAAACAAAACCTATCTTAAATTTATTTTGAAGTAATTAGAGGGTTTTTTAAAAAGGAAAATGCAATGTTATCAACACATATTGGTTTACAGATCACTTACCAGGTTTCCCACAGAAAGCACACTGCTGAACTGCTGTGTCATTGGGTAATGTTCCATTGCCATAAACAGTGTGTTTAGAACAATGCAGATAGTAATAGCAAGATCAACAAATGGATCCATCACAAACAAATTTACGATGTGTTTTACTTTTAACCATGGACTCCAGCAGTCCCAGATCAAGAAAGTGTTTGCAAATCTGTACCAGCATGGTGGGCATTTCTGTCTGGATTCCTCAAGCTCTGAAAAAAAAAATAATATTAACTCCAAAAAACCACAAATTATCCCATTAAAAGGGGACTTTTAATTTAAAATAGCCTACATGTTTATGTTCAAAAGAAATAAGTCAAATACAAATTATGCACCCAATGTTTCCATTCAGTGTTTTTATTTGTATAAACATAATAAAAGGATGGTATTTTTACATTACTATATACGATACATGGTGAGATCTGTGCTACTAAGCACACTTGTTTATTATTTAGGATATATGGTAAATCATTAATATCTTATACTTCACTTAAAACAATATTTTTAAAATATAAATTAATATTTAATTTTTAACAAAAAGCAGTTTTACTATGTCTGTTTAGTATTGTCTTCTAATCCAATATATCTATCAATTAAGAAGCAAAACTATTGTAACATATTGTGCCCTCAGTTTGGGATCTTTGTTTTATTTTTCTTCTGTGTTTACCCATCCAAAAGCACATATTTCTAGAAGGTAAGCTTTAAAGAGTGGTTTTAATACAAGAATTAACATCCAGTGTTCGAACTGGGAGCTGTATAAGCCCCATATGTTGCCCAGCTGGGTGGCAGACATAATCTTATAGCTCCTTGTGCACTAGGACGTGTCAAAACCACATGTACTATTCAGTTGCTCAGTATATATGGCTTTATAGCTCCCTATGCCTTAGGACCTGTCAAAAATGTGTGCCACTCAGGCAGCTCCCCAAGCTGAGCTGATTCTCAGGGCACCAGTTTGGTTCCCTACCCTCGTTGACAATCTTATTGGTTTTATTTGCTCCCCTGCACCTCCAAGTAAAGTGCTGCTACAGTCTAATCCCCAAATCATGCATCCTGCCATGCATGTGTGGGATGGCAGTATGTACAATTGTTGGGGTCAAGGATCAGATCCCACCATGTCTTAAAGTGAATGTCTGTCAAGGGCCTTAGAGAAACCATCAAATTTGTAGTCACTTACAAAATGACTGACTACTTTGAAGTAAAGTCTAGTATACTATTTTAATCTCAAATTTTCAAAGACTTCTACAATCAGTTTTACAAGAGAAAAGAGGATTTAAACCTTCCTCTCATTACAATAAAGTATAGGCTGATTTGTGCTTCTGAAAATCAAGTGACCAAGGAACCATTTAAAAAACAAAACAAAACCCCTCTGTTGAAATTCCAACTTTGGGCAGATGAATTTGACAACTATTTTGATTTTTTTTTCCTGAAAAAAATCTTTATTGTTCTCTTGGCCTCATCATTTTAGGCACTTATAGATTCAGATGGAAGAGTCTTTTTTGTTTGCAGTTAATAGAAAATTACCCCAGACTTACGCCCTTCTAAAAGCTTACCTTTCTGACCTAGTTCTTATGGCAGTAGCTGCTCTAAGGCCCCTCCTACATGTTGCATATATTATGCAATTAACTGGTTAAACACACCATAAATTTAGACCAGCCACACATGCAAAGTAATTATCACATGATAAAAATGACTATTCAGCTATAAAAAGAGCCAACCAGCTACAAAGTTAGTGCTTGAAAATGTGTAACAACTCTAAATCTGATTTCTAGCCAGCTTTAATTTGAACATGTAGCAAGGCCCTAAGAAAAACCTCAACTTATTGTTCCTAATCCAAAGCCTTTCCCACCCCCCCGTAACAATGATTTTTTTCCCTCAGAATATGTTCTGGGACAAGAGCAATATATGAGGAATGATATCTTACGAGTCTTGATGGAAAAAAAAATGTTAGCATTTAGAGTATGTGATATAAGTGCTTGATAATTTTCAAGCTTTGTAATTATGAAATTACGAATTAAATTTGTTATGGCTTATCTTAAATGCAGTCTCCACAAATCCAGTGAAAGGTGTTTCAGCAGAAAATGGGTTGCATACCTTCCATTGTATTTGTTAGTATACTGGCTATACTCATTGCTCTTTGTCTTGCAGCAGAATCTTCTAGCATGTCCATGGAAATTTGATAAGAACTTAATCTTCTCTTTCTTATTTCTGTTTCTGTAGTTGTGCCCTGGAAATAAATTGCAAGAGAATTAATCCGGTTTTTTTCCATATTTTTCTCATGATTCTACATCTTTTCCAGCAACTCATTAACAATACAATATGCCCGTCTCTAGTGACTCAAAATCCTACTCCAATATGTTTTGTGTCCAATGTATTAGACTTTACCTAAATAGTTAAAGTTTCTGTGTCATAAGAATTTTCAGTTTACTAGGTTTCAGTTGGAAATTTTAAGTGGTCCCACAAGTGGTTTAGTTGGCTGGTAGAGAATATGTAAAACTTAGTGTTGTGTAATAAGAAGGGAAGTAGTGTTTTAGATTCCCACAGGGATTCAGCTTCCTTTCTTCTAAGGGTTGTGTGGAAAAGGATTTGTAAGCCAATCTTACAAGTTGCCTGTTTGATTTAGGGCACTTGAAGCCAATGGCTTTTCCTTTTTACTGAAGTGACTACTAGGACTGCATTAAATTTTTCTGGCAGATATATTTTCACTAAATTAATCCCTTAAGAAAAAAGAAGATGCAGGGTATTACGATGATCTCTGGAGAAATATGCTGAGATCTTGTCAGCCACAACATGGCAATAGCAAAAGAATATTAAATTATTATTTAAAAAGAAGGTTTTGAAACAGGAAATACAGTAGTTCAAAATGAATGATGTTATTAAAATGCTCATTCCCATCCTGGTGAGAAATCTCAAAACTTTCACAAAAGTATGGAGGAATTTCCTGTGAAAGAGAAATCAAAATAACTTAAATCTCATCATGAAGTCTCAATCTCAAAGGTTTGCAAATATATAAATAACTATATATTTTCCTCGTTGTAGTCCAGTTTACAGATGTTTAAGACATACAAAATAAGATGGCCTTGGACTTTCTGCTCTCTTCTCATGATCTATTTAAAACAATGGATGTTAGACTCCAATTTAAACATTCCTTAACAGGATGCTGTTACTTGTTATGTACTTTAGGTTGTGCAAAACGGGCCATATTCAATTCAAATTTGGCCTGAATCGAGGACAGTGATTTGATTAATTGATTTGGATCATTGTCCCAACTTTGATTCAACCAGATGTGAATCTTCAGATTCGATGCTGATTCAGAGAATCCAGGATTTGGCCATAGACACAGCTTTAAATGTTTTTCTACATACCTCGAGGTACCAAGCGTGGCTCCTGAACACTGCAATGGTGGGGCAGATGGAGCGTCCCACAGGAGTATGGGGGGTAAACTTCCAGTCCACTTCTGGGTCCATTTCTGGGTCTGCCACTGATCACATGGGAGACCCCCCCCAGAGCCCCCCAGCTCAGTGATCAGCCATGGGAGGGTCCCAGGTACCCCCCCCCCCCCCGCAGACACAGGAGGCTCCAGTCGCTGAGCTAGAGGGCAGTAAAGGGGGGTCCCCCACACACTCCCCAGTGGACCCAGAAATGGGTCTGCTGCCAAGTATGCTGGGGAGAGCCCCCCGCATTGTTGTGGAATGCTCCATCCACCACAGCATCGCAGCATTTGATGTAGAAAAAACATTTAAACATGTGTCTATGTCAGAATCATCAAATCTGTCTGAATCAACTCAGACGGTTCCATTTCTATTCAGAAAGATTAAAGGGTTTCCTGATTCAATTGGGATTTGAAGATTCAGCCGCCAAACTCAGCCAAATCTCCGCCGAATCAAATCAGTGACTGAAGTTTGCACAGCCCTAATGTACTTTTCTGGGCATATACAATTGTTTTCTTCTTTGGAGGGCAGCCTGGCTTAGTGGCCTGCACACAAGGGCAGTCTAAGTAATTCCTAAATCCTGACTCAGCTCTCCAACTCTCTTTGTGGCTTTGAGCAAATGACTTATTTTTTCTGTCTTAGTTTTACTGTGTGTGGAAGAAGGATAATAATGCCTGCATATTTCTCAAGAATGTTCCAAGGATTAACTGATTAACGTTGGTCTAGTATGAAGAAGAAAAGCCCTTAAAAAGAATTAACTAGTATTGTTCCTTAAGAGACGATTCTAGACATAATCAGGATTAATCTTATTAGAGGAAAATGTTTATCACATGTGCATAAGAATGCATATACCAGCTGATGCTTTCCTTAGTTAATTTGATTTTCTGATCTGAAGACCTGAATCAAGATGGAAAATAAACATAGAAACTAAAGCAAGATATTTATACAAGTATTGATATTTCAGTACTACTTTTTAATGTGGATGTTTTAAAAGCAATGCTGTTAAAACTGATTAGTGCTATACTGATTCAATCCATTTTTAACAATATCATATCATTAACACTGCCTATGTTTTGGTAAATGTTTGAAAGTATCAGTTTTGGGATTATATAAACTTATAACTCCATGTGAGATACAATGACATTGCATGAGTGTGTAATGCATATGAACATTTTGCTCATTAAAATCATTGTTATGGAACTTTTTGATTCCCACTGCAGTTGTTGAGGTTTGTGCCATTGTCTTCAAAGGGAAAATGAACTAGTCCCTTAGCTTGTCCATGTGTTTGGAAATAGTGCGTTTCTACTCAGATCTAAATGGCAAATGCCTCTAAAATATTCTGCTCTACCTATCCTATCTATAGATCTCTTATTGAAGAATGCATTTAGGAAAATCCACTGTGCCCAAACCATTTCCAATTGTGCTTGCATTACAATATTATTATTAATTTTTCTAAAGTCACCTCTGGGAAAAGCTGTCCAGTAGGCGAAGTAAGAGCTGAAGGTCCTCCAACCAAGGAAACCACTCCATTGCAGTCCACAGTGCTGTGCATCTTCCCATTTGCTGGAAGTGCTGGTACCATCCTGAATGACATACTAGTCTGGCTAATGTTACTATTGCGCCGTTCTCCATGTTTGTTTGGAACAAAAAGGGAATCCCTTCTGCTCTCATTATCTTCAAGAGTGCTGTGTTCATCATCAGCAAAGTCATTTTCTGATCCTATATCTTTTGCTCGACCTCTGAAACTGAAAATACTTGTTCTACTGTTACGCCGTGGGGAAAACAGAGAGCCACGAATGCTCAGCAAAGACTGGGGGTAAAGGAAACCAAAACACAGCATTAGTATCTGAAACATCGAAATATAATCACTTGCTTTCTCATAGTAAGTAAATACCATGTTCAGCAGGAAGGAAATTTGTTTTTTTTTTTTTATTTAGCAACAAAATTGTGTCCACATTATATACCAGAGGAGAAGAATTATTTTTTAAGTATACTAGCGTGTGTAATGAAGGAAAAAAGTGCAAGGGCAGACTCTGGGATCAAATTGTTTTTCATTAAAGATATGCAGCAGGATTTGGTGATTTTTTGGAGTGGGGATAGAGTTGGTATGTTCTATTGAGGTGGTCTGCTGGAAAGAGGAGTGTTCTCCATCTACATAATGGCTAGGCAGACATGTTGGGGTAGGGGGTTACATAGTCTTAAAAATGGCATCCAATATAACTTAGTTCACCCAGGTGCCGACCTTACACTTAGAGTAACCTAACTAGAGATGCAAGTGTGAACCATAAAGAAGTTCAGATCAACCTAAAAATTGGTTGACCTGATCTAAGTTAACTGTACCTCCAAGGAAGTCCAATCTAACTGAACTTCTGTACAGTTCCCAGCATAGCCCCGGGGCTGGGAAAGCCACTTTTCCTACCCAGCCTCCTAGCATTGGACTATTTTTAGCCACCCGGCACCTCGCTTCTTCCCCTTGGGACAACTGCCCTTGTGGACCAGACAGCCCCTCCCCTCTGAACCTGCCAAACCCCCATCCTGCAAGTCATTCCAGGTTCTGAGAGCTGATTGAAATAGGTCAGAGTGGGGAGAGAGGTGGGTAGGATCATGGTGGGGGAGATTTACTGGGGGGTGTTATTCATCTGGCAGTGAGAGGGGTTGGGAAGCTAAAAATAACCCCTGGCCTGGGAAATGTGGGGGGGGGAAGAGCCTTCCTATGAATCCTGCTAGCCCCCCGATCCCATCAAACCCTTCTAGATTCCACCCAAGCCTCCCGCAGACCACATTTGCCCCCCAACCCTGCCAAATCTTCCCTCCTCTGCAGATTCCACTTGCCTCCTCAATTCACCTCTGCAGGCCCTGCTTCTCACCCCCGCCCCGATTTCCCCCAACCCACCCTTACGTCAGGTGGCCATTTTTAACTCAATCTAACCTCCCCATAAAATCCGTAACTTTATGATAGTGTCATCTACCTTTTTTTCTGTCCTTCCATGAAGGTGATGACTGCCCCTGTATTTTTTTTTCCTTTCCTTTCCTTGTGGAATGTGGGGACTCCAAATTATAAGGCTCATTGCTCACTTCTTACTCTGCTTGCTTAAGGGGGAACATTCCTGTGATTGGCACTGAATTCATTCTTGCTAATTCTAGAGCAGGGGCGGGCAATTATTTTGAGTGGACGGCCACTTACCCAGCTTTGGCAGGATGTCAAGGGCCGCATGAGTAGCCCTGCCCCTTGACAGGTGCCCTGTCCCCCTGGTCACCATCTTGGGACCAACGTCCCAGGGCCAGCACCAGTGAGGCCCAGAGTGGGGTGCAGGCTGGCAGGGGTCCATGGAGCCAGGCTGGGCTGCAGCAGCGGGGGGGGGGGGGGGGGGGGAGCTGGCCCGGCTCCATAGAGCTCCTGCCAGCTGGGACCCCACACTCCTGCCACCCTGCTCTGGGCCCCACCGGCACTGGCCCTGGGACACCAGTGCAGGTCATGTGCTCCCACTGGCTCCCTGCCTGCTCACACCAGTGCCCCCCATCCTCATGGTACAGGTGGTGGGCAGTGCACAGCCCTGATCCCCTGCTCACCAGCAGGGAAGAAGCTGGTGCTGAGAGTGGGGAAAAGTTGCCCCTGGCATGCCCCATGGCCAGCGCTCCCTGCTGCAGGTGCTCACAGGCTGCACGGGGCTGCCTGGAGCAGGCACATGCAGCCTCATGTGAGCTGCAGATGGCTGAAGTGCAGGGCACTGGCCATGGTGTGGGTGAAGGGCTGCTTTTCCCCGGATTTAGCACCAGCTTGTAACACACCCCACTGCCAGTCTGGCAGTGGGGCCGAGTTACAAGCTGATGCTGAGCACGGGGTGGGGAAGCATCCCCTCCCACTCCATGCCCAGCACCCCACACTGCAGCCACTCATACGCTGCCTGGGGCTGCCTGTACCTGCTCTGGACAGCCCCGTGTGGGCTGCAAGCACCTGCAGTGTGGGGCACTGGCCGGGGGTAGGCACGGGGCTGCTTTTCTCCATACAGGGAAGGAGCCCAGGGAAAAGCTGAGCATGTCAGGGAAGCGGCCCTGCCCCACGCCCGGTGCCCCACGCTACAGGTGCTCACAGCCCACATAAGGCTGTCTGGAGCAGGCACAGGCAGTCCCATGCAGGCTGCAAGCAGTTGCAGCGTGGGACAGGAAGGGCCGCTTCTACACTCTACGCTTCTTCCCTGCCTGAGGTCCACCCCCCACTTACCTGAGCTTCCTGCGCCAGGGCAGCCACATGCCCCCAGCCTAGAAACCCCAACTGGGGCTTCCAGTTGGTGGGGTGGGACTGGGCAGGCCCCACTGTTGTTGGAGCCCGCTGGGCTTCCCCTGGGTCCTACTGCCCTTGGTTCCTGTCATTTTTGACAGGAACCAAGGGCAGAGAAATATTAATTTTCTAATTTTTTTTAGGGGCCCCACAGGCCAGATAGAATGGCCTTGTGGGCCAAATCTGGCCTGTGGGCCATAGTTTGCCCACCCCTGTTCTAGAGTCTGCCTTTTTTCACCGGCAACACCATGGCATAGGCAGCATATGGAGCCCTCTCAAGCTACTAAGCAGTGACAAGTTCTGGAGATTGATCTACTTATAGATTGTTCTAGCTTGTGCCAGCCTTTACCAAGCTTGGAGTAGAAGGACTGCTAATACTAGCAGATTGTCATAAGTGTGCTGATTAGCTATCACAGTTCTAAATGGAATTTTTGCAGGACTTAAATTACTTTCAAAAAATTGTAAAACTATAACACCAAATTCTATCCTTAGGTGGACAGGTAAGACTTTTCCTGAGTTCAAAACCATTTCCATGATGAGGATAGAATGACACAATTTGCATGTACTGAACTACTGAAGAGATTGTACAGGACTACAGATATCTGAAGAGAGTTTGAGTTAGTTATTCTTTAATTTAATTACATTACATGAAATTGTTTAATAGAGTCTTCCCCCTTTCTCTGCATATTTTATTAGCAGCATTCAAAAATAAATAAAATTTATTTTAGTTGTGAAAAAGAGAGGTTCTGCAGTAATCTTTCTTCAGTTCTGCTTTTTTAGTACATTTTATTTCTTGGTACATTACAAACCTGATTCTGAGATGGCTCTCAATTCAATCACCAGTTTTGCCGGTAAAACCCAACCTGTACTTCCATAATATAACAACAGTCAGACTCACAGTTTATATAGTGAGTCTGCAGACAGACATAAAAGCAGAAACTTCTATTAAAAAAACTATCCAAAATATTGTACTAATAACTTAAATACTGAATATTATTGAAATTTAAAAGAAGTGATAGTATCATTGAGTACTAAGGTTGCCTGATCCTCCCCATTGTAATCTGTTTTCAGTTATAAAAATGCCAATTTTAACCATCTGGCCTTAAATTTTCTGTTCCATCTGTCTGCCAAAATGGTTCAGCCATTTCTGAGAACAAATCTTCAGAAAAATATGATTTTTCTCATGTTAAATTCTGGGTACCTTTTTTTGAAAAACTCTAAAGCTATAAACAGAAGTTGCATTTGTCGTGAGACTGGTTGTGCCACAAAAATATACGGGATTGTCATGTCCAGAAATTGATCTTCAAAGCAGGTTTAAAGGGTAGCTGAAGGCACCACCATCAGCAAGTGGCCTGGGAGACAGACATGTCAGCATGAACTGTGGCTCTTGCACCAGCAGAGTGAAAAGAACATAGCATGTAGATAGCTCTGACAGACTGGTCCATGATTCTGTCCTAGATAATTTAATAGACATATCCAGCTCATTGTCTGAAACACAACTACAATAACTATGATACACTGTTGGAAAATGCACCCAACAGCTCTCTCAACTATATGGTTGGTTTAATAAAAGACATCACAAATAATCCTTGCTTCTATGATATAATTTTCTCTGTGTAACGTTGCTGAAATTTCCAACACATCACAGTAGTAGAAGAAAATGATTTAATTAGTAACAGTACTCTACCTGATGTGGAGAAGTAAACCTTTTTTCATATGTCAATCGACCTCCATCCATGGAAAAACGGAAACCTTTTCTTTTGATACTGTCTTCTGATTCAGATTTTGGAAACTTTTCAACATCTTCTTTGTCCTCGGCTTCCGAGAGTTCTTTTTGTCTTCTTTTTTTCCTTCTATTTCTTCTTTCTTTAGCACTCTTTGAGCTCAGCTTTGATGCCTCTGAAGAACTTTCTAAGAGCTCTCCTAATCCCCCTACTCCACTGAAATCTCTCGATGCAACCGATGCTGCTGCTACTGCTGCTGTTGCCTGTTGTGTTACAAGGTGTGATAAATTAGGATGCAGAATGCAAATAATTTTAAACACTTGTAGTGTCATTTATTATTATTAACCTAAAAAGTTGCTGCTTGAGAACAACATTTCAATGAGCAACAACAATTGAAATAAATGCAAGAAAAACTCTATTTAAATAAATATTTAGTTCCCTGTCACATGAAGCATCAGACAAAAAGGATGAATTTTAATAGAACAGTATTAACATCGAAAGACATACTGCATAATAAATTAGCCTAAAATAGATGTAATACAATAAATCACAGGTGCTATCTTCTCCACAAACAGATACTTCAAATCTCTGTGCTTCTTTCTGTTTCCTCAGAAGGATTCTACATCCTACTTTAAAGGAACTCTGCTGATCCCCCTTAGCATTGATAATGAGGATTAATACTTGGTCTTTGTGTAATTCCTACTATATGATTTAATCTAGTAGTTTGGTGGCATTAAATGAAGTTAATTCTATTTATACTCAGAGTTTTTAGACTCACAATATTTAATAATCATTTTCAAATATTTAAAATAAAAAAGAAAGAAGGAAGTATTTTGTACTAGAATATCCTCTGAGATCCTAATTCATCAAGTTGTTTAAGTACAGTCTAAGAGCAAAGCATGCTTTCTCAAATCTGGTACTGTTATCTATGACCACTAACATATAATTGAATAAACATTCATTTCTTACGTATAACCACATTTAAATATGGCTATTTTCTCTCATTTTTTCTAAATTCTATATTCCAAAATGTTATAGAAATTGCAATGCCTTTTCTAAGTTAAAAACCATGGGAAAGGAAAGCAAATGGGAAGATGCACAGCACTGTGGATAGACATACAGGCAGGCCAAGATATATTTTCAAATTATATTTGAAAACAGATGGAGATTTCAGACAGCACTCACTGTGCTTGTGTGATTTCCTGAAGGGACAGAGGGAAGTCTAATGCTAAATGATCAAGAAGTGAGGAAAACAAAAAGAAAAATATCACTTATGCGGTAGGATGGAACAAGAATGGAATAGCATGGGGCTGGAGATGATGTAGTCATGCTTCTTTTGTGCATGTCAGAATGCGGGTGGGAGATTCATAATAGAAATCAGATTACTAAATCATGCCAAGCTGTGCTCAATGCATGACTGATTCAGGGTAGGGGAATGTGGGAAAAATCACTGGTTGAGCCCCTCAATATTGAGGTATTTCAAACAGGAAATGTGACCACAGAACTTTTTGGTGAACCTAGTAACAGTGGTTTTATGTACTATGAATTGTTTTCGTATAATTTTGTGACACTAGGCTTGGTGTAGTCATTTATATCAGTGCAAAGCAGAGGCAATATCCTGTGAAATCAGAATCCTCCAGGCAATTGAGGGTATATGGTTAAGGTTAAAACAAGGAAAAAGGTTTTTAAAGATGTTTAGTTAAAAATAATTGCTGATTTACATGTGCAGTTAATAACTGCACTTCAAAAACTAGTTAGTTCAGGTAGTAAGCAAAGGCTTTGGGGTTTTTAATTCACTAGGCACATTTACATATGCACTTACATGTGCATTAGCCTTTTTTAATGCACATTATAACATCACTAAAAAAACCTGTGGGTTTCTATACATGTGCTCTGGAGTGGAGGTATGTTTTAATCAGAGTGGCTCTCAGAGCTGTCAGAGCCACTCTAATTAAAGCGCCTGCAGTGTCTCATGTATTCCGTGTCCTGTGCTAATTAGCATGTGTTGGAGCAGAGGTCCATCACGTGTATAGGTGCCCTGTATTATTTAGTTTATGTGAATTAAAATACACTAGCATGCATTAAGCTTTACTTAAAAACTGCTCTGTAGTTAATGTGCATTAAGAAAAGCTAATGCCCACTTTCGTAGCACCTTACAATGGAGATACTAGATTTAATGCACATTAACAAAAGCATGTTAATGCATATGTAGATGTGCCCAACTATATATTAAATCTCATTATATATGTTAATTTATGAGTGTAACTTTAGAATTTTAGGTCTAAGAATATGGATGTTCCGAAACAGACACAAAGTACAATCTACATTATTAATATACCTGAGCTTCCTCTTGTTGTTTTTTCAGTTGCTCTAGCATCTGCTGAAATTCTGCTTCTTTCTGTTCTGCTTCTTCCAGGGTTGCTTGATTTTGTTCTTCATAGGCCATGGCAACAACAGCCAATATCAAATTAATTAGATAGAAAGAGCCCAGAAAAATCACCAGAACAAAAAATATCATGTATGTTTTGCCAGCAGCTCGTAGCGTCTGTAGGGGGAAACATACCCCATATAAACACATAGTTTACTAGTCTGGTAATATAGATTACTGATGCAATACCAAGCTTTTATAGCCATTGATTTAAAGGCTCTTATCATTACTGAATAGAAGTCTATTCATACAACTTCACCATAGCAAATAATATGTAGCCTTTGCTTCACAAAATATCTCACCAGCTGATAAAGGTTTTCCCAGAAGTCCTGAGTCATTAGCCGAAAGAGTGACAGAAAGGCCCAGCTGAATGTGTCAAAGCTTGTATAGCCATAGTTGGGGTTTCTACCAGCTTTCACACACATATATCCTTCTGGGCACTGACTATGTGAAGAGAAAACATAAGGTGTTATAGTGAATGTTTATGCCAATCTCTGTTATATTTCAGAACATAACCGTTATTTTTATCACAATTTTTGAATAGCTGTTGTTAGGAAAATTCCCGTCAATTAATGTTTTGTGTGTTCAAGACAATTAAAAAGGTCCCAAGAATCTAACTAATACAAATAAATAACAGATACCTCTTTATATTGTGTTGTGTTTGTCAATACATGTTTCCTTTATTAAACATCTGTCAAATTATTTAATTCAGATTTTCACCAGCCACATTTTCAACAATAATTTCTAAATAAAACACTTAACATCCTGACAAAAATAGTATTAAAGAAGTATAGTCAGGAAATTCATGTAAGAAATATTTTTTCTGTAAAGGGCTTCATTCTACCCATGTAAGTTCTGAGCTTACCTAGCAAATGTCCTTTTGACTGCAGATTGAAGTCTGCAAGACCTGTTATTGTATATTGTATTGTATTCCTCTCTCACAAAGACACTTTACTGTGTCAGTAGGTCTGGCTAGGCATAAGTATTCCACTATTCTATCATAAAAAGGGGGAAGTACATGCTGGAGCCTTTCAAAGAGTTTACAAAGGTTTGTACACTTACAGAAATTAACTCAAATTAAGTAACTAGACTTCCAAGTAATACTCAAATACTCTAGTTTATGTACATTACACTGTAGTATAATGATTTTGAACTTCTAACCCAAGGAGGACCAAAACTTTATAGTCTAAACTATGAACCTTTAAACTCAGTTGAGTCCAGCTGGAATGACACTCTAGTTCAGAGGTCAGCAACATTTTTGGGCAGAGTGCTAGAAACACCTGCAGCCTTGACTTGTAAGATATACTGGTGTGCCAGGGGCAGACAATGGGGAACCAGAAGAGGCCTGATCTTTGTTGTGGCCATGTAGCCCCAACCCCTTCCCCACTATCCACCCTGAGGCACAACTGCCAAGCAAAATCCCATCATGTGCCATGCTGTGGCACCCATGCTGGGGGTTGCCTACCCCTGCTCTAGTTAGTCCCCCAAATAAATGCACCAAGTAAAAACTGTGAGATCACAATTTTCCTCACTGGAGTATTCAGCCAGTGGGTACATGGAAGTATAAAGCCTTTTTGTAAGGGTTAAGTATCATGCACACATGGACTCTGTTTTTTGTTTCATGCCTGGCTCCATAATCCAAAAGGGTTTTTTGAAAGTAGCATGGGATTTTTTAGGGGAGGTTAACTTTCAAGTTAACTTCTTCAGTTTAGCCCATCTGACTGGCAGTTTGCCAAGGCAGATAGACTCATGCTCTAAATAAGAAGTACATCCTTGAACTATGCAGTCACTACTCTGACTTGATATCCAGGTTCTCCTTCTCCACTTTATTCTTCTCAGTTCACACCCTTGATTTCATGTTATTCATGTTCAATCAATACACCTCAAAAGGAGATTATATGAGAGTTGATATTTTTATCATTGATATCAACAATATGTTCTAAACATACAAGAACATGCATTTACTGTATTTCCCTGAATCCAAGATGATCCTGAATTTAAGATTTCCCTCCCACCCCCATTAGGTTTTATATACGGACAATTTATCAATTTGTTACAGAAACTAATTATTGGAAGATTATCTTAAATTCATCCCTACCACCTCTGCAGTGGAAAAAGCTATGGCAGGGGAATAGGTGATGCAGTTTAAGCAGTGAGGAAGCAGTGAGACAGGTGCTGGGAGGGCAGGCAGTGGGGGAGCAGTGGGAGATAGGCAGTAGGGGGCAGGCAGTTTAGCCCTGGAGCCTGCCCCTCCCACGCACCCCACACTGCTACTCCTGCCTGCAGTGTCTGCCCCCACCTGCACCCCTGCACCCTTGGGTCCCCACCTCCATCTCTCATCTGCTTCCCCGTCTCCTCTGCTTCCCCCATCTCTTCCCCTTCTTCCTCTCTTACCATTGCTCCATCCTTTCTCTGGCCTGGGTCACAGAGCACAGCCTAAGCCCAAGGCCATAGCAGCAGTGCAGAGCCAGCACCATTGCTACAGGGCCAGGCTTAGACCATGCTCTATGCCCCAGGCTGAAGCAAGGATGGAGCCTGTTGGCATAACAGCAAAGGTAGGGACTGGGGGAGGGCATGGAGGGAGATGAAGGAAGATGGAAAGTTGGAGGGGGGTGAGGCAGAGACCTGGGGCTCGAGACTAAAGTGGGGAGGCAGGGGGTGGAGAGGCAGTGGAGGTTCAGGTAGCAGCTGCCAACCTGGGTTCGGGACTGAAGTCAGCACCACAGTAGCTGCCTGCTTCCCCCCAGTGCTGCCTTGTAAGCAGTTCCAGGACAAGGGGCTTTTTTCCTCATGGTAAATGCAGGAAAAAAACCTCATCTTGGAATTGACTTTATAAGGTATATTAGTTTGAATGGTCAGAGATTACAATACCTTGATTTCAGTCTGAAGTCAAACATTTAGCATCAAATTCCTAGAAAAGTTCTAATATGAATAGACAGATATCGGATATTTAAAGTTAAAGTTCCTACTGCTACGAAACAGAATATTTTTGAAAGTCTTACCCTGCATCAGAGCTATTACCACAAAGTAGGGCGTCTCTTTGTCCTTCCAAAACATAAAAATGAGCTGTTTAGAAAGCATTAAAAATATATGTGAATAAATCAAAGAAATAGTAAATTAAAAACTGCATAATTAACATAAAAGAATCTACATATATATTTATGTGTGTAGTAGACATACTTAGTTTCTGACTGCTTCTCAGTTCACTTAGGAATTTGGATTTCAATTGCTTTGAAAAGACATGTGATACCATATGAATGCACAAATTTATGTTACTTCTATTAAAATGTGTTGGAGCAGAGGTCCATCACATGTATAGGTGCCCTATACATGTATTTTTTTTTTGTTTGATCACAAATAGCCATGAACTGATATTGCAAAGAGTTGAATAATAGTTATATCAGTCATTCTTACTTTCATCCTCAACGTACTCCTTCCAGTTAAACGTGCTCACTGTTGTATTAACAAATGTACCATTTTTGTCCATTGTGCTATTAAAGTAGGAAATAACGTTTATCTCAAAAGTAGAATTGTCTGGAGGCCACTGCAAGCATTTATGCCTCAAGTTGCCCATGAACAGCTGCAGCCCTATTAGTGCAAATACACTGAGACAAAAAACAGTCAGGATCATTACATCCGAGAGCTTCTTCACAGACTGAATTAGGGCTCCCACGATAGTTTTCAAGCCTGCAAAGAGAAAATTTCCAAAAGTGTGTTAAAATATATCATATGTTCTTTTTATAAATATATGAATTCATGCAGAAGCCCAAAAGGATGGTTTTCTTATTTGTGAACTAGTAAAGCTTTATGGACAGCCTCAGAGCTTGTGAGGATGAATGAATAGCAAAGTTTCTTGTTTATGAAAGCGCAATGTACACACATTCCAAATGCACGTAATATATTATGTTCTTTCAAGCAGAAACTTTTATCAATCATGGCTAATATGAAAACATGAACACCATGTATATAAAAATCTTCCTGTTATATATTTTGTTTTATTTTTCTTTCTTTTTTCTGCCAGTGCCTGCATTCCAAACAATTGATAAAGAAGACTTGGCAGAAATGAATGAAACTGGAAATGATTCCTATAATAAAAGCAACTGAAAATGATAAATATCACATGCCATGCTTGTGCTATTTTGATTTTAAAACTCTTTTTCTCCATCAGTTGAGAACCTTTTATAACTATTTTTATAATTTCAGTGACTGCAATAAATGGTAAAATCCAAATAAATAAGAAAGCCACAGCACTAAAGCTTTTTCAATGTGAAGGAAAAACTTGTCATATTACAATGCAAACAAAGCCCCCGCTCCCCAAAAGAAATAGAACAAATAACCAACCCCCCACCCCAAACAATAAAAAAAACTAAATAAGGCTTTGCATTTTGTTGATGCTTCATGCAACAATTTGTTAAACTCAAAGGCTGATTTGGCAAAGAAAAGAAGCTAATATTAAAAAGGCAAGGAATCATGTTCCTATTCTATGATTCCTGTCTTTTTTTGCAACATGAACAGTGCATAACAAGGCTTATGCTGAAAAGAAGTGAATTCAACTTCAATGGAACTAAAGTCAGCCTCAGTGTTTAACCTAGCTCTCACCTGGAATGACTGATATTGTTTTCAAAGCTCGGAGAACTCTGAATGTTCTCAACGCTGAGACATTGCCCAGGTCCACAAATTCTGTCACATATCTGTAATAGGGGAGTTCACACACAAACACAATGACAGCACACAAATAACAGTTGGAGATACAAGGGGCCTAGCACCTTACACCATTTGCTTCTTACCTGGGATTACAGAAATAGTTTTCAAAGCTCTCAATACTCTGAAAGTTCGAAGAGCTGAAACATTGCCTAGGTTTACAAATTCTGTTACATACCTGCAGAATTAAATCACAATTATTCAGAATTGAGACAGAGTTTATACTACTTGCTTGGGTCTTTTATCAAGACCTCTGCTGATTTTAGTAAATAGAGTCCAAATTTACCTTTCTCTGTAGTACATCTCACTTTAATAGACATAAGTTATCAACTACATTTGAATTTCATTGAAGTGAAACTCACTGATTTTATACTGGAAAAGCTAAGTAAATTAATTAGATTAGTAATAACAAGGTGGCATGAAGTCAAAGGGATGGCTTCCATTCTGGTGAGCAGAAAGAATGAAGGATATGAAATTAGTGTCCCTTTACTAGTGACTGACATACCATGTTGGCCCCTGCAATATCATGCTTTGAAGTATGGTTATTAATACACATGACACATGCAGTAACAACTTTGCTACTTGCAGGAATGTAATACTTTCAAATAAGTGCGTGCCCAATAGTAGTATGGTATGTGCTGCCACTAATTTCATGTCCTCATAAGCTTTACAAATTGTTAAATCACTTACGCCATCAAAATGACACTGAAGTCAAGCCAGTTCCATGGATCTCGAAGGAAAGTAAAACCTTCTAAACAAAAGCCCCTTGCAAGAATTTTTATAAGTGATTCAAAGGTATAAATTCCAGTGAACGTGTACCTGAGGAAGCAAGCATTACCGAAACTGAGCTTGGCATATCAGTTGTTATATGCAATCACATTTAATTACTATAGGTTTATTTGTTATGACAAAGGACTATAAAAATCTTTGAAATTCAATAGAGAAGTTCATAAATAATATAACTACAACATTGTAAGCTTATAAGTTGTAATTGTAAAGTTAATTAAAATTTTATTCAGAGAATGCGTACGATTGATTTTCTAAATGCTTTGGAAATCAGCCTTAGATTTTTGTGCCTACAAATAACTTCAGGCACAAATATTTATAGGCACAATTTCTAGCACTTACATGCCTGGCTACCTGCTTGCATTTGCAAATCAGATAGATGTCTTAAGTGCTATAAAAAGTGCACAGAATTGTTTTCAGTGTTAAAATCAGAGCTGTCCCCTTAAAAGTTCTATAATAAGTTATATTAGTACAGGCATATTTTATAAGCAGAATTTCTTCCTAAGAAAGAGCACCTATTATCAGGAATCAAGGCAGCAGACAGGATGACTAGCACAGCTGGCCCTGACCACCTGAGTGGGCTTAGCTGCAAACCGCCTAACTATTTCTAGCTGGCCAAAGTTATCTACACGGGCATGGTTGCCTGCTTATATAAGCAGCAGTCCTTTCAGTAGACTACTCTCCCTATCTGGATCCCTGATCCTAACTGTAGCCTGGATCCTGGCTCTTCAAGGTTCTTCTGGTTCCTGTATTCTGGCTCCTTGCTCCTGTTTCCAGACTGGACTTGCTCCTGACAAACTGTTTGTTCCAAATTTTTTGGAATGTGAAATCCACACACCTTCTACTAGGCAGCCATATACTCTCAAGCCATGGTAAATGTCTGACTGCATAAACTAATACAGGGTTGTCCAGCTAATGGCATGTGGGTCTCATGCAGCCTGCAAGGAGTTATTATGTGGCCCATGGCCCCCAGGCAGCTGCCTTTCCCTCTTCTGTGTGACAGGAAGGGCCTGAGGCCATGTGCACTGTCTGCACAGCAGTGGGCAGAAGAACTGTGCTGCCAGTGCAGCCCACAAAGTAGGGGGAAATGTGAGGGAAGTTGTCTGGGCCTATGCGCTGTGTGACCCAGGGTTTGTATATTGGTACCATGTGTGGCCTTTGGCCATGCTGAAGTTGGAACGCCCTGATGTACAGTAAGGAGGCATTATGGCTGGCCTCTCAAGTTATACTTAAAGCTGTCTGCCTATATTTCTTCTACTATTAATGTTCCTTTTCCCTCTTGGACCCCATTGCATCCAGGGACAAGATGCAGACCTTAATATTTTTTGGAAAAGCTTCAGATATTCATCAAGCATACATATCAAGAAATAGGTACCATTTTTAAAACACTTCAATACTTTAAGATAAAAGGCTAGAAGGATGGTCCCATCCTCATGGAATCTATCTGTTCTTTATGAGTACAGAAAGCAAGTTCCAATAAGTAAATATTCTAGTCATATTATGTCCAAAAATGTTATTACAGTAACAACTGTGTTTAACTTACTCTACATTCTTTGTCCAGTCGGGGGGGTTACTCATGGTCATAAATACACAGTTGGTCAAAATAGTGCACATAATAAGCATGCTGAATAATGTAGCTTAGAGTCAAGGAATGTAAGCCAGAAAAATGAGATAATGCACAAAAGATGTAATATTCAACACCTGAATTATTAAAAATAAATAATATATAAATATGTATATAAGTAGCAAATAATATTCTAAATACAACTTGAAATTAAAAATGCCTATGTAATTTAATCTATTTTAAATATCGTATGCCAGCTGGCATAATACTTCTGCAGCATAAAATAACATATTTCTCTCTCAGTTGTGCTAGGCTCTGGGCTTAAATGAAATTTGCAATATCCTTATTAATTATGTTGAATTATGATATAAACAGTTTTCACTTAAGAAAATACAGACTGGACTCCATTATACCATGTGTCTGTACAGAACCCAACAACATGTTTCCTGATCAAGGTGGAGCTTTCAGGTGCAATTGTAAGGCAAAGAATTTGTTGGGCCTAAATTTACATCTTTTTGTCAGGTGAACAGTCACAGTGAGATCCATGAGATTACTCTTGAGGTCGATTCAGGAGACTAGGCCTAGTTGTATTTAGTTGGACAAGTTACTTGCATGGGGACATACAGGCTATTCTCTTCAACAATTTGGCTGTTGCTCAGCTGAAGTTGGTGATGTTAATGGGACTTTTTGAGGGCTCATTGCAGGACAGCAGCATGAATGCTGAGGACACAAATAATCTCCTTGGCATTTCAGTGGATTGCACTTGAGACTAATTGGACTAAAGTGAATTTGTACTCATAAAAATGTACAGTCCCCATGGAATATGATTATTTCACACTCCCTTAATACTACAAGGTTCTGAGTAACCTCAGAGAATTTTGTGGAATTAGACTTAACTGTATATGCTACATTTGTATTTTTGTCATTAAGGTTTCCTATATTGACCATTATTATTGCAAAATTGACCAGTGCCTGAAATCAGCTCCTAAAAACAATAACCCTGCTTTGCAGACATTAACTTCATTTGTAATATCACTTGACAAAGGAAACTGAAGGTTGTTAAAGGAGGGGTCTTTCAGCAGCCACTTTTGAGAGATAATGATGAAGAGGGAAGAGTGACTTCTTGTTCTAAGGAAATGCCATGTGTATTGATTCCATATAGAACTCTGTACTCTAGTACATGTAAATGCACACGGAGAAATGAAAGTAATTATATCAACAATGATACCTTGGTTTAAATGACAACATTGATAGCTGAACACTTGAAAAGGATATGAATGTACCAAAATCTTAATAGCAATTTTTCTAAGAGGATTGAAAGGAGTTAAAATGTACAAGGCAGATGTGGCGCTGAATCGGAATATTGTCTTCCCTTTATTCAATACTATGAAAGTCTAGAAAAAAGAAACATAAAATGAAAATAAAGTGCAAACAGTATAAGCAATTCCAGCTTCTGCAGTTTGTTCTTCTGTGAACATCCTTCACCTTGTGGAGCCAAGCCTTTAGAAACAGTAATCCTATTCCATCATTTGCCTGAGATTCAAATATATCTGATTTCTAGGATACATAATCCAAGCTTGCTCCAATTTGTGAAAATTGGTGAGAGAGAACACATATAATATGGGTTAAATTGCAGTCCCCTTAAAATCAAAAGTGCAGCAGAGCATATCCTTTTATTTCTAAAATAAATTGTATTTTAATTTCCTTTGTAGCCCCTTTTCATTTATATGCCAATTGCTAACAATAAGATGAAGTGTTCAAGTAAATTCAGAATAACAAATAAAAGCACATACATGATATTACAGTCAGTTGCAAACAACACCAAAATACTCAGAGCCAAATTCTGTTATACTAGCTAGTTTATTTGCTCCCTGCTCCACAAGTTGTACCACTGAATGCAATTAAAATTAGTCTAGTGGTAATAGGTGAGATGCAGTCATTATGATTAAAAGAAGGAAACTAAATAAATAGAAAATCATTGTATGTTGTGTTTAGATTTTAGATAACATTAGTATCAACTGCATAGATTGTTTGAATTGGTATGTCTACTGGCAAAAAAGGGGTTGACATAAATGATAACTGACATCAATCACAAGAGCCTGAGACAAGCATGAGTCAGAATTTGGCATCCTACGATGGAAAAGAACAAAAAGGTCAAACCCTGTTTTCAGTTATTCTGGTACTGGTTTATTGACCTTACTTTTAAACACCCAATTTTAGGCATGTATTATTATTTAAAAGTTCCTATAAATTACATGCATTTGTAAATAAGTTCTTTTTCTGTTCACAGCTTAGTTGTTTTCCTGTTTGTGGTCATATTGTAAATAATACCATTTCTACCCGAATACACATGTATTTCAAGTTCCCTTATGGCATTCCTCTAACATTTCCATGGCACTCCTGGAAATGCCCCTCTTCAGCATACCTTGCCAATTCACATGCACCAAATCCAGAAATGGGACAGCAAAGCTGCCCTGAGGGTAACTCTATTTAAACTACGCTTGAAATAGAGATAATGACCATGGCTATGCGGACCACCCTCAGGGTAGCTTTACTGTCCCATTCTAGGTTGCATGTGTATGGAGCAGGAGCAGTTTAGGTAGGGCACACTTCACAGCGGTGCTGTTGGGAATTGGAATAGACATATCCTTTCACTTCTGCTGTTTGAATTTTTCAAGACACTGCTTCTCTTTCCTTTCATTTTTTCTCAATTTTATTGATTCTACTTAATGATACCAGTCTTTGTTATACTCTCATCAGGGCTTTATAATGTCAGAGTTTTATGTTTTCTCAGTTCATTTTTATTATCTGTAAAACATGCCTTGTGATTACAGTAAGATGATGACTTTTTCCTGATTTCTTTTCCCACGTGGTCTTCACTTTTATGGGAAGGAAACTTCAATGGAGGAACACCAACATTAGAAAGTCTTCCCTTTCCCAAGAAACCCAAGAAATATTGCTTGTATGAGACCTCTGGTCTGGTACAAAAAGTAGGAAAATAAAGACAACCCACAAAATAATCCTTTTCCTAACAGGGAATCAAACTGATAGAGGTTTCCTCTGACTCTGAGGTCTTTCTTCCTGTTCATCGTAGAAAGATACTACCCATCCTACGGTCACTGCTGCAGCAAAGTGGGAGGGTAGTTCATACGTGATTTTCTCCTGATTGCAACAACCTCTGTTATTAAGAGCACTTCCTGCTAACTGGATAAATGTTAGCAACAGGAGAGATGAGTAATTGAATTTAGTCACTTCTGATGTCCATTCTTCTTGTGTTAAATAAATCCAGTTGATAGACATTTACGTGTTCATGTTATTTGGGATAAAACAATCTGAAGTTTACTCATTACTGTTAATGAATTAACTAGTCCATTGTTAGTTATCTGTTTTTAACTTTTGTTTACAAAACCACTGTCACAGTGAGAGTTTCATCAATAGTTAGTAAAATTACATATAAGTTTGTGGAGGATGTCTGCTACTTTGTTTTTTTAGTGGAAGTATTAAACAACTTTTTTTACTACATTTTGTAATTATCCAAAATAAATGTATGGGATTTATATGTTATTAATATTTTGTATCTTCATCACCTGTCTTATAGGTCTTTGAAGTTCAGGTAAGTCACTGTTACCATCGCTGGTCTATGATGACATAGTGTACACCTTTCTGGTGAGTCATATACAGTCTGAAGGTTGCTTCCAGGGGACTTAACCACCTATTTTTCTCCTATACTTCAGTTTATTAAAAAATGCTTTTTATATTAAAATATTATAATATTGTACAACATGGGAAGAAAGGCACTTACCTCTGTGGGTTATCTATAATTTTACCAAGTTTAAGCATTCAAAAAAATTCACAGTATTGGTAGAAAATTGAGTATTTTTTCAAGAAATAATCATTTGCAAGTTTTTCTTATTTCTTCTGATTTTTGAGTTGGAACCTGCCCACATATCTCCAATTTAGTATGATCATTTTGAACTATAAATCTAGCCCCACGGTACTAACAAAAACACAAGCTTCCACTTCCATTCTTCAGTCAGGGTCATTAACCTCCTGCTCTTGTCAACTAGATGTTGCAAGCTACCACTCTCCCCTCCATTCTCCCCTTCCTATATCATTGCCCTGTCTCGGTCACCCTTTCTCTTCTTTCTGTACCATTCATTCCCTTCCACATTGTCTTGAACCCTGTCAAAGACTGTTGCATGTCAACTCATAATTTTATCACAAGTCTATATGTTTGGCCCTTCTATTTTAAACTTCATGTAATTTCCTGATACTTAGCTTTGCAATCAGCAAAGTAGCCATCATCATCCATTCATTTCAGTGACACTGAAGCCTAATACACTTAGTCAATAAAACCCAACCAGCATACCTTTCTCTGAAATGGGTGATAAAGGAAAGGTATAGAAAAGGTTCAGAACCAGTGATTTCCAGTAAAGTGTAGAGGAAAATCAGACAGGAAGGGAAGTTCAGGCAGTTGGCTGAGGTCACGTGTCTTGGGAAAGCCTGGAGAAAGAAGGTGACTGGAGGAAATGATGTGTTGTTATGAGGTGTGAAACAGAATAATACTAAAAATAAACAGAGTAATACTAGAGGAAAAGACTTGCAGTTTCACAAGCCGAAGGATTTAGAAAGGAAAATGTTAATCCAGGCAGCCATGAGGGAAACTTCCATTTTCACACATGGATTTCAGTTTTATGTCATACAGAAATGATTCAACATGCTTTCAGAATAGGTGAATATCCCAGGGGCTCGAAAATCAGAAGGGAAATTTTAAAAAATCCCACATTTTAAAATCTTTAAAATGCTGCCTTATGATCTCTGACTGCTGAGGTTTGCAATACTATGCCCTCCACATTCTCAACAATTTTCCCTACATCTGCCTCCTGACTCCAGCATTCCTTTATTCCATATTCCTTTCCACTATGCAGAAGATCTCAGTTTTACTTCTGTCATTTGCAAAATGATAGAAAGGGGCAACAGTCTTCAGTATTGACAAATTTACTAATGCATGCAAAGGTATGTGTAGAAATGGTGTCCATGCTGGAGGAAAGCAACCTTTGTTTTCAATTTAGTTATAAGTTATAGGGAATGATCATGATATTGGCTAGTGGAAAAGTTATGTTTGATGGGGATTATGGAAAATAAACACCTGCCATCCTGCCCTCCATTGGACTCTGGACTATAGACATTCTTGGAGCACAATCAGGTGTGTTGTGAGATGTGGCAGCACAGCTGGTTGCGCTTCACTAAAGAAATCTGTTTCAAGCCTGAGAAGTGTCAGATATTAATTACCTTTAGAATCAAAATGGATTCGGCAGGGTCACAGAAAAGTCTGAGACTCTTTTGGGGTTGGGTAGGACATTTATTTAACTAATCTCAGAATGCATGGTGCTAGGTAACATAAATTGTGCATTACATTAAGATGATAAATTGCATGAGAATGAAGTTGCATAATTAGATTCCAAGTTTAGATGAACATAGAAATAGGAAGAGACGGCAATAGAGGGAGAAATCATAGAGATGTGCGTGGCAAAGTGCCACAGTGCTAGGTTCCCCACTTACCTTCGGGCATGCCACCCACCTGACTCATCTTCCACCCCTTGTTTTTAATTAATTAATAGTTGTTAATTAAGGTGGGAGGCTGCCCATTCATGCGCCAGTGCCAGGGGGTGCTATCTGCAGTGCTGAACCTCCCCTATGCCACACCCCATGCCTGGCAGATGGCGTCCAGATATTACTGTGATCCCAACCTACAGCTGGACCAAGCTTAGGCTGTGCTATCACACCTCAGTCACACACACATTCATACCGCCCTCTCTCACTATGGCCTCTCACACTCCACCCTCTTTCACAGGGTCTCTTTCATCCATCACCAACTTATGCTGCCTTGCTCCCTCTTGGAGTGGGCCCCTTAGGCCATAGACTTAGCTAGTTCATTCCTTGGTTGGCAGATGTACTGTCTTTTGGGACCCTCCCATGACCCTTACCAGGGTAGTGGCCAGCTAATTACCTGACGGGGTCTAAGCTTACTCAGACCCCTTCCAGGGGCAGCTCTATACATGTAAACATTCTGGGCACTCAGCCCTCTGGTTCTTCCTCTAGCTATTACTTTTGACCCACACTCAGCCTCCCAACAGTGGAGCACTTACCCGGGTTGAGACTTGCCCCTCTCCCTTGGACCGAGCCCCCTTACTCCGCCTCTGGCCCAAACTACCGCCTTAGGTGTCCAGAGACATACCTTAGGTCTACTCCCCTCACTCAGGGCTCCAGATCTCCGCCCCCTCACTGGGATCCTCATTTCTGCCCCCTTCACTTGGGGCTACTCATCTCTTCCCCCTTCACTCGGGGCTCCACACCTCCTCCTCACAGCTTCACACTGCCCCCTTGCTTAGGGCTACTCATCTCTGCTCCCTTCACTTGGGGCTCCTCACTGCCCCCTCACTTGGGGTGACGGGGCTTCACTCCTGGGTGGGCTCAGGTGGCCGTAGACCTACCTGGCCCCCACTCTCCCTCCTCAGGGTTTTGCACCCCACTAGGCTCAGGTGGCCATAGCTGTGCCTGGCCTCCACTCTCCCTCCTCAAGGTCTCTCAGGGTCTTGCACCCCCCACAGGACTCAGGTGGCCTCAGCCTGGCCCCCACTGTTCCTCCTCAAGGTCTCTCAGGGTCTTGCACCCCCCACAAGACTCAGGTGGCTGCAGTCGTGCCTGGCCCCCCAATCTCCCTCCTCAGGGTCTCTCGGAGTCTCTCACCCTGCATGGGCTTAGGTGGCCATATCCATGCCTCGCCCCCAACTACCTCCAATGTTGCACAACCCACCTGAAGGTGAGGGTTAGGGTTAAGATGCCCTTACCTGCCTTTCACCGGGCTGATAACTGGCCTGGCATTTCCTAGGGGCTCCCACACCACTGAGAGCCCCACCAGGCCACCCACTCCTGGCAGGGTACAGTTTTTGGTCATGCCCAGGACTAGGAACCTCCAATCCATCCCCTACAGCTCCTGCCCTTACCTCCAGGTTGTTATGCTACTGCCTGGCCCGACAGCAGGAAACTGATCTGTTTATATGGGCAGCCAAAAATCTAAAATGGCCAGCAATCAAGCAACTTCTGGCTGCTTGGCTCCAGTCTTAAAGTGGCAGGCATCAACAGTGCCCTGCCACAATGCGGAAGCAAGGGAGAAGACCACACAATTATGTTGTTAATGGCGCATGGTAACTGATTCGAGAGGATTACAGGAAACCTATTTCCTGAGTGTGTGTCACTATTCACGGGTTCGGCATTCATGGTTTCCAGTATTCGCAAATGCTGAACCTGCTTTGTAAATATACATAAAGGAGCTACTCAGGAGCTCTGTGCTTGCCACCGCTGGGCTCCTGCTGCCCCCACCACTGAGCTCCCACTGCTGCAGCGACACTCCCACTGTCACCAGAACAGCCATGCCCCCCACCCCCTCAGCCACCCAGGGACATTGCATTCATGAACGCAGACAGTGTTCATGAATGCGGTGCCTTATTGGCGGATTTTGCCATTCGCGGGGGATACAAGAACGTATCCCCCATGAATGGTCAGAGTCGCTTGTACATGCTTTAAAAAAATATAAATACACTACTGATTGTCCATTTACCATACAAGTATCTTTTTTATTTCTTTTATGCTGCCATTTACATAAGGAAGGTTCTTCCTTTATGTTTTCACTTCCCTTTTCAAGACCTACCACAAACTGCCAGTTGAAGATAGCTGCAGGGGTGGAGTGGGGGAGACGGGAAGGAAAAAGCAGTTGTAACCCTCCCACCTTTAATTCCTAGTCCACCCAAAGTTTGAAACCAACTGCCTGGTGGCAGCAGCAGCATTTCTATTCAGGCAGCATTGAGGGAGTCAATTGACTTCATGATTCACTATAATCTACCAGACGTCTTCTAAATCCTTCATTCCAGAGGTGTGGTTTTGATATTGCACTAATCAAGCTATCCTTTCTCCTGTAATTAATTCTGCTGTTAGTTACTTATGGTTAGCTCCTGTTTTACAACCCTGCAGAGCATTTTTCACTGTAGCAAAAAATATTAACTCAGGTGTGGAAATAACTTCCTGTGAACCACTGGATGCATCGTCACGATACTCAGGAATGCTAGATTGTGCTTTATAAAGCTGAAAAATAGATGTAGATTTAATTTTAATGACTACAGGATTAATGAACAACCTCTTTTGATGATTTTTTGTCTAGTTTGTTATGTTTTATACATGATGTATGTGATATAGCAAATTTATGCACATTCCAATAAAGATATACTTGTTTTTGCTTCAATCTTAAATAGAATAATAAAGCACCAGGCCCCCAGCATGTTAGCAGAGCTTCTAGTTTTTTTTAACTAGGAAAAAATGTATTTTTTTGTATGTGATGATGCACCACACCATCTACACCCTTTTCAAAAATCCCAGATCCTCCTATGGACAGCTAAGTAGGAATTAGTAAGTTTGTCTCTTGCTGCCTGCATACTCAGCAGTTCACTTTATCATTTTTTAATGTGGGCCAGGATGTAGACAGACACTTGTCATGTTTTTGCTGACTGCCTTGCCTATCACCTCTTGCATCGGTTCCGACTCTCACCTGCCACGTCTTTATTAGCTGCTTCTCACAGCTTCTCCCTTTCTCGCACCTCTATTTCTTCTCCAGGAAATCCTTCGTTGATTCCCTGATTCCTTTCTTCTTCCAGCCTCCTCCAACACACTGGACCAAGCTCTCGAAGCTCCCTGACTATGCAACCCTCTCCCTGCTCTCTCTTTCTGAGACGCCTCTTGCTCCCATCTCCGCCTCTGCCTCACACAGTCCCATGCCAGGCTCTTTTATATGCAGCAAGCAACTGCTCTGGAACCGCCACACTCCTTGCTCAATTTCTTTTTCAGGTCTTTCACAACACTGTGCAGAGCTGTACAAGTAAGGAGCATGATGAAATGAAGTTTTGTTCCATTAAAATTAGTATGGTCACTGGACCATTTTAGTTGGATTAGTAACTACCTGTTGATGGTCAACAAGTTTGTCTATCTAGGAAACAAGCTCTCCTGTGCTTCCCACATCGATGACAAAGCCAAGGCAAGACTAGCAAAAGCTAATGTGGCCTTTGGCAGACTCCATTAGTCAGTTTGGGACCACAGAGGCATTAGAATGTCAATGAAACTAAAGGTCTATAAAGCCATCATTTTTCTGACCCTTCTCCCATCTCTGCCTCCGCCTCACATGGTCCCATGCCAGGATCTTTTATATGCAGCAAGCAGCTGCTCCAGAACCGCTGCACTCCTGGCTCAATTTCTTTTTTAATACCTTGGGGTTCACATTACCAGCTTGACGTTCAGTGGCAAGGGTCTCGGATTTCATTGGGAAGCGTGGTTCTTGACGACATCATGAAAGGAAATCAGCCATGCCAGAAGCTCATCCAGGCCTAAATTCTATATCAAAGTGAAAGGGTTGTAAGGTGAGTGCCTACCGAGTGATCCAAGCATTGTCTGTCTGTGTGGTCTTTAGCCATTTCAAAGGTGCATGATCAGTTACTAATATAAACTTTTGTCCTATGAGGTAATAATGAAAGTACTCCACCCCCAACTTAATCACAAGACGTTCTCTCTCAATTGTGGTGTACCTTTGTTCCTGGGGTTGGAGTTTCCTGCTAGCACAGGTGATAGGGGAAAATGCAGAATAAACCACCAATAACAATTGGCCAATCCGAGGAAGACTCACATTTGTTTCCTTGTTTGTGGTGGCGAGTAGTTTTGAATAGCCTCTATCTTATCTGTCAAAGGATGAATACAGGCTTGGCTTCCATGTAGCTGAGATGTTTTGTTTCAGCTTTGCCTACTGTGCACTTTCCTGGGTTCCCCATAAGGCTGGTTAACCATAATTCTCGGAGTACCACTCGAAGAGCTTCTAAATATTCTTCCCATTCATTGGTATAAATAATGATATAATCTATGTACACTGCAGTGTATCTTTGGAGTGGGGCTAAGACCCAGTCAACTAGACGTTGAAATGTTGCTGCAGCCCCATGGAGTCCGAACAGCATAGGTTTAAATTCATACAACCCCCAAGGGGTGCCAAAAGCTTATTGTGCTTGATCCTCCCTCCTCACAGGAATTTGCCAGTAACCTTTGGTCAGATCTAAAGTGGATATGAATTTTGCCCATCCAACTCTAACAACTCACTTACTTGGGACATGGGAAAAGCATCGAACTTCAAAATCGCGTTCAATTTCCTGAGATCTACGCATAATCGCAAAGTACCTTCTTGTTTGGGCACCACTACCAGTGGGCTCCACCAAGGACTACAGGACTTGGTTATTACTCCCTGGGCCAACATCTTATCTATCTCCATCTTGATTACTTCATATCGATGGTAGGGAATCCTTCTCCACTTTTCTCTTACCACCTGTCCCTCAGATGTAACAATACTGTGACTTATTCCCTGAACACGGCCTGGGTTTTCATTAAACACATTGCTGAACTCTTTCACTAGGAGTTTTAACTGTTCTTTTTGTCTTACATTCAGTTGGGACCCCAAGCTTACTTCCTTGTTAGGGCTTTGTACACTCTTTGGTGTCGATCTAACATCTGGGTGCTCTCTCAGTGGAGTTGCCAATAAGCCCTCAGGTTCATTCCATGGTTTTAATAGATTGACATGAAAGATTTGTTTTTCTTTTTTGAATCCCGGATGGAGTATTTCATAATCAACAGGACCCACTCACCTGATTAGTTCACATGGTCCCTGCCAATATATTAAGAACTTACTAGTAGCTCAAGGAAGCATAACTAACACTTTTTGCCCTTCACATAATTCACATTCTCACATCCCTTTGTCATAATTAGCCTTTTGCTTTTCTTGGGCTTCCCTAAGATGGTCACAAGCTACTTCTCCCACTTGTTGTAACCGTCTCCTTAATTTCTGAACATATTCGGTAGGTTGGATCCCTTGGGTTCCTCCTTTCTCCCAACTCTCTCAAACTACATCCAACAAACTTCATGGTTGTCTGTAAACTAATTCGAATGGGGAGAATCCTATGGAGGATTGTGGGGCCTCCCTTACCGCAAACAGTAACGGTGGTATTAATAAGTCCCATTTACTGGGCTCCTCTTGTGCACAACTTCTCAGCATACTTTTCAGCATCCCATTAAACCTTTCTACCAACCCATTAGTTTGAGGGAGATACACAGATGTCTATAAGTGCCGTATTTTTAATACTTGACACAAGCTGTGCATCACGTGTAACATGAAGCTCATCCCTTGGTTTGTAATTATTTCTCTGGGTATGCCAACCCGAGATACCCAGTTGATCAGTTCCTCTGCTACTCAAGGTCCTGTGACTGTGCATAGAGGTATCGCTTCCGGAAATCTAGTAGCATAATCAATCAGGACCAATATAAATTGGTGTCCCACTGAACTTTTTGGTAATGGTCCAACTATATATAAGGCTATTCAAGAGAAGGGCTCCTCCATTATGGGCACAGTTTGTAAGGTGCCCAAGGAGGTTTTTGTAAACTTACTCGCTGGCAATTTGGGCAGGCCCAACAGAAATCTTCCACTCACTCATATAATCAGGGCCAGAAACACCATTTGGTAAGTCTAGCTTCTGTCTTAGATGTTCACATATGTCCTCCCAAGGGATGTGTACATGCCAGCCACAATAGTGGGCCTTAGTAGGCTTGGGGAATCAACAGTTGTGGGACCACTAGTTCATCTTGTTGTCCTTTTATCTAATACAACAGGCCCCTCCTTAGCTCATATCTAGGACTAACCCAATACTGCTCAGGACATATTACCTGCTCATCTCACTTGGCCAATTCCAACTAGATGATGGACTGGAACAGATCTTCTCTCTGTTGTGCCTCTCTAAAATGGATGCTGCTCGATAAACTCTCCATATCAAATCAGCCTACATCCTTTGGGATTTCTTCTTCTTCTCCTAGCAGACCCTCCAGTGCTCTTATGGTGTCTAATACATGATAAATTTCAGTCCAATCTCAGCCCAATATCATTGGGTAAGGGAGATCTTTTACTAGACCCATGGGCATCTCTCTTAGCTTGACAAGTACTTCCACCATATATTTTCTTCTTGGATACATCAAAGGTTGTCCATGCATACAAACCATTCATATTATGTCTGCCTTTGGGGCCTACCTGCATGGAGCCACATCTGCCCAAATCAGGGTCTGTGCACACCCAGTATCTACAATGGCTTGGATTTTTTCCCCTCCAACACAGGTCCACACCATGGGTTTTTCTTTTGGACCTTCGCATTTGACCTTCCCAATGTCTATTACCTCTACTGTCCCACTATCCCTGAGCTCATTCCTGGGCATCCTGCTGTCAAATGCCAGCTCTCATCCACTGCATCTGATGTGGGAACCTGTTACACTCTCAGGCCATGTGTCCCACTTGACCATATCGGAAACACACAATTGTAGATCATCATCCCTCCTGTGCTTCTTTCAGTTCTGTTTCTTGAGTTGTAGGATTCAGTACTCCCTTGGGCTGTGCTCTCGGTATCTTTCTCCCTGTGCACTGTCCAAATCCTTTGCAAGCCACAGAGCTTCTGCTGAAGACTTTGGATGGTGGCAATGCACCCCCCTTTGAATACTCTCATCCAGCTCTAATAGGAACTGTTCCAGTAAAATCTGATCACATAATTCTACTGTGAACACCTCTTGTAGTTTCAACTACTTTTCTAACAGGTCTGTCAAATGTTGAAGCAAGATCCTTGGGATTCCTTTGTTCTTCTTTCTCATCCAGAATGCTTGCCAATATCTTTCTGGATTGATGTCCAATCGGTACATAATTTCTTTCTTCACCTTGTCATAATCGATGGCTTTGCCCCATGGCATAGCGCAGTACACAGCTTGGGCTTTTCCTATCAGGAGCACGGCCAGTTCACCTGCACATTGGCTCCAATTTAAGACTGAAGACAATGTAACTCTCTCAAAGCTCTCCAACAATGATTCCGGGTCATCTAGGGGTGTCATTTTTGGAACTTTTAATTGGGCTTGATTTCTCTGTGTTCATGCTTGTTGTTGGAGCCATGGTTCCTCAAGAGCGATTGATGAGCCGCTTGCTGTTGTTGCTGCTGGAATAGCTGGCCCATCAAATGCAAGGTTTGTTGAAGTGGTTCGGTGCAACCCATGGTGCTGGGTTGCATCTCCATGTTATCTGTCTTGCTGTGGTTGTCATTCAGTTTCCAGCCAATGCACCACTGTGATGTTTTCACTGACTGCCTTGCCTATCACCTCTTGTGTTGGTTCCGACTCTCGCCTGCCACATCTTTATTAATTTTGATGTTATTAGTCAGGAGATATTATTTCTGCTGTAGGTCACTGGCAATCTCTCAGTTTCTAGCGGTGACTCACCTATCTGATGCCTTTCTTGTCCGATGCATGAATTAAGAATATTACTCAAACCACAGTCATATGCAGCTGAACTATTCTTTTTATTATCTTTCAGGTACTTTTACACTCATAACTATTTTTATAAAAGTCTTCCCTTTTTTTGTACACTTTTAATGCTATTTCTTCTTTATTGATATACAACATAATCAAACTCACTTTTGAACTCGTTCTTGAATTGTCCCAAAGTTTTTACTTTCAGTTTCCTTTTCCTTTTTTTTAAATTTATTTTTCCTGTGTTCTTCCTAGTTTCCAATCAGACCTCTTTAAGAACAGTCAGTATCATCAATGATATAAAAATCAAAACTAAGAACTCTCAGCAGGTTTGTTCATTTTTTGTTGCTTACTCTCTTGTTCTTTTCTTTTTTTCTCTGGAGTATCCACCCCACCTCTGCTTCTCACAGCTTCTCCCTTTCTGGCACTTCTATTTCTTTTCTGGGAAATCCTCCATTGATTCCCTGCTTCCTTCCTTCATCCAGCCTCCTCCAACACACTGGACCAAGCTCTTGAAACTCCCCAACTCTGCAACCCTCTCCCTGCTCTCTCTCTCCAAGTCGCCTCTTGTTCCTGTCTCCGCCTCACATGGTCCTGTGCCGGGCTGTTTTATATGCAGCAAGCAACTGCTCTGGAACCACCGCACTCCTTGGTCAATTTCTTTTTCAGGTCTTTCACAACACTGTGCAGACATGTACAAGTAAGGGGCATGATGAAATGAAGTTTTGTTCCATTAAAATTAGTATGGTCACTGGACCGTTTCAGTTGGATTAGTAACTACCTGTTGATGGTTGACAAGTTTGTCTATCTAAGAAGCACGCTTTCCTGTGCTTTCCACATCAACGACTAAGCCAACACGAGACTAGCAAAAGCTAGTGTGGCCTTTGGCAGACTCCATTAGTCAGTTTGGGACCACAGAGGCATTAGAATGTCAATGAAACTGAAGGTATATAAAGCCATCATTCTCCCAACCCTCCTTTACACCTGCGAAACCTGGACCAGTGTCATGTCAAGAAACTAAACCACTTCCATCTGTGCTGCCTGTGAAAGATACTAAAGATCAAGTGGCAGGACAAGATTATGAAGACTGAGGTGCTTGGAAGATCAGCTCTCCTTAGTATTCACACTCTACTGAAACCAGCACATCTTAGCTATGCCAGCCACCTTTCAAGAATGCCTGACACTCGCCTGCTGAAGAAAATCTTCTACAGTGAACTGTCAAATGGAGTACGCTGTTATGATGCACCAAAGAAGCAGTACAAGGGCACCCTAAAGGAGTCCCTAAAGAGTTTCAGCATCCACCCAGAGTTGTGGGAGCAAATCGCTCACAACCATCCATCCTGGAAGTCATCAATCCAGAACGGCTTTCAAACAAATGCACGGCAGATGCAATGAAGAAATACATGGTCAGGAAAACAAAAACCTCTTGTACCCAGTCCTCATCACTTTTCTGCCTCTGCTGCAGCAGATTGTTCAAAGATTGGGCTTATAAATCACCTATGTACCCACCCGACCTAGCCTCCACCTCCCTCCTCTCTCTTTTCTCCTTTTGCCTTCTTTTCTCTTTTCTTCCTCTCCACTTCTTTCCCATTTTTTTTCTCTCTTCTTCCCCACTGCTGAATGCAGTCATCTTTGCCTATGAAGGATAAACAATAGTAACTACCTGTTACCTAAAACCTTCTCTATCATAGAATCCTTTTGCAACATTTTATTTTTCATAAATTATATTGTTTTGAACTTTCTGCTGTGTAAACATACAGGATTTTTCCAGCTCAATACTCTCCCCACTTGTGTACATTAGGAGTGGCAACTAAATCCAATGAATCTACATTGTAAAACAGGCATGAGTTAGATTAGTCAAGCCAGTGGCCTTTCAATGTAGATTTTGCGGCTTGAATGTTCTAAAAATACAGTGATTAAAATCTCTTAGCATTTTTTATTAGTAGTTGATGAAGTAATGCAGAAACTTAGCTTTCAGAAATTTTCCAACGATAAAATATTGTAAGGTACAATTAGATTAAAGGTTGAAAAATAATGGAAATAACATAGTACATTGCTTTCACAAAGGGAAAAAAATAGAAAAAAACTCATTCCATTTCTCTGAAGTATTTTACTAATCTGTCACCTCAGACATCTCACTACATTCTTAATAAATACTCACTTTTTTATTGATATAGTATGGGTCCAGGTCCTCCAGGGGCTCAGACACCATTCCTGGAGGTATGTCACCATAAATAAATGGAAGTGTCTTGCCTGCTTCCAAATCACTGTTTGGCTTTGGGCCATTTTCATCATCATCATCTGTATGTTCTTGTTTGGGCTTTTTAGCTTTTTCTTCTGCAGAACGTTTTTCAATAGCTGCGAGAGACTCTCTAGTAAAATAGCGAAAGCTGTCAGGTCCTGGTGGTACCAGAAGTGCCTGTGCCATCTTTTCATCCTGCAAATTTAATTACGTTTAGCCTCTTGCATAAGAATTTCCTAGGAAAGAAAAATGCAGAGATTTTAGGAAAACTGTAAATGAGAACCTCCCACCCCAAAATAAACCGAAAACCAAATAACTCTTTATAATTTATATAACAACAAATACAAAGTTCTGCTCTCTAAAATACTCTCTAAAACTTTATTGTATTAATGGACGGTGGTCCTCAGCCTTTTAGACTCTAGGCCTTTTATAGTCCTTCAGTGGTCCCACCCCCTCATTAGACTCAAGACACCTTGGAAAATGCTAGCTCTTAGCTTTAACACATTTTTCAATTACAGAAAAATAATAAAATAATAATTTTGTTGCAAAGAACTATGAAACATGACAACAGGGTAGAATGTCTTTGGAACTAAGAATCCTTATTCCTTTTTCTAAACCATGTGAATCATGTCTAGGTGTTTCCACATCTAATAGTGCTGATACTGGAGAGCACACCACCACAACCTTAAAAGGATCTATGGCACCCTATGGTGTTGCTCACCCTGTTTGACAATCAGTGGGTTATATGTTTATTTGTTAAACATCAATTCTTAAGATTCTCAATAATTGAACTTTATAACCTTAAGCATTCTTTTTAAACGGGTCATTTATAATGAAAGCTGTTTGGCAATAATTGAGCTAATTTAATAGCAAACTGATTACTATACAAATACTTTCCTATTGGTGGTCTACCTTAGTAAGGATTATTTTGATCATTTGAGTAGATTGGGACCCACAACGTTTGCCAAACCACTTGTACTTTATGAACCAAAAATATGTGCCTCCTACAGTCCTACCTACATGTGTAGATAAAAGTGCAATGGGATCTGATGCATGATCCACACAATTGTGCCTCCTGCCATGCCACATAGCATGATAATTACTTTGCACATGTAGCTGGTCTAAAGTAATTGTTCAGTTAACTAGCTAATTGTATAGTACATGGCAGGAGAATCACTTGATTCATGATGATTGCGGGATCATGAATCAGATCCCATCATGCCTTTTTGCCAGTGCAGGGGGAGCCTGACTCCAGATTCCTCCTGTACTGGCAAGAAAGAAGCTCCTCTGGGAGCCCCTTCAGCTGATGGGTCTTCCAGTTGAAAGGCACACCATGTGCCCCGATGGCTGGGAGCCCCATCAGCTGACCTGAGCTCCCAGTTATGGGAGCTCCCAGCAGGGCTCCCAGCACTGAGACTCCAGCTGAGACAGTGCCCCAGCTGCAGGGGTGCTCTATGCGCCCCTGCAACTGGGGGACTGCAACTGAGGACATAGCAGAAGTGCCCAGATCTAGGCCCTGTCAAATTCTCCTGTGAATTCTGTTAAATACCTCATCAACAATCTTAGCCACGACACAAGAAGAAGAAAGAAAAAGAAGTAGGAGGAGGAAGAAAGTAGCAGTAGTATTAGTAGTTGTGGTCTCCTAGACATAGGGGCACTAGGAGCCCTGTCAGCTGATGGGGCTTCCAGCCACAGGGGTGCACATGCCACCTCCCCCCCTGCACCCCCAGCTGGGAGCTCTGATCAGCTGATGGATCCCAGGCATGGCAGCCTGTGTGGGCACCATGGTGGCTGGTAGTTTCTTAAGTTGAAGGGACTCCCAGCAGCAGTAGCCCATGGGAACAGTTCCATGTCTGAGAGTCCTGGGCACCCCCACATCTGGAAGACCTGTCAGCTGATGGGGTTCCCGGTTGTGGGGACAAGGCAACATGCAAAGTAATGCTGGATGGAAACCAGGTATAAAGTTATTGCACATTTTCCAGCTTCTACTTTATAGCTGGTTGGACCTTTTTTAGGCATATTAGTTACTTTGCACATGTAGCTGGCCTAAATTAATTGTGCTGTTAACCAGGTAGTTACACATATTATGCAATATGAAAAGGGGGCCCTACATATGAGGCAACAGGATTTTTCATCAGGGACATGTAGAAGCAGAGGA
This sequence comes from Crocodylus siamensis, assembly GCF_052110815.1. NCBI lineage: Eukaryota > Metazoa > Chordata > Crocodylia > Crocodylidae > Crocodylus > Crocodylus siamensis. The sequence continues at coordinate 209,785,484 of NC_143398.1, read as the reverse complement.
CCATCTTGTCAGATCCACTGTGAACATCCAGCTTGCTCCAAACTACCAAAAACAACCAAAAGCAATGTGAAGGACTCTCAACACCAAACATCTTCAAGACCCAAAAGTTGGTAAGGATCTCCAGTGGGGTCTCAATGGAAAGCTCTATGCCCTGTCCACAAATCAAGGCAACACTGAGGAACTCTGGTAGGGATTTAAAGCCCCTGTCCATGTTGCTTGTGCTGAATCTATTGGATTTACCACCTGTCAACACCAAGACTGAGTGTGCCATCAATCTAAGCTGACCTTGACCAGACAAGAAAGATTAAATCTACTTGGCAAGATTACATCTTACGTCTGCAGAAAAAGGAGATGCATTAGCTCCTCAAAGCTAAAGCTCAGAGGAGGTTCCAAGAACTCAAAAACCAATGGTGGCAAGATAAAGCCAAAGAGATCAAGCTCTATGCTGACAAATATGATATGCATAGGTTTTTCCAGGCCATGAAGGGCATCTACAGCCCAATTTCCCATGGTTGTACTTTCCTGTGATTACAAGATGACTGCTCCTCAAAGACAATGAATCTATGCTAATTAGATGGAAAAATCACTTTGAGGTACTCCTGAACTGTGAGTCTACTATCATTGAATCCATCCCCCAACACCCTGAAAAGGACTCCCTTGCTAGTCCCCATATCCCCCTATCCTAGAAGGAGACAAGCGTGCTATCAAGGATACAACAAAGCTGCTGGAAGAATGATATAAATGCTAAAATCTAAAAGGCAGGCAGTAAGGAACTGGTACTGAGACACCATGATTTTATTCTATACATTTGGAACAATTAAAGGATCCCTGGGGACTTGAAGAATGCCAACATGGTAGCCAACCTCAAAAATGGAGATGAGTGTGTGTGGGAACTTTTAAGGTACTGCCCTTTTTTCACAACAGGTAAAATCCAATCCTGCATCCTTCTAAACCATCTTCTAACTCTTGCTGAGGAAGTCCTCCCAGCATCTCAGTGTGGTTTCAGACCATCCCATGGGGCAATTGACATGATTTTTGTTGCCTGCCAGGTCCAAGAAAAGGATTGGGAAACAACACCAGGATCTGAATATAGCCTTCATCAGCCTCACTAAAGCCTTTGAGTCCATCAACTGCAAAGCCTTGTGGAAATTACTGGCCAGATCTGGATGTCCGGAGAAGTACATCAAGATCCTGAGGCTTCTCCACAACCTGATGGCTGCAACCTTTCTATTTAGTGGATTGGAGACAGATACATTTGTCAGTTGAGCTGGGATCAAACAAGGATGAGTCATTACCCTAACTCTGTTCTCCATTTTTTGACAGTCATCCTGGTGTTCATTATGGACTGCCTTCCTTCTAGAATTCTGTGACAAGGATGACTCTCAAGCCTGGTGTTAGCACTGATACACCCCAGTATCTGGGCAAACCATCCTGTTGTGGCCGGGGCCACCCTTAGGGGCCAGAAGCACTGGGGACAGACCTCAATGCTCATGGAGGAGGGCCCAGGGACCCCAGCACCACAGAAAACTTACCCAGGAGGCAGGCTGGGACAGGAAAGGAGCTGTGCAAGCCGGCATTGTGCTGGCTCTTCAAGCAGCTGTCAATCAAGCTGGGCAGCAGCTGGCTGATGACATCACCTGTGAATGCTGCTGTGGGAGATTTAAAAACCCCGGCGGAAGCTGGGTGTGTGTGGGGGGGGGGGTGAGGCAGGAGGTGGGACACTGAGTCCGCCATGGTGTTATCCATTGAGCAGACCCCTCACACAAATCTGCCCTGCCACAACCCCTAGCCACTGGATTAGAGGTCCATAGGTAGCCAAAACCTACAGAGCATGTGATGGGCATAGTTTCACAGTTAGTAGGGTTGGAAGGGACCTGAGCAGATCATCAAGTCCAACCCCTTGCCATGGCAGGAAAGAGTACTGGGGTCAAATAACCCCAGCAAGGTGATTGTCAAGCCTTGTCTTAAAGACCCCCAAAGTAGGAGCCAGAACCACTTGGCTTGGAAGTTGGTTCCAGATCCTAGCTGCCCTGACAGTGAAGTAGTGCCTCCTGATGTCTAATCTGAATTTACCCTCTGGCAGCTTGTGACCGCTATTTCTAGTTGCTCCTGGTAGTGCTCAGGAGAACAGGGACTCCCCCAATGCCTGCTGGTCCCCTCTGACTAGTTTGGAACAGGCCAATAGATCCCCCCTCAGCTTTCTCTTATGGAGGCTGAACAGGTTCAGGTCTCATAGCCTGTCCTTATAGGGCCTGCCCTGCTGCCACCTGATCATGTGAGTGGCCCTCTGGACCCTCTCCATGTCCACATCCCTCTTGAAGTGCAGCACCTAGAACTGGACCAGTGCCACATAGAGGGGAAGTATCACCCCCTTGGATCTGCTTGAGATGCATCTGTGGATGCATGACAAGGTATGGTTGGCCTTCCTGACTGCATTTCCACACTGCCGGCCCATGTTCATCTTGGCATCAATGATGACTCCAAGATCCTTTTCGGCCTCTGTCCTGACAAGAAAGGAGTTCCCCAACCTGTAGGTATGGTGCCGGTTGTTCCTCCCCAGGTGCATCACTTTGCACTTCTCAGTGTTCAATCCCATTCTATTCTCATCTCCTCACCCCTGTAACCTGTCTAGGTCCCATTGTAGCCTATTCCTCCCTTCTAGTGTGCCCACATCCCCCCACATCTTAGTGTCATCAGCAAATATGAGCAGGGTGCTTTTTACCCCTCATCCAAGTCACTGATGAAGATGTTGAACAATGCGGGCCCGAGGACCGAGCCCTACAGAACCCCACTGCCCATATCCCTCCAAGTCGAAAATGACCCATCCACTATCACTCTCTGGGTGCGGCCCTCCAGCCAGTTGTCAACCCATTTGACCGTGTAGGTGTTGACAGTACAGTCCTTCAGTTTCTTAACGAGAACAGGGTGAGAGACAGTGTCGAAGGCCTTCTGAAAGTCCAGGAAGACTATGTCCACTGCTACCCCTGCATTCAAGTATTTGGTGATCTGATCATAGAAGGCCACCAGGTTGGTCTGACAGGACCTGCCGTTAATGAACCTGTGTTGGTTGCCCCTAAGCATAATCTCCACTGCTGGCTCCTCGTGGACATGTGCCAGAATAATTTTCTCAAAAAGCTTGCCCAGGATCAGGGTAAGATTAACTGGCCTATAGTTTCCGGGGTCCTCCTTCCTTCTGTTTTTGAAGATGGGAACCACGTTGGCCCTCTTCCAGTCCTCTGGCACCACACCAGAGCACCATGAGTGCTCGTAAAGCCGTGCCAGGGGTCCTGCAATGACCTCAGCCAATTCCCTCAGTCCTCTAGGGTGGAGATTGTCCAGACCAGCTGACTTGAATACATCCAGTCCTTCCAGAAGTTCCATAACTAGTTCCTCACTAACCCTTGGCCTAGGTGCACCTCCCCTGGGGCTTAAGGGGGGCCCAGAGGGGGGGTGACTGTTCCAGTCCCTGCTTAGGAAAATGGAGGCAAAGAAATCGTTAAACATGTTAGCTTTGTCGTCTGGTGTGACGACCAAATTTTCTTGGGTGTCCTGCAGGGGCCACACATTATCCGGAACCTTCTTTTTCCCCCCATGTATTTAAAAAAGGACTTCTTGTTGTCCTTGATCCGGGAAGCTAGTCCTACTTCCATCTCCACCTTGGCCTTCCTGACCGCCCCCTGCAGCCCCAAGCAACCGCAGTATAGTCCTCCCTGTTGATGGCCCCTCACTTCCATTGAGTGTATGCCTCCCTTTTAGCTAGGAGACATTCCCGGATGCTTTTGGTGAGCCATGGAGACTTATGTGACCCCCTGTTCCCTTTGATTCGTTTTGGGATTGCCTCCCTTTGGGCTTGGAGGATCATCTCCTTAAGGAGTGACCACTCTCCTTGGACACCCGGCTCCCTTCCCATCTGTGACCTCAGTGCTTCCCCGACTATTCTCCTTAGCTCATTGAAGTCCACCCTCCTGAAATCTAGGGCTGCTGCCTTGCTGTAGGCTTTTGCCACCTTGTGCTGGATGGTGAATTCCAGCAGGCGATGATCACAGTCACCCAGGTGGTCGAGCACCCGCAGCCCCCTCACCAGGTCATCACCCATGGCCAGCACCAGGTCCAACAAGGCATCTCTCCTCAAGCCTCATTCTGGGCCCCACCACTTGGGGTCTGGACCCACTTCACCCCACAGTGCTGCCAGCTCCAAGGAGCAGGGTATGGGTGTGAAGACAGCTCCTTCACTCCCACACTGGGTCTGCTCTTCCCCTCCACTGCCACTGCATCAGCCCTGTGGCAGCAATGACAGAAGGGGGGGAGAGGGGAGCTGAGGCCAGTGCCAGTGGCCTAGCCTCCCCATGGCATCCCAACCCCACTCCCCCCCATGCCGCCCCCACAGCTGTTACCTCCAAGGAGCAAGTGGAGTGGGGCAAGGTCAGCTCCAATGGCCTTGCCCCCCACTCCACTCCATCGTCACCACCTGCAGGGAACTGGGGGAGGCAAGGCCATTGCAGTCCCATGCTCCACCCCTGTGTCTCCACCATCATGGCAGTGGGCTGCCACCTGTCCAAATGCTTCTTCATGCTCTAATTAGCTGTTTGTCAATTTTAGAAAACCAGCTTAAATTAATTTTGCTCAAAAAATGGAATTTTCATCACATGAGACAGTCTTGCACTTGGAAAGTTGCTTTCCTCTGAATCAGGACCAAAACCTATGTTCAAAATATATAGACATAAACATTTTTGTAGCAAGAAAAGTTCCAAAATATTTGGACACCTGAAAATGTACTATTTATATATTTTCAGTTAGCAAAATACATTTGTTGAACTTCTAAATAAAAACTTTATTGTAGGTTGATTAACTGAAGGAAAACAATTCCGTGCAAATTTTTTCCCAATGAAAAATCAAAACATGTCAACAAACTAACATTTTCTCATTTAAAATAGATTTTTTCTTAACCTGTACTCTCTATTGGAAAAAAAAATTGAAAATAATTCTCAAACAGCTTCACTTGTTTCACATACGTCACCACACAATGGCAAGATGGCAGTGGTTGCCAGTCATCATCTCAACTGTTTTCAATTTAGGATGCAGGAATTATTGAAGGCAGAAGTAATAAACTACTAAAAATCTAAATTCAACTACTTGTACTAACATTTCTTTTCCCCTCCAACTTGTAACTCTCACTCTGAAAGTGTGTACTCATAGCATTTAAGTAATCTAGATTTTGGAATTTGGCCTCACAAAACAGGGCAGAAGTGTCAGAGGGAACATTTTAGATTTAAATCTGTTGTATTATGTCCATAATGTTGGTCTTAAAGGGTGTAAATGCACCATTCTACAGTCTTTAGTGCAGCAATAGTCCATTTATTTGATAAGGTTATTTTCATTTTATAACACTATAATGCTAATTATTAATCCTATAGTGGCTTGACAATGCAGTAAGAAATGTGAAATCACATTGCACCTAAGACCATGAATGTGGCAGCTGAACCACTGGTAGAAGCAATTTTAATGTTACCGTAAACAGGGATCGAGCATTTTTCCAGTAGATCTGAAACACTCTCTGAAAAGAAGTTTTCATTACAATAGGATAATAAATCTTGCACCCATTCTACTAATGAATTAGCATCAGTGCAGCTACTTTGATTTTTGCTGCTATTGTAATGCATTTTCCTATTGTACTAAATTTCCCATTGTAGATATGTCTTAGATATATTTCTTGATATTACATTACATTAGTTAACTGTCCAAAAAAAAGCATGGTTTGTACTTTATACAAGTACTTATAAAAGTGTTTCTTAAAAGTATGTTTATGGAGGACTTGTGCTAAAACTTGTAGCAGTTTCAAAAGAGGGAAACGGCATCAATTCTGGATGAATTAAGTCCATGGGTACCTATAGTAATTTCCTTATATGCAGGTTACTACAGGTATGTTTATTTGTAGGCCAATGTTTTCAAATTTGCCTATCCTTTCGTGTGCTCAGAGAGGGTAGGTCTGAGAGGAAGGGGCTGCAGGGGAGAGAAGTTGCAGGGGGCAGAGGACAGTGGAGCTAGCTGCCTGAACACCCCTGCCTCCCAGATCTGGTGTAGCAGGGTGAAGGAGGCAAATTCAAGGCAAACCTCCAATAATTAAATTCTAGACATGGAAAACTATAACTTGTGCAGGAGCAAGCAGGATAGCTCTGGCACTGCCGAGCACTGCTCTGGGTCCCACCCTTGCCAGTTCCTACATATGTTACAGTGGAGGGTGGCAAAAATCCCTGTGCTGTTCCTCAGTGACGGACAAAACGTAACAAATAAGCTCACATTTCTATCCAAGTATGTTTCCTGTTTTAAGTTTGGGTATGTGGTGGGGGGAGGGGCATGTGGGGTTCATGGGTGGGTGTGTGGGGGAGGGAGGGATGTGGGGTTTGGTAAGGGAGTTGAGGGGAGGCCACCACATGCCCACCTCCTCCACTGACTCCCTGTGATGCACAGCCCAAGGTTTTGGCAGCAGCAGCCAGCTGGGCCATCAGGGTGCTCATGTCCCACTGGAGGCACAGCCCAGTGGGTGCTGCCTGACCTGGGATCTGTACATGGCAAATGGAGCCAGCCTGGCCTGGCCCAGCCCCACCCCACCCCACTCCACCCCACGTGGTGGCAGGAGCCATTCTGGTCCTGTCCAAAGCTGCACGCTAGCAGAACAGGCTAGAATGGCTCTGTTCGCCATGTGCAGACCCCAGGTCAGGTGGCACTGCGCCACCATGGAGCTGTGCCTGCAAGTGCCTGGACAGCCCAGCTGGCTGCTAGTTCCCGGGGCTGTGCGCCATGGGGTGGGGGGGACAGGGACAGAAGGAGAGGGAGTGGACATGGGGCAGCCCCCTATTAAGCCCTCTCACAAATCCCACACCCACAAACCCCTGAGGCAGCATGCTGGAGCAGCAGAGACATGGGGCAGCCATAGAGGTGCTCTGACTGGGTGCCAGAGCATGGCTATAGAGGACCCAGCCTCTGGTTGCTCCTGGAGCAAGCCCTGTGATGCTTTTTTTCCACTTTTTTTCTTATTGGGATTTCTTGGTATCAAATTTAGAGGAACATTTTTTCATTCCCAGTGTGCCTCTTGTGGTGTCTCAAACTGCTTTGAGATGTTACAGCAGGCAGATGCTCACTCATCTGGATGTGGCCTGTGAGGACTTGAGCACTAGGCCTTGAGCTATGTCTCCAATTGGATACTAAGAAGAAGTGGACTCCTGAGCTTTTTCATTTCAGTGAACCTGAACCATAGGCATGCAGGTATATATTTGATTACTGCTAGAATAAATGCAAGAACAACTCCTTTATAAAGTGGCTATGTAACCTTGCTCTCAGCTAAATAGAGCACTAGCTTCTCAGATGCAAAGACCTGGGCTCAAGTTTCTGCTTAGGGATCAGTGATAATGAATATTGCACCTTATAGTCTGATAAATGTCTGTTCACATAGCAGAACTGGGATTACCCCTTAGGTTAAGATAAAAGGGGCTGTAGTAGTCTGTTTCACTAAGCTTCAGCAGTAGCAGCATCCTAGCTAAAATAATCTCTTTCTGCAGCTCTAGAGGTAGAAAGTGCTGAGAGGAATTTATGCAATGGTGTATCATGTAACACTTTCAATCCTGACTCAGCATGTGAAGAGTTCTGAACTCCTGGGACATACTGACCAGGAAAACAGAAAGCAAGAAACCCAGTTAGGAGAAGGGAGTAGCAGGAGGACATTTCCACAGTGAAGAGGAGTCTAGAAGGGTGGAGAAATCCAAAAGGAGGGAGAAATTAAAAATGAAAGGAAAGAGTGGAAAGAAAAAGACATGAAGGCAGACTAAAGTCTGGGGGATGAGCGCATGGGGTGAAGGTGGAGAGACAGTGGCAATGTTGTCTTCAGGGAAATGAGTTGTGATCCTTAAAGTGAAACCACTCTTGGCAGAACTCCATATAGCTAAAAACACTTTCTAGCTCAGTAACATCAATGGCTACAAAGCAGCACACAGAAAAATATTCCAGTATTCCCCTTGTGCTCATCCTTTGCATAGTTATTTGTTCCATACGTGCAGAAGTATATCTCATAGGAATCATCCTAAAACTGGGAGCACTGACTAGTTATGGAGAAAGGAGGAAATAACATTTATTTTTCAGGATGTATATTTGGCTGCATTTGAGGTAAATTCTCCCTGTGAAAACAAATTTTCAAACATCCATCAGAAGCCAGATGTGGAAAGTTGGTAGCCTTCCTGTGTCCCCTGTCACCTAGGCTAGGGACAAAAACTACACACAAACTGATATAAGTGATCAGAAACCTATTAAAATCTGTAACACAACAGAACTTCAGTGCACACAAGCTGCTTTCAAAATGGCTAAAATTGGTTTATGATAAACCTGGATGGATGTAGTATCAGACTTCACCAATTTAGTTTAAATCAGTTTCATAAACTTCTGTCCCAGATCCCTTCCAGATTCAAGTTAATTCATAGTTCCCAGTATCCCAGGATGCTTTGCACCTGCCCTGCAAACCCCCTTCTTAGGGTGGGCAAGCTAGCCTAGGTCCAAACTGTTTGTTCCATCCAAGCAGGGAGGTGTGTTGTACTACCCTTCCCCCCCCCCCCCCGCGGCTTCTGGCCTGAGCCACTGCAGACATGTGTCTGCATTTCCGTAATCAAAAGTGAATGTCTGTTCACTTGCTTATCGGTTCAATATATGCAGCTTAGATTAACCCACACAAATTGAATAGATTCAGCCTCAGGCTTTTTGATTGTCTGTACTTAACCCTACAGCTCCATGCTTTCCTGTGTTCCTGGTCTCCTAAAGCTTTGCCTCTTCTTTCTTTTCCATGCTCATGTCACCCCCTCACTGTTATTCTTTCCCACCTACCACTCCACTAGTAGACATTCCCTCTCATTATCATTCCACCCACTTCCAGTCATGAGTGAACTGAGGAGTTCTGAAAAGTTTGAGGAGTTTCAGTAGCCACCAGGCTGAATTTGAACTTTCCTTCCATTATTTAAGGGTATGTTTAAAGGTAAAATGTGAATCAAATGATTTTCATTATAGGGACTCAGTGTGGAAAAATTTGGAATTAAACAAAATGGCTGAATTCTGATCTGATATCAGTTTTACACTATTGTGTCTCTATTTGATTTACACTTGTATAACTGAGATTTCATCAATCTTACTTGATTATGGTGACAAGAGCAAGAAATTAACAAAATATATAGAAAAATAATGCCCATTGTGCTATTGAGATCATTAGTTTCATTGCATTAATTGCTGTTTTTGCCAATATAATCAATTAAAGGCCTTCTTAAAGTCAAAGGCCTTCTTAAAGTCCAGAAAGACTATGTCCATGGCGACACCATCATCCAGGGATTTGGTTACCTGGTCATAAAAGGCCATCAGGTTGGTCTGGCAGGACCTGCCTTTGATGAACCCATGTTGATTTCCCCTGGGCATGATCTCCCTTGCTGGCCCCTCATAGATGTGATCCTTGATAATTTTTTCAAGGATTTTCCTCAAGACCGATGAGAGGCTTATGGGCCTATAGTTTCCTGGGTCCTCCTTTCTCCCTTTCTTATAAATGGGGACCACATTAGCTAGTTTCCAATCTTCGGGCACCTGGCCCGTGGACCACGATCACTTGTACAGCTGGGCCAACGGCACAGCAATGACCCCTGCCAGCTCTCTCAACACCCGTGGGTGTAGGGCATCAGGGCCCGCAGATTTAAAAACATCCAGCCTTTCCAGAAGATCCCTAACTACATCTGCACAGACCCGAGGCCTGGCAGTGCTATCCCCAAGATTGCGCCTACCTGTGGTGGGAGAGCTGTCCTGGTCCCTGTCCAAGAAAACAGGCAAAGAACTTGTTAAAAATTCCAGCTTTCTCATCTGGTGTAGCCACAAGATTACCATTTGAGTCTAGCAGGGGCCCTACATTACCCGGTGCCCTCTTCTCACTCACAGTGTATTTGAAGAAGGACTTTTTGTTGTCTTTAATCCTGGTCACTAGCCTGAGCTCCACCCCCACTTGGCTTTCCTAATAGCCCTGCTACACTCACAGGCCAAGGAGGAGTATTCCTCCTTGGTGATAGCCCCTCCCTTCCACTGGGTATACACCTCCCTTTTGGCCCTCAGGCATTCTCAAATGCCTTTGCTGAGCCATGGGGGTTCTGGCTTCTGGCATATCCTGACTTCAGCTCTGACTTCTAGCTCACTCTGAACTCGGCACCAGCTTCTGATTCCTGAACCCTGACTCAGTCTGTGACTTGAACTCTGACCCTGGATTTTCCTTTGGATCTGGTAACTTGGTCTGTGATTCCTTCCCCCTGACAGGACCCTGATTTTGGTCCTTCCCCTCCCTTGGTGGCATAATCACTAAACTAGACTATGTACACTCTCATCCCCCTGATGTACCTAAGGAATATCTTCATTGTCTGGACACACGAAAGGAATCTTTAGTGACATTCCACCAGGATTTTAACAATTTCCATCAAACTAACTCTGGAATTCTTCACCCAGCAAATGTATTTCCTACATACCATGGTGAAGTTTTGCAATTGCCACATTGTATTGGGAACCCACTGACTGCTACAAATATCCTTATAACCAGTTTTCATCTTAAGCACACCACTGCATCCATCATCTACAACCAAGTTCTACATTACAGCCATATTTGCTCCCATCCCACTGATGGAGATGTACACCTATGCTAGGGACAGACGTTCAAAAAGCCCAAGCCTGAATTGATTCACTCTTTACAGGGTAGCCTAAGCTGTGCAGCTTAAACTGATTAATAGCTTGACAGACATGCTCTGTTAAACCAGGAAATGCAGGCACATGCCTGGAGTGGCTCAAGCCACAAGCTGGGGGGGCACTAGAGCATGCCTGCCAGCCACTGCCAAAGGGGAGGAAAGAGAGACGCCCTCCAAGGCTCTCACCCCTCCCTACTGGAGCAGAGCGGGTGTGGCCAGGCACCAGCCAGGGCTAGCAGGGAAAAAGTCCTTTCTCTAAAGAAAGCTATTGAACACAGCAATTTTTAAAGCATACATACAACAGGGAGCCACCAAACATCTTTGCCTAAGATAAGATACAGCTCAGTAAAACACAGCATACACAACTTTGTTTAATTTAAAATGTAAACCACAAAGAGGAGTTAGTTTTACTAATCCTAAGAACAGAGTGTCTCCTTAGAGCCAGACATTAAGAAAGGGTTTGCTCACATGTTCTGCTTTGTAATGTAAATGTAGCTCTCTGCATTTGGTGCAACTTCTCTTAACTAAATCTCCAGCATGTGTACACTGTCAGGTCTTTGCCAACACTTTCCACCTCTCAGTCTTGTTCTGCAAGTCTTAGCTCTGGGCTCAGAGCTGCAGCAGGGCTTGGATCTGCACATAGATCTGATTGCTTTTCTCCCCTGCTCTGGGACCACTGTGCAAGCCACAGAGACTGCACCTAACACCCAGGCATCCTGAGGAAGAGAGGGGACAGAGGGAATGATTAACTCCGTCCCTGCCTGTTTGCAGGTAAGCCATGGAGGTATGACTAGGGCTGGCAAACAGTAGCTGTGGTCCCCAGGGTTTGCCAGTGGAGGGGACAGGGGGAGAAATTTGCCATGGCAGCCCAGTGTCTGGCAACACCCTGCCCCTGCTCTGGCCAGAGAGCAGAGGGGAGAGGCCAGCCCTGCTGTGGAGTAGAGAGCCCTGCCCAGCCCAAGAGCATGCTGGGGATCTCCAATTTATCTTAAACCAGCAAGGGATCTGCGACAGACATTGCATAAACTGGTTTGAGCCAAATCAGTCAAGTCTGATACTACATTTAACCAGATTTCTCTCAAACTGTCTTTAGCCATTCTCAAACTGGTTGATGTGCAATGAACATATGTTCTGTTACAGTTTAAACCAGTTCCTGAACACTTAAATTGATTATGTGTAATGTCTGCCCCTAGCCCTAAAGTATTTGGAGCAGGAATTCCTACAAATGCAATACAATCTTAAAGCTATAGCTACTTAAATCAACAAAGCCAGACTCCAACTTTGTTCCAACCTGCTACAAGACCAACCCAAAAACAAGGACAACAGAGTCTCTCTGGTTGTCACCTATAGCCGCGAGCTTGAACACCTTGGATGCATCACTGATGGCTTCTGACCCTCCTTGGGCAATGATAACTGTTTCAAGGTATCCATGGAGCACAACCTGTCCTGTCTTACAGATAGTGTGTGTCCCCCGCCTCCTCCCAACCTCAAACAGTTTCTCAAGCAACAAGTCACTTAACTCTTATTCTCACTGAGGCACCAGGCCTTGCAACAGACCCAGATTCAAGCTGTGCCCCCTCATCAATACAGACCACATCATCACTGGACCACATAACCTGGATTATAACATTCACCTACTCTATCCATGTCATATCAGGTGCTTATAGTGCCCCTCTGCTGTCTACATTGGACAGGCAAATCCCTACATGTAAGAATAAATGAACATTAGTTCCCGAAAGACGCACAAGCTTATGGCAGAACACTTGAACCGCCCTGGACGTTCCACTGCTGACCTCTGAGTAGCTGTTCTTAAACAACAAACCTTTAAACACCAATTTGAATGGGAATTACAGACCAAGAAATCATCCACAGACTGGATTGTGTTATATATTGTCTAAACAGGAACAATGGATTCTTACCCCACTACCTGTATTAGCTTTTGTGCCTCATTTATCCCAAAAGTCCACCTGCCAAAAACCTTTGCTTTGAGAAAGACTCTTGGAAAAAACAGATGATGAGGTTTGGGTGAAACTCTTATGTTTTCTCTTTGCAGTACCAGACTGATCAAATGAAAGCTGGCAAGGATCTGGAATGTGACTGGAAAATTTGTTGACCCTGACTTTGTTCCTTTAGGTCCCCTAAAAAGATGCAACATGGAATTGACAAGGTGATATTAGATATACTTCCTCTTTGAAGGATTCCATTAATCTGCACTTTGAGAAGTCATGAAAAACCTTCATAGTGTGACTGTGTGAAGTATAGGAGACAGATTTCAAGGTGGAGAAAAGGTCTAAGCAGATAAGGACAGACCACAAGATGTTCACTACACAAAGGAGATACCTCCTCCACCGCCCCCTCCCCCCCCCCAACTCCAACTCTGACCCACCATTTCTCACTCTGTTAAATTTCTGTATCCTGAACTTGGTTAATATAGTTGAGCAACTTACCACAGAATTAATTGTTTCCAGATATCTTCAAGCACTAAAATGTCTAGGTCAGTCTTTCCAGTAAAAGATATAACCCTAAGAAATCCTTGCCTCTTGCATAGACCAGTCCCCTAAGTTGACCTATGGGAAAATAACTTGAATAGATGCCCCAATAACACACAGTCTTCTGGTAAGATATCAATAAGGACTATATATTGAATACCTGACTCATATTCTTTATGGTAGTAACCCAGAAAATAGGTAAAGAAAATATTTTCCTTATGGAGAAGGAAAAATGAATCTTACCTTTATGTTTCTGGGCTTTGACTGTTCTCCAGATCTAGTCACTTGGATGTCTTGTTATAAGTAGAAGAGGGCACTTCACTGGGAAGGATGTAGAACACAAAAGATTATGGGTATGGGTTAGAAATGTTTCTCTTCACAAAATGAAGTTTGTGTAAGGCTTTCCCATTTTTATGTCTATGTCCAATGTTTCTCTTAAATTCTCAGAACAGATCAAAACAGGCAAATGTAAATTGAGAGGAGACTGGTCTCTGCTCTCCAATCACATTGCTACATGTCTCCACTCCATGATTAAAGAATCTAAGGAAAAGTAGGATAATGTACTAGTTATTTATAGATTAATTATTCAGAATTATGAAGCTTCTCAGGAAATGTTTGGAAGTTTCTAGAATCCTATTTATTACTTTTTTTAACTGAAGTTTTTAACTGAAGAAAAGAAGTCTTAAAGGTTATTAGACAGTTAAGGGAGGTATCGAGCTTAATTATGATAATAAGGCAAATATATTCCTTGTAACAGGAATGTTGCAGTCTCTTCCCAAGATAATTTCAGGCACCCTGCACAGGACACACTATTTTTAAACAGAAGGAGAAAAGGATGTCCACTCCAGGTCAGATGGAAAATGCAGATGTCCTATTCCTCTTGTGTCATGTATTTTTAAGCATTTCTTTGTCAGTGGCTTTTTCTTTTTGCAACTTCTAGTTTTAAAAGTTTTAAACTACATATATCTTGGTCATTAGATTTTAAATCATCTATTTACACCATCCTAATCACAGTCTTCATCCATTGAGGTTGTTGCAGGATATCTTCTACCGTTCTTCTCATTGAATTAACATTTATTTCTGGCTCTTTTCTTACTTCTTTTGATTTTGTCCTTATTTTCTATCTTATTCCTAGGAGAACAGGTATGAGGCCCTGGCAGCCCTGGAGGAGGAGGAAGGAGAGGATGAAACCAGGGCGGAGGCAACTCCATGCTCACCGCGTCCTGAGCAAGCTGAAGGAGACAAGCAGGCCAGAAGGAGGAAGCATCACGTGATCATCATTGGCGACTCCATCCTGAGAGGTACGGAGGGCCCCATCTGTTGCCGGAACCCCTCGGCACATGAGGTCTACTGCCTACCCGGAGCGAGGATTCAGGATGTGAAAGGGATGCTCCAGACCGTAATCCGGCCCACCGATTACTACCCCATGGTCCTAGTCCATGTGGGCACTAATGATGCGGCCAGGAGCACCCCGATCGCCTGATGGAGGACTACCACGCTCTGGGGCATGTGCGGAGAGAGATGGGCGCACAGGTGGTTTTCTTTTCTATCCTGCCAGTGAGTGGATGAGGCAGACGGCATGAAACGTGCATCGCGGAGACCAACTGATGGCTACAGGAATGGTGCTTCGAGGCGGGCTTTGGCTTCCTCAGCCGTGACTGGCACATCATGACGAGAGACATGCTCGGATGTCATGTTGGACATGCTCCCCTAAAGGAAGCGTGTTCTCTTCTAGGTTGGCGGACCTCCTCTGGCGGGCTTTAAACTAGGCTCATGGAGGGAAGGGGAAGATGGGGGTGGAGGAAACATCAGACTGCCAGACCAAACAACAACCAAAACTACAGCCCAGCCCAGACCAAAGAGCGAAATGAGCAAACAGGTAAGCAATGGGGGCCAGGGCATTGCTGGGACTAGGGGGGCAGTACACATCCACAGGAGGCCTCAAATGCCTCTACACAAATGCTTGTAGCATGGGAAACAAGCAGGAGGAACTCACCCTCCTGATGGCTGACACTAGCCCGGACATAGTGGGATCACGGAAACGTCGTGGGACTCTACGCATGACTGGGCGGTGACTGTCAAGGGCTATAGGTTGTACAGGAGGGACAGGATAGGAAGGAGAGGTGGGGGCATGGCACTCTATATCAAGGAGGAATACACATCCTCGTCAATTAGCAAGAGGTCAGAGGAGGGGCACTCTGAGGTGCTTTGAGTTAGAGTAGAAGGCAGTCAAGGGGAGAGAGACTTAATGGTGGGGGTCTACTACAGACCTCCCAGCCAGGGAGAAAAGCTTGACTAGGAATTCTTAGGTCAGCTCACAGAGGTAGTGAAGGCTAAAGATGTGGTAGTCATGGGAGACCTGAACTTCCTGGATATCTGCTGGGAGGAGCAGTCAGCCAGATCTGACCGCTCACGTAGGTTTTTAGACAGAGTGCAGGACCTCCATCTAACCCAAGAGGTGAACAGCCCCACCGGGGGGACGCTTTGTTGGACCTAGTGCTGGTCACGGGTGATGACCTGGTGAGGGGTCTGCGGGTGCTCGACCACCTGGGCGACAGTGATCATCGCCTGCTGGAATTCACCATCCAGCGCAAGGTGGCAAAGGCATGCAGTAAGGCAGCAGCCCTAGACTTTAGGAAGGCAAACTTCAACGAGCTAAGGAGGACAGTTGGGGATGTGCTGAGGTCCCAGAGGGGAGGGGAGCCAGATGTCCAAGGACAGTGGTTGCTCCTTAAGGAGGCGATCCTCCAAGCCCAAAGGAAGGTAATCCCAACGAGGATCAAAGGGAGCAGGAGAGCACACAAGCCTCCATGGCTCACCAAAAGCATTCAGGAATGTCTTCTTGCTAAAAAGGAGGCATATACCCAATGGAAAGAAGGGGTCATCACCAGGGATGACTATTCTGCAGTCGCTCGGGGTCGTAGTAGGGCAGTTACGAAGCCAAGGCAAAAATGGAATTAGGACTAGTTTCTCAGATTAAGGACAATAAAAAGTCCTTTTTTAAATACATAGGGGGCAAAAAGAAGGTCCCAGGTAACGTGGGGCCCTTGCAGAACACGTTGGGAAATTTGGTCATCACACGAGACGACAAAGCTAACATGTTTAACGATTTCTTTGCCTCTGTCTTCCTAAGTAGGGACCAGAACAGCCACCTCCCTGCTGGGCCCCCCTTGGGCCCCAGGGGAGGCACACCTGGGCTAAAGGTTAGTGTGGAACTAGTTAGGGGGCTTCTGGAGGGGCTGGACGTGTTCAAGTCAGCCAGCCCGGACAATCTCCACCCTAGAGTCCTTAAGGAATTGGCTGAGGTCATTGCAGAACTCCTGGCATGGCTTTATGAGCACTCGTGGTGCTCCGGTGTGGTCCCAGAGGACTGGAAGAGGGCCAACATGGTTCCCATCTTCAAAAAGGGGAGGAAGGAGGACCCAGGAAACTATAGGCCAGTTAGTCTTACCTCAATCCTAGGCAAGCTGTTTGAGAAAATTATGCTGGCACACATCCATGAGGGGCCAGCAGGGGACTCCATGCTTAGGGGCAACCAACACGGGTTCATCAGTTGCAGGTCCTGTCAGACCAACCTGGTGGCCTTCTATGATCAGATTACCAGATCATTAGATGCAGGGGTAGCAGTGGACATAGTCTTCCTGGACTTCTGGAAGGCCTTCGACACTGTTTCTCACCCCGTTCTCATTAAGAAACTGGGGGACTGTGGTGTCGATGCCCACACAGTCAATTGGGTTGCCAACTGGCTGGAGGGCCACACCCAGAGGGTGGTAGTGGATGGGTCCTTCTCAACCTGGAAGGACGTGGGCAATGGGGTTCCGCAGGGCTCGGTCAACATCTTCATCAGGGATTTGGACGAGGGGGTAAAAAGCACCCTGTTCAAATTTGCTGATGACACTAAGATGTGGGGGGATGTGGGCACATTGGAAGGATGCAACAGGCTACAATCAGACCTAGACAGGCTACAAGGGTGGGCAGATGTGAATAGGATGGGATTCAACACAGACAAGTGCAAGGCAATGGACCTTGGGAGGAACAACCGGCACCATAGCTACAGGTTAGGGAACTCCCCTCTTGTCAGCACAGAGGCGGAAAAGGATCTTAGAGTCATCATTGACTCCAAGATGAACATGGGCCGGCAGAGTGGGGAGGCAGTTATGAAGGCCAACCGCACCTTGTCATGCATCCACAGATCCAGCAGGTGCAGGGAAGTGATCTTCCCCCTCTATGCGGCACTGGTCAGGCCGCAGCTGGAGTACTGTGTCCAGTTCTGGGTGCCGCACTTTAAGAGGGATGTGGACAGCATCGAGAGGGTCCAGAGGAGGGCCACTCACATGATCAGGGGGCAGCAGGGAAGGCCCTATGAGGAGAGGCTACGGGACCTGAACCTGTTCAGCCTCCAAAAGAGAAGGCTGAAGGGGGATCTTGTGGCCTGTTATAAACTAGTCAGGGGGGATCAGCAGGCATTGGGGGAGTCACTGTTCCCCCAAGCACTTCCAGAAGTGACCAGGAATAACGGCCACAAGCTGGCAGAGGGTAGGTTTAGGCTAGATATCAGGAAGCGCTACTTCATGGTCAGGGCGGCTAGGATCTGGAACCAGCTTCCAAGAGAAGTGGTGCTGGCTCCTACCCTGGAGGTTTTTAAGAGGAGGTTGGATGAACATCTTGCTGGGGTCGTTTGACCCCTATATTATTTCCTGCCATGGCAGGGGGTCGGACTAGATGATCTGCTCAGGTCCCTTCCGACCCTAGAAACTATGAAACTATGAAATTATCCCCACACTGCCGGCCCATGTTCATCTTGGCATCAGTGATGACTCTAAGATCCTTTTCTGCCTCTGCACTGATGAGAAGAGACTTCCCTAGCCTGCAGGTATGCTGCTGGTTCTTCCTGTTGAAACCCACCCTGTTCTGGTTTAAACCAGTTTCTGATCACTTAAACCAGTTTATGTGTAATGTCTGTCCCTAGTCTGTAGGACAGACTTTCAAGCTGCCTTCTCCCAGTACAACTCCTAAGGGGACACTAGCTCTCATACCGTCACATGCCATAGACCAATGCAAATCTTCCTTCCAGTACAGCTGTCACTTGGGGTGCAAGAAAGATTTTCCCATCCCATTTCCCCTGAGGTGAATCTGGCTTAGGGCCCTGAAGTAGCATACTGGTTGAAACATGACTTCAACACTGAGTACAGTTTAAATAGGCATGCCATTCTTGCGCGCTTAAATAAGCTGTGACACCTTAATAATTATTAGTTAAGTAATAATTAGTTAATCATTACTGATCAAAGCAATCACACTGATCACACTGTTTCTCCCTTCACACGGCCCTATGGCACAGCCTCTGTGCTCCCAATTTGTAGTTACTTGCTACTAGGGCTGGGTGAAGTTTCGGTCCCTGCTTCAGTTCGATGGAGATCTGGCCCAATTCTGTGGCTGGATCTCTGAATCCGAATTGAATCAGAGGACCCTTTAATCTCTCTGAATTGAATCGGAACCCTCCAAATAGATTCAGAGAGATTCAGAAAGATTCAGCGGTTTGGACATAGACAAAGCTTTAAATATTTTTTTCTACATACCTCTAGGTAGCAGGTGGCTCGTAAATGCTGTGATGCTGGGGCAGATGGAGTGTCACACAGAAGTGCGGGGCTCCCCAGTGCGCTCGGCAGCAGACCCAGAAGTGGAGCAGAAGCACTTCTAGTCCACTTCTGGGTTCTCTGGACAGCGCACAGGGCCCCCCCCCACCGTCCTGGCTTGGCAACTGGTGCCTCCTTGGTCTGGGGGGCACCTAGGGTCCCCCTGCAGCCGGTCAGTGAGCCAAGAGGGTACAGGGGGGCTCCCGCACCCTTCCTGGTGGATCAATGAATTGAATCACTGTCCCCGATTCAGGCTGAATCCGAATCTGAATTGAACAGGGCCTATTTCACATACCCCTACTTGCTACCAACTTAACAAGTTGCTAGTCCTAACATCTGTATTTGCTTTAATTAACTTCAGACTACTTTGCCGTATCCATGAGCACCATACATCATATTAATGATACTTGCTGCAAAACATAAAGCTTGATGACAGAGTGGTGAGTCCTTTATCCTACAGAGAAGAAACTGAAATGCTAACGGGGACTGGACCACTTCAGACTAATTTCAGTACAGAATTACTTTAATTTAGCTTCCGAATTTAAGTATCTTCTTTCTGTGTAATACTACTGTTTCTAAGTACATTTAAGATAATGGCCTACCATGGTTTTTCTTTGTTTTTCTCTTTCTTGTGTTGTAGGATTTTAATCTATTTGGCTTAGTTATCATAACAAACAAAAAGCCAATGCAGGAGACAGGATATATTCCTTGTGAAATTTGATTCCACATCAGTCTTCAGCCATATCTATGACCCAGCTAAGAAAGTTCCTAACTTCCATGAGGAACTTGCTGTACAAATAATGAATATGATGCATCATCACAAACCTTAGCTGGGTACCGTAACATAATACATATTTCTGCCTTCAATTAAACATGTATAATTACCCTGCAGAGATCACCATCAATATTACCTTTAAATGATTTACAATTGAATATTATTTAGATCGGAAGACCAGTATCTTGTATGAGCAAGAACTCCTCTTACTACTCAACCACAAATTACATCCCACATACTGTAGGTTTATTTCTTATTATTCTACATATTCTGATGCATGCAACATTATGTCTGATCTCATGTACTAGTATTCATTGACTCTTTGTCACAGGAACCATCACAGAACACAGAAAAGAGGTAACAAAAATATAATACCAAATTTTACTCTTTCTACAAGAGACATAAAAAAAAATAACTCACTTGGTAAGATGCTTTACAGGAAGCTATAAAAACCCGTGTGATACAGAAAATCATTGTTTATGCACCAGACAAAAAGACACAACAATCTAAATTCAGAAAATTCTCCAAAACATGAAGAACTACAGGATGCATCCAGAAGAACACAGACATGCAGAATGTGGCACTGCAGACCCATCTCTGGCACTGCACACCACACATGCCACACTTGCAGGCATTCCACATGCTGCTAATTTGCAGTGCACAAGGAGGATGAAGGGGCGGGGGTTGACACCAGGAGATCCTGGTGTGCCACTGGAAACCAGAGCCTGGCCTTCCGGAGCCACGCTGCTGTTGCTGGCCAGGCTCTGTGCTGCCGGATTGCCACAGCTGCAGCCCCTGGAGGCCCTCAGGACCCCAGGTAAGGCTGCTGGGGCCAGCTCGGGTGCTGGCTCTGGCCTCTCCTACCCCAATAGAGGCAATGTGCCACATGCCAAAGTGTGCATGCACTGGCATTTCCCACGTACAAGCAGCGGTGGTACATATTTTGCCACCACTGTTTGTCCCTGGGGAAATCCATGTTCCTACTCACAGGGACGTACCCATAGAGTGCAACACATCTTTTTCTGTATACTTACTAGACTGTACCAAGTAATCAATACAGATGGTGAAGTGAGCAAACTTTATATAGCAGAAGATGAATGAATAGTATTTAGACTTTAATGGTCATGTTAAAAACTGAGAGAATAAAAGTGGTAAACTTCTGGAAAATAGGCCCCCACAAAATTCCCAGACGAATACCATAGGTAATATCTGAAGGAAAAACAGTGCTTTGTTTATCTCACAAATAGACATAAAATACAATCACATAACTTGTGTAGGGTACTTCATATCAATCAGCCAAAAGTTTCAAGGTTTGATTTCACGGTTTTTTCCATCTTTATCAGAAGGCCTTCTTGGAGGCATTCATTCAGGCAGAGTAGATTAAAGAGTCTGTTAAAAGTATAAAGCCTAATGAAGCCCTGGGCAAGCCTGAGCTTCCATTAGACGCCGCTGCTTGTATTCTAATTCATTGCTACCAGAAAAGTTTGGTCCAGTCACCCTTGCTCCTAAGAGGCAAAATCTAAGGGATACCTCTTCTCCAAAAGGTTCTTTTATTTAGCATGATGCTGAAACTGAGTTTACTGACCAAACCATGTTCTGGTTAGAAGTTATATAATTAATTAAGCAGGGATATAAGATCTTGACCAGTCTAAATAGAAAGATAATCTTACCAATATAATTTCCCCTATCCAAGACAATTTACTAATATTGCTTACTCCTTTTTATGTTAGTGTAAAACAAATACCTTATGTCAACTGTCAAATCAGTGTTTGTAATAACCTTTTATCAGGAATCCCTTATTCTTAGCTAAAACATTTTCAGAAGGGAAGAAATGTATACAAACAGAGGTTGACAGTTTTTCTTCTCTGTATCATGTTTTTGTTCAGGCTTTGCATGTGGGTCAAACTTCTTAATACTAAGCCTCTGGCCTTGAATGGTTTTTAGCAGGTTTATATCTCAGCAATTTTTATCTGACTCAAAGTAAACATCAGAGCTGTCTTTTCTGCCCTTTTCTGTTTGGTCTGAGCTTGGAATTATAAACAGCAGTCATTCAAATTTAACTTATATATTTCTGGACTGTATGTGGTCAACTAAGGGTGCCTTTACACATGCATCAAGGCTGCTCCAATGTGCTGTAATTACTCATTCAAGGAGCTTTAGTTAAAGTGCTCCCACCACTGTTTTTCAGCAAGGGGACGCTGATACAAGAGCTCTCAGAGCTGTTTTAATTGAAGTGTCCTCTGCCCCACTCCTGAAACGTGTATAATGCACCTAGAGCCTAAAATAATTTTATATACATATTGTGCCTCCTTATCTGTAGGCGATGCCCGAAATAGTGGTTTGGCATATGGAATTTTCTTTGGTTAGAGAGATTTACAATGTAGGGATCTTAACATTTAAAACAGTTAGTAGTGAGAATAATTACAGGCTCCTGTTCAGTTTGTCTTCCAAACAACAGAAGATGTACATACAGACATCTGGGGAGGTTAGGAGAAGGTTAGATTGCATTAAAAATGGCCAGCCAATGCAACTTAGTTTGCTCAGGTGCAGAATTTACACTAAGATTCCTATTTAGGTCAATCAGAGTATGAAATGTACAGAAGTTCAGGAAGCCTAGATTGGTTTAAAAATGGGTGACTTGACCCAAGTTAACTGTACCTCTTAGTCAGTCTAACTTAGATCAGATCTGGCAAGACCGGTCTAATTGAACTTTTGTATAATTCCCAGCATGGCCCCAGGGCTGGGAGAGTCCAGCCACTGGCCCCAGTCCTGGCACTGCACTTTCCTACACCTCTGCTGGCATTGTACCTCTTGTCCCACCACCAAATGAACACCACCCCCCCAACAGACCAACCAGCCTCTCCACTCCCAAGTCTGCCAAACCTTCCATCCCACAAGCCTCTCCTGGTGCCAGTTTTACTGGCTTTTGCTGTTGCCAGGAGCCAAGGAAGTAAGTTGGGGTGGGGAGAAGGGTGGGTGTGATCAGGGGGTTTGGTTTGCTGGGGATTGGAAGAGTCAGAGGGGCTAAAAATAGCCCCTGGTCCTGGTGGGGGGAGAGGAGGAGAGAACCCAGCCATCCCCCTAAGCCTTCCCCATGGACCTTGCTAGCCTCCCTGATCATGCCAAACCCTCCCAGACCCCACAACCCCAATGAGAACCCTGCTAGCCCTTCTGATCCTCCCCAAGCCCCTTACAGACCCCATGTGCTCCTGCCAAACCCTTCTGGACCCAACCAACCCCCCATGGACCCCACTAGCCCCCCTCAGCTCCCCTGCAGGCCCACTAGCTCCATAATCTCCCCAACCTCCCCTGCAAACCCTGCTTGCCCCCTGGTCTCCCAAACCCCACCACTAAGCCCCCCCATCCCAACTTACCTTAGATCAGGTGGCCATTTTTAACTTGATCTAACCACCTTCTAACCTCTCTGAATATTTGTACGTACTCAAGATGTGTTCAACAAAATAGCTGTACCATTGTCATTGTGGCATAAGGTTAACCTTATTAAAATGAATATACTCCCTCCTTTTTTAAACATGGTGAGCTCTCAGATCTGGTCCTTATTGCGTGAATATTTTACAGTTACCATATCTGTTGACATTCTTAAATTGTATTGGTACATATACCACACCTGCTAGCATAATATAGTTCTATCAACCTCAGTAACCCTTGATAAGTATCATTCCTTTTGGAAACTGATCTGGGAACCACTGCACCTGCTTGTCAATGAAACAGTATTACTTTTACTATTATCCAAGTTTCAGATGACCAATAGATTCAATTTCAAGAGAAAATCCTCCTTAAGATTCATTATACCACCACAATTTAAGGGAAGGGTGTAAAACTCTTCCAACAGCATGGGCCAACCTATGAGCTAGATCAGAACATGCACCCTCTCCCTTCCCCTCCTTGCTCTTTCCTTCCTAGCATACCAGATCCAGTGTCTGCTCCAAACAGTCTTGGACCTGTGCTGTGTGCAACACACGTTCTGGAGTGGTTAGGAAGGGCTGTTTATATGCAGTCTGGCTGAGATCATGTAGAGCAGATCCCAGGCCAGCGTGAGTGGGTGCTGCATTGTATGTGGTGCCTGCTCCAGCTGGACTACGCTACATAGGGCACCTGCTCTGGGACCCATGCTGCACACCTCACTTGAATGTCCCATGCAGCACAGGTACCCCATGCAGCAGTCCTGGAGCTGCCAGCACACCACATGTCCCTGACCAGAATGTGTGAATGTGCTGCAGACATTGCCCATTCCAGACACCCTGCGATCTATGCTACATGTGCCAACCCATGCAGTGCAGTCTCAGAGCAGCTAGGATGGGGGCCTTGTGCAGCATGTTCCCCAGGCCCTGCCCATGGGGCTGGCCCAGCAAGTATTATATGGGTCTGCTCTAACCCAGGGGCAGCGCTGGGAGCTGGATGGAGCGGCTCTATGGATTGCTTGACACTCCTGATATAAAGGAGGATGCAAAAAGTGGGCTCAGTAATGCCCTGGTTCATTTATCTAGTTGTCTTATAATGACAATTTTTGGAGAGATGTTTTTGACAAAATAAATTTTCATTTTAACACTGATATATTTTTAAACTATCAAGTTTCCTTATTTGAATTGTACTGTAAGAGTGGTGTTGTAGCTGTGACAATCCAGAAATTACGTGAGAGGCAAGAATTTCTTGAACTGATATCTTTTATTGGACCAACTACATAGTTGTTTGGACTGATTACATTAAAATTAAGTTGGAGACTCTGGTACTCTGAGGTTACCCTTGAAACCAAACAACTCACCCTGAAACAAAGAAACTATTTTTGTGTCTACAGATTGAAAAGAACTTGTAGTTTCTACTTTTACTTTGCAAGTTAACGAAAGCAAGATCACAGAATTGATGGGCCCTAAAAAACTTCATGACATATAAGCCCTATCTTTGGCTACTGGTAAACAGTGCCTAGTGTAACCTAGGGGTGTGTGTGCGTGTGTGTACCAAAATACCTTTAAACCACATGAATCCTGAGTTTGTTATACATTAGGATACTCCTTGTTTTCCCTCATAGAAGTCAGAGCAGCCTAAAGGCTCATCTAAAATTACAGAAGCTGTCAATGGTCCCAGAGTGCCATTGCAGTAGTCAGGGATTTCCAGTACATGGGGAAAACTCCAGCCAATAGCTAGCAGAGAAACATAATTGTATAGGAGCTGTAACTGCAGTTTCTCATTTCTGAAGTTATCTTCCCATGGTTAGGCTAACCTGGCTTTAGGGCCACTCTGTACTGGAGACCAGCACAAAGCTGCCTTAATGGACTGGAAAATTTGCTCTCTTACTGTATTATTTCCTTGCCTTCTTTCCTCTACTTAATTTTCCTCTGTACACATACAGTGCTGGCAGTCATTTTAACTGTAATCTAGTAAACTCTAAGACAGTTGTATATACTTATTAGTACTTTATCCTAAGCAGAACATATAATTGTTTTTACTTTTACTCGTATGTGGCCTAGCACCCAGTGTCACTACAAAAAATCAGTTGGAAAAAGAATTTGCTCCACACATTTCACTTTCCATTCGCACATTATTCTGAACTAAAATATGTGTATTTGTGACATCACCTTATTGGAAAAATAGACTATTATATTATTGATACCATAAAACCAGAACTATGACTTCATAGTTTCATAGTTAGTAGGGTCAGAAGGGACCCGAGCAGATCATCAAGTCCGACCCCCTGCCATGGCAGGAAAGAGTACTGGGGTCAAACGACCCCCACAAGGTGATTGTCTAGCCTTGTCTTAAAGACCCCCAGGGTAGGAGTCAGCTTGGAAGTTGATTCTAGATCCTAGCCGCCCTGACAGTGAAGTAGCGTCTCCTGATGTCTAATCTGAATTTACCCTCTGCCAGCTTGTGACCGTTATTCCTCTCACTCGGTAGTGCTCGGGGGAACAGAGACTCCCCCAGTGCCTGCTGGTCCCATCTAACTAGTTTGGAACAGGCCACTAGATCCCCCCTCAGCCTTCTCTTGTGGATGCTGAACAGGTTTAGGTCTCTTAGCTTCTCCTCGTAAGGCCTGCCCTGCTGCCCCCTGATAATGCGAGTGGCCCTCCTCTGGACCCTCTCCATGCTGTCTTGAAGTGCGGCACCCAGAACTGGATGCAGTACTCCAGCTGAGGCCTGACCAGTGCTGCATAGAGGGGGAGGATCACCTCCTTGGACCTGCTTGAGATGCATCTGTGGATGCATGACAAGGTGCGGTTGGCCTTCCTGACTGCATTCCCACACTGCCGGCCCATGTTTATCTTGGCATCAGTGATGACTCCAAGATCCTTTTCAGCCTCTGTACTGACAAGAAGGGAGTTCCCCAACCTGTAGGTGTGGTGCCGGTTGTTCCTCCCCAGGTGCATCACTTTGCACTTGTCAGTGTTTAATCCCATTCTATTCTCATCCCCCCACCCCTGTAACCTGTCAAGGTCCCATTGTAGCCTATTCCTCCCTTCTAGTGTGCCCACATCCCCCCACATCTTAGTGTCGTCAGCAAATTTGAACAGGGTGCTTTTTACCCCCTCATCCAAGTCACTGATGAAGATGTTGAAAAGTGCGGGTTTGAGGACCAAGCCTTGGGGGACCCCACTGCCCACATCCCTCCAGGTTGAAAATGACCCATCCACCACCACTGTCTGGGTGCGGCTCTCCAACCAGTTAGCGATCCAATTGACAGTGTGGGTCAACACCACAGTCCCCCAGTTTCTTAATGAGAACGGGGTGAGAGACAGTGTCAAAGGCCTTCCGAAAGTCCAGAAAGACTATGTCCACTGCTACCCCTGCGTCTAAGGATTTGGTGACCTGGTCGTAGAAGGCCACCAGGTTGGTCTGACAGGACCTGCCGCTAATGAACCCATGTTGGTTGCCCCTATGTCCCCTGCTGGCCCCTTGTGGACATAGAGAATCAAAAATGTGAAAATGAACTGTACAAATAAGCCCTAGATCTCTGGTTTATTTATCGAGTACATGCATTTGTAAACATACGTTACAGTATAACCTCATAAATATGGCATGCTTGGCCACAAAGCTGAGGGTGGGGGAGGTGGTGTGTAGCGACAGCCAGTCCCAGAGTAGTAGCCACACACGGAGGGGTGTGTTGGATGGTGGCTCCACCTCCACTGCTCTCTGGGACTGGCCACCACTACACCCCGATATAGTGTATTTTTAAAAAAGTGCCAGATTTTTGAGAATTCCAGATTTTTGATATCTGGATTTATGAGGTTATACTGTATCATCATGTTATCCCTGTCCAACTTTTGTTATTATATGAGCATCGTGATTATAAGTAGTTTGACTACTATCAAGTTAGTGAGAACACAAACAATTGGATTGATTCCCGATAACTCTTATTAGTTTCACACTGATGTAACTCCATTGACTTCAGTGGAATCCTTCCTGGGTTACACTAGTTTAAGAAGAGAACCATAGCCACTGTGTATATATCTATACCAGCAAAGATAATACAAAACATGTGACTAGATGTAAGTATATGGCTTTCTTCAACTTTACTTGTTGACTCTCAGAAGTTTAAGAGCTCCATTTAACTACTGTACATTACACAGGAGAACTTGTCCTGAAATCAGGTTTGGTGATGAGTTTGAAATGAATTTTTGTAACGATGAACAGAGTTTAAGAAACAATAGTTTTGGTTATATATAGCTTTCCCACAGTCGGAGGATACATTAACAGATATGTAGCTTTGTTTAAGTTTAAACAAAATATCATTGTGATGTTTTTAAAGTTATCATAAAACTTCATTGTTGAATAAAGAAAACAAGTTAGAGATAATGTAAATTCAGCAGCCCAGAATTTGACAGTTTTTTAAAAATTCAGATCAGTTTATCTCTGCTTATTCTATAGAGCATATGCCATCAATGTTATGGCAAGCCAAGAGCATAAATTGTTCCTGTTATGTGTTGATAGTAAGATGTAATGTAGCTCCTGTCTTAACTGTTCTCATTCAGCTGAGAATGTCTTTGCTCCTGTCTGATCATAAGCCAATGACAAGGAAGATCAGACAAGCAAAGATATCCTTAAAATGACATATTGCAGATACAAAGTAATTGGAGAAAAGTTTTTCTCCAATTACTCCAAGTGCGGATAAGCTGGATAGGAGAGATCAGTAACTGGAATGGCAAACAGTTCTAATAAAAAAGATCTGCATTCTTATCTAGACACCTAACTCTCATTAATTACAAGAGAATGCCATTTATTTCAGCAGGAGTTTAACACCTAAATAGGAATGAGCACCTACTTATATCTATGGATCAACCCAAAGGTTTTTTCCGATCTATTGGCAACAGCTATCAGAATGAGTAGCAGCAACTTTCCAAGGATAAAAATGCAGTTCTCTCTGTCCCAGTTCTACTTTGATTTACACCTCAGGAAGCCTGACTGGCTGAGGTCTAGTTGCACAGGGTATAAACCTGTTTCTGTGGCTTCAGCCTGTGTGAACTAGAAACATAGCATTTTATTACCAGTCTGCAAGATGGTGATGATAAGGAACAATGCAGTGCTATATTCATTGCTAATTACCAGCTGCTGGGAAAACCCATACAGTATAACCTCATATATCTGGATATCAAAAATCTGGAATTTTCAAAAATCCAGCACCTTTTAAAAATACACTATACTGGGGAGTAGTGGTGGCCAGTCTCAGAGCAGCGGAGGAGGAATCTTGCACGCAGTGGCTACCACCACCATCCATCACCCTGTGCCACCACTCTGGAGGTGCTCGATCTTGAGCATGTCGGATTTATGAGGTTTATAGTGTACCGGAAAAAGAGCTACTTTGTGTAATGAGTAACCTACCTCACTAACATCTTGAAACTCACTTTCTGAAGTCATTTTCAGAGGTCAGCAGCTTAAGTAATCTTGACCCCTGTTTATATTACAAAAATTCTATAATTATGAAAGTGACATTTATTTTTTTTTGTAGTGGGATGCACATGCTTCAGGAAAAAGTTCCTATACTATTGACTGTATGGTGACAATACATTGATAACAATGGGGTAGTCTGCATCCAAAAAGAAGTAAGTTCCTGCCAAACAATTTCTTTTTCTTTGGAAGGAAGGACGGAAACAAGTAAGCAAGCTACTGCTACTTAGACCTTAAGGAAATCTTGGGGTCCAACAGTATTTAAATACGTAACACCTAAATGTTAAATAATTCAGGATGAGAACATGACAGAAAGAAAGCAGATGCTACTCATTATCATGTACCTTGTTGCTTTCTAACCCTGTCAACTTTATCCAAGTGTCCAATCTTCATTATACAGAAGGTAATATGGAAAGAGAGTCAGTATCATCAGCACACTCATAAAAACACATTACCACTGATACCCTTTCCTGCTCAAGTATACTCTAGGTAGTAATAGTGATTGAATGGAACTCACTGGAAAGCCACAAGGGAGCCTGCAAAACAGATAAGTCATTGCCTAAATTTTCCATGAAAAAAGAAACGCTAACCTTCCTAACAAACATTAGCATGTAAAAAATACTTCAGAATATTGAATCTAATTTCTATATGTATCATGATCTAAATGATACATAGAGTAAATTATGACCTAATAACACAAGTGCATTTTCTATAACATATCCGGTCCCAAAACTCACAGTGGGATGGAGACAGGGAGGCCTGAGAATCCCAGATATTGTTGTACATGCTGTTTACAGCCTCTCCGACAATCTTCTCATCCACCCCCAAACGGAAATTTGAGACAGGGCAACTGCTAAAAAGACTGACAGCATCAAGAAGTCATTATCTAAACAGTGTTCTTTATGCATCAAATAAGAGAGATGAATGATGCCATGGTCTTTAAATCATTGTTATTTTTTAATTTATTTGTATGGCATTATGAAGTAAAAGCTAAAGCTGTCTCAAGCTGGGCCTTGTACAAACACACAATCATGAACTTTCTTCTTCCAGACCCTCACTTCAAACAGGCCTCAGAAGTTGCTGTCCGACTCAGTCCTGCTTTCCATACTAACCTAAAATTGCCATTGCCTAAAACAAATGCAAGGAGAGACCCTGCTTTATAAACAGCATGTTCCCTATAGTTTTGTTTTTATCAGAACTTACCTTTGAAAATAATTTTGTAGAAATGCTTATTAAAATATAATTCTGTTTCATAAAGTGATATCTAATGGATATTTTCCTTTTTCCCCTTGGTATTGAATCCTGTAATTATGACTAATAAAAATGTACTGAGGGAAGCTGAATAGAGAATAAAACAGAAGACAGAAACACCTCTTTTGATTGCTTCCTTGAAAACAGTCTATTTAACAAGTATATGTAAAGCAATGTCAGTTTTATCAATATGGACCTTTGCTTAATTAATAGTTGTTAAACCTCTCCTTTCATATGTACAGGCACACAACCTGTATTTCATGAAAAAGATAATTGCACAAAAGGAAAACATTTCCTTACATACCTTTTAATAACCTAGTAAGTTATATTTGACACTGACAGTTTGAAAACTGTATATACGACCCATATACAGCATAATACCCATGTATATATACCCCTAAAATTGTATAGCCTTGTTAATTAAATGCTGGGTACTACTATATTTATTTTTCTTCCTAAGGAGCTATATGACCACCTCTGGCGCACAAAAGCTACATACCAATCAAATAAATATATACCTAAATTATAATAAAATACATACTTTTAAAGAGAAAATTATTTTGCAAATAAGACAGTTGCATTGCAGTATCATATTTATACTGCAAGGCTAGCTTTTGGGAAAGAAGTAGGTGCAAAACCACACCATCACCACAGTCAATTCAAAATGGCTTTGAATTACCCTTTCCCTTCTTTTCCTTCATTTTCACAACAAATCAGATTGTATAATATGATTTTTACATGTGAAAATGGTCATATGGCTTAGATTTATTATATAAATGATGAAATGTCTTGCCAGCTTACCTGATAAAAAGAGAATAACAAATCACAGCAAAACCCAGCATCCAAAAATGATGTGATGCTATAATGTGCCACCTTCTGAAATTATCCAGATTTCTGGCCACAAAGCTTTACAGATTAAGTAAAATTTCTGTATTCACAGTGGAAAAGAAAGCACAGAGACCTTTCCAGAATGCTCTCTGCTTCTGCCTCCGCTTCCTGTTCTCAGTCTCACTCTATGGTACCCAACATATATCAGAAAACAGCTTATTAGGAGAGGGGGGGAAGGAAAAGGGGGAAAAAAGGCAGCACCTAACAGTGCAGCTCCACCTACTGGTAAAGCCAATGAATCAATGTACAGCCTGAGCATCTTTATTTCAAACTATCCTGACCTCCAGCTGAATCAACTCCTATATAAATAGTTCTTCCAGGTAAGAAACAAAAAAAGAAAAGAAAACCCAGAAAAAAAAGAGTTTCGTTATTGACTGAGACCATAATATTGACTAATCATATTTTAAAATATTGAAGTTTTGTTTCAAAGTAAGTACAGTAGTTTAAGTTCTTTTAACAACATATTTCATAGCAACAAAATGCTATTTCCTGCATGAATTCAACATAGAAACAAGGAACATATAAATAAAACAGTATTGATACTTGGAGCTATTCACACAGATGTATGTTATTCTTATCGATTACTTTGATATTGCCCTTTTATTTCTGTTGTATTATGCATATTTTTATTCTGGTTTCTTACATGTTATCATTACTACTATTCTTCCATAACTCAAGGCATCTAGGGGACCTCTAAGGAACAAATACTCTAATTTACACCTGACTACTAAGAGTTTCTATGGGCTATGGGAATAATTACTAGGCAGCAGAGATGCCTGAGATTCATTGCTTTCCATTGGTCACATCCTTTTGCTGGAGGTTGAGAAGGGGGTGGAGGAGATGTGAGCTGACACAACATGTGTGTTTCACCCAGGATTACCTATTCCTGCTTGTCTTTATTACAGCATGATAGATGCTTCACACCATCAGAATTGTAGAAAGACTCAGTAGCTGTGGCAAGAAGTTGTCCCAAATACTGTACCCATTATCTATGATATAATGCTTTTAATATCCTTATTAAAGGATCCAGTCCAGCAAAGCTATTGACCAGCTCTATAACTTCAGCACATCATTATTCCAAATTGATATCAGTGGAACTATTTATGTACTTAAAAAGTATAAGTATTATGAAGCTTTCCTGGATAAAGGCCATCAAGGGCAGGCATCCAAATATTCCTTTCAGATAGCAATCCAAAAATACAAGCAGAGTCAATGTCTGTGCATAATGGAGAGAGTGTGTCCACCTAACTTTTATAAAAATGCACCAGATATGCTTTCACAGAAGGGGACCCACACTGATTTCAGTGAGCTTTGACACAGGTACAGGTACAGTCTGCATCCTGATCTCCTTTTCCAGGTGTGTCTTCAACTAATTTCAGAGGGTCTGAGTATACATAGTGCAGAACTGAGCTCAAAGTCATAATAACTCATTTCTCCATTTTATTTTTAATATTTAGGTTTTCATGTTTCTGTAAATATTAGCAAAGGATACACTTTTCAAGTACAAAAAATGATCCACATTTCTCTGCCCTCCTGTCTTTTTGTAGGATTCTAATACACTGCAAAACTTTGGATTTTAAAAAAAGGAGTTTTAAAAAATTGGTAGGAACAATGCTGTGCAGTGGTGCTATGCAGAGAGAAATCACTCCTCAGACCAGGTTCTCATTCCTTTTATTATTGTTTTAAGTTGAAAAAGTTGGGTCAATTTTTATCTTCAAAAGATTACTTTAGAAAGGCTCTGTCCTGTACAGAAGTACCATCCTCTAGTGCAGGGGTTGTCAGCCGGAGGTACTTGAGAAGGCCCTAGGGGGTACACATGGGCAGGTGGGGATGGAGCACCACCATGCACTATCCTGCACTGGTATACAGGTGCTGCCAGCCTGGCTGGATGTGAGGGGTGGGGGAAGTCCCCTCAGGGTCCAGCCACGTGCCACCACCTCCCCCTGCTCAGCATCCGGGGAAAGACACGTCTTTCCCCTCCCCCCACCCTCTACTCAGTGGCTGGGGGTACAACGCTTTGTGTCCAGCTGCTGGGGAGTACAATCTTTCAAAAAGGTTGAAAACCCCTGCTGTAGTGCAGTCATTTTCATAAACTATAGCTCCTTTATTTCACTAACTGACAGTGGATATTTTTCAAAATTCAGGGAGATACCAGAAAATAAACCAATTCAGCCACATACAACAGGTCAGCTTGTTTCATAGGACCCTCATCCCTGGCTACAGCTGAGGCGTTTGCAGTGCAACTGAAGAGGAAGAAGAGGTGCAACTATAATTCTGAGCTACTTCTATGCTCTCTTGATCTGGGAACTAAATTACAGAGCAATGCCCATTATATATTGTATCAATATTACATGAAGGCTGCTCTAATTTATTCTGCCTGCCAGGAGTTCCAAAGGATTATTATAGTAATAGATATTGTCAGTAGGGCTGTGCGAAACAGCACTGTTTCGTTTTGACTTCCATTCTGCCATTTTGAAGAGACAGTGTTTTGTTTCATTGTTTTGTTTCATTTTGAAGTACTGTTCCATTTCAGTTTGTTGAAACTGTTTCACTGTTTCGATGCGTTTCAGCATTTCGCCCATAGGCTCTAATGGGGAATCATGAAAATGCCTGTAACTTTGTCATTTCTTTCCTGATTTGGATGAAAATTGTAGCAATGGTAGCCCCTTCTGAGGGAATGAAGCCTGGTAAGTTTCAAAGAGATAGATGAAGGGGTTTATAAGAAACTGCACCTCAAGTTGCTGAGAGCAAAACTTGTTCACTTGCTGGCAGCGGCAGCCTGCTGTCATCCCATGTGCAGATCTGGGGTCCCAGTCCCCAGGAGGGATGTGGGGCTGTGCTGGACTTCTCCCAGGGGTGCGGGCCCCTGGATCTGCATGTGGGATGACAGAAGGCTGCACTGCAGCCTGGGACCAGTTCTGGGTGCAGCCCACGCCCAGCACCAGGAAGACTGCTGCTGCCACTGGCCCCAGGCAGCAGCAGCAACCTCCTGTCATCCTTCATGTAGATCTGGGGGCCTGTACCCCCCGAGAGGTCTGTGGGGCTGAGCTCTGTGGGGCTGGCAGAGCTGCTTGGAGTGCAGCGCAGTGGCGAGAGGCGGGGGAGAGAAAGGGCACTCTGAGTGGCTCCACCAGCCTCACAGAGCTGAGCCTAGTGGCAGGAGGCAGTGGGAGTGCCAGTGGCAGAGCCACCCCGAGCACGTCCCTGGTGAGCACAGGCAGGTGGTGGGAAGCTCTGCAGCCCCACGGAGCTGAGCCTGGCAGTGGAAGGTGGCGGAGAGCCACTGGCCAGGGCTGCGCTCAGAGCAGGTCCGCCACTGGCTCTCCTGCCATCTCCCACCACCAGGCTGAGTTCCATGGGGCTGCAGAGCTGCTTGGAGCACAGCCCTGGCTATCTCACACCTTCCACCACTGGACTGTAAACAGAGCTAAGCCTGGTGGTGGGAAGCAGGGGGGAGCTACTGGCCAGGGCTGCACTCAAAGCCAGGGCTGTGCTCTGAGTGGTTCTGCTCCAGCTCTCCATTGTCTCCTGCCACCTCCTGCTGCCATGCTCAGCTCTGTGTGGGTGCAGAGCCTCCACTGCTGGACTGTGCTCACCAGGCCTGTGCTCGGAGCCAGGGCTGTGCTCCAAGCAGCTCTGCCAGTCCCATGGAGCTCAATCCAGCAGTGGGAGATGGCTGGAGAGCCAGTAGCAGAGCCACTCGAAGCACAGCCCAGTGGCAGGAAGCTCTGCAGCCCCATGGAGCTGAGCCTGGTGGTGGGAGGTGATGGAGAGCCACTGGCCAGGACTCTGCTCAGAGCCAGGGCTGCGCTCAGAGTGGCTCTACCACTGGCTTTCCCACTGCCTCCTGCTGGCGGGTTAAACTTTGTGGGGTTGGCAGAATCACTCAGAGCGCAGCCCTGGGTCTTTCCCACCTCCCACCACTGAGCTTCTTTGAAACGTTTAGAAACTTTCAAAACATTTCGAGTGCCCTTATTTCATTTTGAAGCTGTTTCAAAGCCTTTTGTTTTGTTTCTATTTCATTTTTTGGAGCTTGTAACACATTGAAACAGCTTTGTACTGAAACACCCATTGAGATTTCGCACAGCCCTAATTGTCAGATCACTGTCAAGCCCAAGCCACAGAGCAACCCAGATAGTCTTTTGCTTTGGTCATGACCCTTATATTTATTGCATCATGTGAAATGATGTAGTACTTGTTATGGCAACTATATATCATGTACTTGGGTGATCCTCTGAAAGCTTTGTGCTGAGTAAAAGGCATCTTTGTACCACCAAGTCGAACTAGCCCCAAAGCAGGTAAAAAAGCTAGGCGATTTCTAACACAGCCACTACAAAACCAGCCATATGAGAAGAGGTTTAGCTGTAAATGGTCAAGCATAACAAATTGTAGTTAAAATTGATTTAACCTGCCTTTGTAAGTTTTATAAGTCAATATAGGATTTCTCACCCAGTACCTGATTCAAAGTCATTGTAATCATAGACTTCCATAGATTTCATTGGGCTTTGGATCAGGTCCTTAGTGAATGCATTGCATAAACAGAGTCCTATTTAAGGAACTGAGTCCTATAGATACCATATCTTAGCATGGCTGTAGCTCTTCTTTTCATAACTTGATTCATAGATTTTCATTTTTATTAGTTTTCTAGTTTTGGGGTTTTGTTTGTTTATTTTTTGCTCTTTTATAGCCAGATGGAGATTACTGCATTTATGAAATACATTTAAGTCAAAATTCAATACCAATAAAATGAGAAAATTTAAGGCAGAAATAAACTACTAAACATTCAGTTTTATAAACACAATGAAACATTCATATTGAAAAATTGGTAACATATAAACTTGCAAAATGGTAACATATGAACTTGCAAATGTATTTTTACATCCTGGTATGCCCAATATGTGGAAACTTTTGATACATTGCTTTTCCTCAATCCAGATAACAATAACAGTGTCAGCCTGTCTAATTTAAACAAACAGTACAACTAATCATGCTCTATCACTGGAAAGTGCATTTTAAGAGTTATACTTAAAAATATAAATGGACAATCTCTGGTCTTTACAAACAATCTCGTTGCTTGGCAGTCCTGCCTCAAGTGAAGTCATGCTCCTGGTAATAAGGAATGAATAAATGTAAAGCTATTTAATCACAGTTAGCTAAATAGTCACAACATCAGTGATAAAATTATCTTAGTTTTGAAGAGGACAATGTTTTCTGAAAAGGGGCAGCTCAACATTTTTAGCCAAAGAATTCATGTATACCTGCTTTTGGAGTAAAAGTCTGTGCATCAGTGAAAACTTACATTATGCATTGTTTGATCATGAAATTTATTTCATTTTGTATCCCAAATGTTGTCAAAGAATAATTTACTTTTGTGAACACCAATATAATACCAGCTACTGGAAGGTTATCAGTCTTGTGTTTAAAGGCACTGTAGGATGGGGCATTGACTTATTTGACTCTCCATTCTCTTGTTTTTCCTGTTTTCTTTAATCTGCTGAATATTTTTTATTTGCCTGTAGTGTAAGAGTGATGTTTTAGCTGTGATGATCCAGAAAATATGCAAAAAGGCATATTCTCCTGTGATCAGAGACCTGATAAAGAATGGCTTGCATTTGAAACCATGTCTAACTTTATCCAAACTATATAGTTGGTCCAATAAAAGATATCACTCTAAGAAATCCTTATCTCTTGCTTGTCTGTGCAAGATATATGTTTGCTTCAAGGTCTGTTGGGTGCTAGTTCAAGTTAAAACAATAGTTGTCATATATTCATTAGGATTCTTTTTCTGCCTTCAGTATCTCTCTCATTTTTTCTATAAAGTCAAAGTGGCAGAATAAGAATAATATATGTTGGGATTTCATTAATCTTGGCTATTTCTGTTTTAGTGTCACCAAACATGGCTTGGTAACCCAATTGTGATTCCATTTGAAAATGCTGGGTTTTCATTCTTAGCCCCATTTCTCTCCCATCAACATTCATAAAACTACAGTGTAGCGAAGTTAACAAACTTATGCTTCCTTAAAGAATCCCCTTAAAGAAAGTCAGTGATAGTCTTGCGAAAGAATTACAACCAGTCCTCAGCCAGAAATGTGGAGGTTGTACATCCTGGCAGTTTCAGTAAGAGAAGAAACAAGAACTGAGCAGACATCTTAAAGTTATTAAAAGGATACAGAGGACCTGTCTGGAGAAAAAAAAAGTTAAATTGTTTATACACATTTCTTCTACAATAATAAAATACTTGGTGTTTCAATAATTAAAAAATATAGGAATTCAATTCTCAGCTAACTAATAATTGGTCAGAAATCATGCTGTCTGAAAAAGTGTAGACTTTAAGGCATTTATAATATAAACAACACAATAATTTTATATATACAGGCTAAGAATATGTTTTATTTTATTAATCATAAACATTAAAAATAATTCAAAATTATTGTTTCAACAATTACATTATTAAATGCAAGTCAGAGTTGTACCATTCTTTTGTAGAAGCAATACTAGAACTGCACACATGGTTTAATTCTAATTTCAGGCACTGTAGAACTCTGTTGGCTCCATTCAAAATATGGCTACTTTGGACTTTAACTAAAGAAAAATCCAAAGTAATCTAGAATTGCCCTTTGTCACCCTATAGATATGATTAAGTGCACAAAGTGGTATCCAAGACCTGAATGCACAACCAATGTATACATTTGTTCAAGTAACCTAGAATCACAAGAATCCAAACTTAACAGGATTGAGCTGTAAATTTTAAATGCCTCATTGTTCCCTAGAATATTTTGGGTGCCTAGTGGTCTTTCCCTACTATTTGTGTAGCTGTCAGAGGCTTACAGGGCAACAGCAGAAGATTTAAAGAGGACCCACTCATAGGCTGTTGCTGATGAGTCAGCTTACTTCTCAGTTTTATTTTCTTTGCCCTCTTCACTGCAAATTAGTGATGACCATTTTACTATCAAATCATTTCCCTGTTAACTGCATAATGTACAAATTTAACATGATTTTGTAGTAGGATCAATCCATATCTCCTCTGACCCATTTCCTGAAATAAACTGAATTTATCCAAATTCCTTTGAACCCCATCTGGAGCCATTAGTTAAATCAATTTTTATCCATCACAACTTCCAAGGATATTGTTTTTCTATTATCTATTACAGCTATAGTTTGGGGGTTTTTTACAATATTTACATTTTGTATTTATGTATGTATATAGTCTGAATAAATAAAATAACTTAGGGCTTGTCCTACAAAATCAGACCAATAGTCCATTTAGGTCAGTGACCACTAGTAGATGCTTCAGAGCTCAAGACATGCAATTATCAGCGATTACGGAATAATTGACAACAAAAGAACTTCCTTTCTACCTTCTGTTACTTAATAGTTAGGTTATGCCTTGAAGCATAAGAATTATACCCTCTCTAAATTTTGTGTGAATCTTACCTAATATAATTCTAGCTATTCTCATTATCCAACATGATTTCTACTTATAATTCCAATCTGATGAAGTAGGTTGTTACCTAAAGAAGCTCTTTGTCCCAGAACTAATTAATTTCTAAGGTGCCACCCTTCTCTACCTTCTGCCTGACTTCAGACTAACACAGCTAACCCCCTCTCTGCTCATAAGAGTCTCAGAACACAACAATTTTGAAATTGATCAAAGGACATATTTTCTTTCATAGCTTCTGATTAACCAGTGGAACACTGCTAAGGCCAAGAGTTAGTAGGAATCAAAACACACTAGATATTGATATGAATTATAACAAATAGAATGGGAAGAAGGCATAATCTTGTGCCTTGGACTCTGAAGTGTGAGTCATAACACGAGCTCAGTCCCTGAGCTCATCCTGGCTAGACGAGCTCAGTCCCGGCTAGATGAACACTTTGCTGGGGTTATTTGACCCCAGTACTTTTTCCTGCCATGGCAGGGGGTTGGACTTGATGATCTGCTCAGATCCTTTCCAACCCTACTAATTATGAAACTATGACTGCTGCATCCTTCTAATGTGACTTCCAAAAAATCATGTGTATTTCTCTCTGGCTCAGGTTTTCATTAACAAAATGGAGACAGTGATACTTCCCTATCTCACAGGGTACTGTAAGGATCATAGAAGGATCTAGGATTTTGAAAATGGAGATGCAGGACTGAAAAAATGTTCCCCACTCTGCAAACTTGCAGCTCGGGGATATAATTAGATGCCTGGATATCCAGTAGTCTAAAAAAATTGAGGCTAAAAAAAGTGGGGCAGGCAACCAGAGGCTGGGTTCTTCAGGGAGATACTCTGGCTGCCAGAGCATCTCTGTGGTTGACCCCTCCCCCTGGTGCTGAAAGGCACAGCAAGCCAGGCTGTGTGTTCAGCAACAGGACTCCAGTGCTGGTATATAAGTGGTCGGGGGGGCAGGAAGAGGGGGGACCATAGGGGGACCCCTGCCATCCTTGCCCACTCCCCCAGCCCCTGTGATCCCTGCCCTGCCTGGCCCCACCCCCTGCCTGCCCCCCTGACACCCCAATCACTTCCCTGCCCAGCACCTCCCTCTGCCAGCCCCCCTCCCCCCAAATCCTGCTGTGCCTAACCCCTGCCCCCGCCACCCCCCAGACCCCCAATCACTTCTCTGCCTGTCCCCCCACCCCTGCTTCTAAGGTAAGTAGAGGCTTTTTTTAAACTTTTTTTTCCTGGTTTTTGTTTTGTTTTTTGTTTTTTTAAAGTGATGGTGCCTGGGGTTGTGGGGGTAGCCATGGTGGCCTGGAGGTGCAAGGTAGGGGGTGGGGCTGGGTGAGGCACCCATCAGGGGGTCTGGGAGAGCGGGGGGTGGGGCTGGGTGGGGTAGCCATGGGAGGCTGCAGCAGCTGGTGGGGGATGGGGCCAGGTGGGGAAGCAATCAGGGGGCTGGGGTGGGGCATGTGGGCCTTGCAGGGCAGGTGGTAACCCCTGTGGGGGCCATTTGGCCCCTGTTAGGGGGCTGTACTCCTTGGGTGGCAGCCATACCCCTTGTGTGGGGGCCATAGCCCTGTTGGGGGGCTGTAGCCCTTGTGTTAGGGCTGAACCCCCAGTTGGGCTGTAACCCCCGTGTGGGGGCCATCGTCTCTGTGGGAGGGCAGCGAAATATATATTCATAAATTCATAAAACATGTATTTAGAGTTCACTTTATTATTATGGTAAGAGATATGCTTTAATACTGTAGATATATCAGTAAAACATTGTTCAACTGACTGCTGTCTCTGTCTCACTCTCTCTCTCTTTATAGTGGTTTTTTGTATTACTTGTGGAGGAACATGGATTTTGGGGTATTTTATAGAGTGACTTTGGGATTTTTTTTATCAGGGATTTTTTAGTTTTCCAATAGGGAACACCAGAATTCCTGCTAGGACCCTGCCTCCTCTGAGCTGGCACCTTGGACCCAGCTGACCTCCTGGCTAGGAGGACAGGCTTTGACAGTTCAAAGTAGGCCACCACACTCAGAACATCTTTTAGGCGATAGCTGCCCAGATGGCCAGGCAGGGGGCACACTTGGCAGTAGTGCTGCACTGAGGCCAACCCTGAAGCCACAGTCTGCTGGCAGCTGGCCCATGCGGGTCTGGTAGGTGTGCAGCTGGTCACAGCCAGGCAGCAGCCCCCACTGCCAGACCCCTGCAGTGGGTAGAAGGTGCAGGAAACTCTCAGGGTTGCTTCAGCAGTGCAGCTGGCACACAGGGTAATGTCCCAGGTACCAATTGGCTGGACCCCAGAAGGTCCTGAGAGCTACTAGTTCTGAGCTACTTGCCGGGGCAGCTTTTTATATAGTGCTGGGGACAGCACAGGTGCTGGCCTCAGGCTCTATCTCCTCCTGGCTGCAGATCTAGGAGCACAATTTGCTCCACAACAAAGTGCATGTCCAAGCACATGCACTGAGGCAAAAAGCCCGAGCTCAAATTTGCACTGCTTCTATCTGAGTTGCTGCAAGCACACATGGTTCCATGTCTGGATGTGCCCATAGGTTCTCTTCATATGCTTCCATTCCATTTATTGCTACTAAAGCCTATGGTTTAATTTGTCAGATCAACAGTAATCATCACTTGGAGGGAGAGTATGTTTTGTTAAGCAAACCTCAACTTACGATTTATTTATTAGTAAAGTATCTGAAAGCAGGGATAGCTAGAAGAAGAATTGCTCAGTTTACTCAAGCATCCTAATGGGGCTGGTTTCTCTTGGATAGTTTTCTCTGCAACTCACAGCATAGCTAACAGTTTTCTGTATGGAAATCATTCTCAACTATTAAACTTTGCTAAACCAAAAGAGTTGAAGCAAAAGGTCAACTCACCTCTGGGACACAAAAGATTACAGAGCATTCCCTGGCTTGTCTTTGGCCAGGAATAATATGTATTTTTTATAACATGCTAATTGTTTTAAGTAGTGTTTTTCATAAAGTAAATATGCATACATCCTTTAATAGCTTTGCATCGCAAGCAAACTAGTAGCCATATGTGTTACACCCCTGGAATTCAAACTATTAATTTCAGGATATATATAAAAGTGTGCTGTAATTTTTCTTGATTTATACAAGTTATTTCTTATGGTCACAAGGGGAAAGTGTGAAACTGAAAATTCTGTTGTAAATTGGGTCCTGGGCCAATGTACCCTGAAATAACAAATTTGCATACCAGAGAAGTATAATTTTAATTATAATTCCTTACATGTATCAGAGAAAACCAGTATAATATTCTTCAGACCTGGTTATATGCTGTTAGAACAAACTGGGTAAATGGATAGATGGTCAAGGGTGACTTCAAACTGCGAGCTAATGGATAATTCCAAAGAATAAATTGGAGCATCTTAAAGGGAAGTAGCCACCATCTACCCAAAAGAATTGTCTTAGCATTTGAAAATCAACCAGGCACAAAAAAACACAGTAAAGTTGTGGAGTAGGAAGCACCATGTATCCCAAGAATCCTCTTGGGTATGAGGAATTCCTGAAGTTACTGAAAACACTGGATTTACAGCATGAGAGAAGCCTAAAGCAGCCCTAGTTTCCAAAGAATCAGATATAGGGGTTTAGAATCTTTGTTTTCAGTCTTATTCAAGTGCAAATTTTTAATAAAAGTATCAAAATAAAGCTTCTGAATGCTATATCTTACCATTTATTTAAGACATGTAGAAGACAAGCGTTGGCTACAGAAGCCACAGGCACTGTGCCTTAAGCCTAATATTCTGTAGGCCATGCTATCTGGAATTTGACCTTACCTACTCCTATGGCTAAATGTTTTTGCATGATTTAATAGAAAAATATTTTTTATTCAAATGACTGTTAGCCATGCTCTGAGATGAGAGAGAATTTTCTAGTGGCAACCAGCTCTACCATTATGCTTGAATGAGCAGAAGTTTCTTCAAGCTATCTCAGACTTAGGACACTTCACCAATAAGAAAATGTGATGCATTCAATGGACATTTTTCATCTAAAAATAATTACTATTAATCTGATTAATTAAGTAATGAATGAAATGGCTTGTAGGTATTGGTAAAGAGCATTATTATTTTAGTATTAGCTTTGAGAGATTTACTATAATTTGTTGGCTATAATAATACTTTTTGCCTCTACTCTTTTGATGACTGATTTGTTTTTGTCTCATGCTGACTGATTGTTTTAACAGGAAAAATATGTGATCATCAAATACATTTTTACATGAATGCAAAGCATAAGGAGATTACATTTTTAAAAATTACTTATGTTTTTATTATGTGTCACTGTTGTATCTCAAAGTATATCATGCTCTTCATAGAGAAAAGAGAAAAACATAGCTATTGAAAGAAATTCCATTCTTAATTTTAGATGTAGTATACTGAGTGATGATGTCAAAAAGCAGAAATGTGAGAAGATGAAGCATGACAATTACAGC
This sequence comes from Crocodylus siamensis, assembly GCF_052110815.1. Lineage (NCBI taxonomy): Eukaryota > Metazoa > Chordata > Crocodylia > Crocodylidae > Crocodylus > Crocodylus siamensis. Next base: position 209,742,947 of record NC_143398.1, on the reverse strand, counting down.
AATGGGATAATAAGAGGACTCAGTTTTTATATATATAAACGTGAGCCTGAAAGCTTGCAAAGAATATTAACTGATCTATTGCCATATTCAAGAAGAACTGAGTTTTCAAGATGGATATAATGGAGAGGATGACATTTTGGTGGACCAAGAAGGGAAGGCATGTAGGCAAGGGATGTACCAAAGACTCCAACAAAATGTCAGCAATTAGGTGCTTTAGTGAATTGGATGAGCTTAAGGGAATGCATGTTGGCCTAATTCTTGTAATACTCAATAGAGATCATGTTTTTTTTATTGACTTCCTCAAACTCAAAAATAGTTAAAATATTTTTGCTCCAACTCTGCCAAAAAGGTTACTGTTACACTCTGGCAGCATTGCATGGTCTACTGGCAAAACCAGCTGTAAACCTAACTTACTGAATTCTACCATCAGTGGCATAAGGAAGTCCAATCCTACCACTTAATCTTTGTTTTGTATTTGAACAGAAACCAGTCTTTGAAAATTTTAACCTAAAGCGTGACATTTACAGAAAATCATAGGCAGGAAAAAACAATGAGTATAATGGAAATCATTCTGCATGGTAGGTTCCATTATAGTAAATTCTTAGTGTATAAATAGTGATTATATGTATTGGTTCCACAGTATGAAAAATATAGGTAATACTGATTTCAAACATTTTTTGAACCCCTAACAATCTCTTTTCATCTCTAAATTCTATTAACTTAAGATTTCAGTAATTGATTTACTTTGTCTTCATTTAGCAGATTGCAAATAAAATTGTTTCCATCTTGTTTGTGAAATGGGCCAAATTTGTATTGAATAACTTCTGTCATAGGTTCTTGTGAAATATAGCTTGTGGGGAATTGATTGTTTTGTGAAAAGCATGATCAATAACTAACTTAATTAGAATAAGCTTTAGAACAGAGATATCCAAAATTAATGTGTTAAGCTCATGTTACTAGATCCTGGTGAATTTATGCATTTTTAAAATTGGTTCAGAGATCTGTAGGGAAAAAATCAACAAACAACATACGTGTGAATTTTTCTGAGCAAAACATTCTTGGGAGGTAAAGCTCTTCAGCACCATGGACAGCACTTACGCTGTATTTTAGGTCTTTATACTGCCCAACCCAACAGACATTCTTTGTTAGGTGGGGAGGGGGTGTGAACTGAGCTCCAGTTTGGAGCTGGCTGCCCCTAGCTCTGTTCCCATGCTCCCATCCCTAGTTTTGTCTTCAGGGAGGGGAAGGAGTTCAGTCTTGGGATTTCCCAGCCTGCTGGGGGGGGTGGGGAGGGGGCAGGGAGGTTGGAGCCCCGCTAAGGTGGAGAGGGGGTTCCAATCCACTGACCCCTTCCCTCCAGCACAGGCTGGGTAAATGGACCCACCCTTCCTCTAGCCTTTTGTTCAAGCTGGATTTGCATACTTGCAGAGCAACTTTGCCACAACAGAACTTCCTTACCCAGGAGAACCATTTTATCACCATACTAATATTTTTATGAATTCTGTACATGGTGGTGTTTGTACAGCTATTAAATGGCTTGAGGATGCTTGGCAGCTTTCTGGCTAGTAGTCTTACATGTCATAAGTAAGTACAGTTTGTAAATCTTCCCACTTTTGAAAATATCTATAATACAAAGATTTATAATAAGAATAAACATTCCATGGACTGGATTTCCAGCTTCTGAAAGAAGAATTCTTATTCATACAAATGCAAACAAGAAAAAAAAATTGTAATCTTCTAAATGGAAAAAATCATTTATAGGATTTTTGTGGGTGATATCTCTCACTGAACCAATGGCACAGTTGGGATAGACTTAGACAAGCTTTCAAAAGCATCATTCTTCTTTATGTCTGAGGAAATAGCAGGCACAGCAAAGATTGAAAACAGTCTTCAGAGCTATGAAACTGGAAGAGAGAGGAATTCCCAGGGAGACAAGACAAGCACATCACAGAAGAAAAGACAGCTTGGTTAGTGGAAGATCAAGACCTTTCAAAAGAGGCTCCTATAAAAATACCAACTACAAAATATGTCATGCTTTGCATATTTCCTGGAGTATCATGCCTACAGCATTGCTCTAACACTATATTTTACTTCGAACCTGCCTCCTCACTCAGCCCACACTATGTGCCATTAGGACTCCTGGACTGAATGATGCATGTACATCCCCTTTTGCACCACACACTATGACCTCACCCTCAACTCCCTAGACATGGCAGTCCTGCTGCATTGTATTGCATCATGCCATTCAGGTATCCAGGGCTCCCTTGGCATCACATGCTGTGCCACCCTGACTGGTCCCAGCCCTTGGGGTAGAGGTGGGAAGTGGAAGCTGAAGGCGCGGGAACCCAAAGACCATGGGGCTGTTGCAGCTAGAATGATAGGGTATGCAGTAGAGTCTGGGAGCCACAAGCTAACCCTTCATAAGCCCACAGACCACCAGCCCTGATATAAAACATTACGTGTATACTTTTCTAGGTATGGCCAATGCTGAATGAAAACTTCACGCTCCAGTGCAGTGGTCAAAGTCTGAAGTGGTAACCGTATATGTTAGAATCAACATTTTATTCCGTTCTTTCTTGTCTTTATGCCAAGATTGGCTTCTCAGAATCTGGATGCTTTACCTATTCTTGGAAAACTTTGTACCTCTGTTTTGGAAAACCTCAGTTTTTCAGTGGAGTAATACATTGTTGGGCATGAATGCATGCTTTTAAACTCCCATGTTGTACTTCTTCTATATGCATTTTGTTATTGTTGTTATTGTTGTTACTATTAACATCAGCAGCAGCAGCATGGGCTAACTGATGAAGGAAGATCAGACTAATGTATGATGGTACTAGGATCAGGGGAACTTAGAAGTATTCCTCCCTTTTGAGCAGTGCCATGTTCTCCTAGTACATTGAATAATTTAGCCCTAATGATTTATGTAAGAAACTTTGTTTTCTAAATAATTAAGTTTTGAATAATATAAATGCAATTTAAACTGTAGTATCAAAGAACAACTGAAGACCTAGAAGAAATCTTCATTTTAGAAGTAATTTTTTCTGGGAGCAATCTCAGAAGTGAATTACAATTTTTATACAATTTTTATACATACACTGACACATGGCAAAAGAAAGAGAGCTGTAGAAATCTGAGTTTACCCTTAATTTTCTTGTTAACTGTGGCAAACAAGTTTCCTGATATAAATCAGAAAATAGAAATCTATTCAACAGATTAAAGACTCACATGTTTTGCTAAATATTTAATGATTTGATTCAAAAGTGCACATAGTCTTCTTTAGATCAAATTTGTTGTAGTCTAGATAGTTATAAGTGATGATAAAATGAGATTTACTAGATCAAAATGCAAATCTGGTCTTAAGAGTGTTAAAAAACTAGATGAGCTCATTCTTTTTGCCAGTAGATGGAGCTATCATGTAATATGCTACCTTTTCTTTTTTTAATTTCTGGGAGGGGGGTCTCCCCCTCACAACCAGTTTTCTGATCGATGTTGGGAATCATAGAGTGAATATTAGAACAGGAAGCCAGAGCAGAGAACACAGAATACTCAAGGGGTTTCTCTATTGTTTAGGTTTTATTTTTTTATTTGTTTGTTTTGTTTCTTATTTTCCTTTTTTTTAGTGAGACTAAGAATTTACAAGCATCTTTACTGAGAAACCTGAACAACTGCAGTAGAAGGAGCCTTATCACGTACAACTGTATGGATATTTCTTATGCTATGATTTTTCATTCTCTTTATCAGGTAAGACAACAGACTATTTCATTAAAAATCATATAGTAGATCCCAATTTATTTATAATAATTTTTATCTCTTATGCTGGCACACCTAGCTGGCCATTAATATTAAATGCAACAAGAGGAAGAGGGAATACAAAGCCATCTTTGCAGCTGGATTGCTTTGTCCTATTATTCATATGCTAAAACAGAGTCTTGGTCTGGCAAGAAGGCATTTTGGTGTTGTGTTTCAATGGTCTTTTATTCTTTAGAATATATGGATATTTTGCATATTTTCTGGAATGAGTGCCTGGGTTTTATTTTCATTATAGTAGTGGACAGTCGTTGTGGTTGCTATCTACAAGTGTTCACTTTTCCCACTAAAGACTATATTGATGTTTCATACAGAATGCAAATTGGAACAAAATGTTACAATACATTTATAAGGCAGCATCAGGATTGCTGAATATTAATGTTGCAGAGCTGTGCTGCTTTTTCTCCATACCATCTTCAGATAGAGGCGCTGCATTAACATCCTTAATTCCTCCTTTCCTTTCTGCAAGGTATTGAAGATTTACTGGATTCCCCCTCCCCCCTCTAGACCCTCCACCCTTTGCAGCCTCTCATTTTTAGAAGACAGAATGGAGGGTACTTGCCTGTAATTAAATACAGCTTTATGCTGATGCAAACATCTCATAAGGCACATCATGTGAATTGTTTTATATTCTAAGGGTGAATTGTTATAGTAAAAATCCCATTTCATTTCATATTGCATGAGAAACAATCTTTTTTCCCCGTTATTATTTTTAGTTACATGGCACAGACTGTGAGAGACAGCAGAATGACTCAGGAGGTGGAGAACAGTACCCTGACTTTCTCTCCAATGATTCTGTTTTTCTAGAAGGATTTCTTTAGCCAGAGAAAACATTGGGGGAGAGCACTGGCTTTACATAGTCATAGATCAAAAATAGGTCTTAGTAACCAGAATGTGAGAAAAATGATTAATTTGAAAACATCTTGCTTCCTTTCATAAAGAGCTATGGGAAATCATAATTTGGGCCCTTCTATATCTGCAGAGAGGCAGATTTTTTGTCAGTGATTATCAAAATAGTAGGGCTGTTTCCCTGTTGGATTTTGAGTGCTAGAAACAGCTTTGGCCTTAAAAGATTCTTTAATGTACATGAAATTTAAAGAGGTTTATGCCCTTGCTCTCAGTGCATATTGATTTATTGGCTGGATTTTCCTCGGCAGCGCTGATTGCGTGTGTGTGCATGTATTGATGGAGTGTTGTTGTGGATCTCTCCATGAGATGGTAAAGGATCCTCCCTTCTTGGGCAGAATTGGGGTGGAGGCAAAGGAATTGTACCCGGCTGATCGGCAGTTTCCTTCAGTGACGAATGTGTTATAATAAAAAAAAATATGGTTTCTATTAGGGATGATGCTCCCTTATGCCAAGAGGCCCATTTCAACAAGAAACTTAAGCATATGAATGTTCTATAAATGGGACTACTTATAAGCTTAATATTAGGCAAGTGACCAAGGACTTTCCTAAGCTGGGCCACACTTGTTTTAAAATTATACATGGACTGAGGAGATGAATATTTTTAAAACAGAAATTCATTGTTATTCAATATAATTTACCTCGTAAGACAATCTTTAAGTAAAAAAATCTTAAGAGCAAACCTTGACTTCAGATCCCTACAAATTCTGAGTAAATTGGCTGTGCACAATATACATCCAAGGGGACTATAGGAATTGGGAACATAGTAATAGATATCCAAGATCAAAGCATGGTCTTGCACCCTGGTTCTAGCAGTACCAGATGTTTCAGTAAAAGGGGTTCAATGTGCTAGTGCAAAATTATGAAACAGAGTGCACCATTATGAAATATGGTAAATGAGGATTTTCTCCAACTGGAGAGTAGCTTGTGCCTTGAAACCCTTATGTTCATCCTGTTGAATGTAACCATAAAGATTCCTCTTATCCATACCAGTGTTGAGATATTGTCATCCCAGCAGCAGAATCATTCTACTGACATTACTGGAGCCTCACAATTATACTGTCCCTGGTACCTCTGCTATCCCGTCATTAGAGGATTTGATTAGTTAATTCATACAGTCACAGATCCATTGACTACAGTTCCACTCTGTCCCTGCCCAGCTCCTAAACGCTCTGCTAAAGGAAATTAAGGGTACCCCCTTCTTAAATGAAAACAAAACCCACCTGTTGTATTTGCATGCATCTTTCTAAAGGCTGCAAAGTGGTAGTTATTGACTGCTACACTAGAATGCCTTAGTTTTTAGTTTTTTGTTCTTTTGCAGTTTTTTGTGGGGGGTTGTTTTGCTTTTTTATCAAGGGTGCTTTATAATAAGAGGGAAAACACAATCCATCTACCTGGTCTTTGCATTTGAGGTTCTTCATGCAGTGAAAATGGCTTAACTATTTTTTGAGGTCTTTCATGCACATTTCTATAGGCCAAAGAATTTTGCTGCACACAGTTAAATATATCAGAATATATTACATAGAAAAGCCTATGGAAAATGACTGGAAAGGTTACAAAGGCAAATGCTCAGAAGTTAAGAGATACATAATTCAGGTTATGCATATATCATGTGCATTACAGTTTGTAATTACATAGTCAAACTTCTATCCCCCTCCCCCTCTTAGCTTGGAAGTCCTCGGCATCACAGATGGAAATGTTTGCTGCAAGTTTTCAACAAGCTTCAACTGAATATGTGTAAAAAGTGATCTATAATAACTTGGCCAAAGATCAATGAGTTTTCATAAGGATAATAAAATGCACCTCTGTGACCCCAAAGCATACCTGCTGCATTTCAAGTCTGTGCTTCAGAGCACAGAAGTGCTCCAACCTCTCACTGGCAAAGCTGTAAAAATGTTTGCATTGTTGCAGTATTGCCAGCTCTGACCATTCAATCACTATGCAATAGATTTAAAAATCAGATACATGTTAGGTTCCTTTTATTTGACCTTTGGTTTTGAAACTGTAGGTTGCAGTCAGATCACATGTTCAGTCTTATTTACCTTTGAAAAAAGGAAGCTGAGATTCTCTTCTACTTTCATGATTGCAAGCACTGAGATTGAGAGAAAAATACTAGTAAGTATCAGGATACTCCAAACAAAATTATGCAAATTGGCAATATTGGCAATATATGCTAACTAGCATGGAAAATGCCAGTCCCTGTGTTTAAATTCTGGCAACATTACATGCAACTTAAAACAGTTTTTTGTCATAGGAAGTGTTAAGCAACTTTAACGCAGGCATGGCTACACTTGCTGCCACCTCTGATTACAGGGTAGATGTTAGATTTCCTCATTGCCCAAACAGATAGCTGATTCATTCATCCTGCTATTCATCACCAAACTGTCATAATGTCATAATCAAATCTGATAAACTCTTAAACCTTAATATATTACAAATAACAATGTTTTAATGATTTAATCTGAATTGTAGTTAGACAAATTCAGTTTATATTTAAATTATATTACAGCTATTAGTTGAAGTTTACTGGGTTAATGATAGCTGAAGCAAAGATTCTGCCTGGAACTTGGAGGTGGATCAATATGGAGGGTCTATGCTGGAGTAGGAAACTTCAAGACTGATTATCCAATAAGTGTCTGGGATTCGCACACCGGAACAGAACGTCTGTAACTCCTTGTTGCACTGGCTTGTGCTGCCAATTTTCATATTGAAGATATTACACCAAGAACTTGATTATCCTCATCAAGATAACAGACCCTACTCAAGCCAAGTATCTTTGATCAACACTGAAGCTGAACTTATCGATCCTAACTCTCAGACAGGCTGAGTATCTTGCAGGATTAGCTTTCACTCAGCATGTCTACATGTGCAGTTAATGTGAAGCAATAAACTCTGGAGTTTATTTATTGCTATGGAGTTTATTGCTCCCCTGCATGTTGTTTGAATGTGTACCCAGGAGCAATAAATTCTAGGGTTTATTGCTGTTTGAATGTGTACTCAAGCCTGCAGCATGTTGAGCCAGGTTGGAGCAGCTCCCCCTAGTTTAATGTGCTGTGGATGTGCTGGCTGGGGCATGAGGGTGCTTCAGCATGAGGCTAGCTGGCAGGCAGCGCCCATACTGAAACATCCTCATGTCCCAGGCAGTCAGGGCAGCACTTACACATGCATTGCTGCAGAGTTTTTTTATTTTGTATTTACAAGTACTTGTATTTACAAGTAAGTACTATCCTGTTGTGGAGTAAATTAGTTTACTTCAGCCTATTAGGGACATGTGTGTAGACACTGAGATGTTTATTGCACAGCTAATTAGTCTTATGCACAATAAATGTCTCTTGTAGACATGCCCAGTCTGAAGCAAAAATTCTTCCCTGCTGTTCAAATGAATAGTGTATATAACATACTCCCTACCCCTTTTCCCCTCTCCCTCCCAATTCTCTATTCTCCCAGTGCAAAATATTGATCACGATATAACTCTCAATATAGTGTATTTCATGAACTATGTAAATGGATCATTCTGAAAATTCAGGGTCTGACTCAAATTGTCAAAAGTAAATACACTAGCCTCTTTGTACTTATCACAAGAGCTATAAAAAAGGAGAGTATTTGTTGCAAACAGATTACCCAGGATGATCTTCAGTCTTCACAATTACAAAGATACAAGTTATACAAGGTAATGACAGGCAGGCAAGTTGGGGACCAAGGACAGGAAAACAGTTAAAGACAGAATCCTTGTCCCAAAGAAATTATGGTCTAAATGTAGGGCAGATACATGGGCACAGCAGAACAAAAAAGGAAGCGTGAGGTTTTAATGCTAAGTTAAAGACTGCGTTAACATATTCACCTAAATACCCAAAAAGATCATGTGATTGCTCAGTAAGGAAAACAGCAATACTCCAGTTGATATCAATACTAAAGGAATGTGATTTACATGATGGAGCAAGAGGAAAGGGGTGGCCATATAAAGCAAAACCAGGATTTGGCCAATAAATACCAGGTTTTAATATTTTATATCTATTTTATCATTTCAGAGTAAGTGGTGACTTTTGTCCTATCTTAGTTTTCATGAGAATGAAATGACGAGCTTTTACAAAGCTCCAACAGTTGTTGACGAATATGAGAAAAGTATTAGTCAGTGTTAAAATGCAGTTTTATTCAAAAGATGGCTACGATGACTCAAGGGTATTTCGGAAGTGCTGTTTCCATGTTGCACATCCTCTCTGTGTCAGTAAGAACAATCAAGTGGGACTCTTATCTTCCAAGTTATCACCAATAATAGAGGTTCAGCAGGCCAAATTAGGTATTCATCTCCACCATTGGCCCCAGTTCTCCGGTTTATCATACTCTATGGGATCCCTGTAGCTGCATCTGATTAAAATAAACTGATTCTTCTCTGACTGGCATCAGTGTAAATTTGACAATTCTGTTGAACTCAGTGGAGTTACAAGAATGTAAAATTGTTATGAGAGGAAAATTATACCCACCAAGTGCAAGGTGAGTTCAGAGAGCTACCACTAGTGCATGTGAAAGGATGTATATGACTCACCAGCATTTTAAACCCAACGAGCCCTCAATTTGCTCAAATGTATACCATTTCATGAGGTGCAAAAGAGTAGAGAATCAAAACCATAGCTACAAAAAGTCAATGAGATCCATGAAAATCAGGATGCAGATGATGGCAGCTCCTGAGAAAATCAGGTTTGGATAGGTGCAAGCCACCTGTTTTCTATCCCACCACTTTTAAAAGCAAGCACAGAAACTGGTCTTCAGGTTATGCCCACAGTGGGCAGATAAAATAATGGAGCCCACTCTGACTGGTCTTCTTGAGACCTTAACAACAAATAACAAACAATAATAGCAATGCAACACTGGATTAATAATCTAAAGGTAGTGAGGAGGTATCAGATGACCTGAGAATTTACTATAATATGGCCTACTTATGATGATGTGCTTTCAATGCCAGAGGCTAGGGTGACCGGATGTTAGCATATAGTAAAACCATTCATGTAAACAGAGTGATGTGATATGAACAAAAAATAAACAGAATCCTACTGTTACTTTTTTACCAGGAATATACTCCAAGCCTCATTACTAATTAGCATTTCTAGGTTTCCTGGGATGGACATCCATGTGCAAGAGTCACAGAAAATATATAGGCTTTCCTATTCTGAATAAAGGTTTATCCAATATAGTATGAAAGCACTCCAAGGGCATTCACATTTTTGACTACAGTGAAATCTTATTTGTACTTTTGCCAACTGTAGTTTTTATGAATGAGACAATCTTTGATATGAAGCAAAGCCCTAGTCCTCCAAGCCAAGCCAAAGGCAGGTTAGCAGTGGCACAGTGAAAAGCTGTTGCTGTATTCCACCAATGTGCATCAGAAAAAATTATTAAATATGAGGTTTGCCTAAAAGCAGAGAGGTGACTATCTCTACCATTACACGGGAAATTTGCGTGCAGTTACTGAGATGCTTATATCTTGCATACTGGGGGTCAGAGGCTGGGAACATGGAAGTAGAAGCATACTCTATTCATGGGAAAGGGGCCTGCTTGCCTTCCTTATCTCTAGCTCCTCTTGCAAATTAAAAAATAAGGGCTCACTCATTTGCAAGAGTCATAGTCAGAAAGATGGTAATGTGACACAAGTATCTGAGGCTGCTGGTAGTGATGGGAGATAAGATTCTAATGGGGATACTTAGAACTTCATTTGAACCCATGCTCAGAAATTATTCTTTATCTAAAAAAAGAAGAGTAAATAGATTGGAATTGAAAGAAAAGAGGAAAGAGACAGAAAAAGGAGGAATGAGGGAAAGGAGGTATAGAAGTAAGGAAATAATCACCTGTAGTGGAAGTGTGAGAAGGAGCCATAGAATAAAAACTTTACAGTGGAACAGTAAGTCCATTGGTAAGATAAATGCAGAATCTATCATTTCTAAAACATTGAAAACTGTTATGGTGTTTAAAGCTACAGCTCCTATAGGAAGAGTTCCTGGCAGTGCTGCATCTCAGGGCTGTATAATACTTCCAGAAGAACCCTGTGAGAATCTGTGTTCTGGTTTGTCTGATGAGTGGAGTGGGCAGTAAGTTGGCTTCCTGCCTCAGGTAACAATTTACAATTAAAACATGAAGGACAGATTCTCAGCTGGTATCAACTAACCAAACTCCACTTAAGCCAACAGTTCTAGCCCCCAAACTCTCAACTTTGGCCAAGTAATTTTTAGATGATCCAGAACTCTCACTTTCCTTTCTTCTCAGTTTAAAGTAATGCTTTAAGGGTTGACAAGCAACACATTTAATTCCCTAAATTTACTATGTTTTAATCCCCTTGGAAATAAAAATATCTCTTGCCATTCCATAGAAGCTGGGATTTACTGTCCTTGAATATTTTGTTTGCTGATCTACCCTTAAAATCCAGTGCACTACTATAGGTGTATTCTGGACACATATGGCATGCCTCTCTTCCATGGCTGGATCTAGAATTTTGAAAAGGGGGGTGCAGATGGTGAGGTACATCATCACATATAGAACAAAACATATTTTTCTCCAGTTAAAAATAGACTAGAATTTTAATATGCTAGAGGCCTAGGACTGCATTATTTAGTTTAAGGTTGAAGCTAAAGCTAATATAACTTAATGGGAATGGGTTAAAAACAATCTCCGGGGCTGTGAAATTGAAGCTCCATTACCAGGAACAATTAACTAACAGTATAATTGCAGAAGAAAGGATAGCTTGATTGATGGAAAACTGTGGAATGATGAATTTAAAAGGGATCAGGTAGATTATAATGACCCAGGAAGGCAAGTGACTCCCAGCACTACCACTGAAATGTTGCTGCCACTGCCAGGCAGTTGGTTTTAAACTTTCATAGATTCGTAGATACTAGGGTATGAAGGGATCTCAATGAATGATTGAGCCCAATCCCCTGCCAGTGGCAGGCAAAAGTGCTGGGGTCATGTGACCCCAGCCAGGTGCTTGTCCAGTCTTTTCTTGAAGACTTGCAAGGTAGGGGAGAGCACCACCTCCCTTGGAAGCCTGCTCCAGATTCTGGCAACTTGTACCATGAAGAAGTTCTTTCTGATGTCCAACCTAAATCTACTCTCTATCAACTTATGGCTGTAGTTCCTGGTTATTCCAAGGGGTGCTCTGGGAAACAGAGCATCTCTTATTCCCTGGTGCCCCACCTGGTAAATTTGTATACTGCCACAAGATCCCCCTCAGCCTTCTCTTGTGGAGGCCAAAAAGGTCCAGGTCCCTCAACTTTTCCTCATAGGGCCTTCCCTGCAGGCCTTGAACCATATGAGTGGCCTTCCTCTGAACCCTCTCAGAGTTGTCCACATCCCTCTTGAATTGCCATGGCCAGAACTGGATGCAGTACTCCAGCTGTGGCCTGACCAGCACTGCATAGAGGGGAAGCATCACCTCCCTGGACCTATTCATGATGCACCTACTAATGCATGACAAAGTGCAGTAAGATCTGCTAATTACTTTGTCACATTGATGGCTCATATTCATCTTGGAGTCAACAACAACTCTGAGGTCTCTTTCCGCCACTGTGCTCCTGAGAAAGTCATCCCCCAGCCTATCCACCAGGTGTGCTGGTGATCCCCTCTCCTGAGGTACAGCACCTTGAACTTGCCTTTGTTGAACTGCATCCTATTGTTCTCTGCCCATTTCTCTAACCTATCCAGGTCTGCCTGGATTCCATTTTTTCCCATCAATGTATTTACCTTGCCCCATAGTTTGGTGTCATCTGCAAATTTGGACAGAATGCTTTCTACTCCCTCATCCAGGTGGCTGATGAAGATTTTGAACAGCACCAGCCCAAGGACAAAGCCTTGGGAGACCCCACTGCCCACATCTTTCCAGGTCGATACCGACCCATCCACCACCACTCTCTGGGTACGATTCTTAAGCCAATTTGCCACCCATATGACTGTGTAATCGTCCATGGCATAGCTGTTCAATTTGTTTATGAGAATAAGATGGGATACCATGTTCAAGGCTTCTTAAAGTCCAAATAGATGACTGTGGCAGGCACCAGTGCTGCCTACCACTTTAAGAGTTAAATCAAGCACTCAGAAAGCATTTGATTACAGCGGCCATTTTAGAGCTCTGGCCACCTATATAACAAGAGCAGTTTGCTGCTGATGGCCAGGCAGGAAAGACTGCCTGGCTGAGCTGCTGCATGGGGCATCTTATAGGTAGGAGCAGGAGGCTGTGGTCCTGGACATGACCTAAAACTGCACCGTGCCAGGAGTGGGTGGCCTGATGGGGTTTCCAGTGGCATGGGAATGCCAGGAAAATGCCAGGCCAGTTTCCACCCCGGTGAAAGGCAAGTAGGGGTGCCTTAACCCCAGCCCTCACCTTCAGGTAGATTATAGGATACTTCTAATCCAGGGAAGGCCTGGTAAGCTTCTTGAAGTGCCTGAGCCTGCTGGAGTGAGTGACCCTGTGGAGCCAGGCATGCTTTGTGAAGCATCTGAGCTGGGAATGGGGGACTGTAGGCCTCTGGGGCCCTCCAAGACTGGGCCCCGGCCCCTGAGGTCCCCTGAGTGCAGGCAGGTGACTTAGATGTAACCAAGGGACCTGACTGGTTAATGCTGGGGCCAGGACCCAGATAGGGGTCAAAAGGGCCAGGGGCCCACTTCAAGGGATGCCCATAAGAGCAGAGAAGCTCAGAGTCCTGACTGCCCTGAGATGGGGCCAGGGCTTAAAGGGAAGCCAAAGGTCCCAGGGAAGGAGCCACAGCTAATGGGGAAAGGGGACAGTTGAGTTGACTAAGATGTCATCTGTGAGGCTTGGGCCGCAGTGTAGGGGTAGAATGGATAGCCCCCACAATATCAAGGTGTATAATGGGCAGTCTCCTACCTAATACTTACATCAATATTATTACATCAAGGCATAGCAGATGAGTGAGGTGGGTGGCTGACCCGTGCACAAGGGGCGTGCTGGTGCTTGCACTGGGCATGAAAGCTTGCCCCTGTCACAATGACATCTACCTCAACTTCTGTGTCTAATCATTTAGTGATCTGGTCAGAGAAAGAAACAAGGTTAGTCAGAAAGGATCTACCCGCTATGAACTCATGCTGGTTGCCCTTCAGCATTATATTTCCTACAAATCTGATCCTTGCTAATTTTTTCAAGGGTTTTCCCAAGAATAGAGGTGAGATTAATTAGTCTATAGTTATGCAGATCCTCCTTCTTCCCCTTCTTGAAAATAGGGACCATATTGGCCCATTCCAGTCCTCTGGGACCTCACCTGAGCACCATGAGTGCTCAAACAGTCATTCCCATGGCTCTGCTGACACTGGCTAGTTCTTTCAGCACCCTTGGATGGAGCTCATCTGGTCCCACTGACTTAAACACATCCAGCTCCTCCAAGTGTCTCTTTACTAGGTTGGCGCTAACAGTTGGTGGGCTGGTGTTCCTCCAGCTTCTGTCAGTAATGCATTTGGGAGATTTGTCTAGATTCATGTTGAAGAATACAGAGGCAAAGAACTCATTGAAGAGCTCTGCCTTCTCCCTCCTATCTGTCATGAACTGCCCTTGTCTGTCCTGTAGGGGTCCTATGCTACCCCATGCCTTCTTTTTGCTCCCTATATACCTGACAAAGGATTTTTTGCTGTCCTCAGTTTTTGTCACCAGCCTAAGTTCTGTTGCTGCTTTGGCCTTCCTAACTGATTCCCTGCAAGTGTAAGCCAAAGAGGTATACTCCTCCTTGGTAGTTACTCCCTGCTTCCACAGCTTGTATGCCCTTTTTTTGCCCTTAGGCTTTCCTGGATTTCCCTGTTTAGTCAAGAGGGCTTCTTGGCCCCTTTGCCCCCTTTTCTACATAGTGGGGTTGCCTCCTTCTGTGCCTGAAGGATCGCTTCCTTGAGGAACAACCGCCCTTTCTGGGCCTCCATTTTGTCAATGCTCTTGAGCTTTAATGCCCCACTAACTAATCTCCTAAGCAAACTGAAGTCATCCTTTCTGAAGTCTAGCACTTCTGCCCTGCTGGTTACTTTTCCCACCCTTTGCCAGATAGTGAATTCAGTCAATTGATGGTCACTATCCCCTAGGTAACCTTGTACTTGCAGATCTCCCACCAGCTCATCCTCCGTAGCCAGCACCAAGTCCAGCTAGGCATTCCCCCTAGTGGGATCATATACCTCCTGCATTAGGTGGAGGTTCTGTGTGCAGGTTAAGAACCTATGTGAGCAGTTAGTTCAGGTTGACTGAACCTCCCATCAGATGTCAGGGTAGTTTAGGTCGCTCTGGTGTAGTGCCCGAAGACTGGAAGAAGGCCAACGTGGTGCCGATCTTCAAGAAAGGGAGGAGAGTGGATCCGGCTAACTACAGGCCCATTAGCCTGACTTCTATCCTGGGGAAGATCTTAGAAAAGTTTATTAAGGAGGCCATCCTTGAGGGACTGGCCCAGGCTAACATTCTAAGGGACAGCCAGCATGGGTTTGTTGCGGGTAGGTCTTGTTTGACCAATCTCATTTCCTTCTATGACCAGGTGACCTATCACCTGGACAAGGGAGAAGAGATTGATGTCATATATCTTGACTTCAAAAAAGCTTTTGATCTGGTATCCCATGATCACCTCTTGGCCAACCTGCCCAGTTGTGGCCTTGGCTCCACCACGATCCGCTGGCTGGGAAATTGGCTTCGTGGTCGGACCCAGAGGGTTGTGATTGATGGGAGTCACTCATCGTGGTGCCCTGTGACCAGTGGGGTCCCTCAAGGCTCTGTCCTGGGACCCATACTGTTCAACATCTTCATTAACGATGTGGACATTGGAGTCAGGAGTGGACTGGCCAAGTTCGCCGATGACACCAAACTTTGGGGCAAAGCATCCACGCCAGAAGATAGGCGGGTGATCCAGGCTGACCTGGACAAGCTCAGCAAATGGGCAGACGAGAACCTCATGGTGTTTAACACCGAAAAATGCAAGGTTCTCCACCTTGGGAGGAAAAACCTGCAGCACCCTTATAGGCTCGGCAGTGCTACGTTGGTTAGCACCACAGAAGAAAAAGACTTGGGGGTCATCATTGACCACAAGATGAACATGAGCCTCCAATGCGATGCTGCGGCTAGTAAAGCGACCAAAATGCTGGCGTGCATCCATAGATGCTTCTTGAGCAAATCCCGGGACGTCATTCTCCCCTTGTACTTGGCCTTAGTGAGGCCGCAGCTGGAGTACTGCGTCCAGTTTTGGGCTCCACAATTCAAAAAGGATGTGGAGAAGCTTGAGAGAGTCCAGAGGAGAGCCACGCGCATGATCAGAGGTCAGGAAAACAGATCTTACCATGACAGGCTGAGAGCCATGGGACTCTTTAGCCTGGAAAAGCGCAGGCTCAGGGGTGATCTGATGGCCACCTACAAGTTTATCGGGGGTGACCACCAGGATCTGGGGGAACATCTGTTCACCAGAGCGCCCCATGGGATGACGAGGTCAAACGGTCACAAACTCCTGCAAGACGGTTTCAGGCTGGACATAAGGAAGAATTTCTTTACTGTCCAAGCCCCCAAGGTCTGGAACAGTCTGCCAGCGGAGGTGGTTCAAGCGCCTACATTGAACACCTTCAAGAGTAAATTGGATGCTTATCTTGCTGGGATCCTATGACCCCAGCTGACTTCCTGCCCTTTGGGCAGGGGGCTGGACTCGATGATCTCCCAAGGTCCCTTCCAGCCCTAATGTCTATGTCTATGAAATCATGACAACTATATCTCTTGTCTGTATGGCCTCTGAGAGCTGCCCGGAGAATTCCAGATCTAGCTCATGCTCCTGGTGTAACTGTCTATAGCAACCTCCACTGCCAAGTCCCTTTCCCCCAACCCCCTTGTAACCTAACCCACAGTACCTCAGTTTGGCCCTCCTCTGATCCCATCTTGATTATAGAAGATGTATATTGCCCTTTAGCATAGAGAGCAAGACCCCCCCTTTTTCTTCCCCACTCTATCCCATCTGTACAACCTATAACCTTCAATGCCTACCGCCCAATCATGAGTAGGGTCCCACCAGCTTTCAGTTAGCCCAACAAAGTCGAAGTTGTTGCTTGCAAGCAGGAGTGCAAGTTTTTCCTGTTTGTTCTCCATGCTCCTAGCATTAGTGTAGAGACATTTAAGCCCCCCAATGGGTGCCCTTGATACCCCCCTGTCCTGATGTCTATTGGGCCCTTTAGTGCTTACCTGGGCTGATCCAGTACGTGGCCTCTGGCTCTCTGAACCTAGGTTCTCTTTGTCCACTGCATACCCGTCCCCCAACGAAATTAGTTTAAAGCCCTTTGGAGGAGGTCAGCCAACCTGTAAGAGAACAGATTCTTACCTTTAGAAGAAAGATGAAGACCATCTTGTCCCAGGATACCTCTCTCATGGAAGTGTGGATTGTGGTTGTAGAAGCCAAAACCTGCATGATACCACCAACTCCAGAGCCACAGGTTGACTTCTCTGATGCAGGCATCTTGGTGTTGTTGGCAACTGCTGACCAGAAAGATTGATGAGAAGGCTTCCTGTGCCCCAACTTCCTAAGCCTGGCCCCCAAAGCCCTGTTGTCACTCACAGAATGGTCCAAACTACTCCTGGCCACATCATTTATGCCCACGTGGAAGAGAACCATGGGATAGTAGTCTGAGGGCCAGATAAGGTCAGGAATCCTTGCAATGATGTCTCAGATCTTGGCATCGGGCAGGAAGCAAACCTCCTGTGCTGTGGAATCTGGTAGACAAATAGGTCCCTCCATGCCTCTCAGGAGGGAGTCTCCCACCACGATAACCCAGCGTCTCTTCTTTTTGCTGCCTGGTTGTCACTCAGCCTGCATGGTTGTTGCAGATGTGTCTTCCCCTGCAACTTCCTCTGCTGCATCATCCTTCAGTGCTGCCAGGGTTTCATATCTGTTCCCCAATTGTGCTGGGGAAGCAGTGTGGACCACAAATCAAGGGGAGGTGTAAATGTACCAGTGCACCCCTTTTTCCCCTGGATCCACCCCACATTTTTCTATTCTCCCTTCCTGTTCCATTCTTAAACTCAAAAGGACAAGAATCCTGCTCTCATAGCACTTGGAAGAAGACTTCTTGTTAATTTCAATACCTGAATAACTTATATAAATACATACCAAAGTATTAATATATTCAAATTTGGTTTAGAAATGTAAAAACAGCTAAACACACAATCTTAAGCTGTCTGAGGACTTATTAATACAACATGACTCATGATCACCAATCAGTCAGCACATCTATGATTCCTGTTTGTGCTTAAACCTTTTTCAGAAGATCTCCTATTGTTTGAGGTAGAATTTATAGCTAGATGAGTTCAAACTTGAAATAAGATATTTATATTTTAGGTTAGGGTAATTAGCCATTGAATCAGCTTAGCAAGGGTTGTGGTAAATACTCCAACCTTGCAAATTTTTAAATTAAGATAAGGTTTTTTGGTTGTTTCCCCCCCCTGAAAATCATGCTATAGTTGAAAGTAGAATCAATTTAGGGGGACCATATTGTTTGTATTATTGCAGGAGATCAGGAAAGACAATCACACTGATCCTGTATAGCCTTAACATCCATTAATCTATCTTGCTATTTGCAGGCCTAGTCTGTTGAGAAAGTGATAATAACCTTTCTGTTCTGGTCTAAGTGCTTATGTCTGCTTTATTCTCTGTCTCTTTGGATAACTTGATCCATAGAGATATTTTTACAGTATCCCTAACGTTCCCAATTAATTTATTTCCATTATAGCTTTAAGTCAGCTTGGCAAAGTAAAAGGCAAGTGGAAGCTGAGCCTGGCCAGCTGTTTCAATTTTTTTTTAAATAGCATTTCTATTTAATTGTGGGCCAATTAACCACTCAATTTCCTTTCAGATAAAAAACCAAACTCATCTGAGACCTGCTTAATGATTCTTTATGCTGTGCATCTGACTGAGCTTTTCATTACCTAGTGAAACAAACATACTGGTCAGGTTCACTTGGGAGTAATGTTAAATTTTACTTTGCAGAGAGAGCAAAAAACCTGTTATGATGCCATAATAGCAGGTTCTCCCACAAGCATTTGTATAGTCTTCCACTCAATTTAAAGAAACCTAAGTGACCGCACAACTCTGTCTGCTCTATGCAGATCATCTAGCAGGTCAGTCAGGACTGGGACCTGATTTAACACTATTTGGCTTAATCTCTACCTCTAGGTTGGAGGATGCAGAACTTTGAGCATGCATTCTTCTGGGAAAAAAATGAAACTGATGAAATCTTGATGTAACAGACCTGCCTGCTCAACTATAGAAGTGTTCGTAGTGTAGTGGTTTGGGCAGCTGACAGGGAGTCAGGACTAGTAACAGACATTGCCCTTTTGCTACCCTTAAACAATTTATGATGGTGCACAGCCCCAGGAAACAGACATTCATGCCCCTTGTTATGCCACAAATGCCCAACGTTGTGACTACAACAACAGGTGGTAAGAATTTGTGCCACTTTTGCACAACAGATATCTGTTTGCCTTGTGTTGGGAGAGCATGGGAAGCCCAGAACTGCCCACATTCTCCAGCCACATTGGGCAGGTGTCCCAAGGCTTCAGGGCCCCGATCATGTATGCTTTCAGAAATTCCACTGCAGGGCCAGGCCCCTGCAGTCCTGGGAAGCCTGTCTCAGTTTCCCTGCTTGCACCCCAGGAATCTTCTGGTATATGTAGTTTCACACCCAAACCCAGGAAATGTCTATGTCACCTAAAGGACTGGATCATCTGTGCTAAGATGCATCCCAGCACATTTAATTCTACTCCAAGCACAGCATCTATTTCTAGTCTCACTGTAACAAATCTGTGCCTGAAAATTAAGGAATTCATGCCTTCTGATACTTTCTCTAACCAGAATGAGGCAAATCACCTACCATCTGCATACTTCTATTTCTTAGTTTGTCAAGTGAGAATTGTGGTACTAGGTTTTGGAGAATTAACTCGCTAGTGTTCCACAAAGAGCTTTGAATGCATGCGTGTGTGTGTGTGTGTGTGTGTGTGTGTGTGTATAAATACCACACAAACAAAAACTTTACATTAACAATATTAGTAAGGTTGCAAAATGAAACATTCCAAATTGAGAAAATACCAGAATTACAGTTATCTGAGTAACCTTAAGTCGGGGTCCAAGAAAAAAATAATAATAACAAAAATAACAATAAAAACAAAAACATATTAATGAACATCTGTGATAAGTGGTTTAAGTGACTTTCCTAACATTAGACAGGAAAGATGGCTGAGGCAAAGATAGAATCCAGTTCTCCATGCTAGCATTCAACTGTCTCATCCATGAAATCATACTTTCTTTTCCTGCAATTATCTGCCTTTTTCACTACCCACCTTCCACTTTCAGCAGCAAATGAAGCATGGGTCCTAGCAAGAAAATCTTCCTTCACAACACAACTCTGATTCATCTCCAGAGCCAATCCACCTTATGTACTGAAACAGGCAGTATCAGACTATGCAATTAAAGACTGGATTTTAATGCATACTCATAAAGAAGCCAACATAAGATTCATACGCTGTCTTAATGCTGGCATTTTCTGGTTTCTGAGGGCTTGATTCTATTACCTCAATATTTTAAAATAGGTGAGTTTTGGAAGCAGGTATACTTTTCTAAGGATTAAAAAAAACAGAAGCAGCAGCAATATTCCATCATATGGCCACATGTTTCATCAGTTGGGTTGAAACCTTAAGATCCACTGCACAGACCTTTGAAACTTGATCTAATAGAGTAACTGATACAAATACTAAGTTGTCATCTTTTATTCTCTAATTAGATGCAGATGAGAAACTTTACCCCTGGGTTTCAGAAATATTTGCTGACAGTAGAGGACAAATAAAAAAAAAATCAAGGGTTCTATTGCAGACTTTGGCAGGTGGGGGGAGAGTGGCACAGATATAACAGACACAAATTCTCCTGCTCATTCCCCCCAAGCTTATCATCTTCTTTGTAGTCCCCTCCAATCTGTACTTTCTCCTCTTAGTCACTTTGCCCAGCTAGCCCCAATTCTCCACACTGGATTCCTTGTCCAATCTCCCTTGTTCCCCTCTGCTTGTGTTCCTGCACTGACTCCAGTTTCATTCCTCATTGTCCTCTGAAGCTCATCTAATCGTTTTAGAAATCTGTAAGTCTATGAATTCATTGCTCCCTACCTTCAACATCCAACCTCCCCACACTTGACTACCAGTTTTCCTTTCCTCAGTTCCCAATTTCTTGTCCTATCCATCCCACACCAGTCCTCCATCTCAGGCACCTGCTACTTTCAGTCTCAATTTCCCCCTCAATATTTAAATCAGACAGCTTAATCCTGTGTTTTGCTTAGGCACTAAAATGGGAGTTACTGAGAGCACAGGAGTGAAACCTCTCTGCTCTCAGCTGAGGAACCCGCACCGAGCACAGCCCACGGGGCGCAGAGCTGGAGCTGCAGGGAACGTCTTGCTCAGGTCTAGGCCGATGCTTGTCTGTTGCAAACAGCATCTTTGGAGACGTGAGCTCCAAGGACCCAGAATGTTCCAACTGCAGTTTTTCAAACACTGATCACTGCCCAAATTAGGCAGATTGACATGGTGACCACGACATTTCCTTGACACAAAGGTACCTCCTTGCCACATTTCAATCCCATTCCCTATCCTCATTTTCAAAAACAGCTGACCCATTTTGGCAGAATCTCCTCCCTCCCCCTGACACGCGTCACATGAGGCAAACAAGGGGCATGGAAAATTTCAGCCCAAATGGTTAAGGTTTCTCAGTTATAAACAACTGGAAGCAAAGTATTATGAAGGAAATATCAGCTTTGTCAAGGCTTAATGAATAGCATTACCAACGGTGGGACTCAGTAACTAGTAGCTGACTGCAGATCCATCTGTGCACTGAACAGTGAATGGGAACTTCCCTTAGGGCATGGCAGAAACTGCTATCAATTAGCTTTCTAACACTGTACACTAAGAATGAAACACGAGCAGGATTTTTACAATGAAAAACTGGTCTAACTTACCCTGGCTAGAAGTTATCTACTTGAATTATTATAGTCCTCTTGTGTCTGTCTACCTGTTGAAATCAGGAAATGTGTTTTATACCCAGCAAGTCCTTGATATAAAACCAAATTTTCCCTTCCAGTAACAAAGTTAGCAGACTAAGTTGAGCTTGCAATCTGTCCAGCAGATCCACCCTATTCCCCAGCACGGATGGTTGCTGATCCTGTTGAAAACCTCATCTGCTGTAACTCCTGGTTGCTGGGGTTCTGCATGCTATGGATCTCTAGGGCTGAGGGGGGAGAAAAAGCTTGGGAAATACAACCTATGGCATCGTGCCCTCAGAACCTGCCAGATATCTCAGCGAGAGCGACTGTTCCTTCAAGCAGAATTAACTCCTGCAGAATCCCCTCAGCAGCTGGTGCTGTGCAGCTGCAGGGAGCCTGTTAGTGGCAGCTTGGCTCCTGAGGGAGAGTTTTCATGTAGTGTCCATGAAAATGTCAGTTTTCCCCATGTAGGGGCGTTGCCATGCTTTCCATATGTTTACTGGGTTCCTAACTTACGAACAAGTGTCTAGTGCGATGCATGCCTGTGACCAATACACTGCCTTGGGATTCTCTGCTTATTAGAAGTATTATTTTTCAAGTGAAATGCTCTATTCAGACAAGGATTCTTGTTTTGCTTTGTGGATTTTGTAAAGAAAGAAATTGAATAAGAAATCAACGACCTGCCTCCTAACTAGCTTAATCACAGACACACACATTATTGGCACTTGCTGGGAATGCCAACAGTATGAATGAAGGGCTTAAAAAGAAATACAGATAATTTTAATTTGTGACTATCTTAAGTCCCCCTTGCCAGTTCCCTTGGTTTTATAGTTCAATTCTCCTCTCTCTCTTTTTTTTAATGGGTTTCTATTTCCTGTTTTGGTATAAAGACCTATATAAGGAACAGAGGGAAGTGGCTGATTACAGAGGGCAGTCAGTTGATTTTATGTCTCCTCCTGTCACACAATAAGAAAAATAAGAAAACATTTCTTTTCTTTAATCTCTTTCACTTGCAGTAACGTAAGGTGCCAATGGTAGGTATAGGAGGAGATGGTTTCAGTGAAAGGGATGCTTTCTTTTCAGTGAAATTCCTCATAAGGGGACACAGCCAGTCCTGCTGTGGGCAGGGTGTGGTGGGAAGGAATCCTACCCACCGTCTGCAGCTACAAAGATTCTGCATGCGAGCTGCTGCATCCTAATGGCTGTACTAACCTCCCTAGTCCCACAGTGGGAGATCTCTATTTGGAGCACAGCAAGCAGCTCCACCTCCACCCTCACATGCTCCTGCAGAGTGGATGCACCCTGTGCAGTCTCCTCTAATAATGCCCCGTCTTTTCGAACAACCTCATTTCCACAGCCAGTAGTATAGCTTGTGGGGAGGGAGAGACACCAATCCCCAGTGTCAAATCAGAAGTGACACCTGAATGCCAGCCCCCAGGGAACCTGAGTTGCTGCCATAGCCTGTATTGGGAGAGCTTGAACTGAACAAGGAGGTAAGTGCTTGCACAAGTGCTGTACAGCCTGCACAAGGAGGTAAGTGCTTCTCCCCTGCCTATGCCACCCTGGGCGCCAACATTTTAAATGACACTTCTGTCCACAGTCTTCAGGACAGAGTTGAGAGGTTTGCTTCTCTCTGATTACTCATTTATTTTGAATTTTTCACAGCCTTTATGTTCCTTGAGGTCTCCTTCATGTTCTAATTTTATTTTTTTTCATGTTGACACAGGTGAAATTGGTTTCCCTTCTGTATAACCCTCCTCCTGAACAATGGCCCTCATTCTGAAATTTCTTCGGTCATGTGGCCACAGTGGTGAAACCTCCCTTATATTCTTCCTGCAGCTCCTGCTGCTCATCTAGCTGCCAGGTCACAACTCCCCTGCTGCAGCTTCCAGACCCAGTTGCTAGGCAACATTTTTCCACTCCCTTTCTGTGCAGCCTGCCTGCTCCAGGGCCCCGTTCTCAGAGCAGGCAGAGACAGAACCGCCATTGCAGACACACACATTTTGTACATTTGCTCCCTCCTGACTTCCCACCCACCTTTCTGACTTTAGTGGTCATCCAAATGTCCATCACCTTTTACCATTCCTATACTTACTATGGCGAACAGAGATAACATGCACTGCAGGCAGGATTAGTGCCGTACCTGTGACCACTCAGAAACAGCAACAGCTGCAGAATTTAGTAGCTCACCTGCATAGTTTGGCTGCTTGAAAGGAGTGTTTTTGCATTGCACTTTATAATTTGCCCTGGGTTCCAGATGATTTTGATGCAGCTTCAGGTGTTACATTAAACGCGTAGGGTCAAATCCTTGTTTACCTATGTAAGTGGCACCTAAGTGCAATTCTGTTTTACCCTGTTCAAGTTACTGAAAATCCATTAATGTGTCTACTTTTCTAACACATCATCTTATCCTTCAGTCTTAGTCACATAAAAGCAGCAAGGAGGAGGAGAGGAGGAGGACCCACCCACCTTTTCCATTAACAGTTTTTTAGGGACATGTACAGGGTGATACAGGACAGGAATTAGCATCTAATTCTGCTAACATGCTTAGGTGGAATGGAATCTGGCCTTTAAGCCTTAAATATGTTTGGTCCTGATTATCATCCTTCATCCCTTGATTCAGTAAAGTTTACTATCTACAAAAATGCTCACACTTAAAATTTTCAATTTAAATGGAAGGTTATTTGCAGCTGGTTGTTTAGAGGGGAAGGGTTCTTGCCTCACTTCCCCCGTATTAAGGAGCAGAATTTTTGACTTCCAGCCTCTTTGGTAACAATGCATAAGATAGGGGGAATCAATTCAGTTTTTCTTTTAGATCCTAGTTAATGGTTTTATGGATAACAATTATTAAAAATATGTTTTTGTTTGTAACTGAACATATATCAGTGAACCATGGAACCATACAATGCCATTTTTACAACAACTTTCCAGCACAGAACCATGATTAATATTAGTTGCCTATACCACTTATTGTTATAATGATATTAAAATGTTATATCTACACAGTGCTTGTCTTCCTCAAGGGTACATATGATACTTGATGGCATTTCTCATAGCTGTGCTATGGTTAAGATTGACAGGGACTTCAGTTCTAAATATCTTCAGATGATGTTCATAATCACAATGTTTAAATAAGCACTCAGGGGTCAGGCTTGTCAGGAGAAAAGTCATAGTACAGTCTAATTCTACTCAGGCATCTCAGATGCTAAAATAAGCCCTGTCTCTCAATTGCATAACTGTTGAACCCCACATTCAATTAGGGGGGTCAAAGGGGTTGAAAACTTTAACTAAAGGAAGGCACTGAGATCTTGCCTTGTAAAGACTGCATTAGCCAAATTCTGCTGAGGTTTGTTAAAAGGCTTGATGCACTCCCACAGGACTTGAGAGCTATTTGGCTAGAGCCTGTTAAAAGACGGGAGTAATGTGTTTTTCTGCCATCAGTAAAGATGCTGTTTACTTTGAAAACAAGTAATCAGGACCAATGGTCTTTTACAGATTTTTTTCTTTAAAAGAAGCTGTAAACTGTTGATTTGAATCATGGTAAGGAACTTATCTGCTCTTGGTTTTTGGAGGTTTTTTTTAGCTACTAGCAGAACAGCTCCTTTGAATCTAGCAAAAAGTAATTTCCCCATTTATGCAAGATGCTAGGATAGTGCTATTTGGAAGCCATGGAAGGGGGATATATATGAACTGTCTGACAAGAAGGAAGCTATGATTCATAGATTCATAGATATTAGGGGCTGGGAGGGACCTTATAAGATCATTGGGTCCAGCCCTCCTGCACTGGGGCAGGAAAGACTGCTGGGGTCAGATGATCCCAGCAAGGCGGGCATCAAAATGCATTTTGAAGATTGCCAGGGTAGGTGACTGTACCACCACTGAGGGAGTCTGTTCCAGACCCTTGGCATTCAAATTGTAAAGAAGTTTTTCCTTGTGTCCAATCCAAAGTGATCTAAGTCTTCTCTTCTCCAGGCTGAACAGTCCCATATCTTCCAGCCTTTCCTCGTATGACCCGCTCTCCAGAACTCCAGACCTGGACATGGCCCTCCTTTGCACTCTCTCAAGCTTCTCCACATCCTTCTTGAAGTGTGGCACCCAGAACTGGATGCAGTACTCCAGCTGTAGTCTCACCAAGGCTGAGCAGAGCAGGAGGATGACATCCTTAGTCTTGCTTGAGATACATTGGTAGATGCATGCCAGTGTTTGATTTGTTCTGCTATCTGCGGCATTGCGTTGGTGGCTCATGTTCATTCTGTGGTCTCTCACAACCCCCAGGAGTCTTTCAGCTGTGGTGCTGGCAAGCATAGCACTACCAAGCCTATAAGTGTGTTGCGGATTATTTCTCCACAGATGGAGCACTTTACATTTCTCCAAGTTAGACATCATTAGGTTATGATCCACCCACCTTGCAATCCTGTCCAGGTCAGCCTGTCCTTGAGCATGACCACACTCTCCCATAATTTGGTGTTGTCCATGAACTTTGCCAGTATGCTTTTAATATCTGAATCCAAATCATTGATGAACATGTTAAAAAGTACTGGTCTGAATACTGAACCCTGAGGGATGCTACTGGTCACCTTCTATCATGTTGACTTAGTTCTGTCTATTAATACTCTCTGGGACCTACCTCAGAGTCACTGGACTGTAAAGTAGTCAAGGCTGCATTTTCCCAATTTTACTATCAGGACATCATTGGAGACAAAGTAGAAGGCTTTTTTGAAGTTCAAGTATATGACATCACCTCATTTCCTGTATCCAGGTGGCGAGTTACCTGATTGTGGAAGGAAATGAGGTTGGTTAGGCATGATCTGCCTGCAATGAAGCCATGTTGGCTGTCCTTTAGAATATTGCCTTCTGTTAGTCTATCAATAATGGATTTTTTGATAATTTTTTCCAGGATTTTACCAAGGATTGAGGTCAAATTTGTTGGCCTGTAATTCTCTAGGTCCTCCTTTCTCTCTTTCTTGAAGATAGCCACCACATTGGCCCTCTTGCAGTCTTCTTGGACCTCTTCCAAGTGCTATGAGTCCTCAAATAGCTTTGCCATAGGTTGGGCAATGATATTGGCCAGTTCTTTTAGTACTCTTGGATGTAGTTCATCTGGTCCTGCTGACTTGTATATATTCAGCTTCTCAAGGTATTTCCCCACAAGATCTTCGCCAACTATGGGAGGGTGATCACCCCCACCTTGATCATCTTGTATTCTGTCAAGCAGGCTAACGCCCTTGGACTGGTGAAATACTGATGTGAAGAATTCATTTAGGAGTTCAATTTTCTCCCGAGTGTTGGTTATCAGCTGTCCCATTTCCTTCATTAGAGGCCCTAAGCTTCCCTTATTTTTTTTCTAACTTCTTACATATCTAAAGAAGGACTTTTTGTTGTCTTTGATTCTGGTTGCCAATTTGTATTCAGTTTTGGCCTTTGCTTTCCTAATCTGCTCCCTACAGGTGTGGTGATTTTTGACTTCCATCACTTATAAGATTCTCTTTTCAATATCAGGGGGTCCATAACTTCCCTATTCAGCCAAGGGAATCTCCCAGCCCTTTTGCTGCCTTTTTTATGAAAAGGAATGCACTTCCTTTGTGCTCCTAGGATTGCTGCCTTAAGGAATGACCTTTCCCATTGGATCATGGTCCCGCAGGGCCTCATCAACCAATCTTCTCTCTGATGATCTCTACTCTGTGTTTACAACTGACTTTTAATTAAAGATTGATAAAATTCTTGGTAGCTAATTTGTTATGTAAGTGAGGATGCCAGATGTGCAGAGTAAAGGATGTTTTCAGATACTGCTGCCTATAAATTACATTAAGTGTACTGCTGCTATATTATCTGTTTTGATCCATTTATTTGACTTGCTCTGTCTTTCCACAAGTAGTTCAGTTGTTAATCTCATATAGATAATAAATCGGTCCCTTAGTCTTCATTATTTGGTTAAGTGCATTGTTTTATGCACTTTTTTTTCCAACTCCAATACTGAGATACTCATTTTGTAGATTTAGAAAGCTTCGTAACCAGACATTTATCTTTGCTAAGTCAGGACACATCTTTAGTGTTATAGTAAGAAGTCCCTGGAATAATTTTTGCATTGAGAAGGTAGAGGAGAAAATTATTTTAAAAAGACCAGAACATTCCCTTAAGAAGCAATTTCATACTAGAATATTCCACCTAATATCAAGCTGACTGTTCTTGATGGAAGACATCATTCAAGCATAGATGTCAGAGAGGGATCCATTACAGGTCACTTCATACAGGAGAGCAGTTTAAGACACTGTCCTGCCATTGGTCACCCTATAGTTAGGGTGCTATAAAAGAAACTGGAAACATTGTTACCTTCCCCATTATGGGGACTGTGTATGACAATAAGACATGAGGATCTGGCCTTGTGCTTTTTTCAAGTAGTCATTAGGTGTGAGCTTATGTTCATTTCCAATTTGAATACTTGTATAGTGTTTTGCTGTTGTGAGAGAATGAATCTTAAGTATTTTATAGGGTAGCTAGATTTTTTTGTAAAGGACAACCTCTCTAAAAGTAGGGGGTTGTAGTGGGTTGTCCCTCCTTTAGCCCAACCCAATAACCAGCCGTCATAATAGCCAGTTAGCTCTTAGTTCCAGTTTCTAGTCTTTTTATTTACAAGCAGCAAGCTTGTTCTCACAGCAATATAAGCAAAAGTACAAATAACAAATAAAAGTAAAACCCCTGGTCTTTCCTCAGACCAAGAGAGAGGAAGGCAACCTAGGCACTGTACTTTCCCCTCAGCACACCAGCCACCTACGTCTCCCCTCCCTCAGAGCTTTTAACTTCCCCTGAGCCAGCCAATCATCCCTGTCAGCTGGCCCTGTGCCACTGGGCAGACAGGCTATTATCCATTAACCCACTGCAGCTGGGCTCCAGCCCCTGAGGCATGAACCCTGTTACAGGGGTGATTTACTTAACTTCTTTCCCTCACCCATTACTCAGAGATTATTTTGCAGAAATAATCTGTTTCTGCCTTAGAACAACATGGCTACAACCTATATCCCCAAAACATGGAAGATATCATAATTAGACTTTTTTCAATGAAAACTTCACTAAGCAAACACTCTTGCTTCAGCCCTTTGTTCATGGCAAATTTGCATACTTGCAGAGCAGCTTCTTGACAGCTGAACTTCCCTACCCAGGACAACCATTCCATCAACCAGTTCTCTTGTGCAGTATGAAACAACAAAAAAGAAGCAAAATTCAACATCCTGCTTGCCATCAGATACATTTGAGGTAAATAGACTGCTCCAACTTTTATTTAAGCCTAATTTGCATAAAATAAACTTTCCCACCCAGGAGAATTTATACCATCCTCCAGTTCTCCTGTTCAATATGAAGTTTTGCTTCCACCTGGGAGAAATTTTACAATCTTTGCATTCTCCTTTGCCTGAGAAAGGGCATGTGAGCCCAAAAGCTTGCAAATAAAAAGGTTTTTTTACAATTATCTAGTTGGTCTAATAAAAGATATTGCCTCTACCATAAGAGTTCTGACTGCTTTTGCCTTAAGACCAACATGCCTATAACCTATAACCCTTTGTCACTGGACTCAAGATCTCTGTCTCCAGCATGCTCGATGGCATGAGGAGAAAAGCACCCTCCTCAAAAGTCAGCCCTGTTTATGTACTTTTAGCACAGGATGAATATTTTGACAAAAGAAATATGATGTTTTGGCAAAGCAGAACATGGGGCAAGGTGAGGCTTTTTCAGGTGTTAGTGAACACCCACTCTTCAGGAAGTATGGATACCACCTATGAGGCAGATAGTAATGAAAAAAATGTCATTGAATTTTCCTTTAGTATGCCAATAATAGCTCTTCTTGTACCATTTTATATTCTCCATTAACATTTTATGTGGTTTTAGATATTCTTGAGTCAATGTATTTTAAGCTTTTCTGCTTATTTGATGGAAGTCTAAATTTGACTGTTGCTGGTCTTATTTATATTATTATTAATTAAAAACTCAATGTATTTTTTAAAGTGACTGCTGGGTTTTCTCTGGAGAGAGACTTTGCAGTGATCATCTAGATTTTTTTCGGCTCCAGGCTATATAACTTTAATGAACTCACAAATCAAATATGCAGGTGTCTTGCATAGAGACCTCTCATGTTGGATTTTCTGTTCTCTTTTCCCTTCCTAAGGTCTTGTATACTTCCTTTCACACAGTGCTACTTACTCTCTCCTTTTTCTGTTTCTCATTGTTCATTGTTTACTGTTTTTCTTTAGCCCACAGATGAAGATATTATAGTTACAAAAGGGTATATGCACAATTGGAAATGGTGGTCCATATTTAGTATACTAAAACTCAAACATCTCACCTTTTATGTAACATTTGTAAATTAAATACCAGTATTGCGTCATGCACTATTCCACATAATAGGCACATAAGTGGACTTTGGTGCCTAAGTATGATTCTAACCCACCCTGCACAGGTCCCTGAACAATTATTAATACAAAAGGTAGGTGACTCCTCCTACTCTTTGCTGCTTTTTTGTCACTCAGTCATAAGAAAAATACGATGGTGTATTAATTGATTTTCAGGTATTTGAACAGAGTGATATAGAATCATACTTAGGTACTTAAGTCCATTTAGACAGCCAATAGATGGAATGGTATCTAACTGACAATATCCACATATTAATGCCTGCTAGTTGATCCTGAAAACTAACATCAGAGAGTTCTGTTGACTGCTGAGGATCCCCCGCTGATTTTTCTATCATCTACAGGATTGAGGCCTTGTATTGTCCTCCTTCTAATAGTGTAACTGTATTTTTCTCATCTTTTTGCTTCTCTCTGTGTCCTGTTGGTTGTCCCTCACTATTTTCTTCTCCCGTGTGTGTCTCAGTTCTTTTGTCTTCATTGTTTATATACCTCTTATTTCTACACATCTAAGCTGTTTTGTTCTCAAGGGTACAAACTGGCCTTACAGATGGAGAATAGCATCCCTGCTTCATTTTGTAGTGACTATTATCTTCAGTGAAAGTACATTACAGTAATAATGGAATCAGACTTCTTATCCATATTGCATGGATTAGTTAAGCTTTTCAGATATTTGGTTTGGTTTAGTTAAGATTGAATAAGTATGTATGCAGGTATAGATATGTATATATGCATAATCCATATTAAACTAGACTCTGAAGTATACGTCTCAAGACTGAAAGTATTTAAATACTTTATTTAAATGCTTCTTTTAAATATTTTAATGTGATACCTTTGAACTGAGCATATTAACTGCATTTATGGATAGTTACCACTAGTAGATATTTACATTTCTTAAAGTATTAGTTTAAAGAATAATTAAAGGAAGATTATTAAAAATAGCCAAGGGAGCCATGTATTTAGTTGGTGAAACTGAAAGCAAACAAATTTGCTGCTGAAGGATACCCAGTTGTTCTAGGTTTTGGGTGTCATCCCTCTCTCACCAATTCACATCAAGCTTGTGTAGTGCTGCTCCTGCCTACACTGCTGCTGGGCATTGACATACTGAACAAGTACAATGACTTTACCCTTTGGAACCAATACTTGGAAGTTATAAATTATTCATAGTGCATGACCTACAGTAATGGCTTTGCCCTACTGTACTGGCTCCCCCTGGGATTCTGGACTATGCATTAACGCAATGAGAAATCACATCTATTTTTCTTCCTTTCTCCTCTTATTCCTTCTCTTCAGGGTAGCTCTTCCTAGGTTTTTTGGCAACCTTTTTTCCTCTGCTACTATCAGTAGTGACTCCTGATAGGGCCTCTGTAACTTCACCCTCTCAGAGTGTATACCTTCCTGACTCCGGGCCCATGGCTCACAAAGTTCTCCTGTGACAGGCTGAGCAGTGCCTCTCCTGAGGAGACTTGGGTGACATTTTTTAACTAAAACATTTTTTCAATAAAAAATGCAGATTGGATTACATTGCGATATCTTGTCTATTTGTGTCAGTGTTGAATATTGGTTGGAACTAAAGATTTTTGTTCAGCTTTGGATGCCAAAACATTTCATTTGATCCCAAATTATTTTATTTTTACTTTTTAGTCTCTGTAAATTTTGAGAGAACACTTCATGAATTTGATCAAACTGACTTTTAAAACTTTTTTTTCAGACTTGCCAGTAAACCTAATAAGCTATTATCCACTCATCTCTTTCCTGACTTACCCCTGCCAGCATCACAGGAATAGTTTTTTCTCTCAACTCACTCACTCCTCTCTTCTCCATCCCAGCCTCAGGCCATGTGTTCTTTGGTGTCCTCTTCATGGGCCAAGAAAAAGAAGATGCTGCTGGGTGAAGGACAGACATAACAGTCTGGATAAGGGAGGAGATATGTTGGTGAAGTAATTAATGAACAAATGACTGAAAGAGAACGCATAAGGGAAAGAGTGGAAGTAGGACGGGAGTGACAGGACATATGGGGGGTGGGAAAGACAGAGAGATGAGGAGACATTAGTGATCAAAGTGATGGGGGGAAAAAACAAACATAAGAATAGAAAACCCAAAGAAAGTTGGAGAGAGGATGGGGAAAAAAAGAAGAGAGCATTTGAAAGCATTTGAAGCAGAGTCCCAAGGGGATGTCTCAGTGAGTGGCCTGCCACAGAACTAGGAGTTTATAAGGGTTCTACTCTGTGTCTTGTGGGCCTGCAAACCTTGGATGCAATTCCCATCACAAGTTCAGTGCAGCTCTGAGCATTCATACCTGCCACCCTCTCCTTTGCTGTACCTCATGTCTAGTTTTTACTGCTGCTTGGAAAGAACCAAATAAAATAAATCTTATTAGATTATACTAGAAAATAATATATCCTCTACTTGAAATCAATTCAACAACAGCCTGAGTTGCAGCCTCTATTTTTCTAATCCTCTCTTCTGCTCAATATTATTTTCACAGTTGCAACCCCTGTTGTTGTGACACCAGCAACTGGTTTGGAGATTTTTGGAGAGTCGTGAGGACCTCAGACTTCCCAGAAAATCCTGAATTTTAGGTCAAAATCCTGGAGTTAGGCTGGTACTTGAGCATGCAGCAACTCTTGTTGAAATCTGGATCCAGTTTATTATAGGAATATAATATGATTGCATGTGCATGCCATCTAGTGGTGGCCATAATTAAAGCAGCTAGTAGTCTCTTACACAGGAAATGCCACTTTTTACTTCAATAACCAGGATCCTTTAGCAGGAAGTTAGGTGTGGTCTGTTGAAGGAGAATTTTAAAAAAAGGGGAAAAAAAAGGAAAAAAAGAAAAGAAAAAGGCATGATGGAATTTTAGCTGCAAGCTTCATGGTGTCATTCCATATCCACATAAGTGTGAGATTCTACATGGGTAATGCATGTTTAATTGTTACCTATAGTATTTATATGGGATTCTATATTTTTTCTGTCATTGGCAATAAAATTCATGAGGGTTTTGCAGTAGGATCACTTTCATATTCCTTCTTCTGCTACCAATTTGTGTATGTTCCAGCAGCAGTTTTCTACATAACATCCATGCTGTAGGTGCATTTGCCTGTAATTGGAAAGTATGCTTCACAGATGTATTTGCATGAGCTAGTGGATATGTTTGCATTCATGCGTGTGCATGTGTGAGTGCACCCGCATGTGGGTAGGGGGAGATGGTTAGCTATATGATGAAGAGGAAAGGAATGAAGGAGAAGACTTAGTATTACCTTATACTCTGAAGGCTCTATAACCATGAAGCCACTGCAGCTGTGCTGAAGTGATATATATATATATATTCTTTAATTATATATATATATACATATATATATATATATAATTAAAGAATGCATTCAGGTTGTTTCGTGTAATTTGAAGTTGCTAATTACTCCTATGGAATATCAATTAGCATATAAGCTGTTAATCTGCTGTTACATTTGCTTTATTTTTATAAGCAGCATGCTTATTTAGAGCCCTGATAAAAGTATTGAATAATATGTCAGTGATTAAGTGAAGGATTTCAAGTATCTCGGCGTTGGAAAATATTGTCTATTAGCCATTTTTGGCAGAAGCATAAGGTAGAATTGAAAGGAGATGGTACTGCTTTTGGTACTGAAGACTGTGCAAACTATATACAATTTCAATGGTGACAGATAATAATAACCCATCTAAAGTTATAGCATCGAGTGATTTAGATCAATTTTGGTTATTACAGAAATGTTTTCAGTGCACAACATGTTGCCAGGCAGGAAATCTGAGTACAGGTGCCTCAGCCTCTTTCCGTGCTTCCTGAGCTGGCAGCTCTGCAAAGGCAGCATACTTGTCCCTGAACAGAAGGAGCACATCACATCACTATCAAGCAATCCTTTTGGCTGATAGTTTTAAGTGGCAGTGATGGGCTCCAGAAGGAGCCATTTCTGGGTGTCCTCTCCAGAAGAAGGGTTGATTTGTGATAAGGTTTTTCAGGTGATAGTGGTATTGGTTGGTTGTGATAAATGCCCCCACTCCTTGACACTTCACTGTAAACACAATTTAACTGTGAATTCATTTCAGTAAATGTGCTGCAAAATATCCACCATATCATTTGTTTAAATGATCACAAAATTCCACTGGGAAAAGAAAGGAAATGGGGATCCTTTGTATTTAAAATTGCTAATCTATTACTTTTTAGCAAGAAATTCATTTAAAATTATTTTTTTCTAGAATTGCTGCCTTTCCAGATATATACAAGAGACCAGATGAAAAGGAAAAGGGTCTATCTTGGGAGTGAGAGACTGGCTGGGAGGGAAATGCATGAATGAATCAGCTTCATAGCATACTGCTCTTCAGTTATAATAATAATAATTTAAGAAGTTACTCTGCAAAAAATTCTATAAAATTCTATCCCTTTAAATTGCTTGAGCAGTGCATTGCTCTAATATTTTTGTGTGGTTTTTTATATTTTTAGCAGTTTTTTATGTGAGAGGCTAAACAGAAATTAAGAGGTGCAGGATGAAAAGATGGCACAATCAGTGCTGGTACCACCAGGACCTGACAGCTTCCATTATTTCACAAGAGAGTCACTTGCAGCTATTGAACAACGTATTGCAGAAGAAAAAGCTAAGAAGTCCAAAGAAGAGCGCAAAGATGATGATGATGAAAATGGACCAAAGCCAAATAGTGACTTGGAGGCAGGGAAGACACTGCCATTTATTTACGGTGACATACCTCCAGAAATGGTGTCCGAGCCCTTGGAGGACCTGGACCCATACTACATCAATAAAAAAGTAAGTAATTATTAAGTATGCATTGAGGATCTTACTGATCAGATTTAAGTATTAAAATACAACAGACCCTTTGAAGGGCTCCCTCTCTCCACTACTTTGGATACAGTCTTGCAAACACTTACTCTCTGGTTATAGCTCTCCAACTGTTGACTCCCCATAGTGAGCACAACATCTAGTAATAAGGGTTATAGGTATATGCAGAACCAAGGCCCAGGTTTTGAAGAATGCTCCATTAGCTTTAATATAATGTCCTCAAAGATTTACTCTAATTGTAGTTTTCAGTATATTACACATGGGAGAATGGCTGAAGAATTAGTATACAAGTTATTTTTAGAGTGTTGTTATTTCATTAATCACTCCATTATAAATGTGAAAGGAGCAAATCTTCAATTAGGGATGTCAGCCTTTTCATTTTGAAAACCATTTAGAGGCTGCCTTGATGGGTCTCTTGCTCATTTTCTTCACTGTCACATAGAAAACAAGGGTTTTACTACTAAGCATTCTCTCATTGCCTGGGTTGTAAGGAGCAGGAAATGCCTCCTTCCCTCACTCTACACTCTGTTGAGAGAGTGTATCTCTGTTTGTTTGTTTTAATCCTATGATGCACCACAGGGGACAAATGGAATAATACAGAAGTTCTAGGACTCTGGGGAGATGGCCCCAGGGTTTTCTCTGGTGTTCTGTATTTCTGAGTGCTGTACCGTTTGCAATGGGGGGAAACTTCCAACAATTCAGAAGAAACTCCTCTAGCTCAAATGTATGGAATTTTCTATCTTCATGGTTTTTTCTTATACAGGAAAAAATGTAGCCCCTAGGATTTAGCTAGTTCTTTTTGAAAACATATAGAAAGCTAAAAGTAGAACCTCCAAACCGACTATTGTTAGGAGTCATACATGAACTGAGAGACTCAGTAAGCGTAGGAGTTTCTGCCCTGTCATCAGTCATTTTCTCCTCTAAGACAACAAGAATATCTAGGTATATACCATGGTGAGCTGCCGACAGGCAGCAGATGCATTTTTAAAAATAAATTAAAAAAACCCAAAAAGCCTTGACCTTATAATGCTGCTCAGTGCGGCATTCTGAAAGTTCACATTGTCATGGGTAAATGGGGATCTATATTTGAAAACGAAATTATTTGATTAGGATTAAATACTGCTTATTTTACTGAATTGACTAGTTCTGCTGAAGCTCAGTAATGCTAACCATATAGGACCCAAGCTTGTCATCAAAATAATCATGCCTTAGAAATCAGAAAAGTAATGGTTATGATTAACATTAAAATGATATAACCTCCTTTTGATTTATAACTCAGTTTTAAATTGGCTGTCTTAGTGAATGACAATACAGTTGTCAGGGACCAAATCATATTTTTGATGTATGGTAGTTTCTAGTACAAAAATAAAATCTTTACATATGAAGAACTTTCTCAGAAAATTTTCCTGGATTTCCTCTGAATCTCCAGAGTTTGTATATTTAGGTCAGGCTTTATTTTCATTGCATAAATATATCTCAGTTGGACAGGATCACACAAAGGATTGCTTCAAGAGGGATTTGGTTTGAATAAGGGCAGTAGAAAATGAGTGAGGAACTCAGATTTTGGGGCAGAAATCAAGGATAAAATGATGAGGTACCTAGAGAAACAAGGAGAAATATGAAATGATATGCAAATTGAGACATTGCAGGTTCACTAAGGACAAAGTAAATCAAAAATAAAATCATGAAAGGGTAGAAATACAGCTCCTGGAGTCAGCAGGGAGCTGAGGGCAAGGCTTGGTGAAGGCAGTAAAAGCTGTGGCAGGTGAATTCTGGTGTAGGCCTGGTTTGTGCTTCCAGGGTTTCAGCTACAGTGTTTCCTACACCTGTTCACAAGGCATAGCCTCCCCTCTGATCCTAACTGATGCAGAATGTGGCCACTGGCAATGCGCATGGTTCACTTGGCTTGTATCTCCTTTGGGATCTCTACTGCTGCCAGCAGTGCTAGCTAGCTGGTCTCTCTTACAGTTGAGGAGCATAAGCTTTTACATTCTCCTGTTTCCTGCATCCTCTCTCCCTCCTCTGAGCTTACCTGAGCAGAAGCAGTGTAAGCTTGGCCGCAAGCCCATGTAGAATATAAATCTTTTAAAGACTTAGCTGTGCACAGCATATTGAGTAAAGGCTGAGCCTTCTTGGATAATTTGGATTTAAGAAAAGATTTTAATTCAAATGCATTCCCTTTAAAAATGCCATTTAGTGTGTGTGTATATGTATATGTAGCTGTATGTGAAAATACGCAACCAGTATAGATAAGTTGTGCTATACTGTACATGAATTTGTAGACAGAGGGCAGAAATTGAAATATAATGGTTAGTGAATTGTGTGGTACTTAGCACAAATCATGCAAAATCATATCATATGAAAAATAGATAAATTTGCAGGCATAAAAGCCTCCCAATGCAGCCATTTTTAAAGGATTTTGCTATGTGCGAGGAAAAGATGGTTCAGCTCCGTGAGTATTATATCCATAATTTGTTGAGCAACTATGTTTTGAGCAACTATGTTTTCCTTTATTTTAATGGGAGACAAGCTTTGCAAACCAGCTTTGAAAGTCAAACTATCAGTACTCCCCAGCAGCAGTATTTCATATGGTATCAATGAAGGTAGCTAGCATGGAGAATGCTAATGCTGAGGTTCAAATGATACTCACAATTACAATTATGTTCAGCAGGTGTGTTATATGCTATACTAAATGACTAAAGAGTCAAATATTATGCTTCATTAAATCTATCTTTGTCCTAAGCCAACATAGATTATTTGTATTTTCTGCATAAAGTTGTTGAAAGGGTTTTGGAGAATTCACTTGTGAAAGTTCAGTTGGCAGCTATGCCATGCATGAGGGGAACCAGGGAAAAGGTCAGTTGGTCTGTGAGGTTGTCAATGGGTGTAGAATATGGTAACTATAATCAATGATAAAGTGCAGAACTTAAGAATCCAAACTGTACATATACTAAATGATGTTTTTCATTTTTTATTCCTTTTCTAGACTTTTATAGTATTGAATAAAGGGAAGGCAATCTTCCGATTCAGTGCCACTTCTGCCGTGTACATGTTAACTCCTTTCAATCCCCTTAGAAAAATAGCTATTAAGATTTTGGTACATTCATATCCTTTTCAAGTGGTTGGTTCAAAATATTAATGAATGAAATCCTGCTCTTTTGTTTCAGTATTTAAATCAGTAGCTGTCTGCATGTCCCAGGCTGGGTATGATACACAACACTCTGTCCATATTCTTGGTACTACTTCTTTCCTCTGTTTCTCTCCCATCTCCTTCTCTCATTTCTGCTCCTGCTTTATAGCTTAGAAATGAATCATAACATGATGATATTAGAAACAAAGTAGCCTTTCTTATTTCTACCTGTTTTCTTTTTCTTCTTTCCCTCCTATTTTTCTCTCTCCTTTCTTCCTCCTCCTCTCTCATGCTGTATCATTTCCATCTTTTCTCATTCTTTCCCTTTTTCCTATAACTTCTTCATATGCTACAGGTATATTGTTTAAATTTCCACAAATTTCTTCAACAGTGTTTTGTATTAAAACAATCTAAACTTTGATTTCAGATTTTATCTTGCATGAATATTTACAGAAAATCTGATTATTATGTTTTCTCTCATTCTCTGAGTCTGATCATGGCTGCAGATGGGCAAATTAATAGGTTTCCTTGAAATCCTTAGTTTCATTTCAGATTGTGTGTCCATCATGTGTTTTTATCAGTCTTTTTTTCTGTTGGCCATAATAATTTTCCACACTTTTATTCTGGAAGTACACTTTAGTCACCAAGAGTGCCTGTACATGAGTGTGGAGGCTGCTCCAATGCGCTATAATTACACTGTGGTGGAGCAGAAGCAATTAATTG
Organism: Crocodylus siamensis; assembly: GCF_052110815.1. Classification (NCBI taxonomy): domain Eukaryota; kingdom Metazoa; phylum Chordata; order Crocodylia; family Crocodylidae; genus Crocodylus; species Crocodylus siamensis. The sequence goes on along the minus strand of NC_143398.1, from coordinate 209,704,152 downwards.
AGTCTGCTGGAGCATGCTCCAGCAAAAGCCTGCATCTCATGTATCAGAATCACTGTGCTTCAAACTGGTGGGGGGGGCATCGAACAAGCTTTGGTTCAAGCACCCCGCCACCATTTTGAAGCGTGGGGATGCTGATGCATGAGATGTATCTCATGTATAGTGTACATTGTGGGAAAGATATATATTGTTTATTTTTCCATTTATCTTTGGTGCTAAATAGGTCTGTGTGAAGCTTCAGTTACTGATTCAATTTGGTAGAGATTCGGTCTGATTCAGTGGCCAAATCTATGAATCTGAATTGAATTAGGAGACCCTTTAATCGCTCTGAATCAAACTGGAACCCTCCGAATCGATTCAGAGAGATTTGAAAAGATTTAACAATTTGGACATAGACACAGCTGTAAATGTTTATTCTACATATCTCAAGGTACCAGGCAGCTCATGAATGCTAAGATTATGGGGTGGACAGAGCGTCCCACGGGGGGGAGACAGTGTACTCGGCAGCAGATCCGGAAGTGATCAGAAGCACTTCCAATCCACTTTCCCTTCACCCCCCTGGCTCGGCACTGGTGCCTCCCTGGTCTGGGGTGGCACCCGGGGTCCCCCCATGGCCAAATGCTGAGCCAAGAGGGTGTGAGGGGGAGCCCCTGCTGCGTGCTTGGTGGTGGACCTTGAAGTGGACTGAAGTACTTCTGGTCTACTTCTGGGTTTGCTGCTGAGCATGTGGGGAAGCCCCACACACTCCTGTGGGACGCTCCATCTGCCCCACCATCACAGCATTCATGACCTCCTTCTGGTACCTTGAGGTATGTAGAAAACACACATAAAGGTGTGTCTATGACCGAAGCTGATTCTCTGAATCAGCACTGACTCTTTAGATTCAGATTTGGCCGAATAAAATTGGGACTGTGATCTGAATCAATGAATCAAATCACTGTCCCCGATTCGGGTCGAATCCAAATCCGAATTGAATGTGGCCTGTTTCACACACCGCTAGTGCTAAGGCACTTCTAAAAAGCAACAGTACAGCAGGAACCCACAGTATTGAGAGGGTATTTTTATAGGAGCCAATCATGACCCAATATGCAATGTGTTAATGTACAACATTCTCAAAATAGATCATTTTAGATTTATAGAAATCCTCCTCCAGGTTGGTGCCCTTTCCATTTTTCTGTTTGCAAGTATAAATTTATGAAGTATTGTAGCAAATAGTATTCTGGGGAAAAACGTAATTACTTCAATTGAGCAGGATGATTTTGAAGAGGCACTATATGCTTTTTGTGCCTTCTTGCCATGATATTTGTGAAGCCAGGGATAGTTAACGTTATAAAAATTCATCTCTTGACAATAAAAGAGTGCACAGAAAACTCCAGGAGAAGAGCCACATGGTATTTCCCACCTCTTCGGCTTCTATTCCTATGTAGGAGCACCATCTGTACTTACATTTTGAGTCAGAGAGGCATCAAGTTAAAGTAGCTCTCAAAAAATCTTTGTAAAATGTAACTCTCTGCATTTCCTTGGTGATACTGCCATCATGTGGCTATCACATGCATCATGTATCTGTCTCGTATTTTTATGTTAAATATTTTCATGACTTAGGTAAATTTTGACTCCAGATCATGAATGGTGCAAATCAAGAACAACATCATCAAAGTGAACAGATATTGAAGTTATTCTGGAGTTTACTATGGATTAGTATTATGCAAACAAAATTTGGGTCCCAAATGGCTTATATTGTAACCAGTAACAGATGTAGCACAAGCAAAGGCAATTCAAGTTTCTCTTTCAATCAGAAGCATAATAGTGTTATGAAGAACATAACTTTTATCTGATTTTTGTCCAAATATGTAGACATGAAAGACTGGATTATTGTATTACAGTGGAGGCACCCCCTTTTTAAGTCACTCATTTTTTATTTCAAAGAAAAAAAAATGTGATAATTTTTAAAAGAGTAGGGCATTCTTTATCTCTTTCAGAGCTTTTGATTTTCAATGCTTTATTGTTCTCATTTGACTAAAGATCAACAATAAAGCTATTTACCTTGAGCATGAACAGAACAATGAAGAAATTAATAATGCTTCATACTGAAAGTTTGCCAAACTGTAATGTCAATTTAATATTATTGCAATTAGATTTGCTGATGTTAAGTTCCTTGACTATAACCTACATTATTCAGCATGCTTATTATGTGCACTATTTTGACCAACTGTGTATTTATGACCATGAGTAACCCTCCGGATTGGACAAAGAATGTAGAGTAAGTTAAATGCATTTTATTTAAATATATTGAAAAATATTAAATGAATTTTAGATCAGTGGCTTTATATTACTCAAGCTGACATACTGATAGCAGGCAATCTGTGATATTGCTGCTGGTTTACCCTGCCTAGTGTAACTAACCTGACTTTAAAAACATCATTTTATTCATTACTTTCATTTTCTATATTTTCAGTTTATTTGAAAGAATCACAGGTGTGTGTACAAAGGAATACATCAGCCTTTTCTGCAAGTACTTCCCATTGAGTTCAGTAGAAGTTCTATGCTTGTAATTAAGATATAAAATAGTCCCTTTTCTCCCCATCTAGTATTCTCAAGGTGTATCCCTCTCTTCCCTCTCCCACCTCCAATGTGTGGTACACATCATATCAATAATTAGACTGTCTTTAGGACTCTTATGTCTCCTGTACACCTTTGTATGGGCCTCCCTTACCCTTAATCCAATAATATTTATGCAGTAATTAAGACATTTACTTATATGAAAAAACTAATAGCAGAAAGTATTTGATGGAATTGGTATTACTGGAGGAAATATGAGAGAGAGAAGGATTGTTGTGGGTGGTAACTACTGGGCCAACTGTATAACTGGGGAGCTTTTACATACCAAGTACCGTTCCTCAGGTCTGAGAATGAAGCAGATAGGACAAAGTCCCATGTGAAACTCTATATGTAAATAGGAGTTTTATATAGACCTTTGTTCTATCTGATATTCAGCACAAACTGTTGTCTTTTCTCTTAAGTGAGGAAGTGTACTTGATACCCCAGAGATTGTCTATACCCCTCCCAACCATACAGTTGGTCTAATAAAAGATGTCATCAACAAAAATCTTTGCCTGTGATGAACTTTTAATTATTCTCCTGCTATTTAACATCTGGGGAAAAAAAGGAAGAAAAGGATTGAGTACAATGTGAATAGCCACTAACCAGTTCTCCACAATACAGCCATGTGTATGATTGTAGTCTATAGGTTCACAGGTTGGGAGGACATGCTGCTCTCCCTTTGATTTTTTAATGATGTTATCTTGATTGTTTTTTTCTGCCATTACAGTACTTCCTATTTTGGACAATATCCAGCTATCCTTGATGTTAAAATCAGGGAGGGAAATCCAGTCACTATTAAATTCAATAGCAAATCTCCCATTGAGGTATTTTAACATATTACAACTAGAGGTCAGTGTGGCTGCAGAATTTGGCTTAGCTTTCATCCCTGCTGGGTTCCTGGAAGACCAGTGCTATTGAGGGTTCTTCCAAGTGATTTGGAGTTAACCAATGTGGAACAGTAGGTCCCTTTGTTCATTAGAAAAAGGATTTTGTAATATAAAAAAGTGGCTAAATAGATTTTCATCAAGTTTTCCAAAATGCTCATTTATGGGCAGAAAATAAAAGGCTTGATCATCGTAGATGCTGAGTAGGGCTATGTGGATAATTGATATTTTTGGTTCAGTGGTCAAACTGGAATAAGAAGAGGTGTTTCAGATTTATTCAAAGCAGAAATCCACTTTGAGTCAAAGTTTTATTCAAAATAAAACATATGCTTTTCAGGTGTGCTTTATCCCTTTTTTTAATAATCAGGTTACATTTTAAGATGTCATCATTTCAAAAATAAATATCAGTATTTTATTTTTAAAAAGGCCAAACTGAAACACTGTCTCTTCTAATTTCTTCTTCTGCTTTTTTTGACACCATGACCTGCTAAATTTGACCTGAACTTGCAAATAGTTTATATCAACCTGAATTTTAAGTTTGATAAATAAATTATTTATTGGAAAAATATACCCAATTCTCAGCACTCATAAATTTAAGAAAAGTCAGTGAGGGATGAGGGTAGTCAGCCTATTGAAAGATCAGTTCACAAAACACAGACATTTCATGCTAAAAAAGATTAAAAACCCAAACCAAAACAGAAATGTGATCATTTGAAAAGCATTTTTGCAAGCCTAGTTAAATAATTTGTTAACATATAAATATTGTAACACAGATTCAAGTTGGATTTGATTCGGTATGACTGAACTAATGGCAGTTTTACAACTAACTCAGTGAGTTTAGCAGCTGTACCTTAGTTATCCATATGTAGTATAGTCTATAGTACTATGTATATATACTATATTTTATACATACATTTTGATTCTTTTTTCTCAAGAAAAATTTTGCAAATACTTATAGTCATATTCCTCATTCAATTCTTAGATCATTTCTAAAGAAGAAAATGATGCAAACAAGAACTAGAAAAACTAACTTGTGTAGAAATATTTTGTGAATAGTATTTGTGTCTATTAATCTTTGTTTTAATATTTTCCTCAGATACACGTTCACTGGAATTTATACCTTTGAATCACTTATAAAAATTCTTGCAAGGGGATTCTGTTTAGAAAATTTTACTTTTCTCCGAGACCCATGGAATTGGCTGGATTTCACTGTTATTACATTTGCGTAAGTTTTTTGCAAATTTTAGTATTTATGAGGGTATGAAATTAGTAGCTACAAACTGCATCCTGTTTTGGCAAGTAGAACTTTTGGAGCATGGATTTTCTGTGGTTTCAATATGTTTAACTTCCTTTACACATTTTAGTATTGCAAATTACACACACGCTTCAAAAGTCATAATGGTGCATCAGCCCATTTGGACTGCAATTATCATTGGCCTACACTGTTAAGAAATGCTAATTTCATATCCTGTCTTCTTTCTGTTCACCAGAATGGAAGCGATCCCTTTGACTTCATGCCACAAACTTACCAAATTAGGTGTTCAAAACTAAAATCAGTGTGGTTTACTTCAATGACATTTAAATTTAATTTCATGGTCAGGAAAGCATATTAATAATACAAGGCAAAATGCAGTGAAAGGTGAAGAGGTCTTGATGAAAGACCCAAGTAAGTAGCATAAAATCTGCCTCAATTCTGAATAATTGTGATTTAATTCTACAGGTATGTAACAGAATTTGTAAACCTAGGCAATGTTTCAGCTCTTCGAACTTTCAGAGTATTGAGAGCTTTGAAAACTATTTCTGTAATCCCAGGTAAGAAGTAAATGGTGTAAGGTGTTAGGCCCCTTGTATCTCCAACTGTTATTTGTGTGCTGTCATTGTGTTTGTGTGTGAACTCCCCTATTACAGATATGTGACAGAATTTGTGGACCTGGGCAATGTCTCAGCGTTGAGAACATTCAGAGTTCTCCGAGCTTTGAAAACAATATCAGTCATTCCAGGTGAGAGCTAGGTTAAACACTGAGGCTGATTTTAATTACACAGAGGCTGTAATCACATCCTTAAAGCATAAGCCTTGTTGCTGGCTGTTCACTGTAAACAAAGTAAAAAAGCAAGAATCAAGACCTTCAATTTTCTTTACTTTTGATTTTTGCTTTTTTAATATTAGCTTTATTTTTTTTACAAAATCAGCCTTTGGGTTTAACAAATACTTGCATGAGACATTTGCCGTAAACAGCCTATGTGATTTGCATCTAATTACATCAAGCATTATGTACACGTTTTTTAAAAAGTTACTCTTAAGGCTTTTTTTTTTATGCAAATTTTGTCATTTATTGCAGGCACTTGGGATAGAAAGTTGCAGTCTGTTTTTTAAACTATAATGAAATAAAATCAGACAAGATAGCATGGGCCATGCATGGGAGATTTTTTTGAAAGATGTCTGTCTTCTCCAAACCAAACTATTAACTGTACTTTAGTAAGAGATTTGTTGCCGTATTATTAAACTTTGCATGTATAATATGAACTTTTTTATTTGATTTACTACTACAGAATGTTTTAAAGCCAGATAATATATTAAAAGGTTTGGGCAAGAGGCATCAGCAAAAAAAAAAAAAGCAAGAAACTTTTTCTATGTAGGTCTGAGATATAGCATGAATAATAAATTCACTTTTTTGGCATAAACAATGTGTTTGGAAATATGTATTCTTTATTTCCACACACAGTCTCAAATTGACATGACTTTGCAGCTTTTCATTCATCTTCACAAGCAATCAGGCTTTTCACATAATTTACTGTATCACAAACATTAGTATCATTTAGTTGTCATTCTGCATGAAATTCTTATCTTGCCAGGAAAAATCATATGGTACTTTATATGTTGAGTACCTGTTTAACATCATAATAAACAATCCTTTCTACTTGCAGGCTTGAAGACTATTGTGGGAGCCCTAATTCAGTCTGTGAAGAAGCTCTCAGATGTAATGATCCTGACTGTGTTTTGTCTGAGTGTATTTGCACTAATAGGGCTACAGCTGTTCATGGGCAACTTAAGACATAAATGCTTGCAGTGGCCTCCAGACAACTCAACTTTTGAAATAAATGTTATTTCCTACTTTAACAGCACAATAGGTGAAAATGGTTCATTTGTTAATGCAACAGTGAGCACATTTAACTGGGATGAGTACATTGAAGATACAAGTAAGAATTAATTATATTTACTCAGTTTTTTGCCTGAAAGATACAATAGCATGTTGTCTTTTGATTATGATTAAAGTTCTTTAATCAGACCTAGAGATTTAACCACCCCCTCAAAAATATTTGATAATTCAGATGCAACCAAACATCTACAAAAATATCAGGTAGCTTTGTGTACCAGGCACAGTGGCAGAGCAGTTAAAGTCTCCCCCCACCTCTCAAGGTATTTATGCTTTGTTTTGTTCTGCCCTGGGCTCTTGCCAAAAAATGCTCCCCCTCATCTTTCAGGCTGGGTGTTACCAGACTACTCCATGAGCTGTTAGGCTTGAATGAAGCTTCTTTCCTTTTTCTGTCGGCATGTCTACATGAGACATTTACTGCAGAGCTGCCTAATTAGCTCTACAGTAAAACATTGCCATCTACACGTGTGGCACTATTAGGATGGAGTAAACTGATTAACTCCTCTGCAGCAGAGTTCTTTACTCCTCAGTAATGCATGTGTAGAAGCTGACAGGGCTGGTTCAGGCACGAGGGTCCTTTAGTGCATGGGGTGCCTGCTGGTTATCTCCTTCACAGCACATTGAACCAGGTTGGAGCAGCCTTGGGCCAGCAGGCTGACCCCTCCAAGCCTCCTGCCAGCCAGGGCTATTCTGACCCAACTCAAAATGCTGTGGTCTCAGGCACATACTTAAACATGGCTCCCAGGAGTAATAAATAAGAGTAATAATAAGAGTTTATTGCTTTGCCTGAATAGCACATGTAGATGTGTCCTATATGTATTATTGGAATTTCTCATAAAAAAATCATCGTCACCTCATGTCAAAATTTCCCTTTACAAATTCTTCAAGGTAGTTCTAGGGAGAGCACTTGTAACCCCTCCTGGTACATGTTAATGTGGAGAAATAAGGAAATGTTTGTCTATTACACAAGTATTCGTTTGTTACTGATTTGTAAATAAACAGAAGGCCTAACACATCAATGTCCTTAGTACTTTATCGTTTATAGAATGACTTACAGTGAAAATGATGTGATGTATTTGCCTTTATCAAGCAACTGGCCAAGGCCATTAACTGTTATGTTAAAAAGCTAAAGAAAAAAAAAGCAGTGTAGAACAACTCTGAAAATCTTTGTCCCTTATTGCCATTAGAAGCAGTACTCATTTTGTTCTCATCAGTTTGTTTACTGTCAAGGTAGTAGCTCATTTTCATAATGTTACATTTTGCATTATGTTTAATGTCTTAATTTACTTAGTAATTAGATCTTACCTCAGGTATTTTACAGCCTCCATCAGTAAAATAACTGAGGCTCAGACTGGGAGGTATCTTTTGGTACCTAACTCCCATAAGGTACCTGTCTGCCATTGATTTTCACTGGAAGTTAGACATCTAGGCAGGTGTATAAGTGTCTTTGTGGAACTGGAACTGAGTGCTTCAAAGCCTTTTAATATATTTGAAGCAGCAGCATCCCTTACATAAATTTGTCTAATAGCTTCTTAAAAACCTCCAGTAGAGGAAAGTCTTGGCATCCTGATGTATGCTGCTCTCATGTTTGTCCACCCTTTGAATTAGCAAGGTTTTCCTAGTATCCAAGCTAACTATTCTTTGCTGAAAATTAAGCTGAATACTTCTCCTAGCTGCAGTAGTCACGGAAAATAATTCATTATCATCCACTTCGCAGGATCCGCTTTATAAACACTTAAAGATTTATCATGTTCCTCCCCTCCCTTGCTTAGTCTTCTTTTTTTTTTACATTACCCAAACTCAGTTCTTTTAATGTTTTCTTACGGGTCATGTTTTTTGAACTTCCATTTTTGATTGCTTTTCTCTGGAGTCTTTCCAAGCATGGTGGCCTAAATTGGCATGGTACTCCAGCTGAGGTCTCACCAGTGCCAAGTAGAGCAGGAAAATTACTTCATATCTCTTACATACAGTATTTCTAGTGTGACATTTTCTTTTTTTTGTGGCAAGAGCGTCACCCCCAAATTCTTTATGCAGTATTGCTGACTAACCAGTTATCCTCCATTTATAATTATGCCTGTGATTCTTCCTTCCTCAGTTTATTACTTTCAGTTTTCCTGTATTGAATTTCGTCGTGTTGATGTATACACATCTCTTCAATTTTTCAACATTATTTTGAATTCTGATATTGCTCTCTCCAGAGTGCTCATAATCTTTCCCAGTGTGGTGTCTTCTGCACATTTTGTAAATATGCTCTGCTTCATCTTCCAAGTCATTTGGGAAAATATTGAATAGAAACAAGCCCAATACATTCCCACTTGAGATTCTATCCCATTTTGACATGGGATTGAGCACTACTTCCTGAGAATGGTTTTTCAACCAGTTGTACATCCTCCCAATAATGATTATACTTTAGGCCGTATTCCCTAAGGTCCCTCATAAAAATGCCATGTCTATATCAAGATGGATCACATCTACTCTTTCCCTTTGTTCCACTAGGTCAGTAACCCTGGCAAAGAAAGAATATTTATTCGGCGTGCTCTGTTTGTAACAAACCTGTGTTAGCTGTTTTTTAATCACCTTATTATCTTCTAGGTCCTTACATAGTGGATGTTCACTAATTTGTTCCAGAGTGTATTCAAGGATCACAGTTAGGTTTATTCATCTATAGTTCCCTAAGTCCCCCTTTATCCTTTTTTTATCCCCATTTAATAGGTGGGGAACTCATCTACACTGAAATCAATAGGAGCTACATGCTTTTGAAAGTATCACTAGGTTCCTATCTGTACCTCTTAGTGGCTGTATCTACATGAGTAGCAGACTGCGCAGTTATAACTGAGTACTAAATGACTGCGCAGTAACCAGCATTACTTCACAGTAACATCTGCACATGGTTTTTTTCAGACACTACTTCACAGTAGTTATGAGCTACTATGCAGTAGCTCATTATTACTATGTGGTAGCATTGCCTCATGGTTAGTGCCCGCCAATGTGGGCTACCGCTCTTTCTTACTGCACAGTAGCATCTCATGTAGACATGCCCAGTATGTATTAAAATTTGGCCCTGATTAACTTGTGTGAGGTCCCAGAGAAAATTTCCTTTGGAGCACGGAAGTGAATACAGGTCTTCTGAATCCTGAATTTGGCTAGGACCCATATCACTGTAGCCCTTTCCTGTCTAAACATAGCTATTAGATGGTCTCTTACAATGGATCGTAGGAACAGACATTCTGCTTATAGTCCCTCTTTTATATTGGGCCAGATTTTCTGCTGTGTCCAGCTTATGCTGCTTGTAGCAGTCTAGAAACACAGTCAAGGGCTGGCTGCAATTTCTTGATTCTCTGCTCAGCCCTGGCCCCTAGGTGACCAATCACATGCCAGCTGGCAGTGGTCCCCAAGTGACCATCTGTTTTCTGGTGATAGCCAGAGCACATCTCACTCTAGCCACTTCCCCTACCTGCCTTGACATGCCATCTGTAGCAAGAGTTGTGCCAGTTCTACATTTGGTGGAGATTCCCCATTGCAGGAAGACTTTTGAACAACAAAGTTAAAGTAAATAGTTCCACTTAAAGAAAAGAGAGGAAACTGATCGGGGATAAGAATACATCTTCATTTTTTAAGATTGATCTTTAGCTAATCCCTTATCCACAATGGGCATGCCTGCAGTACCTCTGACTGTGCTAGGGAGTGCTGCCATGAAAATGTAAATGAAAATGTACTTTCTTGACCATTCATACCAAATTCTAAAAAAATGTAGTTGCTACCACAATGACACTTGGAACATGCCCAGTAAGCATGCATGAGCCTGAGAAAATCACTGGGCACATCCTCAGTGCATACCACCAAGTGCCTATATTGAATTTTTTCAGCTGATGAGGTGGGATCTGTTTTTACAACAGCACTCCTAGCGTGTTCAGTGGTATTATAATGCTATTAAGCCAGAAGCTGAGCACTTCTGTAGTCATTTCTTCATAGAAAAGTGAGTTTCTTCTGTATATCCAAACTATGCTTACTGTCATTGGCATTTTAAGATGAGGCATACCCTCTTAGTCCACTATGTTGCTTAAGAGCCATCATTTGTTTCTGAAACAATAAACCCTGTGTCTACTAGGGCTGTGTGAAATTACTGTGTTTCATTTTGGATTCAGTGTTTCAGAGGGACAGTGATTTGTTTTGGTGTTTTGTAGGGCTGTGTGAAATGGCTCTGTTTCATTTTGGTTCCGATTTGGCATTTCAGAGGGACAGTGATTCATTTTGGTGTTTTGGATCACTGTCCCATTTTGTTTCAGCCAAAACTGTTTCAAAACTATTTTAGAATTTTGACTGACTAAAACTTTGTCATTTCTTGCCTGATTCAGATGAAACTAACAGGGCTGCTGCTAGCCCCTTCTGAGACCATGAAGTCCACCAAGTTTCAAGGAAATAGGTGCAGAGGTTTCTGTGAAACTGCACCTCAAACTGTTCAAAGCAAAACTCATGTCACTTGTGTGTGTGTAGGCAGAGCTGAATGAAAATTGCACAGATGGTAGACCCTTCTGAGGCCATGACAACTGCAAGGTTTCAAGGAGATAGGTCTGGGGGTTTCTGGGAAATTGCACCTCAAACTGCTAAAAGCAACACTCGTGGCGTGTGATTTGATGTATTTGTTAAGGTGCAGTGGGATAAAAATTGCAGGGATGGTAGCCCCTGTTCTCACCCTCACAACTCCACTGCAACCCATAAGGCTTCTCAGAGATCTTACAGATCTGGGCTTTTCCAGCCAGGACTATGCAGTGGCTGGAGGTTATCAGGTTTCTTCTATCCACCTTTCATCAGGGAGGTTCGTAGGCCTGGCATTTCCTGAGGCTGCCGTACCACCGGCAGTTCCAGCCAGGCCTCCCTAAGCTGGCAGGGTGCAGTTTTAGGTCATGGATGATGTGGAGCCTCCTCCTCCTGATGTAGCCCTAGCCCTTATACCTCCAAGTTCTTCCTGGCACAGGAGCTCAGCAGGGAGATGTTCTTCCCCTGCTGGCTGGTGAGAAACTAAACTGCTGCCTCCAGCTCTGAGAGTGGGGCATTAAATGGCCACCCTCATTGGCACTTGTCCTGCCACGTACATAGCCCCTCGTGTGGGTACGAGGCCTGCCAGTTTCAGACAGTGGTGCAGGGGTTTCTATGAAACTGCACCTCAAACTGTTGAAAGCAAAACTCATGTCATTTGTGTGTGTTAAGGGGTGTAGGTTGTAGACATGTTGGTCTAAGGACATAGCCCAGACAAGGGTCAATCTGATATCCTTTATTAGACCAACTGAGTGGTTGGAGATATTCTTCTTTGCATGCTTTCAGGTTTAAAAACCCTTCGTCAGGCTGAGGAAGCATCTGCAGTTGTTGTGTGTGCTTTTCTTGGATGGAAGGAATAGTAAGGAAGCCAGAGGTTTGCATGCAATGCAGGAAAGAAAGCCAGTCAATGAAAATGTAAATTGAGGTGTCAGGGGTAAGAGACAGGATGAGGGGGGAAGGGGTGGAAGGCATTGGCAATGCATAGGGGGTGCTTGGTGGTGCATCCTCTGCAAAAAGTGCCATGACACTGGCAGCAGTGCCTGCGGGTGATCGCCACTCACCACCTACCTCCTTGTCACTGATACCACCGGCAGCATCTGTGGGCACTCTCTGATCGCCACTTGTCACCACCGACTCTGCCGGCAGTGTCTGTGGGTGGTCAGCAACCACTGGTCGGTGCTTACCACCCTGCACCCCTGCCGCGGGAGCTCCCCACTCACTGCCACCATACCCCCGCTGTCAACACAACCATCACCACCACCTGAGGGTGGTCTCTGTGCCACTCCCTCTAGCCTTTGGGGACATGTGGCATTCATGGTGGAAGGGGGATGTAGCAGGTAAAAGTGGGGAGGTACCTACTACTTGGGGAGTCAGATGTCAGGCAGGTTGTAGTATGTCATAAATCCAATGTCTATATTGAGTCCATGTGTTTCTGTATCTAGGAGGTTGATGAAGTGAAGTTCATAGGCCTGTCTGTGAAAAATGGTTTGTAAATTCAAACAAGCACTGAACCTCATTAACCTCATCACCAGAAGCCAACTTCCTACAGCCCAGAACACACCCAGTGGATACAGGCCATGCCATGACAAGAAATGCAAAACCTGCTAACATATCTCCAGTATCCCCACAGACTGCACACCAGAATCTATTAAAGACAAGAATACCCAACTACCTGTTGGGGCACATTTCTCACAAGAAAACCACTCTGTCTCCAGTCTCTCAGTCCTGATCCTCAAAGGGAATTTACAAACCACTTCTTACAGTTGGGCATATGAACTTCACTTCATCAACCTCCTAGGTATAGAAATGCATGGACTCAATATAGACATTGGATTTAGACTGTTCCAGGGTGGACTGCCTCTGCTTCTTTGGGGTAGGGGCTTGGGAGCTAGAGTGGGGCTTCTTTTTGGGCACACTCCTACTGGTACAGGGTGAGGAGGAACAAGGGGGCAGTGCCTCCTGAGATGCATCAGCATCCTCGTGGTGCTGAAGTGGTTCACCTCCTTGCCTCAGCTGGTCTTGCATTGGCAATGCAGGCAGATAGCATAAGTGGGATCATCTGCCACCTCAAAATGATCCCACACCACATTACCCCCTCACTTCTGGGGTGTGGGTGTGGATCCTGCCTGATCCCCCTTCTTAGCAGGAAGAGGCACAACAATAAGAGGAGCTGACTCAGCTGAGTCACTTGCTTCTACAACCTCAGTGTCAAGCTCCTTTGAACTGCCTTTCAGGGAAGAAGATCTGACTCTAGGGGAACTAGAAGGGGAGTGAAGCAAAAACTCAGATTCTACCTTGGTCCCCAGAATTTCTTTTGCAAGGGCACTCAGGTCTCTTGCTCCCACATCCAGCTCCTCCTCAGGCACTGAAAGGCTTAGCCTGGAAACTGAAATGGGGGTGGAGGAGACTGTCATACTAGTGCTGCTTGTCATGCTGGTGATGCTGGGGGTTATTATTATGGGTGGTGTTATTGGAGGGGGTGCAGATGCAGACACTGGTGCCACCTCCTTGCTGCCACTAGCACCAGAAACCTTATGCCTGCTAGTGCTAGGAAAGAGGGTGCATCTAAGTTTGGGGGATGGGGAACTCACAGCTCTCCCTGTGCCCCCTCTGGGTCTTCTACCAGAAGGCCTGGCATCTGCCTTTCCAGCATGCTTCACATTTCATGTGCTAGAAAAAAATGTGTGCCTGTGTGAGTGTATGTGTAATGTAGGTGTAGTGCTTTCCTGCAATGCACAGAAATGAGACACTGCCAGGCAAAGCACTGTTTTTATTTTGTTTGGAGGGGTGGGGAAATAAGAACAAATAACAGGATTTTGGGGGAAGAAAGAGTTGCAAGGGATAACAATAGGGAGGGTAGTAAGTGGAAATAGGAAAGGATTGGCTACAACTTGGTAGGAAGGCACTACCAAGCTGCAAGCTTACAGGTGCTACTCTCTGCTGATGCTCTTGCTGCTACACAGACACAGCTGCAAAATGGCAGAGAGAGCAGTTCACAAACAGCTTTTTATGGTGCTTATCTGTTCCTCCCCAGACCACTGGGGTTGGAAGGGATCTCAGGGACAGATCGCTTTCAGTCGCCAGCTACAGACATCAATATTGGATCAATCCTTCCCCCCATCTCCCTGTCCCTCTTCTTAGTTTTTCCCTGCAAGCCTGCTTCTGAAATAGCCCGAACATCCTAAACATTTATGAAACATTTATGAAAAGTTTCAGATGGATCTGTTTAATTTCAGAGCTGTTTCAGAGCCTTGTATTTCATTTCAGATTTGGTGTTTCAGCTGCCAAAATGTCCAAATCCAAAACTAAATGAAATGGCTGCTGAAATTTTGCACAGCCCTAGTGTATACCCCTTGTGGCCAAAGCAGATGATGTCTTGGCATATCCTTCTTCTGCAAAATGCAGATTCTGTGAGACAAAAGTGTCCAGTTTCTATTCCTCTGGTATGAAGCACACAGGCAATGCAACTTTATACCTAACTGTCTACAAAGAACAGATACTTTGTTTTTCTTTACACATCTAGATAATCACCCTTCTTGTTACACCTGGCAGCCCTAGGACAATATTGAAACTCTGCTGACTTCAAATAATGCATTTTAATCTCCTTTGCTTCCATTAGAAATTTCAATGTATAGTTCTCCACCTGGATGAGAATTTCCTCTTAATCTAGACTATGCAATCCTTACTCATATTAATAAGCACTTATGTACCTAGTAATCCCATTGGTGACAAGGGATAAGTACAGATAGTCAAAAAGCCCACGGCCGAATCAGTTCAATCTTTGCTGGTTTGTCTAAGATGCACAAATAGAACCAAAAAGCAAGTGAACAAACATTCACTTTTGATTCTGGAAATTCAGCCACATGCCTGCAGTGTCCCAGGCCAGAAGCTGGGAGGTGCTAGACCACACCTCCCTGCTCTGCTGGAGGAGGCAGCTTGGGCCAAAGCTAGCCTACCCACCCCATGGGTGGGGGGAGTGTAGGGGAGGTGCAAAGCATCCTGGGATGCTGGGGGACTGTGAGTTAGCTTGTATTTGGAGGGGATCTGGAAGAGAAGTTCAATAAAACAATTTAACCTAAATCAGTGAAATCTGATACTACATCCATCCCAGTTTATCTTAAACCAGTTTCAGCCATTTTGAAAACACTTTATGAGCACTGAACTTCTGGGCTAGGGACAGAAATTGCACATACACTGGTATAAGTGATCAGAAAACAGTTCAAATCTGTAACACATCAAAGTTCAGTGCACACAAACTGCTTTCAAAATAGCCTAAACCAGTTTAAGATAAACCTGGATGGATGTAGTATCTATCAGATTTAATTGATTTAGGTAAAATAATTTATTGAACTTCTGTCCCAGATCCCGTCCAGATTTAAGTTAACTCATAGTTCCCCAGAATCCCAGGATGCTTTGCACCTCCCTTGCAAGGTGGGATGGGTGAGCTAGCCTTGGCCCAAGCTGTCTGCTCCAGCCAAGCAGGGAGGTGTGCTCTAGCACCCTCTAGCTTCTGACCTAAGCCACTGGAGGCATGTGGCTGCATTTCTGGAAGCAAAAGTGAATATCTGTTCCCTTGCTTATAGGTTCAATCTACACAGCTTAGATTAACCTCTGATGATTGAATCGATTCACCCTCAGGCTTTTTGGCTCTCTCTAGCCTTGTTGTGTTATTTGGTTTCCAACTATTTATACCAGTTCATGTGTAATTTCTTCCCCTAGTGAAGAAACCATTTGTACAAGTAAGTGCTTATCAGTATGAATAAAGGTTACATAACCAAGCCATTCAATAGTGGGTTATTTCACTAGTATGCATTTTAAAGGACTGAACACATTTGTGATTGTGATTAAAAATAATTTGGAAATTTTATTTATTCTGGGTTTTAACATTATTGTGGGCATGAGATGCCCACCGTGCAGTTGTTACTGATCAGTCATTTAGTACTTGCATACTCAAGGACTAAATGATTGCACAGTAACTGATGCTACTACACAATAGCTTCCTGGCCCAGTTGCCTAGTGATGCTTATTGTGTAGTAGCTCATTACTACTATGCAATAGTGTCACATCATGGTTTGTGCCCGGCAATGCTACAGTGCAGTAGTAATGAGCTGCTGCACAATAAGCATCTCGTCTGTTAGTTATCCAGTATCAAAACTTTGTTTAGCACATTAAAATTTAGCTCAGTAATTCTGTCCTACACACATACACACAAACTCAGAATCAAGAGTTAATAGCAGCCTGATATTTGAGTTTTCATGTTGCTAAGATTCCATTACTTTTATTTTGCTGTTGAAGAAAATAGGTTGCTATGAAATATTTTAAATAAAGAACATGAAATGCCATCAATGGGAATGTATGAAGACATTTCTTTATTGATTCAGCTTTCTTGTTTTTTCTCAGTGTTTATTCCATTATTTTCAAAATTGACAGATTTGGTAACCCTATTATCTCTTGATCATTTGTGTGATTTAATGAGGTTCTAATGTACTACTGCTTTTCTGTTTCTCTAAGTAAAACTAGCTGTTAGGCCTAATAGAAAATCTTTTGCTTGTAGTATATACATTCCTTTCTTTATTTCTAATTAATTTTTCCACTGTAATTATATTTGTGATTTTTGTTTTGTGGTCACATTTGTTTTCTTTAAAATACCAAAGGTTTTATTACTCTGTAGCTTTCATTTAGATTTAAATAACTTTATTGTTTAAGGACACTTTTTCAGTGCATTCAGATAACTCTTTTCGCTTTCTCTTCTTAAACAGGTCATTTTTACTTTTTGGAAGGGCAAAATGATGCTCTGCTGTGCGGCAATGGCTCAGATGCAGGGTAAGACAGTAAATTCTAATGGACCATTTTCCATCATAAAAATTGTTATATATAAATCTTCAACATAGAACAGTTCAAGTTCTTGAGTTGTTCTTGATATTTCAGTATCTAGCATACTGTGTTGTTTCAAATCCCCATGGTTTGGAGTGCGGATGTCTTTTATCTGAATATTTAATGTATGAATATCAACATTCACATTGTTTGAATTTTCAGTTGTATTAGCTAAATATGTTATGCTTATTTAGAAAGCTAAAGATTAGGGATGTGTGAAATGGGCCATGTTTGGTTCGGATTTGGATTCAGCCTGAATCAGGGACAGTGATTTGGTTTGTTGATTCAGATCACTGTCCCTGATTCTATTTGGCCAAATCCACATCTGAAGATTCAATGCTGATTCAGAGAATCAGCGATTCAACCATTGACACAGCTTTAAATGTTTTTTCTACATACCTCTAGGTACCAGGTGCAGCTTGTGAATGCTGTGATACTGGATGGGATGGAGCTTCCCACAGGAGTGCGGGGGCCCTCATGCATGCTCAGCAATGAACCCAGAAGTGGAGCAGAAGTACTTCCACTATCAGCTGCAGAAGTACTTTCAGTCCACTTCCAGGTCTGCCGGGGAGGATGCTGGGGAGCTTTCCCCATGCCCCCCCAGCTCAGCAATCAGCCACAGGGGGACCCTGGGTGCCCCCTCAGACCCAGGATTCACCAGTTGCTGAGCCAGGGGGCACCAGGGGACCTCCCTTGGTGCGCTCCCTGGCAGACCCAGAAGTGGACTGGAAGTGCTTCTGGTCCACTTCTGGGTCTGCTGCTGAGTGCACAAAGGAGCCCCTCCTGCACTCCTGTGGGATGCTCTATCTGCCTCACCATCTCAGCATTGACAAGCCACCTGGTACCTTGAGGTATGTAGAAAAAACATTCGAAGCTGTGTCTATGTCCAAATTCACAAATCTTTCCAAATCTCTCTGAATTGATTCGAAGCATCTGATTCAATTTGGAGAGGTTAAAGGGTCTCCTGATTCGATGCAGATTTGGAGATTCAGCCACTGAATCAGGCCAAATCTCCACACTCTGGCACCCATGCCAGAGGTTGCCTATTCCGGGGATAGATTTTAATTCATTTTATTATTTAGGTATTGAAATGCTGTTAAGTAAAGAAGGAAAATTTGAAAGTAAATAAACTGTATCATCATCTTAATCTATCAGCAGTCCTCCTTGAGTTGTTTTAAAGATAAAAATTTTAGTTGATAATGTTATTATGTTTAAATGACCAAGTATTGGCAACTTGACTCCTGAACTTTTTTGTGAAGTGCTAGCAATATATATTTATTTTAGGTAGCCGTTAAAAATAACATTTCTTCTTCTTTTGTAGTCAATGTCCAGAAGGTTATATATGTGTGAAAGCTGGTAGAAACCCCAATTATGGCTATACAAGCTTTGATACGTTCAGCTGGGCATTCTTGTCATTGTTTCGACTGATGACTCAGGACTTTTGGGAGAATCTGTATCAGCTGGTGAGGTCCTATTCAAATAAATGTCATCAACATCTCTACTACATAGACATAGCACTTACACAGTGATTTTATCCATATCTCCCAAAGAACTTTGGAACAGGAGGCATCTTTTTGTTTCTTTTTGTACACTGCTTAGAACAATGGGGCTCTTGGCCATGACTGATGTTCCTCAAGGCTACAGAAATATTAATTTTTATTAATAATAACAATAAATCTGTTTCATAAAGGTGGGCAAGAATTATTTTCTCCACTGTGTAGAGAAATAAATGAGCCCAGATTTGTGGACTTCATGACTCACACAGAATAAGAATATACCAGAGTCAGGTCAGATGCCCAATCTCATTTCCTATACATTTGACATGCTGCCTTGTCAAGGATCAAATCCTGTCATTAACTTACATGGATATGGATGATCCTAAGTGTGAAAGGGACAGGAGCTTTTACTGTAGTAGCTATTTTGATTTTTTTTTTCAAATGTGCTATAGAGATAGGTAATATAGAGTATCATTAAAAAGCTGCTAATGTCATTTTTCCCGCCTTAGACATTACGAGCTGCTGGCAAAACATACATGATATTTTTCGTGCTGGTGATTTTCTTGGGCTCTTTCTACCTGATTAACTTAATCCTGGCTGTTGTTGCCATGGCTTATGAAGAACAGAACCAAGCAACCATGGAAGAAGCAGAACAGAAAGAAGCAGAATTTCAACAGATGCTTGAACAGCTGAAAAAGCAACAGGAAGAAGCTCAGGTAGTTTTGTAAGGGAAAATTGCTCCTGTAATACAGGACTGTGCCCTGTTGTTACATAGCTGCATATGAGAATAAGCCTGCCTTTCACAGTAGTAAGTACTCCCTTTGTACAAACAGTCCCTTAGCTCAGTGGTGAGCAATGGAGGAATCTTGTCCTCTCCTCCACCTCTTATACTACAGGCTCCACTGAAGCTGTTGATTAGTGACACATCTATTAAAGAGTGACTCAGGTAGAGCAATGGAAACTGATGGTTCTGCTACATGAATGACATACACATAAATGATTTCTCATTATTTACCCATATGCAACTCAGAACAGATATTTTGCTGTGAAAATGGGAACATTTGGCTCTCTTTACCCCTTCATCTTTTCACCCATGCCATCTCCCAGTTGGGACATAAAACTAGATTAGAGTTCCAGACCTAAAAGAAATGTAATAACAAGTGAACTTATGAACAGCACTCCCCTCACAATGTTGTATCATGTTTGTTTCATACATTGAAGCATCTTTCCCCCCTTTTTTTTAAGTCCCTCTGGCTTTTAGTGGCCTAGTTGATTGTCTGACACTGTCCACCTGGCCAGATGTTAGCTAAAGCTGAAGTTAAACTCTGTCTTCTAAGTATGTGGCCTGCTAAAGACAAAGCTGAACTATGCCTTCAAGCAACCATTGGTGATGACTGCACCCTATAAAAACCCAGTATTTTATCAAATGCTCCACAAAGCGTTGAAAAGCACTGGGGTTGCTATGAAAAGCTATGGAAAGGTTAACTCAATCCTTGTAAGGCCACGTACTGTGATGATGATACTATCGGGTATTATACTAGTCCCCAAATGGGTTGGAGACTATCCAGAATTGCATATAGACCCTAACAAAACCTAATTTTGGAAATATTATTTCCTGTTACTCAGAATACTTTTTGTCTTGTATTAAACATGCCCATTTTATGTGAACTTTCAGAAATATTATGTTGGTTCAGATAGTTACAGAAGGAAAACGGTTTCCAAAAACTTCAATGTTTCTTTGATCCAATAAAAAGATGATTACTTTCTTGTTGCTTCAACAAGGGTAATTTTCTCTTGAACTGCCCTTCTAATTTTCTCTTGAAACCACCCTATTCCCTGTCCATGTCCAGTTGAGGGGTAGAATATCAGATTTGTTTGTATTATAATGTATTAAAGGGCTCTGATGGCGAAGTGTTTAAGACTTCTTCCTGTTGTTCTATAGGCCTAACTTTAAATCTTACCCCAGACTTGTATGAAAGGGAGCCCCTGTCAAGCCCAGTTAGAAATAGGAACCTGATCAGCTTGCCTGGAGAGTCAGAGGTAGCTGGATGTGAACACTAGTCATAGCATTCCCTTGTGTGCCATTGACCAAAGAAACTGGACCAGTGGCTATTCTGTGGCTCAGGTGAACCATAACTGACTATGGGCTGCTGGTAAATTACTGTTCTTGGCACTTTGTCTGAATGATACTTTCTTCAGTTTGTTAGACCAATGGTTCTCAATCTTCTTAGCCTCCAGGCAATGATCAGTAACTTTTGTGAACTGAGCAGCACCCTATTTCAAAAACGAATGTATTCATTAACAGTGCTTATCTCCTTGGAGAGGGCTGGGGTAGTGGGAGGGAAGCACTTAACCCTCACTTAACCCTCACACCTGTTTATGTCCTCATACCTCAAAGCAATTTTCAAAAGATCCTCAACACACTTATTAAGAATCACTATGCTAGACTCAGTGAGGTGGGTTCAGTACTTTCTTTTTGAATCCACTACCAACAAAAAAGCAGCTTGAAATAATAGTACGTTTAAAAAGGGTTAGTGGTATAGATTTTAATTGCATGTAACCTTGTGACACGCAGGCAGCAGCAGTGGCGGCAGCAGCCGATTCAAGAGAATTCAGCGGAGTAGGTGGCATAGCTGGATTTTCTGAAAGTTCTTCTGAAGCATCAAAGTTGAGTTCAAAGAGCGCTAAAGAGAGGAGGAACAGAAGAAAGAAAAAAAAGCAGAAGGAGCAATCTGAAGGAGAGGGGAAGGATGAGGAAGAATTTCACAAATCTGAATCAGAAGACAGTATCAGAAGGAAAGGCTTCCGATTTTCTATTGAAGGCAACAGATTGACATACGAAAAGAGGTTCTCTTCTCCCCACCAGGTACAGTGAAAGTATCAGTTAAATTCAGTATGTATTGCATCATAAGCTGTTTGTCATGGAAACTGCTGTAAAGTAAGCTACTAAAATTAATATCCTTATTCTTGCAGAAGGTGCCACAGAAACCATTACAAAGGTTTAGGAACCAATCTAGTTTAAATACTTGAATTGACAGATTATTTGGTTAGAATATGAGGGACTTTGTTTTCATTAAAAATCAAAAAATGAACCCACATGGTGAAAAAATATGTCATTTTTCATACATTTCTTCCTTAGATTTAGTTTTGCCCATCATATCTATTTACAATGCTGCAACGGAGTTCTTTTATAGCCTGCAGCTTTTATCATATCAGTATTCTCTGTGCATCTCCCCACTGGTTCCCTTTTCCTTATTGCACCAATTGTAAGTTATTTATATTCACCTTCTAGCCCTTCCTAATCTACATCACTCTACTTATCACATCTAATTCACAATTAGTGCACAAGCAAATACCTTTAGGCTAAGTATAGAGAGTCAAAAAGCCCCAGGATAAATCTTTTTAATTTTTCCAGGTTTCTCTAAACTGCATAGATCAAACCAATAAGCAAGTGAACTCATGTTCATTTTTGAAACCAGAAAGGCAGCCAGACCACTGCAGTGGCCCATACCAGTAGCCACGGTGCAATAAAGCATGCCTCCCAGCCTGCTGGCCGCTGCCAAAAGCACACAAATACCACTAAGCAGGGCTCATCCTTGATTGGCTCACCCAGCACACTCCCCACAAACACTTGTGGTCCCCCTCAGGGGAAAACAGCCCCTCCAGCTGGCGGCTGGCCAGGTTCCCTAGTCTCAAAGTGGGTTCCCCGTCCCTGGCAGGGTCCCCTCAGCCCGGCCTCTGGTGCAGATAGGGGATTCCCCTGTCCTGTTTCCAGAATTAATATTAGACTTTAGGGCTTGGGGAACCCACCTCCCACTCCTTCTTCAGCACCAGACCCCGTCTGGGTGTTGCCCAGGGTGGGGGTAGGGAAGCCTGCAGTGGGGGCTTAAGTCCGCCCACCCAGAACCAGGCTGGAGTCCCCAAGGCAAGCCTCCTCCTCAGCCTCCAGGCCAGCTGAGGAGAGGGTGAGGGAAGAAACCCACCCCTCTGGTCTGGCACTGGACCCACAGCCAGGTGCCTCCCGGTGCAGTGGGGGGAAGGCAAGCCCACAATGGAGGCTTGATATCCCCTGCCTGGAGTAGGGAGCTGGGAGCCAGGAACCAGTTTGCAGTCCCCCCGCCATGCTCCCTCCTCCATCAGCCCAGAGGCTGAGAAGTGGGTGTAGCTCGGGGGACTCCAGCCCAGCTCCTGGCTCTGGGCAGTGGAGTCAAGCCCCTGCTGTGGGGTTCCCCGCCTTTCTCCTCCTCCCCCCACACTGGACTGCAGCTGGTTTGGGTCCAGTGCCAGCTGGGCAGGCGGGGAGTGGATTTTCCCCCCATTCCCTCCTCAGCTGGCCTGGAGACTGAGGAGGGGGCATGGCTCAGGGACTGCAGCCTGGCTTCCAGCTCTGGACAGGCAGAGTAAAGCCCCTGCTTCAGGCTTTCCCACCTTCATGCTGGGTAGCACCTGGCTGGGGGCCTGGTGCTGGGCAAGTGAGGGCTTCCCCCACCCTCTCAACCAGCCAGAAGAGTGATAGTGCTCTAGCTAGGGAACAGAGGGGTAGAGCACACCCTGGTCCCCTGGAGCAGACAGCACAATCCAGGGCTGCCAAGAATCCTGGGATGCTGGGGAACTGAGTTAACTTGAACTTGGAGGGAATCTGGGACAGAAGTTCAGTAAACCGGTTTGACCTAAATCAGTGAAGCCTGATACTACATTCAGCCAGGTTTATCTTAAACCAGTTTTGGCCATTTTGAAAGCTGTTTAAGTGCACTGAACTTCTGTTCTGTTACAGGTTTAAACCTACTCCTGATCACTTAAACTGGTTTATCTGCAACTTCTGTCCCTAGCCCTAATGAATAAAAGGTCATATAGAAACCAACCAGGCAGCAATAAAAAGTACACATGCTTTTATACTAATGTTGGAAGTGTAACATCAAAGGTGAGGGAACTTGAATGCTTAGTAGTAAATAATGATATTGACATAATAAGTATCTCTGAAACATGGTGGAATGAGGAAAATCAATGGGATGCTGTAATAGGTACAAATTAAACAGGAATGATAGAGCCGGCATACTGGTATAGGAGCGGCACTCAACATCAAAGACTGCACTAAAACAAAAAGGTTAGATTTTTCAACTGATAAGAGAGGTATTGAGGTATTGGAGAATATCTTTGTGTATAGAAATCCTGGGTTCAGGGTTTCAATAGAAAAAAAAGTATGTCTAGGAATATACAGTCAACCCCCAGACAGGGACAGCAGCAGTAAGTTAGAAATGCTAGGTGAGTGACAGCAGAAAGTGGAGTAATAATGGGTACTTCATCTATCCACAAATAGACTGGGTCAACCTAACGTCAGGCCAGGATGCACAGACCCAATTTCTTGATGTTATAAAAGATTGCTTCCTGGAGTAGCTAGTCCTGGAACCTACAATAGGAAAAGTTATTCTTGACCTAGTCCTAAACAGTGCATAGGACTTGGTGCAAAGGGTAAGTGTTACTGACTGGCTCAGCAAGTGATCACAATGCAACTGGGATTGACATCCATGTAGGAGGGGAAAAAATCTACCATACTAGCTTTTAACTTTAAAAAGAGAGACTATATTGAAATGAAGTGGCTAGTTAGGCAGAAGTTAAAAGAGTCCCCCTGAAGAGGTAAGGAAGTTTCAGACAGGTTGGGAACTGCTTAAGAACACCATATTGGAGGCACAAAGCAAATGCATACTGCAAATCAAAAAACAACAACAAAAAAAACAAACAAAAAAAAGGAAAGCAGACCAAAAGAAAGCCAGCATGATTTAATGGTAAAGTTGCAGAGGTAATGTGCAGAAAAAGGCTTCTTTCAAAAGTGGAAGTCTAATCCTAATGAAGAAAATAAAAAAAGTATAAACACTAGGAAGGCAAATGCAAAACTGAAATAAGACAAGCTAAGAGAGACTTTGAGGAGAAACTAGCTAGAGACACAAAAGGTAACAATAAAAATTTATTGAAGTACATTAGAAGAAAAGATCTGCTGACGTTAGCTGGGCCTTTGGATGATCAAGGTGTAAAAGGGAGGCTAAAGGATGGCAGGGCCATTGCTGAAAAATTAAGTGCATTCTTTGCATCTGCATTCACTGTGGAAGATGTTAGGGAAATTCCATCACCAGATCCACTCCTGTCTAGGGACAAGTCAGTGGAGCTGCCCCAAATTAAAGTTTCAGTAGATGAGACTGTAGAGGAAATTAATAAACTAAACAGTGGTGGTCACCAGACATGATTGCATTCATACTAGGGTCCTGAAGGAGTTCAGATTGGAAATTGCTGAACTCCCAGCCTATCACTAAAAGCAACCTGGGTATCAGAGGACTGGAGGGTTGCCAAGTGGCTCCATATTTTAAAAAAGCCCTGGAGGGGACATGGAGTACTACAGACCAGTGAACCTAACTTCCGTTCCTGGAAAACTGGTAGAAACAATAAAAAAGAATTATTTAGCACATGGATGAACATGACTTGCTGGGGAAGAATCAACAGCTTTGACAAAGCGTAATCATGTCTCACCAACCTACTAGAGTTTTTTGAGGGTGTCAAGAAGTGGGTGGATTGGGGCAATTCCTTTGACATAGCATACTTGGACTTCCAACAGTTCTTTGACAAGAACTTCATCAGAGACTCTTAACTAAGGTAGTCATGGGATTATAGGGGATGTCCACTTGTGGATTAGAAATCGACTCAAAGATAGAAAACAAAGTGTGAATATAAATGGTCAGTTTTCAGGATGAAAAGAAGTAAACAGTGGGGTCTCCAAGGGATCTGTGTTGGGACCAGTGCTGTTTAACATATTCACAAATGTTCTGGAAAAGGAGGCGAGTGACAAGGTAGCTGAATTTGTCAGTGACACAAAACTATTCAAAGTGGTAAAGACCAAGGCAGACTGTGAGGAACTACAGAAGGATCTGCCATAATTGAATGAATGGGCAACTAAATGGCAGATTCAATTCAAAGTAGATAAGCGTATGTGATGCACGTGGGCAAAATAGCGAAACTATACCTACTGTATGATGTGCTTTGCATTAGTTGTTACCACACAGGAAAGAGATCTAGGCGTCATTATGGACAATTTGCTAAAAACATTAACTCAGTGCTCAGCAGCCATCAGAAAGGACAAACAAAATGTTAGGGATTATTAAGGGAAAGCACAACAGAAAATATCATCATGCCCCTTTATAAATCTATGGTACATCCATACCTTGAATACAGTGCCCAGTTCTGCTCCCCACATCTAAAAAAGGATCTAGAAAAACTAAAGAAGGTCAAGAGAAAGGCAACAAGGAGATTAGTGTTATGGAGGGGCTTCCATATGAGGCAAGACTAAAAAGGCTAGGCCTATTCAATGTAGAAAAGGGATGCTTGAGGGGGGACATGATAAGGATGTACGAAATATTAAATGGCAAAGAGAAAGTAAATAAGGATTTATTTACTCTCTCACAAAATTAAACTAGTAGATAGTAGGTTTGAAACTAACAGAAGGAAATTATTTTTCACACAGTAGACAAATCTACACATGTACTCCACTGCACAGTTGGTACTGCACAGTCATTTGCTTAGCCATACCCATCAGTACTGCTCAGTCCCAGTGGTGCATGGGTCATTTCTAACCCTACTGCGTAGTAGCGGCGGCATCACAGTTAGTACCTGCCAACTACATCGCTGGAACTTGTTGCTACAGTGACATAGATAGCATCTTGTGAAGATGAGCCCCATGTGTAATTAAAGTATGAAATTCATTCAACCTGATGTTGTGGAAGATGACAGTTTATCTAGATTGAAAAAAGGGATCGTACAAATTCTTGGAGGAAAGGAGCATTCGTAACTATTGAGTATGGGAGTTAGGGATAACGCCTCTGAATCAGAACTTCTTAGACCTTAAATACTGCAGGCTGCAAGTAAGAGAGGAACAGTGGGGAAAAAAACTCTGGTCATACCCAGTTCGCTTTCCCTTTCAGCATCCAGTCTCTGCCACCATGTGACATAAAATACTGGGCAAAATAGACCTATGGTCTAACCCAGTAAATGGCAGTTTTTATGTTCTTAACCGCTACCTCTAACTGGTCCATGCCAGAATCCATAACTCACTTCTTAAAATTTCAAAATGGCATCTTTGGGTTGTCTACCACACTGCCTTCCTGCTAGAAAGAACTCCCTGTAAAAATCCACAAAGCCACATCACTTTTCTTGAAATGTCTCCATAAATCTCTCGTTTGCCATGATTCCTAAAGAAAACTTGACAGTGGTGAGGCCGCTGGTGAAATGAGACCATTGCCTAGTGTGCTGGCCAATAGGGCCCTGTCTACATGTTATATCTATTATACAATTACCTGGTTATTTGTGCAATAAAATTAGACTGGCTACATGTTCAAATTAACTATGATTCCCTAAAAAGGTTCAACCATACATAAAGTTATAGCTGGAAAATAACTTGTAACTGATATCTATTCAGCTTTAATTTGCATGTATAGGCAGTGCCCCTGTGGCTGGGAAACCAGCCGCTGGGTGCCTCATGCACCCCCTGCACCAGCACTAAGATGTGATGGGACTTAATGCATGATCCCACAGTAACATCTCTTGCCATGTGTGGCATGGCAGGAAGTGCGAGTGTGTGGTTTGTGCATTACATCCTGTCGCACTTTTACCTGCACCTGTAGAGGGGCCAATATTGTTTCACTGTCCTTTTGTTGTCCTGGTGGTCCACATTGGTTAGTTCTCATGTATCTTGTATTTAGATTGTAGTTATGCAGCAGGGGCACAAAGTGGTTTTGATCCATTACTAAAGCTCTTAGGCATAACAACAAGAATACATAATCAACAACATCACTTCCTTCAGTGTCTGTGTTTTCTTGCAACTCAAAATTGACCTAATACTGCATGTTTAATACACTTGATCAGTTAGGATAAAAGAAGATGGTATGACTACAGAAGGGCAGTGCTTCTAATTGTATCAACATAATAAATACAGGTCATACACAATTGTTCAAGTCAACAGAATGATTCATGTGAGTAAAGGTAAACACATACCTAAATAAAAGTCTGCAAGACTGGGGCTTTCTTTGGGGCTCTTCAAAAAACAAACCCATGTGAGTATATTTACTCAGATCAGCTACCCCATTAAAGTCAGGTTGTCCAGGCAGGTAAATTTACTCACAGATAGATTCATGTTTTTGCAAGTTTGGATCCTGGTTAGCACTTTCCTAAGGAAATGAAAATATTAAAAGACGCTGAGATCTGTAGGACTGGAGTCTGTGTGAATACCATCCAGGAAAACATTAATATTCTTTAAACTGAGATGTAATTAGCAGTTGCCTATAGACACAAACTGGGGCCTAATAAAACTCTTTATTTGTTCAACCATGCAAACCAGCACAAAGTGAGTGTAATGTAATTCCATTTGAAGTTGTATTAATTTAAGTATATTCTGTAGTAAAACATGCAGAGTGGTGGAGGAAACAATTACATTAAACAGCAGTTTTTACTATAATCCAATTGATTTTATTTTTTTAAATGTCAAAATATCTCTGGTCTTTGTCAATCACAAGTGTGTTCTCTGTTTAATCATATTCCTAAGACACCTACATGCATACTTCTAAGTCACCTACATGTGTGTTTTGAGGGAGAAGTTCAGGGAGGGAGTTAGAGTTTCCTTCCTTGTAGATGACCACAACCTCTACAACACTATTTCTCAATAAAATACATTATTTTATATTTCAAAGATTGTTGGCTAACGATTGTATTCTTTTATTTGTCTACAGTCTTTGCTGAGCATTCGTGGCTCCCTTTTTTCCCCAAGGCGTAACAGCAGAGCAAGTCTTTTCAGCTTCAGAGGTCGAGCAAAAGATGTAGGATCAGAAAATGACTTTGCTGATGATGAGCACAGCACTTTTGAAGACAATGAGAGCAGAAGGGATTCTCTCTTTGTTCCACACAGACATGGTGAACGACGCAACAGTAATATTAGCCAGGCCAGTAGGTCATCCAGGACTATACCACCACTTCCAGCAAATGGGAAGATGCATAGCACTGTGGATTGTAATGGTGTAGTTTCTTTAGTTGGTGGACCTCCTGCTCTGACATCACCTACTGGACAACTACTGCCAGAGGTAATACCTGATAAAGCAGCACTGGTGGCAATCTAAAGGTGTGTGTAGATGAAACAGGGGCCCTAAATTGAAGCGGTGGATTTTTAAAACCACCACTTCAATTTAGGGCCCTTTAAACCTCCATGTTTGTACACACAACTCACATTTACCTGCCTCTCCAGTGGTGAGGAGGGGGGAGCAAGCTGCCAGCGGGTGGAGAGGTCACTGGGCTGTGCGGGGTGCTCCACAGCAGTGGCACCCCACCCCCCCAGGCAACAGACCGCAGGCACCTGGCTTGGGCAGTCCCCAGCTCACGCAGGCTCCAGGGGGAGGGTGGGAAAATCAGACTTGCCACTTTTCTTGGGCAGAGCCTGCCTTCTCAGGCTGCTGCAAGGCTGCCTGCAGGGCTTCCTGCAGAGCCCCTGAGCTGCACGGAGCCCTTTGCTTCATTCTGCAGGTGTAGGGGCAGCAAACTAAAACTCCTCCTCAGAGTTCTGGTTTGCTGAGCCCCAAGTCATTTAAGGCACATTACACCACCAAATTTCCTCCAGTGGCTGAAATTAATGCACGTTATGCCACTGAGGCATGCAAAGACTGACACCATTAAAGTGGTGCAAAAGCATTTAGCCCACTTTAAAGTGTCGTGCACACATGTCCCTTGTTTCGTTTACACATGACCTAAAAAGTTTGCAATAGTTCTGATATGGTAGCTTTTTTTCTGTGCACTAGCCAAGGTTTGTACAAAATGAAATCTCTAGGGAATGATCCCTGGTTGGCCACACTTGGAATGTTTCTGCATTTTGTAATACTTTTAATGTAGTCTGTTAAATAGGATAAAAACTCAGGTTTTTTTCTAGCCATCTTAAACTATATATATGAGAATAAATGTTAATCCTTGTAATGACATGTTATTACCTATAACAATCATTGATATAAAATGCTAAACTATTTAATAGATACAATACAATATGCAAAATATATGACTTTATTATGCATCCGGGCTATCATTATACTAATTGAAGATTTAATTGGGAAGTGCTATACTCATATGTCAGATATAATGGCAAAAGTTACAAAAATAATAAATAAATTATATGAAGCTAATGGAACAAACTAAACTCAGGTGCAATTATCATTAACCATATGTAGCACTCTTGAAGAAACAGTATATCTTAGTTGGATAGCATTACTCTTAGTTCAGTATACTTACAGGAAATATACTTAGTTCAATATACTTACTCTTAGTTTAGTTATATTTTATATAGATTTCAAGACTTTCAGATAATTCTTGTCCTTTTATGTTGGTTTCAAAATGTAGATGTTAACAAACTTTAGAAACTTAATCTATTCCAAGAAAACATGTATACCTCATGAACATACAAAGTTGTCTGTGTATCCTGTGCATAGGCATATTCATAAAAAGTATGTCCACTTAATTATAAATATAAATGGCAATTTAAATGATAAATTACAAAGCTCAATATAAATTTTTGTGGAACTTTTTCAAATTTTAATAATTACATTTTGAATACAAATAAAAACATAAATTAAAATGTAATTAGTAAAATGTCATTAAAGTAAAAAATGGAGACAGACATGAAAAATCAATGTCTAAGTACCAGTTCAGCAAAGTATTTAAGCACATACTCAGCAAATTATTTAAGAATATGAGTAATCCTTACGTGGTTCATGCATTTAAAGATAATCATTCCGTATAGAAGTAGAACTCGCATGAAATCAGTGTGCAGAAGATAAGAACTTGTCTGACCTTTATTTTCCTTGAAATGAACACTGTTTTATAGGACTGGTACAGAAGTGCTTAATCCTCAATACATGGGTCAAATTTGGCCCATGATGCTCCTCATGGGTCCATGGGGAGCCCTGCAGGACATGACCCTATGCATTAGATTGGACATGTGAGACCAGATTCAGGCCCCAAGTATGGGCCCCAGTATAAGGCCCCAAATCTGGCACCCAGGACTGGGAAGAGGCACTGCAGGGCCCAGAGCCTGGTCCTATTATGCAGGACCCTGGTGTCTAACCCCAGTTTGCAGGGACCAGCTTATTCCATGTGGAACCTGGTCGTGCAGTGCCTCTCACCTGGTATGTGGAGCCAAAAGGTTGAGCATCTCTGGACCAATGCAATACTTACTTTTTAAGTCAACACACATAATTATAACCCATTTTATCATCACTTTATTTTCAGGGCACCTCTACAGAAACAGAATTAAGAAAGAGACGTTCAAGTTCTTACCATGTTCCTATGGACTATTTAACAGATCCCAGTGCAAGGCAAAGAGCAATGAGTATAGCCAGCATGCTCACAAATACAATGGAAGGTATGTGGTGTGGTATGTTTGGTATAACTAGGTATGTTTCCTTGTAACTGATTTTGTGAGGCAATAAATATAATCATTTCCATTAATATCTGGATAGAGGAAGCTCCACAACACTTGAAGTGTCTCTATTAGAGTTTATAGGGAAAAAATTATCTTATGGTTAAAATAAAATACAATGAGTTTTGAAATTAGGCTTTCATTCCAAAATCTCTTGTCGATTTCCTGTTTGTTTTTTGAGGTGTTTCATAGTTTCTAGGGTTGGAAAGGACCTGAACAGATCATCAAGTCTGACCCCCTGCCCTGGGCAGGAACGAGTGCTGGGATCATAATACCCCAGCCAGATATCTATCCAACCTCCTCTTGAAGACCCCCAAGGTAAGGGAGAACACCACCTCCCCTGGGAGTCCATTCCAGAGCCTGGCAGCCCTAACCGTAATGCCTCCTGATATCAAGTCTGAACCTGCTCTCAATCAATTTGTGGCTGTTATTTCTTGTTATCCCAGGTGGTGCTTGGGGGAACAGAGCCTCACTTATTTTCTGCAGATCCCCCTGTTGAGTTTATAGACAGCCACCAGATCCCCTCTCAGTCTTCTCTTGTGGAGGCTGAATAGATTCATGCCCTTTAGTTTATCTTCATAGGGCCTGACCTGCTGCCCCCTGACCATGCAAGTTGCCCTTCTCCAGACCCTCAATGCTAGCCACATCCCTCTTGAAGTGCAGCACCCAGAACTGGATGAAGTACTTCAACTGCAGCCTGACCAGCACTGCATAGAGGGGAAGAATCACCTCCCTGGACCTCCCTTTCATATCGTATCAATGCTGGACTTTTGTGTAACATTTCTCACCCTGGTTGGTCCAGTTGTAGTTCCACAAGTCACAATCATATTGAAAAGCTGGCTTGAAGAGCCACTGGTTTTCTAGCTACCAGTTCTCATCAAATCTTCAAATTTGCAATGTTTATGCTTGCATTGTTACCATTGCTACATCTAGGAGAGCTATGTCAATAATAGCAAATGTGTGAATGTGTATAAAGAAAGTCTCAGTAGTACAGTGCATAATTTGATAAATTTTAAAGTTGACATACCATATTTACTTGAATATAAGATGAGGTTCCTCCCCCCAATAAGGGGAAAAGTCCCTCATCTTATATTCACACATGAAGCAGAGCGGGGAGCAGGCAGCTACTGCAGCTCTGACTCTGGCCCTGAGCCCAGGTCAGGGCCAGTGTCAGACCCATGGCAGCCTCCTGCCGCTCTTCCACTTCCCATCTGCAGCTTCTGCACCCCCCTCTCTCTCCCTCTTACTGCCAGGCATAGCTTCTCTCTGGCTTAGGCTGCAATCTCTCCTGGGCATGAAGTACATGGAAATGCCTTCCCCTGCCCAGCCAGCAGCACCGCTACATTGCCTGCCCAGCCACTCAGCAGCACTAGCATCACTGCCTAGCCAGGCAAGAGTGATCTTTCACATGCTGTAAGGTGGGGGAGACGGGCCAGAGACTGGGAGGACTTTCAGGGGAAAAGGAAGAGACTGGAGGAGGCAGGCGGGTGAAGAGACAGAGACTGAGGAGCAGGAGAGAAGAGGACGAGGGACAGAGGCTGAAGGGAGCCGGGGGTAGGTGCATGCAGGGAGAAGAAGTGGGCATGGCAGAGGGCAGGGGGCCACCTGAATCCTCCCCTCTCCCAGACACTGCTCTCCCTGCTGTAGCAGTTGCGGGGGGAGGTTCAAGACAACCCTCCAATACTTAGTCTGTCACTAGGAAATGATAACAAATTCATAATTTTTCCATATATAGAATCTAATTATTGGGGAGGGTTCATATATTCAGGGCAACCTTATATTTGAGTAAGTACAGTAAAACTAACTTCATACCAGCAGTAGAAAACTAATTTGGCATTTATAAAATGAGTTAATATGTTTCACCCCTGAAGTTCTAGTCGACCCAAGGATCTCAAACCAACAGTAAAACATTAATGCATTTGTGTAAGACTTACAGAAAAAATCAGTTAAGTTATAAATATTTCACCATAGAAAAAAGTTGAAGCACCAACTGAGGCTTGCTTAGTCTGTAACAGGGCCAAAAATTTAAATGAACCGTTATAAATCACTGAGCTATGTATTATGTCCATAGAACCTATATGTGGGCACCTAAATAAGTAGTGTGATTTTTCAGAGATGCTGAACAACAACTCTTTTTGAAGTTAGTAGGTTCCTCAGTGTCTTTGAATATCAGATTGGATAGTAAATGTGAAGGCATAGCAGCTCTGACACATGGCCTTTGCTTCAATATATGGCTGTATTTCCCCTAAATCAATTACTTGTCTTAAACTGTGAATTAAGTAAATTTAAATATAAGTAAATCAAGTAGTCAAAATATGAAAATAAAACTAAGCAGAAAATAAAAGCCTTAATGAGGCACAAGCACACATTATGAGCAAAAATTCCAGATGTTGATTATAGAAAGAAGAACAAAGAAAAGAAGGGAAAACATAAAAATAGTTAAAAAGCAAATATGCCTTGGTGGAATAGAAGAATGGGGAAGATAAATGCTAAATTAAAATAAAATTTAACTGAAGGAATGAAAAGGAAAAAATGTTTTACAGCTAGCATTTTTTTTCACTAAACCTATGCTCTTTATCAAGGAGGTAAAATCAACACTTCAAACAAGGAAAACATTTCTTCTCCCTCAGACAGCTACCTGGCAAACCTGTACACATTGGCAGAGTTGGAGGTATTCAAAGATGACATCCAGAAGGTGGCAGTAGGACCTGTTCATCAGTTCAACCGATTACAGTGTTCTTGATTTGTTTCTGTCATACTGTGAATTTGCTTCCAAATAAGTTTTTAATATATATTCTTTGCCAAATAGATAATTTGGGGATCTTTTGTACTCTTATTTAAATTGGTTTTGCTATCCATGGCTCTTGTCAAATGCTCTTGCTATCCTTAGGTAGCAGAACAAATAAAACCAAATAGCATGGATCTCATGTGCCTCAAGACCCTCAGGGCAAAGGAAAATTTTAATGTGTTAAAAAGACAAAGCTAAAGGCATGTCCATTTTTTCGGTCCTTGTTTAGAGCTTGGATGTCAAACTTGATCTGCCCCTGCAGGCCAAATCTGGACCTTAGGGCTCCTTGCAGGTCAGATCTGGACCCAAAGACAGTGGCTGAGCAAGCAGGAGCAGCAGTGGCAGTGCAGAGGTTAACACAGAGGTCTCTCAAGCCCCTCTTCCCTTCCCCTTCCCCTGCTGCTTTGCTCTGCAACTAACATGTGTGCCCACCAACTCTCTGCCACAGAGAATTTGATGGCAGGCCCCACCCCCAGATTCCTGGCCCATGTACCAGCCCTGTGATCTAGTTTCAATGGCTCTTTGGGGCATATTAACAGGTGATAGATAGCAACAGGGCCTCCTGACTCTCCTCAAGGGAATACTGCCAGACCAGTAGACCACTCATTCTGGTAGTAGTTCTAGTTCTCCTGTTCTTGCCACAAGAATACTGCTAAAAACAGATAGGAAAATCCATACTCGCAGACACAGAAGCTACTGGATAAGAAATCAAAGACCAACCATTGCTAAATGAGCCTGTCTCTTATTCTGAGGGGCAAAAAAGAATTAATCCAAACTTACAATTTCATTAGTTTAGGATCAAACAGTTATGAATCCTGCTCATGTTTCCACCCTAGCCTTTCTTCTGGGAAAAGTGGTCTGCAGTATGGCCTCTCATAATCTGTCATTATTAACATCGACAGCACCAGCCTAGATAAATTAAATGATAAATGAAACTGCCTCCTAAACATGTGAAAAGATACCCCAACTCACAATAAAATAGCATGTGCTGCAAATCAATCTCCAGATATTTGTTATACTGTGTAAGAAGTTGATTGACTTGGTAATCATAAGAAGTAATGTGTAAACGCAGTGTTTACCCTTAAAGTTACAGAAAGAATGGAGACTGATGAATATGGACCACTCCCTTGTATGTTTTCCAGGGACAAGAAGGTCACAAGAATGCTACAGTACTCCTAGCCAAAGATGATGTTGAGCAGCTAATATTACTCACTGGAAAAACTCTTCCATTGTTTAGAACCCATCATGTCCAAGAAAATCCATGGCATACAATAGATACACAAAAAGCAGTAAAAACATACATCTGCAGAACAAATACATTTAGGATATGCACGCTACATTTCATAATTAATTATTGATTAAAATTAAAATTGATTATAATTATTCATTGTTTATAATTGCTAACTCTAATGTCTAATCTTGCCCTAAAAAGCACAGTAAAGATAAGAGCATAAGAATTGCCATAATGCTCAAGCTAGTGATTAATTTGGTGCCATGGCCTGTGATTTTTAGAATCTCACTAAACACCCACGTTAAATAGTAATTTGTCAAAGAGACTTCCTGAATGTACTCCTAGTTGTGTCATGTATGCATGGGACTATACCCCATACTTTTAAGAGAGAAATAATATTTTTTTAAACTTAGCACCTGGAAATCCTAAGCCATTCTGGAAGCAATGTCTAAAATCACACTTGTAAGAAGGCAATATTTTGGGGGCCTAGAACACAGAATGGATGCCATTCAAATAATTAACTAGTTCTTTTCCAGTTTCTACAGTTAAAGTAAGTCATGTTCAGCAGTAGTTGATAGGTGGATTCTGGCACTACCTGGTAGGTATCAGCTTGAATTACCTGTCCTATAAGGCTGAGAGGTCTGCCTTATAGCATGCCTATCACATTCAGGTTGTAGACATAATGTTTCTGAAGAAATAAATGTAAAGTAAGGACCGGATTGTTCTTTCTCCAAAGACAAGTTATAATAAATCCCAACCAGTGGTTCTAAGCCTGAGGTGTTTAGCAAGGTGCAAAACAAGAGCATGAAGACTGAGTCTGCCATGAACAGGCCAGGATGGACAAAGCCCAGAGTTTTGTGCCCTTTGCTAGTTTCGTGGTAAGAAGGTATCCGGCACTTTGCAAGGCATAAGAATATCACATTATTAGTCCTTTGTGGGCAAGGTGCAACTTGAAATATGCTACCTCTCCATATAAGTCAGGTTGCTGCTGTCATTTTCTTATTCAAGTTCTGTTTTACTATTTCAAATGCAGTTATGGGTGGTGATTTTATTTATTGAAAATTTATTACTCCTTTAGCGCCAGTGTTAGAATGTATTGGGTGAAGTAGCCTTTCTTAATTACTAACTTTTCTCTGACTGGACATTGCCTTGGTCTTACTGCTTTTACACAATGTAATGGATAAATCTGGGCAATGTTTAGATATTAAAACAATACCCACTTGATAAAGACAATACAGAATTAGACATTAAAATGTCCTTTACACTTTTCTCTCTAGAACTTGAAGAATCCAGACAGAAATGTCCACCATGCTGGTATAGATTTGCTAATACATGCTTGATCTGGGACTGCTGCACTCCATGGTTAAAAGTAAAACATATTGTAAATCTGATTGTGATGGATCCATTTGTTGATCTTGCTATAACTATATGCATTGTTTTAAATACTTTGTTTATGGCTATGGAGCATTATCCAATGACAGAGCAGTTCAGCGGTGTGCTTTCAGTAGGAAACCTGGTAAGTCTTTCAAAAACTAATGATGTGATATACAAATATATTTTTCTTATAAAGAGATATTGAGTAGCCTTCTTACTTTTGAAGGAAACTTTGAATAGATTTAAAGAAACTTGGGACTAATATGTCTTAAGTATAAGTAGTTAAGCTGTTCTGTATATCCCTTTTTTAATGCTGTGGTTGTAAAACTCTGAAACAGCACTTCTCCAGTTTTTTCTCTACAGCCTGTTGGAAAAGAGTTTAACTCAGTCCTTTTCATAAAAATACTACTAAATTAATGATCCAATAAAAAGCAGATACTAGGAAATAACTAATGTGGTATAATATTTAGGATTGTTATTGATTTAACTGAAAGTTTGGTAATCAGCATAATAAATTTCAGATAATCACTTTTGTGGATGCCTAGCTATTTGGATACAAAATCCATTATAATATAATTCATGGATTATAAAGCCAGAAGGGACTATACTGATGATCTAGATCAGTGATTCTCAACTAGCATGATACAAGATCCTTTTAAGGATGCTGCAGGATGTAATGGAATTTTAGCACTGCTAGGTGGGCCAACACCTACACTTGATTCACAAGATAAACCCAGACATTTCAAATAGGAATCTATAGTGCCATATTCTGACCCATTGTGTGTTTTCTGAGTTCTTTGCAAAATAAGAATTGCTCTATTATTTTTCTGTAGTCTAAAATAAGTGAAAGCTAAGAGCTAGCATTTTCTGAGGAGTACCTTGAGTCTAATGAGGGGTAGGTACTTTGAGTCCAAAAAGGTTGAGAACCACTGATCTAAACTGACTTTTGGCATAGCACAAACTGTTAAATACCCAATGATTCCTCCTTCAAGTGTAATAACATGGAGTGGAATTAAAGTATATCCATTAGCAAACTGGTCGAACAGTTAATTACTCATACTATTTAAAATGTGGGTCTTAATTTCACCTCTAGCAACAGAGTAAAGGTGGTTTTTGAACACAAATTAGCAGGAACAGTAAGAGTAGGTTCTATATGGCAGTCTTCATGCTTATTAGCAGGTTGAAATGAAGACAAACTTCCCTACTTTGCCTTTTTTCCATTTGTTATTAAAATGTTGAAAGGTACATTAAGCTTCCCTTCTAAAAATAACTGTTAAATCCAGAGTATGGAAATATTTGGAAGTCTACACATTTGTAAAAGAAACTTTTTTCCAAATGATAAGAATTGCTGGCAACATACAGCTTGACAAAAAGTGCTGCTGAGATAAAAACATTATCTGTAATGTAAAATATTTCTCAGTGTTGCTGGGGTAACAAAACTTACTTTTTTTAAAGGTATTTACCGGGATCTTCACAGCAGAAATGTTTCTTAAGATAGTTGCCATGGATCCTTATTATTATTTCCAAGAAGGATGGAATATTTTTGATGGTTTTATTGTGAGCCTTAGTTTGATGGAACTTGGTCTTGCAAATGTGGAAGGCTTATCTGTTCTCAGATCTTTCAGATTGGTAAATATTCTAATAACAATTCTCACTTTTATATTTCCTTTACTTTTACATTTTGCATTATATTTTATAAGCATGCCTATACTAATTATGTTTTAAAATTTTTGTTTGTATTTTATAAACCTGGTGTATGTAAATTTTGTCGCAGTTACAATTTATACACACTGAAGTTCTAACCCACTGAGTTTTACTATCAGTAGAAAGCAACTCTGAAAAAGTAAACTGCCAAAGTCATCTTACTTTAAAATCTCTTTTCTGTATCTTGATATTCATCTCTGTGTAGTGAGTACCAGGTGTTATCTGACTCTCTAAAATAAGGTTTAAGTAGGTCTTTAATAATAAATTCAGTCATCAATTTGACAGAGTTAGAGATATGAAAAACTACAATTTGTCACAGAGTCATATTTTTCAAGAATAGAAGTCTATTTCTGTACATTTATTCATTGCAATTTATATGTTTCATTTCCTGAAATAATCTATTAGATTTTTCTTCATTGGCTTCTCCTGGCATGATCTCTTTGATTAATTGGACATTTAGCATGTTTGCTAACATGACAAAAACAAAATAATTATTTGTGTGTGACAGCTGTATAAATTGTCCTTAAAAGATTTTTCCCTTCCCATCCAGACTCCTAAGAAATGACTCTTAGGTCCTTGGGAGATATTAAGCTTACAAATGTCCTGGTGCATGGGTTGACAAGGGCTAGATGGAGAGAATCACTGGGGTTCCCCAAGGAAATTTAAAACTATGTGCCATGCAGCACATGCTGATCTGTCTAGTTGTGCATGTTTAAATTTCCTGGGTGGGGAGACTCTATGAGCTCCCCCTCCTGGCACCTACCAGCCCACACGCTGGGCAGCTCAAGCAGGTGTGCCTGGCATATTTATTTTAATTTCCAAAAGTGAAACCCACTGGCTGCATGGTGAATGGGTATAAACTTCCCAGTGCACATGAAGCCTGGGATCATGATCCTGGGCTCTACACACACTTGTAAGTTGAAAGGACACCGGCTGAAGTAAGGCATCAGGTGCTGGTTTCCAGTGCGGGTGTCCCTGCAGCAGTCATGCAATTGTGATCCATCCTTGATTCCAAAAGTCACATGTCTTGTAATGTCTGTGTGTGATTGTTGGGATCTGGGATCATATCCCATCACACTATTAAATGAATGTCTTCCAGTGCTCTTCATGGTCAGAGAAAGCTCAGGTTACAATTTCTATGATTTTATCCAATCATAGGCAATATGTCAATGAGTGCTTTTGTGCAGGTAAACATAATCTGTGGTAACTTGCCAGGTTCTGGAATGGAGTCATTCCTACCAGCTTTTTAAAATCAAGAATATTTTGACCCTAATGCAGATAATTTCATACTGATAAATCAAAGCAGCAATGACTTTTACCTTAATTTTAGCATCATGGTTTGCAAAGATCCAAAAAATATAACTAGAGATTGCTGGTCGATACAATGGGTCATCCCTGAGTGGGATTTCTCAAAATTTTTCCCCAGAATTTGCTTTTGAGGACATAGAGTCAATAATCAGACACAATGCATAATTATGTGTCATTCCTAGAACATAGCCAAATATTCCTGTCGCTAAATAAGTACAAGCAATATGCTGAAAACTGACCCCAGTTTTCACTCTAGATCTGTGTGTGCATACTATGCAAACAAGCCTCAGAGACCATTGCTGAAAGACAAATTTCTAAAATATCAAATTGCACATCATTTTAGGTCCTTTAAAATATCCATCAGTGCTATGCAAAAGCAAGAAATAACTTTCTTTGAAAGAAATGGAGTTTCCTCTTTGGCAAAGAAAGAAGAAAATAATCTTCTTCCTGGGCAAAAGAAAATGCAGTTTTTAAAATCATTTAACATGAAGGATACAGAAAAAATGGAGAAAGGAGAATTGAAGTCCTCTTCTAGTTGCTTATTACGGTAGACTTGATGGACAGCCAAGGAATGTCCATTGCACCTGCAAAAAAAGCATTAGATCTCCTGCAGCGGGGGTCCCTCCTTCCTCCAGACTTGGGCAGTTCAGCAATCATTTTTATTTTGCCCCATTGATGCTTTCTGGCATTGAGAGTATGTAACCAGGAAATGTCATTGATTAATCTGGTTAAATAATATATATCTGATGTGAGAGGAAATAGGAAGCTTTGTGTTCAGGACTTTATTTGGAAAGTGCCCAGGATAATGGTCCCTTTGTCCTCTAGATGATCTAGGAATGCAAACAATAATAGCCACAAAATTCTAGTTATCTCAGCAGCACTAGAATTTCTCTAGAGGGTTAAATGTTGTTTATGGAAAAATGGATAGGATCCTTAATAGTGTTCTTTAGCCCAGCATAACAGACTCCTCATCTGAATTTCTTCAGGTGTCAATGTTAGTCAGAATGACAAAATAGATAACTCTATGAAAGGCCTTTGTCATTGCCATTACCTTCCAAAGACAGGCTTTTCATTTGGTTCCATACAAGAAAAACAAGTTACTTATTGTCATGAGGGATGCTATTGTCATAACTCCTACTCTGGTCTGGAAGAAATCACATGGTGTGGGGTGGAGAGAGTGTGGAAGAGACTGCATGGTGCTCAGTGGCAGGGAAATCAGGGGAGAGTATGTGATGCAGTGTGGAGGGCGTGCAGGGGAGACAGTGAAGTGTGCAGCCCAAGGGGACTGCAGATACCAGGGAGAGTAAGTAGCAAGGCGTCAGACATCAGAAGGCACAAATGCTGGGTTGGCAGGGCAAGGGGCAACAAAGGAGTTTCAACAAAGAAGGGGATAATAAAAGAAATGGTTGGTGGATGATTTATTTGAAACCAAGAAGGATCGTCACGCAGGTGGAATAAGCATCAAACTGTATTAACTTTATAAGAGGAGAATGATCACACTGATGTATTCAAGCATCAATCACATTTAGTGTTTCTGTGCCAAGACTTCAATTTGTAGGTGCCTAATTGTAGAAACCTGCTAAGCCTGTATGGCCAGGTTCTTTGAAAACCATA
This sequence comes from Crocodylus siamensis, assembly GCF_052110815.1. NCBI lineage: Eukaryota > Metazoa > Chordata > Crocodylia > Crocodylidae > Crocodylus > Crocodylus siamensis. Next base: position 209,663,103 of record NC_143398.1, on the reverse strand, counting down.
TAATTCATGACTAAGGCTTGTAGCAAATAAGACGTTTCACCAACATGTGTTTTAGATTGCTTAAAATCTGAAATGCTCTACAATGACTTCATTATAATTAACAACATGAATAACCAGGCATCTTTCTCTTGTTTTTCAGCTTCGAGTTTTCAAGTTAGCAAAATCTTGGCCAACACTAAATATGTTGATAAAGATTATTGGTAACTCAGTGGGGGCTTTAGGAAATTTAACCTTGGTGCTGGCCATCATTGTCTTCATTTTTGCGGTGGTTGGCATGCAGCTGTTTGGTAAAAGCTACAAGGAATGCGTCTGCAAGATCTCTAATGACTGTGAACTTCCACGCTGGCACATGCATGACTTTTTCCACTCTTTCTTGATTGTATTCCGAGTGCTTTGTGGAGAATGGATAGAGACTATGTGGGACTGTATGGAGGTTGCAGGTCAAACCATGTGCCTTACTGTCTTCATGATGGTTATGGTGATTGGAAACCTAGTGGTATGTAATTAATGTTTTTCAAATATTTGAGACAAACAATACTTATTGGAGTAAAATATGCCTGAACCCCCATCATACATGAGAGCAGTTTGTCTAATTTTCCCTTAAACTCTGACACTACCCTCCTAAGTAACCTGTTCAAGGGTTTAAAAATCTCAGCAGTTGGAATTAAAAAAATTTTTTTTTTAAAATCTAGCCATCATTGTCTTCATAAAAAAACCAAATATTTGAAGGTTATTATCACATCCCCCTTCTCCAGTCTTCTCTTATTTATCTAAAAAAACTCAGTTTTTAAACCTTCCTTATAGAACGAAAGTTAAAAGCTCGTATAATTTTTATTCCTGTTTTCTGGACTTTTTCCAATTTGTCTTCTTCAATTGTGATGGCAAAACCTGAAAAAAGTACTCCAACTAAGAACTCACTAGTGCCAGTGTCTTGCATACATTGCTCCTGAGTAGACAAAGGTTAGTTTGCCTGAAGTCAGGCAGAAGGTATGTTAGGATGGCACCTTAGAGACTACCCTGCTCAGAGGCACAAGCTTTTGTTAACATTTGATGAAGTAGCCTGTCTCTTATGAAAGCTTATGCCTCTCTGAACAGATAGTCTCTAAGGCACTACTTTACCCTGCCTTCTATACTAACTCCTAACTAAGTAATACAACCAGAACAACAATTGTGGGTTTTTTTCAACAGCATTATACTTGACTATTACACTTATGTAATAGCAAAATTTTTGATCCACTTTAAGTGTCATCTTTTTCTTTGGTACTTCTGTTTAGCCAGCCGAGGTGTAACTGGTCGGGACCAGCAGTCCCCCATTCCTCTTCCCCCCCTACCTTCTTTGTAGGCCTCAAAGTCCAGAGGCTTGAACAAGAGCACAGGAGCAGAAGTTGGAGTTTGCCGCTCTGAGGAGAAATGTCACAATATTTTTTTTGCTGCAGTCACACATGTCAAGCAGGCAAAAAAGAATGGGGTTTTGGCAGAAGAAAAATGGGGTGACATCTCCTGCCAGCAACTCTAGTTACTACCACCCACTGCCACTTGACAGAGCTACATGTCCTTGCTTACTGCTGGAGGTGGAGCCAGAAAGCACAGAACTGTGGGAAGCAGGTGCTGGGAGGCTGAGGTACCATCCACTCCATTCTCCTTCCCCCTAACTTAGGCAATGGCCAGGGCTCATGCTCTGTCTGTCCACCCATCATTACACTACTTCTATCCAGCTGATCTGTTACTGAATTTCATCCTAGGGATTTTGAGCAGTTGCTCCAATCCTATGAATGACTGGAGTTTCTTAGGATCATATGAATTTTATTCTTCTGTGCTAAGTGCTATAAAATCTCCTAGCCTTGTGTCTCCTGCAATTTTTGTAAGTGTATCCCTTGGTCCATCATGCAAGTAATTAATTAAAATATTAGTTAAAACTGGGCCCAGGATAAATTTTTGTGGGAATCCAAATCATATGTCCTCCCCAAGTGATGGTAAACTATTGATAACCATTCTCTGAACCTGTTTTTTCAACCAGTTTACCCTCATTTTATCATAATTACACTACATTAAATGAACCATTTTCCTTAGTTTCTTTATAGTCATTTTATATGGGCCTTCATCAAAAGGCTACCTAAGGTCAAGAGATACTATATCTACTGGTTCCATTATCTACTGGGACACATATCTTATCTTGAAATTAAATTAGTTTGATATGATGTGTTTTTGACATAACCATGCTGCTGTTTCCTATCATCTTCTTGATACTGATCTGTTGATTGTTTAGTAATATATTCTAATAGTTTAATCCAAACAAGGACACTAGGGATGCTACCTTTATGTGGTGCATTGGTGTGTTGGACTAGTATTTATTTCTACAGCATTTATTGAATATTGTATTTATGATTGCCAATTTTTTTAACCAGCAAAAGCGAAACATTGTTAAGCGACCGTCCTTAGGGTATAGAAAGGCATTCATCTGAAGTGCTAAGAATTTTCAGGCAATTGGCAGTACCATGAAAATGGAATATGAAGTAAGTTTGAATTGTGTTGCAATACTGCTGTTTTTCAACGACAAACCACTTGAACACCTGAAACTTGCTTTTTAAAGCACCAAAAGAGTATATTTCTCACTATACATATAATGCATGTCCATGGCCATTAACATTTCACAAATGGATAGTAGAGGAAGAGATGGAAGATTTTTTCCATCTTCAAGTTCCAGAGTTGCTGCAGAGTGCCCCACAAATGATTCCCCAGTGTAATATCCCTATCCAGGCTCTTTTGCAGCATATGATGAGTCTGCTATAGCACCTCTCTCTGCATCCTACATACACCCACCCTTTTCACTCTGTGCAGTAGAACTGAAGTGGTTCTGATGCCAAGGACTTCTCACTGGCTGTGGAGGCGGTGGCTAGTTTTTATGGGATGTCCAACCTGGAAAATGGTTTTAGCAGGATGTATTGTAGCAAGTAATGTAGCAAAGAAGAGCAGCAGTTAGGTAATTTGATACTAGTACTAATCATAAAATAAAAATTCTGTCATATTGTATAATCCATAAAGAAATTAGTGTAATCATTAAAAAATAAGAGATCCACATATATTTTATCTTTACTGTTTTTTAGGTACTCAACCTCTTTCTGGCCTTGCTTCTGAGCTCATTTAGTTCAGACAACCTTGCTGCTACAGATGATGATAATGAAATGAACAATTTGCAGATTGCTGTGTCAAGGATTCAGAAAGGAATTGATTTTGTGAAAAGAAAAGCACGTGAATTCATCCAAAAAGCTTTTGTAAGAAAGCAAAAAGCGTTAGATGAAATCAAACCTCTTGAAGATCTCAACAACAAAAAAGACAGTTGCATTTCCAACCATACCATAGTAGAAATAGGTAAAAACCTTAACTATCTTAAAGAAGGAAATGGAACTACCAGCGGCATAGGCAGCAGCGTGGAAAAATATGTCGTCGATGAAAGTGATTACATGTCATTCATAAACAATCCAAGCCTCACTGTGACAGTACCAATTGCTGTTGGGGAATCTGATTTTGAAAATTTAAATACAGAGGAGTTTAGCAGTGAGTCAGATCTGGAGGAAAGCAAAGAGGTAGGACTATTTTATGAGATGCTTTCTTTTTCTTTCTAAAATAATGAAGTGTCTAACATTTGTTTTTGAATCTAACATTGATTCCTGCATAGCGTAAGCCTGTAATTGTATGTAACACATCTTGATATATAATGTTGCAAGCATCAAATATGAAAGTAGAATTTTGTGATAATCAGGACACATAGTGATTTTAAAAATCAATACTAATTTTGTATTTTATTAAGTGAATTTGGTATTTCCAAAAGGTGACAATCTGATAGACCTAAGAATACTGCAAAATATACACTAATACACATGTTCCTTACTTGTTCCACTAATGCACCTGACCATTTCAATTGGTTTCTGGAGGGGGCACCTGTACAAAAAGTCACTGCTTGCTAAAGGTAACTGTTGTTTTTTGTGGGGGCTTTTTTCCACACCACAGATACCTGAATAATGGTCCAAGACCATGAACCCATTTTATGCAGACCACCGGTACACCATCAGGAGTAACAACTGGCTAGAGCTATGAATTAGTACCCTAGAAGCTGAAAAGTTGAGAGGTGTAGAAAACTGTATCCCAATATGAATCCCTGCCCATAGCCATGGGTTCCCATTTTGTCAGCAGTGAGGCATTTGAACCAAATAGTTTTTGCAACAATAGATAAAAATGTATAAGAATGTCTGCATGAGATAATGTACCATTTATCTCACTCTAAATCAGAAGGACTGATGAGCTTAGGCACAGATCTGCACTAACATAATTTTAGCACTTCCAGTACCCAAGATAGCTCATTCCGATCTAGCTCAAGTATCCTTCTATATAGCAATGTTTTATGCCACATAGACACAATCGAAGACAGCGGCACTTATCCTCTGGCTTGTGAGATGGGGCCAGTTCACCCGTGGAGTTCCCCATGGGCCTGGGAATTTGATGGTAGGGAAGCAATGGCAGCATTCATTGCCTCTCCCCTGCTGCCAAATTTCTGTACCCATGAGGAGTCCGGCAGGCTAGATAATGTCATGGCCCTGAATGCTAGATCAAGCTGATACACAACTGAATCCAGCACAGGGGATCAGGCCAGTGCACAGAATTGGGCTGGTATGTGGCTGGATCTGCTGTGTGGGATCATGTCAGTGTGCAGGACCAGGCTGGCATGCTGGATTGCACCTGTGAAGTGACCTCAGATGCCAGCTCTGCATGGAATCCAGCCTGAAAACTTAAACTGGGCCACTTATCTGGCTCATGGAGCTGAAAGGTTGGGCATCACTGCCCTAAGACACAAACTTTCAATCTGAGCTAAAGTCCACGTAAGATTTTAAATCTCACTCTAAGATCCTTTTTCCTACTGGCTAACTCAGACTTGGAGCCACTTAACCTGATTTTCCTTGAGACGTCTTTATTGTCACTTTTAAGAAAAAGATTTTGTTTAAAAATTGTTAATGTGAGTACTTAGTTGATACCTTGAAATGAATGATTCCATATAGATCAATACAGGAAAACTGATTGAAATTAGTCCTTTAACAGACCTTTTCATTGGCACTGAAGTGCTTCTCCTTCAAGTACCTTGCAATATGTTTGACTGTTGCATCATTTCACAGTTATTGTCCCTGGATGTTCACTGCTACCAAAGTGCAGCCAAGGTTACTGTGCTGCTTGCCAGAGTCTTTCTACTACTGTGGTCATCAACTAATATTTCATGCATTAATGCAGGTCTTTCCCCACCTCTACTTTAAACAGATAATTTTTTTTATAAAAGCCTACCCCCTAGGCCTTCTGGGTTTTTTTCTGCCCAACCATTCTCCTGGAAATACAATGATAAGTTATCTTCCTCTTTCGCTAATACAATATTCTACTATGTCCGTATATACTGTTTTGGAACTCAAGTGTGGAAAAATCAAAGATTAAAGTCTGTGACTGTTTCTTCGTCTGTAAAATCAGGACAATTATATAAGATGCAGCAATGTTGTCAGACTACATTTATTCATTTTTGTGAAACACTGAATGTCTCAAATTGAAGATTCTCTATGAAGTAGTAAACACTATCACATTCAACTACTGTTTTACACATTGACTGGGATTGGCAGTGATACTCTAGATACTGTATGAATGATACTAAAAGAAAATCCTGTGAACATCAATATATATCAATAGAACATCTTAGGCTCTACAAAGATGAGGAGCAGGTACTCAGAAAGCATTTAAAAAGGAGTCCTCTGTCTCTCTGCTTCCAATACTGAGTTCCTCCTGAAATCAAATTAATTCTGATTACTGTAAATATCACAGTGGGATCCATATATAATATGAAGGATTTTCACTTCTTTTGCATTGTGTTTGCTTTTGTTTCCAAGATCTGTGCTATGTTCCTAAAGTGGATCAAGCTGCACAGGACCCTAAAGACCCCTGAAGCTCCCACCAGATTCTCCTTTTTTTAAAACTTTTTTTAAAATTTATCCTACTATATATAAATCTGACTTCAACATGGTATGAATGCCAGCTTCCCATTGGCAAATACCTGTGAGAAATTCTACATTTTTAAAAAATCTAATCCAGTCCCTGCACAAGACAGGATCATCCCTGACTTAACTATCCCATCCAAGTATCTTTTCTAACCTGCTCTTGAAATTTTCCAAAGATAGAGATTCCACAATTTCTCTAGGTAGCCTTTTCCAATGGTGGACCATCCTTATAGTCAGAAAGTTCCTTCTAATTTCTAACCTAATTTTCCTCTGCTGCAGTTTGAGGGCATTTCTCCTAGTCCTATCCCCTACAGTCACAGAGAAAAGCCCATTTCCATCTTCTTTATAACCTCCCTTTAGGTATTTGAAGATACTTATCAAATATCCCCCAGGTTTCTCTTCTCTAAACTAAAAAAAATTAGCTGCATAATCCCACTACATCATAAAGCTAACCCTATGCTTTCATTTAAGCACTTTTGTTGAGGTCCTTTGTATGTCCAAACATTCCAATGATTCACAACATTTGCAAGTGAATATGTGATACCCACTAACATTTACTAGTTAAATACCTCCTAATATTCTAGTGCTTTGCTACTGTTCCCAATGAAAGTATGACCTCACCCTATGTGTTACCTTAAGATAGTCTGTAGCAAATAGTTCACTTCTGCCTTAAGGCACTTTACACCGGGAGGAGAGGGGGCAGGGAAGGAGCGCCTCCCTGATGATGACTCGGTCATTGATATTACTGTTGATAGGAGATCAGTGAACTTCCGGTTCTCGTTTCATACTAGTGAATAATGCACATGTCTTAAAACATGGTCAGTTTGTAATATTATTCCAGGCAGGAGCATCCTCGAGTGGTTATGTTTTTGGGCAGGTAGTAGAGGCAGTTGATATGCAGAAATTCTAGAGTCTGTTCACAACTTTTCCAGTGAGTTATGCTATGCTTTAATAACTAGAGGTGCCTATATACATTCTGGTTTGCGTTCGAATTAGAATGCATCAGAGCAGACTGAATCGTGTTCTAATTAGAATGCTCCAGCGTGACCCCATCATGCTATATATAAGCCCCTGCAGTTTTAAAAGTGGCTGCTGGGGTACCTTATCTAAACCTCACCAAATGTAAGGTACTCAGGGAGTGCACCTACACAAGAGACATTTACTGTGGAGCTGCCTAATCAGTAAAGTCTCAACATCTACAGGTGTGGCCCTATTAGGCTGCAGGAAACTAATTAACTCAACCTCGGGTTAGTACTTGTACATACAAGTACTGTCTTGCAGTAGAGTTCTTTATTGCACAGCAACGCAAACTTACATACTGATAGGGCTGCCTGGGGCATGAAGGTGCTTCAATGTGGAGCCTGCCTGCTGGCTAGCCCTGCACTGAAGCACTCTTACGCCCTGACCAGTCTCTCCAAAGCACAATGAGCTGGGTCAGAGTAGCCCTTGGCTGGCAGGCTGATGCCTCGAGACACTTGCCAGCCTGCCACCTAACAGGACTTCTCCAACCTGGCTCGGTGTTTTGTGATCTTGGATACACATGTAAATGCAGCACCTGGGAGCAAAAAAACTCTGGCACATTATGTGCCAGAGTTTATTACTTCAGGCTAATAGTATGTGTACATGCATCCAGGGAGAAAAGGAGGTGTAGGTGCAAATCCTCTCAGGCAAAGGAAAGACTTGAACCTAGGTCTCTCATAGGGGTACAAGCCCTATAATATGAAAGGGGTTTCCTCCTCCAGAGCCTCTGTTTTGAAATGGAAAAATAGCTGTCACTGGACTCAGGAATGTAATCCCATACATGTGTGTATGCTTTAAGAATTCTTTCCAAAATCAAGGACTGTGGGAATTTGGTGAAAGAGTGCATAGTTACAGGATCCAGAATGGGCTCAGGGATAAGCTAAGTGCAAATCTGAATAATTTTGGGGTATGTACATAAGCAACTTGTAAATACCTTGCAAAACAGAAAATTAAGAAGTGAGGGATCTATGGTATTTAAGCATCTCCAAGCTTGGGTTGCACGTGGAGGGATTTTCAAAATGGTGATTTTGGATTTATGTAGTAAAATTCCACTTAAGTACTACTTAAGGGACTTAAATCCTTGGGAGGTTTGAGTCATGGCCCCTAGTTCCTTCACTTCACTGGATGATTATGTTGTATTGTTGACTCTGATATAAGAAGTCATGAGGACATTTCTGGAAGATCCATACTGAGCATTTGTGAAAAAATGAACCTTGGAAAAGAAAGGAGTTCAAGATGAGTTTGTGATTAGAAAAGTGACTGAAATAGCTTCTTGGCTCAATACTTCCTTACAATTTTCAGGCCATGATGTTACAACTTTTGTTTAATTAGTATTTAGAAGTCTAAAAATGTTTATTACCTTATGATCTTATACATTAACATACTATAGTGAATGTATTTAAGTATCTAATCAGTAAACATAATTGTATAAGAATTTCCAGAGCATAAAAGCAGAAGTACTGTATCCTGAACTTCACTTCCTACCATTCTTACTTCTCACAGGAGTAAAATCAAGCTGGATCAGTCAAGAATGCAGCTCTGGTGCTTTTTAACCAGACAGAGCAACGTGTCACCAATTTTACACAGGTTACCTAAGCAAGTTATACATGTATATTATTAGTTTTCCAATGGATATTGACTGGCCTGCATGTTACTCAGCTATGTTCTTGCCCCATTCATTGCAATACAGTAGAAACATTCACAGCTGCTCTTTGCTGAGTCATGTGACTCACATCACAGCATGGTCAGGCAAGATTGGCAAACCCAACATTTTTATGATTCAGCTGCTGACTTATATATGTAATTTTTAGTGATACTCTGACGCATTTAAGTGCATGCTGTGTAAGTTTTCTAGCTTTGACAATAGTTTCAGGATTCTAGTTTTGAAGAAACTAAGAGAAAAGAGGGATTATGTATGGTATTGTTTCTCATTAACACAAAAAGAACCTTATCTTAAGCACTCAATGAGTATATTATATTGGTAATGAAATGTTGATAGATATTTTAGAATTACTAACATATTTTGGTTTTTAATGAAGATAATCCGCAAATTCAAATTGTTTTTCAATTGTGTTTATATGTTTAATTTTTATTGTATAACTTGTGAAGTGATTTTCTTTAGATTCGTATTAGCAATTTTATTATTACTGCAATAACTGAAGTATCATAAAGCATTAGATTCATTTAATTCACACAATCAAAACATGACATGAGCATTTGGTAAAAGCTTACAGAAAACATATTCTGAAAATCAAACCTTCAGAGATCAATTCTGTTCTTAACTATACCTACATATATATATTTTGGGGGTGCAAAGAGAATGCTGAGAGCAAAATCTGGCCTATTTTGATGATATTTGATCTCTTTAAGTTATACAAGAAAATTGATCCCCTCCCCCCGCCGCAATCTAAGAATGGTAAACCTGCCTGAAGTGAGGAAAATTAATTTATTCTTTTACTTTGAAAAAGAAATTAAAAGAAAAAATAGATCAGGATCTTAGTATTGATTTTGTACCCAGTGTACCACACTGCTCTTTTATATTTCATTTCACTTACTCAATATTACGGTGCTATTTACAACATCACAATGAAGTATGATTGTTGCATTCAGTTGGAAACATTACAAAACACAATCAGAGGAGTAAAGTCTGGACATTTGACAGCAGCATGTAGGAACAAACTGGGTACCTGAGGCAAAATGGAAATGTCAAATGCTAGTGGCTGCTGAGATCATGACTGTGTAGCTGCATGCAGCAGCCACTTTTTTCTCCTTGCATGTCTGTCTCCCCTTCCCCCAAGTCAGTACCCAGGGAAGTTGCCCCTATCGCCTTGCCTAGTAATGCCACTGTTGGACCCTTATGCCCCAGGCAGCCCTATCAGCATATAGGTTTGAATTATAGCTGGTGGGATTTTGTGCGGTCAATAACTTTCCTGATAGGAGTTGCAGGAGTGTAGGATGTAGCCATGTTGGTCTAAGGGCTTAGGCAGACAAGGTTCTTTGAGTGAATCTGATATCTTTTATTAGACCAACTTTTAAAACAATTATTAAGCAAGCTTTCGGGTTCAAAAACCCTTTGTCAGGCTAAGAAAGTTTCAGCAGTTGGTGTGTGCTCTTCCTGGATGGAATGAAAAGTAAACAAGCCAGAGGCTGGTCTGGGCTGGTCTGCATACAAGACAGACAGTCAGTGAAAATGTAGATTGAGGAGTCAATGGGTGAGAGACAAGTGGTGGGGGGGAGAGAGAGAAGGGGGATGAATACTGGAGAGATACCTCGGGAGTCAGATGTTGGGCAGGTTATAATGTGTCATAAATCCAATGTCTATATTTAGTCCATGATTTTTAGTATCCAGAGGTTTATATAGTTTCATAGTTTCTAGGGTCAGAAGGGACCTGTGTAGATCATCTAGTCCGACCCCCTGCCATGGCAGGAAAGAGTACTGGGGTCAAATGACCCCAGCAAGGTGATTGTCAAGCCTTGTCTTAAAGACCGCCAAGGTAGGAGCCAGAACCACTTGGCTTGGAAGTTGGTTCCAGACCCTAGCCACCCTGACCGTGAAGTAGTGCCTCCTGATATCTAGCCTAAACCGTTATTCCTGGTCACTCCTGGCAGTGCGCAGGGGAATAGTGATTCCCCCGATGCCTGCTGATCCCCCCTGACTAATTTATAACAGGCCACTAGATTCCCCCTAAGCCTTCTCTTTTGGAAGCTGAACAGGTTCAGGTACCGTAGCCTCTCCTCATAGGGCCTGCCCTGTTGCCCCCTGATCATACGAGTGGCCCTCCTCTGGACCCTCTCCATGCTGTCCACATCCCTCTTGAAGTGCAGCGCCCAGAACTGGACGCAGTACTCCAACTGCGGCCTGACCAGTGCCGCATAGAGGGGGAGGATCACCTCTTTGTACCTGCTTGAGATGCATCTGTGGATGCATGACAAGGCACGGTTGGCCTTCCTGACTGCCTCCCCACACTGCCAGCCCATGTTCATCTTGGAGTCAATGATGACTCCAAGATCCCTTTCCGCCTCCATGCTAACAAGAGGGGAGTTCCCCAACCGGTAGGTATGGTGCTGGTTGTCCCTCCCCAGGCGCATCACCTTGCACTTGTCTGTGTTGAATCCCATCCTATTCACATCTGCCCACCCTTGTAGCCTGTCTAGGTCTGATTGAAGCCTGATGCTTCCTTCTAGTATGCCAACATCCCCCCACATCTTAGTGTCATCAGCAAATTTGAACAGGGTGTTTTTTACCCCCTCGTCCAAATCACTGATGAAGATGTTGAACAGCGCGGGCCCGAGGACCGAGCCCTGAGGAACCCCACTGCCCATGTCCTTCCAGGTTGAGAAGGACCCATCCACTACCACCCTCTGGGTGCAGCCCTCCAGCCAGTTGGCGACCCGATTGACTGTGTGGGTGTCGACACCACAGTCCCCCAGTTTCTTAATGAGAGTGGGGTGAGAGACAGTGTCGAATGCCTTCCGGAAGTCCAGGAAGACTATATACACTGCTACCCCTGCATCTAATGATCTGGTAATCTGCTCATAGAAGGCCACCAGGTTGGTTGGACAGGACCTGCCACTATGAACCCGTGTTGGTTGCCCATAAGCATGCAGTCCCCTGCTGGCCCCTCATGAGGTAAGACTAACTGGCCTATAGTTTCCTGGGTCCTCCTTCCTCCCCTTTTTGAAGGTGGGAACCACATTGGCCCTCTTCCAGTCCTCTGGGACCACACCGGAGCACCACGAGTGCTCATAAAGCCATGCCAGCGGTCCTGCAATGACCTCGGCCAATTCCTTTAGGACTCTAGGGTGGAGATTGTCCGGGCTGGCTGACTTGAACACGTCCAGCCCCTCCAGAAGTCCCCTAACTAGTTCCATGCTAACCTTTGGCCCAGGTGTGCCTCCCCTGGAGCCCGAGGGGGCCCCAGCAGGGAGGTGGCTGTTCTGGTCCCTACTTAGGAAGACGGAGGCAAAGAAATCATTAAACATGTTAGCTTTGTCGTCCGGTGTGATGACCAAATTTCCTAACGCGTCCTGCAAGGGCCCCACGTTACCCAGGACCTTCTTTTTGCCCCCTCTGTATTTATGGTTGATGAAGTGAAGTTCATAGGCTCGTCTCTCGGAAGTGTTTTGTAAGTTTCCTTCCCAAGGTATCCCGAGGTATCCCGCCACTTTTCATCCCCCTTCTTTCTCCCCCCCAGCTGCTTGACTCTCACCCATTGACTCCTCAGTCTACATTTTCACTGACTGTCTGTTTTGTATGCAGATCAGCCCACCCTCTGCTTCTATTTAGATTAGCTAATCTGTATTAACAGGAATTTTTTGTACAAGTCTACACATGCGCTTTACACATGTGTAATAGTAAAAGTAGCCTATTTTACTGCACATTAAAGCATCAGGGCTAATAAGCTAATGTGCATTAAAATTAGGCTACTGCACATTAAGTGTCACTAAAAAAGTGTCCACTTCTGCCTCTGCACATTAGGGCTGCCTAATGTGCATTTATTTAGTGCTTCACATTAGAGGTACTAAACTTAATGTGCAATAGCAAAAGTGCATTAGTGAACATGTAGATATACCTAGTATGAACTTAGATGAGTGTTTGTGCAAATATGGACAGAGAACGTTCTTTGGGTAGATGTGACGTCTTTTATTAAACCAACTAAATAGTTGGAAAATTATTCTCTGCAAGCTTTTGAGCACAAATGCTTGTGCAAACATGGAGTATTTTAATGCATAGCTCTAAGAACACTTCCAGTATGGGTGCTTTTTCAAATACTTGTGCTGATATTTCTTATGTTTTTGCTATTATTGAACAACCTTAAAAATACACTGCTCATACCAAGATGTTAACAAATCATATGTGAATAGTGGCAAAGCATAGCAGTAGCTTTTAATCCAAGAATTCTCATGAATTTCTCTTTGCAGTTTCTGTCCAACTATAGTCAGTGCTTACTATTTTGCCTTTAGTTATAAGGTTCCATTTCCTTGAATTAACAAAATTGTTATGCCCTGATTTGTAAGGGCTATAGACTGAGTGACATCTAAATGTTGTTTTCAGTTGAAGTTGCAGTAATGCTTGACCATTTCACCTTTGTGTGCAATATAGCTATATTTAATTTTTTATATATAATTTTGAATATACCATGTCCGTTTTTACTACAGATCATCTCATTTCCACATTGGTATCTACTCTTACATAAAAAGAAATAAAAATAAAATATTCCTGATAAGATTCTGTTAGTTTTAATAATGTTGCTACAATTATTGGCAATGTGAAACTTTAAAAAATCTATTGTCAGTCTGTACCATCTTTCTGCTTCCTCCAGTTCTGCTTTTTGCTTTCTCTATCCCTTTCACCATGAGTTTACAGTGGCATTCTGGCCGATCATGAAATGCCATGCTTTTATTAAAACATGTTAAACTAAGAGTTTTTAGCACTTGCAGATTAGCATTTTTAAAAATAAATAAGCAAACACTAAAAATTTAAAGGAGCCTGGATATAAGTATGCAAAATTATACCTATCTGTATAAGATGTGTGTAAAGTGTCAAGGATATACCGTTTCTTGGAATAAACATTGTCACTGCTTTTAATGAGGTGTTTCTGGTGCACAGGCTGCTTTAAACTTTTAGCATCTCTTTAAGGAGCTAAACTGAGAACCATTTCCCTGGTTGTATTATCTTGCTGTCTGAAGCATGACTTTGTAGTGCTTTTGGTAAATGTAACATTTATAAGATACATATTTATGATGATCAGGATAATATGCTTTAAAAGCTCTCTAAATAATTTTGCATCTTTTAAGTATTATTTACTTAAGTATTATATGAAGAGTTGGAGGTAAACTATGTGCATCATAAATCCAAGTATCACCTTTTAGTCAGAATTATTTCCTTAGCATACTATGCAGAAAAAAATCTATCTGTGACGTTTACAGTCCAGCAGTTTGGTTCATGACATTTGACTGTAAGGATGGCTGATACATTTTTTATAACCTGAGTATTTGAATACTTTTGAAAACCAGAAACTCATTAACTGATAAAGGCAAGGGCTGTTAGGTAGGGAGGAGTTTATTGGAGTAACTGTCTCGTTGAGAAAAAAGTTTGACAAGCTTTTGGGCAGAAAGTACCCTTCTTCAGGTCATACAACAATCCTACTAATCAGGTAAAGATCAGAAAGGGCTTGCATAGCAAAGGTAATTTGTCTTTGATAATTAATCTGTTTGGATTAAAAACTGCTTTGCTTCAGGATGGCATTACTTATGTGCATTATATAACAGGATCCAAAACTTGCTTCTGGTGTGCAGAGGAAGATGTTTGTGGGTGCCTTGAGGTATGCCTAGAATACAAATTAGTGTTCACCGTATCCCCAAAAGAGCATGGTTTGAAGTACAGAGGGGTGTCTAGCTTTCCAGCTGGCTTGTATTATAGTAATTACAGTAACTGCTATAATAGCAAAACATTTCTTTATGTGAAAACACACAATAGTAAGTGCCTATGGCCTGTCCTATTCATGGATGCTTTTTGTGCTGGATTTAGAAAGAGTAGTGTACGATTCTTGTCCATTGTATCAGCAGCCTCCTGCTAAGGCAGGATGGTTATTACAGAAGTTGATTTTATATCTTTGATTTTAGGTTTTAATTACTGAGGATATTACTTCTTAAGCAACTTTTCAATGTACACTTAGGTTTGTTAATATTACTTAATATAATTGTTGGTGTAATCATTTTTTTGAGTTCATCTGAGACAAGCAGGAGGAGTATGCTAAGGGAATGCATTTTCTGTTACTTCAGCACAGGAAGAGTAACCAAATCTTCAGTGGGACATGACACTTTTAACTTTTCTTTCCCCCTTTTTTCCAAATATCAACTGGTATTGATTACCCAGGATGATGGTGCAAAGCCTGTAAATCTGCCCAGTTTAACTCATGTGCAACATTTGCAAGTAGATTACCAGATTTTCACTGGAAAGAAACTTGTAAGACCCAATTTACCATCTGTAAGTTTCAGATGTTGTATTGTATTAGGAAAGACTGATTGCTAATGTTCTTCATAACTGGCTGTCATACTATAGGGTATATTGGACTGACCATTTTGTTCTCACCTTGTATTGGATATCTCTAATCTTTTGTCTTGAATTATCTAGCAATGTAATGTCAGTAATAGAGGGCTATTACTTTTCTTTTAATTATTTATTGCTCGACTAACACATTGCACAATGACTACATTACTAAAGCTCTTTTCTTCCCTTGTACAAGAACAGTAGGGTTTTCAAATTCCAGTTTGTTATTTTTTTGAGTAGTTCATATTTTTATTTGCTCTGCTAGTACCAGGTTGGAATGATGCAAGCAAAATCTTACTATAATTCTATAATATATAAAGAAGAAGTAATTTCCTAGTCTTAAAGTGATTTATTGTATTATTAGAAAGTTATTTTAAAGCTTTGGCATAAATATGCTTAGTTGTAAGGTACCTTGATATTTATGGCTTTTCCTGAAAAAGATGATTGATATTATTTGGCCAAATGTTATGATCCACCTAAGGCCCATAGAATTTGACCCTTTCCTTATCAGTTATACCATTTTAGAGGCAGTATTCCAGAATAGCTAAACTTCTCTGCCAAAAATGTGTCTTCTGTCATTTTGCCTATACAACATTAGGAAATGCATTGCATTTGTGTAATTAGTGAATTCTGTTACTGTAATAATTTGCATTCCACAATATTTATCCATAGCAAAGTATAATATTTATATTCCTAACAGAATACATTGGGCCATTTCTGACCTCATGTCTGTGGGTGGAGTTTTCTCTGACTCAATATGAAAGTCATGAAACCAGAATATAATCTTACACATGTAGGCTAGGAATTTCTAAGGAGCATGAAGTGCTAAGAAGCTGGCAACCCAAATATCATTGAAATTGTATGCATACTAGAACCTGGATAATTTTTCAGATTGGTATGGTGTCCTTCTAATTTGTGTCCCTGAGACTGGTATGATGCCAGAAAGTAAAAAAAATGAAGACAATGTCAAGACATAACCATTACCATATTTACTCAAACATAAGATGACTCCCAATAATTAGATTCTATATATGGAAAATCTATAAATTTGTTATAATTTTCCAGGTATAGAATCAGAGAAAATCAGGGTAGGAAGGGACCTCAGGAGGTCAACTTGTTCAACCCCCTGCTCAAAGCAGGACTATCCCCAACTATATCATTCCAGCCAAGGCTTTGTCTAGCTCAATCTTAAAAGCCTCCAAGGATGGAGATTCCACAACCTCTCTGGGTATGTGTTCCAGTGCTTTACTATCCTTCAGTGCTTTACTACTTCCAAGGGAAGGGTGTCAGGGATGGCTCTGGCCTCATATTGCAGTACTTATAGGCCTGGTGACCGTTCCCTGTGGAGGGAACACCTGTCTGTCTTTTTTAAGGACCAAAAGGGAAAAAAGGTTCCCATCAGCATGTTTGCCCAGCATGTGTTTTATAGTCATGCTGAGTCTTGGCTGCATTTAATCAGCTTCATAGTTGGTTTCTCTTACTACGCATGTGCTGCTTTTGGCAGCAGTTTAAGGATAAACAATGAATTTAATGAGATTTCCTTGTATTCAAATGTAGGATGAGGAGCTTTTTCCTCCATGCTGATTAGAGAGAAAAATCTTGTCTTATATTTAAGTAAATATGGTATATACTTTCCTTGAGGCAGAGACTGAAGACTATAGTGCATTTTGCATTCAGGTTTTAAATTTATTAAAATCTAACGATCGCTTTCCATGATTTAGACTAACGGACAATAAAATCAATTTTTTTATACCTAAATCTCCTACTTTATCAGAATTAAATAACTTAAAGCTCCATAAGGTCACTAATGAAGATAAAAGGAATAATGCCTCTAACTTAACCTTCAACATAGTGAGCAAGGTTTCTTTGATCTTGCTATGGAGCATCCATGTCTCTAACCCTACATTAATACGTATTTTCAATCTGCTTACATCATTCCCCTTATATAATTAGCCATTTATCAATGCAGCCATTTTACTGATGTTATAATCTCCATGGTAATAACATTGTAATAAGTCATAGAATGCTGTGATCAAACTACTTTTATTTATTATAGTACTCGTATTTGTCCATTGTTCATCATAAATACCTCATTATTGTAAAGGAACCAAATGGAAAATTTGGATGATATCACTCTTTTTTTCATTGATACTATAAAACACATCTTATTTCATCTCAGCTCCCCTAAAATTAGGAAAATGTCTGCTTAGCTTTATATATTCTGGACATATATGTGTACTGTATCAAGTAACAAGTAGTTCCAAAATGTACAATAAATGACATGAGTGCATTGGCAAATGAGAATGCAAAATAACAGCTATTGCTATAAAATTAATATGCTGCTCTTCCTTTCCGAAACTAAAGAAATTTAAAAGAATATATATATAACTTGTAACTTGTATCTTCATGTCAATGAGAATAAAAAGTTTAAATATAAACTTTTTAACATTAGCAGATCTGGTAGAATGCTATTAACATTAGACATGAAAATACTTCTGTGCAGCTTTCTGTTGGTTTGGTCATAATGTTGGAAAATGATGTTTTGTCTCCATGTGCTGTCCACAGTATTGGAGTACTGGAAGAACTTATTGGAATAACGATAAAGCAATGTACGAAGGCACCTACTTTTAAACTTATCAAAATTTCATTTCATAATTCTCATATGTGGCCTGGTATAATAGCAAAATTATTTTTGTGGTTTCCTGTATGAAGCTATTAGAATATTTTCACTGAGGGAAAAGTCCACATGATGTAGTTTCTAATCTTGTGACCTCGCCTGTAGTAAAGCAATTTGGCATTACTTGTTTACATAAGGAATTATTTTAATTTAAGAGCATGGAAATATATGTACTACCTTACAATGATTAATATCTATTCAAAATAAATGTACTGGTAAAAACAATCCATTTATGTGGGGTTACATTTACAGAAGCTAAATGCATCCAGCTCATCTGAAGGGAGCACAGTTGATGTTGGACTTCCTCCAGAAGGAGAACAACCAGAAGCAGAACCTGAAGATGCTCTTGAACCAGAGGCTTGTTTTACAGAAGGTTAGTGAAGCAAAATATTGTTGTTTACAGTTACATGTTTAACTTCCATGGACGGTCCTACAAGGTGCTGCCAATAGGGCCACGAATCTCAAGAAAGGAGTTAGTGATTGTGTTCTCACCTTCTTTTGGTATTAGTATATCCCTTTAGAGGAGTTACAGCAGATGTACTGCTTTGGAGAGTCCTCTGTATCTAACAGATTTCATGGAGTATGTTCTATGAATATTAAGTTTCCCACAAAAAATGAGGCTGAAGAGCTGAAGAATTGAAGGAGATACATGTTTATAGGCATCCTTAGCATAACTAAGTTAATCAAGGGCCCTCTACATGTGCAGGTAAAGGTGTGATGGTGTATAATGTGTGATCCGCACAATCACACCTCCTGCTATGCCAACCATGTATGACAGGAGGCATGATTCTGGGATTTTGCATTAGATCCCATTATGCCTTATTGCCAATGCACTGGGAACCCAAGTACATGAAATGCCCAGGGCTGGGGAGGTTTTGTGCACCCCTGGGCAAGCATCTCCCCCAGATGTGTCCTGGCATTTGCTGGGGCTGAAAGTCCCCGCAGCTGTGCGACTCCCAGCCCTAGCTGGGCATGGTGCACCCCTGCAGTTGAGAACCTTGTCAGCTGACAGGGACTCCTGCTACATGTGACCCCAGCTGCAGGGGAAGATCCTGCTACATGTGCAAATTAAAGCTTGATAGCAGCCAGCTATGAAGTTAATACAGAGTTTTGAGCTGGTTGGAGCTTTTTATGGCATGATTGCTACTTTGCATGTGTAGCTGGTCTCAAGGTAATGTGTAGAGGGGGCCTCAAATGACTGATGAGCAAATAATAATTCAGAGTATGTATTTACCTTATTACCTCATAACAATTTATTATCTCATTTATCAGGCTGCGTACGGAGGTTCAAGTGCTGTCAAGTCAGCATTGAAGATGGGAAAGGAAAACTCTGGTGGAACCTTAGGAAAACCTGCTACAGAATAGTTGAACACAACTGGTTTGAGACTTTCATTGTCTTCATGATTCTTCTCAGCAGTGGTGCTCTGGTAATTGTGATGTGAAAGAACTGGTTTATTAAAGCAGCAAGTATTTATAACTGTACTTAGTCATATAAATATCTTTAATATATAAGAATTGTACTAGTGCCAAATTCAGAAATGCCCTAGTTTCATTATAAAAGGTATCTCAAACACTTGACATAGAACAACTATAGAACATCTTGAGGGCTATAAGTATAATATGCATGATCATTTAAAGATCATTTAAGAATTTAGTTACAGAGATCTCAGTCTAGCATCAAAATGCCTTCATGTTTTCTTTACATATTAATGACTTATTTCTTTGTTCTCCTTATTCAGAAATAGAATGTGATTTGTTAGTTTCCTTATGATTCCAGAGTATTACTACTTAGTTATGTATTACCATTTGAGTGAAATACCATCGAATCATAGAATAGCAGGGTCAGAAGGGGCCGCAGGAGGTTATCTATTCCTGCTTCCTGTTCCAAGAAGGATAATCCCTGACTAAATTATCCCAATCTGTCTAGTCTACTCTTAAAATCTTCCAATGATAGCAATTCCACAACCTAGGTAGCCTGTTTTAATGCTTAATAGGGTCGTGCGAAATTTCACCGGCTGTTTCATTTTGACGCTGTATCGACCTGTTTTGAGTTCAAAACAGTGAAATCAAAGTGAAACAGAGAGCTTCAAAACAGCCTCAAAATGAAATGAGGCTTGTCAAAACATTTCAAAAGTTTTGAAACATTTGGAGTTTTAAAGCAGCAGTCAGGTAACAGGAGGCAGAGGAGAGCCAGGTCTGCACTCTGAGTGGCTCTGCACAGCCCCATGCAGCTCAGCCCAGCAGGGAGCACAGCCCTGCCTCTCCCTGCCTCCTGCCACCGGGCTGCGCTCCCTGGGGCTGGCAGAGCGGATCAGAACACAGTGCCGGCTCTTCCAGCCTACCACCACTGGGCTGAGCTCTGATCGACTCCACCAGCCCCACAGAGCTCAGCCCAGTGGCAGGAGGCAGGCAGAGCCAGGGCTGCGCTCTACCTCCCACTACCGGGCTGAGTTCCACGGGGCTGGGAGCTGCTGGGAGCTGAACCCGGGGGAGGGAGGCAGAGCACATCCCCAGGGCTGTGCCCCTCCTCCCTCCACTGGGCTGCAAGCACCTGGGAACAAAGCCTGGTGGAGATGGGCAGAGGGTTCCCAGTGTCTTGCAGCCCAGTGGAGGGAGGCGGGGCGCAGCCTGGGGGCTGCACTCTGCCCATCTCCACCAGGCTGGGTTCCCAGGTGCTTGCAGCCCAGTGAAGGGAAGAGGGGCGCGTCCCCAAGGCTGTGATCCACCTCACTCCACCAGGCTCAGCTCCCAGATGCTTTCAGCCCTGTGGAACCCAGCCTGGTGGGGGCAGGCGGAGGGTTCCCAATGTCTTGCATCCCGATGGAGGGAGTTGGGTGCATGCTGGGGTCTGAGCTTCACCTGCCTCCACTGGGCTTGGTTCCCAGCTGCTTGCAGCCTTGCAGAACTGAGCCCAGTGAGGGGGTAATGGAGCGCAGCGTAAGGGCTGAGCTCAGCCTCCATCCACCAGCTCAGCTGCCAGCACCGGTCCTAGGTGGTAGTGGCAACCTCCCGCCTGCACCCCTGGAATGGCTGCGGGGCTCTGCTGGACTCCTCCCCGGGGTGCAGGCCCCAATCTGCCTGTGATCAAGGGAGGCTGTTCCTCCTCCAGTTTCATGCTTCCCTATTTTAACCTGGGCGAAATGTCAAAACAGTGTCAAAACATCAAAACTGTTTCAACAAAATGAAACAGAATGTGCTTTCGAAATGACACTAAACTCAAAACAAAACACTGTTCTGTCAAAACATTGAAACAGAAGTCAAAGAAAAATGGTGCTGTTTCACAAATCCCTAATACTTAACCATGCTTATAGTGACTCACATGGAGGTATAAAGTATAAAATCAAATATTTCAGATTTTTATTTCCAGGTTAGTGTTAAACCAGGTTCATTGCATAATTAGAACCGTACTTAGTATTTCATATTATTGTACTAGTTACAGTCATGTGTTGTTAATAGGGCTGTGGCACAGTCTCTTTGACCAAGGTGGAAACATTCTTTTGAGTAAGTTATTAACTTGTGCTCAAGGTTTCTTTGCCAGATATTTTATATAGATTGGTGTTTCTACTTATGCTCTTATAAAATTGCTCTCTATCTCTGTAACAGTTCTTAGGAAGTCACAGCTAGCACCTACAGTTGTATGTAATTTTACCTGGACAATTCAGATGCTAATGTCAACAAGTCATGTATTAGAGAGGGAGAAATGAATAGAAAGAGGCTATATTGGAGCCACCTCATAAATTATTGTTCATTTGGCCAAGATGAGAGGATATCAGTGGGATGAAAGCAGGGAATATGGTACATAAAATGAATGATGTCCTGAAGAGAAAGGAAGGGGAAAACATCTATAGTTTGTTATGTATACTGCCCCCCACCTAAAACTTTAATCTTTTTTTAGTTCCCGTAATCTATGCTGCAAACTGTGAAGTAGGATGCCACTTGACAATATTTCATTTACAGGCTTTTGAGGACATATACATTGAACAGCGCAAGACTATCAAGACCATGCTAGAATATGCTGACAAGGTCTTCACTTACATCTTCATTCTGGAAATGCTTCTAAAATGGGTGGCCTATGGTTTTCAAACGTATTTCACTAATGCCTGGTGCTGGCTGGATTTCCTGATTGTTGATGTATGTATTTTCTTTTATATGTTGTTTTACAAGTCAGTCACTTGGAATAAATCAACAGAATCTCATGTGTTGGTCAAATTATGTAATTCATTTTAAAATTAAACTCGTGATTCATTCTGATGAGGAACTCTGTTTTAACACATTTAGTACAATGTGTGTAGTAAATTTAATTTTAAGGGCAAAAATTAATGAAAACTACACAGAAGTTTTGCACACTGATAATATTATGTAGTTATTTTAGAGTACTTTAATGATACATTTCTTTCTTGATTAGTATTCACTTATTATTTTTATGCAGTGTGTAAGGAACTTTATTCCTCATCTTGATTTGTATTGTATATAGACTTTGAATATTTTAACATGATTTGTTTTGGACTTTATCTTAATTTCTAGTCACAGTTGCTGTGATATTATATTTCTAACTCAGTTTAACCTAAAAGTAAAGTGTGAGGTAGTATCCTCAATCCCAATACAGCACTTAGCACAGCATAGTAGGATATAGAATTGTAAAAGGCTTTCAGAGTGCTGAGGCAGATTTCCTTGGCATAGATATTGGACAGATCACCCAACAGTTGGCCTTCACGTGTCTTTCACAAGACCCTATGTGCCAGGAGCAGGTCTGGAAGTGTCAGGAGTCACTTGTCTTATAAATCCTCATACTACAGGCAGCTATGGAGATTTTCAGCTGCTGCTGGCAATGGTTTACTTTAGGGATGTAAAACTCACCCTGCTTGCCTAGGCTGCATCCAGACTATGGCGCTCCTTACAGGCCAGATCTGGGCATAGTGCGGCAGGCATGAGAAGTGACAGTGGCGGGGCTTAATGTACTGGATGCCAACACAAACTCCAGTGAGGCTCCCTGCCCTGGATTTTAGTGGCAGGCTCTGCACCCCTTGCCCCTCCCCTGAATTCCTGTTCCCTCTACTAGCTCCATGGGCCACACAGCCAAAGGCAACCTGGTGTAATCTGAGGCTGCCCGAGAATAGAGAAGGTGCAAAAGTGGTTCCATGAGCCTTTCCCTAAGTCTGTGCCTTAAATGTATAGTCTGCGTGAATTTGTTGTTCTGTTTTGGAAGCCTATGATAGTGTCAAACATTACAAAAGGCAGTTTTTCATAAAACTTAAGCCAAATTTGGACAAAAACCATTTTCATGAACTAACTAATAATTAATTGGAAACCAAATCCTGTAAACATCCAAATTTGGATGCTCATATTCATACTTCTGAAAAAAAATGTAGGTAAAGTCCAAAATTATTTGAAGTCCTGTTAGCAGGCTTTTGCAGTCCTAATGGATGTAGCAGGGTGAGCAACAGATAAGAGTTACCACAGAACTCTACTACTGGTTACTAGAGTGAGTAATCAGGTGTTTCAGAGCAAATTCTGATCTTGAGCGCTGCATGCATCAAGCTGAAAGCAGACTTTGGCTTGCAGAAAGCACCTTTCCCTCTCAGATGCCAAAAGCATCAGGTCTCCCATGCTATTGCATACTGCATTACTAGATCAGGCATCCCAAAAACTTCAGTACTCACTTTGCCTTTATTAGGTTCTCTCCAGAACAATTTGCCATCTATGTCACAGAATTTTACAGGCACCAAAATTATTGCCTTATTTCTCACGTTTATAGTTTCATAGTAGCTAGGGTCAGGAGGGACCTGATCAGATCATCTAGCCTGACCCCCTGCCACAGGCAAGAATGAATGCTGGGTTCACAAGACCCCAGACAGGTGATCTTCTAACCTCTTTTTGAATTTGCCCATGGCAGGGGTGAGGACCACTTCTCTAGGAAGTTGGTCCCAAATTCTGGTCACCCTACCTGTAAAATATTGCCTTCTGATCTGTAACCTAAACTTATTCTCCACCAGTTTATAACCATTGTTCCTCCACCCCAGGTGGTGCTGGGGAGAAAAGGGAAACCTATTTGCTGTTGATCTCCCCTGATGAGTTTGTAGGCAGCCACCAGGTGCCCCCTCAGCCTCCTCTTGCGGATGCTGAACAGGTTCAGGTCCTTCAGTCTCTCCTCATAGGGCCCATCCTGCTGCCCTCTCACCAAGTGGGTGGCCCTCCTCTGAACCCTCTCCAGGCTGGCCACATCCTTTTTTAGGTGCGGCGCTCAGTACGGGATGCAATACTTCAATTGTGGCCTGATCAATGTTGCTTAGAGGGGGAGTATCACCTCTCTGGACCGGCTTTAGATGCATCTTTGGATGCATGACAAGGTATGGCTGGCCTTGCTGGCTGTGGTCTGGCCTTGGCGGCTTGTGTTCATCTTGGAGTCAGTAATGACTCCAAGATCCCTTTCCGCCTCTGTGCTTTCAAGAGGGGAACTCCTCAGCCTGTATGTATTCTGTGGATTCCTTCTCCCAAGGTGCAGCACCCTGCATTTATCTACGTTGAACTGCATCCTATCCTCATCTGCCCACTTTTGTAGTTTGTCTAAATCTAGTTGTAGCCTCGCTCTCCCTTCAAGTGTGCCGACCTCGCCCCACATCTTAGTGTCATCAGCAAACTTGAACAACGTGCTTTCAACCCCCTCATCTCAGTCGCTGATGAAGATGTTAAACAGTGTGGGCTCAAGGACGGAGCCCTGGGGGACCCCACTGCTCACATCTTGCCAGGTTGAGTATGACCTGTCCACCACTACTCTCTGGGTGCGCCCCATCACCCCAACTGTACTTATATATCTGTATATTATATATAAGTGTACATATGTTTATAATTTGTTTATTTCTTCTGTAATAAGTTAATATTAATACATCTGTATATAGTTAAGTCACATAACTGTCCTGGCCTGGCTCTATAGGGACAGAGGGAACTGTGAGCAGTTCACCCACAGCACACCTGCCAGTTAACAATCCCCCCTGATTGGAGAAGGGAGAAACAAAACCCAAGTACACCCAGGCTACATGTGATTATTGTCATCTTTGGCATAAATGTTAAACACCATGAGTACACTAAAGTTAACAAAATGTTCACTTTATTCTCACTGGACGTGTTTACATGAGGTACTCACTGTGCAGTAGAGCAAATTACTGCACAGTAAGCATCTACATCTACACGTGCAGACTCTTAGTGAGCAGTAATCCGCTCCACTTAGCAGTTAATTTGCTACCTGCAAATGCAGCGGCAGGGAGCACAGGGCACGCAGTACCTACTGTTATTTTGTGCACATGCCCTTTGTACACAAAACAACAGTAGGTACTGCATGCGTCACCAGCAATAACTCAGAATGGTTCATTGCCAAGTCACTGATTCATGTTTCAGAATGATTAAACTACTGATGTGCTTTTAGGTAGCAGATTCTGATTCCAGAGGTACTTCCGGTGGGGAGGAGGAGAGTTATGTTTATGGATATCATGCTTAGGGATTCCTATCTCAGAAAATAATACTAATGTTCAAACATGGGTGAGTTAATGTTCAAACATGGGTATGTGAGATGCAGGTTTTAAACTGTTACTGAATTGCCTTTATAGTTCTGCAGCTACCATTGTATAACTGATTTACTGCCTGCCATTAACAATCCTGCCTTAATTTCCATCAAAGAATGAACGTACATTTCCTGGAATTGCCCAGGCCAATTCTATCATAGCATTTTTGCCAACTTATTTAGTTCACAACAAATTATAACTCTAACATCTGATTACATTTGTTTTTATAATACACCACTGCTTGTGATGTGCTGAGTTTTGTGGCTGGATGGCAAGTTGCAACCCAGTGGGTGCAACTGCACATGCGCTTTACTGCAGAGCTGACTAATAAGCTCCACAGTAAAGCATCACTGTCTTCACGTGTTCCCATATTAGGGCACAGTAACTTAATTAACTCTGATGTAGAACAGTACTGTATAGGACAAGTACTGTCCTACAGTGGAGTAGTTATATGCACCAAAATGTACATGTAGACAGTGACTGGGGTTGGCTGGGGCATGAGGGTGGCACAATACAGGGGCTGCATGCCAGCTAGCCCTGTACTGGAGCCCAAGCCAGCCCCTCCACAGCATGTTGAGCTGGGCTGGAGCAGCCCTGGGTTGGCAAGCTGACCCCCTGGAATCCCTGCCAGTCCAGGGCTGCTCTACCCCATATCAACTTGCTGGGGTCCTGAATTTATCCTGAATATTTACCTGCTCTGAATATATGCTGCATATTCCTTACATGAGTCACTGGCACACCCAGTTTCTAATGCCTGCTCCAGGTAACACTTTTGGTTAAATGTATTGCTTTGGTTAAACAAACTGCCAACTTCTCCTGTAAGTAAGGTTTTCTTTTCATCATCATCATCATCATCATCATCATCATACATGACATGAATCAAGCTAGAATCATGTCTGTTTTGTCTCAGGAATCTAAGGAATAAGATGGAGAAAATACTGTTAGCAAGTAAGATTATTCCTCCCGAAGTTAGAAAAACATGGATTCATGGATAAACACTTGTTCCTGATCTTCTGAGTTTACATAGTTGCTTGTTTGCAAAATTAACTTTTCTACGAAGTTTGTAAATTAGCCAGTGTAAATGTATAATTTTGTCAATTTATAGACGTCAAAGATTTGGCCTTATGAATTCTCTCTATTCTCTGCATTGTAAAATAAGCCCTATTTTATCAACAAATATTCCATTCTAATCGTTAGATATCTTGGGGAAACTCAAACTCATGGCTTTCACCACAGCCTTGCTGATGTATCCTTTAGTAAGAATTTAATCCCTGAAATGATTTATTAGAGTGGAGGCACCCAGTGAAGCTGTCCAAGCAGAAAGCAGGGGGTACCTTTCTGTTTGGAGTGACAGAAATAAGAGCAAGCTTGTTCGTAATGCTGGGTGAGTGGGAGGAAGGAAGCACTGAACAATGAACAGTTACAGGGATGGTACAGCATCTCTCTTTTTTGTGGCTACTGCTGTCCAAAATATTTTTGAATAACTGGATTCCTATGAGATACTGATGAAGAATAATTATATTGTTTATTGATAACTGTTCTAGTTTATTAGCGTATCTACCTACAGGCCAAAGTCAAATTTGTGCAAAGCAGAACTGATTAAGAAATCAATCTGGTTAAAAGAGCCCAAAAGGAATTTAATGATGTAGTAGTTGGACTAGTTGTTACATTTGTGTAATCAAGTTTTGAAGATATGGAAACTGACTGTTCAAATTCAACTTAATTTTTGGAGGTTTCTGTGTGTGTGTGAGGCTTCATTTTTCTGCAAATAACACTAAATATTGACTGTTGTTTATGAACAAATATAGCAATTTATATACTCTTGTACCAACATGATTTCATTAACAGGCAGCCTATAACACACTTTTGTTGTACTTTGACTGACTTAAAAGACCATTCTGGCATTACAGAGGGATTCCTGGAGAAAGAGATTGAACATTGATTAATCTTTAGAAGTTCGTGGCCTCTACTACTCTAACTGTATGTACAGAAGTATATATAAGATTAATGAGCATTACTGCTTTTCTGTTTTTGTGTAGGTCTCTTTGGTTAGCTTAACAGCTAATGCCCTGGGCTACTCAGAACTTGGTGCGATTAAATCCCTTAGGACGCTAAGAGCTTTGAGACCTCTAAGAGCCTTGTCACGATTTGAAGGGATGAGGGTAAGACAGCATGAAAGAACCTAATATAATGCATGCAGAATAAATAATGACAATTTCATGCAGAAATTCTATGCTACCATCTTATTACTTGAACATTTATCACTAATAGGTAAGCAAAGCACTTCATCTGCTTACATAGAATCACATGTCGTAGCATGTTAATATATTTATTCAAGTCACTTTATCTCCCAGTCAATTGGGAATTTTCAAGAAGGCCCTTTATTTATCACCTGCATGGATATATTGTCAATTTCTAAAACTGTTGTACTAAATTGAAGTTGAACTGATCAAATATAATTCACTTATAGAACACATTTAAAACATATATAGGGCAAGTATATATGCCACATCATGCATATCTACAAACATTTTATTCTTGTAATAGAATATTGTTTGTTTAAATAGAAATTTTAATTTTTTTTTTGGTACATGCACTCATCACATTTTCATTAAATAAATTAGTAGCGTTTAAGTGGTTTTGTCACCTTGAGATTAGTTCATTGCAATGCGCTAGATGGTGTTTCTTTTTCTGAGCATATTACTCCTTTGTGAGAAGGCCTTACTCTGTGACCTACACTGGCTTGCATGCTGATTTGCATACAGAGTGATTTGAAGATGTTGATTTTAACCCATAAAACCTGAAGTGGCCTACAACCTATTGACAGTTCTCCTCTCTTACTGTAAGACATTGCCATAGGTCCAGTCAGCAAAGGCACCTTGACAGTGAAACCCAGTCAGTATTAGTGAAATGGAACTGCTGATGAGGTGTTCTTTGCTGGAACTGGGGCCCTTTAAAGCTTTCTTCACGATACTAAAAGAACACACGCAGGCCAGAAAATAGGAAAGGAAAGGTTTTTTCAGAAAATATTGATTTTTGGCAAGACAAGGAAAAAACCCCCACAACACGCCCCTCCCCCCCAAAACCTGAAACCTTCTGGAGAAATTCAACCAAAACCCAAATACTTTTGGCTTAAAAGAAAAAAAAAATCTATTTGAAAACCATATTTTAATGACTCCTGGCAATTCTAGTTTGAGTGTTTTATGCCCTTTTCTCTTACATGGCGTTTGGTCCCCAGTTAGCTGCATCTCCAGTGATGCACCATAATCTCCCCTCTTGTTAATCCATGTTAATGGGTTATATAGTCCTGCACTGCATACTCAGACGAGTGCACGCATGCACTTTGCAGTGCCCCAAAGGCTCTTGAGGCAACATAAAACACATGCAGCACATGTGAAAAGGTTCTCCACACTGCATATTTGCAGAGCAGAGCCAAAATTACATACTGGGAAATCCTGGTATCTTAAAAAAAAAAAGGGGGGGCGGGTTCTAAAAAGCAGGCAGCGCACACAGCTGCATTGGGTGCTGCTTGAAACTGGAGCCTAGCTGGCCAAAGCCATGCTCCAGCTGCTGACGAGGCTCTGTGCACCAGGATCACCACTGCTGCAGCCCTGGGAGGCCCCCGGCACCCCAGATAAGGTTTCTACCTTACCCAGGGCAGAATGTGCCTGTGAGATGAACCGTGCCTGTGGGGCTGCCATCTGGCCTGCAGATCTCATCATGGGTTAAAAAAAATTGGCAGCAGGGGAAGAGTGGCAGTATTAGTTGACATGACTTTTAGAGTGGTAGCCATTAATGTTGGCACTGCTCTGCTGCTACCAAAGTTTTGGACCCAGAGGAAGCCCTGAGGCAGAATGATGTGGTGCATGGGGTTCCTCTGTGGCCAGATCCACTGTATAGGGTCAGGCTGATGCATGGGGTTGGGCAGCATGCAGGGTCAGGATGATTTGCAGGGGGTCACTCTGTGGTTGGATCCAGCATGTGAGGTTGGGCTGGCATGTGGGGTCACACCTGTAGACTGACCACATGCCCTGATGCTGTACTGGAGCAGGCCCATGGACTGACCCTGCCCATGGAATATGGCATGCAGATGGCCACCAGACCACTCAACTGGCCCGTCAGACCACTGATATAATCTGAATAACAAAGACCATAAAACCCACTCTATTGTTTCTGCATCACATCCATAATTTGAAGTTGAGCTCTACTATATTTTTTTAGAAAAGCATTCAAATCCTGATTTAATTATTTTGAGTGAGGTTATTGCTCTGCAGTTTATTGCTCTGCAGTTTATTCATGTGCAGCATGTTGGGCGGGGTCGGAGCAGCCCCAGCTAGCAGGGGTCAGCCTGCCAGCCAGAGGCTGCTCCCTTCAGCTCAGCATGCTGCGAAGGGGCTGGCTAGGACATGAGACAGCCTCAATGTGAGGCTATCCAGCAGGCAGCCCCCACACTGAAGGACCCTCGTGCTTCAGTCAGCCCTTCCAGTGTCTACATGGGTGCTGCTGCAAAGTTTTTTACTCCACAACTGTATAGTACCTGTATTCACAAGTATCATAGAGGCCAGTAGATGCTGAGATGTCTACTGCACAGGTAATTAATCAACTGTGTAGTAGGCTGTGCGAAGCTTTGGTAGCTGATTTGATTTAGAGGAGATTTGGCCTGATTTGGGGACTGAATCTCTGAATGTGAATTGAATTGGGAGATAAAGTAAAAGCTCGGAATTGATATGAAGCATTCAAATCAATTCAGAAAAGATTCAGCCGCTTCGGCGATTCAGCCATAGATTATACAGGCATCTGACACAGCTGCCTCCAGCTGGTAAGTCTGTTGGGGCTGGGGGAGGGAGGGAGGGAGGGAGGGAAAGGGAAAAAGAGGGATTGGAGCTGGGACAAGCTGCCCAGCCGGGGCAGGGAGGCGCATTACTTGGGTTTAGGGGTGGGGGGGGTGCGGGATGTGGTTGCCGCAGTGTTGGGAGTGGAGGCTCTGCCCTGTGGCCGCTTGCCCAGCCAGGGTTGGGGGGGAGGATGTGGATGCAGTTTGCTCCAAGTGGAAGGGGGCAAGCGGCCACAGGGCATAGCCCCTGCTCCCAGTGCTGCCGTGCCCATATCCTGCACCTCTCCTGTGCCGGCTGGCAAACAGCGGCAGGGCATAGCCCCCGCTCCTAGTGCTGATATGGGCACGGCAGTGCTGGGAGCAGAAGCTATACCCTGCTGCCACCCAGAGTGAGCTGTGCCTGCATTGCACCTCCCCCTGTGCCAGCTGGGCAACCAGCTCCCTCTGCCAGGGCAAAGGCAGGAACAGCTGGAGGAGCTGTGAGAGAAGCCCTCATGGCTGCCCTGCCCAGCCCCATCCCCCGCCAAGCCCAGCCCAGCTTCCTGGCACTTAAAAAAAAAAATAGCCCCTCACTGGCTCTGGGAGCAGGGATCAGGGCCTCTGAGGGCTCATGGTAGAGTCCCCCCTGCACTTTGCGGGTCAGTGGGGGGCAGCAGGGATTGCCCCCCTTGCTTGGCACCCGTGTAGCAGCTGCCACATAACACAGGTGCAGCATGGCTCAGCAGGGCTCCACACGCAGTCTGGGAACTGGGGCAGCTCCACCTGTCAGCCGGAGCCTGGCACCACTCAGCCTGAGTGGCCTCAGCTCCCAGACAGTGTGCAGTGCACTGCCAAGCCATGCTGCACCTGCGCCATGCAACAGGTGGAGTCGCCCAGCTGTTCCTGCTTCTCCCCAGCTGATTAGAATCACTGAATCTCTCCAAATCAGCGCCAAATCTTCTAAAGCTGATTCAGCTGACTTGATTCAGGACAGTGAACCGAATATCTGAATTGAATCGCTGTCCTCCAAATCAGCTGAATCTGAATCAAATCCTTCCCTATTCACGCAGGTTGACCGCTCAGTAACTCATGTAGATGCTCGTTAGTAAATATATAATAAAGTGGCCATTTCAGTAGATTAGTTTGATTTTTAAACTCTCTGTTTAAAAATTACAAATTTTCTGATAAAAATAGCAAATTCTCTGATTAAAAAACCCTAAATCCATGATTAAAATGAAACACAATTATTTACATATATGGATCAATTGAGCACAATGTTTTATTGATATATTTACAATTTTAAAGCAATTTGGAAACCTACCAGTGCCTTAATCATTATAATAAAATAAATTCTAAATACCTATACATTTTAGTATTTGATTTTGGTTTTTTATCATGGAAAATCAGAGCTCCCCCTGCCCCCTTCACTCATCAGGATGTGGGTCCAGCTGCGTCTGTTCCCACTACTTTGTGGCGCTGAGCAGCCCTGATATGCCAGTGCCCTGCCCATACCATTGCCACTCACTCGCAAGCCACAGCCCCCAGCCCTGTTGGTGCCCCTCACTCCCCATCCACAGTGCCCTGGCCCTGCTGGTGCGGTACCACATACATATGGCTGCGCTTGTCCAGATGTGGCCATACTGTTCTTTTCCATGATCTTTTTCTGCTGTCTGTTCTCTTTCTTGGCGTGTGTGTTGCTGCCACAGTCCCGCACCCCTCCCACTTATTTTCTTGCAGCAAAGGAGGCTAGCTTATATCTAGCTCTAGCTTGAAGCTTCACACTACATTATTATCTCCATCAAAAGATTTATGATATAAGCTAGTGCTGAAGCTTCAGGACTCAAACTGAAAAGAGAAAAAAGTAGGTCAGCTGTGGAAAATGTGGCAATTATAGAAAGAATAATACATGACTAAGCATGCAGCAGTAAGAGAAAAAAACAGACACCTCGGGTGTGTTGAGACTCAGTTCCTGAGGACAGATGTTTTCAGCCAATGGAAAACCTTTAAATATTTTTATTAAAATTCTTCTCCATAAGTGGCCTTATTACACTTATGAAATTCAGTAACGTAATTTGGGTTGGGATATTTTGGTCAGTTGCCCTGAGTGCTGATTTGGAGAGGCAGAAAAAAAGCAGCTGTCCCTGCAGCTGCACAATCACACCAATGGCACAGCAACTACCAGAAGTTGCTGCTTCCATCTATGTGTTGTATCTGTGCTGGGCTTGTGGCTGCACTGTTATACCACTATATGAAAGGATAATTCATAACTGTGTTTAAGTAAAATATATTTTAAAATAGAAATATCGGTAGTTGTGAGAGCCTAGAAGTCTGGTTAAGAATAAGTTTAATTTTAACAATTGCTTAAATATCATGTAAAATACTGAAAGATTTTCCACATTTTCTATAAAAAGCAAAATTCTGTAGTCATTTGTTTTACGGTCCCACTGAATTCAGTCGGATCGCAGAGTTTAGATATTCAAGTATTTCAGTGTTATTATTAAATAGTTCATTTCTGTTATACCCAATCATTCTCTGCTTGCAATGGTGGGGCACCAGCCTCAGGTTCTGATTTAGAGGGGGCACCAAAAGGATGGCCCTGGGGAGCCTGCAACATGGTGGCAGCACCCCATGTGCAGGGAGGTACCATTTTCCGGTACTCGCCCCCATACATATCCCAGCTCTCTCACCTGGACTGGGACAGGGGAAGCTCCTCACAGAATCCATTTTGTATTGTGGTTTGATGGTAGAATTCCTTGTTATTTTCAGGTAGTAATTTACCACAGCTTTTTCCAAAAAAAGGGGGTTTTTCTCCCCTTTTTAACATACAATCTTAAGGTTTAAATCCCGTTAGAAAAATCTCTTTTAGTTAGAATTTGTCATTTTTATTGTCATAAGCTTATGAGAGCTGGTGCTATCAAAAAAACCAAATTAGGACTAGAAAGGGAGAGGGCTACAGGATCCTCTATCCATTTAACTTAACACTAGATGCATGCAAAGGGTATGTGCATTCTACTATCAGAATTGTGTAGCACCTAAAAAAGGCATATTTGGAATTGGCAGGAGTGAGGCTAAGAAAGTATAGCAAGGTCCACAGCCCAGAATACTTTCCCTCCACACTCAGAGACACCATGTCCTGTATGGACATAATACAGCAGTGGTGATGGTTACTCTTCATCCAATGCTCAAGGACTGTAGTTTGGATTTAGTATTACAAGGCCAAATTACAAGGTCAGATTAGTTGCAAAACTAGGTCATTTTTCATTTGTTGTTCTTTTAAACAGATGAAATATAATTCACACGAATACTTTTCAGCCTGTGTTTCAAACATAAGCAAATAGTATACTGTATTAAAAGAAACAGTTTTCATAGTTACTGCTATAGACATAATTT
The DNA here is from genome assembly GCF_052110815.1 of Crocodylus siamensis. NCBI lineage: Eukaryota > Metazoa > Chordata > Crocodylia > Crocodylidae > Crocodylus > Crocodylus siamensis. Next base: position 209,629,571 of record NC_143398.1, on the reverse strand, counting down.
CAGATGTTAAATTTTTCATATTTTAGTTAAAGATATTTTTTATTTTGGTAAATGATATAAATGATAATTTGGTAAAGCAATAGCCCATGAATAATATTTTTATAAATGAACTAAAACGAAAATTTTGTTGATACAGAGAATAAGACATTTGCATTATTTGCATAAATACCCAATGTGATTTTAATAGTGATGCATGTGTGACATTAAATTAAGAATATTGTTATTAATATCAGTAAATATCCCATAGTATGTGGAATCTATATTTACACTTTATCATAATCATAGTAACTTTAGCAATTTGCACTGTGAATTCTGGAGTGGGCATATTTTTTTAATTAATACTTCACAATTTGTTTTGCCTCTGGGACTTTGAAATCACGTTATTACAGTTGAATCTGATTCTTTTCTTCAAGTGAAAGTTTACAAGAGTGTAGCTGAATGTAAGGATTGTGAGAGTGCAGAATAAATCTCTTTAGCAGAAGTCAATATGCTTCAATGGCCAAAAAAAAATTGACTGAAAACAATAAGTGCTTAGGCTATCCAGATATGCATTGATTAAGCAGCATTTCAGTTTTACGAGGGCCAGAGAGCTGAGAACTTCCATATGTAATTTGATGTATACAATTTTCTGTTCAGTATTGTATCACATATGTAATACATGTACTAATGTATCATGTGGTCCTTCCGATGTATTTAGGAAGCCAACTGCAGTACTAAATAAATGCCTTTCAGGTTTAGACTTCTTAGCTTTAGATATACTGACTTAGAGAATCTACATTAACATATAACTGGAACAAATAAGTCTGTAAAGGAATCTTCTGGAAAATTAAGGGTATGATTAGGAAAAAAATACATAGATTAAGTTGACGATGATGGTAAGAAGTAGTCAGAAAAATTAGAGCAGACTGGGGCATCTTTTCAGAATGTGAAGTCAATAATCAAGAGGCTATGCGTTATATATCTGGCACATGAAAAGTTAAAAGTATTTATTTGCATGAGCAAGGAAGTCACACAGCACTCCATGGGCCATAATTGAGACTTTCAGTCACTGTGGTATATATTACAATGCTGCAAAACTTTGGGAGTTCCCAGATTTCCCAAAAAGGCACAGAACTTGTTAGATCTCTCTTTATTTACTTAGCATAATCCCTGACTCATATATTGCAATACACCATTTCCCTTGGGCTAGAACTCCTGATAGAAAAGGCAGCTACTTAAGAGGCTAAGGCTCTGGGCAGATGTAAATGTGAAGTGCCTCAAATACATATGAAGAACTTCAAAGGGAAAGTGGATGGATATGCATGCCTTATGACCCACTCCAAGAATGGTTGAAGCAATCCAAAAATAAACTAGGTGAAATAGAAGTTATTTGGAAATGCTTCCTTTTGAAGCGCTTCCAGTTATGGGATTCCAGATATAATTGCATATATATATGGCTCTGTTGTCCCCCTACCTCCATAGGACAAGTTTGGGGACAGCAGGGTGGACAGCCAGTGAGTATATTCCTGTACATTCAACTGTCCTCAGGGCTGGAGAACAGAAATCCCTGCATGACTCTCCATTTCCATTCTGGTTCCAGCAGGAAGGGCATGGGGCCTCTAGTCTTCTAGTTCCATCAAGGGACACTTGGTTGTCATTAACAATATCCTACACCTGAGAAACATGCAACAAATAGTTCTCTCCTTAAAAACCTTGTCTTAATCAGTATTTTTGCCCTTTCTGTAAAGGGTCAAAATTTCTAGGTTGCAAACAGAGCCAGTAGTTCTTAGAGTGTCATTATTTAGCACAAACAAAAAGCTTCCATAGAAAAAGAAATATGAAGAGGCTTGCATATTATTATACACCATTCCAACAATCTTTCTTGCATTTAAGCAAATGCATGTTTTTCACCGGAAAACTAGAAGTGGCTACAAGTGCTAGAGATGCTATTAGAAAATGCTAACCTGTTTTCTGATAGAATTTTCTAGGAAACTATTGTGATTTTTCTTTTTATCAAAAAGCATCCACATTGTGAAATCTCCTTTTACACTTATATAGGCTCTCAAAAGCTCTAGAAAGGGTAACTAAACTCTGGAAGGCAGCACTATCAGTTTGTCAGGACTCCACTAGCTACATTACAAATGGGGCTAATAACTTCAGATCCAATGTTAATATTTAAGGGGTCAACAGAATCTACAGGGTTTTGCATACAATATACCATTTTGACTTATGGCACTATGTTTAAGCATATACAACCTTTGGCCATATACAGAAGTTCAGTTTCTACTGGGAAAGTCACTGCTTTCTCAGTACTAACCATAAGTGTATAGACATTCAAGATTTTTTTCCCAGTGAAAAAATGGATACTCTGAGAGAAAAATAGCCCAGGAACAAACCAAAGTTAAATTATTCCCAGGAGTGTTTCTCTTGGGAGACTGAACATCTGTATACTTGCTCTTCCAAGAGAAGCTGCAGAACAGTCCTCCAGCGTTCCAATGTACTTTGCTCGCAGCTGCCCCTCACAGGAAACAGTGAGCACATCTATAGGTGCAAATTCTTCTGGATGGGTTTATTCCAGAGTAATTTACTCTGGAGTAAACCCACCCTGGGCAGGCATCTACACTTGTGTGCATTTGGGAGCAGATTTGTTCCCACACTGCTTGACCCCCCCTGCAGCAGCCAGGGGAGGCCCTAGACTCCCCCTGGGTGTTAGTCCAGGGGCTGGCAAGGAGCCTGGGGCCAGGAGACAGCTGTCTCCTGGCAGGGGCTGGGAGATTGCTCCCTGCTCCCAGGAGCTGCCTGATGCTAGGGCAGACTCCACCACTGGAACCTGGGCAGAAACAATGTCCCCCTGCCTCAGCAGCAGGGAGCTTCCGACTCTGAGATCAGGGGTAGAGGGCTTGGAAGGAGCTGTGGGGCTGGAACCTGCTTCAGACTTTGACAGTTCTTAGCCAGCCATGACCACTGCAAGGACATCTGTAGAGGCAGCACGGAGCTGACAGGGCACTGATCAAAACAGGCTGGCCTGGAACAGCTCCACACTAGGCAGAGAACTTTCCCTGCACAGGGAGCTTCCAGCCCCAGCTCCATGATCACAAAGCAGGGGGCTGGGAGATTGCTCCCTGCCCCTGGGAGTTACCTGCTGCTAGGCTGGACTCCACCGCCAGAGCCCAGGTGGGGACAATGTCCCTGTACCCCAGTAGCAGGGAGCTCCTGGGGGTATTGTCCCCACTCAGTCTCCAGTGGCAGAGCCCACCTTAGCAGCAGGCGGCTTCCGGGAGCAGGGAGCAATCCCTGCTTTCCAGCTCCTTCCCAGCTGTCAGCCATCTACACATGCCTTACTGTTCAGTAATTACTCAGCAGTTAATTTGCTACTTGCATCTGCAGGTAGCAAATTAACTACCAAGTAGAGCAAATTACTGTGCAGTATAGGTTTGTACATGTAAATGGTGCAGTATGCTTACTAAGCAGTAATTTGCTCTACTGCTCATTAAAGTGTCTCGTGTAGATGTGCCAGTGTGTTGGTTGGGCTGAAATCTACTGTTCCCAGTGAACAGAGAGCAGAACATAGACTTTCATCATACCCACGCAGTACTCCAGGGCCGCAGGGAGGCATGGACTGCTGAAGCTGCTGTGAGCCCTGCATACGATCCTGAGCAGCCTGGGTCACGCAGTAAGGGCTTCACTGTGCACACTACTGCCACCTGTCCCCAGGAAGATAGGGGATCCTGCATAGTACACTGGGATGCATGCATAAGGTCCCTTAACTGTGAATCCTCAACATTACTGGATTTTTTCTCCTCAGTTTGACTTTTCTTATGTCTGTCCAAGGCTCTCAGGGTAAGTTTTTTCTATTGGGAGGGGGCAACAGGGAACATTTTCCTGGATCATTTGAATGTATTTACACAGCTTTTGTATTGTACATTGGAAAACATAACAGGGGTGAAGTGATGTGGTCATACCTCCCTCTGCTGCTACTGCAACTGTTTCCAGGTGATGCAGACACAGGGGTAGCCCCAGAACTGCTCCTGCCCTACTCCAGCTGCAGGGAGAAGCTGTGAGGGGCACTGGGATCAGTCAGGAAGAGCAGTGGTGGTGCTTATGCCCCTCCTGCCAGTGCCTGTGGCCAACCTACATCTGGAGAGAGGGGTGGGCAAGGAGTTGGTGCTGGGAGGAGGAACCTGTGCTTTGCCACAGCTGTCCACTGCCAAGCCCAGTGCATAGGCAGATCCATAATTACAGTGATGGGGTTGCAGCCACAACTCCTTTGGCAGCATGCTGCATGAACAGTGAAGAGGGCTAATTGTACATATGCTACACAGCCAAACAGGCCACAGCCCTTTGCTGTGATCCTGGATACCAGTGAACTCCAAGAGCTCAGCAGCTGGTTGGTGCAAGGTCTGCTTGGAGTTTCTGGTTGAATGCAGCTCCAGAGCTTGCCGCCCTCCTCCACCCCTGATTTCAGCAGCAGGGAAAAATAGAGGACTAGTGAGCAGCAGTGGTGTAGAGCTTTCAGAGCTGTATGAAAGCAGGGCCTGCTACTTTCCCCTGCTGCTGAATTCAGGAGGGGGAGGCAGAGAGGGAGAAGAAAAGCAAACAGCAGCAGACTGTGGATGTGTGAAAGTAGGGACTCCAGGCTGACCCTACACCAACCAGCCAGTGAGCTCAGAGCTCACAGCACGTGTGGAGCTCTGCTGAAATGTCAGTGAACCCTAGGAGCTTACTGGGTGTGCAGCACACAACTTAAAGGGAGTGCAGCCACACCACTGCACCCCCCCCCCCGAATCCACCCTAGGTCTATGTCTCATATACAGACAACATTGATTTAAGGGTCTTGCAAGGCTTGGTGTCTGTTAAGTACATTGAGTAATTTCATAACTATAATTTCATGCTTTAAACACCGGTTCGTGTATAAGCTCTTTGCTTAATTCATGATGATATGTCTACTTAATACTTTGTTAACCCACATATTTATATCTCAAAGTCATTTTCCATTACTTTACTAGTATTTGAAGTTATTCCCTACTAAGTGTCACTTGTAGCTAAATTTACCATGTTGCTCTCAAGATTATTATTGAATCATTTAATGAAACCATACTTAACACCAACCATTAGGCCTACTAGCCTTTCAAATGGTCTGTTTTTATTGTTGGCTCTGGATTTAGGATCTATTGTCTTCTTATAGTATTCAAATTATAAGGCAACATCCTACCATTAACAGGTCTTTGTTTATTTATTTTACCTGCTCTTGTTTCCAAGTTCTGATTTTATTCAGCTGTTGTTTGTTCTATCAATTGTATGAGTTACTTTCAGCAACTTGAAGATAGAACACAACATTATAAGGAATATGACTTTTGAGAAAGATTGATTAAAGATAAAATACTTCTTTTATTACCATACATATTCTAACCTTATTTTCCTTATATTTTATTTGTACACTAGGTGGTTGTGAATGCCCTCTTAGGAGCAATTCCATCCATTATGAATGTGCTTCTTGTTTGTCTCATTTTTTGGCTAATCTTCAGCATCATGGGAGTAAATCTATTTGCTGGCAAATTCTACTACTGTGTTAACACCACAAATGATGAGAGGTTTGATGTCAGCCAAATCAATAATTACAGTCAATGTGAAGACCTTATAGCAAACAATAAAACTGCCCGATGGAAAAATGTGAAAGTGAACTTTGATAATGTAGGACTTGGTTATCTTTCTCTTCTTCAAGTTGTAAGTCACTACTCTAATGTCTCTTATTATTTACTTGTAGTACTGAAGAGTAATTTCTCATTGCTTTTTGTCATTTAGTAATGTTGTTCCACCTTGAAAAATATTCCTGGTTTACCATTGTGCTCATGAAAATCCTTACATATGTGTTAAGTTGCCTGGAGAAGAAATCTCAAGCAAACAGAAATGGGCACTCACCATAAATAATGGTGTGTTTTGAATCTGTAGCCATTTCTGTATGTAGGACTTTCTTTTGACTTGAAGAAGGGCAACTTTGGTAAGTGCCAGGAAACTGGAATGCTGCTTGAGCTCCTAAATTCGTTTGACCAGAACTTGTGGGACACCTGGCAAGAGCTGATATTTCCAGCAATGCAGCATGTGTATTGTAGGCATGGCACTGATTCTGCCTTCTAAGTTTTAACTTCGGACTGTCCCATTGTTTCATCTTCTATTGGTTCCTTTTCTCTAAGAAAATATTTAAAGCAAAAAGTGGTTTTTTTAATGTAAACTCACAAATATTAAACAAACACTTTCCATAATTCCATAAGACATGGGATCACACCATTCCTTTCAAGTGTGATTACTTTATTCTGGGCACCTTTTGATGTTCTTTACTTTAGCTGACGATTCTGAAAAGCACTAAGAAATGTATCAGTTCCAAACAAGAATATTTTCCTCAACTTTCTGACCTTTTTAGGCCCAGAGTGTTTTTCCAGCTTGAAAAGTCCTTTTTTTCCTCAGGGTTTGGCTAGATAGTATGCCATCATTTTAAAACTAATTATTCCAAATTTTCCTGTTGTAGTTATAGTAGCAATCCAGCTGTAGCAAACACAGAACAAGTTAATTGCCCATGGTCTAGGGTAAAGTAATTGCCATGTACCTGACTGGTTGCAAAATTAAGTGTTTAATATGTTGAGGAGCAGACACACATTCAATCCATGGCACCTTTCATGGCTAGGAGAACAGGTGGTAGATATGCCTAAGGAGAGGAAAGCATGCTCTGAGCTATGGGGAGTATCCACTGTAATGTTTAAATGCATAGTATGTTTGAGCAACAGAACCAGTGATGATGAGTCCAGAATTTGTATAAAGCCATATATATACAGAGTAATATAAAGAACAACATGCTAAGTTTTAAGTGGAAAATCTAGTTAACTTTTAACTCTGGTCAAAAGCAGTCCTCTACATCCTATACATCATAATACACCCCCACACTTTTATTTCAGATATTGTTTAAATTAGTCAAGACTTTTAACTGGATACAGTATCTCTTGTAGTCAAATATTAGGACTCAGGAATTAGGAATTTAGCTGACTGTATATTGATAATAATTACTTGGCTGAGAGCCAAAGGTTATCTAGCCTGTTACCCGGGTTTTAAAATGTGGAATGAACATAGTAGCCTTGCATTCTTAAACAACTTCTCCAGCTAACAACCTCGTAGGAACAGCAGAAGTTAAATACATGTTCTTTTTATAGGCCACATTTAAAGGATGGATGGATATCATGTATGCAGCAGTGGATTCTCGCAATGTAAGTATATTCTGAGTCATGTGTTTGAGTCAAGGATCCAAGTAATGTAATTTGATATCATACATGAATGACAATGAAAATAAGATAACATTGGATTCGATAAAGTTCTGTCAGGCAGAAACTGGAGTGCAATAGAAGGGAAAAAGAGAGCAAAGGAAGATCTCTGAGGGATCCTGTTTACTAGACATGGGACAGATTCATAGCAACAAAATGCCACAAAATACCTTGTACTCCTATGCCAAATTTCAAAAACACCTATAAGTGAACACGTCCATTGATATACAATTTGCGGATGTTTATTTGCAACACTGTTTTCCATGATGAGCTTTTCACTGGGCTCTCAGGTTCATTAGGTTTTCAGTTCTTGGTTCCTGTACTGTTCTCTGCTCTGAGCACCTTACACGTCTCTCTCCCTGTATTTCATGGCTGCAAGTTGTGTTCTGGCCCTTAGTAGGAGGTGAAATAAGCTGGTAAAATCCCAGATTTTACCATGCTGTTAGGTGTCTTCATGATAGGAGACCTTTCTAGAACGTGATCCTGTGTAACAAGTGGTCATTCTGGAGCTGGTCTAGTCATTGGCCTGCCTACTTGTCTCAGGGATAACTGCCTCACCTGCCACTCCTTTGATGAAACTAAATGGAAGATGTTCACAAGGCAGGCAGCTGCCCATTTAATTGCCCTGATGCCAAGATCCTATACATGGCTCCCAACATCTCCTTATACCGTGTCCCATGCCTCGCAGCTAGCATCCATAGCTTCACTCCATTGCCCTCACACTGGGGCCTGCGATCCCTGTGCCTCATGTCAGGACTCTCAATCCCTGCACCCCGCATTGGGCTTTCAATCCCACCCTCAAACTTGTGCCCCCACACTGGGGCTTCTCAATCCCAAACTTATCCCACCCCCCATTTGAGCCTCAGGCCTCACTGTTGGACCTGGACCCCATCTCAGGCTCTCTGCTCCCTGCCTCAGGCCTCACTTCATGAACCTGGGCCCTGTGTTTTATTTTGGGGTGTGCTCCCCTAGCCTTTCTCCTAAATGAGGTAACCCACAAGGCAGCAGGGGCTGAGGCTTTCTGGAGCCCCATACTTGCCCTTCACTGGGGAGGCACAGGTGTGGCATTTCCTGAGAGCTGCTGCGCCACCAGCAGTCCCACCACACCATCCAAACCCAGCAGGGTGTAGTTTTAGGTCATATCTCAGGAACAGAAACCTCCAATCATCCCCATAATTCCTGTCCTGTACCTCCAAGAAGTTGCGTGAGCAACAGCTCCAGCCAGGTGGTGTTCTTCTCCCAGCTGCTTGCAGCAAACAGCTGGCTCCATGGCTCAGGACCTGTTCTTAACACAAATAGCTGGGCCATTCTCAGTCAGGCAGCCTCCTGCTTCCGTGTGAGCCCTGTTCCCAATCAGGCTGCTTTGCTGCTTGTCCACATCCCATTTAGTGACAGGCATACTGTGTGATTCATCACATACTGGTAAACCTATCCCAATAAAACACTTCTTATGCAGACATGGCCCCAGATCTCCCACCCTATTCTGCATTGCTCCATAAAACTGCTTGGAGAAAATACTCAACAACAATTAATTCCCTCTTGGAGTAAAATTTGGTAAACAAGGGTCAGCTTCAGAGGAGCCCTGGCAGTGGAGAAAAATAGAAAACAAAATGTCATACCCTATGGCAAAAATGCTGAACTCCATGGCCTCTTTGAAAAATCCCAAACTACAAGCTAGTGGAAGTGATGAGTCCCCAAGTCCTTGATGGAAATGAAAGTGACGGTTCACATATCTTATAGCTGTTGTTTCAAGCTGCCTACAGAGTCAGGCATGTTAATTAACACTCATATCATGTTTTTAGAATTTCTTTCTACAGTTGTTAATAGCACAGTTCAGCGGAGACAACATTGTAGAGTACATGGAGTCTTGCTCACAAGATGCATGAGCCAGCATAACAGAGCCTGACATTTTATAAAACAAATAAGATTCTTGGTGTCCACACTGTTACTATAGTTTAACATTTGCCCATTTCTCTAGGTATTGGATCAGCCTATGTATGAGGAAAACCTGTATATGTATCTTTACTTTGTCATCTTTATAATCTTTGGATCATTCTTTACCTTGAACCTGTTCATTGGTGTCATTATTGATAACTTCAACCAGCAGAAAAAGAAGATAAGTATTTTATCACTCCTCTTTAAACAAACTAAATACACCTGTGATGCTTTTTTGGCCTAATGCACAGTGAACTAAATAAAAAGTACCATTTTACTCTTTTGAAAGGATTAACAAACTGAACATATAGAACTGAACATCTAGTAAATGTACTTAATTATTAATGGTTTGTAATTTAGCAAGCTGAGTACACAGACATATGAACAAAACCATAAACATGCATATTTATTCAAGCTAAATAAGGAAAAAAAGATAATCTTTGAAAAAAAATTCGATAAATACACCAAATAATAAATAGTCTAGCCATTTATAATTGCCATGTCAAAGAAGAAAAGAAATGTGGGCTTCTACATCTGAAAGCTGACTCATGTGGTTTTACAAAATATACTAATAGTTGTCAAGTTGTTTTTCTTTATACAGTACTGTGTTTAGACATTACTTTGTAAGCACTAATACAAATGTTGTTGTTACTTGAGCTACAAATATAATCACATTATCTTACAGCAGGAAAAGGCAGTGGAAGGAGAGTAGGCTCTAGATGTTGTTTGACATGGGAAAGCCCAGCATAACTTGAGTCTTTCTAATAATCTCCATCTGGCAGTTTTGGGATCTCCACATGCTTTCCCAGTGCAGTGAGAGGAATGAGCTGCTGGTACCATGTGCTAGGGAGGGAAGAGAGTTTAGCCTGTCCATCCTAATCCCTCAAGCCTACTAACACTTACTTTTGTGGCTCCCAATGTCACCTGAATTTTGGAATGTCACCTGGATTTTTCTAAGGATAAAAATAAGGGGAAAGAACTGGAGAATGGTAATGGTTTTTATCTCGGTCCAAGTTGAAAGGCAGTAAGTGAAAAAGGCATATCTATCATCTATGAGACATCAGAGGTCTACTGGAAGTGTAAGAGCTTCTCAAAGAAAAGCTTGCAGAATCTTTAAGAAAGGAAGGTCTTTAAGAAGGGAATCTTTAAGAAGGGAAGGCAAGCTACTAGCTCCCTATATTATAATTAAAATATAATAAGGGTGAGAGAGCCAGCTTGTCTCTGTCCATTCGGTTGGAGACATGATTGTAACCATTTCTGATTTCATGTATTTACTTTGGAGGGCAAGACATCTTTATGACAGAAGAACAGAAGAAATATTACAATGCAATGAAAAAGTTGGGTTCAAAGAAACCACAAAAACCTATACCTAGACCAGCGGTAAGAAGGAAAATTCCTTTCTCATCCCTCCATTTAACCTTTAATTTTTGTTAGACTATTTAAATAATGCATATGGTTAGGCTGTAAGGAGAAAACATAACTGAAATAAAGGAAAACCTAATCTGTTTTACTCACAAATAACTATCTGTATCCAGTAACTACCTTTCATGTACAGGAGTCTCCTTTGCTTTCCATTCTCACTTTCCAGCTGTTGAAAGGCATGAGGGATTGTAAACATTACCCTTCAGACCAGTGGTCTGATGAAAGAAAATAACTATGGATCAAGAACTGAACCAAAAGTATGGGTGCCTCACGAGGGAATATTTTTCTCAGGCCACAAATGGCCCCACAGCCATTCTGTGCAGATTATTGTAGCCCACTGACTTAGTGAGGCTCCCATTCCTTGATGTGTCTGTCTGAGATATGGAAGGTTGGATTATCCAGGCAATGGAAGATCCCTGATCCTTCAATTACCCAGCCTAAGTCCAGCACATTGTCATTCAGGGAGTTCCCACAAAGCGGGGGTGTATACTCCTCGGAGAGTGCACATCCCCAAGGGTCTTTGAAATCATGTGCTGTACTGCACAAGAACCAGGTTGACTGCACAGGCAGGAAATCCTCTCCAGATACAGAGATGGAAACACAATTTTCTGCAGTGAGTGTTTTTTCGTAGTTATTTGAGGCTAATGATAGTATCAATACTTGTTGGGGGAGGGTTGGATTTTCTTTGGTCCTAAATCTTTATAAGTTTTCAGGCAAGGGAAGTCATGGCATGGGCAAACAGTAGGACTTTTATGTCAGCTTCTCCAAAGGTGAATACTGGGGTTTTTTAGTTCATTGTATCGCTACCACTTGGAAGATATATGATAAGATATAAGATGACCAAATCTCCTTTGAAAAAGAAGACATGCATTTTAAAATGCATTCTGTAATAGGTGTAAATACAATTATTAAATGCCTGTGTATTCAGTTTGCATGCAACAGTCTTTGTTCAGACAAACAAATGAATATATAAAAATAGTTTTAAACAAAATAAGATTATAATGTGTAATCAATTCAGTTAATTTCTAGTAACTTGGAAAGGGGAATTATAAAAAAAATAGCAGTTTCTAGTCTACCTAAGTAGTCTGTTCCATTCTGTTCAGCTCCTGAAAATCCATGAATGCATTATACTGGTAGCACACTATTGTCTTACTGTTAAGACTGAGTCACAAAAAACAGTGAGGTGGAAGAGGGAGAGGAGGGGGACTCACTCACATTTCGCATTAACTGTTTATCTGAGACTCAAGCAAGATGAAGCAGAGTTGCACTTAGGCTCCTAAGTCCATTTATGTGCCTAATGGAAGAGAATCTGGCTCAAGGTGTGTGCATAATGTATTGATTCTCTCTTTCTGTCTCTTTTTTACCCATAGAACAAGTTTCAAGGCATGGTCTTCGACTTTGTTACGAAACAAGCATTTGATATCAGTATTATGATTCTTATCTGTCTTAACATGGTCACCATGATGGTAGAAACAGATGATCAGAGTAAAGAAATGGAAACTATTTTATCTCGGATTAACCTAGTGTTCATTGTCCTTTTCACTGGAGAATGTGTCCTGAAACTGATCTCACTCCGCCATTACTACTTCACCATAGGCTGGAACATTTTTGATTTTGTGGTTGTTATTCTCTCCATAGTAGGTAAGAACATTTCACTTTCAAGAAGGGACCATGGGAATATTGGGGCCATTAACATTTGACTTCAGTACTATCACCATACAGCTTGATTTTTTCATGTGCTATTTTTCTAATTTTATACTGTTCATGAAATAAATGAGCAGTATTATACATTTATCTTATCTATTAAACCCATCAGGTGTGATACATTTTCAGAAATTAGATACTGCACAGATATTGCACTCCAGTATAAATACAAACCAATACATGAAAGCGTTGTTTTGAAGCAAAATTGACACAAATTGACAGGCATTCTTTCATGCTATGTTGATCCAGTTAGTACTTAGAAAACCCAGAGGTTACTGGCCAGAGCATCCAGTCAGGGTCATATTGATTGCCAAATCTGGGAATAGGAAGGATTTTTTTGCCCTAGGTCAGATTGGGGTAGAATCTAGCGGATTTTGTATTCCTGTGTAGCTAGGGGTATAGCACTTTCTTAGACTCTTCTGAGCATATATTAACCAATTCCTTCCCTGCTACTGAATTGGCAGGCCATTGGTGTTTACTTATGACATGTTATAGAGTGTTGGTGTTTTGGGTCCTATGTCTTATATTTTTGTGTGAAGTTCCAAAGTGGTGATTCTGCGGTTCTTGGGTCAGAGGCATACAATGTGAATAACATGTGCAGAGCAAACCTCTATCACCCTTCCCCACAAGGCAGCACAGAGAGCAGTGTCAAGCAGCAGGTATTGGCAGTACATGTCACAGAGCTCAAGGCATTCTGGGAACTAGAGTGCTCTAGAGTGACAATAGGAAGACAGAGTTCTTTGGGTAAATGTGATAGCTTTGATTAGACCAACTAAAAAGTTGGAAAAATTGTTCTTTGCAAACTTTCAGGCACAAACACCCTTCTTCAGCAATAAGGAGAGTCTGCTGCTGTTTTATGTGCTCCTGGGTGGAATAGAAGTCAATGTATAAAATGCAGGTCTGTGAAAAAGCAAATACATGGCAGTGAGGATCAGAGGCAATGGGAGACAGTAGTTGTGAGACAAATAGGTGGTGGGAAAAGGGGAATTTTGACCTGGTGACAGAATGTAGTTGGTGAAATGTAGATGCTACCTCGGGTTATTGAGTGACAGGCAGATTATAATGTGCCATAAATTCAATGTCTGTATTTAGTCCATGATTTTTTGTATCCAGTAGATTTATGAAGTGAAGTTCATAAAGTTCATAAAGTTCATAGGCTTGTCTATGAAAGATGTTTTGTAAATTCCCACTGGGCACATCTACACATGCACCCCACTGCGCAGTTTGCTAAAGCAAGTACTAAATGACTGTGCAGTACCCACCAGTATTGCAGTCCCAGCAGCACACGGGTCATTTCCAACCCTACTGCTCAGTAACAATGAGCTACTGTACAGTAGCGTATTGCTACTACACAGCGGTAATGGCATCACAGTTAGTGCCCGCTGATGCTACATCACTGTAGCGACAGGTACATCACCATATCTCATTGCTATGGTGACATAGCATCTTGTGTAGATGCACCCTTTGAGTATTAGAACTGAGAGACTGGAGGAGAGAGTGGCTGTTTTGTGAGAAGTGTGCACCCACAGGTAATTGAGTATTTTTGTCTTCAATAGATTTTCAATGTGTGTTCATTCCGGTACACAGGGTTTTTTTGGTTTCTCATATGTATTTTCCATCAGGGCACTTAGTGCACTGCATGAGATTATATTACATTTTTGGAGGTGTAGGTGTAAGATCCAGGAATGGGGATGGTTCTGTTGTGGGGTGTAGTTACTATGGGTGTGGTAGAGATGTGTTGGCAGGTTTTCCATTTCTTGTCACAGCATGGTCTGGATCCATTCTATGTGTTTTGAGCCATAGGAAGTTTGCTTCTGATAATGAGATTGGTGAGGTTTGGTGTTAGGATGGGTGGTTCTGAGAAGGTCTCTTTAAGAATTGGGTCTCCTTCTAGAATGGGTTGCAATTGTTTGAATAGTTTCTGTTTAGGCTCCAGGGAAGGATGATATGTCATAACTAATGGTATGCGATTTCTGAGGATTTTCTTTTTGTACTGCAACAATTCTTCACATGGTATCCAGGTGGCTTTCAAAAGTGCAATCTATGTCTGAAGGAGTGTCCTTGTTGAGTGAAAGCCCTTTTGAGATTTGTGAGGTGACTATAACCAACACCCCCTAGTGGCAATGGAGTTTGTTTTTCCTGAGTGGGAGGGACTTCACCCCATTGTTTTGGGTTTATGGGTACCCATAGTAAGTTTGTGGGATCTCATAGTAATTTCTCTTTATTTCGAGGTCAGTTTTTTCAAGTTTTCTCCTTATTTCCATGTGCTCAGGGAGAATAGGGTCTGACAGTAAAAGGATTGAGAAGGAGGTGCAGGGGGAAGATATTGGTGGTAGGGGGCAGAGGGCAACATGGAAACCTGACCCCTAAAGATATATTTTTCATCCTCTAGCAATGGGAGAAGGACAAACTCAAGGCAAACCTCCAATAATTAGTTTCTATACCTGGAAAATTATAACAAATTTATAAATTTTCCATATATAGAATCTAATTATTGGGGGATCATTTTATATTCAAGTAAATATGGTATTTCTGGTTGCTGTGGGATTACCATTGAATTTGTGGTCACATTATTCCAGATATGACTAAAAAGCTAATTTTCTGTATAAATGTGTATATAAAATAGTTTGATTTGCTTACATTGTAATTTATTGCCAACAACTATAAACAGAGCTCTTCCTTCCAATTAATCTGTATTACTTTTATTATAACTAAAACAGAACAATATTCCTCAGACCTCAATATCTATGATATTGAGATAATACAAATAGTCTGGCCAAGAACATTTTATAATACTCCTGTTCAGGAGTATTCTGCCCTAGAAAACACACACACATACACACACACATATGTATAATGATAGCAGCTAAAATATTGGGTGATTGCACCCAAAAACTTGCTAAGAGCTTTTTTCCAACTGCTCAGTTGATCTAATAAAAGTTATCACATCTATTCAAAGAACTTTGCCAGCTAAAATATATGCATTTCTTTGGCTCAGTTTGCATGGTCTTGCAGAGTGCTGTAAAACTTTTGGGTTTGTTTGTTTTTTTGCGGATTGTCATACTGTGAATGTTTTGTTCAAGTGAACGGTAACAATACTGCAATTTTGTTATAGTTTGCTATAGTATACTACAAGTGTGTTATATTCCTCTATGGTTAGCCTGAATATGCTAGCATAAATATCCAGTAGCTGTTTTAAAATTAATGGCCTATTTGACTAACTTAATTTATTTTTTAACAGGAATGTTTCTAGCTGAGTTGATCGAAAAATATTTTGTGTCCCCCACCTTGTTCAGAGTCATCCGACTCGCCAGAATTGGTCGAATCTTGCGACTCATTAAGGGAGCTAAAGGGATTCGCACTTTGCTCTTTGCTTTGATGATGTCTCTTCCTGCTTTGTTTAACATTGGCCTCCTGCTCTTCCTGGTCATGTTTATTTACGCAATATTTGGGATGTCCAACTTTGCCTATGTTAAGAGGGAAGTTGGGATTGATGACATGTTCAACTTTGAAACTTTTGGCAACAGCATGATCTGCCTATTTCAAATTACCACATCCGCTGGTTGGGATGGCTTGTTAGCACCAATTCTTAACAGTGGGGAACCAGACTGTGACCCACATAAAGATCACCCTGGAAGCTCTGTTAAAGGAGACTGTGGTAACCCTTCAGTTGGGATTTTCTTTTTTGTCAGTTACATTATCATATCATTTCTAGTTGTAGTAAACATGTATATTGCTGTGATTTTGGAGAACTTCAGTGTTGCAACTGAAGAAAGTGCTGAGCCCTTGAGTGAGGATGACTTTGAGATGTTCTATGAAGTTTGGGAAAAGTTTGACCCAGATGCAACCCAGTTCATAGAATTCAGTAAACTGTCTGATTTTGCAGCTTCACTGGATCCTCCTCTTCTTATAGCAAAGCCCAACAAAGTCCAGCTTATTGCAATGGATCTGCCCATGGTAAGTGGTGACAGAATTCACTGCCTGGACATCTTGTTTGCTTTTACAAAGCGTGTTTTGGGTGAAAGTGGGGAGATGGATGCACTTCGAATACAAATGGAAGATCGGTTTATGGCAGCCAATCCTTCTAAAGTCTCCTATGAACCAATTACAACCACATTAAAAAGGAAACAAGAAGAGGTATCTGCTGTCATCATTCAGCGTGCTTACAGACGGCACCTTTTAAGGCAAAAAGTTAAAAAAGTTTCATGTATGTTTAAAAAAGAAGACAAAGATGAAGATGACCTGCCTATCAAAGAAGATATGATTATGGATAAGCTGAATGAGAACTCCACTCCAGAAAAAACAGATATGACTCCTTCCACAACCTCTCCACCTTCCTACGATAGTGTAACAAAGCCTGACAAAGAGAAATATGAAAAAGACAAATCGGAGAAGGAAGATAAAGGTAAAGACATCAGGGAAAGTAAAAAGTAAGAAAGAATTCTATTTATGAAATAGTGTTTACAACTTGAGAAAGTGATGTATTTCCGTCAATGGGACTCCTGTAGGAGGTCTATGCCAAACTGACAGATTTTACATATATAAATATATATATAAATAATTATATATACACTAAAGGTCAGTGCCTATAACAAGACAGTGACCCCTCGTCATCAAACTGTAACTCTGTAAAACAGAGTAACAACCTTGACAGGAGGTTATTGTTTTCATTACCAGCTGACACTGCTGAAGAGGAGACAAAATGGCTACTCAGACTGTAGGGACCAATTTAAAAAAGGTGCAGACCTACGAATCTACATGTTTAACATACAACACTTGAGTACAATAACTGTATCCACTGTTTGCATTTCAACTGCCACAATTGCCATATTTTTACAAAAATCAGTGTTGGTGAATTTATCATTTTTTTAATCCACAGGTTGTTTACTATTATATGTGACTATTTTTGTAAATGGGTTTTATGTTGGGGAAGGGGGGATGGGGATCAGGGATTATATTCTCTGATTCTCTATAATGTACAGATGGAAGTGATTTGCATGAAGGCATGCTGCACTTGTAGATCATGCATGGAAAAACATGACATCGCACAAAGCAATGGAGTCTAACTACTTCCATGTTTCAGGGTGGCTCTATATTTTGAGGTGCTTAAAACAGTATTCATGTGGTGTCTCATCAAGACAAATCTTAATGTGCCTGTAAAGTCCCATAGAATTATTGAACAGATGTTTTATTTTTTCACAAACCATTAAACTGTAGTTGAGACAAACTCTATTAAAAATTATGTGGATTTAAATTCCATTTTTAAGTGTTCTTCTGTGGAAAACACAAATATCCATTGAATCTAACCTAACAAATTTAACTGACCAAAAAACCAACCTTCATAAAGTTATTCTGCTTCACTCTGCAGTACTTCACCCTGCAGTATCGTTTAGCCATCATCTGCTCTCAGCAAGGTTGACATCGTATGTGTCAAAAATCTAACACCGTTGATGTAAATAGTTATTTTACCCTGTGGTGCATGTTTGAGCAAACAAATAATGACCAGTGCACAATATTTATTGCATCAAATATGTACCACAAAAAGCGTAGTTTGCAAGTTTTCAGCAGATAATATGATGTATTCTGCACCATTATAGATAGTTTGGAGGCTATCACTGATGCATGTTTATCTTGCCTTTGCTGCTGTACTTTACTCCTTCCACTGTTAAAGAGTTTAATATGGGAAACCATATGTCAGTGGTAAAGTGAAACAAATTGTTGAAATGGACATCATTCTTTCATGTCATCAAGCAATAGTTTGCAGCTATTTAAGAGCTTCTTGCTTTGCATTCTTAAATTTTAAGTGAAAACTGTATGGTGTATAGCCCAACTGTACAGGACCTGTTTCCAACTGCTTAATCTGTTGAAAATACATGGATAGAATTTTCTAAGAAAATATAAATATTGTAAAAATATCATTTTATTTTATTTTTCAGCATTTTGTACATAAAATAAGAAAAGAAAATTATCTTCAGGTTGATGTCACAGTCACTTTTGTTACTTTCTGTCCATAGCACTTTTTAATTCAAGAACTTCACAAAATAAGAAATAAAGGAGAGAATGAGGTGGTTCTAGGTTTCTGCTTTTTATTAGTACTGTATTTTTGCACACATTTTAATGTGAAATAAGTTTCAAACTGAGTCCAAAATGCACTTGCTTCCAAATAGATATAACTTGTAATTGAAATGTCACGGGGAAGATTTGTTTGAAGTCCTAACACCGCCTGCATCAGAAGTTTCAAGGTAGTCTTTTTATTCATGGAATCCTTGATCTTTACCAGTGTTTGTTTACATAGATTATTCTTATCTTGTTGATTCATGCTGCACTAGAACTGTTCTAGATATAATATGGGATCCACAATGATTTTTTTTTCACAATAACTAAGTAGCGAACTTGTATAATTGATCACATCAGGACATTTTTCTGTTTGTTACACAAGCAAAAATTAAATGTTGATTCCTCTTTTTACTAAAATTATTGACTTGTGTGTTGGTGAACTGCATGCAGGAAAATGCTATTACCATACAAGAACAGTAAACCACATTACAGTTGAGCCAAAAGAATAAAGACTTCATTTTTTTTATTGTGTTTAATTGGTCTGTCTTTGTTTTTATGTCTAAGAAGCAATAAATGTCAAAACCTTTTGTAAAGCTAAAATGGTTAAGCATATATAAAATATTTATATAAATACACACACACACACACACAAAGATATTTGTGCCCGGTGAATTTAAGATCTTTCCAAATTTTAAAAGGTACAATTAAATTAAGTTGCTACTGTAGAGAGATATAGTCTACAAATGTTTATATCTTTTGTAGTACCTGCTACTGCCTGATATTCCCTAAACTTGATTTGCATTTCTATTTTAAAGTTGGTTTTCAAGGCTGATTAACCCTGTGGAAAATGATTATGCATAAGAGAATGCTCATATGAAAGATGTTTAAAACCTTTACATTTGAATCAGTTTTAAACTACTAAAAACCCTAACGCTATAGAGTTTTTACTACTTCCTTATGCTATAAGCAAGCATTACAGTGGTGTTTTAGAATCAAAGTCCAATAATTATTTTTGTTGCTGTAAAGAAGCCTGGTTGACTAGATGATTTGTTTATTATTTTACAATAAGGCAAATAAAGAAGAACTTAAGTCAATGGGAGCTTCACTGTTAATTTCAATAAAGTATTGGATGCACCCAACTATTTACACTATTAATATGTAAAAACAGTATACATATAACATTTAAACATTTACAATATATTTATACACAGAGTTGTTTGTGCTCAATTGCTTCACATGCTTACATGCAAACAGCCCCAAGGAAACGTGGCCTCCTGTGCTGCAGAGGACATTACAAGACTTCCTTTCTCCAGAGGGAAAAGAATAAAAGGAAAATTTGGCTGTGGGCACTGAGGAAAAACTCTATATTTACTAAAAATGTTTGAGGCCTGTTACATTGAAGCACAACAGATGGGCCTTCTGATTATAAGTAGGTCATTTATCCCGATTTTATTTTATTGGGTGGCTTTGATTAGTTAAAAAATGCAGTAGCTTCACTCCAAATAAATTTGTTAGGGAAACTCAAGTATTCTTATATTTATGTGTGCCAGCCTTTTCATACGGATACTTCATTATATTTCCAAATTACAGCATTTCTTATGAGGTGGTTAGGCAGCTATCTTGGAAGAATACCTTACCTCAAAGTAGATATCCTTGGTTCACTCTCTGCATGAGTTTTATAAACTTTTGTGAACTGGAGAGATAGAACCAGAAAACAGAGGCATTGCCGTATTTAAGGAACATGTGGCCATCTGATTAACTTATTAAAATGAAATTGCTAATTCACATTAATGCAGAGTGAACTGTGATCCTGCCAAAAAAATGCTAAGGCCAGCAATAGGAAAAGGAAAGCACCTAGGGAACAAGAGTAAGGCATACTTAAAGCCAGATATAGAGAAAAATAAGAGCTCTGAAATACCTGTGCAAACTCTTGTTTCTAAGCCTCCTGTGTTGGATGAGAAGCACTACATGCCTTACAAATGTGTTTGTCCAAATTTACACAGTTACACAATTACAAGGTATCCAAGGATGGGCAATTGTGTGTTTGAAAGCTGAATCAGAACTTTGGATGTAACCCTCTGGACCTTGAAAAAAATTCCCAGTAGTGTTTTCTGAAGTTTTGCCTGAATTAAGACTATCAGACTTGTCTCTTTCTTTTGAAAACATCCAAAATAAAGGGCTTGTTTACACTGTTTCTTTAGGATTTTTATAAATGAGAATTACTACTAGGTCACACTCCTGCAACCAAATCCCTTGTCTCTCCCCACACAGAACCAGTTACCATATCCAGGCTTAAGAAAGGAAGACATCAAAGACCAGACACACCATAATTTAAGTATAAAGCTTATTTTTTAATAAAAAGATTTTTTGTGCTATCTGAGCTGAATTAGACCCTTCAGAAGATTGTCAATGTTTTTCTGAATGCAGTGAAGTTTTACTCCCTTTACTTACATACCATAAAAAAAAAAAGCCACAAAGAAAATTATACTAAGGGCTTAAAATAAAAACCCTGGCCACTGGAATTTGGAGGGGGCCAGGGGTTGTTTTGTTATTTGAAATCTGCAGGGATTTTAAAAAAATCTAACTTATTAGAACTACACATGGAATTACTAATAAAATGATTAATAAATCATTGATATTTACCCATTCATTTAAAATAAAACTGAGACCTATTTTGATCAGTCCTTTTAAAGGAAAATCTGAGGTGATCTTCCTGATAACCTTGTGTTTCTCACTGAACAGCTCCACCCCTTTCCCAAGTTGTTCTAATTTCTCTAGATTCTGAGAGTTCTGTAGAGATCAATTCTATCAGGTATGGACTGAGTGATTCAATGTATTAGTATATTAAATTAAAAATTATATTTAATTATATTAATTTCTAACATCTGTGATCATATGTTCTTGTATTAATCCTCCCCTTCCTCCCTACAGAATCCTACCCTTATCCTTAGAAGATAATAAATATTTGATTGAGCAGTCCAATTTTCTGTCCAGGCTTCTAACCACCTGTCTATGGACTGCCCTTTCAGATGAATCCATACCCTGGGTGCTTCAGGTGACCAGCATTTGAAGAGTTGATCCTGTTAAACATTTCACTAGGTATTCCTAAATTTCAATACCAATATTCTAGTGAAATGAACAGATCATTCACATCTTGTTATTAGTGGTTGGACATGTCTTGTTAGACTAGTGGAAATATCCCTACACTGGTTCACATTTGGAAAGATAGCTTCATAATCAGAAACTGTGCCAGTTCCTGCAGTTGAAATTGGACTGTTCCTCTTCCATCTTTCACTTCTTGCAATCTGTAGACTGACTCCCTGCTCTTCTTGCTTCATTGGCATCACCTAGCTAAAGAGCTGCTGTACCGCCAGGCACACAAACATGGACTAGTGGCTGTGCAAAAGCAGCCCATTCTCGCTGGTGCTGCCCAGTGCAGTGTGGCTGCCAGCCAAGGTGCACCCCACCACCAGGAGAGAGTTTCCTGCAGCCCAGTATGGAAGACAGCCTACAGCATAGAGTCCATTCTTCTTCACTCAGCAGTTGGTGAGGACAAAAGGAACCCTCTCCCAGGACAGCAGTAGTTTGCTCCCAGCAGTGCAGCTCCACATTTTTCAGCCAAGGTAAGAGGAATTTGGGAAGATGTGAAAAAAATGGCTTCAGGTTAGGGTAGAAAGATAGGTTTGGGAAAATACCTGGGAAAGTGTGTGTGTGTGTGGGGGGGGGGAGTTGGAGGCAGATTTGAGTAAACTGAGGGAAATAGAATAAAGGCAGGCGCTAGTGTTCTTCATCCAGAGAGGGGTGGAGAATGGATAAAACCCTGAGTGATGGAGATTACCTCAAGGTAATAGGGAAATGGGGAAAGCCCTCCAGAGTACCTCAGTAGGAGGACAGCATCCATGGGTGAGTCTCAACCCTAGTGCAATAAACACCCACGTAGGGTTGAGCAAAGCAGAGCTGAAGAATATTTGTGGCAAAGGCAAGTCCCTCAGCAAGACTAAGAGGGCTGATATTAGGTGGTAGGCTGGCAAATGAAGGAAGCCCCAGAGCTTCACATACATGTGACATGAGTTTTGCTTTCAAGAATTTGGGGTACAGTTCCCCCCAAATCCCTGTGTTGATCTTCTTGAAACTTGGCAGGCTCCATGCCCTCAGCAGAGGCTACCATTCCTGCAAGTTCCATCCAAATTAGATGAAAAACAACAAAGTTATAGATATTTCATTAATTCCCCTTTATACCTTATGGCCAGATCTCCGAGGCGGCTCAGAAGCTTTGGAGCCGCTTCAGCCGATTCAAAGTGGGAAACTGATCCGGAGCTCTGGATCAGATCCCTGGCATCTAAAGCAGCCGGATCTGAAGCTGGATTGAATAGCTGCCTACTTGCACAGGCCTAATAGCCAGCTGATGGGAGTCAGGGCTGGGCAGCCTCCTGGGAGGCATGTAGGAGTGCCCCCAGTGGCCAGTGTGGGTAGGCTTGACCCCACCCCCCAACCAAATAGCAAATTTCTGTTTGGTTGCCTCATGCTAAAACTTATAGCTCAAACTTCAGTAAAGTGCAATAGAGCACTTCTGCTAGGGGCTTTTTCAATGTCTGTACTTGGCTGAATTATCCAAGATAGTTCTGGTTCTCTCAGCAACAACAGGAGAATGAGCAGAGGGGTGAGCACCCATTTCTTTTTTACCATGTAGCAACTAAATCCATGCAGTAATATAACATTTCCATGGTACATATCTGCTATGGCCCTACTCATCTGCACTGGTAGACTCCCAAATAAAGGCTGCAAGAATCTGAAACTTTATAATAAAACTGCAACCTAACAAAGCCAGTGTTTCCTTCACAGCAAAAATATGGTCTGAACCCTCCTAGTCCTAATCATGTTAACCAGGAAAAAAAAACCACCCTAAAAACTGTTTTACTAAGATATGGTTGGGATCTATCACTCCTATTTTTGCTGTGCTTCTCTTACTCTGCCAGGAGCTCCATTGGCTTCAAGTAGATCTAATAGTGGAATAAATACCACTCAACATAAGTAAAACTATCAATAAGCCAGTGGCTCCATACATCTTTTCCCAAGTAGTGCTAACATATTTAGCACAGTTCTTGAGAAGGGAGTGAAGTAGTCAGAATCCAACTTTTTCTGTGCCACAAAGTTGCATTTTGAAAATAAAAACTGCAACACAGTTTTAAAAATTCCTTTCACAAGGCTTAATGCCAGAAAAAATGGGCAGGAAAATAAAAGGCTACAAAAAGAGTTTATAATGCAATGCAGTATGTTACTTACTGCTGATCCTGTGACAAAACTGCGACATTAATTTCCTCATTTCCTGCAACATTTCACATATAAATTAATTGTTATATGATTAAACACTCACTACATTCTGCTCATTAACACCAAATACTACTCTGTACCTTATCACAGTCTTGTAGGTCTTTACTGAGGCTGCATCATAGGTGAAGTTGTGACAAAGTGAAAGGAAAGGTAATTGATGGATTCTCTATAGATTTCATGGCGTATGATTTTTCAGCAGGGTAAATTAGCCCTTATCTAGGACCTAAGCTAAATAAATAAAAGCTAGTTCTGGTTGCTCTACATTGCATTGCACTTTTATGACAGCAGTGTAAATGTGCCCCTATTTTTCAAGAGTGTGTTTCTCAAAAAATGTAATTTCAGAGCATGCTTGAATGCACTGGGCCATATTTGTCTTGGAGATAATTTACAAGAAATCAGTGGAATGACACCAGGGATTGATTTGAGCAGTAGTTTAAAAGCACTCTGAACTCAGAGTGTGCTGCAAAGTGAACTGTGGCACATTTTCATCTCTCAAGAGGAGAGATTGCATACAGGAGCTCACTCAAATTCTGTTGCAAAAGAATCCTTGAGACCAACAGGGAAAGGATTTCATAAACAATTTATAGCAGCCAGATAGAATGAATGTGTGGTACACATACCCTGTTTCTCTGCATATTTTCTAGTGCAACTGATGTCTTTCTAAAGCCTCCAAAGTACAACTACTGAATTTCTACATAATTTGCAAATGCTAATCTAGAATATAAAAGATTTAAACACGGGGAAATACAGGTATCCAGGAAGGTTTTCAAAATAGTTAAGGAATTGGATGGAAGGATATGTGAACCAAAATAAATTATTCCTAATGCTAATAGAAAAACTGAATAAAATCAATCAGTAACCAATGGTTACAGTAGACTGAAACAGAAGGTGGAGCTCTTACTGCACCAGCCAAGGAAAGGGGCTGTTACAGAGCAGTACTGGTTTCCCAACACACAGAAAAGATGGGAAGCACATTTCTTTTATGTCAGAGGAAAGGAACTTGCATTTCTGTCTCCACTCACTCCACAATACTTTGAACCCTATCTTTAACTCATACACCATATAAGAGGTTCACAGTTCATCTTTGTTATGTGATTATACACTCTTTAATATGGTACCACTTGCAACTCAAGGTATATACTGTATAGCAGTGTCAATATAGTATGGGCATAACAGGAAAAAAGCTGTAATAATCACTTATAAAAAACTTAACATAGAGACACTGGACAGCTCCCCTCATTCCAGTGCAAATGGTCTTTACCACCTTAATTAAACATATTTATTAGAGTAGTGTCTTGGACCTTATAAACAATAGGGCCTCATTTTGCAGCATATAGTACAAAACAGAAAATAAGAAATCACCTTTACCGGAAGAGCTTACAATCTATTAGACAAGACATGGGAAAAGGACAGCAAGTAAAGAAAGGAAAAACATGCAATGGTGGTAAAAATTAGGATGGTGTGAAGCTTTGGTCTTTGATTCGAGTCAGTAGAGATTTGTCCCAATTCAGTGGCTGAATCTCCAAATCTGAATTGAATCAGAGGACCATTTAATCTCTCTGAATCGATTCAGAACCCTCCAAATCGATTCATAGAGATTCGTAGAGATTTGGACATAGATACGGCTTTAAATGTTTTTTTCTACATACGTCTAGGTAGCAGGGGCTCTGAACACTACAATGCTAGGGCACATGCAGGGGGAGCTCCCCAGAAGCATGGAGAACTCCCCAGTGCACTTGGCAGCAGACCCAGAAGTGGACCAGAAGCACTTTAGGTCCACTTCCCAGTCCCTTGGGGAGTGCGATGGGGGGGCCCCTGGCTTGGCAACTGGTGCCTCCTGGGTCTGGGGGGGCACCCAAGATCCCCCCTGTGCCAAGGGGGCACAGGGAACCCCCCTGCATGCTTCCCAGCAGATCTGGAAGTGGACTGGAAGTACTGTCTAAGAAGACTGTTTTATCCTGTGAACGTCCAGTGGGAAGATGATTGGTTTCATTGCAAAGCCTGCAGAATATTGACAGCAAGCACAATTCTAAAGTCCAGACTTCTGACCTTCACTTCATGTTTTGTACAGAAAATGCCAAATTATGTCATATTAAAGGTTCATTATTACTTTTATTTTAATAAATCATTTTTATCCATATCTCCATACAAATATGGAGTGGTGACAAGTATGCCAGTGCTGAATGGGAGCAGGAAGGAACAAACTGTCTCAGATATCTCCCAAGTTACTATTTACTGTTTAAATAATCTTCTCAAAGCAAGAAAGCTACAGTAATTATGGTCACAAAAATAATATGTGTTATTATACTAACTAAAATAGATCATTTTACATTTGTGATGCACCATTGTGCCAGTTGTGATGCTATGTGGGTACTTAAGTATGAACACTGCTATAATATATTCAATTCATGGTTACTGTGGAGTGCCTCAGAACTCCTCAGCAACTAATGCCTCTTCTTCCCATGTTGACTTTAAAGATCTCAACTATTATTTATTGTAGCTAATTACTGAAGAGTGGGAGTGAAAAAAAAAGAAAACAGCACGAAAAACTAAAGCATGGATTGTTTATATTCATTTCCTGCATCTGACTGTTTGATCCCAAACTATTTAAACTTTTAAACTGACATTTTCAAGAACATCATGAAATGAATAAAACATCCATTACGCCTGGTTTTGAAAGCACTTCCGGAAATGAGAGAGATAAGATACTAATTTGAAATAGACAGTCTTCACACTTCCTGAACTTGAGTCCTGAACTTAGTCTCTTCTTACCTGTCTCTGAATTTCTATTCACACTACAGATTGAGAACACATGTTTGAAATATGCTGATATATGCATTATGCAATGATAATTGGTATCAGTTATCTTTATAATGTGTAGGTTGAATAATACTATAGCAGGTTCTGATAAAGACATTTGGATTACTGCTTAGCTTTCCATACTTTGTGTTCAGATACTGAGTGTCTGGAAAAGACAAATCATCATATTGCAATTATTAAATACAGCATAGTCTAGGATACTGATGTTATAGTCTAGGATACTGATGTTACTGTGAATTTTAGTAATTTTAAAACAAAACATCTTTAAATAATAGAAAATAGAAAACAGCCTAATGTAAAACTTTTGACACTGACTGACAATAGAAGAATAGTCACACTCTTTATCTATAGATATTTGTTACATAGTAACTACAGAATTGTTATATGGCTTCACACAGGGAAGAAAGGAGTGACTGAAATTGAGTTATATTTTGTTTTCTTTTTTCAAAAGGCTAAGTATTTAGCCAAATATTTAGCCTATTTTCCCAAATTGGGTTGGAAAATCAATTACAGGTGGCTAATTTAAGAGATCAGTAAAGCAGGAAGAGAAAGAGTTGTTGCAACTTTTGGACTGTAGTGATCAGTTCAGTGGATTATTATCTGTACTGTAGGGTTGTAACAATAAAAGATTTTATTTTCCAGTTAAATGGAGACATGGTAAATATATATTATACTATTACACATTATATTAGTTGTTAAGGAACAAGTTTAAACATGCATCTATGTCCTTTTATTGGTCTAAACATGTAATTACTTAGGTATATTTATTCTTACTCATTAGCCCTTTCTCCAAAACAGAAAAAAAAGAAGAAAACACTGGAAATATAAGCTCTCATTAATGTTATATTGCTGCTGAAAAGTATCAGAATAATAACACCATACAAGCAGAAATATTATGGTCCCCTTGACAAAAATTATACCATTTTAGGTATTGTCTGTCTGTCTGTGTCTGTCCTATTTACCATTTGCTAAAGGTAAATAGTCTGTTCCCTGCTCTCTTGCCACTTACCTGTGAGGTGCAGTAAGAGCTGCATATCAGAGAGTTGCTGATGAATTTCCAAATATAATTTGCATTTTTATACAAAACCTATGTGAATGACACTGGGGTATGTGATCATCTGTCCATGACCAAGGCATTGCTGTTAATTTCCTGTTCCAAATTCCTATTGATACTCTTGGCTTTTTGAGGCCAGATAGTCTCATATTTGCACTTTTTGTAAAGTCAGGAAAAGGAGCAGGATATGTATACCTCATACAGCTTAGAGGATTTTTTTTTAAAGATCCCACTGCACTGCTCAGATGGGGGAAAAGTTCCACTGGAAATTCTCTGGTACAGCCTTCACCTGAGTGCTGCATATGGATCTGCCCAGTGCTCCCAGTAATTCGTCTGTCAAGAAAGCTAGAGAATGCAAAGCAAAACCACCAGAAGTGTTTTAAATGATTCTGTGTACTGCATACTATGGTGGCTGGTGGAAGACACCTGCTGTTTAGGACCTGCTCATTCTGCAGGACACTTTACTCTTTGGTCCTTAGATTTCAAACTCAGTATATGGTCTTTAGGTCTAGTATTTTTAAATGCACTTCTTTACAGTGCCTGTCACGTTGTGATCTCAAGGCATTTTACATTATTGCACATTTGACAGAAGGATAAATCAAGCACTTCTTAAACTATTGGCTTATAATGGGATGACTTGGAGGGTAAGGTCAACAGGATCATGAATTCCATGGTATTATGTGGATCTTTTGACTATGATATTTGTCATTCATTCACAACCTGACCCTGGAGCACCAATGATATTCAGAAATGGAATTGCATGACTGCTTTTTCATTCTGTTTTAAATTGGCAAAAGTTTTCTCAAATAAGATTTGAATTTATATCAATTTTTGTATGGAAAAAATGTAGGATGTTTGCTGACTGAAAAATGTGACTAGCAGGTAAAAAGCAAAGAATAAAAGATCAGTTAGCCCAAGGTACTGTTTTAAACTATAGTACTGTATCTTATTTTATGCTGCCTGCCTGAAATAATTATCCCTTCTGCATTTTTGAAAGGTCTTACTCTCAATATTTCATTGTCCTGTATAGAGAGGCAAGGCACAAAGTGGATTATCAACACAGTAAACATATTGTATCACATGCATCTGTATCTCTACAAACCAGACTTGTAAAAGCAAGACAAAAGTAAATACATGATTTTGAACACCCCACTTTTGTTTTATACATATTCGTATACATACATATATATGCATATGTGTGTTTGTATAGACAGATGAACATATGTGCATATATGTTTGTTCATAAACACAAATGATCTTTCTTCCTAGGCAGGAAGAAGGAGCACACAAATCCCTTGGAACCTCAATAGACATTTCTAGTGGAAGACTTTGGAACTTAGTTCTGAGCAAATGCTTTATTTTCAAGCTAAATTCATCCCAGAGTTTCTGATATGAAAATCTCAGTGTTTTCCCAGCAGACATTCCCCATTATACCACTGCCATGTCATGACTGACTTTTTGCAGTTTCCATGGCAACCAGGATTTTTCATCTGCAAAATAGAATGCTGTATATGGCTTAGGGGTATAAATTTTCTTTCTAACAGAAAAATGTTGATCCATGAAAGGAGCTGATCAGGCACTCCAGTGTATTTCTGTGTGTTTCTCATTAATAATCTCTGTTCTAGTTTTAAGAGCACTGTGTAAAATACACATTTCTGTTTATGGCAGAAAGCAGACTTGCCTCTTCTAGTTCTTCTGGTAATACAAGGAGAAAGTAGAAAATCTCTCAAGCCTTATTGTAACTATAGCACTGAAAATATGTTGCTATTGTAAGCTTTCCATTAAAATGGAGACCTGACAAATAGGTATACATTAAATAGGGAAGAGAAAACAGTATACAAGTTTAATTCCCTCAGTATTTATGTTGTGCTTGCTGACATACAGCAGAACATAAAGCCTTTGGTAACAGGTCCAAATGACAAACCATGTTGGCTTTTTTTAAAAGGTGCATATAATTTTCAACATGTTTATAGTGCAGTGTATGCAAGATCTCAAAATATTTCACATTATTTACATGCTAGTGTTCAGTTTTTAATTGAAGTTCACAATGATCCTGTCAAAAAGTATCTGATACATTTTTTCAGGTGGATGAACTGTAAGGCTAAGTGACTTGGTCAATTTAATTTACAAAGTAAGACAGTGAGCACAGCAAGTAAGCTAGGGGCAGAACACAGGCTTTCTAACTCCTATTGTCAGGCTCTGAGGTATTATACTTCCTGAACTAACAGCTCTTGCAATACAGAGCAAATGATGTGGACAATTGGTCACCAGCTCTTTCCAGTTCTTTCAGTAGTCTATCGTATACTGTAGTACCTGAAGCCCCCTGAGGCAAACTGCAGACATGCTGACATAAATCAGATGCTAATATACATGGCATGCATATTTTATTTTACAAAATTCCTTTTTTTATATCATTCCTTTTTGAATGTCAGATAGCAATGGATATGCAAAGTTACTGTGACCTTAATACTTCAATTCCTACTTTTGTGAGAAGCTTGTACTCATGAAAAAAGTTCTTTTCATAACAGAAGTGTTTGCCTGAGCTAAGGTTATAGCTAATCCTTATAGGGTGTCTCCCCACAAGCGGCAACATGTTTCCCTAGGGACAAGTAGTAGTGGCACACCTTGTGTGGAGGAACATCCATGCCACGCATGCTCTGGTGCCATGGCACATTACCCCAGGTGGGGTAGGAGAGGCTGAGGCCAACAACTGTGCTGTCCCCAGCAGCCTTACTTAGAGCCCTGGGGCCTTCAGGGAGCTGCAGCCATGTTGCTCATGCAGAAAATAGCCTGGCCAGCAGCTGCAACATAGCTCTGGTTGGCCAGGCTCTGGTTTTGGGTAGTGCGTGATGCTGCCATGTGTGCCACGCTGCTTTTTTTAGGCATGAAATTTTTTGACCCCAGGATCTCTCAGGATCAAAAAAAAGCCCTGCATTGCAAAATAGCAACATGGGGAACCCCTGCATGTGCAGGGTGTATGGGGTGTAGTGCTGTAGATGGGCCTCTGGCACTGAGTATCGCTTGTCTGCGCTCATCTGGATACGCCCATAGACTGTGTCCAGACAAGCATGGCTGTGTAGTATGTGGCACCACAGGCATGGCTGTAACACCACATACTACACATTCAGCTGTTCTCTGCAGTGCAAGGGAGCAGAGCCCGGGGGGGGGGGGGGAGGCGGGGGGAGCAGGCGGACAGGGGATTGACCCCTGGATATTCAGAGGTCAAAAAAAAGCACAAAAGAAAAAAAACAGAGTGGTACATGAGGTGGTGGCATGTACCACTCAAAACCAGAGCTGGGACAGCAGGAGCCATACTGCAGCTGCCAGCTGGGTTCCCAGGGGCAGGATCACCACTGCTGCAGCCCTGGGAGGCCCCCAGGACCACAGGTAAGGCTGCAGGGGTCAGCTGGCCCCAGCCTCCCTGGTAAACTTGCTGCATGTCAGAGTGTAAGTGGCACAGATGTTCCCTGGGGATAACTAGCAGTGGCACAAGGCACACCACTGCTAGGTGTCGCTGGGGAACCAAATGTCCATTCTTGTCTGGACAAGGCCATAGTGTTTAATGACCAGATTCTATGTTACACTAAAGCTGTTTTGCACCAGGTAGGTGGCATAAAATCCAGATGTGTCCAGCAAGGAATTTCTCTATGCAGGAGAACTGGTAGGGAGGGCTCATTTATTTTTTATATGTGAGGAAGGAGGTCACAAGTATTCTGATGGTAGAATCTGGGAAGAATTCCTGAGGGTCATACATCAGTGTTGTAACTTAGCATCATAGAACCATAGAAAATTAAGGTTGGAAGGGACCTCAGGGGGTGATCTATACAACCCCCTGCTCAAAGCTTGGGCAGCCATAACTTGCACTGTGTCAGGGCTGCTGTGAATCAGGGAATCACAGTCAGCACAATGCAGCTGCTCCCTCTTTGCTAATAAATAAATCATTCTTTGGTTTTCCTTTTATGGATAATGGAATCACACACACCTTTTCAGTATTATAGCCATTTAAAGCAAAATATTCATAGAACCTTGATATAGTCATTACCTTTTTGGAGATGCACAATTCCTTAAAAATATGTATTTTTATAAGGGATTAGAGCATTGATCAAAAGTAACTGAATATCCCTAAGAAGGGACTGATATTCCAACAGTCCATATCCTTGTCTTCTTTCTTTTTCTCTTTTACTGTTTCCAACAGTAACAATGGGAGTATTACATGACCATTTATACTACCAACTCAGTATCTATAAGGTGGACATGTACTTGATGTGCTGTAAAATCTTCTATCAGGAGAAATCATAATTTGAAGACACCCCCCATCAAGCATCTCAAAAACAATGCAGAAATGCATATTCTAGATTCATTCTCACTGAAATCTTCTAAGCTAGGGACAGACATCACACATAAACTGGTTTAAGTGATCAGAAACTGTTTTGAACCTATAACAGAATAGATGTTCAGTGCATATAAATAAGTTTGAAAATGGCTGAAACCAGTTTGAGATAAACCTGGTTGAATGTAGTATCAGACTTAATCAATTTAGGTCAAACTGGTTTATGCAATATCTGTCCTAGACCCCTTGCTGGTTTAAATTAAACCAGACTCCCCCAGAATTCCAGCATGCTCTCTGGCCTTGTTGGGCCTTTCTGCTCCAGCGCAGGGCTGGCCCATCCCCTCTGATCCCTGGCTGCAGCATTTGCTTGGTTTCCCCCTGCTTCCCCCATCTCCTCACCAATCCCTGCTAAGCAGGGATTCCTCCCCTCTGCCTTACACAGATACCTCTCAGCATTAGCTAGCAGACCACAGGTTGGCTATGGTCCATGCTGTGGCAGACGGGACAAAGGCATCTAGGACCGTGTCTTTTTTGGAGCTAATCAACAGGTAGCTGATAATGTCCCTCCTTGGAATGTTCCATTCCTTGGAAAAAGTTGTTTAAGAAAAGCTTGAACTAATGAGAGGTTTTGTTTTCTGATGGGGTGCTAAGTGCTGATAACAAAGCTGATAAATGTTACCAGCTCTGTTATCAAGGAGGGGGGGAACCCCTCCCTAATCAGAGCATCATGCTGGGGCATGGCCATGCCCCACCTCAGCTCAGCACTGTTGAAGGGAAGGGAGGACAGTTCTAGTGCCCCCCAGCTTCTAGACAGAGTCATTGCAGGCATGTGCCTGCATTTCTGGGATCTCTGTACAGTTACAAACTGGTTTAGTCTATCCAGGTTAGATTAACTTACAAAGATTGAATCAATGAACGAT
The DNA here is from genome assembly GCF_052110815.1 of Crocodylus siamensis. Lineage (NCBI taxonomy): Eukaryota > Metazoa > Chordata > Crocodylia > Crocodylidae > Crocodylus > Crocodylus siamensis. The sequence goes on along the minus strand of NC_143398.1, from coordinate 209,596,712 downwards.
CAGGCTTTTTGAATGTCTAACCATAGCCACAAAGTTTAAGTTGTAGTTGGAAAGGTCCCACAAAGATAGGTCATTGTTCTGACTGGATGAGAAAGTTGTCAAGAAATATTTGTTGCAGACTCTCAAAAATGTTATCATGTTGCAGCATGGAAGTAGGTTCAGGAATCCTGCAAATGGTTGAAGGTATTTTTCTTTTGAATCAATGAACTGGCAAGTGCGAGAATTTGTAGATTCAGCATTCCTTCTATTGACTTGTGCTGCTGCATAGTTCCTGTTAGCTCCAAACCACAAAATAAACAAGTTTGGAGCCCCTTGTTAAGGCAGGCAAAACAGAAAAGTTAAAAATTTCCAGTAACAGATGGACTTGGGAGGAAACTTAGACTGAGATTTGTGTTTTATTGTTGCCTTAGTTAACAAAAAAGGCAAAAACCAATAACGATCTAATCCAAGGCCCACTGCTATCATTAAGGTTGTAAGGCTTGATTTGGATTAGGCTTCAAATATGTAAGTTTGAACCAACCAACCACCATTGTACGCTTACGTAAAAGCGTACAATGGTGGGAACATCACTTATTGTATGCTATACTGAGAAGCTCTCAGAAGGTAGACTGTGCAATTATTCCAGCAAGGAAACTGATGGTGTAAAATGGCATGGCAAATAATATTTGTCATGGAAATATTATTTCACTGGAAAACGCTGACTGGGTATAAAGGGGCCGTGGCAATTCTCTTTTGAGTAAGCGAGTAAAATGTGCAGTGCTGTACTATACTTTGTTAATGGTGAATACAGTAACAGCTCGGCCAGGCCTACACATAAAATTTTTATAGTCAAATTAAAACAACAGTGTATCTTTCACAAAAATGTAAAGTGGCATCTGGGACCATACAAAAAAGAGCAACCCCAATTGGTTTTACAGGCAGCCCTCAGACTTACAACACAACTGGTTCCTGAAAACTGTGTCCTAAGTCAAAAAGTTGTAACTCGGAACCAATTTTCCCATAGGAACACTGTTATAAATGGGGGGTTGGTTCCTTTAAGACAGTTGATGTGCTACATCCAGCTTGTAAGTCTGTTGTGGTGGGGAGGGAAGGGGCGGGGGGGCAGATCAGTGCCCCCACAGAGGGAGGGATTGGGGCTGGGGCTGGGGCAAGTGCTGCCCAGGGACAGGATGGGATGCCTTGTGCCAGTGCTCACTGCTGGTCCTGGAGCTGCTTGTGTAGCAGCTTGTCTGGTGGCTCTTACTACTGCTTCTGCCACCAGCCTGGAAGGGCATGAGGTGGTGCATGTGCCCCAGGCTCAGCACAGGGCAGGTAGGGCCAGGGCTGCACTGGGCTGTGCTCTGGGCAGAAAGCAAAATGAGCCTCCAGACAAGAAATGCGCAGCAGCAGGAGCCAGCCCAGTGTCTCCACACCTCCTGGATGAACAGTGGCTTCACCCTGGCTGGGCGAGTAGTGGCAGGGCATGGGGGGGGCTTGTGCCAGTACACTGCAGCCCCTCCATAGCACCCCCCTCGCCCCAGCTCCAATCTCTCCCTCGCTGTGCGGGCACTGATCTGCTCCCCAGCCCCCTTCCCTGCCCCCTTCCCTGGCCCCTTCCCCCCAAAACAACAGACTTACCAGCTGGACACAGCTGTGTCAACCGTTGTAAAGGAAAAACCATGTGGGAACCTTGAAACAGGTTATCAATTTACAAATGTTGTAAATGCCATTTGTCATAACTGAAAAAGTCCTAAGTCGAGGGCTACCTGTATTCCCTGTGCTAGATTATGTCAAATCAAGAAAATTGTCAACAGAGACCTAACATGCTTATCATGCGTGTGTCTAAGAGAGCCAGTGAAAGCAAGAAAACTACATAAGTATTTCAATTGACCTAGCAGCTAATAAAACAAAAGACTAAATATGCATTTCAAGAAAAACTTGTAAAAGACACAGAAAGGATGCCTTGTGTGTGGCAAACACACCCTGCTCACATTTCTCCCAATGAGTATTCAATTTATAAGGTGTTACAGGTGTCAACCTTTCAATGTATATCTGGAGTTTGGTCAACAGAAAAGCTACTGCAAATTTGCGCCATTAATATGCAAATACCCCAGAACGGGTTTGGTGACACCTTTAAGCATCCTGATGGACCACTCAGACCCATCACCTGTAAACTGACCTACAATTGCAGGGACTGCAGAAAAACTCTTCACACCTACATGAATCTAAAACAGAAGCCAGACAATTATGTGACATGATGGCCACCCTTTTCCTCCCTGTTTGTTTGGATTCTAATCGGCCAACTATCAAGGAAAATCGCTTTGAAGTTATACAATTAAACAGTATAAGAACTAAGGAAATTTGCCAGCAAAATGTGTGCAGTCCAGGAAAGACCAAGAAGTCATCCTGCTACCTAGCCAACAAGTGAAGGATACACGCTTTGAGGCTGTACAAGAACTGCTTCCTGCCTGCATTGGGTAAACATCTCTTTGTAGCCAAGATGATGCAAAGGACTAATAGCTCATTTTATATTGGAAAAGAGTCTTTTTTTCTGTTATTTAGTTTTGTAGCTTGTTGGTAGTTATTAAAACAAGCCTTTCTGCTATTCATCAACTGAGTGTTGTGTCAATTTTCAGATCACGAGGTTTAAAAATCCATTTCTAAGTGCAACATACTCCCAAACCACAACATTACAAGGTCTGGAAAAAATCCTCACAGTATTCTGTTTTTGCACATGAGTGGAGCCACCTGTAATGTCATTCATAGCCTGGGTTACCTCCTTCAATAAAAAAAGAAAAGAATCATTAAATTAACAGCTAGCCGTGGATATCATTCCAACCATCCTAATAAGCATGTAATTTAACCAGGTGAGCTCAACAATTACTTTGTTCAGGTGCTGGAGATGCTCGTAACTGTATGGAAGGTTTATATGTCATTGTTCGTTGCCATAAGTAGTTTATCTGTAACCATGGGTGTCCTTGAAAATTAGGATAAAATTGGCATTTAATTTGTCATGGTGGATAACGACACTGGTACGCCCAAAGTAGTGTTGACATTTAATTTTCTTTGTTGGTTGTAGTTCTTTCTGCATTCTGTTCAGCAATAATGTCTGAATTAGATGTCTAGAATTTTTCACAAGTATTTAGTTAAACTTTATTTTAACCATCCAAACATTTTAAAATTGAATTTTCAATCTTTTCTAGCATTTTAAAGTCCCATTTCTTATATTGATTCCATTATTGTACTTCCAGACTACAGTTTATTTCACTAATCAGATGCTGTCTGAAATGTTTAATTAAAATCTTACAGTATTGATGTCTGATTGTTCTCACTCTATAATCTTTTTTTTAAAAGTCCTATTTTATTTATTGGTGATGAAACAAAAGTTTTATAGAAATTATTCTAAAAATCCATATACATTAATAGAAAATAATATGATTATGATTTTTATGATTTTTTTGATCACCGTCAGAAAATCATATAAGTAGCATGTTTATTTTTAAATATTATTTTTATTATTTTTATTTCAATATGGTTTTTGCTGTATACTCTGGGGAGGTCAAGAGGCCCTCAAGGACATAAAAGTTTATACTGAGAAACACTGAGGAACAGAATATCTTACATTGTGCTGCACTTATGTGAGACACACTGGAAATTCTCCCTCTACCAAACTTTGTATAGATTTTAACAGAAATGTTATAATCTTTGTACAGATTTTGGGGGGGAAATTATGAATGTGATAAAAAGTTGTGTGTGATTTTAATGGTAGACAATAACTCATTTTCTATTAAAATTCATATTTTTGAAGTGATATCCATGACATTCTCTTGAGTTTCTTCAGAACCTAATTGACCTTATATCTCCTAAATTACATAATTTTTTTCCTAAAGTGTCTGTCAATGGCATTAAATATGAAGTCTTAGCTGTATCCAAAACAATGTAAAGAACTTGCTTTAAGTCAGCAGTATCTGCATAATTTGTAGCCTCCTCAAAGGACATAGCCCTTAGCAATGGGCAGCAATATACACACACAATCTTTCTGCAATGGTTACCATGGAAACCAAATACATGACCTACTTTTACCAACCAGAATAATAAAGTTTCACTGTGTCCTTTTCATATATTTAATTTTGATTGTAATTAGCATTTCTACCTTGAAAGATTAAGGAGACGGGACTAAGACTGATGAGGCTGGATGGCAAGCAGACATTTCAGTCCAGAAGAAAATGGTACAGAAAATGTGGAAAATGGCTACTTTTGTATTCTCCTTAGTATGTATTCTCATGTGCCAGTCTTTCCACATCTCCCTTAATTGTAGAATTGCATTAAACAACACAAGTAGGATTTAAGAAATGTAAACAAATTATTAAAGTTATGTAATAATTTCTTTGGTTGTTTGTGATGGCATTGTAATTCAAAGGCTTATCAGAACCTGATCCTGAGAGATACTCAGCATCACAAGTTCTCTGTGACTTTCCTGGGTGTTGCAGCAGATTCTTTTTAGAACAAGATGATTTGTCATCGTTTTGTTCTTTCCCCATCTTATTCAGCCTGCAAAGTCAGGGGATTTAGATCTCTCCACAGATTCCTTTCCTGATTCAAGTGGGACATCATGCACTTTCCCTGGCTTTTCTCTTCATATATTCGTCTTCTCAAGTATACTTTCACAAGTTAAATGGGGGTTGTGATGAATGTTATAACCACTACTGATATTTCCAGGATGCTTACATAGGGTTTGCAATTACATTTGTTGAAATTTAATATCAAAAGGTTTACAGTATATGCACTCTATCCCCAAATGAAAGGCAAGCACTATTTTATAGAAAGATGGGTTTACAGCACACTGTCTTCATAGTGGCTTGTGCACAATGATGATCTTTGATAGATGGAGAGGTTGAACTGTTTTTCTGTCATAAGTCTGTGGACCACCAATTGACCAATACTCGGTGAACATGACTGAACTGTCATGACCTTTCATGACCAGTAAATGCAAAGTCTTCATACAAGAGTGAATGACCAGTGGATTTATTAAATGGCATATGCCTACCTCCAATTATAAATCCCACCCCCCCGCCACCCGCTACCTTATGCAGGATTCTTTAATGACTGTAAAATCTTTTTCCATTGACATTTGCTGCCCTGTGAAACCATACTAGTTTTACTGAATTTAAACCTTACAGTGCTCTAGGATTTATTGGATTCACCCCAAATTTGGGATGGTGATCAGCCACGGAAGGAGGCCTCAGACCTAGGAGGCACCAGTTGCCTAGCCATTTGGGGATGGGGGGGTGGGAACCAGCCTGCTCCTCAGAGGACCCAGAAGTGGACCAGAAGTGCTGCTGGTCCACTTCTGGATCTGCTGCCAAGCGCACCGGGGGCTCCCCACACTCCCATGGGATGCACCATCTACCCTACCATCTTAGTGTTCATGAGCTGCATGGTACCTTGACGTATGTAGAAAAAATATTTAAATCTGTGTCTATGTCCAAATTGTTGAATCTTTCTGAATCAATTTGGAGGGTTCTGATTCGATTCGGAGAGATTAAAGGGTCTCTTGATTTGATTCAGATTTGGAGATTCAGCCACTGAATTAGGCCGAATCTCCACTGAATTGAATCAGCGATTGAAGCTTTGCACAGCCCTAATTTATCTCCTGATTGCCTCTTGTGAGAACCTTAGGTCAATGTAAATGATATTCAATGTACAAACTACTAGACTACCATCTCCTACAATATGGTAAGAATTAAGGGAAGTATGCCCTATAGTAACATTTTAGAAAGTTAGACTCAAGCCCAGGATAATGTAAAGATCTGTTTAAAAATAGGTTGAGTGCTAAATAACTCCATTTTTTAAGGCTGGCTAGTCATGTATGGTTAAAATATTGGTTTTACCTACATGACTGCTAGGAAAATCTGACACTGTTACTTGCTTATAATAGCTTAGCTGTAGACTTTAGATAAAAATGGGTAACAAAATGATAAGCAACAGTGTTTCCGTGTCTGACATTGTTCACTAGGTGTCAGTCTGTGATCATGTGAAACTCTGCTCTTTCTGTAAAGTGCAGTTTGAAAATAAGCACCCTTGTGTCTTACCTCTAAATAGGAATCTGAAACAAATGAATCTTCAGAATACAGTTTGCATTAAGGTTGTGTATAACTACTGAAAAAAAAGTTTATTTCTTGTATCTTGCCTTTTTACTGTGAAAAAAAACTTTGATTTTTTACAAAAAATTGTGCTACGTTAAATTGCTCAAAACTTTATGTGAACATGTATTAACCAATGGGTCATTCACAGTCTTATTCCTCTTACCTCTCCATTATTTATGATGGGTTATTGGTCAATACATCACAAGATACTGTTTTTATTCTTTAAATGAATGTATCTTTATAAACAGGAGTATGTAAATCGATTATATTTCCTTCTGCTACATTTCTAGCATGACATGTGGCAAAAATACCTCCTCTTATATACAAGTCTATCATATTCCAGAATCAGACAACAAAACAAAACTAAGTTTAAAAAAATCAAAGTATAACCTTCTGGAATGTAAACCAGAAAACATTAGAATATAGCTGAAATCCATTCATTGTTTTTTGTTCATGCAAATGTTATTGTATACTTTTTTGCCTTCATTTATTACTGTGAAAAATATCTCATTATTCATGAATGCTCAGCCTGCTTTGACACGTAATAGTTAACTCATTAAGGTGATTCACATTTTACAAAATTATAGAAAGGTGTAGGGCTGGAAGGGACATCAGGAGAGTATCCTGGTCAACCCCCACAAAAAGCAAGATTATGTATCCCTAGATCAGGGACTGGCAATCTATGGCCTTCAGGCTGCATTCTGCTTTCAAGGACTGAATGGATCTGGCCTGCAAGGTCTGATTCAGTTGGGAGGGTGGGGCACTAAATTAAAGGGCTGTGTTGAAGCAGAGACTTAACATTTCCTGTTCTGTGCCCTCACTGCTAAATTTTCCGTTCTCCACTGGCATTCACCATGGTTTTACGTGGCATCTGGCAGGTAAAGGAAGGCACAGAACAGGGAGGTGATTAGAGCACCAGAGGATCAGTGGAAGGGGCAGGGAACTGTCAGCCTGTGAAGGTGACTGAGGCATAAGCCCCCATCCTACTACTCTAAAAGTTTGTGGATCCCTGGTCCAGACCATCACAAACAAATGCTAGTGTGAACCCTATGAAAGTGCCAGGGAAAAAGAGCCCATAGATCCCCCAGGTAACCTGTTCAAGTGTACGTGTGTTTGAGCATTATAATGTTTCTTTTTTCCCTAATATGCTATCTAAGTTTTCTTTGATAAAACATAATCTAATTTCTTCTTGTTCTTCTCTCCATGGCCATGGAGAACAAGGACCTAGCAGTTACAGTCGACAATAAGATGAATATGAGCCAGCAGTGTGCCCTTGTTGCCAAGAAGACTAATGGCATACTGGGCTGTATTGGTAGATGTGTTGCCAGAAGATCAAGGGAAGTGATTGTTTGCATTTAATTGTCATTGCTGAGGCCACATCTGGAGTATTGTGTGCAGTTTTGGGGCCCCCCACTACAGAAAGGATGTAGACAAATTAGAGAGATCCAGTGGAGGGCAATGAAAATGGTTAGGGGGCTGGAGCCCATGACTTCTAATGAGTGGTTGAGGAAACTGGGTTTATATAATTTGGAGAAGAGAAGACTGAGAGGGGATTTAATTGCAACCTTCAGCTACCTAAAGGGTAGTTCCAAAGACGATGGAGCTAGACTGTTCTCAGTGGTGGAAAATGTCTGAACAAGGAGCAATGGTCTCAAGTTGCAGCAAGGGAAATTTTGGTTAGATATGAGGAAGAATTTTCTCACTGGGATGGCAGTAAAACACTGGAACAGGCTACTCAGAGAGGGTATCTCCATCCTTGGAGGTTTTTAACACCAAGCTAGACAAAGCTTTGGCTAGTATGATATAGTTGGGAGTGGTCCTGCTTTGAGCATGGGGCTAGACTAGATCACTTCCTGAGATCCCTTCTAGCTCTAATTTTCTATGATGTTATAATTCTGTGATTCATCCCTTTACAACTACCTTTTTCTCTTGGAAATAATTTAATAAAAATCCACTGTGCGTTCTTCTTTCAAGACAAAATAAAACCAATTCCTTTAATCTTTCCTTAGGTCATATATTCTAAACCACATATAACTATTATTGCCCTGGAGCGTCCTCAGGACTCTACCATTTGTCAATGCCTTTCTTTAAGTATGAACCCCCAAAACTGGACATCTGATGCCTCACTTGCAAAATTACTTAGTGACCTCCCATATCTTACATTTGACACCTTTGATAATACCAAAACTGGCCTTAGGGGTGGGCAATGTAGGCATCCACCCAGGGCAGCATCAGTGCCACACACACATACAATCCATGCACGATACAAGCACACACATGTATGAGCAGCCCGTGCTCACAGCAGTGTTCTCCCCCTGCCCTGGGCAATCCCTGCTCCAGGAAGGAGGAGCAGTGCCCAGCCCAGCCTTCCCCCTGGCTCCAGTCACTGCTCAGGAGGAGCTGGGATGGGCAGCAGCAGTGGTGCTTGCCTGCCCACCTGGCTGGCACACCACACTGCTCTGCTTCTCCACTGGACTGAGCCCTGTGCCCCTGCCTGCTTGCCTCTGCCTGCAGCAGCACTGCTAACAAGGGAGAGGTGGGGGCACTGCCAAAATACAAGTTTTCCCAGAGTGCCATTTCCCCTAAGGTGAGAAAATGTGACAGTTATATTAGTAAATGTGAATAACTAAAAATGTAGATTACTAGATTTTTTTGATATTTTTCGGTTCACACATACACTCCTATACATAGCCCATATCTAGTCTATTCCCTAGTGCTGTCATCTTCAACCTTGTCTACCTGGCATCAGAAAGAAGCTATTAAGGTCAGTAATAATCACTAAAAAAGTTAATGTGCTCATTAATACAATGTCCCTTTTATATTGATGTTCAAGGCACTTCGCATATATTGTTTAGAATGTATAACAAAGATAATGATGTTCTCACTTTGACCACCTTTCATTCCCTTTTCCACAGAAGATCCATGAGAGAGAACAGGTAATTTGTATGTATCGTCATTATTTCTGCAGTGCGATTCAAGACAGTCACGTTCTTTGTTGTTTAGCCATTGGGTAGAGGTAAAAAACAGATTTTTTTGTGTCTTCTTGGTTACACCATTGTCTACCTTTTGGTTACATTGTCTATCAAGCAAAGAGCTACCTGTCTCTGCTGACTTTAAGATGAATTCAGCAATGAATCCAAGTTGTATTTATCTCTCTTTCAAAAGGCCTAAAAAAGATGGTATGGCATGAAAAAACAACTTAAATGAAGGTATAAAACTGTGGAAAGGAATATAGACCTTGTTAAATGTTGTAGAAGGAAATCAGAATTTGAATTCTGGTCTCAGTCATTTATTGACTTCAGCTGAGTTCTGAGTTATCATTGATTCATAGTGTCATAACAGTGTAGCCTCTATCTCCATATTTTAAAAGATACTCCAGCTTAAGGTTTAACATCCTGTGTCAGGCATCACTTCTAGTAGTAGAAATTGTCCATTGCTAGAAATGTTTCTGGAAGAGGAAGTAGTACATGCATCCAGGCTCCAACTACTCCCTCTCCTTCTAGAACAGAAATGGCAGTTCCAGGAGAAACTATGTAAATGCATGTATGCTTATGTTTGCTACTAGAACAGCTGCAATTGTCCCAGTAGAAATGTAATGCCTGTGTCCAAGAAATATTGGTGTTCTATTTTAATGGTAAAACTAGTTGTAGTTTTTTTTACCAGATCAGCTATCTGCTGATTGGCTTGTCAGCATCTTTACTCAAGAGAATAAACTTGTCTTTCATAGTTTGACTATTCTTGAGAAGGTTGCTAAATTGATTTTGCTCTCATTCTCCTGTTCCCTTTTTTACTGTAGCTGATAACCATGACATCTAATTGCACTGGAACTTGGGAAATTCATGCTGCTCTGGTGCATTTTTGCTATTTTATACAGAACTATGCTATGCTGCAGATACTTAGAAAGTCAGTTGGAACTAAATACCTGGTGGAACTAAAGAAACTGATGGTACCCTGCACCTGTAACAAAGGAAAATATTAAACGATTTCATTTTTAGCACCAATTCATACTCTCCCATTCAGATTCCTATCCCGCACTTACCATTAAGGCCTCAAAGTAAGTAAAAGGAAACAGTCAAATACCAATAGCCAAGAATCCCTCTCATCTCTGCTCTGTTCAAATCAAGCGTGTCAGGGACATTTCCTGTTTCTGAAAGCAAAGTGTGCCAGTCATAAGCCCTTTCCTTTACTGAAGGCAAGAACATATGACTTGGCGTGTCAGATTCCTCTGAAACTCAATTTCTTTCCTTATCATATTTTATTTGTATTTTCTCTTCCTTGCACCTCCTAAATAACTTGGGTGCAGGTGCTGGGATCACAAAGCAAACCTCAAAGAATGGTCACATGGAGGGAGGGGGAGGGAGAGGGGACTTTGCTCTACTTTACTTCTCATGTATAATTTCATTGACTGCAGTGAAATGTCATGGGGTGTAAGCCAGGGATTAATTTGATTATACAGTGTAAACAATGTTACATTAGGAATAAAAACCTGTGTGTATGTGGAATAAAAGAATGAAAAGATGAATCATAGGACAGAAGTAACTAAAGACATTTCAGTGAGTACAGAAGATGAAAAGGCATAAAAAGTTGGCAAGAAAGTTGATGAGTCCTACTTGACTCGGAGACAAAAGATTCTAGGAGAACGTTCCAGAGAAGGGTGATTTTTCCCGCAGAGGGAATTGCACTGTACCTACTGATATGAGAAGTAATATTTAAAGAAAATCTACACTTTCCTATCTCACTCAAACCAAATCCCGTAGAGGAGAAGCAAACAGGTTATTTGTAAAACATCATCTTCTGCCTACAGTACATGTTATTATATTGACACTAGGGGTGTGTGAAGCAGGCCCTATTCAATTCAGATGCAGCTCAAATCAGGGACAGTGATTCGATTAGTTGATTCAGATCACTGTCCCTGATTCAATTCAGCAAAATCCAAATCTGAATCTAAAGCTTCAATGGTGATTCAGAGAATCAGCGACTCAGACATAGACACAGCTTTAAGTGTTTTTTGTACATATCTCGAGGTACCAGGCTCATGAACGCTGTGACTAAATAAGCCCAGTTCCCTCAGTATTTCTTTATAAGTCATATCCCCCAGCTGCCTCACATTTTTGTTGCCCTCTGCTGGACTCTCTCCAATTTGTCCACATCCTTTCTGTAGTGGGGGGTCCAAAACTGGACACAGTACTTCAAGTGTGTCCTCACCAATGCTGGATGGAGAGGAATATCACTTCCCTTGATCTGCTGGCAATACTCCTACCAATGCAGCCCAGTATGCCATTAGCCAGCTTTGCAACAAGGGCACACTGCTAACTCATATTCAGTGTATTGTCCACTGTAACCCCCAGGTCCTTTTCTGCAGAATTTCTGCTAACCAGTCAGCCCCCAGCCTGTTCTGGTTCATGGGTTTGTTTTGTCCGAAGTGCAGGACCTTGCACTTGTCCTTGTTGAACCATGTGAGATTCCTTTCGGCCCAATCCTCCAATTTGTCTAAGTCACTCTGAATCCTAGCCCAGCCCTCCAGTGTATCTACTACTCCCCTCAGCTTGGCGTCATCTGCAGATTTGCTGATGGTGTACTCTATGTGCCATTTTCCAGGTTGTTGATCAAGACATCGAACAAAACCAGCCCCAGGACCGACCCTGGGGCACTCCACTTGATACCAGCTGCCAACTAGACATTGATCCATTGATTACTACCCTCTGAGCCCAGTGCTCCAACCAGTTTTCGATCCACCTTACTATCCACCTTCTCTCCAGCCAGTCCATTCATCCAGCCCATACACCTTAGTTTTCCAGCAAGAATGTTGTGGGAGACCATATCAAAAGCCTTGCTAAAATCAAGGTACACCACATCCACCAGTTTCTCCACATCCACAGACCAGTTATCTCATCATAAAAGGCAATCAGGTTGGTCAGGCATGACTTGCCCCTGGAGAATCCACGCTCACTGTTCCCAATACCCTTCTTCTCCTCCAAGTGCTTAGAAATGGATTCCTTGAGGATCTGTTCCATGATTTTTCCAGGGACTAAGGTGAGGCTGATTGATCTGTTGTCCCCCAGATCCTCCTTTTCTTCTCTTTCTTAAGTATAGGCACTATGATTGCCCTTTTCCAGTCATCCAGGACCTCTCCTGATCACCATGAGTTTTCAAAGATGATGGTCAATGGCTTTACAGTCCCATCAGCCAGCTCCCTCAGCAACCTTGGGTGCATCCCATCTGGCCCCATGGACTTGTACATGTCCAGCTTTTCTAAGTAGTCCCTAACCTGTTCTTTCACCACTGAGGGCTGGCTTGGAGTCTCCACAGAATCAGCCCCTCTCTGATCCTGCCTCAGCAGGCTCCCAGGCTGGAGAGAGGAACTGGATGCTATATCTCTCCCGTGGCAGCCTTTTCTGCTGCTCCTCAAGGCACTCCTAGGGGGCTCTCCGAGGAACCGCTGTGTTGAGACTCTGTCTCCAGCCTGTCCCTTCACCCCCTCTATCTCTCTCTCTCTCTTGTTCCCCCCCACGAGAAAACTGCTCTTCACTTTTATCCAAGCCTCTCAGCCAATCCCAGCCCTGAGCCCTTCCCAGGCTTTTGCTAACGGCTCTCTTTCAAAACTTTGCTGAGGTTATGTCACCCCTCCCACTTCCAACAGGGCTGCCTCCAAAACAGCTTCACTTGCCTTCAGAGCCTACAGTGTCCCTGCTGGGACAAACTCTGTCTCTCTGCCAGGCAGTCCTTTCCATTCTTTCAGGTAAGTCCATTTTTTAAATGCTGCTACATACTTGTAGAAACCCTTCTTGTTACCCTTCACATCCCTTTCTAGCTGCAACTCCAATTGTGCTTTGGCCTTCCTGACTTTATCCCTCCATGCCCAAGCAATGCTCTTATACTCCTTCCTATTTACTTGTCCCAGTCTCCATTTCTTATAAGCTTCCTTTTTTGTGATTCAGTTTACTGAAGAGTTCCCTGCTAAGCCAAGCTGGTCTTCTGCCATGCTTGTTAGTCTTCCTGGGGATTGGGATGGTTTGCTCCTGCACTCTCAGTAAGGCTTTTTTTTTAAGTACAGCCAGCTGTCCTGGACTCCTCTTCCCCTCAGACTGGCTTCCCAGAAGATCCTGCCCATGAGTTCCCTGAGTGAGTTGAAGTCTGCTTTTCTGAAGTCCAGGGTCCTTACTCTGCTGCTCCCCATCCTTCCTTCCCTCAGGACCCTGAACTCAATCATCTTATGGTCACTGCTACCCAAGCTGCCATCCACTACTACATTCCCCACCAATTCTCCTCTGCTTGTGAGGTCAAGAAGAGCATGGCCCCTAGTTGGCTGCTCTAGCACCTGAACCAGGAAGTTGTTCCCAACTCTCTCCAAAAACTTCCTGGATTGCCTGCACACTGCTGCATTGCCCTCTCAGCAGATGTCAGGGTGATTTTAAGGTCACAACAGTCCAGGATCAGTATTTTATTTTGAGGGAGAAGCATAGCACTCAGAACTCCAAAGCATGCAAAGGGCACTATCTGTTAATTCATTCTTTAGTGTTTGAAGATTATTCTCAGCTATGCCAGTCCCCCCACCCTACTTAATGAACTCTAGCACTGAGAGAGTTGGAAAAGGTATTTCATCACAGGGGACCTAGTTGGGCCTGACCCTCTAGTAGGACATGCGTTGGGTGGGAAAGAAGGTCATTTGTAATGATGCCTGAAATTAGATTTTGCAGCATTGAGTGAAAAGCTATTGAATGTTTAGATCAGTGATTCTCAACCAGGATGCAACAGCATCCTGCAGTGCCTTGAGATCTTTTCTGAGGTTCCACAGAGTGCCATGCAATGTTTGCAGTTAAGTTGATAAATGTGATTCACAAGATTAACCCACAAATTTCAAATGGGAATCCATGGTGTTTAGCGCATTCTAACCTGTGGTCTTTCCAAGTTCTTTGCAACAGAAGAATTGCTTTATGATGTTTCTGAAGTCAAAATCAAGTGAAAACCCCTTTCCAAGGGGTGCCTTGAGTCTATCAGGTTGTGTTTTGAGTCTGACAAGGGGAGCCTTGTGCCATAGTCCAAGGGATATCTAAAAAGGTTGAGAACCACTGATTTAGATCAACTGGATTTCTTTCCCTTCTCTTCTTATTTGTGAACTTGATTGCAAGAACCTACCTTTCTATCCAGGCTTAGAAAGTTTGTTTTTATTATGTTCTACCGGTTTGTTTTCCATAAAACTATAATTGGGAATCTTGCTAAGATCACTAGGTACAGCCAGAACAGGAAATAAATACTTCACACATGATATGCATTCCATTCTGATTCTTGAAAAAAATATGGATAATACAAGGTAGCAAACATTTTCCCATAACGTAGGCTGTGTTGCAACATCTTCAAGAGTGATTTACTATAAGCATTCCATGTTACCAAAAGCTTTGCTGGTTCTGCATAGGAAAATTCACTCCAGTGACTGAATTTCATTGGATGACTGCAGGGAACACAGGCATTTCATCAATCAAATCTCTTTTACCTTCACTCTTGGAAGACATACATGTAAAGAAACCCCATGCTGTGAACCTTATTCATTCCAGTTCCACAGGCCACTAGATACTGTTTATTAAAGTCATTATTAACACAAGAATGGAAATTTCCAGGCTGGCTCAGGGCACACGCAAGAATTTTTTTCATGCACTTCTACACATGATTGCCATCTAGGTCAAACTTAGTTTTACCCAAGGTCAGCTTAAAGGCTTGATCAAATAGCATATTATTGGGGTTGTGAGGGAGACTCTTTATGAAAAAAAAAGCTGTATCCTACCTGCTAACTTGGCAGGAGGAAAAAGGAGTCCTAATCAATCTTTCAATTACCGACCTGTAAGTGACTGAGTGAAGTCTATTCAGAGATCTTTCATGCATAAAATGTGATATCCATACTTGAACTAATTCTCAGCTCTTTTTTTTGTTCAGATGCAGAAAGGTAAAAGGATCTTGAGTTTTAGTTAAATAAGCAACAGCTTTTGGTGAAAGCCATTTAAGTAGATTTGTCTTTGCCAAGAAGTATATCTTTTTTTTTACTAAGAGCTCTGTTTCCAGAGTCTAGAGGTTGGGGCTTTTTTAAGCATAAAATCATTTGCCATGAGAAAAATATTATTTTGTGAGGGAATTGTATCTGAGAGTACTTTTGGGTAGATGAGGTATGTTAACCCTAGTGATTTATCTGTAAGTAATTTGAAGCAAAGGTAGTGTAACTTCTATACCGAGGTGCAGGAAGAGTGTAATTTAAAAGTGACCCATGTTCCTGTATATATTCTTGATGATTAATTCATTTATCTACCCATCTTTATTCTGGCCTTTGTCTTATATGTTATACCAGTGTAAATTATACTCAAGTCAATAAAATAGACTCAACGTTGTTGAGCAATGTAAGTTACATGTTGGTAAGTGCATGTCTGAATCTATTCTAGCTGAACATGGTTGTAGCTTGTCACCAAAAGGAGGTGTTAGTTACAGCAATTTAGTCAACCTTTGATATAGTTCTGGATCTTTGCCCTCTGCTTGCTTAACTTCTAGCAGAATTTATGTTCCTCTACAGGTTAAACTATAATTGTTCTATAATGTATGTTTAATATTCCAGAAGAGAGCAGTTTTCCATCTCACAAAGGCAAAAAAATAAAAAAAAGGCCAAAGTAAACCAAACCAAAACAAAGACTTCTGAAGCCACTGTGCTTTGTGCAGTTGTGACCATTGTTTTCCAACTTTCTACAGCCCAGTAACTAAGACTAGGAGCTGCTCTTAAGTAACAGTGAAACTACTTTTTCTCCCTTGTGTATTATGCTCTCTGACACTAATCATGTATTTCTTGCACCCACAGAAATACTGTCAAGTTATTTTCTTAAGGTGCATAGTCTTTACTAGTAAATAAAGGGTTTTCATTTTCGATACTGTTTGTTTCTGCAAGAGACTTCTGAATTGTTAGTGTCATATTAACTTGTGGAGTGTTTTTATTTACTAGACAACAAAATTGGGAGTGGGACTCCAGACTTCAGTTATCTGCCGTTATGTCTAGTTTTACTGACTAGATATGCCATTTTTAGAGATCTGCTAAGCTGCAGGATTGACTTACCATTAATAAAGGTACAACAGCTATTTATTCTACAACCACAGAAACTGCTAAAAAAACTGGTTTGCTTGTATAATGGCATCAACAACCCAATGAACACTTCAGATGGATGCTGTCTTTTTTCATACTACGTCCTTTTTTCTATTCATGTCTGACAGCTCAGCATTGACAACTGACTGAATTAAGGTTTAGAACTCATTTGGTTCTTATGGTTGAAGTTTTAAGAGGTGTTCAACAACAACAACTCAGTTCCTATCTTCAGCTTCTATCTACAGTGCATGGCATTCCAAGGGGGTCTCCAATCCAAGTACCAGCCAGGCCCTGGCCCACTTAGCTCTAAGACCAATTGAAATTGGATGCAGTTGGGGTGGTATGTCTACTCTCTTCTTGCAAAGTACTGGAACTAAACTCTCCATCATCAACAA
Source organism: Crocodylus siamensis (assembly GCF_052110815.1). Taxonomy (NCBI): domain Eukaryota; kingdom Metazoa; phylum Chordata; order Crocodylia; family Crocodylidae; genus Crocodylus; species Crocodylus siamensis. Next base: position 209,580,081 of record NC_143398.1, on the reverse strand, counting down.
CATTTCTGAAGTGCATAATGCAAGCACCCTTTTCTCAAGTACAATAAAATCCCTGCTATCCGGCACAACTAGGGAATGGGGGCGTTGGTAATGTGAAAATGCTGGTTACCTGAGGGCACAGGGTTTCCAGCCAGACACAGAGCGGAGGGCGGGGGTCAGAGGGGGTTGTCTGCGGCCTCACGTGGTGCAGGGGGCAGGGGGGGCAGCGGCATGTGAGCTTTTCCCCCCTACCCCGCCCCCTCCAGGCATCCGGCTGGCCAGAAATTCTGTTTACTAGAGTGTGCCGGTTAGTAAAATCCCGGATAACAGGGATTTTACTGTATAAAGGCGCAATAAGCCTTTAGGCTCAATGCTAATGATGATTATACCGATAGTGACATATTTTGCAGGATATATTGCTATGCATAGGGGTCATGAAAATACTGTAGCTGGAGTTTCAAAAGCAGCAATTAACTGAATTAACACTTGCATGTAGGAAAGTCAAAAGTCATGCTAAGAATATAACTTGACTTTGGTCAGCAAAGGCTATTGACCTTAAGTACATTCCATATACTCACTTTTCTTTAAAGCAGGAGGTAGTGGATACTTACAAAAGCAGAATACAGTGCTTAATGAACTGCTGATCCTTTCTCATATGGCAAATGCTATGTTGCAGATAGAGGTTGTTAGCCATGCTAATCTGATGTTGGGCAGAAAGCAGGCTAAAGATGCACCTTATAGAACTGTGGTTCTCAACCTGTTTTCACCCAAAGTACCCCTGGGTAGATTTAAGGTACCCCTTAAAAAATGCCACCTCTTAGTTTTCTCTTGTTTTTGGGTAGGGAAAAAGAATAAAGCAATTCTTCTTACAGACCTCAGAAAGACCACAACAGGTCAGAATGCTTTTAACATTATGGATTCCTATTGGAAATCTCTGGGTTTATCTTATTAATTGTGTTTACACACCCAGCAGTACTAATGCTGTGGCACTCCTTAAGGGATCTTAAGAAACCCCAGGGTGATGCAGAACCCTAGCTGAGAATCACTGGTATAGATTAAGTAAATAAGATATGTACATATAGAACACCATTTTTTGTGACCTCAAGCTCAGTTCATCAGATGCTGTGAAAGGATGAACACAAAGCAGTGTATAAAGTGGAATAAGAGATCTGAATACAGGTTGGGAAGGGAGAAAGCAAAAGGAGGGGAGTGGAAGGGTGCAGTACTGGGAGAGGCAGGAAACAAAGAACCTATAGGAACAAAGGGATCAAAAAACTAATCCAGGTAATACGATAAGAATTTGTAGTCCCCTGTTTAAACCATACCTAACACAATCCAATTTGTAGATAATTTCTTCTGCAATTTCCAATTCAAAATGGTTTTAATTTTGGTGCCTGAGAACGCCAATCCTGAGGTTAGCTATAGAATGTCCAGGGAGTTCACATGAATGACATTTAGGACCTAACATGCATAGTAGCCACTGGATCTGGGCTAACCCAAATGTTGTTTTTTTGGGGGGGAGGTGTTGTGACTAAGGTACTTAAATTCAGCCTAAATCCTATTTAGGTGTTTAATTTGCTAGTCTGGCTCTGGCCCCAAATGTCTTCTTTGAGCATGTTTAAAATTCAGCCTGACTTGGGGTTTATTCTGTTTTCATTTACACAGGTATGACCTAGTTACATGTGGTTGTGTTCTGCTGAGCTTACACTTAACACAGATATCAGATCAGAAATGGACAATTCTAAGAGACTGTAAAGACTTCTCATTGTCAAGATCTAGAAGGCGCCCAGATCCACAGATTCAAAGAAGTTTAGGACTGGAAGGGACCTTGTGAGATCATCAGGCCCAACCTCCCTGCTCTGGGCAGGAAAGACTGCTGGGGTCAAATAACCCCAGCAAGGTGTGTGTCCAGTCTCCTTTTGAAGGGGGTGGTGCAGGCACCTACTTTGGAGATCTTCATAGCATTCATAGCAATCATATGATTGCTGTGAAGATCTCCAAGGTAGGTGCTTGCACCACCCCTGCTGGGTGTCTATTCCAGAGTCTGGTCACACAAACCATGAAGAAGTTTTTCCTTATATCCAGTCTGAAACCTCCTTCTAGGAGTTTATGACTGCTGCTCCTGGTTTTCCCCTGGGGTGTGGCAGGAGAGAGATGCACCTTGTAGACTAACAAAATCAGAGATGCATAAGTTTCATGAACAACAACTCTATCAGAGGCTATAAAAGGACAGGCAGAGAGCACGCTGTCAAATAGGAGTGATTTAAATACAAAAGACGGAAGGGATAGGAAAGGGGAAAGGGAAGAAGGGGCACTGCTAGGAAAGCAGCTTGGAGGTAACAACAAAGCAACAAATCCATATGGACATGAAAACTAATCCAGGTAGTAGGATAAGAATCCATAGTCCTTGTTTAGACCATACTTAATGTAATCCAGTCTGTGGATGACTTCTTGTTCCTCAGCTTTGCTGTTGCTTGCATAAGCTTATGCAGCTTTGCTTCAGTTAGTCTGTAAGGTGTGCCTCTACCCTGCCTTCAGACTAACATAGCTAACTACCTCTCTGTCAAGATCTAGTGAAGATCACGAATGGACCTGTCAGTATAACTGAGGCACATGCTTTGAAAGTTCCTAATTCAGTTATTCTATGAATCTTTGCTTTGACCCAAGGACAGTGACATTCTGGTCCATGACTGGAATACCGCAACAAATAATACTATGCAAGCACTACCTGCATCTCAGACTTCAAGGAGAAACATCCACTCAGGAAATGTCTGCCAATTATTCTGTCTCTCTCTGGTATTTTCAGAGAGCTTATTGCAGGCTGAAAACTTGAATTCCTAGTATACTTCCCCAAAATTAAATAAATTACTGTGCTAATTAAGACTTGAGCATAGAGTGGGAATCCTCCTATAATAAAAAATTCATATTATAGACAAAGAAAATTATAGATCAAAAAGTAATCTTTGTAGGCTGAGAGAGCCACCATTTTCTGTTAAACAAATATGAGCATGACACCTCCCTCCTTGATTTTTGTTTTTCCTTATTCCTTCTGTCACTGCAGTGCAGCTATTGCCTTGGCATCTTTGACCTGTACAGATAACATTAATAGCTGTTTTATTAGCTTGAAGATAGTTGGAAGTTACTGTCACTGGGTTTTTAATTACTCTAATTTGATAAAGTATTTCTGATATTCACTCCACAAAGAACCTCTCAGTTTTCTCCCTAATAAAAAAAATACTTTTTTAAAATGTACAACAGCATTTTGTCCTGAACTTCTGGATAACTAAGCCAGTCTCTAAGAAAGCCTGTAGACAGTAAACATATTTGCACTTCTGTGCTCTTCCTCAGGAATAAAGAGCAGAAGGAGAAAGAAAATTGCTAGTCACTGGGTGGAGTTGAAGGTTACTAATAGGGAGACAGCTTTTCTTTCCCCCTTTAAATTTTGTATCATTCCTTCACAGTGCAGAGCCTTTCACTGATTGCTAGGTAGCTTATTAAGCTGTTTTCTCATTGTGCTCCTTTCTTCCCTTGCTGCTTTCCTATTATTTTGCCAGTATGCAATTAGGGCTAGGGAGTGGGAAGTACAGAAGAGAGCATGTTCGAGAGGATGCCAGGATGTCTTCTCAGTTATTGGTTGACTGCTGGCTGATGGATAGTGAAGGGAGGAGTAAAGCTTTCAGTCTTCACTGAGGGAGCTGAAATACAGAAACCAAATTTACAGGTAAGGGGAAGGGGAGAGGGGTGAGGGGCAGAAATTCTGTTTACTGATAGCTGTTCTGAGTCCTGGCTGCAGTGTTTTCTGTGTTATAAAAATGCTTGTGAGGACACCTACATAATTTGTCCTGAATTAAGGGCTCTGAAGCACCTTTGCGATTTATTATTCCTCCCTCATAGCAGGTTTTAGCTGATAAGAGCTCCATAGACAGTGAAATCAGTTGCACGTCTGACTCTCTCTAACAACTTTCTCCTGTGACAGCGTAAGCAGTCCATCTCAGTGAGGCACAACTTATTCAGTAACAAGGGCTTTGTACGGAATGGGCAGAATAGTCTATTTGCAATATATAGCACAGGAAAATCTACAAAAGGTTGCAAGGGACTTCAGGAAATATAACACATGTAAACGATATGCATTTTATTTATTGTGTTAATTAAGTTGTGCATGGCGTTGGAATGGACCTGAAAAATAAATACAACAGATTGTTTTTGTGGATTTTTGAGCACTTCGAAGTTTTGAGTAAACGAACTTAAAAGCTAATTTTTGGAATAAGATAAAATGGTGCAAATACTTCAATTATCCTTACCATTATAGAAAAATAAAACTCTACCATATAACATCATAATTCTTCAATACATTACTGTTAATATTAGTTTTTTTAGTTCATTATTGAACACATACAATATTTTATATCAAGCTGTATCAAACTGAAATAAATGTTGAAATGGTTTGTAAAAGAGTCACTGTAAATGTTTGTTTTTACCAGGGTATTTCTAATCCAGAAACGTTGGGTTGAACAATAGTAAGCAGCATTACCTCTGCAGATATATTCAAATATCACAGTGATGGGGATCATATACCTATCTGTATAGATCAATCAGATAGAAGTCAGGAATAAAATCTTGGTTGCTTTCAAGTCAATGGGAGTTTTTCCACTGACTCGAATAAGGCCAGGGTTTCAAGCATGAACTCTTTCTATTTCACTGACATGTCCCAGGATGATATTTCATGTCAACAGACCATATAATACTGCTGTAAGCAGAAATTTCCATTTGTATCACTGAGTTGTGACTAAAAAGTGTTGGTGAGATATAGCTTAATGCTATTGTTGTTTTGTCTAAATATTAAGGTTTTTAAGTGATTTCACATTACTTACAGCAATTAAAAGTAGTAGTGCTTAATTTACTAGTTGTCTTAATTAAATAAATGTTTGCAGCTCAATTACCTGAGTATTTACAGCAGTCAAGGCATTTCCTATAGTAAATATATGGAAGTAGAAGGGACTACTGCAGATACTAAGGTAAACATACTTGTTTATCTAAGTAGGTTTGGTATTTGTTTGGGGTACTGCTCATTGGATGGTCTAACTCAAATTAGTTAAGTCAAATTATTAAAAAATACTTTCCATGTAAATCAGTGGACAGCTGTGAAAATATACATACAGTTCTTTTGAAAGAGATCATTTGTAGTAATGCTTGCTTTAAAAATGTGTACTTTTTCCTCAAGCATTAATTTCAGTACTGTTGTAGGATCTGAACAGAATAGTGCACGCTTCTTTGTCAAAGGAATAAAACTAATTTAAAAACTGTTAATCCTTGTATAGAAAAACCCTATTTTTGGATTAAATAAAAAACAACAACAGGGTAAATAATAAATGCAATAAGGAGATTAATTACCACCATTCATTTTAGCAACAATGAAGCTGAACTACAGAAATGCAGAAGGTGCTTTCTGTATTCAGTTAAAAAATGCATGAGCAATTTTATAATGTATTTATAAAACTACCACCTACCCCATGCACCTGCCTAATGGAACCGCACTTAACTGTAATAGAACTGAAAGATAAAAACACTAATTGGGCTTGATCCCACTTCCACTGGATTCAGCAGAAGCTAAATTAGGCCCAAATTCTTAAAAAGCTGACGCCATTAAAAAAAAATGGCAAAGACATAACATTTTTGGGTAGAGGGTTGGCTTTCTCCTCCTCCCGCTTCTTCACACATCTTCTTAGCTGCCAGTATCCAGTATGGTGCCCTTGCCGCCCAGGGGTTTCTCCACAGGATGGAGACTAAGGTAAGTATGATCTTCATCAAAATAAGCAGTAAGAAATCTGGAGGCATAAGCTTTATAATAAAAATAAAACAATAGTAGGAACTCTTTTAATACACTGATTTTTTTTTTCATAACTGCATCTGAATAAAAATGTTAGATACATCAATTATATACTTAACAATTAGGATGTTTTAAAAATAAAATATTAAATTGCAACAACCCTTAACAGTGGCATATTTTTAGATGACCACATTTTTCCCCCATATATTACCAATTTTTTAATTAAATATATTTACAGGAGCATTGAAGAAAATTAATTATTCTATTTATATGGAACTCAGTTTTGACAAATCATAAAATACAATTTGAATCTTGTACATCCTAATCTCAAAGTTAGATAAATTATCATTTTAAAGTTAGACTTCTGACTGAACGTAGCTCTGGTAACGAGAAGAGTTGATGAAAGAAGAGTAGTTTCTACATGTATTTAAATGATTTCTCCTTGGAAACCCACTGCTGCAGATGGATTTGACTTCCCCTGGCTATAAATATCTCCCCCTTAATAATAACAATGAGAGAGATGCTGAATAAAACTACTGTATATTGTCACCAGTTTTAAAGTTCCCTAATGATTCAGGCATTCTGGGTGAACTACAGATCTACATTTTCTTATCCAGCAGTCCCTATCAGCTGCTGCCAGGCATTCACCAGCCTTGTGAATATGAGATAAGCTCAACAGCCTTGGCTGCAGAACCTACTGAAAAAGAAATATATGTGTGGGAGGTGAGATAGTTACAAAACTTAATAACTGGTGGTGGTTGTGGCAATACGGCTGTATATGGGGTCCAATTCTTCTTCCCCTGAAATCAGTGGCAAAACTCCAACTGACAGAGCATGATCAATAGCAAGCCCTGAGTTTTAAGAACAATTCCTCTCCATGCATTCATTATTTGTAAATACAAGTTTACTGTCTATTTTTCTCTTGTAAAATGTTGAGTTGGGTTTACACTTCTTTCTATTACTTGCTTGTTAAATACTTAAAGCAATTGTTGACCGCTTTCTGATGTTTTTAGGCTACCTCAGATATTACCCTTTCCCTCCCCCTCTTTAATAAAGGGTAAGAAGCTTTATCTCCAGAATTCAATAATGATTTAATTGCTTTTATTCACATATTCTGTATAAATCATTCCTTTAAAATGTTTCATCCTGATGGAATTTTGCTAAATGATGAGCAGTGAATGCTACCTGAGAATTTGTCTAAATGAAAGGTTCCTTGTGTTCTCACAGTTATTAATGCAACTAAAATTGTCTTAAAGAAATATCTATTTGCACTACTAGGGAGTTTCATTTTATGAAGAATCATTTTTTTCTGTTTTCCTCAACAAAGAAATCAGGGCCGGTTTCATTTTATCCTTTGTTCATCATTTGTTCATTAAAGAAATGGTTATTGTCATGTTTTAAAAAATATATTTACAGTTTTCATATCACAGGAATAATTGGTTTTTAGTTTTTCAAAATACTGCTATTTTAAAAAAAATTACTGACCTCTCTTTGCTTTAACAAGTGTTTCCGTTATATGACTGCCTGACTCTTGTTTGTTCTGTTTTCTTGACACAGGCCTTTTTTTTTAACCCAGTATATTAAAGTGACTATTTCTCTTCATTTTTCATTAGATATCTTCATGTTCTGTTTTTAGCAAAGATAAAAAGCCCTGAACATTTTTACAGTATTGAGGCATACATCCTCTTTTACAGTGTGCCAAGTATAGCATTAAAATTATTTCAAACTACTGTTACACAGATAATTTGCAATGGATTCATTATTTAATAGTAAGTTCATTTTGGATGACAACATGAAGGGTAGCAAAATGATGTAAAGGAAAGAGTTAGTTTTGATTAATTTAAATGAATGGGAAGAGATGATCTTGGTTATTTTCATTATAAAAGAATATTAACATTATTAATAAGGCAGGTGGATTAGTAAATAGATTATAAAATTCATAATATATTGTAACTCTTTATAAGAATAATAAAAATTAATCAGAGTACACTTCCGTGAAGAAAATAAGCTGTTGCATAACAATACATGGGAAAGAAGCCAAGCACATTTTTAAAAAGACAGTTATTGTTTATAATGACTTTCATGCATCTTGTATAAAATAAGCATGATAGATTTATAAAGTGAGCTTATATGTGGCTATCAGAGAAGTATCAGAAAACAATATTTAGGGGGGAAGAGGTATCAGTGCTTCTTATTCAATAAGAGTCAGCTTAATTGCAATGGAATTGTGCCAGTTTGGCATGAGTCCTTTTAATGAAATAGAAACAGTTTTATCTACTGAAAATAATGGGAAGGTTTGTCTCTCACTGCCTGTCACTATGTTGGTGTTATGCAGGATAATGACGGTAACACAGAGAAACAGAAACCTAACCTAACGTCTCCCTCAGTGAGTTCAGAGCACACAGGAGTGCTGCAATTTGTTGCCAGACTAGGGCTTTTTCATCAGTTTCCTACGTTAACTGTTCAGGTCAGTAGAGGAAAAAATCTAATTCTGCTGTGTTAAACAACAGCTGTTAAATCTTAATCTATTGCCATATCACGCCATGTATGTCAAGACAATATTTTACTATGCATATCATCCTCAAAAAGGAAATAAATGTATTAATCTCACTGTTTCCAACTTTGATTTCCTAAACTATATAAGTAGTCAGTTTCCTTTATACCTTCTTAGTGGTTGAACTGTGCAGAAAAGCAAGAAATTGCTAGCTAGGATTCTGATTGATTTTAAATGGATTGGATTCTAATCTCTGAATTCCTTGGAGTGATACTCCCGGAAATGAAAAGCAGTGGCAAGGATATGCACAATGGAAAGAGCATTTGAACTATTTCTTTATATAGAAGCAATGCAGAGGACGTCCTATAAATTAAAACTGAGGCAATGGAGACTAGAAAAATGAGAGTAATAAGCTCAGTGTTTGGTTTCACAAGTACGCATTGGTGGTGCAAGTTCTCTCTATCCATAATCAAAACTATGAGCTGTGGTTTAAGTTTACCTGCATTCTAGTTCTCCACAGTCACTTTCTCTGATCTTCCTTTCCTCCATTATACATACACACACCTTGTTTTGCTAAACTGGAGAAGCCAAACTGACCACATTTAACTGGAATGAAAAGCCTTAAGGGGGAGATGACTAACTTTAGAAAGTATTATGGGCAGTATTCTACTTTATTGAAGTAGTCAAACTCAATGTTTCTGGCTAAAGCGAGGTGAGAAGGACCTGGGACACCGTAAGCTTCTTCAGCATAAGTGTTTCAGTGCCCAAAAAGGATGTGCCTGGTCCCAGCAGATTAAACCAAGGAAATGGAGTATCTGGTACTTCTAAAAAAATACTTATACTTAGTGGAGAGTTAGGTGCTGCAGAGCACCCTTCCTGAAGCTTTAGCACCTGACTCAGGGCTACTCAGGTGCTTCCAGTCACTCAGGATCCAAACCTTGGAGTCCTCTTCTGACTGAAAACTAGTAGCTGGAGGAGGGACTGTGGTCTGGGCTGGGCACTGCTCCTCCTGCCGGGGGCAGAGATCAGCTGAGACTGGGGCTTGCTGCCGTGGCTGCCGTCAAGGCTCATGCTGCTTATGGTGGCCTTGGGTGGTTGCTGGCAGTGATGGAGAAGGGCTGCACCCAGCTGATGCAGCATCTGTGTGTGGGTGTTGGAGCATGACTGCAGACATCCATGCTGTTCCACTCTGCCGGCCATCAGGGTTCCTGGGACCTGTGGGGTCAGGTGAATGCATGGACATGCAGTAGCAGCACTCCTATCCCCTATGTTGAATTCCCTTAATCATAATATGGTCATCCTAACCTTAGGGGACTTGGTGAGGGGGGAGGAACCTCAGCTTTTGTACTAGTCCCCAAGATACTGCACTAGACAGTCTGGAAAAAGAACAAAAATACTGTGGATGGTGGAACTGGGCCCCAGGACTCCCCACTGCCCTCCCAGATAATCCAGTTTCTGAGTTAGTGATTTAACCTCTAGGTAAATTAATTTAAAATGAGTACTAGCAGTAGCATGACCCTGATAAACTTTTGAATGAAAGTGGCTGCTGTGCTTTGGATTCAGTGCTATCACTGAGTGTTATGCAGCTAGTCGGCATTTCAGCTGGATTCAGCCCCTGTTGGGATCCATTTAAAGTATAAGTGCTGTTTTCCTACAGAGCTTGGTTGGAAAAAAAGATAGCTAGGGGTTTTTTTGGTTACGTGGCTGAAGGAGGGGGTTTCTGGATTGCTATTTTCTTTGACCCAGGACTCCAGAATTCTGCCCAATTCCCATGTTAATGCTCTAGGTACTTTTTCTAGATCTCATCTTTGGTCCAATCCCATATGAAAGCTCCAGAACTAGAAATGTAGAAGTACAACTCCGCTTTCCCTTTTACATGGGTGCAAGGAATTGAAATGAAATTCGAAATGGAACGCTGTTCTGTCAAAACCTCGAAACTCAAGGCAAAACAGAACAGTGCCTTTTTGCACAGCCCTAGAAAGCAGACAAGTCTCCAGAAGAACATGCAGCCAAGACTCCTGAGAAGACTTCAGCCAAGAGCCCTTCAAAAAGTCCAGAAAAGTCACTCAGAAATCCTTCCAAATCAATATGATTGCTATTTACAATATAAATACATTAATGTAGCTATATTACTCATCTAGAATTGATTGAATACAAAATTCTGGGTTAGTTTTGGTGAAAATAGGGTATTGGGCCTTAGTTCAATTAAATTATGCCCCTGTCCAAACAAGCCAGGTATTTCATTTATTTCAGAAAGAGCATCTGAGAGCTGACTCCTGTCACTGCTATCAGGACCTATGGAGAAAGAACATTCCACAATCAAACCCCAGCTATTAATAACAGATTTTCCACTATTTAAAAATAAATAGTGCTTTTCATTCCTTTATGGGTCAGAATTAATGTTGATTTGGGTTTGTGTTGATCCTGAAGAAAAAAAAGTACAAATATATACATAAGTGTACCTAATATGCATAGGAGAACAGAAAGTTGCTCTTGGCCTGAGAGATACATGGGAAATAAATTTCTCAATGAAACCCAACTGTGCACAAAATGGTTAATGATGACATGAAAACCTAGACCTAAAAATGTGCCCAGTAAGTAGGTCACTCATCCAACTGCCTTATCAAGGCCAATCAGCTCTAAGTTCAGGTTTTCAATTAGTTTATTTTACCTTGAGGGAACCTTGCCCCCATAGCAAATCGGGAAAATTTGCAAATAGCAAACAAAACTAACACCTGTGGTCTTTCCTCAGGCCAGAGAGGGACAACCCAAGCTGTGTACTGTTCCCTGGGCAGGCCAGCATCTTCTCTGTCTTTCTCTGTCTTTGGAGCTCTTAACTCTGTCTGTAGCTCCACCTCCTTTCACTGATCATCATTTGCAGCTGGCCCCTAGGTAGACTCTCAACTGCTTACTACCTCAGCTGGGACTCAGCCCTCTGCAGGCTAAGCACCAACTTGCAGTGCCCCGTAGGTCCCTTCACCAGTATAGCAATCAACAACACCTGCTATCAGTTGATTAATTACCCTGGACATTTATAAAGATCCAGCACATGCATTCAAAAACTCATTATGGTTTGGGCTTAGTAGCAGTAGTATAATCTCTGTGTACAAATGAGTCACTATCAGACACAGAAGAAAAATGGACAGGAAGGAGGCCTGCTTTAGTTATTTTGATGGTAAAGATTCTCCAGCATAATCCATTGAATTCTCTCCTGTGTGCATGCATTGGAATTGCAGGCCTAAAGATATATTTTCCAATCAGTTTTCATGAGCCGGTTTGCAGACAAACCAGTTTGACATTCCATCAAGGAATTCCAAGGGATCTGGCAAGCCACAAGAGTCATGCTTTATCCATGCAGTTAGTCACAACCACCTTGGTTAATATCTGCCTCTGTCTTGAGTTCTTGGCAACAAGATTCCTTCAGAAAGGCATTAGCAATACAACAGCCTGTATGCATATACATAAAGCAGGCTCTGGGTGTAGTCATCCTGCAATATGCATACTGCACTAGCGAAACTATCAGGAATTAACTCAGACAACTGGTGCCTGTGAGTAGACCTGCCAATTACAACAAAACAGTATTTGTGAAACAGCTGTTTGATCCATGTTCTTACACTTTTTTATTTTCTATGTCATACATTCACACAAATGGGTTTTGTTTTCATTGAAGATGTTATTTATATGAATACTCTTTTTTGCATGTCAACAATGTTATGTATGTGTTAGCATGCATACTTGCTATTTCCGTTATTGCTATTTGTTTATTGCTTTCCAGCGTAAAAGGTTTCTGTCACTCAGTGAGGAACATAACTTAGGTGACCAATTTCACACCTTGATTAGTAGATAATTAAGTGAACAGTTTCCAAGCACTTCTATCAGCTGAAATTTGTTCACGTAAACCATTCATTAAGTAATTAGATGTTCCAAACATATCTGTAAAAATCAAATTTGTGGACAAGAAGAAGTTCTAAATTCAAAATGAATATTATTCACAACAGCTAATCCAAATGTCTCTGCTTGTGAGCATCAATATTCATGATTTAACTGTGAAATTACCCTCCAAGACTCCTTAGCATGTTATGGCACATGCTGACTGGCCAGTGGGTGGGAGTTGTTTGTGATGAGTACTTTGCAGTAATGTTTTATGTGGAACATCTGCTTCCTGCATCCTCCTGTTAGTGATAGCATTCATTTTTAAAGAACTGATTTTTGTTTGAAATCAAATATGTATCACTCTTAGAGGCCATGTCTATGTGTTTTTTCTATTCATCCCAGGTAGTGTAACTGTGAGGCTAAGACAAAGTGCTGTGCTAGGTGGCTCATAGGTTAAACCTCTAGGTTTGGTTTTTTTTATGGTCAAAAAGGTGATTTTTATCTATTTAGGCTCCTATCCGGACACCTATTACAATGATATTTGACTGGATCCCAGGAAAGAATTAAAACAAGTTATTGAAGAAGGAAAGTACTGAATTTTTTTTCTTCTCAAAGAATGTGTGGGTTCACCAGGTATTTCTCTTCCTCTTTCTGAGTTTCAATCAATGACTAATTTCTGTAGTGAGTTTTTCACCTATAGTACTGTAGTGTCAGACACTGAGACCTATTTCATATTTATGCTGATTTTTGTTGTGGATATCTTATATATACCTGAGGTTTATTTCTCAAGTATGTTCCAGAACTCCTGTCAGTTCTATATATATGTTCTTGCATGCAACGTGCCTTTCCCCCCAAAATCAGCCCCTCCCCCCTAAATGCAGGTGCATGTCTGATTTTCAAGACAGAAGCATGCTGCAGGAATTATAGTATTACTATTTAGGCAGCTTAGAAAGTCAATTGACTTAAGAGTTCATTTTCCTTTATTCTACAGGTGTTAACAGTCATGTCCTGTTTTTAATGGTCATAACGTTCCATTAATCAATAAAAGTTTTGGTTTTTTAGGGCAATTTTGCTGTCTGCTAGCTAATTCTGGTTCTTCTCTTCCAATTACATGTCCCTGGAAACTCTGTAGCTCTTTTCAAAAACATAGATCCACCTATGGGGCACGTGTACACATGACAGGGGCTTAGTCCTAAGGGTTTTATTCTATGCCTCCCTAAATTGAAATGGTACAGTAGTACATAGGCTCACCACCCTTCAATGCAAATGTGACAGGTGGGCGAGACCGGAAGTCCTGCCCTTTAGCCCCACCCCTTCCCCTTATATGGTGTGTAAAGTCACCAGTCCCACCCCTGTCCCCAGTCATGTGGTATGTGACATCATCAACTCCACCCCCATCCCCAATCATGTGGTGTGTGACACCAGTACCACATGGTCCATGACATCAGAAGGACAGCCCATGCAGACCCCCAAAGCCCAACCACTCAAGCTGCAAGAACTGCCTTAGATCACTCGGTGTAGTTATGGCCTATCAGGTCCCAGACTGATTTAGCCCCCCACCGGAGCACAGGAGTGGTCTATGGGATGGCAGGGTGGTAGTGTGACCCCTCTAACAACCTGCCCCACTATCCCCAACCAATTGGCAGAGGTTTCAGAGGCCTCAGACCTCCCAAAAAAGATGCTGAACCAATTGGAATGAGAAGAGGGGGCAGGATTTGGGTGGCAACCCCACCAGCTCTGTCTGCTTTCCCAAATGACCCCTCTGTTTATCTGAGACCGTGCTAAGGCAAGCAGGGCCGAATATGGATTCTTTCACAATGCCTATAGGCCCACTCACTACAACCCTAAGATGGCCTTATAGAAAGAGTTACCATAGAAATAGTTTTGAGAAGGAAACATGGCCCCTTTCTCAAAGACTCTTTGAGATGCCTGACCCTGTTCGGGAAGATCCAATGAACAGGCAAATGGAAAAGGCCCAGACCCTCGAGGCAGTTGTTGAGAATTTGGAAGAGGGTATCTTTGTGCCATGGTTTAAATTTGTCCTCAAACATTTGAATGCACGGGGGTGGGTGTTGGGGGGGAAGTGGTTCCCAGACATGTCTACACAGGAGGCTATGTTAAAGGAAGTTTATTACTCTTCTGGTGAAGCTGGCAATTTTGTCATGGTGAACACTGTTTTTGAAGCCACCAAAAGGCAGAATAAGGTTCTGAACAGAAGTGGGGTGGCCGCTTGGCTTTCAGCTCAGGATGCTTACACCCTACACAAACCAGCAAAAAGACGTTTTAAAAGAAACAAGACTGTTGTTTCAGATATTGATGTGCAATGGCAGGCAGATTTGGTGGGTATGCAGCAGTTTTCCAAGCTCAATGGTGGGGTTAAGTTCATCTCAACAGCGATAGACATATTATTAAAGTATGCCTGGGCCGTGGGTCTAAAAGACAAGTCAGGTGGTGAAATATCTCGGGCCTTTAAAACCATTTTTACTGAGGGCCGTGTACCTCGAAAATTACAGACTGATCAGGGAAAATAATTTTTAAATAAGTCTTTAAGCAAGCTGTTAAAACAGTATAATATTCACCGTTTTGTGATGAATGGTGAAGTAAAAGCGACAGTGGTAGAAAGTTTTAACAGAACATTAAAATCAAAGATGTGGAAGTATTTTACAGCCCCCAACACCTTTCACTACACTGATGTGTTACCAGAGTTTATAAAGAGTTACAACCACAGTTTTCACAGAACTATCTGCACCAGGCCTGTTGATGTGAACTTCTCAAACTCTCAAAGAGTGTGGAAAACTGTGTATGGGGACTATTTCAAAATAAAACCAGCAGCACCCGTGTTTAGAAAAGAACACCACGTGAGAGTGTCTAGGACCAACGGGAGGTTTGAAAAACAACATTCATCAATGAGATTTTTCATAGTGGATGAAGTCCTTAGACACATGCAGACACCTGTATACCGCCTAAAAGATTATGAAGATGAACCTATTGAGGGTTCTTTCTAACCTGAAGAACTACAAAACATGAAGACACACCTTTCAAAATCATTTCTGAGACTAAAAAATGGGGGTACAGCCTGCCTTGGGGGTATTATACAACCATCACAGAATTACTGGATCTTATAAACAATACAATTACCACCAATCCTACTTCACCCAAACTAGTTATGCACTATGACCGAGCATTCAGGAAAGTGAGACTTAAATCCAAAGATAACTCCTATGGTTTTTATACGCATGGTGAGCTAGCCTATATTTTGGGAATGTTACCCAGAGTCTCTGCTAAAAAAACACCCTTCCCTGTTGATATTACCGGTGGGTTCAACTCGCTGTATGTCTACACGGACGTTGTGGAACATCAGCTTGTTGGGGAGTTTTCGGTATCTTTGCTACGCTGCGTCCCTATCTGTGGCAGCAACAATGAGTTTGTGACCATCACATATGACAACCTGCCTTATGTCCCCATCAGCCAGCACCACATCAACACAATCAGCATTGAAATAAAGATGGATCAGAACAAACACGTCTCATTTTGCTTTGGCAAGGTGATCATTAAGCTTCACCTATGTCCCTGGAAGACTTTGAGATTTTAAAATAAGTAAAAGCATGATGGTGATGGTAAAAAAACTATGGGGACCCTAATTTGTACAGAAATTACTAAAGCCCAGGCTGGGTATGGTCTTCCCGGATATCAGGGGTTGCCCATGATGTACAGGGCTGGTGTGGGAGGCATATTTTGCAGCCTCTTTAGAAAAGCCGTTCTGCTTTGAGACGGGGTCTGGAGATTATTAAGCCCCACACTAAAAACACAGCACAAAACATAGCCAAAGATGTGATTGATCATGTCTCCCGAGCTGTCCTAGCTAAGGTGGTCAAGCCAGCAAAGCAGGAGGGGTCGGGTCTCATGTATATTCAAAGAAAGAGCCTTAAAAGAGAGACACAACAGACTCTGGATGTGCAGGACCTCCTCAACCCCTTAAAAAGAAGACGGTAAGTCAATGGGGCAGCAAGACATGAAAAACCAAGAAGCAGCCTGAGAGAAAGAAGGGGCGCTCTCCTGGAGGAAACAGAAATATATTTTAATCGCTATGGCCTTTGTTCACTGTGGGTCTGAAGAACGCGCCAAATCTGAACTGGATATATTTCAAATAGCCCCTATGCAAACCTGCATTGAGAAAAGCCTGTATGTTGAGATCCCCCCCACTCTCGGCTATTACCGAGTCCAGCTCCCTTGACTTTTTTATAGCTGGGAATGGCAAAGATTACATGGATTTGAACAAAATGCTGATGTACCTTTGTTGCAAGATTGTAAAAGGCGATGGAACTGATCTTGATGCCAGGGCAGTGGTGGGTTTGGTGAATTACTCACTAGCCTCTGTCTTCAGTCAGAGATGTCACTCTGGGAGACCGTCTGATAAATCAGAGCAACAACTGTTACCCCTACTGAGCTTTCATCAGGTCGGTTCTCAACTACAGCGATGACACCCTCGCCACACAATTTTCTGCCGGCTTGTTTTACAAAGATACTCCCAGCCATCATGAAATGGTTGCGTGGGATGGCGATTAATCAGGGGTTTCATAGACGGGCAAACCTGACAGGCCAGAGCAAAAAGATAGAGCTGCTTGGTCATCTCCATAGCAATTTGTTTTTTCAAGAAAAACTGTTGCTGAATGGCATGGATGTGAAAATTAAGCTGACACACAGCAAAGTTGCCTTCTGCTTGATGGATACCACAGCGGCTGGCCCCTGTAAACTAAAAATCACATCTGCCTCACTTTTTGTGAGAAAAATGAAGGTAGCACCGGGTGTCCAACTGGGCCGCACGGAGCCCTTGCTTATGGCCAATGCTAAATACCCTATAGATTGCGTAGGTATGAAAGTGTTTAGCATTCCTGCTGGCAGCTGCGTCAGCAACCAGGAGAATCTGTTTCTGGGGCAGTTGCCCAAACTCATTGTCATCAGGTTCGTGGATAACAATGCCTTTAGCGGGAATTATGCTAAGAACCCCTTTAACTTTAAACATTACAATATTAATTTTCTGGCCCTCTATGTCAATAGAGAACAAACCCCGACAAAGCCCCTACAACCAGACTTTGAGAATGGTAACTGCATGAGAGAATACATGCAGCTGGTAAACATACGAAAGACCGGGCCCTGATAATCAACTGTGAGGAGTTTGCTCTGGGGTATACCTTGTTTGCCTTTGACCTGTCTCCTGACCAGGAGTGTGCTGATCATTATTCGCTGATTAAAACCAGGAACCTGAGAGCAGAAATACGCTTTGCTGCGGCTTTGCCCACCACGGTTAACATGATTGTGTACAGGGTCTTTGACAATGTCATAGAAATAAATCAGAGGAGAAATGTCCTGTTTGACTATACGTGAAGATGGACACCTAACAGCTCGTCAGGGTTTTATCCTCAGACCCTTACACCAAAGAAACTTAGATGTTTTCCCCTGTGACTGGCTTCCTAAGACTTGACTGTCTAAAAGGCCACTGACCTTGGTGGTCAACACGCACCGGCATAATCAAGCTGGAGAACGCTGGTTGGCTGTTTACTTGAAGGAGCGGAACCACGGAGAATTTTTCGACTCGTACAGTCACCCCACAAACAGCTCTTCCCTCAAAGCATTATGTTGTTTTTAAACACGAATGCTACCGACACTGTTTTTCAGATGAAATAGTTACAAGACCACCAGTCTGTTGCCTGCGGATACCATTGTGTGTTTTTCCTACACCACCATAGCAAGGGGTTATTGTTTGAACAGATTTTAAAATTGTATTATTCGGACAATTTAGCACAAAATGATAGGGCGCTGATGCATTTTGTAAAAAGTAAATATAAAAATTTCCATGTGGCCAGGCCTGCTCAAAACATGCTTCGATATGCCCAGACATGTATTTCTTCCAATGACTTTCATGAATTCTTTGTCTAAATAAAACACTCAGCTGATGTTGTGTAAATAAAGTTGTTGTTATTTAAATGTGAGTGTGTACGTGTTTACAGTCAAAAAATCCTCTGTAGACAAAAACTTTATAGCAATATAGAATAGTTTATTTCAAAGCATAAAAATTTACATAGAGAGCCAATGGCTTTTAGAGACAGATTTTCACTTAGACGACGTTGTTGGTGTTTCTTGGTCTGAGTCAGATACTTTCAGGCATTCCCGATAATCATGATTCATGACGTTGCCCATAATAGAAGATGGTACGTTCAGCTCAGCCATGGCTTTCATAAAGATCTCCCAGCTTTTATGAGGATGTTTAGTAGTCCTGGAGTGAGTCTGAAGGGTTCTCCAGACCAAGTCAAGCATGTTAGACCCCTTGATGAGCATCCGTTTGTAGACAAAACCACCTTGATCATCCCAAGAAGAAATATCCTTGTGCTGGCTCAGCTTAGTGAGCAGTACCTTAGCATTTTCCTGTACCGGACATGCACGTTATCCAATACTTCCTGAATGACTGTTGGGTTTTGTGGGCGGTTTCTAGGGGGGTCTGTTCCAGCAGAAATAGGGTTAATTTCCCTCTGTCCAGATCACTCTGTTTTACGTAGGTCAGGTATTTCTGAAGCACTGGGTGCATACAGTTTAGCCTTATCATATTCTGCTAAACCTGATCTTTGGAGAATATCCCTCATTTCAACATCCAATAAGTAGGTTGCCTCTGTTCTGATATTTTCCTGAGGCGGTGGGGGAGTCCTTAATTGTTCCAGCTTGTGTTTGGGCACCAGGTACATTTTTTCTGCGTGCTCCATCACCAGCTAGCCAAAAGCCCCGTAATCAGAGGAAGAGCAAAACTTAGGAGAGATCCAATAAATCCCCCAGACTGTTTCACCAGCTGTTTCTTTTTTTTAAGAGGTAATCTTCTGTTACTTAGGTATTTTATGATCCAGTGTCTCTTTTTCAGCACACGAATTTGATACAGTGTCAAAGGGATGTTTCCTTTTAAGGTGTTCAGAGCAATTTCTGAAATGGCCGCTACTAAATCAGTAGAGGCTGAGCAGAGTATAGCTTTTCCTGCTGTGGGGTGGATTGAAGAAGCAGTTTTAAGAGAGCCAAATTTCTTTTTACACAGCTAGACATGTTCCCCTTCCACCATCTCGAGAAGAGGCTGCTACTACATCATCTCTTTTTATTCCCACCCGCTGTTTTTTTATAAGTATAAGCAGCCAGTTGGTCGGGAGGAAAAATTCCTGTTCTTAATCTAAAAGCATCCAGAGTAGAAGCATTTAAATCAACCACCAGATACCCGTAAGGTGTTTTAGTGGCTGCTGTCACAGGCAGAGTCCATCAAATAATCTACTACAACCATATTTTTTTTATTAGGAGGAAACAAATGGTCATTGTTGAGACTGTCTGGTAGACCTTCCACAAACTTGATAAAAGGATATTTACAAAGCAGTTCTTTATACAAAGGTTGCCAACAGCTATAGCACCACATGATATTCTCAGGCATAACAGACAATATTTTATCAGCATGATCCAAAAGGTTTATAAAGTAACTTTTACCACAGTTGCTTGGGCCTGCCAAAATCACAGAAAAGGGGTGCTTCCAATGCATATCCATCTTTAAAAACCAAAGGGGAGGCTGTTAAAGTTTTCTGTGAGGGCCCTTTTGTCATAAACAACTTTCTGCGTTTTTCTCAAGGTTTTGGTTTCTATTGTCTACTTGCTTGTTCCTGACAATAGAGCACTGTTGCATCACAATTGTTTTAGGGGTGTCCATAGCAGGGTTTGCCCCATAATGGAGAACAAGATCTCTCAAGGTTTCAAAGTTGATTTTTTCACTGTTGGCCACATTCAGGGTAATCTCTTTGACCTTCAAGCAAACTTTTCCCCTGGACAACTTGTACCCATAGGTTTTCGGACCGGCCAACACAAACTCTGTGATGTGTTCATCTGGTGGGATTTCGCTGGTGAGCTCACCTAAATAATCACTTAGCGGGAGGTTCCAAACTCCCTCGCGGCTCACAAGTATCACAGAATCTGTGTCATGGTACAGACACCGGTCTTGCAAGCTGTCTAACAGCTCGTACAACTCTAAGCGTGCATAAGCAGTGGTAAAACGAGCTATAAAGATGTTTTTGTTACCAGAGAAAGCGTAACGCTCTTTGGCATGTTTCCAAGACACGGAGGCTGCCTCATCATCAATAAAGTCGCAAGATGAAATTTCATTGGCAGGAGAAAAGAGGTAGCCAAAGAGTTCTTCGGGGTCTCTAACGACGCTTGGGCAAGTCAGTTCTCTGACCGAATTTACCCCACGGAGAATTTAGAAATAATTTTGCTATTTGGCGCTTTGCAGGGTTGGGTTTGATATGGTCTGGGCATAAAGTTACTCCTTCTTTTTCCAAGAAATTGGCCACATATCTCTCTTGTTTTTCTTGGTCAATACACCAGGTGGGGTAGCCCGAGGCTTTCTGCTTCTGTTGGAGGTGCATTTTTATGTAGTGTGAAAAAAAGGTGCTAGACTTTTCAGCAAAATGCCAGACTTCATAGAATTGAGCTACTTTGTACCCCTTGGCGATAGCTTTATTCAATTCTGGTGTGCATCATGTACCCAGGAGGCCCTGTCTTCATCAGTGTGGTTGCACTCTGGCTGTCTTGTTTCCGTGCAGAGGCGGCACAGCATGAACATTAGTTTCCCGTTCACCCTGGTGGGTAGCACAGGAAAAAAAGGTTTTGCGGTGGGTACAGTTTCACCCTGGCTATTCCAAAATAGCTCGACAGGGGTTGGAAATTGTCATGAATGATTCCAGGATGTCTGGCTGGGTATTCCTTCATTTTGTTTATAAAGGGGTAAAGACTGGTAAAATCTCAATAGTGTATTTGTTCTCTGGGTTTAGTTTGGTAATATAGACAGATGGCATTAGTTCTCCCACCAAAAAGAGCATCCCTAGGCACCAGTGGAGAAGGCAGCAGGCTCCTGTTTAAAAAATCTGCCAGCTCCCCATCTGTTTCTAACTGAGCCCTCCACTCATGCTCCCAAATGGTAAACCCCTCTCTCTTGAGATAATTGGTCTTGTGCAATGCCTGATAATTCAGAAACCCGAAGGTGGTCCCTGTCAATGGGCTCTGGTCTTTCTCGTTGTACCAAGTGACTTAACCGTGGAAAAAGAATCCGTTAAATTCAAAAGCTGTAGGTTCCCCATCAATGTTGGCATAGTCGTCTAAAAAATAGAGGCCTACCTGAAATTCCCCACCCTGTAAAGCATGTTGAATTTGAATATTTTATTTCTCCGAAATGTACATTAGCCAATGAATAGATGGGGTTGAAAACCTCTTTTTCCGTCTGTGACAGTTGTCCGGGGAGAGAAGTGCTATGGTCTGCGGTTCCAGAAACATAAACCTGTACATGGCCACACAGATGGAGGCCAGAGTGATGTATTGGAAAGGATCTATGCAGCATACTACACTTTGGAGTTCACCATCTACTTTCACTCGGTCTACCCGTTGTGTCATGTTCATAATCTCATCCCAGCAGGTCTCTTTCAAAATTTTTACGTCCTGCTGGCAATAATAGGCCATCTCCTTTTGTATGTCAAAGGTCTTATCGTGGTTATTCTGACACCATTCTAAAAACTGTCTTTCTCACCAGCCATCATATTTTCAACACTGTAATACTCCATCTTTGGGAGAGGCCCCACATAATTTTGGTTTTCTGCTGTGTTAAAAAAAGGTGGGAAATAACTTTTGCATCCTTCAAACCCCGTCACCTGTGGAAGCCTGCTAAGTTTCATTGGCAAAAAGTTTAAAGAATCTATAAAACTGATGCCTAGCCTGGTCACTTCAATACACATGAGTTTATCGCCCTGAGTGATTAGCTTCACGCCCATTTTTTCCTTCAATAACTGACAACAAAGTAACCATCATAGCCTTTGGCGATGTGAACTATGAAGGTGTAGTCCTTGAACTTTTTATCCATAAAGACCTTAATAAAATCAGACAGGCACTCTTCGCCCTTAAACTCCCAAGTGCTTTCTGGCTTTTTGGGCTTAGCTTTACAAGTCTTTTGGGGGTTTTCCCTGAAGCTTTCTGCGGTTTGTTTCCCCTGTCTTTAGCTCCATTGCAAAAATGTAGTTGGGCACGTGCACCCCATCTCCTGCACACATTCAAAAGCATAAAAAATGTACCCCTCGCCTTCTTCAGGCTCTTTAATCTGACGCATAAAGCACTAGTGTTTGTTTACATCTGTGATTTTCTCATAACGCTGTTTGCATTGCCACCCCTTACACTCGTGCTTTTTGTCCATGTAAGATTTACACTCATCGCACAGAGTTTTAGTCAGACGTTCAACCTGTTTTTCAGAGGCCAGGGCCACGTGCCTTTCTAAACACTCTTTGGAACGACAGAACAGCTTACAATTAGGGCACCTCTGTGTCCTGCCCACGTTTTCAGAGCAGTTTGGGCTCAGGCAAAGACAACATCAGAACCTGCATGTGTGGCTATGGTTGTACAACGTCTGACAAAGATCACAATAACTTCTCATGCCAAACACCTTTTTCACATCCAAAATACCATAATAATGTTCACCATGTAGCAGAAAAAACAGGTGTCAGGGTATCTGGGTGCGTTCTGTGATTTAAATAAATTCCACCCAGGTTTTTCCTTATGCATCACTATGTGAATGTTAACCTGTTCAAGGTCTTCAAACAAAGGTACCTGATGGAGCATAACCTTTTGACATATAGACATACCTAATTTCCTATGCAGTTCTTTGGCATCATCTAGCAGCTCAACATCTCTGGCCCCTCTATGTTTAGTAACAGCCAACAGACTGCCTGCAAACACAGGTTAGTATCATAGGTATTCAAGTCAATTAAATATTTCCTCTTTTTAGTAATGATCTGGAAATAGGAGATAGAGCTTATAACTCTATGGCTTCTACCTCCCCGGCCTTTCACAACGACCACAACCAGCCAAAATGTCAAATCGAGCAATATTTCTCTCTGGCTTTGTAACAGGTTACTGAACCACTCCAAAAACAGCTCTGGGGTCGAATTGTTTAAATTAATAGCTCGTGAGTATAAACAGTTTGCCGTGCTATCTGCCTGAATAGGTAACTGCACATAGTTATTGCCTGTGAATCTCTGTTGGAGTTCTGCTACAATTTCTTCCACCCCTTGGGTTATGGCTTCGTATGCCATGTGTAATGGCACACACTCCAAATTCACAAAACGGAACTCCTCAGTGTACCTTGTGCCAGCAAATCTGGCTACAAACCACTCTTGCCTTCTCACCTGCACCATATGTACATCCGGTAAAACATCCTCTGATGACTCAGGAGACCAGGAGGCGCTTGAGGGATCCTCTAAACTGTCTACTACACCAGATTTGTTATCCCAACCCCCTGACCCCTCAGGTCTTGGTGGTGGGGGTGGTCTGGGAACATTTGAGGGACCCTCTAACGTTCTTCTTAAATCATAGTCACCATCTTCCCCCTCTGGCTCTGTGGATCCTGGTGAAAGGTCAGGTCTGGGAGGCTGGGGTACATTTGAGGGACCCTCTAAAGGGCTTCCTAAACCATATTCTCCACCCCCTCTCTCTGGCTCCAGGGGTTCTGGTGAAGGGTCAGGACTGGAAGGAGGAGAAGTGTAATGGCACTTTGAGGGATCCCTAGGGGTTCTTTTTTTTTTTTTCCTCAACCAGTATTTAGCCTTCCCCATGCTCCTCTTTAACCAGGCCCTTACTTTTTGCCCTGCAAGCCACCTGCTGGTTTGCCACCCATTCTTACCCCCATGTTTACCATGACTCCCCCTCTTATGATACAGACCACACCTGCTGTCTGAGTTACACAGACTACCTCCTGTCTGAGGAAAATTTACCCTTTTGCTCTGGTAGTAATCATGATCTTTCAAGGCACTCTGCACACTATTTCTGAGCTGTATACATCTGCCAGTATCACCCCAAACCCCTCTCTGTTTTTCACAATAATCATGATCTTTCAAAGTGCTCTGCACACTCTTTCTGAGATGTATATGCCTACCAGTACCACCCCAAATCCCCCTCTTTTTTTCACACTAATCATGAACTTTCAAAAATGGAGAAGGACTCTCCTCTTTCTCTAAATTGTGTGAGTAATCAGTCCTGGGTTTCTTATTCAAAGGATCCAGATCACCTGTTTTGGGGTAGGGATCCTTGTCTTTTTACATATGGTTTTCTCAGAGTTATATGGCTTGTTTTCCTCTGAGGAATCATACCCTTCTATTCTGTCCTGGTGGTCTTCTGATCCTTGGGTATTATGATCTGCAGGCTGAGCATTTCTGGGGTTTTTGCTTGTGCTTTTAGAGGCCTCTGCCCAGACCCCCGCTCTTCTTCGGGAGTGGTGCATGTGATCACTTAGGAACAATAAAATTTACATCTCAGCATTGAGAATTCACTTTCCTCACACACTACAAATTTAAAATTTGCTTAACCCCCTACACACTGCTTCTCCTCCCACAAGAAACACAAAGTTTCAGAAGCTGATTTCAGAAAAATTACCTTTTACTACTGGATAAAAACATGACTGTATGTGCTTTTTCTACTTCTCTGTTTTAGAAGAAGAGATTCTGTTTGAAAACAACAGCTGTTATAACTTAGTGTGATTATAGTAACATAGCCACAAATAACCTACCATTTTAAAATAATTTTTACCTTGCTGTGGTAAAATTGCATAGAGCTTCTCCACCTGATAAGCTCTCTGTAATATAAATGAAATGATACAATAAGTAAGTCCTCTGTACTAAAAAATTAAATAATAGATTAAGGAAAATAGCATATGTATAAAGTAAAATATAACTGTATTAAAATAGTCACCACTAAAAGACAGTTCCACCCCTTTAGTCTTAAAATATGTGGAGATCTGGACACACCGATCAGCTTTTATTTATTTATTTATCTATTTTGATCTGGTTTATCTTTATGATACACACCTGCCACTCCATACCATACACAATCTGTGAGAATATATATTTTTAAATTCAGTCTTTATTTCCATCAAAAACTTTTACAATATTTACTGATTTCTTTTGTTAAACTTTCTTCTAAGAAGTGTTTTTTATCATTTCTTGTGACCATTAAGCCTTGTTGGCCTTATCTTTACAGCTGGCCTTTTGGTAAAAGATAACTCCTTTAGTCTTAAAACAAGAAGAGCTCTGAACACAATGGTCATTTTTTTTTGTGGTCTGGTTTATCTTTATAACACCCACCACTCCCCTACCACACAAAAACTGTGAGAATATACATTTTTAAATTCAGTCTTTATTTCCATCAAAACTTTTACAATATTTACTAGTTTATTTTGTTACCCCTTCTCCTAAGAAGGTTTTTTTTTATCATTTCTAGTGGTCATTATGTCTCATTGGTTTTATCTTTACAAAAAACCCTATATGTATGTGATTAGCGATCCAAGACACTAAAGCAAATGCTAATGTACACTAGCTGTAGAAAACTGTTGATGTGCTTTACAACCTCACATCCCCCACCCTCCCACCAAGATCAACAAAAGATATAATCCCCCACCCCATTTTAAACAGTTTTTGCTAAGCCCTTCTCTTAAGCAGGGTTTTATACCAATTAAGTGTTCAATATGGGGTATGAGTGTTTTATCTTCCTCAGTGATCAAATCATGAAGGGCAGCATTAGGATCTTCTGCAGAATACACAGTATTTAGAAGCTCTCTAACCTGAATTAAATGTTTCACAGTAATTCTGAGAATGTTCCTGGCAAACCCAATGATTAAAACAGCATTGAAAATGATATCAATACATATTTCCTGGCAAAGTTCCTGAATTATTTGGTTTATGTCTTCATCTAACCAAGTAAGACATTCTTGGGCTTCTTGACCCCCCTGGTCAAATGTGCACCCCCAGCATAGGTCAAAAAGTCTCTTCCTCAAGCAGTATTTCATTATGCCATAAAAGGAAACGTTAACAAGAGACTTCATAAAGACTTTATGTTCGTGTGATGTAATAATTTGTGTTGATTCAATGCCTAGATATCTTCTGAACTCTTCAGGCTCATCTGGTCTTTGTTCTCTGCAAAAGCATACACCTCCTTCTTGTGTACTGGTGAGTAGGTTTTCTAGAGTCATTATAAAGGCTTCATCTAACTGCAAAGGAGTTCAAATAAAGAACTTAGTTAGCTGCTGTTTAATCAGTCCTTAGCTACTTCCAAACACACACGTGCCATGGAGTGAACCCACACCGATACCCTGAAAACCTAAGTGCCCCCACAAACATGCTCCATATCTCTTACCGGTCTCTCCTCTGCGATGACCTCTATTTCGCATGCAGGCCTTGGCACAAAGATACCCTCTTCCAAATTCTCAACGTCTGCTTCGAGGGTCTGGGCCTCCTCCATTTGCCTGTTCATTGGATCTTCCTGAACAGGGTCAGATGTCTCAAAGAGTCTTTGGGCAAGGGGCCGTGTCTCCTCCTCAAACCTATTTCTACGGTAATGCTTTCTATAAGGCCATCTTAGGGTTGTAGTGTGTGGGCCTATAGGCATTGGGAAAGAATCCATATTCACCCCTGCTTGCCTTAGCACGGTCTCAGATAAACAGAGGGGTCGTTTGGGAAAGCAGATAGAGCTGGTGGGGTTGCCACCCAAATCCCACCCCCTCTACTCACTCCAATTGGTTCAGCATCATTCTTGGGAGGTCTGAGGCCTCTGAAACCTCTGCCAATTGGTTGGGGGTGGTGGGGCGGGTTGTTAGAGGGGTCACACCACCACACGGCCACCCCATAGAACACACCTGTGCTCCGGCAGGGGGCTAAATCAGTCTGGGACCTAATAGGCCATAACTATACCACGTGATCTAGGGCAGTTCTTGCAGCTTGAGGGATTGGGTTTTGGGGGTCTGCATGGGCTGTTCTTCTGATGTCAGGGACCGTGTGGTGCTAGTGTCACATACCACATGACTGGAGGTGGGGGCGGAGTTGCTGATGTAACACACCACATGACTGGGGCTGGGGGCAGAGTTGATGATGTCACATACCAAGTGACTGGGGTCAGAGGGCGGGGGGTGGTGATGTCATGCATCATGTGACTGGAGTCAGGGGGCAGGGCTGGTGATGTCACACCATACAATGGGAAAGGGGGTGGGACTAAGGGGGTGGGACTTCCTGTCCCGCCCACCTGTCACATTTGCATTGAAGGGCGGTGAGCCTATATACTACTCGGTAGATTTTTAATTGAAACCCTTTTATATTTTTCTACCACGTTATGTCAAGTGGCCTGATCCTTTTATTTTTTTTGTCAGAGCTGGAGCCTGCCCACGACTGGGGGGCAAGCTGCTGGTGGGCCAAGTGGCCACTGAGCTGCAGGGGGCTCTGGTCCTTCCCTCCACAGCAGCAGCACCCTCTGGGGGTGCCCACATGGGCTGCTAGCAGGCCAGATGCTGTCCCAGCTTGGAGGCAGCACCTGGGCCTAACCCTGAGTG
The DNA here is from genome assembly GCF_052110815.1 of Crocodylus siamensis. Taxonomy (NCBI): domain Eukaryota; kingdom Metazoa; phylum Chordata; order Crocodylia; family Crocodylidae; genus Crocodylus; species Crocodylus siamensis. The sequence continues at coordinate 209,552,487 of NC_143398.1, read as the reverse complement.
GGGAAAGCACTTGGCCTGCTAGCAGCCCCGGGGGACACCATCACCATGGAGGGAAGGACCAGGGCCCCCACAGCTCAGGGGCCACTCAGCCCACTGTCAGTCTGCCTCCCCCCCTACCCTCTCCACCTTTTCCCCCCACCCCCAGCTGCAGGAGAGGTGGGCAGGCTCCGCTAAAAAAAAATAAAAAAGGATCAGGCCCCTCACAGCTTTTGCCTTCAGCAGGCTCCTGTGACTGGCGCAATGCCTGAGGCCACCCAAGAATGGGCTGGCTTGCCCCTGGTACAGCACAGGAAGGCAGCAGAAGGGCAGCTGGGTTTGCTGGCAGTGCATAGAATCATAGAATCATAGAAGTTGGGTCAGAAGGGACCTTGTAGATCTTCAAGTCCGGCCCCCCACCTGGGTGGGAGAAAAACTTGACTCAAATAAGTCCAGCCAGGTAGGCATCAAGCCTCTTCTTAAAGACCCCCAGGGTAGGAGCCAGCACCGCTTCCCTTGGAAGTTGCACAGGGTGTTGGAAGCTCAGGAGGGCTGCTAGCTGGCCGAGTGTTGCCTCAGCTCAGAGGTGTCTGATCCAATGATTCCCCAAGCCCTCTGGGCTTCCAGCACCCTGTGTACCATCCCTGTCACCTTCTCTGGCCACCAGCAAACCCAGCCACCCTCCTGCCATGTTCCCACACTGCCCCAGGAGCAAGCCAGCTGGCCACAGGCATCCTGCTAGCCACAGGAGCCTGCTGAAAACAGAAGTGCCAAAGGGCCCAATCCTTTTATTCTGCAGAGCCTGTCCACCTCTCCCATGCCAGGGGGCAAATTAACAGTTGCACCACTGCAATTTGCAACATTACAAACTAAACTACATCCTGATTATGTTACAGCAATGTAAACTCATTTAAAACCCCCAAAACTCTTGCACATGTACAGTGTGACACCATTAAGCCACAAAAAGTGACATTTTCGTCATGTGTCCATGATAATGGCAGCAGCTAGGGTTTCAGCTTAGTTAAGAAGGAAATAAAGTGTGAGTCAGATGAAGATTGGGCTATGTCTCTGCTCTATGCAACCATAACTCTGGAAAAATGACTTTTTCTTCATTCTGCCTTTCAAAAACAAGGTGCAATGTATGTGAGAAAATATGGCATATTGCATGAGCAATGAACTACAGTGTTTGCAAAATAGTCAATTATTTTCAAATTATGACTAGGATGAAGTTTCATTTGAGTTTTTGCCTTTGTTTGACTCTTCTTGTCATGCTGCAGTCTATTTGGTCTCTTAGGTATCTTTTATCACCTTTCAAAGCAATATCTGGAATGGAAGATAGGAGAAATCTTTTTATTTCTCCCTATGCAGCACATCTGACATCATTGTGTTTTTTAAATTTCTTTCCCCAGGTGCCAGAGAAATACCAGAGAGTGGCAATTTAAAGTTGTTTTCTAGAGTTAGTCTTGCATTGCAGCTTCCAGAGATTACACAATAATGATCAGGAAGTGCCACACAAGAACATGGGTACAGCATATGTCTATTTGCCACAGACTTCTCTCTTGCCCTCACACTGTTGTTCAGAGATGCATGCATTCCAAACAAAAATATTACAAGGAGATGGTTATTGTGGTGTGCCAGAATTACTGTGCTTTCTAAGTGTGAGATGGAGTCAGTACTACAGGCAGGGTTTTATCCAATTTTGCTGTGGATTCCAGATACAGATCAGCCTTGATTACATGATTATTTGAATAAATACAACTTATATGTGCATATAAAAATAGGCAGATATTTATTTTGACAAAATGATGCATTAAAATGTTGTCCCTGAATTCTTTACATTCATGGTGCCTGCCAATTATCCGGCACTGTGGAAGGGCTGAGCCTGTTTCCATGGAATTCTGCAGACTCTTGCTTTGCCGCTCCATGTAATCATACAGCTAGAGAACTGGCTAAATGATCACTTTGCAGGAACTGGTTTCCTCAGACTAGGAGAAAATTAAGGGGGAAAAACATTTTCTTCTCTCCACAGGAGATGCTCACTCCCTTCTGTTGTGGCAAGTAGCCAGTTCTTCTAAGAATCCCCATCTGTGCCAAGCAATTGGAGTTTGATCTACCGTTCACAGCAATGAATATGTGGATGAAGCTGCCTGAGTTAATGTTGCTGCCTCTGTCTTCTTGTTTAGCCCTGCTGTGTATTAGTGCTACGTTAATGTAGTGAATAGTATGGTGGTAGTGGCAGGAGGGACACAGTCGTTGTACTTTAATGATGAGTGGCATAGTGTAGATCAACTAACATAGAAGCCTCAAGTGCCTGCTTGTTACTTAGCTGTGTGAGACAGCAGGCTGCTGGCTGAAACCAGCAGCATCAAGATTATCCAATAATTATGGAAAAGTGTCATATTGTCAACTTTGCGCTTGGCTAAGGTAACATGTACAGAGTCACTCCTCCTTCCCCTCTCCTCTCCCTGTTCTATGAAAATAGCCCTAACACTTTGACAGACAAGGTTCTTTGTGTGAATCTGATGTCTTTTATTAGGTCAACATAGTTTCATAGTTGGTAGGGTCAGAAGGGACCTGAGCAGGCCATCAAGTCCAACCTCCTGCCACGGGCAGGAAAGAATGCTGGGATCAAACGACCCCGGCTTGGTGATTATCGAGCCTCCTTTTGAAGACAACTTAAATAGTTGGAAAAAAGTTTCCTTAGCAAGCTTCTGGGTTAACCCAAAGAACCTTGTCTGCCTACGTCCTTAGACCAACACGGCTACAACCTACACCCGTCTAACACTTTGATGCATTCAGTCTCTAGTCACAGCTCGCAGCTGCCCCACCAGGTGCTGGTGGAAATAGGGGTTGTTTGGCAGGTCTTAATGGGAGTCCAGAGGGGTTGGGTCTCACAGTATTTTGATTTCATTTTCTCTTTCTGTGCCATGAGTTGATCTTCCACAAGCTGCATAGTTTTTTCAGATCCCCGGGTGATGTCAGCTGCCTTTGCATAATGGATGCTGTTCAGAGATGCAGAGACCTCATTTTTCTTCAGGATGGACTTGTTGCTATGATACCTCTAAGGGTGGGACAATTCACTATGATGTGATTCACTAGTGATGTGATTACCGGCATCTCTATTACTCATGGCACATGTCATGACTGACTTGTGTCTTATTGATAATCAGAGCACTGCAGAGTACTTGTAGCTCTGAATGATCATCCTTTTGATCCTTGTCATCTGACAGGAGCTCCATTTCTATAGCTTTTGCTTTCTGTCTATGTGACCATTGTTTTGCCCATCACTCTTTTGTGCTGTTTCTCTTACCAGGTGTTCTTGAAGGTCTGTTCAGGCTCTAAGTCACATGCTGCTAGTAGTACAGATGCTAGAATCTTTGTGACTTTATTGCTGAATGCATTGTGTTTGCTGCTTATCCCTGCTGGCTACTAATCTTCTGCTGAGCATATCACACTTAAGAGTGACAGAACTTGTTGTTTGTCAGTCACCCTTTGTTGATGTACAGTATCAGGTTCTGTGTCACTGTGTATTATTTCCCTCCTACAGAAAGCTGTGGATCTATAATATGGGCACAGTGTGTGTTGTACAGATATGTATTTTTCTGGAGTGTGAAGAGTTTTTGGCAGCAGTTGATACAAATGTTTTTCCAAATGGATCTTCTTTGTAGTCCTTGATATAGACAAATCATTTTAGCTAATGTTTAATATGTTACAATAGTCACTGAACTCCTGAGTAGTGGATATCATTTTTATTTTACCCTACCTGGTATGCTTCAAATCTAGAACCCACGCTTTCTAGGTGGTGCTCAGAATAGAATATTTCCTGCTCAGGCCCCAAACCCCCCAAATATTTTGGTTTTCTACTTGGCCATTCAAAATCAGATGGTTGTGTAAAAATACCAATTTGTAACTCTGTATTACAAATGCCAGATGTATCCTACCAATCATGTTGAAATATCTAAGTTCTCCCAGTTTCTTCTCCCTGCCAACAACACCTCAGTCTCATCCTGAGCTCTAACTCACAATTAGGCCCCATTTTTGTTCAGTGATAGGAAAAAACTGTTACAATCACTGGGTCAGATAAAATGGAACTATACAGTTGAGTTGCATCAGAGTGCAAGAAACCCTGCAATGCCTATTTCCTCCCTATTTACCTACATAAAGTCCCTTCTACCTGCATACGTGTTTTATTGGACAAGTAATGAAATGGAAACTTGAGCTAGCCCTGTAAGAGAGATGAAAAGGCAAATTATCAACACTTCCCCCAAAGTTCTCCTGGAAAGAAAGGAGTGGAGACCTTCTAGGGTGACCTACCCCTGTGCACTGAAATATCACATGAGCTCAACAGGGACCCCTGAACATTATCACCTAACACAAGGAGGGTATCAACCACCATGCATCCTGTAGTATAATCAGGCTCTAAACCAGACGAACTGGGGATCAAGCAGCATTGAGAACACTAGATATTGCTAGGATCGCTCCAATAACCTGTCCAGAAAAAGAGAGAATTAAAACAAAATCTGGACAACTGTCACTTTAAAAAACAAAAACCCAAAACCTGACATCTTGCATTAAGGAAGACGTTGACAATCTACTTCAATTTGGCAGCAACACCTCCTTGCTGGCTTTTACCAGATGGGGGGAGCTGGATTTGACTCTGACGTCACCAATCAAAGCTCCTCCAGAACCTCAGACAGTGACACTGATTTGAATTTTAAGCAGAAATGGCTGTATTCCTTCCCTCCATGCAGGGGCAGTAGAGATATCCAGCCCAAATGTAAGTAATCGTATCTGCAAGAAAATTTTAAAATACTCTAAAGACAGCTCAGTTTGCTAAGAACTTGAAACAGCCCTGCTGGTGTATGTGTGTAAGTCAGCTAGCCACCACCTTGTATAGTCACAGAAGAACATGTCTTATGAACAGGTATTTGGTTTGAGATAGCTCCAGGCTATGCAAATATAGATCCCATTTTCTAACACCCTACAGCTTCAGGGTAGTAAGAACTATAGTTTGGATCTAACTTATTCTCATAGAGGCCATTTGGGCTTTTATTTTAAATTTTCCTATCTCCCAAATTTGGGTGTATTTAGATCTGGGGTATTAGCTTGACCCAAGTCTAGGTTATGCAGGAAATCCCTTACTCTTTAGCAGCTCTTCTCAGCATTCACCAATCTGTTTCTGGAGATGTTCGAATAAAAGCATTTTTTTTCCTCATACTCCTGCTGCTCCTTTTTACCCTCTCCTGCAGTCAAGCTATAATCCTTTGGTTTTGATATTGCAGTCTGTTGCCATGGAAATAATTGCGATTTCACAAATTCAGTGCTACAAGCACTGCAGGAGGCAGTGAGAAAAGATGGTTTGCAGGGGAGACATTGGGGAGCTAGAAGGAAGTAAAAAAAAGAAGTAGGTCCTATACATGCCTCTTAAGACCCAAACTGCCCCCATATCTATCCCCATTTTAATCTGTTTTATACTTCTGATTGTTTTAATGAGTGAAGCTTCCCCATTCTCTGTGTTGTTCTTAAATTTTCTGCAGAGGTCACTGTAAACTGATGCAAGGTACTCCATACACCATCCCCCACAATAAGCAAGTAATGCTTTCATTTCAGTCTCTGCTGGCGGGCTTTGGGACTAGAAAAACAGGAGATTAAATCTGGGTTTTCAACCAGGGTATGGCATATTTGGGTCATGTGTCCTGCCACGAGCGATTATTTTTTAGGAAAGCAGACCTCTCACAAACAGCCAAGAAGCCGAGCATCCTCCATGACAAAACAGATGCACGTTCATTTCTGTGTATGGTTCATAATATTAAAACTTCAAATGATGTGTAAGGTCCGTTGTGGAAATTGGGTAATCTCTGCTTTTAGCATTATATCATACTGATTCCAGATCTCTGCTAAAAAGAATTTCCCAAATTAGACAAATCCATACAGGTTAAAATTCTTGCAAAAGCAGAATAAATTTTACTGTGTGAAAACGGCTGTATTATAAAATAGCTGAAATTGGCAACTCTCACAAGATATTTATAAATGGCACTCAGAAAATTGAGGAATTTATTTCCTGCTATATATTTGAACTTGTTAAAGAAGTTGTTTTTTATCTGTTACTTAAAACTGATTGGGCGTAATTACACGAGATGCTACATTGCTGTAGCAACATGCTATGGCATAGCGACATGCTATAACAACGTTGCTATCGCTGTAGCAACATGCTACAGCGACATGGCAACGGCAGGCACAAACTGTGACACCACAGCTATGTCGCTGTAATGACTTGCTCCGTTGCTATATCATGTCGCCACAGCGATGTGGCAGCTAAAAGCAATCGTTTGCTGCTGGCACAGCACAGTAACAACAGCACTGTAGGGGCATGTGTAGATGCACCCATTATCCACTGTTTAGTTTAGTAGGACAGTAAAGATGCCTGCAACATTGCAATTAAATTTCTTGGGAGTCAATTTTAGTCCATGTTATAAGATGATCAGCTACTGATTTTCAATAAGGCAGAATTCCACTGAAAGTGTATTTTAAATTAAAGGAATAGAAAATATATTATTTTTCCCTTTAAAATATTGAAAACAGTCATACAATTCTGTTAAATGAAATATTTTCAGTCTCCCCTTTTTAATGTTTCATATGGACTCCTTTGCAAATGGGCATAAAAATCACCTGTGTGATTTTTATTTTATTTTATTTTATTTTTTTGAGTTTGGTAAAGATCAAACATGATGATAAGGATGTTTTCAATGTTGGGCTTATAGGGCAATGCAAGTAAAAATCCAAATTCTTATGGGTAGGTTCATTCCTTGAATACTTTACTAGTCTGAAATTATCTTGGACATGTGCCCATAGTTTCCCTTAATGAGTTGCACTAAGGTTCCACAGTGAAAAGCTGCTTTAAAAATTAAAATGCAAACATGAGCCAGTATTCCACACGTGAAGACCCAGTCTGGTAAAGTAGTCTGTGCCTTCTGTAATTTGCTCAATGCCTTCAAATCTTATTGAAGACATTAGTAACTTGAGAGTACAGAACAGGTTTTAAACCTATTTCTTTCTGAACCTGCATTTCTTAATGAGAATTCTTGCCTAATTTGGAGTAAATGTCTCAATATCATGATTCAGTATCTCTAAGTATCATGTGAATTCAAACATAATGTCAAAGTGTAAAATTCTACTCTCTTATAATATATCTGCTTTACACCAGCTCTGAATTTGTCCCATTATATTTTAAGAATGTCACTGTATCTTTTTTCTATGTAACTGGCTAATTATAGACCTTTGGCTCTGCTGATAGAATATATTTGGAGTTTAAACTCCTTTCTTTAGGAGATGATACAATCGTATGTCATTATGTAAATAAGAAAGTTAATACACTGAAATTATTATAATTTTTTAAATATTTCCTGGTCAATTGTTTGAAAGTCCCAGTAAGCAGTCATTTGACTAGAGATAGCAGCCAAGTTTGTGTATAAAATCCTCCATAAATAATGACTTTGGAGACCTTGCCTGCATGGTCAGCGGTCAAACATTTCAATGCTTCATTGCTCTTGTTCCTTTTACAGGTACATGTGACAGCGTTGCAGCTATGAGTGGAATTTTAAAGAGGAAATTTGAACAAGTTGATGGCTCCTCACCCTGCTCCTCTGTGAGGGAATCAGATGATGAAGTTTCTAGCAGTGAATGTGCTGACAGCGGCGACAGTGTCAATCCATCCACTTTTAAGCATTTTACCCGTAAGTACTTAAGTTTTATGTAAGGCACATTGCTCCTTTTCATAAAGGCTCAAAAATGATTCAAATGTTTTAATGTATTTTGACTGATATTAATGTTTATTTGAGTATTTTTCTGTTTTTCTGTTATAGTAGGAAAGATGTTTTAAAAAAAATTACCCTAGTCCTCAAGTAGGAATAACTTGTTCAAAATTCAACAAATGTAGAAAATGAGATTGAGAAATTTCAAATTTTATACTTGTATTACCTGCTATTAGAAAGACTGCAGCATAGTTTGCCCCCGAGGGTATTTCTTGTACATTGAAGAATCTTTGGGAAGAGAAATTAACAATTCCTGAAATATACTGCTTTAAAAGTAAACTTCCTCTGGATTTCCTCTGCTTCCGACCCTATCAGGGTAGAGAAGTAACTGCAAACTGCACGGTCTCTTATGAGAGTGCAGCTGCTCCTTTTGGGGCATGCATCCTGCTGTGTGAGCCAGTGTAAATTCAGGAGAGGCAGGAGCTTCCCACACCTTCCCTTCCAGGAGCAAATTGTCCATGCAGGGCTCCTGTGCATGAATAGATGAAGCAGGCACCACAGTAGTTGTGTTTAGTCTTTCTTTCGGACATGCAAAGTAAGTGAAAATAATAATGCATTGATCTTCCTAGGCATCCATTTGTTGCTGCCAGGAAGGTCTGAACATGTTTCTTGAATATGGATCTTGCAATAGTCATCAATGTCTTATTCATCTCAAGGGCAAGCTACTGCAGTGCTACCCTTGAAGCATGGCTGGACAAACCAGCTAGGCTAGCTGTTCACATCTGAGTAGGGCAAGCTCTAATGAATAAACAATATTTACATTCAAGCCACCCTGTATTTGAGTGGGATAATCAAAAACATTCTGAGGCCAGGGAGAGTGATTGTCAAAAAATTCTCTATAAGGCCTCCCTTCTGAGCCTGGGTCTACTGTTGAGAAAAAAAATCCCTGCCCACTTTTTCCTGCTCTTCTCATACCCAGTTAGGTAGAGGAGACAGCTTAGAGAGTCCTTGCAACAGAGACAACAGACGTTGTCTCATGGGACGCTTAATAGGGCTGTGAGAAGTTTCTCTGGTGTTTCATTTCGAAGCTGTTTCAATGTGTTTTGAGCTCGAAACAGCAAAATCAAAACAAAACAAAAGGCTTCAAAACAGCTTTGAAACAAGGGCACTCAAAATGTTTCAAAGGTTTCAAAACATTTCAAATTTTGAAGCCGGATTTACTTAATTTCAGCGCTGGCAACAGCAGCCTCCTCTCATCTGGAGTGCAGATTCAGGGGCCCGCACCTCTGGGAGGGCTGTGCTGGAGTCCCTCACGGGGGTGTGAGCCCCCAGATCTGTACGCCAGATGAGAGGAGGCTGCCGCTGTCACCTGAGACCAGTGGCAGCAACAATCTTCCCTGGCAATGGGAGCAGGCTGCACCCAGCTCGAGTCCCAGGTGGCAGCCTGAGCCTCCTCTCATCCAGCATACAGATCTGGGGGCTCGCACCCCCAGGAGGAGTCAGCACAACCTGGCAACCCTCCTGGGGGTGCAAACCCCTGGATCTGCACTCCGGATAAGAGGAGGCTGCTTCTCCCACCTGGGACTGTGCCCACCTGCCTGTCCCCAGTGGCAGCAGCAGCAGCCTGAGCCTCCTCTCATCCCGCATGCAGATCCAGGGGCTCACACCCACCAGGAGGAGTCTGGCACATCTCAGCAGCCCTCCCAGGGGTGCAAGCCCCCGGATCTGCATGTCAGATGAGAGCAGGCTGCTGCTGCCAGCAAGTGTCAAGAGTTTTGCTTTGAAGAGTGTGAGGTGCAGTTTCCCAGAAACTTCTGCATCTATCCCCTTAAAACTTGGTAGATTTCATGACCTCAGAAGTGGCTAGCATCCCTGCAATTTTCATCCAAATCATGCATGAAATTACAAAGTTCTAGGCATTTTCATGATTCCCCATTATAGCTTATGTGAGAAACATTGAAACTTCTTGAAACAGTGAAATGGTTTCGACGAAACGAAACAGGACAGTGCTTTAAAATGAAATGATGAAACAAAACACTGTCCCTGTGAAATGGTAAAATGGACGTTGCAATGAAATCATGGTGTTTCGCACAGCCCTAATACTTAGTATGAATTAAATCTGTGGCATGTTGTATAGTATTAAAAGTTAGAAAGTGTTCTGAGCAAGTGCATAATAATCTTTACTATGAACCCTAATATGTACAGCTTGGGCTGCACTGCTAGAAGGCTGATGAACAGACATCCTGGAAGTGATCTCTGGAGGTACTTTTTCCCAGTTTCCTGAGAACAGCTGAAAACAGCTGAGCTTAGAGGAAAGTGCTGATTGGCCAACTGTCTCCCTGAGGACACAGATTCCAAACCCTTCTTGGCCTGGCACAGGGCCTCTTTGACTCGCTGTTCCAGTTGGGATCAGTTCTCCAAGGGCTTCCTGGAGATGACAACTAGTGGAACTGAGCAAATCTTTAATCCATCAACACCCTGTGTTTGGTGGCATGATCACCTGGTCCTGGTCAGGTGCTACTTTCAGGACTGTGATGCTGCCATGGGCATCATGCTCATCCACTTGCAGGAGGCACAGCACACTGCTACACAAGCAGCTGCGGCACTGCAGGCCCAGTATCAGATGCCGCTTTGTCACTAATGGGCACAACTGGTGAGCTTGGACTGGTGGAAGCAGCTTGTGCTTGGAACCTTGGATGGCAAGTAGTAGCAGTAAAACTTTAGGATGTCCCATGTGCAGTGCCATGCTTCAGGAGCTGGAGTTTTGGTTCTTCAGTTGCTCTGTCTGTAGTCAAGGAAGGAGGCACCCAGTCTCAATGGTAGCCCAAGCTTATGTGAGGCTGGTACCATTGCCTCTTGTTGGGTGAGGGAGAGTATGTGAACTCTGCAATGGCAGCCACACTATCCATCAAGGACTGTCACAACTCTGTGATGGACATGGACCAGAGAGATGCACGGGCTTGGAAGGTGAATTCCTAGACCCTCTCTGAGCCCTTCACCACTCCCTGCAGAAGTTCAAGGAATTGGTAGTCTTGAGCCACAAAAGTCTCCTGAAAAGTTCTTAGTAGTCCCTCTGTTTAATACTGCTGGTACTTGGAGGCAACAAGGCAACTGTCAATAGTATCATCTTGGTGTGTGGAGGACTCCACATACTCCTCCAGCATCTGATCTCTCTGGTGTCATTGATGTTTTCAGTTATAGGACATCCTGTGAGTGGTAATGCCCCTTTGTGTCCTTGGAATAGCATCCATGCTGGAACCTCTTGTGCATTCCCAGGCCACAGAAAACTCTGAGAAATGAATCAAGTCAAAATGACCTTGAGTGTGTTTCCATAGATAACTGATAATTTGTGCCAATTTTTGAATTCCTACACATACTATGACAGGTGCACAGACAGCAGTGCACTGACAGCTGAGAAGACCTTTAAACAGTTACCAGCTTCTAAAATATTCTGAGGAAGAGCTGGCACACCTTGCTCTCCCTGCTCATTTCCATAGGCAAGCACGATGAGAGCAGAACCACATGATGGTAAGCACACTTTCAGCTATCCACTTTCTCCCCTACCCTTGCCTCCCTGGATGTTCCCAGAGATGGATGGAGATTGGCCATTATGAAGGTACACTGCCCATGCTAACTTGTCTATCCCTGTCTCAGGACACACTTCTCTGGCTGATATCTCCCTGGCAAGAATATCCCAGGTGATGATCCTGCAAGATACGTCCTGCTGTTTCTTCAAGCTCTCAAGCCAGCACTTGTCCTAGAGAAATGGAAGGGAACAGCTTATTGTGATGGCTCTCTGGGAAAGGTGGTGATTCTATGAGACTTTGAAAACCTTCCTACACCTGTGTTACAGCTTCATGGCTCTGCCAGACCTCTTACGTAGTGAAAGTAGCAATCAATCTTGTCACGAACTAGGATTACCCTGTCCTCCACCCCTAACTCTCTACTGAAGAGTGATGCCCCGTTCTGTGCTCTGCCCAGATGCTCCTGTGACCCTGAGCTATGAGAGGGTCTGGAATCCCAAAAGACGACAGCATTCGCTGCCATCTGAAACAGCTGTGCATGGTGTCCTTGGGGTGATGAAAGCAACTACCTTGCCAGGACCTGAATAATGACAGCATTCCCTGTCACTGGGACTTGTCTGAGCTTGGCCCCCACAGGGAAGCATATGGGACTGCCACTAGCCATACCAACAATGCCTGTCAGGGTGACATTTTGGGGTGTCATGGGGCTACTGTCTATTCTACACCTCCCATCCTTTTCGGGCTTTCTCCCCTCAGTCACCTTTCTGCTCACGCTCAGATACACCCACATAAAAGCCTTTGATTGTGTGTTTCTGTGTGTTGGTTCCCCAAAAAGCTGCCTCAGGGGTTAGGCAACAGTTGTGTGGGTCAGAGCTGCACCAAGCTTGCCCCTAGATGAGACTGGAGCATGGAATTCAACTGGGGATAACTGATATCTGTAGACAAGGGGGGCAGGCAGGCCACTGAAGTGCCCCAGTTTGTGCAGGATGTCTGGGCAGTGTGAGAAGATGAGTTGTGAGCTGCCATTGCTAGGCAGGACAGTATGGGGGTGGGGCAGGTGGATCAGGTTTCCACTCACAGCTTTGCACACATGAATGAGCTTTTAACTAGGTTTAATTCTAACTGAGTGCCTTAACTAGCCCATGAAGCTTTAACTGGGCCATATGCCTATGCACAATTGCCATAGTCCAAGCATAGGTGTGCTGCCAAGTCACACTTCCTCTGCATTGTGCAGAACACAATGCCCTCTCCCTTTTGGTAAATTCCAGGGATAGGGGGCAATCTGTACTGATTCGTACCCCCACATCTAGGCACTTCCTCAAGCCATGCACCATCCCCAGAGCCCTGAGTCACTCCTAAGCCATGTGTCACCCCCAGAGCCCCATCAGTTACCCTTCCCCCTGGATTTGGTGAAATTTTACAGTGGCTGGTGCTGTCATTTTTGTCCTTATCATCATCATGTTGCACTGAGCTTGTGGATGTAGCAGAGGGCAACAGTGTGTTCCTCCTTGAGGATCCTCAACAGCTCCTCAAAGAAGGAGACCATGGTTCTCACAGTACACAAGACATACTGTGACTTCATGCACTTGTTTTTAGTGCTGATCTTCTGCCAGTCCCACTGGTGCCACAGTCTGGGCAATGATGCACTTGTAGACTGCCTGGTTTTGCTGGCTGCCCTTTGTGCCCTTGGCTGTGTTGATGATAGTTCTCTCTTTGCCCCATATCACAACGAAGTCGAGCACCTCAATAAGAATCCAGTTCACAGCTCTTCTGCAGGCACTAAGTAGTATACTCTCTTGTTCAACGTGGTTTACTAAGCCCAGACAGATGACTGCTGTTTGCATTGGAGCACAAGCAACAGGCCTCAGTGAAGCTTGAGGGTTTCAATGGGTCCTCAAGGTAGTGCCAGGTAGACGAGGAGGGGTGGTCATACCCACCTGGGGTTGGTGAGTGTATTGCATGGAGCAGGTACAATCCCCATGAGGGCTAGTACCACCCTGCTCCCCTCCGGGCAGTAGAGTTTTGGAGGGTGGATAGACCTGCCCTTGGAGCTGAAGGATGGGATCTGTGGGAATGCTGAAGGACCTCACATTGCTCATGTTATCTTGTGGAGCAGGCTGAAAGTGCATCTCTGAATATGATCTGGAGCTGCTCCTCACCTGAAATCCCCTAAGTTTGCTACAATATGAATTCACTTAGTAGCATATGTTTTACTGTTTGAATATGCAGCCACTCACGTTTTAAGTGTATTTAGGACATACTAAGTGTCATGTGCAACATGACCCAAAGATTCTGAGGGCACCACTGAGCCTCATGCTCTGAACAGTGCTGAGCCCTCCACTTCACCTTATTGTCAAGCTCAGGCATGAGTGGAGCAGCAGTGAGTGGGTGGGTCTTTTTTGGACTGGTCCCAAGCTTGGCGAGAGGCTGTATAGACATGGGGTGACTTGGTTTGATTCTAATAAAAGTTATACCACTGACCTCAACTGAAGCAGAGACAGGTCAGTGCTGAGTGCTTTTGAAAATTCAAATCTTTCTTCTTGCTCCTAGCTGAATTCAAGGGCTAGGAAGATGAATTATGAATACTAAAAAGGTTTGGGACCTAAGTACTTACGAGGCCACCTCGTAAGCTCATTCCCCACTGTGATTGCTTGTGAGACTTTTGCTATTGGCTCCCAAACTTGACCTCTACCAGCCTGGTGACAGGACCTTCACAGTCTGGAATTTGTTCTGCTTGGCAGTCTCTCAGAGCCTTCGTCTAGTGAACAGACATCAGACACAGAGAAAGATTCATATATTTTGTTTAGCTTTCATTTGCTTTTTGTTTTTGATTTGGTTTTATCTTTTGTTTGTTTCATTCATGACAAAGTGGCAGCCTGTTTGCTGATATTTCTCTAGGCTGTGGCAGTGATTCTTTAATGCTCTTCAGTGAGGATAATTTCTGTGTGAGGATTTGGGGGAAGGGGAAGAGATAAGTGCCTGACAGCAAAAAGCACTATAAATCAGTGAAGTAAGTAAACCAGTTTAAGTGTTGTTGTTTTTATATTCCTTACCCTGAAAGCCATGTGAAGTGTGAAGCAGAAGAAAATAAAGTTTGAGCATAAAGCACCTGGTTTTCTGCCTACAGTTTGCGTAGCCATGTGTCCCTGGTCAAAGTGGTAATAACATAATTCACAATCAAAATGGCAGCATTTTACATTCACTGCACAGTCAGTTCTACAGATGTGAATAACTACTTGAGATACAAGGTAGTGCAGAATTAGGCCTGTGGTTTGAGAGAATCGGTGCTTTACTTTTAAAAGTAAATGCAAATGCAAAACTTAAAAACTTGAACTTTTGACTAGTTCCCTCCTCTTCACAGTGTATGCCATTTTAGGGAAAGCTGAGATAATTCCTTTCTATAAAACTGTAATTAGTGGAACGTTATTGCCCAAATACTATTAGTTCCCTTGTTTCTACAGTGAAATTATTGTAGTCTGTCTGGTGAAAGCGCGTTAATTGGGACAATTACTGAAACAGGTTTCATTCATATTATACCAGAATATGTTTCTTTTCAGTCAGATACTAATTGGTTTAGCATTCTTGTTCTGAGCTCCCTTTAGTCAGTAAATTATTCTTTGTAGGTAGCAGTTCACCAGTGCAGAGCCTATGAATTAAAATGGATAAACAGGAAGAAGGCAGGACAGGGTCCATTTATAGCATTTGACAAAGTAGGCTGTTCTTATGAAAGTCATGCCTTTTATCAGCCATTTAGTCTTTAAGGGTGAGTACAGATATTTGGGAGGTTAAATCAGGAAAAAAGTGGCCACCTGATCTAACATAGTTCCACTTGGGGAGCTTACATTTAGATCCCTACCTAGGCTGTCTAAGTCCCCCGCTCCCAACCAAATGGACAATACCCTCTATGGACCAGAGAGCCCCCTTGAGGCTGCCAGCCCCCTCCCCTTCTGAGCCCACAAGCTGTTTCAGATGATGGAAGCCCAGTCAAAGTAAGTTGGGGTGGAGGGAGGGTAGGGGCAGGATCAGAGGGATGTTGGTCTGCAGGGAGGATTGTTGCATTGGGGGTCAGGGGGAGGGGGGGCTAATAATAGCCCCCAGGCAGTGGAGAGAGAGAGCCCCTCAATCCTGCCAGAACCTGCCCAGACCCCACTAACCTCCCTGAGGAGCTGCTAGCCCCACAATCCTGCCAACCTCTTACCCCCTTGCCCCCACCCCCCTGGAGCAGTTTGTGGGATCGGGGGGATCAAGGTGAAGGATAGGGGGTTGGGGCAGCAATGGGGGTTTGGTTAGATCAGAGAAATTCTTAGATCGGCCTCCTGGCAGCTATCTATTAATCACTGGGTTAGATTGGGCGGCCCTTTTTAACCCAAACTAATCTCCTGAACTTCTCAGTGGGGGCATCTACACAAAACATTTACTACAGAGCTGCCTAATTAGCTCTGCAGTAAACATCTCCACATCTACACATGTAGCCCTATTAAGGAAATACAAGTACTAGCCTGCTCCAGAGTTTTTTTGCATGCAGCAACACATGTGTAGATGTTGGCAGGCTGGCTGGGGCACAAGGTTACTTCAGTATGGGGGGCTGCCTGCCAGCTAGCCCCATGCTTAAGCACCCTCATGCTCCAGCCAGCCCCTCCACAGCACATTGAGCCAAGTCAGAGCAGCCCTGGGTTGCTGCCAGCCGAGGCTGTTCTGACCAGGTTCAATGTGTTGCTCACAAATAAACTTCAGAGCAATATACCCTGGAGTTATTTCCTCCTGGGCACATATTCAAATTGCATGCCCGGGGGAAAAACTCTGGAGCAATAAGCATTGCTTGCATGTGTAGATGTGCCCAGTGTGATGTTTGTATGGACCCTAAAGTGGCAACCTGCTCTGCCTTCTGTCTGACTTGAGACTAACATAGCTAACCACCTCTCCACTACTAGATAAACAGTTTGCCATCTCTAGCTGTCCAGAGAATGCATGAAGAAAGAACACTGAGGTCATGAAAAGATTATTCAAGCTAGAAAGATTTATTATACAATATATTCAAAAAATTTTTTTTTCAAATTTTCCAGATTCTCACCCAAAAACCCTCAAACAAACCTCCAAACTATTTTTCATTTCCTTGACAGTGTCCATTATCTCTTCATGAAGAAAATGCAATAGATATATATTAAAATGCTACTAATGTTTCAGATGTAAAACAATTTGAAGACTTGTGCTTAGATTCCAACACGTACTGTTGCCAGAGATCACAAAATCATAGTACCCAAAGCAAATGCCCTTGTAATTACCCAGTGACTTGAAAATTCATTGCAAGTCAAGCAATTTAATGCTTTCCAGCAATCTAAGCACCTATACAGAGCCACCCAACCTGCACAGAAACGTATACCCAAGGTGCAACAAAATCTGTCAATCCCATGTAGACCTCATCAGCCATCTTTGGACCCACAGATAAGACAACCATGGAAGACAAGCATCCTTGACTGTACGATATTGCCAAAGATACATACAGAAAATAAAAGAATTTACCAAGCTAGACTTGGTAACTGGAACCCAGTTTATGTTAATTCTTAGTTGACAGACAGACGTTTAACCATTTCAGTAGTGAATCAGTGCTAGTGATCTCAGACATTTCAAACACTTTTGGCAATTGTGCACTTATCGGATATAATATTTGACTAGTTAAACCAGGGAAGGAGGTTATGTCATAATAATTAAAGCTCCAAATTCTAAGCAGAATAAGGGTAGGAATAAAACGCTGTGGCCATTCACCTCTCCTTCTCCTCTAGCATGTACAAGTCCATCTTAAGGAATTGTCTGAAAGTTAGACTCTACAGTTAGGAAAGACATCTGAAGCAACGAGATAAGCACACTCTTCAGACCCTCATTTCTCCTCCTGCTTCCAAAATGTTTTGAAAGGCAACTGCATATAAATGAATACCAGTCCTGGGTTGGAGCTGTTCCAGCCTGGTGTTAGAAGTCCGTATAGAAGAATAAAACATCCATGCAGATTTCTCTGGTCTCAGATAAAACTCAACAGATCAGTGGGCATTTTCAAAATTTTCAAAAGTGAACTCTCCTTTTGGATGTTTCTGTTTGGTATACAACATGCAGGCAACCTTGAGAGTTGTGAGGACAAGGCACCCTCAAAAATCAGCCCAAGCTGTCTCAAGATGGCCTTGCAAAAATCAATAACCCCAAAAATCAGAAGGCAGTTTTGGACATTTTGGAATTAGCCTTTCTGTGCTTCATATAGTCCACCTCTAAGGCAGGTAATGCTACCTACCTTCCAGACTGTAACTATAAGATTACAATATCAGATACTGTTTAGCATATGATACAGTGGTGTTTTAAATTTTAGAAACTATTTGACCTTCTGGTTAAATTCACCCAAGCATTTCAAAAAGAAAACCTGGGCCAGCAAATGATTTCCCAGCAGACATTTTCCATTATACCATTGCTATGTCATGGCTGACTCTCCACTTTTTGCAGTTTCTATGACAACCATGATTTTTGATCTGCAAAGAATAATAATGTATTGCTAAGAGGTATAAAACATTTTTTGAAACATGAAATGTTATTCCATTACAGGAATAGAGCAGGCATACTACGGCACTTTTCATTAATCATTATTGCAATTGTAGAATCTCTGTATAAAAATTAATTCCAGCACAACCCCAGGCACCACATGGCTGCCTCAGGTGCAGAGCTGCTTTGTTATGCCTCTGGGCAAAAAGGTGAGATTTTGGGGGGCAAGGGAAAAGAGTGTGTGGGAGAAATTTCAGTAGCAGCATTAGGTCCCAGAGAAATTAGCAAAGGGAGCAATAAGGAGATAGTTTGTTGAGTGTATTGATGTGACATACATGAGAAAAAAGAAGAGGGCAGACTGCCTGATCCCATGGTGGCTGGAGGAGCTTAGCAAACAATAAGCTCTCTTTAGTGAGAGAAAAAGGGTGGCAATGGCAGATCTCACTTAGTAAAGCCTGAAGAAGGTAGAAGCAGATGAAGTTGAGTGGGGGAGGGTTAAGGGTGGGGGATGGCCAAAGGCACTAAATAAGAACTGACCAGCTTGCTTAGAGCAAAGAAAATAAATGCTCCATGTTATGCAGATTCTTCATTCAGTGAGAGTGGTTCATTTTCTTTTGCTATATTGATGTGCACATCATATGTTTCATAATGCATCCCCTACTTCTTCATTTCACAGCATAATCTTTTGGCAAACATGATCTGAGAAAATGCAGTAAAGAAGTCAAATGACCTTTTGTCTACTCTAAGCATGATAAATATGATTGCTCAGAAATAGTGACTGAGATCCCATGGTACCACACTCTTTGGTCTATATTTATTAGCTAAAGGATAGCACCTTGAATTAAGAATACATTCATAAATCCAGCTCCAGCTCTGGGACTGTAAATCTGGAAACCTCTCTGGCAGGCAAATCTACAGTCTCTAGATCAGAACAGAAAGCAAGGAAGGGTGTGAAATAAGACTTGCTGACCTACTCTTGTGTGGACAATGGGGACATTTGCCAGTAGATATGCCTGATGGCAGAATCCTGTCCTTGATCTGCAACACAGAATAAAAAGTAAATTCAGAAGCAGAATACTACATAAGATGTCGGAGATTGGGAGGATGAAAAACATTCTTTTTTTAGCCGTGAGCTTGTCATGGCAAGGCATGTAACTTCTAGTGCTGCTACATATTAAATAATAATTATAATAATGGAGAATATGTTTGAAAATTATTCAGTATACATGTGTGAAAGCTATTCCAAAATTCTACAAGAAATTTGCATGTGGAATGAATATGTGTATCCCCTTGCCTTGCAAACACTGTGCTCTAGGGGCATATGTATTGTTGCAAAGCACAAAATGAGTCTTCTGATTCCAGATCAGGGCTGTCCAACTAGCAACCCATGGACCACATGTGACTCCCAAAGTGTTAGCCTGCAGACTCCTGTCCAGGTGCCACTACTCCTTGTCCAAGTTGCTCCTACTGCAGCAGCTGGGAGGAGATTGGAGTGCCTAAGCTTTGTGCATGGCAGAAAAGGGAGCCAGATTGTCAACACTTCCAGTGGATTGAGTAGCCTGGATGGGGACGCAGGTGCTGCATGTGTGGCTGGGGAGAAAGTGGGGGTACACAGTATGAACAGTCCAACTTTTTCCCCTTCCCCACAGCACAGGCAGCTCAGCTTCCTTCCCTCAGCCACACATGACATGCAGGAGGAGCATAGCTGCAGGGGTGTGATGGACTATTCACAAAGCACAGGAGTTTGGGTGTGAGGAGCTGCACTGTGCAAATAGTTGGATGGGGCACTATGGGGGCAGCTGGGATGCTCACTCATGCTGTAAATGTCCCCCAGATCTGTTGTCCACCTGGCATACAGCCCCTTGGCTGCCTGGAAATTGAACAGCCCTGTTCTAGATTATCCAATACAAGTAAATGTACCAGAGCCTCTAACTATCCAGAGGGGTTCTGTTTCTAATGGACTTTACATGTGTTTTTCATTGTGGCTTTAGGTAGAGGAAAGATGGTTTTGTGGATAAGGCACAGGCCTTGGAGTCAGGACACATGAGTTTTATTACAGTTAAGATTTCCATTAAGATCCTGGGCATACCTTTTATGGCCAAACATTTCAACTTCAATGCCTGAAGATAGACACTTGAATCCATATTCAGGATCCTCAATAGGTGGCCTCATTCTCAGAAGTGAAGAGGTACCATTATGATATTCATATATATGTCTGGGCACAGTATAAAAAACTGAACAGACAGTGGGAGCAAGGGGTGGTCTGACTTCATTACATTGACTTCAGTGGGGACACCTAGGATTCTCCTGAGGATAAGAATGGATTTTCTATTGTCAGTTTTAAACCTTTAATAGCTACACTTTTCTTTGAAAAAGCTTCTTTGTACATTCTTTCTCAAGGCTACTCTCTCCTACCCAATAGCTTTTATTCCCACTGTGAGAGCAGGGAGTCCCAGTGGCCCTTTAGAACCCTCATTTGGTTTCTTTTCTTTAGATGCTCTTACAAAGCAAATGAAGCTTCAAAATCACTCCTGTGACTTCAACTTCTCAAGGAAGGAATCCAAAACAGAGAGGTCAAGCATGCAGGCACACAGATGTCATGCATAAGAATTTACAGATCAATACACTCGTTCAGACACATTGTAGAAGCTGATACCTGCTTTAAAATGTGTATCCACATACTGCCTGTTGCTATTTTTCTTTTGTTTTGCACACCTACTATATGTTATATGGTTTAGGCTCAGCTATGTACTGGTTTACGTTAATCACTCTTCTTTGGGTCTTATCCTAAAAAATGGGTTGGTTATCCAAACCTGTTGTTATTGTAAATGGAATATAATTTATATCATTTTTTTGGAATCCATACCTAGGTCTGATGCTGGTTTTTCTTAGGTGCGGGGAGGAGGGGGTCATTTTTTGTTTTTTACATAAAGCCGTATTCTCTCTCTTTCTTTTTATGTTTGGTAAATATCTGAATTCAATATGGGAGTTTTTAAATTCCTGTTGTACTATATAATTTGTATTGCATTCATGCTTAGGATCAGGACTTCAG
Organism: Crocodylus siamensis; assembly: GCF_052110815.1. Classification (NCBI taxonomy): domain Eukaryota; kingdom Metazoa; phylum Chordata; order Crocodylia; family Crocodylidae; genus Crocodylus; species Crocodylus siamensis. Next base: position 209,531,665 of record NC_143398.1, on the reverse strand, counting down.
TTTGCTAAATGGGTTATACAAATATAGGCAGATTAAGTGACCATCCAAAATAATTTATAATTGAAGCAGATAGGAAGCTTATAAAGGAAGTCTGGTCCAAAGATAAATTGAGAGGGATGTGGGGGGGGGTGTTCCTCAATAGAATAATACAATTTTTTGGCAAAACAATAAAAAACAGAAAATGTCCCCACCAATATCAGATATTGCAAACTAGAAATGCAGCTGTGGTGACTTGGTAAGTTGTAGTTTACAGGTTTCCTGTCCAATTTGTTATCCTACAGGCTAACCTTCATCCTCCATTCTCTTCCCCTTTACTGAGTTAGTTTGGTCCTTCATGCAAATCAAGAAGCTGCAACACACCAGGAAAGTCCAGCAAGGACCTCAGCCCATTTAGAAGAATGGGACTATGGCTAGGGACAGACACTCAAAAAGCCTGAGCCTGAATTGATTCAATCTTTGCAGGTTAAGGAAACCTAGCTAGGCTGAATCAGTTTGTAACTGAACAAACATCCCAGAAAAGCAGGCACATGCCTGCAGTGGCTCAGGCTAGAAGCCAGCAGCTGCTAGAGCAGCCCTCCCTTCCCTTCCACGGTGCCGAGCTGGGGGGGGGGGCACTGGTCAGGCCTGCCAGGATCCTCTGATTAGGGAGAGGTTCCTGCCCTCCTCCTCCAGCAGGGAATTGATAGCACAGTGTTTATCACCCCTAATTCAGTGTTTATCACTGCATTAAGAAAACAACAGGGATATTACCAGCTACTTACTGATTCTGCCTTTGTCCTGTCTTCCATAGCATGGACAATAGCCAGCATATGGTTATATGTTGAAAGAGGTCTGTGTAAGGCAGAAGGGGCCAGGGATCCCTGCTTAGCAGGGAGTGAGGAGAGCAGGGGTGAGCATGGGGAAGCCAGGCAGATGCCTGCAGTTTCTGCTGGAGCTCCATCCAGGGAGCAGAGGGGAGGGGCCAGCTCTGCTGTGGAGCAGCCCATCCCATCCCAGAGAGCATGTTGGGATGCTGGGGGAGTCTGGGTTTACCTGAACCAGCAAGGAGTCTGGGACAGACATTATATAAATTGGTTTGACCTAAATGAGTTAAGTCTGATACTACATTCAACTAAGTTTATCTCAAACCGGTTTCAGCTATTTTCTAACTGGTTTATGTGCACTAAACATCTGCCCTGTTACAAGTTTAAACCAGTTTCTGATCACTTAAACCAGTTTATGTGTAATGTCTGTCCCTAGTCTCTGAATTATCTGAACTACAACTCCCAAGGGAGAGCACAGCAGCATTTTCAAATAGAAATTTTTCGTTTCATAGTTTCATAGTTCGTAAGGTCAGAAGGGACCTGAGCAAATCACCAAGTCCAACCTCCTGCTGTGACCAGGAAAGAATGCTGGGGTCAAACGACCCTGGCTAGGTGATTATCTAGCCTCCTTTTGAAGACCCCCAGGGTAGGAGTGAGCACCAATTCCCTTGGAAGTTGGTTCCAGATCCTAGCCGCCCTGACTGTGAAGTAGTGCCTCCTGAGATCTAGCCTGAATCTACTCTCAGTCAACTTATGGCCATTATTCCTAGTTACTCCTGGTAGTGCTCAGGGGAACAGGGACCCTCCCATTCCCCTCACGTCCCCCCTGGTAATTTTATAGACAGCCACCAGATCCCCTCTCAGCCTTCTCTTGTGGAGGCTGAATAGGTTCAAGTCCTGTAGCCTCTGGTTGTAAGGCCTGCCTTGCTGCCCCCTGAACATGCACGTAGGCCTCTATTGGACCCTCTCCATGTTGTCCACATCCCTCCTGAAGTGTGACGCCCAGAACTGGATGCAGTACTCCAGCTGTGGCCTGACCAATGTTGCATAGAGGAGGAGGATCACCTCCTTGTACCTGATTGTGATGCATCTATGGATGCATGACGAGGTGAAGTTAGCCTTACTGACCATGTCCTCACGTTGGCGGCCCATGTTCATCTTGGAATCATAATGACACCGAGATCCTTTTTTCCTCTGTGCTGATGAGAAGGGAGTTCCCCAACCTGTAGGTATGCTGCTGGTTCTTTCTCCCTAAATGCAGTACCTTGCACTTGTCAGTATTGAATTTCATCCTATTCCCATCTGCCCAGCCCTGTCACCTGTTCAGATTTAATTGTAGACTGTCCCTCCCTTCTATCATGCCCACTTCTCCCCACATCTTAGTGTCATCCACGAATTTGAACAATGTGCTTTTCACCCCCTCATCCAAGTTGCTGATGATGTTGAACAGTGTGGGCCCGAGGACCAAGCCCTGGGGAACTCCACTGCCCACGTCCCTCCAGGTCGAAAATGACCCATCCATCACCAGGTTAATCAATAGTAATATTGCTTTGCTTCATAACTTTTTTTGCTTATACTCTGATGGAATACAGGCAGGCTCCAAAATCCTTGCTAGTTCCTCAGCATTTCTTCTGGTGGGCAGCCTACACTCCAGACTGTTTTGGAACTAGGCCTTAGGGCAAGTCCAGCCAACAGAGTGACCTGAAGCTGAGGCCGCATCTTGTCATAGAAAATTTCAGACTGGAATTACCTTTTTAAACCTAGCTCTAATTTTCACTGAAATGCAAAAGTCCTTTTTGATTTTTTGAGTGTTCGCATTTTTGAGTTTTTCCATAGAAATTAGATACTTTTTCAAAAAAGCATTTACTCAAAACCCCAATTTTCTGTCAAAACACACCTTTTTTTAACCTTGTTTAAATATTGGGGAAAGAAAGACACTAAATTGTAGGCAAATATTACAAGACAATATATACACAAATATTATATACAACTACCCCTTAATTTTTTTTAAAAGCCTCAATTGCATTAAATATCAGATCTCTTCAATTGCTCCTTGGACTACCTTTAATTTGCTTTTGATTTCTGGTTTCAGTCTTGGTAGGAGCAATGTTTGGGAAATGATATGAAAGGAAAGAAATCTATGGCCTTCATACTGATGGATCTTCCCTTTAGGGAATTTTTTTAATTCGTTAAAGGTAACATGGAAGAATGACCCATTTGAATTGCGTATATTGGACAATACCTATTTGAAATCACTATGTAGTCTCTGCACCAAATATAAAGATTGTATTTTCAGATGGTACTGCTGCATTGTAATATTACAGAAGGAAAAATACATTGCAGAGCAAAATTACAGCTATTCTGAACAGATTTTATGGAGGCCTGTGACTGTATCACATTTGCACAGCTCATGATAAAGCACTCAGGAGACTAGGTTCTGAACAATGTGTATTCATAATAATTGCACTTAAATATATGCGAGGGTAGATTTGTTCAGGGGGTTGAAAAACCTAAATATAATCAATCTTGTAATTGGTGGATTTCACTTATTTTTAAAGTCACATTCAATCTAAATAGCAGGTTGTCTTCCCTTCCCAGGTTCTGCCACCTAAGGCTTTTTCCTTTGTTGCAGTTGCTCCTTGTTGAAGTGAATGGTGCTTTTAGTAGTAGTAGGTATTTTAATTGTGTAGTACTCTAATTTCAACAGTTATGTGAACTGCAATTAAAACCCTGCATTGCAGGAGGGCATGTGAGCCACAGGTGGTGATTCTTATGATGGTAATGATTATCCTATCTATGGTCAGTATTTGCTAGTACAGCAGTTGCTACACAGTGGTAACCAAGGATACCACAGTTTCCCCTTATTCATAGAATAGAAAATATCTTTAGTTATGTTGGACAAATGTTGATCTGTAATGGCTACTGTTGTCTAGAACAGAGGTTCCCAAAGTTTTTATGCCACAGCCCAGCAGACTGCAGCCTGGAAGCAGCACAGGAAACTGTGGCCTAGCGGTCTCAGTGAACTGCAACCAGAATTTCTGGCTGGAAGACAAGCAAGGATACCCCTATGCCCCAGGTGGAGGGGCAAACCCTGCACTGCTGCAAGCCCTGGGGAAGGAGCCATGGCCTCTCCACCCAGCTCTGGGGGGCTGTGATTTGCCAGCACATGGCCACTTCTGGTCTGGCAGCTCACCATGCTGTGGACTGGCAGGCAACCCACCGCAGCCTGGCACCAGGCTCTGGCCTGGGGATTGAGAGCCCCTGGTCCATAACTAATCTGAAGATCAAACAGTTGTTTGGAGGAGTTTATAATCTATGGTTCAGTTCTCCCCAAGAGGCTTCTGCAGAGGTGCAGTAGTCTGACCATGTGCTGTAATTATTGACTAGGGTTTAATTAGGGCTAAGAACAAACTAGGATGGATAAATAGGGACAACAACAAACAAGGGGACTGGAGAAATTGTTTTTGGAGAGTACCCTTTTTTGAGGTATGGTATTGGGAATCAGATGCCTTGAGTTCCACATTTTGTTCCCAGTTCTGCCACAGACTTGGCATGTGAATTTGGGTTATGCCTTTTTTCCACTTCTGGAAGTGTTTACATAGAGTCACAGAAAATTAGGGTTGAAGGGACCTCAGGAGATCATCTAGTTCAACCCCCTGCTCAAAGCAAGACCATTTCCAACTAGATCATCCCAAACAAGGATTTGTCTAGCTAGGTCTTAAAAACCTCCCCCGATGGAGATTCCACAACCTCTCTGGGTAACATGTTCTAGTGCTTTACTACCTGCCTAGTGAGAAAATTTTTACTGATATCTAACTTAAACTTTCTTTGCTACAACTTGAGACCTTTGCTTCTTATTCTGTCATCTGCCACCACTGAGAACAGTCTGGCTTTTTGTACCCTTTATGTAAGTAGTGAACATCCACATCACTTTGTGGTGTGTTAATTCATTAATTTATCTGACATTTTGGAATATTTTTCTCAAGGTGCTGTACAGGTACTTAAAAGTGTATATTTTAATAGTTTAAATGTGTATATTTACAAGGATACACAGATTGTCCATAACCCAAAGTAAGGAGCAGAATAGAACTATATCTATCCCATGAAAGCTCTGAGATGACTACAGATCCCTGCTTTGGTCACTCTGCACAGTTGCTTCCTGACTGACTACTCTGCAGGGAGAGTTTACCCTTTACTACACTACAGCTACAGGATGCAACATTCTTTCACCTGCATTTCAACCCAGCCTTCTTGGCTTGTACCAAAGAGCTGAGAGCCCAAGTCCCAAATTGTTACCTGAAAAATAAATGGAGAGGGAAACGTCTGTGTTCCCCTAAGCACAAAGATTGCATCTATAGCTCCTTGCAACATCCCCTATCATAACAACCAATTCAATTTAATCCAGAGCTATGGTCTCAAAATGGTCTTTGCCACCTAAACTAAAAACCAGCACTGAGTTCTTCCATGTATTATCAATTTAGACATATTACAGCTTCTGACTAGGAAAAGACTGGATGATGAGAAATGGTTACATCCTTGTTGGGAGACATTTGAGTTGACTCAGAGGAAACAGTTGGTTGAAACATGCTCAGAAGAACCTAGAGATAGAACTATGTCCACGCCACAGAAGAAGGCACTCCCTGTCTCACGGGGTCTCTGAGCTCTTGCTCAGAACCAGGTTCACTTACCAGATATTTATAGAACAGAATGACCATTTCAGGTAGATGTTGAAGCAATACATCTTAATTAAGATTCACATTTCCAAAACTTTCCTAAATAACTGAGCTCAGCATTACTGGAGACTTTTGAGAACACTATCCTTACTTCAAAACACTTGTTTTGGCTAGTTGTGATTAAGTGAGGCATAGCTGTATTTGTAACCTCACCCCTTATCAAAGAAAGCAGTCATTGCCTATGGTCAGCTGTAGAGGCATAGTTCAGCTATGGTTTCTATGGAAACCAAATAAGTGACCTACATTTTATCAAAGAGAGTGCTAAAGTTTCTGTGATATTTTTCCATGGAGTATATACATTTAAATAATATTAATATTATTTTTCACCTTACATAGTTTTTCTTAGTATATGCATGTAATTAGATTTTTGACTTGAGAATGGAGAGATTAAAATCTTTGGGCAGACACAACATTTCAATGTGAAAGAAAGTGTTACTAGAGATGGCAAACAGTATCACCTTTGCTGTCACTTGTAATTATGTATTCTCAGTAAGTATGCAACAGAATTTCATTAATTACAGTTGTGTATTATTACAGCATTGCATTATGTAAGTGTATAATGTCCACAGACTATAATGTTTTATAATCTGGGGTCAAATCAGTCCTGAAAAATTGCTGACACCACCCTCAGGCCAAGACCAAGAGCAGTGAACCAACTCCTACCCACTTAGACATATTACAGCTTACACATATTACACTTGCTCCTTCTCTGAATACCCCAAATGAGATAACAGCCATCTGCAAGTGTCTTAAATATGCACCATCTTGGGTGTCCTTGTATGAGGGCTATGTTGCCTCAATGCAGGAAAGAATATTGTTTAATAGAGTTAATCTATTTCATAGAAATTAAGGGCAGAAGGGACCACTGTATCCTTAGGTTTCATTCAAATTCATTCACTGTGGCCGCTTAGGTTTCATTCAAATTCACTAACTAAAGTGAAAACACTTTAATTATATTTCAACCCTAAGAAACAAAAATGTCTGCCACTGTGAGAGGATAGTCCACATACTTTCACTGGCAAGGGACTGACTCAGATTTGTCTGGATGATCCCAGCTGGTAAATGATGGCCTGTGCTGCAGAGGGAAGGGAAATCCTACTTTCAACATCCTGCCAATCTGACGCAGGGAAATTTTTTTCTTGAGCCCAAAACTGATAATCAGTCTGCCTGTGGGCAAATACCTAGAATATACCAGCTTGCACATGAAGGGGTCTCTACGTAGCAACCTCACAGCACCAGCCTACCAACCCATTTACTCAATATTCTTCTCCAAGAAAGGCCTGGTGCTTTAGTGGAAAAGACTACTAAAGCAGGGTAGAAGGGGAAGAAGTAAGCTAGGAGCTCAGTTATGCATGGGGGAAAAATATGTCAATCATGAGACTTAAATGAATAGATTTCTTAATCTGGAGTGATAAATGCTCTGTTCAGGGCCCAAATAGGAAGGGGAGGCATGAAGAACTTGGATCCATAAATCTGAACACTGGGAGGAAACACTAGTACTATACTTCCCTACACCCACACATATGGATCAACAAATTTCTCCCCAAACCTACATCACAATGTATCTTTTAGGATGGCATCCAATCTTACCTTAAAGACTCCAGCTGATAGTGAGTCCACATCCCTTGGAAAGTTGTTTAAATGCTTCATGTTTCCATAGTATATTAATAAAGAAGTGGTTCAGTGGAAAACAAATGAGTACCAATAGCATGCCCATAAATTGTAGATGTATTTAACCATTCTTGATCTAGGTCAATTGTTCCTACTAAGATTCATTTTACATTCTGAAATGTAAGTTTTACTGGAATTCAATTCAGTATAATGCTAAATATTTTATTACAATAATCTATATGACTTTTTAATAGATGAGACTTACTCTCTTTTCAGGCATCTATTTTCCTTAATTGACTTTATGCACAAATAAGATGATTTGCATTCTTGCTTGAATAAGTATTTTGTGATAGTATATAAATATTACCAATAGAGTACTCAGGAATACTAAATGTTTCTAAACCAGTTGATTCTTGCTTGCATTGTTTTAACAGTAATAAGACATGAATTTCATTTTTTTAAGGAAAAATTAAGGAAATATCTACAGACTGAAAACATGGTTTCAGATGTCTAAAATCTGCTGAGAGAAACTGGAGTTCTTTGAGATCACAAGGTCAGTAGTTCAGAAATAGCTGTTCGTGTACATATGTTCCCTACAGTTATACCCCCCAAATTCAAATGGAATACAACTGTCTAAAACAGCAAGAGCAAAGTATTATAAAAGTGAAATAATTCTGTTTGAAAAATGTTTATTAAGTTCATATACCATGCTGGTTAAAATATTCTCTTCCCCAGCACCAAATTTAAATTCAGTACTGTTTACAACAATTTACAATAGAAGCTACTGTAAGGTCAGGATTTGGCATCAGCTTCCATTAAAATTGGGTAAATACTGTAAAAAATATGAATGTTTGCTCAGAATTTCAAAATGAATTCACTGTTGCAAACTTATATCCTAGTGGGTTTGCCTTCTGCAGACATTTAAATAAGTTGATGTTGCTGCCATAGGTATGACTGGAAGTTGAATTTCAAAGTTGTATGCAGGTATATTTTCAGAAATTGTATTATATATACATATATATAATTTGTACTGAAAGTTTTTGCATGTTCCGCCAGTCAAAGAATAGAGAATATACCATGTGACATTTCTGGCCAGTAGCTACCCATGCAGCTCAAATATCTGATACTTACCGAGAACATTTTGCAACATGTCACATAGGTTTAGAAAATCTCACTGAATAAATTAAATTTTGCATAATTTGGAAGAAATGATGATTGATCTTCTCATACCTGTTTCATCACCCTAAAAGGAACTGTGCACTGGGGTAATTACAGTGGGTAATTTTTTGGGGGGTAAATTATTTGCCCAGATCTAGTTTTCATGATCACTACATGTGTCTTACACTATACATGGAAAATGGAAGTCATCATCAATATTACAGTATGGTAGCTTTTAACAAAGCTATAGAGTTCAACTAAAAATAAAATGTAACTCAATTTCTTAAACTTCAGATGTTACCATCTACTTTAGGAGGAAATGTCTTTGGTTTTTTTGTTTCAGATTCTTATTACTATTATTTAGAATGCATATTTCAAAATATCTCATACACTGGAAGATCCGGGCTATGATAAAGCAGTAAATCATAGCTTTATCCGGGCTATGATAAAGCTGGACTCGATGATCTCCCGAGGTCCCTTCCAGCCCTAATGTCTATGAAATCTATGAAGAAAGTAGGAGACAAAAGTATGTTTCAGTAATTCAAGATTAAAACACTGTGTCTAGTTTTATGTGAGAAATTTGAAAAAGGATTCAGACCACCTAAAATCAAAATGTGCCCAGATTCTCCCATCTTCAAAACAAAAGTGAGGTTGCATATCTCATTGGAATTGTTTTCTTACCATTATTTCAGCAGAGTTACTAAGAAAAAAACCTAATAATTAAACTGGTTTCCCTTGATATACCCAACTGAAATAATAAAAAGAATACTGGCCTCTTTGAGTAGTTTTGTCTATGTATGTGCGTTAGGACTAAGATAAAATAGGTTCTGCTTTTGAAAAAATCTGTTTATTTGAAAGGTACTCCCTACTTAGATTACTTAGATTACTGGTAGTTCAGTAAACATCTCAGAATAGAATAATACTCAGTGGGTCCATTTATACATACATTAATATGCTTCTGCTATTGTGCATTAAGTTTAGTACCTCTAATGTGAGATACATAAATGTGCATTAGGCTGCCAAGTGCATGCTTTTAGTACTGCTTAATGTGCAGTAGCCTAGTCTACTGCTCATTAGTGTCTTAGTATGGTTTCTTATACACCATTTGAATATGTAGTAGAATAAGCTACTATGCATTAAAGTGGACGTGTAGACACGCTCTGTCACCCTTGCCCCATACTGATGGGTACAATATTCACACCAAAACTAGAAAGACAATCAAGAACAAAATTCTACTGAAAATAAAAGGGAATTTTTCAAAAGCACCTGATTAACTCCAGTCCCTTAAGTCAAGCCAAGGCTAATGTCTTACTACTAATATGTTTTCTTTCTCTGGATAGATGGCTTTATTTCTAAATGGTTCTGAGAAATAATCCATGGAAGAGTACTTAATACATATTATGACTTTTTAAAATTACAGAATAATGAAACTATTAACATTGATAATACTATCGCTTTTTGGACTATGGCATGAAAACAAATATTACTAAAAATGTAGGGTCTAGTCCTGGAGTACTAACTCCAGCAGAATGTTTGGACTTCAGGATGAAGGCATATATATAAGGAAGTACACAGAAAATTATTTTAGGGTCCTAATAACTTTGGTCTTACCCTCATGTATTTCAGTGGGAGTCTTAGACTGTGGGATCAGGCCTGTATTTTGTATTCCAGGTCTTATTAGCAAGTCATGACAAACATCATGGATGGGATGGAAGTCTTCTTAGATGGCTGAAATTAGATTCTGTAGATTGCTTAGATGGCTTCTGGACTTAATGTCTAACCTAATCTCCTGGTCTAGAGACAAAACCCACCTGCTTCAAATGTAGAAGAAACAAGAATAAAACCCAAAGGAGGTGAAAATCCACTGAGGCAAAAAGTCTAGTGGGCCTGGGACTGGAGAGGTCCTGGGAGTTGGTGATTGTACTGACACTGGAAGCTGAAGAGGGAAGATTCAGACTGATTCGGCAAAAAGCTTGGGGCTAAAATCTGGGAAAGGGCTGGAGGAGATTGGAACTGACAAGCAAGAAAAAACTATAATTGGAAGTCAAAGGAGGCTGCAACTGGAAAAGAGGCTAGGACTAGAAGCCAGTGTGTGAGAGGAAGAGGCTAGGACAACATTTGGAAAAGTGAGAACCAGGTATATATGTGGACAGGAAAGTATTACTGTTTGGGTGTAGTGTTGAACCATGGTTAGCCAGGTCTGAGGGTCACCCAGGGTTGGGAGAAGCAGCCAAGATCTAGTGGAAATGTGCATAGTCTGAGTGTAGGAAAGCCAGAAGCCAGGTCTGTCTGGGAAACCAAGTCAGAGATCCAGAGGGCTGGGAGGGGCACAGGGTTAGGAGGCTAGCTAGGTCAGGTATCCAGGAGATCAAGCCAAAGCTAGGTTGAGCTTCATGGAGAAGCCAGGTCAGGTATCCTGAGACATTATCCTCCACCCCAATGACCCCTTCTAGGGGATGCTGTTCCAGGCTTTCCTAGGCAGTCCTCATAGAATTTTTGCACCAGATTGGGGTGTATAGACATTTTCTATGGGCTTCTATATGTGTTCCTCTGGCCCATAGCCCCCCCCCCCCCCCAATCTATTAAGTAAAATATTTTTCCTCACCTCCACCTTGAGCCTAGAATTTCATGTACTAAGTATTCTTCTTGGCCATGAACCACTATGAGTGGTGGAGGAGGTTGAGATTGGTGAGGGAGAGTTTTCCATGTAGAGCTTAAACAGGGACATGTGAAATACTGGGTCAATTTTCAGTGTTTGTGGTAGTTGTAATTTGAAGGTGACCAAATTAATTTGTCAGGCAATACAGAAGGGGCTGATGCACCCGTGGTCCAATTTCTGTAAGGGCTGCTGGGTGTAGAGGTCAAACCTTTTGTCCTTGTGAGTGAGCAGGCCCCTGGTAATGATATTGGTCTGCATGCATTGGTCATTCGTATGCATTTTCTGTCTTTCCTAGATGGAGTTTTAATAATTTTTGGACATCTTGCATATGTTATACCCAGTCTATAGCCACATGGTTATCAGAAGTGATGGGTAAGGCAGGGTGTAACTGGCAGTGGAACCAAGAACAGGCTTTGTCCACTTGAAACGTGAAGAATTGTTGTAGGCAAACTCTGTGAGTGCTTCAGGGGGCATTGTCCTGCTTGAAATTGAAGTAACATTGGAGGTACTGCTCTAGAATCTGATTTGTTCTCTCAGCTTGACCGTTTGTTTGTGGGTGGTATCTGGATGAGAGCTGGACATGGACCCCATCAGGTACAGGGCCTTGTGCCAAAATCAGGGAAGAAATTGGGGCTGGAGGGTATGTAGTCTGGTAGACCATTAAGGTGAACCATATGATCTAACCGTAGTTGGGCAGTGTTTTTAGCTGAGGGCAGAAATGGGAAGTTTTGGTTAACTGGTCTGCCAGTGTCAGGATTGTGGAGCATCCATTAGATGTGGGCACTCTACAATGAAGTCTAACAAAACAGTGGAGCAAGGTCAGGGAGGAATGGGAAGAGACTGGAGGAGCCCACAAGGTTTCTGTGTGGGTCTTTTAGTGCAGGCACAATGGTCACAGAAGCAGACAAAGTATTGGACTGTCTCATGTAGGCATAGCCACCAGAAGTATCAGGCAACCAATCAATAGGGTTTTTTTCCATTCCTGGGTAGCCTGCTAACAGCAAGTCATGGCTTACATGAAGCACTGTCAGTCAGGCCAGACCTAGGGCACCTAGATGCTACCCCAAGTGAATGTAGCCCCCTCCTACACCTGGTGGGGCTGTCAAGAGAGGGCAGCCTGTTTCTCTGGGTGGGGGGGCAAATTTCCTCTTGGGTGGCAGCTCAAGTCAAGGTTAGCAATTCTGTTGGTAGCATAGCACTGATGACATTGTGTGGCTTTTAAACAGGGCTGGGTTCAGCTGGCATCCACACCGGGTCAGCATTATATTCTGTCTTTCAGGATAGGGGAAGTCAAATCAGAAAATCTGTCAGAGCCAAGAGAGGCAGAAGAAAAACATACACCAACCTAGTTACAAGGTTGAACCTTGTTGCCTGGACACTTTCTCTTTTGGGTCAGGGGTTTATATTGGAAGGGATAAAGGGCCAGTGTACCCTGGTGGCAGGGATTGGGTGTGTGGCTAGGCCTGGCTGGGGAGTTCTGGCTGCCCGTGTCTGCCCCGGTGCTCTGCTGAGGACGTGGCAGCCATACCAGGCAGAGGCCCTAGGTTCACACGGTAAGAAGTCTTGGACGGATAAGGGAAGGTGGTGTGCTGGAAATGGCTTGGCAAAAGGATTAGGATTGGATTCTGTACTGGGTCTAGGAGGCCTCTGTCACAGAGTTTCTGCATGATGCACGTAAGTCTCTTACACCAACTTTTCCCAAGTGGTCACTTAATCTGTGCCATTCATTTTCTGGATGTCCAGCATGTTACTCTGGGGCTTAATTTGCACATGTGCTGAGCACTCAAAGCTACATAAAAAATAATTTTGTAGCACTTTGAACATGTATTATGCTATAGAGAGATGAGTACTCTGATAGATCAGGTGTCTTAAATAAAATCAAGCCTCTCAAATTGGGCACCCAAAAACTAGTAGACAATTTTTACTTTAATGTCTCTCTGCCTCAGCTCCATGAAATGGAGATAATACCAACCCTACATCTCACAAAGGTTTGGCAAAGATATATTAATATATGTGAAGCATTCTGAAACTATAGGGATGAAAAGCCCATGAGGAAATGAATCTGTCTTCAGAGCAGGGTTTGAATACTGTATAGTGCATAAGCCAGAGAAGCCACCTACTGAAGAGCATGGAGGAGAAAAAATATTGATTAGCTGCTCATTCAGTGAACACTGAATAAAGTGGAGGTCTCAGAAAAACAGTACATGGTGATATAATTAAAGACATACAGATAAACAAGTGAGGCAAACCTTAATTCTGGTATTTCCTGATTTTTGTAATGTTTCACTTTCCAAACTTTATTTTTTACCATCATTTTTTATATTTAGTATGAGGAAATTGGTTGAAAAGATGATGAATTCCCTGTTCATCCAGCACATAATTATGAACATATGTAAGAGTATAATGTCCTATTTATGTAATGTCACATCCTATCTTCACTCTTTTCTAGTGGGACTGATATTAGTCTGCAACAAATGTAAGAACTAGCACCATTCCCTTTCCTCACAAAGTTCAGTTAAGGTATTAGGCATGTCAGCCTTCGCATGCCACTTTTTTAATAGTTCCCCCACTGACCTGGAAAGGCAAATACTCATGAGAGAACTAGAAAGTATAAAATCTTATGGGACCAGTAAACAAATAACAGTTTGTACTCAGATACTGGCAAAGAGATCTGAGTTTTCCAAAGCAAAAAAATTCTAACTACCACAGGGAAATTACACATCCATATGCTCCATAATAAAAGAAATGGGCTAAACCTGTGTTCTATGTGTACATTTCCCCAATAGTCTGAATAAAATAAGTGCAAGCAAGATGACTTTTTTGCTGAAGGGAAAGTAAGGGTTATATGCACAGTTGACAGAGCTGCAAATGTCATCTAAATTCTTCTGATCCCTTCTACAGAGTGCAAGTCAAAGATCACAGTAGCCCCATGCACTAAGTGCTTTGATTTTTTTTCTATTTTCCTTCCTCATAGTAAGCTACAAGATTTTATGTAACCACTTCACGCTAACTTCCAATTTTGCTGAGACTGTACTTAAAAACCTGCTTTCTGATTACATGAATTGCAAGCAAAGACTTTCCCATCTTTATGACATATGACCTGATTGATGCACTGCCAGCCAAGCAAGTATTTACTTCTTCAGCAGTACAGCCCTTCTCCCTGTAATTACAAGGGGCAGTTTTTCAAAATCACCAATAGGATTTCATAGCTCAAATCCCATTAACTTCTAATTCTGTCTTTTAATATTTTTTCCTTAGCTGACCCAAAACATTCCATCCTTGCCTTTTGGGGGCTTTTTGTTTTGTTTTGGTAAGCAAGGGTGAAAAATAACTCAGAGTGAAAATGTAAGACAAAGAACTGGTGGCTTATATACTGAGATTACTAGGAATACATGTTCTAATATGTAAATATTTCCCATTTCTACTATATTGTGGTCTTTCATGTGATAGTTTTGTAAAGTGTTTGCAAAAACAGAAAAATATCATTTTGAATTTTGAAACATTTCAGTCCATGGCGAAAACAGTGAAAATATTTGTGAAATTAAGTTCCTTGCAGTAGGCCATAGGTTACCATCTTGCAGGAGGATAACATTTATGCCCCAAATTTTATGAGTTAGATGAATTAGAACTTGTGTTGTTATAGCAAATCTTTTCGTAAAAGAAAGGGATTCTATCCTTTATTGTAAAGCAAGACAGCACAGTCAGCAAATTCAGTGGATCTGCAGCAGGCTCCACACACAATAATGACCCCAGCCTCTCCCACCAAAAAGATGGTCTTTTCTATGTGGCACTCTAGACTCCTGACTGCTCTTGCTGGCATTTATTTACTGTGCCATGTAGCCACTGGATATGTCAGCCTGTACCCTACTCCCGTTTCAGGGAAAGATGTAGAGTGGGAAACGGAGGTACCTGTTAGTTTTACTGAGAGGAGCTCCTGCACATACTTGTACTTAGAAACCTATTTACATATGAGAAAAAATTATTGTAAACTGATCACACCTCACTTCCAGGCCCCATGTTTCTCTCTGTATACCTTTTTTTTTTCTTCCTTCCCTGGAGAACATGGAAGATGCACAGACCCTTCTCTCCTGCTTTACTGTCTTGTTTTGTTCCACATAGCAGAGGGTCATCCAGTATATGTCACTTCCACATAATAGTGTTCACTCAGGGTGTAAACAGATGTCACCCTTGTGCTACCATAACATTTTTTAACAGCTGTCCATAACATGATACACAGATATCCTTGCCCCCAAAATGTTTGCACAATGATTCCTGGTAACAGTTTGTTGCTTATTGTAGAGTATACCTGTTTGCCTACGGCACAATCCCCACTGCCTGGGGCTGCTTGAATTCTCCAGTGGCCCTGGGCAGGTGATTCCAGGGCAAATGTCTGCAAACACAGAGCACAGTATCCCATATGGTCCCCTTGCTCTGTAGCATGAAATGCAACCCAGCAATTTTCCTGCACTTGGGGTTCCCTGTGTAGGGACCAGGAACCTGGAGCCATTGTCCCACAGGATTGGGCCTCTGCAGCCCCAGGATCCTGTAGGACAACAGCCTTGGGCTTCAATCTATACCTGGCAATCAGTCAGATCCACTGTGCTGAGATGCATCCTGGCACAGATGAAGCCCACCACAAAAATGACATTTGGTTGTAACTTGTTTGTAACTAAAATGTTCACTCTAGTAAAAATGAATTAAACAAAGTGCATCATTTGACAATGAGAAAACTGGTGTAAATAAGGTGCCTAAAAATTCTGCTCAGTCACAAGGTATCAAAAGGTGATCATGCCCTGCCACTCATTCTGCTATCGTTGTCATGCATTGTGAGCCCTCGGCCTCTTTTGTTTTCTAAAAAGCTGACATATTTTGGGGAAAAAATCCTATACGTACTTCAAGACCGAGAATATTTAAAACCACACCAGAGATCACCTGAGAGAGGGGATTTTTGCTTTAGCACTTACTTTTGTATAGATCTGAACCAACCAGAGCTGCTACGCTACCAAAAGATTTGCTAACCTTGATCTGAGCTGCCACCCAAGAAGGAATTTGACTCCCTGGAAGAGCAGGCTGCCCTTTCTTGACAGCCCACAGCCTCACTAGATACGGGTTGGGGCTCACATTCACTTGGGGTAGGATCTAGGTGCCCCAGGTCTGGCCTGACTGACAGTGCTTCATGTAAGCCATGACTTGCTCTTAACATGCCAGTCAGAAATAGAAAAGGCCTATCATTGGGTTGCCTGATACTTCTGGTGGCCATGCCTGCATGAGACAGTCCAAGACTTTGTCTGCTTCTGTAATTTTTGTGCCCACACTAAAAGGCTCATATAGAAACCTTGTGGGCTCCTCCAGTCTCTTGCCGTTCCCTCCCCAGCCTGCTTCATTATTTTTCTAGACTTTATTGTAGATATGCCCAAATCTCATGAATGCTCCACAACCCTGACAGTGGAAGATCAGTTGACCAAAACTTCTCACTTCTGCCCTCAGCCAAAGATAGTCTTCCATTTATCTGGGAGTGCGCTGTTTCCCTACACCTACTCCCCCCCTCCCTCCTCCCCCCCATCACCTTTTTTGGCCAAAAGTAATTTTCTCCTACATGCCTCTGTAACAGTTTTATTCTTTGAAATCTTTTTAATTGTAGACAGGCTACTAAATTTGGACAAATTGGAAAAATGTAATCTGATAAAGTCAGAAACTGTGCAGTTACTAACGATAAGCTTGACATGGTGTATTTTATTTTTATTTTTAATTTAAAGAAATACTCAAAGCACTGTTTCCACTCTAAACACCCCAATCTTTCAAGTTTCTTTCCTTACCTGTCTACACAGCCACATTTCCTCATCAGGCAGCCACCTTTCCCCTCCAGACTGCAGGGAAGCCGTCTGTGGCACAGCTACTTCCACTTCATTTCTCCCTGTGGATCAGCCCTCCTCAGAAATGTCAAGTCATCACCACCTTAATGGGGTGTTAATCAAACAGCAAGTGTAATCTAAGTTATGCTCTGATCTATCGGGTGACTCCATTGCTCTGCTTTCAGAGTGGTTCCCTCATGTTGAAGGATGTAAATCTGGATTTCTCTCCTTTGGTTTCATAAGGAGAGAGTCACGATAGAAATTTCTGATTATTTGAAAGATGCCAAATATAGCTTTGATTAAACAGGTGTTGTCTTCACACCGCATAAGAGGGACTAATTGCTAGTTGATTGTAATTCTGATTCTGATTTTCTGTGGCCAAACATTAGGTAGCTCTTCACACTGCATGTTTTGGCTAAGAACAAATAATAGAACTACAATAGCTTAAAAGGATTCAGCATTCATAAGGATTCAGTAGATAACCAGTGATGAGGAGAACAATATTCACATTCGTATCTCAACATAATTTCCCACTGGCTACAGAAATCTTTGCAAAAATCAGGTGCTTTATTTGCCATTAGTGCAGCTGCACTGACCATAGCAA
Organism: Crocodylus siamensis; assembly: GCF_052110815.1. NCBI lineage: Eukaryota > Metazoa > Chordata > Crocodylia > Crocodylidae > Crocodylus > Crocodylus siamensis. The sequence goes on along the minus strand of NC_143398.1, from coordinate 209,514,245 downwards.
CAATCAAAGGTTGAGCAAAGATAGAATTCAGTGATTTCTAACCAGGTCATTTAACCTTGCTCTGCTGTTTGTTGTGGGCTACAGCAAAACATTTGGAAGTATAAATTGCAAGGTAGCTAAACTGGACTCCTTATTGTCATTATCTCTGCAGCTGCTGGGATACCCATCTGTTTACTTCACGCAACATATAACAGAAGCTTCGTAGTGTATGACTACATCTGAATACTATGACATAATATCAACCCAAGGTTTTATAGATTAAATTTTGGTAGAACTGAGACTGTTTTCCATTATGTATTTAAAGGGAATACTTAAAGACATAAAGAAAAAATCTGAAAAAATGTCACTTCTGTTACACTCCTAATTATATTTCAGTGGAGATGGAATGAATCTTTTGATGCAAGAGGTTTTTCATTATGAATCACAGAATAAGAAACCTTTAAGAAGGTCTATATGTGCAGTGGTTTTAAAATTTTTCATTTTATAGCACTTCCTCAGAGTTTTTTTAAAAATCTAAAAAGATCTGTAAGAAGAGGGTTTACAGAAATCTCTTCTTCCTTGTCCTGCCAGAAGAGGACAATGATTGCAAAGAATTGTTTTATCATTTTAAGGGCTCAGAGATGTGGTTTTCATTTTTGTTCCTTTCTTTCCTTAATTCTACAACTTCAATATCAGTAACCATCCAGCAAGGTCATTCTGGTTGTTCCAAACATAATTTTCAAATATAAAATAGTTAACTGAAAATAGACATTTCAGTCTTTCTACTGGAATATTAGCCATAAAGAGACAAGAACTCAATTAAGCCATTTGATTCCCAGTCCTTTCAATACTTAGACCCTTGTTTAATTTTCAAATCTTGAATATTTCCATTAAAGTAATCACACATGTGTTTACCTGAATAGAAGATGACCTAATTAGAAGATGACTCCCCAATAATTAGATTCTATATATGGAAAATGTATAAAATTGTTATAATTTTCCAGGTATAGAATCTAATTACAAGAGCTTTGCCTTTAATTTGTCCCCTTCCCACTGCTACAACAGGGAAAATAAATCTGTGGGGTCAGGTAGCTCCTTTGCTGTCTGCTTCCCCCCACCCTTTTCCCCTGACAGCCCCTTTCCCCTCTTCTTACTATCAGACCCTGTTCTCTCTGAGCACATGGAAATGAGGAGCAAATTTGAAAACAATGACCTTGAAATTAAACATGGCTGTAGCAATTTGCATATAGTACCCATGCACTTTACTGCTCCAGAATTGGTGAATGTTATCTTTTTTTGAAACTGCTGCAACTTTTAGGAAAGGTACTTCATAAGCACATATTTGAGCAGCATTGATTGCATCTTCACAAGATGCTAAATGCTCAGTAGACTAATTCTATTGCACATTAGTGCATCATGGTAAAAACCATGGTAATGCACAGTAGAACTAATCAACTTCACATTACATCACAAAAAAGCCATACACTGGCACTACTGCACAGTAGCACTGGTTACTGTGCATTCAGTTTATTACAGGTACTAAACAGAATCTGCAGTAGCCATGGTGCATTAATGAACATATAGATGCACTCACTTATATGTAGTATAAATGATGCATGATATTAGTCCAAAGCCAAAGGATCATGATTTACCACATAGCTTATTGGGCTGGTTCCCAGCAGAGTCCACAGCATTTCAGGCAATGGTGATCCCTCAATTCAGCCCTGGGTGTGTGTACTCCAGATACCTTCCACAAAGGATCCATGTGCTAATTAGCTCCCGCTCATAGCTGGAACCAAGTGTTCCGGGTATGAGTCCTGGGATGCTCCAAAAATATATATGCAGAGGCGGTGCAGGGCAAGCTGGTCTGGCTTCACCTCTTGAAGGGTGGGAACACACTAATCATATACATGAAGCTGAGAGAGGGGATAACAGAGGATTTCTGGGTAAACTGTTTGCGGCCCCGTTTCTTGATCTTTGCCAGGTATTTATGGTTGGTGAAGAAACAGGAATTGTTAGAAATGTGGAAGAAAGGCACAGGTCAGTTGCTGGAGTGAAGAGGAAGTAAAAATATAGTCAGCATAGTGGCTCACCATGACTTGAAAAAGAGTTGGTGCTGAGGGAGACTGCATTTAATGGGCACTACTATACATCTTGTTAAGGTGCACTGTACTAACCTATCTTTGTGGACTTATCTGGTAGGGGAAATACCATGAAGGTAGCTCTCTGCAAAGGTCAGATCACTTTGAAAGGCATTGTTTAGTAAAGAGTGAAGGCTTTTTCAATGCACTGCAGTCAGGCCTTCCTATAAGAGTCTACTATAGCCTCCTAATGGGAGGATCTCAGCTACATGTCTATTTTATGGAGATGGGGGTTTTTTCTCTAGCTTGCTCTTCTGGCCTGTTGGCTAAGGGCAAGTGAGACTGGGGTGGGGGAGAGCATCTGAATACCAAGACCTCTGGGCTTGGGCCTCCATGTAGGATGCCTGCCATAGATTTGGGAGGATCTAAAGCCCTGGCTGAAAAGTCTGGGAGGGAAGATACTTGCCAGTGGTACCACCACATATTATTGAATGACTGAGCTGTGTTCATTGATGGAATTTGATACAGATTTAGCTAATTTGGCCAAAGATGTGAAATTAAAAAAAAAAAAGTCTTTGTGGAAGGCTCCCATCAGCATCTCAGCCTTTCTGGCTAAGATCAAATGTAGCAAGCTGCCATCCCTGCACACCAACCATGTCACCATGAAGCCTCACACAAGGACCCTTCTAGAATGGTTCCTGAAGGACACTGTCTGCAACAAGTGTGCCGGCAACCTGAGGGCCCAACAAAGCCAGGGCAAGGTCTTCAATATGACCTCAAGATGGGACTCCCTCACCCACTTCATGCCCAGTGGAGCTTCACACACTTCGTGGATTAGTGCTTCCTCCAACGCATCCACCTCAACTACCTGTCTCTGAATGGGGCCGTCCGCCACAGCCACTGGAACAAGAGGTGCTGAGGCAGAGCCCCTACCCCATGTGCTGTGTGCCTACAGCTCCCCCACAATGCTGTTCAGGACTGACTGGCAAAGGCCATCCCAGCCACAGCGGGGGACATCTCCATGGACCATGCGATCCTATGCTGTGAGAGCCAGATGTGCCCCAACATTGTCATCACTGATAAGGAGGCCAAGAAAGTCATGATAGTACATGAGACTATCCTTTTTGAGAACCAGCCTTTACTGATGCTGGGTTTGCAAGTGGGAGAAGTATGTCCCACTAGCTGACACCTTCAGGAGTAGTGGATATGGCATGATGGTCAATACGTTCATCATGAGAGCACTCAGAGCCTGGGACCCCGGCATTGAGAGCATCCTGTATGCCTGCCACATCTCCTGCCACCATGCCAAGCTCATGCAGCACCTCATGGTGTCCAACACCATCTGCCGGTCCCACAACATCTACATTGAACAAATCACAGGCCAGTGCCAGTATGCCGACCCTGCCAGACTTACTGCCACTGGACCAGACCCAGAGGGGACTGCCTGAACCCCCCTCTGCACCTGATGGACTTTGAGAGCTATTCTCAATGATGGGCTACTCCACTTCACCCAGCAAGGACTCCCATGATAGGAATCCATGGACTGAGTGATTCCTTTGTTCAACTCAGCCCCTCCACCACTGTGG